>NC_139559.1:92376135-93576135 GCF_965112155.1 Podarcis liolepis | reverse complement strand
CCCTTTACCTTTACTAATGCAACTAAATTACTTAACAGAATGCTTGTCCATCAAGGAAAAGGCAGGAACACTCTCCTTCTAGCTCAGATCAGTTAGCACAGCTGAACTGGAAGCATTCACAGAGATCAGGTGGTATCATATATGACCCTTTCTGGCCTAGAGTAGTCAAGAAATTCCTCACTGGTCTGGCAGTAGTTCCTTCTGTTGGCCTGAGCTTGGCAATGAATCTCCATCTGGCACGCTTCTAGACCTAAGTTCAGAAGCTTGTCTTCACAATGTGAAAAACTCTCAACTCCTTCCATCAATGACTTACAATGTAAGTGCTCATCCTCCCCCATGAACTGATCCTAAAATTTTATAACATTTAACAAGGGCTGCATACTGTATGAAAATAAGAAACAAAATACAGGCAGAAAGGAACACAGCACAAAACTTCATAATATCACATCTCTGGCTTACCTGTTTCAACTGTTATGCTTGCCTTCCTGCTCTGTTGGGTTCCCTTCACAGCCCAGATATAGATGGTATACTCCATGCCTGGATGTAAACCCACCAGGGTAGTGGTTTTCTTGTCCTTCCCCACAGAGATCTCTTTGGTGTCACCATCGGCTGAGGTGTAGCTCACCACATATCTATCTATTGGAGCCTGGGCCCCATTCCAAGAAATGGTAGCTGTGTCTTCTGTTACTTGGTTGGCTACCAGATCAGTTGGGCCATCAATATCTGTGAAAGGAATAAGGACTTTTAGTCATGGCAGTGATCCTGACAAGATTTCTGTAAATCTCCAGGAGCCATTTCTTCGAGGCAAACCAACTCAAAGCATTTTGATGCACAAGGGAAATCAATGGTAGTCGTGTCAAAGCACCTCCTGGAGCTTGATCAGGAGACTTTTCCAGTGATCAGTTCTGTCTGTCTCCAGCTCAGTCAATCCACCAGTCAATCATTTAATAGGGAAGCTTTTAATGTCTGATGGATTACTGTATTTTAATGTTTTGTTGGAAGCTGCCCAGAGTGGCTGGGGAAGCCCAGTCAGATGGGTGGGGTATAAATAATAAACTATTATTATTATTATTATTATTATTATTATTATTATTATTATTCAAAAAATTACCACCAAAGGTTGCTCCTTCACCTTATTTCATAGCAGAAGCATCTTCTGCATTTGATTTCAAACACTTGCCAGCACCTGTCTATATTATGAACCCTTTCAGAGTTTGACAGTAGCCCCCTCCAGGCATTCTACTTGCATGCAGAAGCAACATGTGAGCAAGGAGACAAGTGTAGGAAGCTCCTCCACCACTCCGCTGGCATCATGACTGTAACACTCCACAGGTTGGAGAGCAAAGTTCTGAAGTGGGGAGCTCCCGTACTGGGGAGATTCTCTGGGTGGTTTGGTGTAAGGGAAGGTCAAGGGTCTAAATTGTGCAGGGAGCCGCCATACGTACAGGAGGCTCCCTTCCACGCTGGAGAGGCCAAAGAGGACAGCAGGTGGGCGTGTTTGAAGGTTAATGCACTCATTCCTGATCTCATCTTGCTTTTACATGCAGGCAGATTGCCCAAACGGGGCTAATATGACTCACAGAGACCTTACACCATGGTCAACCATCCAAGCAACCTTTAAGAATGAAACACTTCACACTTTTAAAAATAGAGATGTTAAACCAAAGAGTTGCACAGTGGTGCTAGAGTAAGACTTCCCACATTCCCATCCGTTTGAAGGACTGTGATGATCCTGAGTTTGAATGATAAGATTAGAGCCATTTTATAATGCTCAGATTCTATTCCAGGAGGCAGCAAAATGACTCTGGCTTGCATTCACACTGCTGCTTGCTGTGCTCTCACTGCATTTCCTGAGCTGGGTTTCTAATCCGTGCTCACATGGCTTTATCAAAATGTGTGTGTATCTTTTGTCATTTCTCAAACCAACTTCATACCAACTAGAGTCCTTAAGCCGTTCCTGATTCATCTCTAGCCAAGGTGTGAACACCTTTGCATAGGGTAAAGACATCTCAGTCCCCTCAATGCACCCTGGTTTAAACGCTAACAGAGATGGATCTGACACTAATGAAGCCGTGCTGATGTGAACAGCTAGGTGGGGAAAGAGCAGGTGGGAAAACACATTGGTGGGGGGCAACTTCACTGCTGTCTAAGCCATCACTCTGTGTTCAGCCGCACTTACCTTTTCTCCACTCTTTCCAGGCATGGTTTTAGATTTAAAGCTATGATCTTACCCACGAAAACCTACTCTAAATCCAATCCTTTAAAACTCCAAATTGATGTTTGCTCCAATTAAGCGCCAAAGAGTGGGTTAACGCAGGGCCTTGTTATCCAAACAGCATGGGAGTCTCTTTTCTGTGAGTGGCTCCCATGTAGCTGGGAGAAAATGATCTAATCCCATGGGCAGGGAATGATGGGATGAAATCTTTCCCAAAAATGGGCGCCCAAAATCCTCCCAGCAGGCTGCCAATTCTCTTGTTATGATCTGTGCAATCTGTGCCTGTCCACGTGGTTGCGTTGTGCACATGGGTAATTCTGTGCAATTCTTGCAAAGCAAGTTCTGGAACTTTAATTGTGTGTGGCAGCTTTTTCCTGACACCACTCATTGCTATATAGGGTGCGTAGCTTCGGTGTAGCAGAACAGTTTGTAACAGAAAATGTGCACTCTTTCTGGAGCTTGAAGAGCAGCCCACATGGATCCAAACAGCTCTTGCTTTTACAACCAAACCACTGGACAGTTTGTATTTTTGGCAATATAGACCAAACAGTTGGCTTGATATATTTTGCCTTTCAGATTCCCTTCCCAGTTTCTAGGAACTACTTTGCTGTAGCTACAAAGGAAGAAATGGTGCTTCTCATGTCCAGCCCAGAGCACAACATGTTCAAATCAAAACTGTTAAAATGGACACATCATCTGCAAAGTCAGGACATTCCACAGCAATGATTTACTGCCCAAGAGGAAGCAGAATTTCAGTGCTCTAGTCTGACTTCCTCCCACTGGCAAGAAAATTCTGAAGACAGCAGGAGTAAACAAAAACACTGATCCAAAGTCAAACCCAAGGCTGCCAACTATAGGCATCTGGTGCCGCCGGGTCTGCCCTCCTTTGAGAAAAAACAGTGGTCTGGTAATTCCATTGATGAATCCCTACATTTCCAGTAGCAGAGGGAGGGCTGTTAATTCATGGCCTCTTCACAAATCAGAGCAAACATCAATCTGGAGAATTGCTGTTTGCTCCAGTTGAGAGCTTAAGAGTGGTTTTCCCTGGGGGAAAGCAGTGGGACAAGGGGAAGCGTGGATGAGGCCATGCTGAGATGTTGCAAACCCTTCTGAACCCAAGCTCTGGGCAAATGACTAAACTCTGTCTACAATTAACACAGAGAGGAGAACTGGGATTGCAGCGGCAGGCACCAGCCCCAGCCACCATACATTGGCCTATTGTCTTGAACACAGAACCTCTGTGTGTACAAGCTGCATGGTGCGCACAGACACTGTCCTTGGCAGTGGAAGAGACTATGCACAGAAGCTTTGTGCAGAATAGCCAAACAACACGGAGGGGCTTGAAGTGGTGCCAGGGGGTGAGATCCCACTCTCCCTGCCCATTCATGTACTGATTGTACACAGATTTTAGTTAACTGTGAAGAGAGACATCTGGAGAGAGTAATTGGGACACTCTGGAAGGCTCAAAGGATCACACTGTATGAGCGATTGCTACGGCAATTGTGACAACCAGTAGCAGCTGTGCTTGTGGAATGATGTCGCCAAAGCCCTAGATTTATACCTGTCCAGCCGTTCACAGAGGACGGCTTCCCTTCCATCTCATCCTTCATAGATATGACGGTGATCACATACTGGGTTCCTGGCTTCAGGCCTATAAAGAGAACAAGAGGTAAATTCTTCTGAGACACAGCTGCATCTTTGATTTCTCTCCATATTCCATACTAGATGTGTTTCAAAGGCTTTCCTTTGTTGCATGTAGGATTTGTCTAGCCTGATCTGAGAGGAAGGGGAAAACTGCATCTCTCCTGTTCACAGTGAGATCCATCCCAGAGGAAGAAGGCCTTGGTCTGCAAGTGGGAAGATCAGCCCTGAGACTCCGTTGCAGGGCTTTCCCTCTGAAATCCCCTAACGGTTGTTCTTTGCAACACTTGTGTCACCAGCTGGAGGGGAAACGTGTTTGTCTCAAAAGGCATTTATTTGCTGGAGGCCTGCAGCTTGTTGGCTCTGCGTTGTCCTGTTTTCAGTTGGTTTTATCCATCTAAGTACTTACTATTCAGACAGATCCATTGAAATTAGTGGACCTAAATAAGTCATGCCCATTAATTTCAGTGGGTCTGCTCTGATCATGGCTAATGCTGGATACAGATGACACTGGGCTGGGTTTTTATTTTTAAAATGTTGCATAACACTTTTGTAGCTCATTAAATGAAACAAACAAAAATAAGTTAATGTTTGGAATGCTCTGTCCCACGAGACTAGGGCCCTGCAGGACTTGATCTCCTTCCACAGGGCCTGTAAGACAGAGCTATTCCGCCTGGCCTTCAATTTGAATTAGCCTGATCCTCTATTCCCTTTTCCCTTTCCTTTTTTATGAAGAAACCCTTCTGGGACCCCACACTTAAACTCTTCCCTGGTCTCCTTCTGGCCCTAGTAGGACCAACTTGGCCAGTTAGCCCTGGTGATCATTTGATGTGTACTAACTGGGGGTTTTTTCCTTAAAATTTTTGAATTTTATTGACGTTGATGATGCATTTATGTTGTAATTTATGCTGTTTTTAAGTCATATTTTAAACAGTGTTTTGTATTTGCTGTAGCTGCCCTGAGCCCGGTTTTTAAACCAGGAAGGGTGGGGTATAAATAAAAAAATATTATTATTATTAAATGCACATAAATCAGAACTCTGTAAAAACTGCTTAGAGACCATGTTCAGTACAGATGCCTAGACCTATATAAGCATATTTTTATTTTATTTTATGCAAGGGGCAGGTAACCTATGGCCCTTTGTGTGTTGCTGAGGAGAAGAAGAAGAAGAGTTTGGATTTGATATCCCACTTTATCACTCCCCTAACATTCTCCTTTCCCTTCCTCCCCCACAACAAACACTCTGTGAGCTGAGTGGGGCTGAGAGACTGCAGAGAAGTGTGACTGACCCAAGGTCACCCAGCAGCTGCATGTGGAGGAGCGGAGACACAAACCCGGTTCCCCAGATTACGAGTCCACTGCTCTTAACCACTACACCACACTGGCTCTGAGCTACAGCTTCCATCACCCCTGACCTCTGGCCAGGCTGGCTGGATCTTGTGAGAGTTGGAGTCCAGCAACATCTCTTAACAAAATTACAATTCCCTTGATTCTTGCAGGGAAGCTGTGACTGGTTGGTGATATGGTAGTGCTTTCAAAGTATAGTGCAGATGGGGCCTAAATCAACAACCAAATGTCAGTTCTCTTTCCAGTTAACAGTGAGAAAAATCAACAGATCTTCTCCACTGACCTCATTCCTGATCGTAAGAAACTTACCACATCACCACTTACCTGTGATAACATATCTGCTCTTGGCATCACTGCTTTTAGGGACCAGCACCTCCTTCTCCTCCCCTGGCCGGAGCAAAGAGCTGATCCTCAGCTTGTAATAATCCACCTCTGTTGAAGGATTCTCCCACTCCACTTCCAGGGAATTATCTGTCTCTTCTGTCACCCATATAGCACCAATGGCAGAGACCTCTAGAAAAGAGAGAATAATCGAAAGCAAAGCTGAAACAGCACATTATTACAATCAATCCCCTTGCTCTCTAAGGAATAATTATAACAGAACTTTGGATGTAATGCACTTGCTTAGATGAAAGGCAGATAGGGAAAGGGAGGAATTTGGGCCAGCAGTTTCCCCATTAACTCCTAAGAACACAAGAGCCCTGCTGGATCCAGCTGGATGCCTTTGGGAAGTCCGCAAACAGGACTTGAGTGCCACAGAACTCTTCCACACTTGGGCTTCCCCTCAGCTGGCATTCAGAGAGATGCATGGCCTTCAACGGTGAGGTGAAACTGTAGCCGCGTCTGCCAGCCTTATCCACCATGAATTTCCCTAAACTCTATTTAAAGCCATCTATGGTATTTGCGGCTATGTCTTGTGGTAGCAGATTCCATAATTTAACCATTATGCACTGTGTGAATATGTACTTTCTCTGGACTGTCGTGAATCTTCCAACATTCATCTGCATCGGATGCTCCTGGGTTCTTGTATTGTGAAAGAGGAAGAAAAACTTCTCACTATCAACTTTCACTGTGTTGTGCATGGTTTTATGCACTTCCGTCATAGTATCAGGTCAGACATTATACCAAAACTATGGTTTGAGTTTAAACATGCATAACGAGCAAGCCATTGTTTGGTGCAATGGTTTTCCAATTTAGACATCGTACCAAATAGTAATGAGCACAAATCATGGTTGGTAAACTGACTTCAAACCATAGTTTTCAGCTGTAGTTTGTCAGCTAATCGCCAATCATAATGTGTAAATTTCAACACCGCATCAAAATCATAGCAATCTTTAAGCAAGGTTGGAGTCATGCCTGAATTGAAGCGCTTTTTCAAAGTTTTCCCTTTGCAATCTGCTGGTGTGAACCAAGCACCACATAATTTAGGACTGGTTTTAGTGTTCTTACCTGTGCTGGCTTGCAGGAGTTCTGGGTCACTGGCAATCCCCTTCTTTACATTGCGGAGAGTAATGATATACTTTGTGCCAGGAAGAAGACCCAGAATCTCATAGGTGGTTTGATCTTTGGACACTCGCACTTGCTTCACAGAGGCTTCATACCCAACAGGAAAGTAGCTGATGAGATAACCATCCACATCCACCACCTGATCCCAGCCAATGGCCACGGAATCTTCTGTGGTCTTGAGGACTCGTGCATTCTGGGGAGCTAGCACTGGAGGGGGAGACGAGGGCATCATCAATCAAAGGGATGAAATAGTGAGTTCAACAAGAGTATATTCCCCAGTGCTGTAGACTGTCACCGTATTACATTCATTAATAGGAACAGTGTGCCAAGTTGGCTTTGTGAGTCAGAAGGTGAAATGAGGGTTTGCAGTCTAGTAAAATCTAGCAACTCTTAAGCTGCACTCTCAGTTTTCCCACATCCTCATGCAAAAATAGATAAAATGTGGGAGATCAATCATTGGATCTCCCAGTGTTTTCATTTTCTATTAGCAAATTACGGAGGTTATATAGATTTTTCAAAATGCATACACACACACAAAGAAGAAAATGCAAGGTAAGCCAGAAGCTAGTAATGTGTGTGTGATCATCCGTGTGCATTACTACAACCCTGTGGTTTAGTTCATGATGCTATAGGCTGGAGCGTTGACAACACAACCTTAACTTTACATGCTTTTGTATTGCCAGCCCACTTGGTTAAATGTCTTGGCCACCAACTCCATAATTTTGTAAATGGCACCGTAATTTGAAGTCACAATAAAGCAGTAGTCAACGTCATTGCTTTGGAGCTTTTGCAGTATGAATGCAGAGCTGTGACCACAACTTAAGTTCTGCTGTTATGACTACAACTGAAGACAATGCCAGTATTTGAGATCTGAGCTAACAGCAAAAAAATCAGTCTCGAAACATCTCTTGGTGGTTGATACTGAAGCAATTACCAACAAATCACACATACAGTATGTGTATATTGTAAACACATTACTGTTCCTGGCTTTCTGCCATTCTCTCATCTCATCAAGCCAAGCCTGGCATTGCAAGAACAGGTAGATGATCAAGATGCTACTTTTAACTGTTTTACAGTCTGGCTACAGCTCCTAGTTTGCACACACAAAATAGTGCCTAAAATGTAATATATTTTCCTTATTCCTGGTGATAAATTAATGGTTATTCTGTGGCATGGGGAATTTCAAATGTTATCTACAATGGCAATAATTTAACACATTTGGCACAAAAAACAATTGCTTAGGTAATGATCATGACATCAAGTAGAATGATAAATAATTTTAATTTGCATTCATGGGTGAGATTTTCCCTTGAAACAAATTGGGTTTCTTATTTCCCCTTTTCATTACTGCCCGTTAAATGTTAGCATTGCCTAAACTTACAAATTCCTCAGTCACTGTTTGCAGTTATAGTGTTCATGCAAAGAGGAGACTTTGCCCATTCCTCAGTTCATGTTACAGGTAGGTTTTACAAGTTTGGACAAGGCATCGCTCCCAACCTTTAAAGGAACGTGCAGAAGCTTTGAATGTAGTGAGGCAAGAAGTGGAGACAATGCAGAAAGAGTTGTTTTCATAGATGAACAGGATGGAGGAGGAAAGAAGAAAAATAGTTTGGGGCCAAACTTGGATTTGTGTCACTGAATCCTTTTAAAATGGTGGCGAGGAGGATTTACAAGACGGCAAAGGCAGCAGGCAGGGCAGGGTAGCTGAACTACACTGCTTCTGCCCCAAAACTGCTTATCATAGCCACTCTGAGACAGACTGGAACCACATTTGAGTGAAAAATAACCAAATACAGTATGGAATGCAAACACATGAGTTCAACTCCCCCCCACCCCCCACCCCCGCTACTGCCCATCCATGCAGCACTTTTAATCACCTTCCTCACATCTCTGCAATTGAGCCCCATGGCCATGGTATCTAGTTGTGCTCTCGTGTCTCCTCTCTGAGCCTCCCCTCTTTGTTGCCCAGGTTGTTCTTGGTTGACCCAATTGGTGCAATACTGAGTTAAGGACAGGGAGGACAACACCAAAGGTTGGGCGGAGGGGCAGATGATCCAGAGAAAGGGGCCACTGATTTGCATGGTTCTTGTGTCACCTGTGAGGTGGGGGACAGGTTGGGCACTCCAAGGCAGGAGGAAAGGAGACGGGGGGGAGCTGCAGGGGGCACACAGGTGAAAGAGATGGTCCCAGAGAATCTCCTCTGTCCCCTCACCCACTGTCTCCAAGGACAAGGAGGGACAAGGAGGGAGCAGCAGATGATGCCGTGCAGGAGAAGTCCCTGGTTGCTTGAGGGCACCACGTCAGAAGTGGGGGTTTACATGGGCTGGAGGAGGCATGGCGCACAGTTTCTCCAACTGCTGGGATCAGAAAAGAAGGAGGTGCTCAGCTAGTTATTTTAGCAGGAGCAGTGCATGTGATTCTTGCACCTTGGGAGCTGATTATAATTGAGTGCTTTGCCAATAAAGAAATAAACTTCCAATTGTGTGTCTGCCTCCGGGGAGGGTGGATGGGTTTGCTCAGGACAGACTGCAACCTTAGGCTTGCTACTTAGGCCACTTCTACCAGTTCGGCAATTAGTGCCTGGACCAACAACCTGGGCATCACCAACAACATATCAAATATAGCAGACCGTCCAGTGGGCTCTAAGCTGTGTCCAGTATGATTAAACCAGAAATGAGCCAAGTCATAATTCCAATTATTTGGTCTCCACCTACTTCTCAGAACACCAAGGACCTATGGGACTTCAGTTATGTCCTATGTCCTCTGACATATCCGTGTCTAATGGTTGGAAACAAGCAACTCATCTCTCAGACCCCACATTAACAAGAGCCTTGTTTCTTGTCTCTAAAACCAAGTGGAGGCTCTTGTGCTAGAGCAATAGGGGCACATATCTGTCAAAGAGGTAAAAGGTAAAGGTAAAGGGATCCCTGACCATTAGGTCCAGTCGTGACTGACTCTGGGGTTGCGGCACTCATCTCACTTTATTGGCCGAGGGAGCCGGCGTACAGCTTCCGGGTCATGTGGCCAGCATGACTAAGCTGCTTCATACAAACCAAGATGGCGAACGGCACTTAGTCAGCGTGAGTGTGAGCTCCTTGATTTATCTTTTAACATTGTTTTAATGAGTATAGAAACCTTTTAACTTTTATCTTTTAACTTTAGTTTTTAGTTTTTAGTCTTTTAACTTTAGTTTTTAGTCTTAGTTTTAAATTAGTAAGTAGGAGGACGCCTTTTTCTATCGGGGAGACAACCATTAACCTTGAAACTGAGGCGGTTGCATGAAGAGTGAAATGACTAAGCAACTATACAGCCCTGCTTGTGGGAGAGGAACTGGGAAACGTACCAGAGATTCCAGAGATATAGACGACACAGAGGAACTGAGATGCCTGCCTCTTGCTAAACAAACGAAAATTAGTGAATCTGAAAGTACAAAGGATATTTTTAATATCCCGGTTTCAAACTCTTTCACACTGCTAGCAGAGATGAATGATGAGGAACCCAGTGTGAAAGAACCTTTTGATAACCTGCCTACTAAACCTTCAAGCAACAATAATACTGGCATCCACTCGAATGTTTGCACTAGAGCCCGTGAAAGCTGCATTGACGAGATACTATTTGAACACTCGACTACTTTAGACCTGGTTGCTAGAACAGTGGACTACATCTTTAAATACATAAAAGACATCCGAGGATCCTTGGAGAAGATTATCTCGCTTGTATCCCTACCAGGTAAAGACAGTTCCCCTGATGTACCACCTGAGATGAAGCCCTTACAAATGCCCAGAGCACCCGTTTTACCTCATACCTCCTGTATAACTCCTCAAGCTGCTGGCAATCAGAAAAGTGAGCAAGGTGAGCAAAATAAGAAGGAACAACACTCTGCACCTCCTCACAAACTGCTGCTGCAAGCTACCAAAATCTGCCTAACGGTTTGCCCCTTTAGAGGCAAGGTGATAAACTGGCATTATAAGAGTGATATAAGGAGACACCTAGCGGAGCTTCTGAGGGTAACCCCTAGCTCTATCGACCTGAAGCATATTGATCATATTAGCAGCAGACCTCAGAGGCAGAGAGTGCTGCTCTCCTTTAAAACTAAAAAGCTCCCTGCACTTATTATGTCCTCAAGAAGCCTTCTAATTAACTATGGAATCCTTGCTACAAGAGTCTTTACCAATACCAAGATCTGCCCCCTCTTACCAAACTGCTTGTTCAAAAAGAAAGCAGATAAGTCTGAGGGTCCGCCAATTGCCACGACCCCAACTCCCCTGGCCGCAGACCTAATCAGCTGGATTGACGCCCCCCTGCCTCCACTGACAAAGGCTATACATCTGGAGAATTCTACGGAGCGTGAGTTACTTCTATCCTTCTCCCAATTGCCAAAACTGGAGCGGACTGAGATAACAGACAGATTGGACGAGTTGCTACTCTGTCTCCGTAACTCAGAAGATCATGCTCATGTAAATAAGATGAATTCCTCCCCAATTGTAGATCAGTCTACACAAGCCCAAGTGGTACCTGCTTTAACGACCTTTGATCTGCAACCTGGCTGTGCACGGCCTCGGGATGTCAAGTCCGGGCAGGATACAGTGGAAGATTCGACAACCCTCTGGTCAAACTCGGAAGCTGTGGCAAGACTGGATGCTCTTTTGGAGGCAAACCGAAAAGGATGCCTTCCACCTGCCTTACACTGCATGTTCCCTACAGCATCTGCAGATCCAAAAGGCCCACCCCCCTCAATCTTAGAGCATACTTTAAATGTAGAGTCTATGGACCTGTCGTTAAGTGATACTCCTGTGCACCAGAATCCATCCCTGCAGCTACCAATAATTAAGCCTCAATCCATGGCTGCTGCTGCGGTAAGTGGTGCTCGGAAATTGCCTTGTAAGCAAGCTACAATTACTTCCTTCTTCCAGCCTATTGTCCCCCCTCGCCACATGCATTCCCGGGTGGATTCTGCCGTGCTGGTTCCGCAAGGCCCAGCATGACTCGAAGGGGTGACCAGGAGATTACTTACTTTCTTATCCTGGAATGTAGCTGGCATTAAACCTAAGCTGATGGATCCATCCTTTGTCGCCTACATAAAAGGCAGTCATATTCTTTTGCTGCAAGAGACCTGGGCTTGTGAGGGCTTCTCCCTATCAGGGTATAAGGGCTTCTACCTGAATGCACAACAGAATTTACTATCACCTGGCAGACCACAAGGTGGGTTGGCTACCCTAGTTTCTTTGGCCTTAAACCTGCAGGTGGAACAAATCGACATCCAGTCGTCATCCATGCTGGGTGTAAAGCTACAAACAGCGGAGGAAGAGTTTGTGGTGATTAATGTTTATTTGCACCCAATCTATAAGAAAAACCTGGTGGACCAAAGATGGAGGGAAATTCAACAGACTCTTGAAACTCTCCTAGAGAAATATCCTGAAGCCACCTTCCTAGTTGCAGGAGATTTCAATGGCCGATTGTCTCACTCTGATAAATCATTATTTGCTAAATATAATAAATATCCCTCACTACCCATTTTAACCTCAGACCTTTTACCCAGGAATTTTAAAGACAGTGTTTCTACATATGCAGGTTTTAAATGTAGACAAACTTTGATGGCTCTTAATTTTCACCTTTTAAACGGAGCTCTCAGTTCTGATTACCCTGCCGAATTTACTTTCTGGTCAGGCTCCCGTGCCTCTACCATAGACTTTATCTGGACATCAGTAGACCTAATTCCCAAAATTTCCAACTTTAGGGTGGTAACGAGGCTGGAAAGTGACCACTTTCCATTAGAACTTTCTCTGACCCTGGATGGAGAATTGGCTACCTATTCCTGTGTGCCTATTACAAATAACCAGCTTCAGATGAGGCCCACTGCCTTAAAATGGACCGACAATATGGCTCAACGGATAAATGAACTCCTCTGGTCTGACCAACTGCAAGAGACAAGGGACTCCCTTATCCAGGCAGTTGAGCCACTGCCAATATATGACAATTTAGTAGAACTGCTAAAACCTTCGTTGGCTAAGACCCCGGTAATGAATAGTAACCATTTCTCTCATAAAAAGTGGTTTGACGAGGAATGTAGGCACTTCAAGAACAACCTATATAATGAATTCTTGGCATATAGGGCATCAAATGACTCCGCACCTAGCAGTCACCTTATGAACCTCAAGAGAAGGTATAAAGCACTATTAAAGGAAAAGAAGCGTGCGGCAGAAAGAAATGATTGGAAGAACCTTCTAAAAGCTGCAGAAGATAGAAATCCCTCCTCCTTTTGGCACCAAATTTCCAGATACCTGGGTAGACCGTTGTCAAGGATAGAACCCCAAATTTCAGCTGACACCTGGGAAAGCTTCTTCTCCATTTTATATGCAGCTCACGCAGCCAGCGGAGGAAGGTTAGATTTGGCCCCCTTGCCAGAGTGGGATCCTGTTACCTGCTCTGAAGTGGAAGCACTTATAGGCCAATTTGAGGCGGGCAAGGCACCCGGAGACGATCTTATTTCCATAGATGTTATTAAAGCCAATAAGGATTGGTGGTGTCCACCCCTAGCAGCTCTTTTTACTTATATAAACAAAACAGCACAATTTCCTCCAAGCTGGAACTCTGCACTGATTGTGTTAATTCACAAGAAAGGGCCGCGCACAGACCCGGCCAATTTTAGACCAATTAGCCTGCTAAATGTTATCGGGAAGATCTATTCAAGATTTCTACTTAACAAATTAACGACCTGGATGGAAAGCAACAATATCATCGCAGAGGAACAGGCGGGTTTCCGCCCCGGAAGATCAACAACAGACCAAATCTTAATCCTAAATCACTTGGCCACCAAGTACGCTGGCAATGGCCTAAAAGCCCTCCACGTCGCCTTTATAGACTTTAAGCAGGCCTTTGATCTAATCCCCAGGAACCAGCTATGGACAAAATTGGCTGCGACATCTATCGACCGCCGCCTTCTCTTGCTGATTATTAATTTGCATACAAATACCCTCTTGAGGATTAGGATAGATAGTAAGGGGCTAGTCTCCAATCCGGTTGCCACCACTAGGGGGGTAAGACAGGGCTGTTTGCTTGCCCCTGCTCTGTTTAACTTCTATATTAATTCGCTAGTGGTGCACATGGCAAATGCTGATTTCCATCCACCAAAACTGGCAGGACGAGCCTTAAATGTCCTACTGTATGCGGACGATGCCGCCCTATTAGCTACCTCCCCCATCGGATTAAGGAGGATGCTTCGAGCTCTTCATGAATATGAGACCCAACACGAGCTCCAATTAAATTATGCCAAGACCAAAATAATGGTCTTTGCTGCTCGACCGAAACCTAATTTATGGTCAATTAATGGTACTCCTTTAGAGCAGGTCAGTTGCTTCAAGTACCTGGGTCAGGTTGTAAGATCAAATAGGTCCTTCCTGGCGCACAGAGAATACATAGCCTCGAACGCATCCAAAGCAGCCCTGATGATTAGAACCCTGTACTCCAAGAAACAGGCACAAACTGTCAATGTTGCCTTACGACTCTTTAAAATGAAAGTCCTCCCTCTTCTGCTGGTGGGCATTGCCTTGGGCTCACGTAGGGATTTTGAAAAATTGGAATCTATCCAAACCCAATTCCTCAGGGCCATACTCAGGATCCCCCCCTCGGTGGCAGGCGCGATCATGAGACTGGAAACCGGTTGTCAAGCCTTTAGGTATGTGGCCCTGAAAGCGAAGTTATGGCTATGGCTCAAGCTCTGTTTCAGACCGGTGGGTTTGGCCCCCTTGATTCTGAGGGATAACTTTAAATCTCCATGGGAAGGGGAGATAGTGGAGGAAGTGCAGAAGTGCGGGTTGTCCTCCCTTTATATAGAGTCCATGACGTACAGCCACGCAAAGGCGGTGATCGCGCAAAGATTAAGGGATATTGCCAGACAGGAGGACATAGCCCGTGTGAAACCTGGGTTGTTTCTGGGGGAGCAGTTGTATCGGGCTGCTCCAGCTCGCTACCTGGCGGATATCCACTACGTGGAATACCGCAGACTATTTACTGCGGCTAGGCTGAATGTTCTTGACTCGGCGGTCCTGAAGGGAAGATATGGAGGAGTCCCATATGACCAGAGATTATGCCACTGTGCATTGGGTGAGGTAGAATCCACAGAGCACATTTTATTGAGCTGTCCCTTCTACAACGATTTAAGACAGTATCTTATAACTCCATACTTAACCCAGCTCAGTTCCCAACAAAGAGGAAAGCAGACAGCATATCTGCTAAATAAGTCTTCTGGGAAAACAACCTTGTCAGTGGCTAAATTTCTTTTCCTGGCACTCAAGTGTCGGAAACGTATAACTGAATGCCTTGATGTGGGTTATCTGTGAGAGGTCTAGTACTGTGGCCCTACCTTACTTATGTACCTCCCATGATGTTATAGTTTATAGTTTATAATTATTGTGTAATGTTTTAATTCTGACTATCGGTCGAATAAAGATATTGATTGACTAAGCTGCTTCTGGCGAACCAGAGCAGCACACGGAAATGCCGTTTACCTTCCCGCCGGAGCGGTACCTATTTATCTACTTGCACTCTGACGTGCTTTCGAACTGCTAGGTTGGCAGGAGCTGGTACTGAGCAACGGGAGGTCACCCCGTCATGAGGATTCGAACCGCCGACCTTCTGATCGGCAAGTCCTAGGCTCTGTGGTTTAACCCACAGCACCACCCGCATCCCTCTGTCAAAAGAATCCCTCTGTCAAAGAATAGTAATCAAATATATATATATATATATATATATAATTTGCTTGCTATGCAGCTTTGAGAGTTGGGGGAATATATATATATCCCCCAACTCTCAAAGCTGCATACTCTTTCCTGCCCCCCATACATTTTATACGATACTTCCATTTGAATTTAGAGGGGCTCCTGGAGGCATTTCTGCCAATCTCCTGTTCTCTGGCTAATCAGCTCTCTGCATCACTCAGCCCACCCCAATCCAAAAATATTGCTATGGCAAAGAGATCCTTGTTGCTTTGTTAATTTACTGCTCTTAATGTGGAGTCTTGATTTCTGTGTTTCTGGTTTATCTCTCTCTTTATTCCACACACACCAATCTTACAACAAATATTCCTCATATTAATATGGAGTTAATGAAAAGTAATATGCATAACTGGTAAGCAGTCAGCCTAGAACATAATAGGATCTCTACAAAGTGTTGTGCCTAACCAAGGCTGTTCATAATATGTACATTAAAGTTAATTTTTATTAACATAAAACAAATTAATCCAGCACCAAAACCCAATTCCACACTGTGCACAACATGAATTTTTCATATCAATGTGCAACATATGCTGTGAACATTTTCCATCGCTTATCCTGAATTGCCAAATCTGGGTTTTGCTTCATTTTGTAAGAAGTGGTGAGTGGGACCCACAACAAAAACGTTGCCCTGTGCAGAGCTTCAGTTCAGGATCCAAGTCTCTCCTTTCCATTTCCCCTCCAATGGTAAACCATCATCCCACTGAACATGCCCAGTCATATGCCTGGTTTAGGGGAAAGGGTTCCCCTTACCTGGGGGGGGGGTGTTTGCTGGGGGGGTTAATGTTTTACATATTTCGTCAAACCTTCAGGTTCCCCCAAGCCTGCTTCATATGCATGGATGGCTATATCAAAACCAGCCCTTGGAGAATGGAATTCACTGTTCCTAATGGATTGTGATGGTGCGCTTCCAATCATATTCCTATCACGGCATCACAACGCAACAGGGCTTTGCAGATATGGGGTGTCTCGATTCTTAAAGGCTCCCACTAAATCAGGGGTAGACAAGGCTTACCGGGAACGGGCCAGATCACTGCCATGGAGATACTCCATGGGCCGGGCCGGCGCAGCATGATGCTGGGAATCATGTCTGTACATGTCCACGGCGCCAGAAACCGCTTCTGCACATGCTCAGACACTGAAAATCGTGCCTGCCCGGAAACAATTTTCTGTGTCTGGGCATGCGCAAAAGCGATTTCTGGTGCTGCGGACATGCACAGACGCGATTTCTGGCATCTGGGCATGCACAGAAGCTTTTCCGGAGCCACAGAAGAGAGTCCCCATGCTGCACTGTGCCGGTTTAGCGCAGTGCGTGGGGACTCACCAAGAGGGAGGCTTGGTTCAGGGGTGGCTTCTGGGCCAGTGAAATGGCATCCGTGGGCCACTTCCAGCCCATGGGCCTTAGGCTGCCAACCCCTGCACTAAATTATATGATAAAAAGTGATCTTCTACCTCTCCTTCCTTATGTGCCTCCATCCAAAAAAGCGTGTGTGTCTTACCTTTAGAGCAGTCGAGCCCAATGAAGCCGTCCTCACAGTAACACTCGCCAGTGTCACAATATCCATTCCCACTGCAGTCGTTGGGGCACCTCTTCTCACTGCAGTCCTCACCAATGAACTCCTTGTAGCAGTGACATACGCCATTCACACAGAGCCCGTTTCCACTGCAATTCTCAGGACACAGGAGCCGGCTGCAATCCTCGCCAGCATAACGTGCATTGCAGATGCATCGGCCACCAACACAGCGCCCGTTACCATTGCAGTTTCCTGGGCAGGTAGGGCGGGAGCAGTCCTGGCCTTCCCAGCCTTCATCACAGTTGCAGGCACAAATCTCTTGGATGAAAACTCCGTGGCCGCTGCAGGATGAAACTTCTGCCCAACATGAGAGATAGAACCACAAGAAGCAATAAGGGAGACAAAAGAGCCAAAACTAGAAAGACAACGAACACAAAAAGCATCCTAGTAAGAGCACAACCATGGAGTTACCAATTGCTATATGCTGGTGGCGCTGTGGTCTAAACCACAGAGCCTAGGGCTTGCTGATCAGAAGGTCGGCGGTTTGAATCCCTGCGACGGGGTGAGCTCCCGTTGCTTGGTCCTTTCTCCTGCCAACCTAGCAGTTCAAAAGCATGTCAAAGTGCAAGTAGATAAATAGGTACCACTCCAGCAGGAAGGTAAATGGCATTTCCGTGCACTGCTCTGGTTCGCCAGAAGTGGCTTAGTCATGCTGGCCACATGACCCAGAAGCTGTGTGTGGACAAACGCCGGTTCCCTCGGCCAGTAAAGCGAGATGAGCGCTGCAACCCCAGAGTCGTCTGCGACTGGACCTAATGGTCAGTGGTCCCTTTACCTTTACCTTACTTGTGAGGATTTCCCCCTTTATATCAGGGCCTATATTGGGTATAGTACCCTGAAAGAGAAATCCTGTGTATTTTGTACACTTTGAGGGAAGTTAAAAGTGCATGGCAGACGCTATACCATGAAAGCCCACTGTTCCAGAACAAAAACTGTGCCGCAGTAAGCTGAATCCATCCGACACACATATGAGAGTTCAACAAGTCTTTTGACTTTACTGCTTGCCTAAGGCTGCAAAAACATGGAGTGGGGGGAGATTGTCAACCACCCAAAAGGCCATAAAACATAACTAGTGGGCTGCATTTGACTTAACCAGTCACAAGTTGTGCTCATCACACATGGTTCTTACCTTGGGCTCTGCCACAGCACCTCTGAGGAGCACAGATGCCCCTCAGATGTCGCACTTCCAACTCTATCTTCTCCAGCCTTTCCAACAAAGCCTTGAGCTGGCCTAGGAGTTCACAGTCACCTTTGGGAGTCTGCAGACGAATGTTGTGCCTGAATATAATATTTTGCTCCTCGCCCTCCTGCATTTCACCAGTCGACAGCAGTGTGTGACTGTCATCTTGGAGGGGACGTGGGTCTGAATCCACTTTGATCTGAGAGGACTTGGGCACGTCAATCTTGTATGAGTGACTGAAGGAGATCTGACTTTTGCCAGAGCAGTTTTCCGGTTGAGTCGGCAGCTGTGCCAGAGCTCCCTGGAGAGGGCAGTGCAGCAGAAACCCCAGAAGGAAATTCCAAAAGATCATCTTGTTTCTGTTAATACTACGAAATGAGTAAGGCTAATTTGGAAAGAGCAAAGGTAGTGTTATTATGAAAGCAAATACTCCAGGAAAGGTATCATCCAGACAGCCCTTTTCTGGGAATTCACGGTCTGACAGCTGATCTACACATGGAGTAAAGTCATGCAACATAGCTTTTCCTGGGCAATCCAACCGTGCAGACAGTTGAACTCTCATTGGCACATAGGCTGAAGGCTATCCTAACTAAACCCCTTCCTTGACAAACCATATTACTACATGTGTGGAGCAATTTTTGGGTTAGAGTTTCCAACTTACCATCTGATGAGATGCATTCAGATGCTTCAGATGAACAATGTTCCAGAAGGACATTGTGGGCCAGTTACCAAGTGGCGATTAAATGCTACTTTAAATTTAGAGCTTTGTCTTAAGAGACCAAAAGTTTATCAAGGATTGGGGGAAATATGTAGATTACCTGGAATATATTAGTAAAGGTCAAATAACGTTAAGGGGATTCAGAGAAGCACTGTGAAAGACTAAGAGGTATTGTTTAAGGAAAATAGAGGAAGAGGAATGTGTAACGACAATACAAACTAGGCAATGTGTATATTTGATTTTTATTGCGGAAGATTTACGGGCGGGCTGAAGGAAGTCCAGAAAGAAATGACAATGTTAATTTGACAGGTGAAAACCTTTTATTGTATACACCGTGCGTTTGTTCTGTGCTTTGTTACTATTCTTCTTTTTATTCTTATGCTTGCTGTAAGTGTTTCTTTCTTTTTCTTTTCTTTTGGAAAATCAATAAATATCTATCTGAAAAAATAAATAAATTTAGCGCTTTGTACAACTATCCATAATTTGATTTCGCTATAGTCATTATGCCAGTAAAGACTTTTGAACTTATTTCTAGTTAACCAGAGAACTACAAGGAATGAATTAATTTTAAAAGGTTCTCAGGTCAGGAGCCCAAAAGTACCTCCCAACCAAAGAGGCTGACCAGTGTATTGTGTGTCTTATAGCACACTCCTATGAATCCTTATTTCCTAGTGCCTATGTTAAGAATTAGGGATGCGGGTGGTGCTGTGGATTAAACCACAGAGCCTAGGACTTCCCGATCAGAAGGTCGGCGGTTTGAATCCCAGTGACGGGGTGAGCTCCCATTGCTCGGTCCCTGCTCCTGCCAACCTAGCAGTTCAAAAGCACATCAAAGTGCAAGTAGATAAATAGGTACCGCTCCTGTGGGAAGGTAAACGGCGTTTCTGTGCACCGCTCTGGTTCACCAAAAGTGGCTTAGTCATGCTGGCCACATGACCTGGACAGTGGCGTGGTGTGGGGGGGTGCAGGGGGGGCCGGCCGCACCGGGCGCAACATCTGTGGGTTAGGGTTAGGGGGCGCAAATCCACGGGTTAGGGGGCGCAAATTACTTGCCTTGCCCCGGGTGCTGACAACCCACGCTACGCCACTGGACCTGGAAGCTGTACACCGGCTCCCTCGGCCAATAAAGCTGAGTCGGTCACGACTGGACCTAATGGTCCTTGACCTTTACCTTTATGTTAAGAATTACAGCTGCACTAGTCTGAATTTGCCTCCTTTAGATCACAAAACACACCCTGAATGTAATCTTAAGCAAAAACATAAGATGTGAGCTACTTTTAGGTTGGTTAATTCTGCCAAATCTTGGCATCAGAAAAAATTATTTGCACGTCAGACTGCTTAAAACGCCATTTTATTGTTTATATTACTGACTAGCAAAAAATATGTTTCTTGAGCACATGACTCAAGGTCATATTTTGTGTTCGTCTACTGGGTCTTGTCAGTTAAATTGTGTGATATTTCCATCAACTTATCCTGATATCTGTCCTAATTCACTTCTGAAATGGGGGCCTCAATGTTGTCTGAAATGTATTTAACCTTTTATTTTGTCTTTTTGCGATTATGTTGAGTGTTATTTTATTTCCTATAAAATATGAATAAAACAATTTAAAACACAAGTGATGTATCGTGTGAGCTGAGGAAGGTTGAATAAAATTTGCAAGTAGACTCTGGTAGAAACAAGCAAAACCTGTGTGACAATATTGTTTCTACCTCTTATCAAAATCATTCAAACCAGACATTATCTTTTATTTGTGTACACACCATAACTTTAAAACAACTGCCCCAAAAAGAAGAATGAGAACTGTAGTTTTTAAGGGTGCTGGCAACCATAGCTGTGTGAGAGGCAAACTACAGTTCCCAGGATTCTTTACACAGATATGTGCTTTAAATGTGTGGTGTGCACACAGCCTTTGCGTAAAATTGCAAGCCATTTGAATTCTATATACAATACTGCAAGAATTCTAGCACAGTTTTGGTGGATTGTGACCTCCATCATTATCCAAAAACAACAACAACCATCTTCATTTGGATGTGTTTTGCACAGAACATCAAGCACATTCTTCAACCGGGCACCTTTTACATTTAGTTAAATTAACTAATTCATTTCATTTAATTGCTATTTAAAATTTGTGACATGCTTTAAATTAGCTAATTATTTTAATTACTAATTAAATTTTGTGACATGCTTTACTTTTATGAGCTCTGAAATTAAACGTTATTGAGGCACAGAAGTGAACTGTGCCTAAATAAAAGAGACGCAATCAGACATTTGAGCAGACAGGTACCAAATGAAAAGTCAGTTTATGCACTGGGTGCGTTTTACCTCTAAGTGGGCTGTCATTCACATACTACAGTGGCCCTCCAAAGTCTCAGGTAGTTTTATGGGGCCTACCAATGAGAGCTGATCAAGATAGGACAACGGCCTGGACAGATCAGTTGCTTAGGACATGGTGCCAAGCTGCAGCTTCAATCCCCACATGGGAAGGTTGCATGTTCCTGCATCAAAACGACCTTGACAGATTAGAGAACTGGGCCAAAACAAACAAGATGAACTTTAACAGGGAGAAATGTAAAGTATTGCACTTGGGCAAAAAAAATGAGAGGCACAAATACAAGATGGGTGACACCTGGCTTGAGAGCAGTACATGTGAAAAGGATCTAGGAGTCTTGGTTGACCACAAACTTAACATGAGCCAACAGTGTGACGCGGCAGCTAAAAAAGCCAATGCAATTCTGGGCTGCATCAATAGGAGTATAGCATCTAGATCAAGGGAAGTAATAGCGCCACTGTATTCTGCTCTGGTCAGACCTCACCTGGAGTACTGTGTCCAGTTCTGGGCACCACAATTCAAGAAGGACACTGACAAACTGGAACGTGTCCAGAGGAGGGCAACCAAAATGGTCAAAGGCCTGGAAACGATGCCTTATGAGGAACGGCTAAGGGAGCTGGGCATGTTTAGCCTGGAGAAGAGGAGGTTAAGGGGTGATATGATAGCCATGTTCAAATATATAAAAGGATGTCACATAGGGGAGGGAGAAAGGTTGTTTTCTGCTGCTCCAGAGAAGCGGACATGGAGCAATAGATCCAAACTACAAGAAAGAAGATTCCACCTAAACATTAGGAAGAATTTCCTGACAGTAAGAGCTGTTTGACAGTGGAATTTGCTGCCAAGGAGTGTGGTGGAGTCTCCTACTTTGGAGGTCTTTAAGCAGAGGCTTGACAACCATATGTCAGGAGTGCTCTGATGGTGTTTCCTGCTTGGCAGGGGGTTGGACTCAATGGCCCTTGTGGTCTCTTCCAACTCTAGGATTCTATGATTTCAGAGGGTTGGGCTAGATGACCCTCAGGTCACCTTCCAACTCTACAGTTCTATGATTCTATGAACACTAGACCTACCATGCAAGTCTTCCCAATCACATATAAAATGCAGACTAGAGGATTCACATTTAAGAGTATACGGGGTGCACAGAAAAGGGCTTCTAAACCCTCCCCCACCCTGCTTACCTCCACACATTCTTCTCCCCACCAGACAACTGTTAGTATCAAAGCCCAGCAGAGGGGAAAGTGATGTCTGTTTCCTGCGGTTGTGGCTTTGCTACATGCAGGTGCACTTGTAAGAATGAATAACAAACCACCAGCTGCAGGAAACTCTCACTTTCCAGTTAAGAGTTGCTTAGAAAAATGAATGTAATATTAACTTGTTCTAATGCACTGCTACCACTGTGGAAGCATGAACAGAACGTAGTCACATCTAGGAATAGATTTTTTTGAAGCAGACAAATCCAAAACAAATAAGAACACACCCCAGATAACTGCAAAAAGCATTATGAAATGCTGTCAATATTCTAATCTCCACTTTTTTTCAAAGTTATAAGTTCTCTGACCTTTAAAGCACTCTATGACTTGGAACCCCTATGGCAACTCTTTTCTGTAGGCATTCCCCACCTGTGAAATTCGCTCCCCAGGGAGAACCACCTGGAGCCAGCCTTCCCACCCTTTCATCAACAACTTCGTTTTCCTGGTTGTCTGAGCAGCACCAATGACTGAATGTTTTCCCTCTGTTTATGTTTTTAATATGTTTGTGTATCTTTATTACTGCATTTTATTCTTGTTGACAATCATTCTGGCACTTCTTATTATGGAAGCAAGTCATTGATTCAATATGAAAATCGTAACCGAACAGGAGTTCCAGTGTTGAACAGTAGGATTAAATATCTCCTTCCCTCCCTCCCCCCCCCGCACCAATTTTAACATACTATTCTGCTGAAACAGCCATTCTCCAAAGCCTGTGGTTAGTCTGGCCACCTGTCATGCAAGGGACATCTCTGCTATTTCATTTTCCAAACTTTCCCCCCTCTTACCGAAATGCCACAGAAATTAGCTATCTCTGCAAGTGCTCCAGTCCTTGACATTCTCAGGCAAATCATCAAATGAAGATTGCGTCAAAGCTTTCGACTAAAGTAGCATTTAAGTTCCCCCAAACTGTCACCATAAACCTCAGGAAGGATTGTCCAAAATGTTGTTTTGCAGTATTTGTGTTAAAAGACTGCCAGGCCAAAAAGAGGCATTAAAAAAAGACGCAACACATTTCTGCAGCTCTCTCCTGGATGCCGTTCTCAGCCATAGAGGTGACTCTGCTTGTAATTAAACTCTATCCAGGGGCCACAAATTGATTCCAGGTTGGCTGAGTTGGCCGGTCTCTCAGAGTAAAGCCCCAGGACGCAGCTCTTTTAAACAGCATAATAAGAAGTTTTGGTTATTCCTGGAGTCAGAGCATCCAATAATTTCCTATTTTTAAGAGGCACAGGAAGAAGGATGGCCCATTGCATAACGATCTCAATGAATCACTGGCTATAGCTTGAGGAACAGAGGTGAAAGCAAAAGCAAAGGAAAATATTGCGTTGAATTATAGCAGGAAAGAATTCCCTAACAAGAAGATCTATTAAGGTTCTTCCAGACCCCGCAATAAGTTAGCAGCTCGGCAGTGGTGTATTACTAGCCAACACAAATAGTATTACTGTTGATATTACTGTTTGTTGGCCCTCATCCAGCCCATCATGGAGTCCAGGCACCAGCCTAGGACTTGACCACCCGCTCCTGATTCTGATGTTACAGAGGAAAAGAACTGTAATGTGCATTAATGCAATGCACTGTGTAAACTATCTTAGAAACTTACATCTGAAAGACAGTAAGGTAAAGGGACCCCTGGCCATTAGGTCCAGGCGTGGATGACTCTGGGGTTGCGGCGCTCATCTCGCTTTACTGGCCAAGGGAGCCGGCGTACAGCTTCCGGGTCATGTGGCCAGCATGACTAAGCCACTTCTGGCAAACCAGAGCAGCACATGGAAACGCTTTATTTATTTTATTTATTTAGATGTGTATATTTTGAAAGACAGTATACACATCTAAATAAATAGTCAGAGGCCTTTTAATTTAGGAAAAGGAAAAGGATGACTGAAGAGAGGGCATGAGGAACTAAGGGAGAACTTAGGCACATCCAAATATATTAATTGGTAGCGGGTCTTTGATACACCAAAGAAATAAGTTCTTGAATCCACTACCACAGGAAGTGGTGATGGCCTCTCGTTTTGAAGAGAAATTATACATATTAATGAGAGGCTGTCTGTTAGCTATGACAGCTACATGATGTTAAGTTGTGGGTTAAGATATCAGACGACACAGCGATTCTTCAAACAGCTCTTGTTTATTCACAGGCCAGGACAGAACTGAACTGAAGGGTTCAGTCAGCCTGCTTATATAGAGCTCCAATACAATGTAACTGTAACTATTTTCTAAAACTATCCAATCACTGAACATCACTTTCAATCCCTTATTTGCATAACTATCTACAGTATCCCCCTGCTGGCCCAGAGTGAGAACTTCAGTACATAACACATGAAACATCCATAATCAGATGTTGCAGAAAGTTTTTTGCAGGAGGTGGAAGGACAGTGGGAGGAGGCAACTGACATCCAAGCCCTACTTCTGGGCTTTCCAGAGGCATATATTTGATGTCCACTATCAAAGTACGATGGTGGACTACAAATTCACTGGTTTTGATCCCAATGGAGCTCTTCTCCTACGTTTATTGATTACTCTGTAAACCATTCCTATCCCCTCTGTTTCTGATGTTCAGGCTGCAAATGCCAATTGCTTCTAGGGCCAAAATGACACCACCCACCCACAAGAGGGAGATAGCAGAACTGGAGGAAGGAAGGTTAAACTAGGGTTGCAGTTGGAAGCAGTGCCTGGGTGGGAATCGCCACCCCCCCAAAAAAAATCCGGATTTATGGCAATCTATGTCAGCAATGTCGATTTGGGCAAATTTCTTTAAAAGTACAGTGGTTACTTGGGTTACATATGCTTCAGGTTACAGACTCCGCTAACCCAGAAATAGTACCTCGGGTTAAGAACTTTGCTTCAGGATGAGAACAGAAATCATGCAGTGGCAGCGCAGCAGCAGCAGGAGGCCACATTAGCTAAAGTGGTGCTTCAGATTAAGAACAGTTTCAGGTTAAGAACAGACCTCCGGAACAAATTAAGTTCTTAACCAGAGGTACCACTGTAGCTCAAAAACATATTCTTCTTTTTGCGAATTTGCCAGCTTTGGGCAAGACTTTAAAATGCTCAACAACTTTTCTGCCTGGATTTTGAAATATGACAACCCTAGTTAAGCATGGTCAGTAGCCACACCAAGCTACTGTACATGACTGCTGGGAAAGAGTGGGGGTGGGAAACCGGGAGGGGGGGTGTAGAATGGAGTGTCCTGTAGGAGGGCATGACTGGCTGAATGAAGCACTGAAGAGAAACACTCCATACAACATTTTGTTACAGGGGCCACTTGTCTCCCAGCCAGAAAATATGTATGTTTCCTCTTCCTGTTTTGGGATCTTGAAGGGAACAAGAAAACAAGCAGGTTTGAAGACAGGAGAGAAAAGAAACCCCTGTTGACTAACCTGCCAGAAGCGTCTCCCTGATTATTATTTTATTGGGGGGGGGGCAATTAAAGAAAGCAAGGAATCACCACTGACCACTAGGAATCCTGCATCCCAAGACAGGCTCTCTGCCTGACTGCTTGCTTCCATGCACTAAAGGGGCTTTTTGATATCTATTTCTCAACCACCAGCCCCCTGCAACACAAGGCAGTCCATTTTCTTAAGATGAGAAGAGTTTAAAAAGCAGTCTGCAATCATGGCTATGTACGTTGTTTAAGAAAAACCATTTAATGCCTCTACCACACTTCCCCCCCCAAAAAAAAACCTCTCAGTGGCTGCACACAAGCCTTTCAATGGGGGGGGGGGGTCCAAACATTTCTTTTATTGACTGTAAGGGAGGAAAACCCTTTGTTTCTCTCTGCCGTGGTCCTCAGCTGTTCTTTTCCAGCACTGTTTCCTGTGAAAAGTTTATCCAACCAAGTATAAGTACTCATGTGAGCTGAAGGTATGTATGCTTAAATCTGACACTGATCTTTCAGAACACAAATCTCCTTTATAAACCTTGCTTTGAATGTGTTAAACTCCCTTTTCATCAACTCATTAGTACTCTCTTTGTGTGCAATTTTGCATTTTTGCCCATGTAAGCTCTTATTTATCAGAGGTTATTTCAAAATATGCGTCTTAAAGTAAACATCCATCATTTAGTGAATATTGTCAGCATCATTTGAGCACTGAGGAGCACCACATCAATTTCATGAATGTCCATTATATCTCATCTTCTCACTTCTGGGGCTGACACTCTTCAATGACCATCAAGATGCTCCAGTTTATCTCCAAAGTTTTAAATATTTACAGCATTAAGGTAGAATTCTGAATACCAAATTCAACAAAATTAAGAGTTCAGTGTAGCATACTGTTGTGCGATTGGAGTTCTGGACAGGAAGAGACTAAGGGGTCCAGAATGATTGCAAATGTTCTTTGTCAGTCCATGGCAAAGTAGCCAGACATATCTTTTGCTAGGGAAACTATAGGTGATGTGTTTCCTTGGGAACCAAGTTTTCTGTGTCCAGTTCTGGGCACCACAATTTAAGAAAGATATTCACAAACTGGAATGCGCACAGCGGTGGATGACGAAGATGATCAAGGGTCTGGAAACCAAGCTTTATGAGGAACAGTTGAAGAAGCTGAATATGCTTAGCCTGGTAAAGAGGAGAGGAGATATGATAGCCATCTTCAAACATCTTAAGAGCTGTCACATGGAAGTTGGAGCAAGCTTGTTTCTCCTGCTGCAGACGGTATGACCTGAACCAATGGCTTCAAGCTACAAGAAAGGAGATTCTGACTAAATCTCAGGGAGAACTTTCTGATGGTAAGAGTTGTTTGACAGTGGAACAGACTCTCTTAGAAAGTGGTAAACCTTCCTTGGGGGGGTTTTAAGCAGAGGTTGGATGGTCATCTGTCATGGATGCTTCTGTTGAGATTCCTGCATTGCAGGGCATTGAACTAGATTGACCCTCAGGGTCCCTTCCAACTTTGCAATTCTATGATTCTAAGAATGCAGAAAAAGCAGCTCCCCATGGGCTAAGATGGATGTAATCTAGGTGTCTAGACACAAGAAAAAGAATGTGCAGAGAATGAGAGAGACAGAGAAAGAAATTAGTTTGAGCTCTAAATCATTATAGAGTGCTAGCTGTCTCTCTGGAGACAATGTAGGAACAGTGGCCTTTGGTTCATGGAGTATTTAGCTGCACTTGTACCTATGCTCAACACGTGTATTCATGAACAAGCTCGAATACTACAAAACACGGTCAGTGACATTGACCTCCTTCTAAAGGAAACCAACACTGGGTGACTTCTGTCTCCCTGGAACTTGCCATCAATGTGAAGTGGAGGAAGCATGTAGGTAGACTGATAATGTAGACACACACTTGCAAATCACTGTGATTTGAAGAATAATTCCCTTAATTTAGATGATAAATGTATAATTTACTAAAACCATTAAAGAGAGAAAGAAGGTTTGACTTGAGATATTTAAAAAAACAGCCTATTTTAACAGATGTTTTCTCAGAATCTGCTAGGCTACTTTGGAAAACATTGCTATTGAATATGAGAGAGACGGGGTTTAAAGGAGCAAACTTGCGGGGGGGGGGGGTTGAACCAGAAACAAGCTGGTTCACTCCAAATCCTAAACCCCACTCTTCAGTGAGTAGGAGTCCCATCCTAAGCCTCTCCACTCAGAAATAAGTCCTATTAAATTCAGTTGGGCTTACGCCCCACGTAAGTAGGGCTAGGCTTGCAGACTGAGCCTCAATGAAATTACTTGGACTTCTGAGTAGAGGGACGTAGGTCGTGCTGTGGTCTAAACCACTGAGCCTAGGGCTTGCCGATCAAAAAGTTGGCGGTTCAAATCCCCACGATGGGGTGAGCTCCCGTTGCTGGGTCCCAGCTCCTGCCAACCTAGCAGTTCAAAAGCATGTCAAAGTGCAAGTAGATAAATAGGTACCACTCCAGCAGGAAGGTAAACAACGTTTCCGTGTGCTGCTCTGCTGTTGGTGTTCCGTTTCACCAGAAGCAGCTTAGTCATGCTGGCCACATGACCGGTGAAAACTGTCTGCGGAGTGGACAAACGCCGGCTCCCTCAGCCTGTAAAGCAAGTTGAGCACCGCAACCCCAGAGTCGTTCGCAACTGGACTTTACTGTCAGGGGTCCCTTTACCTTTACCTTACTTCTGAGTAGATGCATATGCTTTAACACTTGTGGCTCCCTTAGCCCCTATACCACTGATCTTCAGTGGATTGTTGGAATCCACAAATAGATTGCACCCTGATCTAAAGAGCTTGCACCAGAGGGATCACTGCCACTTTTTTATTGTTTTGTTTGTTGCTGACCTGAGGACTTCATGGAGGCCTGCTGGTATAAATATAAAAATAAAAGTTGGTCTCTCCCATCATGTTGCAAGTTTTCTGGGTGGGTCTTCCTGGTTCTAAAAAAGTCAGAGATGATGATTGCCCTATGCACTGCACAGTTGTTATATGACTGACCCATTTGCTGCCAAGGATAAATGGGAATTCTTGCTCTAATCAAAATGAACCTAAAAGACAAGGCTGCTTTGAAACATATCCTAATATTCCGGATTACTGTTTTATAATTTTTCCAATTGTTAATGAACATGCAAAGGAACATGTCTAACCCCGGTATAATAGCGTAAATTAGTTCTGCACTGACCATTTCACAGAACTGTGTCAGAATCTGCTCAGCAATTTTGAAAATTAATGGGGCAAAGCTGGAATTTAAAGGAGGGGAAAATTATAGAATAAAATTGTGCAAAAGAAAACATAAAAAGCAACCCAAACCCTACTGAGTTCGTGAAAAAGGCAAGATGTGAACCAGAGACCTCCTGCCTTAAAAAAAGCACTATTCTCTTAGTCAAAGTACCCAATCCACAGCATGGGGTGAGTACTATTGATCACCTTACAAGGTTGTTGTAAATATGACTTAGTTCATGTATATGAAACACTTCAATGCTAAACATGTATTCTTACATTAGGTCAATGCTATATTAATATACTGGTGAAAAGACTTCAGATTGGAACTTCCAGTCACCAAATAAATTATTTGTATCTGATAAAATGGACTGTGGTCCATGAAAACTTATGCTGTAATATTTATTTATCTTTAAGGTTTCAAGGGGAGACTGGCTACCCTTCTAGAATTCACCACAAGTAAATGCTATCCTTCATTAGAATCTAATACAGAAATTGTCTTGTAATTAAGTTGACAGGAGTTTATGGAGAAACATCCCCCAATGCCACATGTTTTATTTGGGGACATTCAAATTATTAATGGCAAAATCATTTTGAGGCAACACATCTGCTTAGAAAAGAGTAGTAGGCTGAGAAATGTACTTGTAACATGCTGAGCAGGGTCAAAGACTTTTTACTCTTTGAATTGAGACCACGTAATAAGTTGACTTTACCCTGCATGTCATCTGCTTTATCCCACCACCCGTAACACTGAAAAGGCAATAAGCTTTCCTAAGAAAAGGCTTTCTTACCTTGGAGATGCAATTCTGGTCTCAGGCAAGCAGTCGAATCTGATGCAGTTGGCACCTAGTGAAAGGAAAAGCAAAGACAGGGCCATGGATTTATTCTTACTTGCCTGGGAATGCCTTTCCTCTCCTCTTGGGGAGTTTAAATTTCTTTGGGACCTGATGAAAGGACCAATGGATATGTTTGGGTGGTTCCCTTCTGAGGTTTTTCTCTCTCCCTCCTCAGAAGGATGGATGTGGCTAGAGGGATGGAAAAAGAAAAGCATGTCTGTGTCTCTTACTCTAGCTGGAGAAACCAAGTTCTGTCGTGCAAAGGTGGATTCAAACGGGGAGCTAAAAGCAAGAGTTTGCTTTCAAATTTACATGTTACGAAGTGGAGTTTGAGTTTTGTGCCTCTCAGAAGGCGCACGACTTAGCTGAGATTGGAATCAGGTCTCCCACGGGTCAAATCCAGCCACTCTGTCCATGGGTTCCATGCAATATTTGGTTACTTCCCACCCTGACGTACTCACCACACACAAGCAGAAAAGGGGGAGGCACATGGGCACAGAGACACGCACACTTGGCTTTCCGATAGGGACTGGGTAAAAGTCAGATCCAATGCAATTAAAATACATCCTCTTGAATTTGCATTATTTTAACATTAGGGATGGACAAACCTGTCAGTTCTGGTTTATTTTAGTCTCTCATTTTTCCAGCCTTCAGTTCAGTTCACATATCCACGTCAGTCTGAGTTGTTGTTTTTAAGTCTCCATGAAAATCCATCTGCATTGTAGTGTGGTTTTTTCCCCTACTATAAACATTTTTGTATGCCATTTTGCCTACTAGGCACATTTTTGCAAAACAATTTCCACTAATATGATGCATTTTTGTATATTACGTTCAGCTATATACACATTTAATGCACAGTTTGCGCTAGCATATGCATTTTTGTACATATTGCTGTGGTGCAAAATTCAGAGTTACACAAATTTCAAAGGATGGCTGTCTTTCAGTTTGTGCATTGTTTCAGAAAGTGCAAAATAGTTACTGTAGGTTCGCCTTTAAATGTGAGCAGAATCAAATTTCAGGCCTCATTCACACTATGCATTTGTATTAGTTTTATACCACTTTCACAATTGTGGTTTTCTGCAAAGAATATCAGCAGCTACAGTTTGTTAAGGGTGCTGGGAATTGTGGGAGTCTCCTATCCTATCATGTAACTACAATAATTATACAATTATTTGCATTTGCATTTTTTGCATGGGTATTCTCAGAGCCCCAAAGGCATTTTCTAAACAAAGATTTAATTTTTTGAAAGTATTTGCTAGGACCACCAGATTAGGTATCTCCAGGAGAACATCCACCACGACCTGAAGCAGCTTGAGCAGGGAATCCTTGGTGCAGTGGGGTGGTCAGTACATCAATAGGAATCCTGCACTGCCCCTATTGCCCAACTATAGCACAGAATTTGATTCTGGCTACTACTAAAACTGGAAGGGACGCGGGTGGCTGAAATATACTCAGAGTCGCAAAGTGATTTCATGCTCTTTATTCAGCTCATAGTGTTGAGGAGGAATGAATGAAAGTCCCCTCACAGTATCGGCTTTATATACATTATTTACACAATGGGCTGCACATGATTGGCTAATTCCGGAATTCTACTGTAAGCCAATCAGGTTGTGGATTCACTTATATCTGGAGCAGGATTGGGTGGTTCCTGCCAACCAATCATACTGCTGCATTGTTCTAGGACCAATCAGACTGCTGCATTCTGAATCCTATTGTTTTAGGACCAATCAGACTGCTGCAGTTTGGATCCTATTGAACTCAGTACACAACAGTGGCACTGTGGGTTAAACCACAGAGCCTAGGACTTGCAGGTCAGAAGATCAGCAGTTCAAATCCCCGCAACGGGGTGAGCTCCTGTTGCTCGGTCCCTGCTTCTGCCAACCTAGTGGTTCGAAAGCATGTCAAAGTGCAAGTAGATAAATAGGTACCGCTCCGGCAGGAAGGTAAACGGTGTTTCCGTGCGCTGCTCTGGTTCGCCAGAAGTGGCTTAGTCCTGCTGGCCACATGAGCTGGAAGCTGTATGCCGGCTCCCTTGGCCAATAAAGCGAGATGAGTGCTGCAACCCCAGAGTCGGCCACAACTGGACCTAGTGGTCAGGGGTCCCTTTACCTTTTACCTCTTTGACAGATATGTGCCCCTATTGCTCTAGTACAAGAGCCTCCGCTTGGTCTTAGAGACAAGAAACAAGGCTCTTGTTAATGTGGGGTCTGAGAGATGAGTTGCTTGTTTCCAACCATTAGACACGGATATGTCAGAGCTCCCGTTACTTGGTCACAGCTCCTGCCAACCTAGCAGTTTGAAAGTACATCAAAGTGCCAGTAGGTAAATAGGTACCGCTCTGGCGGGAAGGTAAACGCATAGCTGTCAACCATCCCTTATTTGGCGGGAAACTCCCTTATCCCAGCGCCGTGTCCCACTGCTGTCCCGGATTGATGATGTCCCTTCAATTTCCCGGGTTTCATGCCCACCCAGCTCGGGAGGGAAGCTCGGGAGGGTCCTCCACCTCGAGGGAGAGCGCGCACGAGCTGCTGCGTCTCCATCTCTCCCTTTTCCCCCTCAGGGGCACGTCATGAGGAGACGGGTGGCAACGGGCGGGCAGGCAGCCCCCCTCTTGTGAGACTTCCACCGCACTGCCAGGGGAAGCCGGAGGCAGCAGCGGTGGCGCTGGCAGCTGAGGAGGCGGCCTGAGGGAGGAGGAAGAGGAGGGGATGGGGAGGGACGCAGAAGGGCAGTACTTCAGCGGCCACCGCGACGTCACAACCACCTCATGCCGGGCTCACAGGCGGCGTGGGCGAGAGTCTCTCTCCCTCCTTCTCAGGTGGGGAAGGGCCGATGGAACTCATAAGCTAAGCAATATCCCTTATTTTGGCTGCTGGTCCATTATTTTCAAATCTGTAAGTTGACAGCTGTGTAAACGGCATTTCCGTGTGCTGCTCTGGTTTGCCAGAAGCGGCTTAGTCATGCTGGCCACATGACCCAGAAGCTGTAGTTCGGCTCCCACGGCCAGTAAAGCAAGATGAGCGCCGCAACCCCAGGGTTGTCCACGACTGGACCTAATGGTCAGGGGTACCTTTACCTTTACCTTACTGATTTGTTAGAACAAGGTTTGTAAAGGAAATTAGATGACATTGGTTCTTTATTGAACTTTTTTTTATTATTTGTTTTGGGGAAGGTTAGATGACATCCTGCCAAGCAATTGCTATCCCACACTTTCTCCCATCACAAAGTCTTTATCTCAAAAAGTCTCGTTTGGGGATGGGGGAGCCAGTTTGTTGTGCGAGATCACTGAATCCGCTTTAATTGTGTAACCTGAATCGGCCAGTATGCGATAGCAGCAGCCGTCTGGAAGTGTCCAAGGTGCAAATATATCATTGATGCAATTGTCCATGTATGAGTTACAGATTTGGGGGAACTGATGGTTTGTGGATTAACTCTTGGGGTGTTGCCTCTTTCCAAACTAACTCTTACAAATGGCATATTTTGTATATGGGGAAATTGCGTACTTTTAATGGAGACCCTACGTAATGTAGTTCCTGAAGAGTTGGGCATGAACTGGGGAGAGCCGAGTTCAAATCTTCTGCAGCCATGAAGCTCAATGAGTGAGCTTTGAACAGTCACTCTCTTTCAGTCTAGTATATTTCAATAGGACTTGTGCAAGGATACAACAGGATGCCTCACACACATTCTTAGTAGATGAACTGTAGAGTGTAAACATACGTTACACTCTACTAGTTAATGTCAATAGCCCGCACTTACCAAACTTGACCTTAACCAGCAGAATATATGATACGAGGTTACAGGGCTATTGATTCCTGGAGTGAAAATAGCTCAGCTGGGATCCCACGCAGAACAATAAAAAAACGTACTGCAGTTATGCAAGATGCATGCATACAGAAAGATTTTCCAGCCATTGATCTCGTGGTGCAAGGCTCATTATAATTTTTAATACCGGGTAAGAGGCACACACTTAATCATGATCAGGAAGTAGTTGAGAAGCTGTGGAATGTTATATCTGTAAACTGATTCATAGGCATACAGAATAAGTCAGAAGGAAAAGGGTGATAGAGAAACCAAATGTGTAGTAATTATAGAACTGCAGGATAGGCAGACATACTTCAGAGAAAAGTAACCACATATGTGCTTTATTCTGGACGTTCCTTAGCATCATATTTTCCTCTTGGAACTCCATCCCACGTGATTTTTTTAATGAGAGCTCCCCTCCCAACCACCAGAACCTTGTGGTCTCCAGAAACCCTTACGCAAAGGTTTTGCAAGGGCTACTTGCAGCTGAATCCACTGCAAAGGACATTTCTATACACTGACATCAACCCTGGGATGAAATCCCTCTACATCGTAATCCAATAATAGATTTATTTTTTAAAAATTCTTGTCCCTTGGAAGATGCTTCAAGGAATGTCCTCATATTTATATATGTAAAGGGTACATAATACATGATAGTTTACTGTGGAATTTAACATGTAACTAAGAAGAGTTATAAGGTTCGCATACTTTCCGAGTTAGATCAGAGAGAACCAGGCATAAATATACTGAAGTCTGGGGATGAATTTAGGAGAGCAGGCCTCTGATCCCACTTTACCTTGGTAATTGGGGTCATTCTGGAAAATGGCATTGAGAAAGCCACCCTTTCAAACCTCTGTCTGTAAAATGGGAATTTAGTGTAGAAACGGGACATGCAGCAAAACATGGCTGTACATTCTCATGCCCTAGGCACCATTCTCTCATTTTTCTTTCTCAAATTACATTCTTTGAGAAATCCAACATTAAATCACCAAAACTCCCTCAATATATTTGTAAGCACATTTGTCATAGTTATTTCTCTTCTATCTCATAATAAGCATAGCCTTGAAGCCTCAAGATCTGCCGATCTCTAATTTAAGAAGAAGAAGAAGAAGGGTTTTGATTTGATATCCCGCCTTTCACTCCCTTTAAGGAGTCTCAAAGCGGCTAACATTCTCCTTTCCCTTCCTCCCCCATAACAAACACTCTGTGAGGTGAGTGGGGCTGAGAGACTTCAAAGAAGTGTGACTGGCCCACGGTCACCCAGCAGCTGCATGTGGAGGAGCGGAGACGCAAACTCGGTTCACCAGATTACAAATCCAGCACTCTTAACCACTACACCACACTGGCTCTTAAGGATATCACTGACCTACTTTACAGAATTGTGCAGGCAATAGTAGCGGTCAAGCACAGAGTTCCAAGGAACCCCAGTGGTGAGAGGGAAAGCAGAGGACGAAGTTCCCCCTTTGGTGTGATCAGACAGGTAGGACGTGAACCAGCAGAGGACAGAATCAGGGAGACCTGCAACGTAACAGGAATAAAGGCATGAATATTAAAGGTAATGGAAAAGTTGTGGGTGATGAGGAATGAGTAGAGGCATATAGATTTGGCAGCGTAAAGGTCCTCACTGATTTTCAGGAAGGCAATTTCAGTAGAGTGCAGGGAATAAAAGCCAGATTGGAGTAGGGCAAACGAGAAGTTGGCGGAGAAGAAGTTGAGACAATGGAAGTAAGCAGCCAACATGCTGCAGGAGTTTACAGATAAAGAGTAGAAGGGAAATTGCGCAGTCGTTGGAGAAGATGTTTGGGTCAAAGGGGTGTTTGTATTAAAAAACACACATACAAGAGAAACAGTGGCATGTCTGGATTAAAGGGAAGGCACTAAAGGATACCTGGGTTATCAACCCCTCACCATGGTATAGAGCAGAAGAAATAAAGGATCGGAGGAGGTACCAGAGAAGGAAGAGGGAGAAGACAAAGCTAGAGAGGTCTGAGTGGATGGAATACATACTGAAGGAGGCAAAATCTTGACTAGAGAGTGAAGAGGCAGAGGCCTTAGGAGGGCATCAAAGGCAGAGGAGAGGTGCTTGGGATTCCTAGCCTTGATCATGAGGTGGGGTTATATTGCTTAGTGGAGCTGGTATGGCTCAGTCGGTAGAGCAGGAGACCCTTAAGCTCAGGGTCGTGAGTTCCAGCATCACACTGAGCAGAATATTCCTGCATTGCTGGGGGTTGGACTATATGACCAGCTTGGTCCTTTTCAGCTCTACAGTTCTATGTTTCTATGACTTACGAAAGCTAGACTGGTGGTGGTGGACAAAGAGCAGCCAACTCTTTATCCATTTTCTAAAGTTGTTCAGTTGCTCAAGAACACAAATGAAAACAGCAAATGGAATGAGTGAGCCAGGGCAGGGGAGGAGCAGGCAGTTCACTGCACATGTAAACATATGTGTTATGCATTGAAGACGGGTAATTGAAGGTGAAAATTGCAGAGTCTGACAAGCAGGACTAAGGGGTGTTTCCATACTGTCAGGGAACTGACATCGGAGCTAGAGGCGGAGGGAAGGCTCTCACATGATGCTGGAGAAGGGCCCAGCAGGGAGAGAGGCAGCTCCGCAGATGGGGAAACAATTCAGCGCAACACCAGGAATAAAGGGGGGGCAGATGGGGGAATCGGCGAGAGGGCTCCAGGACTCTTCACCGGACACCAGCGCGGAGAGCACGGGTCCTCCGCTACCCACGCCCTCCCTGCACAGAAGACTTCCGCGCAGAGAGAGTAGGAGGAGACTGGGTGTCAAACAACTTTTATGTTGGAAAAGGTTTAAGAAACGCCCACTGACAGATTCTGCTAGCGACTGAGGCAGCCACGAAGTGAAGGGCTGTCCAGACTGAAAGGTTTAACAAGGCAACAAAGCCAGGAGAGGCGGCAACTTACGCACGAGCAACCCATATTCATTACACATACTGCCACTATTTTTTTGTGTGGAGGGTGGGGGAATGTTCAATCACATACCAGCATATTCAGGTTGTACCTAGTCCTGCAGAACAACCCTATTTCCCCCCAAATGGACTTCTTGTGAAAAGAAAAGTTTAAAGAAAATGCACTGGGAAATGTGGGGTAGCGTTTTGTTGCCTCATGATCTAACCTCTCTGCAAACAAATCACAATGAGTGCAGGTTTGCAGCCAAAGTTTGAGTAGCACAGAGCAAAATGTTACTCACGTGTTCTGCAGTGATCTCGTCAACAATACACCCAACAATTCCTATTGAATAGGGATTTCCAGTATTTGGACAATTGCATTATTACTGAGAGTTCCAGGAAGGCATCGTGGCTAGTTAGTCATTTCTGTTGAGACTCTGTCAACAGAGATAATTAAGTGGTGATTAACGATAGCTACCATCTATCATATTATCTCTGAGGAACATAGGTAACAGGGAATAAATTCCAAATGCTCTGGATTACTCCCTGCTGTGGGACCAAGAAATCTTTGAGGACCACAGACAGGTGAGTGACCAGGAGCAGAAGAACCATAAACTTACCCAAACACCACTTCATAGCCCTAGAGGTCAGTATTTATTCTGCGTGCAATTTCGATTGAATCTAGAAGAAAAAGCTACTAAGTCTCTTGCAACACTTTCAGGTTAAGAACAGACCTCCAGAACGAATTAAGTTCTTAACCTGAGGTACCACTGTATATGGAATCCATTCTTTCAAATACTGTTCTTCTTTGGTGATCATTTGTAGCCGAGTAATACTGTCTTCCGCGAACACGGTCTTAACAGTGAGTCCGTAAGTGACTGTGGAGGCCAATTCGGGATCCACACGTCCTTCCACAGTGGGGACATTGGATTCCGGGCGGGAGTTGATCACTGTGAGGGTTTGCCAAGCGTGCCTTCCTCTTAGCACATGTCTTCCTTTCGTCCTGAGTTCGAGCGTCTTCAAAGCACATGACACCTTTGGTAAAAGCTGTTCTCCAATTGGGGCACTCGCAGGCTAGTGTTTCCCAGTTGTCGGTGTTTATACTACATTTTTAAAGATTTGCCTTGAGAGAGTCTTTAAACCTCTTTTGTTGACCACTAGCATTACACTTTCCATTTTCAAGTTTGGAATAGAGTAGTTTCTTTGGAAGACAAGAATCAGGCATCTGCACAACATGACCAGTCCAATGAAGTTGATGTTGAAGAATCATTGCTTCGACATGGGTGATCTTTGCTTCTTCCAGTACAGTCATACCTCATGTTACGTTTGCTTCATGTTACCTTTTTTCAGGTTGGGTCCCACGGCTACCCGGAAGTACCGGAAAGGGTTACTTCCGTGTTTTGCCACTCGCGCATGCGTAGAAGCGCTAAATCGTGTCAACATGATTCATGGTGTCAACATGACTGTGATGTGTTACAAGTCATTAACTCCAAGCCTCATGGCCATGCCTCAGAAAACACAAACCACCCCAGCTTTTCAGAGCTGGCTATCGTGGCTTTAATCTTTGTGCATTGCTACGCCTGATGGCTGAACCGTAGAAAGCACTGACTTTTATCTATCTATTTTCACTGCCAAATGTTGCAGGGGGCCATTTTCCGCAGTTTGGCGCTGCTTTAGAGTTAATCGGATGACGTCAGGTTTTCGGTTAGAGCGCCAAAGGCTCATTTTGTGGGGCACTGTGAAAAGTGCGGTTTTCACTGCTAAACATTGCATGGGCCTTTTTGCCAGTGCTCAGCGCAGGAATCCCTTTCCCATAATATCTTATACATATTAGACAGCACTTTTACATTATGCAACAGGTCTCTCTCCAGTTGTGATATTTGGCAAAATCTTGACCCTGAGAGTTAGGGTGCCGAGGGCTGATTTTGTGGGGTGCAGGAAAACATAGTGTTTTCACTGCCAAATGTTGCATGGGGCCTTGTTACAGCATATGGCTCTGCTTTGGAGTTAGTCAGACAACCCCCGATTTTTGGCGAAATCTTGAAACTACTGTTTAGTGTGCTGATGGCTCATTTTTGGGGGGGCGGGGGAGCTGTGAAATGTATTTTTACAGGGGCTCTTCCTGGAGTTTGGCACCGCTTTGGAGTTAATCGGATAATGTCGTATTTTTGGCGAAATCTTTACGCTGCAGGTAAGGGTGTCGAGGGCTCATATTGTGGGGCACCATGAAACGTAGTTTTTTCACTGCCAAATGTCACATGGGGCCTTCTCCATGCATTTGGCGAAACATAGTGTTTTCTCGACAAACGTTGCAGAGGCTTTCCCCCGCAGCTCAGCACCCTTTGTAATGATTCGGCTGACCTTGGATTTTTGGCGATATCTTAACCCAGCAGGTTAGGGCGCTGAGGGCTCATTTTGTGGGGTGCTGGGAAATGTAGTGTTTTCTTTCCCCCCCCCAAAAAAATGTATTTTTTTTCCCCACAAAAATTTAAACACAGAGACAAATAGACAAACAAACATAAATCATAACCTTATTAGGACTAATCTAATTAACATTTGTTAAGTGACTTCCTCGTATCCCCCTGGTTGGATTTCAGTGCATATCATTTTAACGGTTTTCCAAATCAATATTCTTATAAAATTAACTTAATCACTTAACATCTTTCTTACTTCCCAGTTCAGTATTAAACATATTAATTCATCACATATTACATATCTAAATCCTACGCCTATACGCTATATGCAAGCTTTTTCCAATTAATTTAACTTAACATATTTAACTAAATAGTCATTAAATTTCGTCCATTCTTCCTGATACTCCTCCTCCTTCTGTCAGGGACTCTTCCAGTCAGATCGGCTAGCTCCGAAAAATCCATCATCTTCATCTGCCATTCTTCCACTGTTGGTACTTCTTGCGTTTTCCAATTCTTAGCTAACAAAATTCTTGCTGCAGTTGTGGCATACAAAAATAATTTAACATCTTTTGGGGGCAATTCCAAACCTGTTATTCCAAGAAGAAAGGCCTCTGGTTTCTTTATAAATGTATATTTCAACATTTTTTTCAATTATAAATCTTTTCCCAGAAGTCTTTCGCCTTGGGGCTGGTCCACCACATATGATAGAAGGTACCTTCTTTTTCTTTACATTTCCAGCAATGGTTATCACAATTATGATAAATCTTTGCTAATTTAACAGGGGTCAGATACGATCTATACATCATTTTCATTATGTGTTCCTTTAGTACAGTACATGCAGTGAACTTGACCCCTTTCTTCCACAATCTTTCCCAATCCTCAAACATTATGTTATGTCCTACATGTCTTGCCCAATCTATCATCACTGATTTAACTTGTTCATCCTTTGTATGCCACTCTAACCATGGGAAATGTAGTGTTTTCACACACACACACCCCACCCCAATGTTGCAGGGGGCATTCTCTGGGTGTTTGGTGCTGCTTTGGAGTGAATCAGATGACATTGGACCTTTGGAGAAATCGTGACCCTGTGGGTTAGGTCCTGAAGCCTCATAAGGGGGGGGGCGCACCATAAAACATGGGGGTTTCACTGCCATGGATCACAAAACGGCTGCTGTTTTGTGCAAAGCTGGTAGATTGAGAAACTTGTATTTTATTTTTATTTTTAAAAAGATAAACTAAAGGTGTGTGCTTACAGGTCAACAGATACCAGTGTGCATGCCCATTATGACCTCAGGCAAGAATCAAGAAAATACAGGTGGTCCCTCTTAACTGACATTCTGAACTGAACAGAACTGAAGGGAGGGGCTGGTTCTGGAGCCAAGCTGTTTAGATTGGGTTTGGGTGGATGCGAAGAGGATGCCTCCAACTTCTTGGGCTTTGCTTCTCAACTTATTCTGCCTTCTGGGACCCCCCAGCCCAAGACCAACCACCTCTTGGATAGGTGAGCATGCAGATATTTTGGAATGTGAGTGTGGGGCAGGATGACCGCGTATGAAAGCTCCTTTGAGCACAAGTGCTGGCCCCCCTTTTCTCTCCCATGGAGGCCCTGAACTGGCCAGCTCCTTGTTCAGGGCCTCCAAGGGAGAGAAAAGGGAACCTCAGTTACTCTTTGCCTTCTGAGGACAATGTCTCACTCCCAGAGCCCCAAGACTTACGGCTCCTGCTCTATCAGCCTCAGGACATCCAAGGGATCATGAGCAAAGCACACAAGCCCTGCCCGCCAGATGTGAAGCACTCTCCTGAGAGAATTTGGGTTTTTTAACTGGCTGAACAGAGTTTCAGCCCTTGGGGAATTTGATTTCTTAAACATACACCTTCCCCTTCCTTGTGTCCCTGGGGAGAAAAGCCAATCCTGCTTTCTTCCTTTGGTAATTTAATCAGAGGAAATAACTCTTTCAGTGGTCTAATAGATTTGCTGAATCATGAATTCTGTACATGCACAGAGGCTATACCTCTTGAAACCCCAAAGATGGGCAAGATGGGGCATTTCTCTCCACCTGGCTCCACCGGATATTGCTGATGGCCAATGAAAGCCCAAGTAGGGATTCCTAGTGGGGGATGTTGCTGTGGTATAGTGGAGGAGCAGGGCCAGGAGGCTAACTTGGACACCTGAGAACACAAAAAAGCAGCAGCAAAACAACTACATGTTTCCTTTTAAATGGGCCTTCCTGCTGAGTGTAAAGCATAGATCCTCATTTTTTAAGGGAAAAGGGAGAGAAGGCTTCTCCCAAAGTGTTAGAAGGCCACAAATAATGTAACAATAGAACAAAACAAATGTGCCGTTTCATGTGATACAGAATCCTATGTGCAAATCTGTTAGATTGAGAAATTTGTACTAAATAAGAAAAAAAAATTAAAGGTGTGTGCTTGCAGGTAAACAGATTGGAGATTTTCTGCAAGATCTTGTGAGATCTCATTGAAGTCTTGCAAGATGCCTAGGAGAGCAAAATATGTATTGAGATTTGGGAGAGATCTTGCATGCTCTTTCAGGGACCAAAGCCATCACTGCTGCAGCGCCAAAGGCAGGTGGCTAAGGGGTGGTGAGTGTCCCACGGGGCGAAATGGGATGTACCCCCCCCCTCAAGCTCAGGATTCCAGAACTAACAACTGTCAGTTGGGAGGGATGGAAGGCAAGGACCCACAGCCCAGGTGGGGCTCGCTAGCTTGGGGAGGAGGTGTGTGATTCCTCAGCTGGAGTAGATGCAGGACAGTTGAGGCTCACATGCCTCATCACCGCAGAAGCTATAACTGGAAAGCTGTCCTGGCCAGGCCTGTGTCCTTTGGCTCCAGTTGGGAGTGAAACGGATGATGTCTGATTTTTGGCGAAATATTTTTTTTAAAAAAATTATGATTTTCAAGTTTATACATTTCAATAATTTTGCAGTCATTTTAACATTTCAAAACTTGACTTCCTTCCCCCTCTTTCTGCAGTTCCTTAAATTGATTCTTCATATCTTATGCATATCCAAATTACCTCAATTTCATCATTTATGCATCTGCTTTAAATATATAATCTTATTAAACTGCAGGTTATTCCAATAATCCTGCCAATGTTCTTATCTGTTTACAGTTTGTAACTATTCATTAAACCATTTCCGTTCTTTAATAAAAAGTTTGTTCTCTTGCTCCTAGAAACGGTCAGCGTGTGACAGAGGCCACATCCTGGGAACGGTTTGACTGGCCACCTAAACCAGGTGAGGGCAGCCAAGGAGTCTCAAATGCTCAGGAACTTCCCCTGTGTGCAAAGACGGGCTCCAGCAGATTGAGCGGACAAGACCAAGCGTGGGCCCAGTGGTCAAGAAGGTGGTTTCTGCAATGCTGTGGAGGGAAGTGAGGGGCAGATGGGGCTCATCCACCTATAAAGATAGCCCATCGAAGAGAAGGAAAACTCTGATCCTAATTTGCCTTGCGGGATATCTTTGGGAGCTGAAAAGGCTAAGGAGTAAACCCTACACAAATCTGGAGTGGAGTCCCTCAGGCGGTTGTGTGGCGCCGTTTACAACCCCTTCTGACAACTCCTGCAGCCCAACTGATGCCTAACTCTGCTTTCCTTGGAGACACATCTGCAAGCCCAGGACCTCCAGACACACTGCCCAGTCTTGCTCCCTGGAGAGGTCACTTTGGGACTGCTGACACCGTTGCTTGACTTTTGACCTCACCCCTGGAGGCGCACTCCATTGCTTCTCAAGACAGACAAAAGACAACATTAAAAAACTATTTGAAAGAATTTTATTTCATTCAAAAAAGACAATCTGGCATGTGATTAGGACAGTGGTTTTCAGACAACGGGTGACACGTTTATTGATCCAGTTTGGAAGTCTCTGTCTTGTCTTCGCACATGCGCAGTTCCATCTAGGAGCAACAACAAGGGAAGGAGCCAAACTGTTGACTCCTGCAGCGAGACTCGGGATTTCCACTCATGCTCACAAACGTAGGAAAAAGCACCGCCTAGGATAAAAGGATGATCACAGAATAGCATGTTTGTAAAGGAACTTGATTAGAATAATAATGATGATGATGATTTTTATTTCATTTTTCTATTTGGGTTTGTGGGGAAGGGGGGGACTGGGTCTTGGTGGGGAGGGAGATCTGTGCTGGAGTTGCTGGCCTCACTGCTGTCGCTGCCCGGAAGAGAGAAGAAGAGAAAATATTTTTAATCTTTCCATTTCTTATTATGTTGACAACCCATCTTTCCTTCAAGGATCTCCAGATGGCTTACGCTATTCTCCCTTTCTTTAATTATATTTACTTCCTCATTCCGTTTCTCTTCCAATATCTCTTCCACCTCCTCCTCGCAGACCAGGGGGTGGATTTTAGGGGCACGACAGCAGGAGGCCAGCAGCTCGCACAGCCTGCCACACTGGCCATTCTCTCTTTCAACAGCCTTGGAGAACAACTGAGTAGGCATCTAGAGCGTCAACTGAACAGGCATGTGGATCAGCTAGTCACTGGGCACAGTCTATTCTTTTGGAGGGGGCTTTCCCCAGTTTCCATTTATAAGAAGTTTGAAAGGTTGCCTCTTTATAAAGTCTGTTTCCTTGTGACGAGAGACCACCCTGGAGACTCAGTGTTTTTGAAATATATCAAGGTAAAGGGACTCCTGACCATTAGGTCCAGTCGTGGCCGACTCTGGGGTTGCAGCGCTCATCTCGCTTTATTGGCGGACCGGTCATGAACAGCTTCCGGGTCATGTGGCCAGCATGACTAAGCTGCTTCTGAACCAGAGCAGCGCACGGAAACGCCCTTTACCTTCCCGCCGGAGCATTACCTATTTATCTACTTGCCCTTTGACGTGCTTTTGAACTGCTAGGTTGGCAGGAGCAGGGACCGAGCAACGGGAGTTCACTCCGTCGTGGGGATTCGAACCGCCGACCTTCTGATAGGCAAGTCCTAGGCTCTGTGGTTTAACCCACAGCGCCACCCGCATCCCTATTATTTATTTATTTAGATACTTGGGTTTTGGGCGAAGGGAGAACTGGGTCTTGGAGCGGGGTAGAGCTGTACTGGAGCTGCTGGCCTCACTGCTATCACTGCCTGAAGAGAAATGAAGAGAAAAGATTCTTAATTTTTTCATTAATTATTACATTGATGGCCCATCTTTCCTGCAAGGATCTCCAGGTGGCTTGCGTTATTCTCCCTTCCTCCCTTCCTCATCCCATCCCTGAACTCTTCTTGAATGAGGGAGCTGCCTCCCCCCACCCTCAGTGATCCAGATTCTCTCTGGCCTCCCTGTTCCTCCTGAACAAAGATCAACACTCACCATTGGTAGTAGCATCTGTGGTATCCATCCTCTGGTCCCTTGGCCTTACGTAGATCGTTCTCACCTTTACCCTTCTTTCCTTTCCATCCTTCATTACACTCACTGTGTCCTCCTCCTCACAGACCAGGGGATGGATTTTTGTGGCACGACAGCAGGAGACCAGCAGCTCACCCAGCCTTCTCAGACTGCAGAATCTAGGGAAGAAGAGGGAAAATAGTCAGGAAATGGGTTCTAGATGCTTCCTTGATACTCTTTATCTGGCAGATAAACCTACTTTCAGAAACCTCTCATGGCGATTGCAGCAAGCAGCTGAAACCAGAGAGGAGGGCATCTTGTCAAGAGACCCTCCAGAACTGGGAGATCCCTTTCTTGTGGTGATGCCCGCAAGGGAGAAGGCAAGCCATTTCCCTCAAAGGATCTAAGAGGGTCCTGAGGTCAATCTTTAAAAATTAATCTAACCATGATATGGTTCCTTATATATCTGAATCTTGAGGGATAGCAAATGAAGCAAAATGCAGGAAGAATGAGAGATCCTACGTATACACGAGATGAATAAATTTTCATTTCTCAGAAAACACAATTCACACCAACAACCTATTTTCTTTGAACTATCCTCAAATAGTTGCTCTTCCCAAAGTTGTCAGCCAAGTCTGTCAGCCGGAGAACGTGTCACAATGGAGGACATGACACCGTCACTTTAGCTACCTGGCTTTACAAGGGACATGGCTCCCTTTAATGTTCATTTTTAAAAATATATATTTTAGTGGGTTAAGCAGTTTTGCTTTGTTTATTTTAAAAAGTTCGATACCTCTTCCTTTTCATGTAGCACAGTGATTTGGGCATTCTACTTACGCTTTAGATGAAGAAAGTCAATTCGTTGCGCTAAAAAACATGTTTGCTTCCTCAAAATCTTCCTCCTCTCGTCTGAACTATCCTCAAATAGTTTCTCATCCAAAAGTCCTCATCCCATCCCTGAATTCTTCTTGAATGAGGGAGCTGCCTCCCCGCTCCCCAGCGAGCGGGATTTTCTCTGGCCTCCCTGTTCCTGATGAACAAAGATCAACACTCACCATCTAAATTGGTATCAGTGGCATCCATCCCCTGGTCGCTTGGTCTTACATAAATTATTTTCACCTTCACTAAAGATTCCTTCTGATCTTCATAACCATCACTTCATCCTCCCATTTCTCTTCCAATATCTCTTCCTCCTCCTCCTCACACACCAGGGGATGGATCTTTGGCACGTGACAGCAGGAGACCAGCAGCTCACGCAGCCAATCTTTATAAACTAATTTAACCATGACATGGTTCCCTAGGTTTCTTAATCATGAGGGATAGTAAAAGAAACAGAATGCAGAAGGAATTAGGAATCCTACTTATACTTTAGATGAAGAAAGTCTCTTCGTTACACCAGAAAACGTATTTCCTTTCTCACAAACCACCTCCTCCTTCTCCTAGACCACGCTACGCCATCTTTGCCATCTTTATAGGTTAGTGTTTAATATAAGTTCAATATTAAAAGTGTTGCCTTCTCTTTTACCTTTGTTTTCCAGTAACTTCCACTCTTTTACCACAAACAGCGCTGACAATCCAAGTCTTTTAACTCAGTCTCTTTCGCTGGGCTCACGCCACTTCAAAGTAAAAAACAAGTTAAGTCCTTGAATTCCGCTTCTTTTAATGGGCTACTACTGCTGCTGCAGAGTGAAATTTGAATCTGTCTTCCTTTTCTTACTTATCTTATCTGTCTTCCTTTTCTTACTGCCGTTCTTACCCTTTGGGACTTGGAGGCTTGCTGCTGAGGATTGCTCGTGTCCTTGCGTCTAGGTACTCTCTGTCGGCTCACCTCCTGGTTAGGGCGTGGGCTTCGAAGGGTTCCTTTTTTGACGCTGGCGGACAATGTCAGCCCTGGGCCACGCCCAGAGCCTTTTTGGGGGTCGTGTAGCCTCCACATTGCCCCCCAAAGTTCCCTCTGCTAGGCACGGAGAACCCGCGAAGCACATCCACAACGGAGGGTGGAAAAACCAGAAGCCCTTACATACCAGGTTTGGGAGGGGGATTTGGTCTGTGATAGGCTTTTTCCGTAGGGACACGGGTGGCCACAGAGCCTAGGGCTTGCTGATCAGAAGGTCGGCAGTTCGAATCCCCGCAACGGGGTGAGCTCCCGCTGCTCGGTCCCAGCACCTGCCACCCTAGCAGTTCGAAAGCACAAAGTGGAAGTAGATAAATACCGTATTTTTCGCTCTATAGGACACAATTTCCCCCCTCCAAAAATTGAGGGGAAATGATCAAAGCAGCAGAAATAAGAGATGATTGGATCCCTTTAAGAGCTCAAAGCATGGGTACCCCCAACAAAAAATTAAAATTCGGTTTTGTAATTTGAAACTAATGTGATTTGATTGGTTTGCTAATAAAAAATATTTTATAAAAAAACAAAAATTAAGGGAAAATTTGTGTGCGCCCTATGGAGTGAATGCAGGCTGCGCAGCTAAGCCCAAAGCCAGAACAGGGAGAAGGAGCGCTGCGCAGCGCTCCGTCTCACTGTTCTAGCTTGGGGATGGCTGCGCAAAGCCTCCGCAGGACAGCGGGGTTCCTTCACCCCGCTGCTCTGCAGAGGCTTCAAAGGCTGCACTCCGTTGGCTTCAGGCAGCTATCCGCAAGCTTTTGGAGCGCAGCAGGAGTTCCCACTGTACTTCGAAGGCTTGCGGATAGCCGCCTGAAGTCACCTAGCAGTTCGAAAGTGGAAGTAGATAAATACCGTATTTTTCACTCTATAGGACGCACTTTTCCCCCTCCCAAAATTAAGGGGAAATGATCAAAGCAGCAGAAATAAGAGATGATTGGATCCCTTTCTGAGCTCGAAGCATGGGTACCCCCAACCAAAATTTAAAATTCGGTTTTGTAATTTGGAACTAATGTGATTTGATTGGTTTGCTAATAAAAATTATTTTATTTAAAAAAAAATCAATTAAGGGGAAATGTGTGTGCGTCCTATGGAGTGAATGCAGGCTGCGCAGCTAAGCCCAAAGCCAGAGCAGGGAGAAGGAGCGCTCCGCAGCGCTCCGTCTCGCTGTTCTAGCTTGGGGTTAGCTGCGCAAAGCCTCCGCAGGGCAGTGGGGTGAAGGCACCCTGCCGCCCTGCGGAGGCTTCAAAGGCCGTCCCCGAAGCCAGAACAGTGAGGCGGAGCACTGCGCGGCGCTCCGTCTCACTGTTCTAGCTTGGGGATGGCTGCACAAAGCCTCCGCAGGGCAGCGGGGTGCCTTCACCCCGCTGCTCTGCGGAGGCTTCAAAGGCTGCACTCTGGGGGCTTCAGGCAGCTATCCGCAAGCCTTCCAAGCGCAGCAGGAGTTCCCGCTGCACTCAGAAGGCTTGCAGATAGCCGCCTGAAGCCTGGAGAGCGAGAGGGGTCGGTGCACACCGATCCCTCTTGCTCTCCAGGCTACGCTTTGCTGGAGAGGCGCTGCATAGTTTCCCTCTCTGCGCAGCGCCCCTTCAGCGAAGCGGGAGGAGAAATGGAAGGGGCTCCATTTCTCCTGCCGCTTCACTGAAGGGACACTGAGCAGAGAGGGAGAGAATTCCCCCCACCCCGTTCTCCCCCTCCTATGATCCGGTGCGTCTTATGGTCCGGTGCGTCCTATAGAGCGAAAAATACGGTAGGTGCCTTTCTGTCAGGAAGGTAAACAGCCTTTCCGTGCACTGCTCTGCTTTTGCCAGAAGCGGCTTCGTCATCCTGGCCACATGACCCGGAAGCTGTACGCCGGCTCCCTCAGCCTATAGAGCGAGATGAGCGCACAACCCTAGAGTCGTCCGCGACTGGACCTAACGGTCAGGGGTACCTGTACCTTTACCTAGGCTTTTTCCAGATCTGCCTTACTGCCCTATGTTTCTAAATCTTGAGGGAGAGCATAAGAAGCAGAATGCAGAAAGAATTAGACATCCTACTTACACTCAAGAAGAAGAAATACTTTATTTTGCCGGAAAACATCATTACTTCTCACAAACCACCTCCTTTCTCCTGAACTATCCTCAAATAGTTGCTCTTCCCAAAGTCCTCAGCCAAGTCACTCAGCAGGGGGACGTGTCACAATGTAGGCCCTGACCCTGTTGCTTTAGCTACCTTGCTTAACAATGTGAATTGTTCCCCTTAACATTAATTTTTCAAATATATCTTCCAGTGGGTTTTTATTTTTTTTATTTAGGAAGGATCTAGAGCTGGCTTCATCCAGCACGGTGCATTTCTGGACAGGACAGGAAACACCTTGCAAACACACACTTTTCAACATGGCGGTGTCACCAAGGAAAAACACTCCTGGCCTAGACTATGACTGCTGTTTCTCAATTCATAGTAAAAAATGACCCTTCTCAACATCCTGTAATAATCTGTCCAGTATTAGGATGGACAGGAGCAGGACTTCACCCTTAGACCCCCTCATCCCCCTGTTTCTTTCTGTTTCTGCCCAGTGTCTTCTGCCAATCAAAAGCTTTCCTTAGCTTGCAAGGAAGTGAAATGTTATGAGTTACTTGGTGCCAGACTCCCCTTTGCCATGAGTTTCTGGGTGCCAGGCACTGAACCCCTGGACCCTGAACATCTGGGGAATTGATCTAAGCTGTACCCCAAGCACTACATTTGATTGTTGGTTATTAAAAACTGATTGAAACCATTTTATTTCATTCACAAAAGAATTTTTGACATGTGATTATGATAACAGTTTATATAATAAAGGTGACACGTTTATTGATCCTTTTTGTAAGTTATTATTTGTCTACTTTAATGTATTTTTTATATATATTAATCAGTAAGGGGGTGGGGTGGGAAGCAGTTTTGCATATGAAACTGGTGGATGGCTGTCATTAATCCAGATCAATTTCATAGAATCATAGAAACTTATAGCTGGAAGGGACACCAAGGGTCATCTAGTCCAACCCCCTGTGATGCAGCAATCTCAGCAAAAGCATCCATGGCAGACGGCCATCCAACCTCTACTTAGTAACCTCCAAGGAAGGAGAGTCCACCACCTCTCATGGGAATCTGTTCCAATGCCAAACAGCCCTTACTGTCAGAAAGTTTTTATGAATGTTTAGTTGGAATCTCCTTTCTTATAACTTGAATCCATGGGTTCGAGTCCTACCATCTAGAGCAGGAGAAAACAAGCTTGTTCCCTCTTCCATGTGACAGCCCTTAAGATATTGGAAGATGGCTGTCAGATCTCCTCTCAGTTTCCTCTTTTCCAGGCCAAACCTACCCAGCTCCTTCAAGTGTTTCTCTTCAATCTTAGTTTCCAGACCCTTGGTTGTCTTGGTTGCCCTCCTCTGCACACATTCCAGCTTGTCAACATCCTTCTTAAATGATGGTGCCCAGAACTGGACACAGGACTCCAGGTGTGGCCTGACCAAGGTAGGAGAGAGTAGGACTCGGACTTCCTTTCATCAGGACCCTGGACTTCCATAGATGCAATCTAGAACAGCGTTACCATTTTCTGCTGCTGCACATTCCTTGTGGCTGAGGCTCAGGGTAACGCCCCCGGGACCTTTCAGTTCATGGTGTCCATGGAGGCGCAGGACAATTCTGTGTCCAGGGCAGCTGTTGACCAGCTTCATCTAGTACGCAGGCTGAGACCCTATCTGCCTGCGGATTGCCTCGCCAGAGTGGTGCATGCTCTGGTTATCTCCCGCTTGGACTACTGCAATGCGCTCTACGTGGGGCTACCTTTGAAAGTGACCCGGAAACTACAACTAATCCAGAATGCGGCAGCTAGACTGGTGACTGGGAGTGGCCCCCAAGACCTACATTGGCTCTCATTATGTTTCCGGGCACAATTCAAAGTGTTGGTGCTGACCTTTAAAGCCCTAAACGGCCTCAAAGGCCCAGTATACCTGAAGGAGCGCCTCCACCCCCATCGTTCTGCCTGGACACTGAGGTCCAGCGCTGAGGGCCTTTTGGCGGTTCCCCCCCTGCGAGAAGCCAAGTTACAAGGTAGTGGTGCCTGCCCTGTGGAACCCCCTCCCACCAGATGTCAAAGAGATCAACAGCTACCTGACATTTAGAAGACATCTGAAGGCAGCTCTGTTCTGGGAAGCTTTGAATGTTTGACAGACTATTTTATTTTAATATTTTGTTGGAAGCCGCCCAGAGTGGCTGGGTATAAATAATAAATTATTATTATTATATTATGATGATGACTGTGAGGTGTTACAAGTCATTAACTTCAAGCCACACTGCCATGCCTTTGAAGACACAAACCATCCCAGCTTTTCAGAGCTGGCTATCATGGCTTCTTTAATCTTTGTGTATTGCTCCACCATGTGGCTGAATCATATAAAGCACTGACTTTTACATATCTCTTGACCTCTAATTGCAAGAAGATCTCGTTAACTTGCATTATAATCTTTATAAATTGGAGTTGTGGAGCAGGTCCTCGAGAGGGGGGGACTCCCAGCATTCCTCCTCAGTCCAGCCCCTGACAACCATGTGGGTTACGGCGTCGAGGGCTCATTTTGTGGGGCGATGTGAAACGTAGTGTTTTCACCCCCAAACCTTGCAGGGGGCATTCTCTGGGTGTTTGGCGCCACTTTGGAGTGAATTGGACAACGTCTGACTTTTGGAGAAATTGGGATCCCGTGAGTTAGGGCGCCAAAGGCTCATTTTTGGGGGTGCCATGAAATGTGGGGTTTTCACCGCCAAACATTTCAGGGGGTCTTTAGCAGGTGTTTGCCGTTGCTTTGTTGTGAATCCTAAGACATTGGGTTTTCAGCGAAATCGTGGCCACCATATCTATCCTGACAGATGATTTGGCCTGTCACCCTTGTGTGGAAGTAAAGGATGAGATTCCCCTACTACTCCGCCTGGGGTCTCCAATGTGGTGCACCCAGCCTCCACTCACACTATTCCTATGCTGGGGGATTTGGGGGTGGTTTGTGGGGATGTTATGTACTGAGTTGAATAGGATCCAAAATGCTATAGTCTGATTGGTCCTAGAACAATAGGATCCAACATGCAGCAGTCTGATTGGTCCACAGGAGCCACTCAATCCAGCTCCAGGTGGAAGTGAATCCACAACCTGATTGGCCTACAGGAGAATCCCAGAATTAGCCAATCACGTGCAGCCCATTGTGTAAATAATGTATGTAAAACAGATATTGTGGGGGAACTTTCATTCCTCGCTACTATGAGCTGAATATAGAGCATGAAATCCACTCTCGACTCCGAGTATATTTCAGGGGAAGAGCTGTTTGGGATATTTCCTGCTTGTGAATTATTATTTGTGTGTGTGTGTGTGTGTGTGTGTGTGTGTGTGTAAAACACATGCCTAAAGCTTTAAATCTGGGATGGGCATGGAAGTTCCGAGGTGGGCCACCAGGTGGCACTGCAGGCCATGCTCCAGCTGCTGCTGCTGCTACAGGTGCCAGTAAGTCTCGCATTTTCAACCTCTTCCTCCTCCATTGCACTAGCTAAATGATTCCTTGCTGGACTCCCATCGCTGAGGCCAAATGTACCTTTACCGAGCAAAATATCCTTTCGAATTATACACCCAGCACATGGAACCTGACAAAGGGGCAATACAAGTGGACTCTCTGTGCCCTTACCACAGTAAAAAGAGTGATACTGGTGAGCTGGAAAAATAAAAATGTGTCTCCCTTCTATGATTGGATTGAAGACTTCTACAAACTCACCACACCTGAACAACCTGCAGATAAACGCAGACTTGCCATGGACAAATTCAATGATACAGTGGTACCTCGGGTTAACATACACTTCAGGTTACAGACTCTGCTGGTATCCTTTTTAGCCTCGGGTGAGAAGAGCTTTGCGCCCGGGATGGGGAAATGGGAGTCAACAGACACTCAAGGAATAGTTTCAGAGAAAAGCTTTATTCTGCCATCCGGGGTGGCAGAAGGAGCATGTGTGATAGATTCACAAAAGAAGCATGAGTTCACAGCCATTTGCGCAGAGCATATATTCCCCTTCCAGTTCCCTCCCCTTTCTCCTCCTCCTCAAGAGTCCTGCCCCATTGTGATGAAATTCCAGTGCCTGTCTTCGGAGAACTTCCTGACATTAGTGACGAAGATGCCTCCAGTGCTGAAGGACACGAAGAAGAAGTGGTTCTTGAAGATGATGCTCCACATCCATTTTCCCAAAAGGAGTTGAATGATCTAGTTCGCGACCTCAGCTTGTCAAAGGACTCTGCCGAACTGTTGGCATCCAGATTGAAGGGGAAAAAACTCCTCTCCGACATCAGCTTCTTCCGCAACAGGCATCAAGAGTACCTCCGTTTTTTCTCAGAAGACAAGGACTTGGTGTACTGTGCAGATATTGTGCAGCTTCTGCTCAAGCTTGGAGTGCCACAGTAAACCCAAAGATTGGAGACTGTTCATTGACAGCAGCAAGCGATCACTGAAATGTGTTCTGCTACACAACGGCAACCAGTTTGCCTCTATACCCCTGGCTCACTCGACTACACTGAAGGAGAACTATGAAGCAGTGAAGTATGTGCTGGAGAAAATTGGTTATGGTCAGCATAAGTGGTTTATTTGTGTTGACCTGAAGATGGTGAACTTTTTGTTGGGACAACAGTCTGGCTTCAACAAGTACCCATGTTTTCTGTGCATGTGGGATAGTAGGGACCGTGCTCAGCATTACATGAAGAAGGACTGGCCTGTGCGGGAGGAATTGGTGCCTTGCAAAGAAAGGAACGTCATCAACGACCCTCTGGTGGACAGAGACAGAATACTCTTCCCACCGCTGCACATCAAGCTCGGCTTAATCAAGCAGTTCACCAAAGGCTCTGGACAAGGATGGTGACTGCTTCACTTGTGGCAGGATTGACCATGGAGAAGCTGAAAGCTGGCATCTTTGACGGTCCTCAGATCCGTCAGCTCATCAGAGATCCAGAGTTCAGAAACTCAATGAACGAAATGGAACTGGAAGCGTGGAAGGCATTTGTTCTGGTAGTGAAGAACTTTCTAAGCAACAATAAGGTCAGAAACTATGCAGAACTTGTCAACAACATGCTGACTGCTTTCAGAAACCTGGGCTGCAACATGAGCGTCAAGATGCACTGCCTATTTTCACATATGGACCGGTTTCCTGAGAACCTGGGTTCAATGAGTGACGAGCAGGGGGAGAGATTCCATCAGGACATGAAAGAGATGGAGACCAGGTATCAGGGTCGCTGGGACGCAGTCATGATGGCTGACTACTGTTGGACTCTGAAGAGAGACCTCCCTGCCGCTGAGCATTCCAGGAGTTCCAAGAAACGGAAGTTCAAGCCCTGAAGTTTGAAAAATGGTGAAGCAACGTGCAATTTATGTGTTCTTACCTTTATCAATGCCCACCATTCAGTTTACAGTAATCAATGTTTCTATCAGGTAATCAATATATGTTGTTGGAAAAACATTATTTTCTCTTAAAAACATATTTAGGATGATATGTGTTGACAAAAATCAGCTGATAATGCCACAAAATGTAATCGGTTTTGTCACAAGATCTGATTTTTTACAAATCAACATAGCACAACAACCTGACCTGATGGAGAGAAACGGATGCCATTTCCTGATTCAGCAGTGCAAAAATACCCTAAATCAATTGTAGAAATCTAGACAACATTCAAAAGGTAAAAAATTGTTGCTCAGTGTATAATTTAACATCTTTTGGGGGCAATTCCAAACCTGTTATTCCAAGAAGAAAGGCCTCTGGTTTCTTTATAAATGTATATTTCAACATTTTTTTCAATTCATTATAAATCTTTTCCCAGAAGTCTTTCACCTTGGGGCAGGTCCACCACATATGATAGAAGGTACCTTCTTTTTCTTTACCTTTCCAGCAATGGTTATCACAGTTATGATAAATCTTTGTTAATTTAACAGGGGGCAGATACCATCTATACATCATTTTCATTATGTTTTCCTTTAGTACAGTACATGCAGTGAACTTGACCCCTTTCTTCCACAATCTTTCCCAATCCTCAAACATGATGTTATGTCCTACATGTCTTGCCCAATCTATCACCACTGATTTAACTTGTTCATCCTTCGCATGCCACTCTAACAATGGGAAATGTAGTGTTTTCAAAGCCCCCCCCCCAATGTTGCAGGGGGCATTCTCTGGGTGTTTGGTGCTGCTTTGGAGTGAATCAGATGACATTCGACCTTTGGAGAAATCGTGACCCTGTGGGTTAGGGCACTGAAGCCTCATTTTTTTGGGGGGGGGCGCCATAAAACGTGGGGTTTTCACTGCCATGGATCACAAAACGGCTGCTGTTTTGTGCAAAGCTGGTAGATTGAGAAACTTGTAGTTTATTTTTATTTTTAAAAAGATAAACTAAAGGTGTGTGCTTACAGGTAAACAGATACCAGTGTGCATGCCCATTATGACCTCAGGCAAGAATCAAGAAAATACAGGTGGTCCCTCTTAACTGACATTCTGAACTGAACAGAACTGAAGGGAGGGGCTGGTTCTGGAGCCAAGCTGTTTAGATTGGGTTTGGGTGGATGCGAAGAGGATGCCTCAAACTTTTTGGGCTTTGCTTCTCAACTTATTCTGCCTTCTGGGACCCCCCAGCCCAAGACCAACCACCTCTTGGATAGGTGAGCATGCAGATATTTTGGAATGTGAGTGTGGGGCAGGATGACCGCGTATGAAAGCTCATTTTAGAACAAGTGCTGGCCCCCCTTTTCTCTCCCATGGAGGCCCTGAACTGGCCAGCTCCTTGTTCAGGGCCTCCAAGGGAGAGAAAAGGGAACCTCAGTTACTCTTTGCCTTCTGAGGACACTGTCTCACTTCCAGAGCCCCAAGACTTACGGCTGCTGCTCTAACAGCCTCAGGACATCCAAGGGATCATGAGCAAAGCACACAAGCCCTGCCCGCCAGATGTGAAGCACTCTACGGAGAGAATTTGGGTTTTTTAACTGGCTGAACAGAGTTTCAGCCCTTGGGGAATTTGATTTCTTAAACATACACCTTCCCCTTCCTTGTGTCCCTGGGGAGAAAAGCCAATCCTGCTTTCTTCCTTTGGTAATTTAATCAGAGGAAATAAACTCTTTCAGTGGTCTAATAGATTTGCTGAATCATGAATTCTGTACATTCACAGAGGCTATACCTCTTGAAACCCCAAAGATGGGCAAGATGGGGCATTTCTCTCCACCTGGCTCCACCGGATATTGCTGATGGCCAATGAAAGCCCAAGTAGGGATTCCTAGTGGGGGATGTTGCTGTGGTATAGTGGAGGAGCAGGGCCAGGAGGCTAACTTGGACACCTGAGAACACAAAAAAGCAGCAGCAAAACAACTACATGTTTCCTTTTAAATGGGCCTCCCTGCTGAGTGTAAAGCATAGATCCTCATTTTTTAAGGGAAAAGGGAGAGAAGGCTTCTCCCAAAGTGTTAGAAGGCCACAAATAATGTAACAATAGAACAAAACAAATGTGCCGTTTCATGTGATACAGAATCCTATGTGCAAATCTGTTAGATTGAGAAATTTGTACTAAATAAGAAAAAAAAAATTAAAGGTGTGTGCTTGCAGGTAAACAGATTGGAGATTTTCTGCAAGATCTTGTGAGATCTCATTGAAGTCTTGCAAGATGTCTAGGAGAGCAAAATATGTATTGAGATTTGGGAGAGATCTTGCATGCTCTTTCAGGGACCAAAGCCATCACTGCTGCAGCGCCAAAGGCAGGTGGCTAAGGGGTGGTGAGTGTCCCACGGGGCGAAATGGGATGTACCCCCCCCCCTCAAGCTCAGGATTCCAGAACTAACAACTGTCAGTTGGGAGGGATGGAAGGCAAGGACCCACAGCCCAGGTGGGGCTCGCTAGCTTGGGGAGGAGGTGTGTGATTCCTCAGCTGGAGTAGATGCAGGACAGTTGAGGCTCACATGCCTCATCACCGCAAAAGCTATAACTGGAAAGCTGAATTATGATTTTCAAGTTTATACATTTCAATAATTTTGCAGTCATTTTAGCATTTCAAAACTTGACTTCCTTCCCCCTCTTTCTGCAGTTCTTTAAATTGATTCTTCATATCTTATGCATATCCAAATTTCCTCAATTTCTTCATTTATGCATCTGCTTTAAATAGATAATCTTATTAAACTGCAGGTTATTCCAATAATCCTGCCAATGTTCTTATCTGTTTACAGTTTGTAACTATTCATTCAACCATTTCCATTCTTTAATAAAAAGTTTGTTCTCTTGCTCCTAGAAACGGTCAGCATGTGACAGAGGCCTGGGAACGGTTTGACTGGCCACCTAAACCAGGTGAGAGCAGCCAAAGAGTCTCAAATGCTCAGGAACTTCCCCTGTGTGCCAAGACAGGCTCCAGAAGATTGAGCGGAGAAGACCAAGCGTGGGCCCAGTGGTCAAGAAGGTGGTTTCTGCAATGCTGTGGAGGGAAGTGAGGGGCAGATGGGGCTCATCCACCTATAAAGATAGCCCATCGAGGAGAAGGAAAACTCTGATCCTAATTTGCCTTGTGGGATATCTTTGGGAGCTGAAAAGGCTAAGGAGTAAAGCCTACACAAATCTGGAGTGGAGTCCCTCAGGCGGTTGGATGGCGCCGTTTACAACCCCTTCTGACATCTCCTGCAGCCCAACTGGTGCCTAACTCTGCTTTCCTTGGAGACACATCTGCAAAGCCAAGAGAGGGAGTCTTGTCATCTGGGAAGCCCAGGACCTCCAGACACACTGCCCAGTCTTGCTCCCTGGAGAGGTCACTTTGGGACTGCTGACACCGTTGCTTGACTTTTGACCTCACCCCCAGAGGCGCACTCCATTGCTTCTCAAGACAGACAAATGACAACATTAAAAAACTATTTGAAAGAATTTTATTTCATTCACAAAAGACAATCTGGCATGTGATTAGGACAGTGGTTTTCAGACAACGGGTGACACGTTTATTGATCCAGTTTGGAAGTCTCTGTCTTGTCTTCGCACATGCGCAGTTCCATCTAGGAGCAACAACAAGGGAAGGAGCCAAACTGTTGACTCCTGCAGCGAGACTCAGGATTTCCACTCATGCTCACAAACGTAGGAAAAAGCACCGCCTAGGATAAAAGGATGATCACAGAATAGCATGTTTGTAAAGGAACTTGATTAGAATAATAATGATGATGATGATTTTTATTTTATTTTTCTATTTGGGTTTGTGGGGAAGGGGGGGACTGGGTCTGGGTGGGGAGGGAGATCTGTGCTGGAGTTGCTGGCCTCACTGCTGTCGCTGCTCGGAAGAGAGAAGAAGAGAAAATATTTTTAATCTTTCCATTTCTTATTCTGTTGACAACCCATCTTTCCTTCAAGGATCTCCAGGTGGCTTACGCTATTCTCCCTTTCTTTAATTACATTTACTTCCTCATTCCATTTCTCTTCCAATATCTCTTCCTCCTCCTCCTCGCAGACCAGGGGGTGGATTTTAGGGGCACGACAGCAGGAGGCCAGCAGCTCGCACAGCCTGCCACACTGGCTATTCTCTCTTTCAACAGCCTTGGAGAACAACTGAGTAGGCATCTAGAGCGTCAACTGAACAGGCATGTGGATCAGCTAGTCACTGGGCACAGTCTATTCTTTTGGAGGGGGCTTTCCCCAGTTTCCATTTATAAGAAGTTTGAAAGGTTGCCTCTTTATAAAGTGTGGTCTCCTTGTGACGAGAGACCACACTGGAGACTCATAGTGTTTTTGAAATATATAAAGGTAAAGGGACCCCTGACCATTAGGTCCAGTCGTGGCCGACTCTGGGGTTGCGGCGCTCATCTCGCTTTATTGGTGGACCGGTCATGTACAGCTTCTGGGTCATGTGGCCAGCATGACTAAGATGCTTCTGAACCAGAGCAGCGCACGGAAACGCCCTTTACCTTCCCGCCGTAGCGGTACCTATTTATCTTCTTGCACTTTGACGTGCTTTCGAACTGCTAGGTTGGCAGGAGCAGGGACCGAGCAACGGGAGTTCACTCCGTCATGGGGATTCGAACTGCCAGCCTTATGATAGGCAAGTCCTAGGCTCTGTGGTTTAACCCACAGCGCCACCCGCATCCCTATTATTTATTTATTTAGATACTTGGGTTTGGAGCGAAGGGAGAACTGGGTCTTGGAGAGGCGTAGAGCTGTACTGGAGCTGCTGGCCTCACTGCTATCGCTGCCTGGAAGAGAAATGAAGAGAAATGAAGAGAAATGAAGAGAAATAATTCTTAATTTTTTCATTGATTACTACATTGATTACTACATCTTTCCTGCAAGGATCTCCAGGTGGCTTGCGTTATTCTCCCTTCCTCCCTTCCTCATCCCATCCCTGAACTCTTCTTGAATCAGGGAGCTGCCTCCCCCCATCCCAGTGATCCAGATTCTCTCTGGCCTCCCTGTTCCTCCTGAACAAAGATCAACACTCCCCATCTATAGATCGGTGGCATCCATCCCCTGGTCGCTTGGTCTTACATAAATTGTTTTCACCTTCACTAAAGATTCCTTCTGATCTTCATAACCATCACTTCATCCTCCCATTTCTCTTCCAGTATCTCTTACTACTCCTCCTCACAGACCAGGGGATGGATCTTTGGCACGTGACAGCAGGAGACCAGCAGCTCACGCAGCCAATCTTTATAAACTAACCATGACTTGGTTCCCTATGTTTCTGAATCTTGAGGGATAGTAAAAGAAACAGAATGCAGAAGGAATTAGGAATCCTACTTATACTTTATATGAAGAAAGTCTCTTCATTACACCAGAAAACGTATTTCCTTTCTCACAAACTACCTCCTCAAGCTAAAGATGCTCATCTTTAATTTTATAGTCCCTTTCCTCTTTTACCACAAACAGCGCTGACAATCCAAGTCTTTTAACTCAGTCTCTTTTGCTGGGCTCATGCCACTTCAAAGTAAAAAACAAGTTAAGTCCTTGAATTCCGCTTCTTTTAATGGGCTAGTACTGCTGCTGCAGAGTGAAATTTGAATCTGTCTTCCTTTTCTTACTGGTACTTGTTAGAGAAATCTTCGCTTATGGTTAAGTATAATGAGAAAGATTTCCAATATGTTTAAGATGAAATCTCCCGTTCTTTACTCTTTATGTGCTAGTCTTTTGGGTCTGTTTCTGAGCAGTTCACTTTGTATAAAGAAGTCTCACAGACCCTCTTCTCCTCAAGCTCTCCTTGTTAGCTTAGTCCAGTAATTAAGGGGATGGAGAAAGTGAGAGATTTTGCTGCCGTTCTTACCATTTGGGACTTGGAGGCTTGCTGCTGAGGATTGCTCGTGTCCTTGCGTCTAGGTACTCTCTGTCGACTCACCTCCTGGTTAGGACGTGGGCTTTGAAGGGTTCCTTTCTTGATACTGCCGGACAATGTCAGCCCTGGGCCACGCCCAGAGCCTTTTTGGGGGTCGTGTAGCCTCTGCGTTGCCCCCAAAGTTCCCTCTAACAGCTGCTAGGCGCGGAGAACCCACGAAGCACATCCACAACGGAGGGCGGAAAAACCGGAAGCCCTTACATACCAGGTTTGGGAGGGGGATTTGGTCTGCGATAGGCTTTTTCCGTAGGGACACGGGTGGCCCCAGAGCCTAGGGCTTGCTGATCAGAAGGTCGGCAGTTCGAATCCCCGCAACGGGGTGAGCTCCCGCTGCTCGGTCCCAGCTCCTGCCAACCTAGCAGTTCCAAAGCACAAAGTGGAAGTAGATAAATACCGTATTTTTCGCTCTATAGGACGCACTTTTTCCCCTCCAAAAATTAAGGGGAAATGATCAAAGCAGCAGAAATAAGAGATGATTGGATCCCTTTCTGAGTTCAAAGCATGGGTACCCCCAACAAAAATTTAAAATTTGGTTTTGTAATTTGGAACTAATGTGATTTGATTGGTTTGCTAATAAAAATTATTTTATTAAAAAAACAAAAAACAAAAATTAAGGGGAAATGTATGTGCGTCCTATGGAGTGAATGCAGGCTGCGCAGCTAAGCCCAAAGCCAGAACAGGGAGAAGGAGCGCTGCGCAGTGCTCCATCTCACTGTTCTAGCTTGGGGTTAGCTGCACAAAGCCTCCGTAGGGCAGCAGGGTGAAGGCACCCTGCTGCCCTGCGGAGGCTTCAAAGGCCGTCCCCGAAGCCAGAACAGCGAGGCGGAGCGCTGCGCAGCGCTCTGTCTCACTGTTCTAGCTTGGGGATGGCTGCGCAAAGCCTCCGCAGGGCAGCGGGGTGACTTCACCCCGCTTCTCTGCGGAGGCTTCAAAGGCCGTCCCCGAAGCCAGAACAGCGAGGCGGAGCGCTGCGCAGTGCTCTGTCTCACTGTTCTAGCTTGGGGATGGCTGCGCAAAGCCTCCGCAGGGCAGTGGGGTGCCTTCACCCCGCTGCTCTGTGGAGGCTTCAAAAGCTGCACTCTGTTGGCTTCAGGCAGCTATCCGCAAGCTTTCAGAGTGCAGTAGGAGTTCCCACTGCGCTCCGAAGGCTTGTGGATAGCCGCCTGAAGCCTGGAGAGTAAGAGGGGTCAGTGCACACCGATCCCTCTTGCTCTCCAGGCTCCGCTTTGCTGGAGAGGCGCTGCACAGTTTTCCCTCTCTGCGCAGCGCCCCTTCAGCAAAGCGGGAGGAGAAATGGAAGGGGCTCCGTTTCTCCTGCCGCTTTGCTGAAGGGCCACTGAGCAGAGGGGGGGGGAATTCCCCCCCCCTGTTCTCCCCCTCCTATGGTCTGGTGCGTCTTATGGTCCGGTGCGTCCTATAGAGTGAAAAATACGGTAGGTGCCGTTCTGTCGGGAAGGTAAACAGCCTTTCCGTGCACTGCTCTGCTTTTGCCAGAAGCGGCTTCGTCATCCTGGCCACATGACCCGGAAGCTGTACGCCGGCTCCCTCAGCCTATAGAGCGAGATGAGCGCGCAACCCTAGAGTCGTCCATGACTGGACCTAACGGTCAGGGGTACCTGTACCTTTACCTAGGCTTTTTCCAGATCTGCCTTACTGCCCTATGTTTCTAAATCTTGAGGGAGAGCAAAAGAAGCAGAATGCAGAAAGAATTAGACATCCTACTTACACTCAAGAAGAAGAAATCTTTATTTTGCCGGAAAACATCATTACTTCTCACAAACCACCTCCTTTCTCCTGAACTATCCTCAAATAGTTGCTCTTCCCAAAGTCCTCAGCCAAGTCACTCAGCAGGGGGACGTGTCACAATGGAGGCCCTGACCCTGTTGCTTTAGCTACCTTGCTTAACAATGTGAATTGTTCCCCTTAACATTAATTTTTCAAATATATCTTCCAGTGGGTTTTTATTTTTTTTATTTAGGAAGGATCTAGAGCTGGCTTCATCCAGCACGGTGCATTTCTGGACAGGACAGGAAATACCTTCCCAACACACACTTTTCAACATGGCGGTGTCACCAAGGAAAAACACTCCTGGCCTAGACTATGGCTGCTGTTTCTCAATTCATAGTAAAAAATGACCCTTCTCAACATCCTGTAATAAACTGTCCAGTATTAGGATGGACAGGAGCAGGACTTCACCCTTAGACCCCCTCATCCCCCTGTTTCTTTCTGTTTCTGCCCTGTGTCTTCTGCCAATCAACAGCTTTCCTTAGCTTGCAAGGAAGTGAAATGTTATGAGTTACTTGGTGCCAGACTCCCCTTTGCCATGAGTTTCTGGGTGCCAGGCACTGAACCCCTGGACACTGAACATCGGGGGAATTTATCTAAGCTGTACCCCAAGCACTACATTTGATTGTTGGTTATTAAAAACTGATTGAAACCATTTTATTTCATTCACAAAAGAAATTTTGACATGTGATTATGATAACAGTTTATATAATAAAGGTGACACGTTTATAGATCCTTTTTGTAAGTTATTATTTGTCTACTTTAATGTATTTTTTATATATATTAATCAGTAAGGGGGTGGGGTGGGAAGCAGTTTTGCATATGAAACTGGTGGATGGCTGTCATTAATCCAGATCAATTTCATAGAATCATAGAAACTTATAGCTGGAAGGGACACCAAGGGTCATCTAGTCCAGCCCCCTGTGATGCAGCAATCTCAGCAAAAGCATCCATGGCAGACGGCCAGCCAACCTCTGCTTAGTAACCTCCAAGGAAGGAGAGTCCACCACCTCTCATGGGAATCTGTTCCAATGCCAAACAGCCCTTACTGTCAGAAAGTTTTTATGAATGTTTAGTTGGAATCTCCTTTCTTATAACTTGAATCCATGGGTTCGAGTCCTACCATCTAGAGCAGGAGAAAAGAAGCTTGTTCCCTCTTCCATGTGACAGCCCTTAAGATATTGGAAGATGGCTGTCAGATCTCCTCTCAGTTTCCTCTTTTCCAGGCCAAACCTCCCCAGCTCCTTCAAGTGTTTCTCTTCAATCTTAGTTTCCAGACCCTTGGTTGTCTTGGTTGCCCTCCTCTGCACACATTCCAGCTTGTCAACATCCTTCTTCAATGATGGTGCCCAGAACTGGACACAAGACTCCAGGTGTGGCCTGACCAAGGTAGGAGAGAGTAGGACTTGGACTTCCTTTCATCAGGACCCTGGACTTCCATAGATGCAACCGAGAACAGCGTGACCATTTTCTGCTGCTGCACATTCCTTGTGGCTGAGGCTCAGGGTAACGCCCCCGGGACCTTTCAGTTCATGGTGTCCATGGAAGCGCAGGTCAATTCTGTGTCCAGGGCAGCTGTTGACCAGCTTCATCTAGGACGCAGGCTGAGACCCTACCTGCCCACACACTGTCTCACCAGAGTGGTGCATGCTCTAGTTATCTCTTGCTTGGACTACTGCAATGCGCTCTAGGTGGGGGTACCTTTGAAGCTGACCCAGAAACTACAAATAATCCAGAATGCAGCAGCTAGACTGGTGACTGGGAGTGGCCCCCGAGACCTACATTGGCTCCCAGTATGTTTCCAGGCACAATTCAAAGTGTTGGTGCTGACCTTTAAAGCCCTAAACAGCCTCGGCCCAGTATACCTGAAGGAGCGCCTCCACCCCCATCGTTCTGCCTGTACACTGAGGTCCAGTGTTGAGGGCCTTCTGGCGGTTCCCTCCCTGCGAGAAGCCAAGTTATAGGGAACCAGGCAGAGGGCCTTCTTGGTAGTGGCACCCGCCCTGTGGAACCCCCTCCCACCAGATGTCAAAGAGATCAACAGCTACCTGACATTTAGAAGACATCTGAAGGCAGCCCTGTTCTGGGAAGCTTATAATTTTTGGCAGACTATTTTATTTTAATATTTTGTTGGAAGCCGCCCAGAGTGGCTGGGTATAAATAATAAATTATTATTATTATATTATGATGATGACTGTGAGGTGTTACAAGTCATTAACTTCAAGCCACACTGCCATGCCTTTGAAGACACAAACCATCCCGGCTTTTCAGAGCTGGCTATCATGGCTTCTTTAATCTTTGTTTATTGCTCCACCATGTGGCTGAATCATATAAAGCACTGACTTTTACATATCTCTTGACCTCTAATTGCAAGAAGATCTCGTTAACTTGGATTATAATCTTTATAAATTGGAGTTGTGAAGCAGGTCCTCGAGAGTGGGGAGGGGGGCTCCCACCATTCCTCCTCAGTCCAGCCCCTGACAACCATGTGGGTTACGGCGTCGAGGGCTCATTTTGTGGGGCGATGTGAAACGTAGTGCTTTCACCCCCAAACCTTGCAGGGGGCATTCTCTGGGTGTTTGGCGCCGCTTTGGAGTTAATCGGACAACATCTGACTTTTGGAGAAATTGGGATCCCGTGAGTTAGGGCGCCAAAGGCTCATTTTTGGGGGTGCCATGAAATGTGGGGTTTTCATTGCCAAACATTTCAGGGGGTCTTTAGAAGGTGTTTGCCGTTGTTTTGTTGTGAATCCTAAGACATCGGGTTTTCAGCGAAATCGTGGCCGCCATATCTATCCTGACAGATGATTTGGCCTGTCACCCTTGTGTGGAAGTAAAGGATGAGATTCCCCTACTATTCCGCCTGGGGTCTCCAATGTGGTGCACCCAGCCTCCACTCACACTATTCCTATGCTGGGGGATTTGGGGGTGGTTTGTGGGGATGTTATGTACTGAGTTGAATAGGATCCAAAATGCTACAGTCTGATTGGTCCTAGAACAATAGGATCCAACATGCAGCAGTCTGATTGGTCCGCAGGAGCCACTCAATCCAGCTCCAGGTGGAAGTGAATCCACAACCTGATTGGCCTACAGGAGAATCCCAGAATTAGCCAATCACGTGCAGCCCATTGTGTAAATAATGTATATAAAGCAGATATTGTGGGGGAACTTTCATTCCTCGCTACTATGAGCTGAATATAGAGCATGAAATCCACTCTCGACTCCAAGTATATTTCAGGGGAAGAGCTGTTTGGGATATTTCCTGCTTGTGAATTATTATTTGTGTGTGTGTGTGTGTGTGTGTGTGTGTGTGTGTGTGTAAAACACATGCCTAAAGCTTTAAATCTGGGATGGGCATGGACGTTCCGAGGTGGGCCACCAGGTGGCACTGCAGGCCATGCTCCAGCTGCTGCTGCTGCTACAGGTGCCAGTAAGTCTCGCATTTTCAACCTCTTCCTCCTCCTTTGCACTAGCTAAATGATTCCTTGCTGGACTCCCATCGCTGAGGCCAAATGTACCTTTACCGAGCAAAATATCCTTTCGAATTATACACCCAGCACATGGAACCTGACAAAGGGGCAATACAAGTGGACTCTCTGTGCCCTTACCACAGTAAAAAGACTGATATTGGTGAGCTGGAAAAATAAAAATGTGTCTCCCTTCTATGATTGGATTGAAGACTTCTACAAACTCACCACATATGAACAACCTGCAGATAAACGCAGACTTGCCATGGACAAATTCAATGATACAGTGGTACCTCGGGTTAACATACACTTCAGGTTACAGACTCTGCTGGTAGCCTTTTTAGCCTCGGGTGAGAAGAGCTTTGCGCCCGGGACGGGGAAATGGGAGTCAACAGACACTCAAGGAATAGTTTCAGAGAAAAGCTTTATTCTGCCATCCGGGGTGGCAGAAGGAGCAAGTGTGATAGATTCACAAAAGAAGCATGAGTTCACAGCCATTTGCGCAGAGCATATATTCCCCTTCCAGTTCCCTCCCCTTTCTCCTCCTCCTCAAGAGCCCTGCCCCATTGTGATGAAATTCCAGTGCCTGTCTTCGGAGAACTTCCTGACATTAGTGACGAAGATGCCTCCAGTGCTGAAGGACACGAAGAAGAAGTGGTTCTTGAAGATGATGCTCCACATCCATTTTCCCAAAAGGAGTTGAATGATCTAGTTCGCGACCTCAGCTTGTCAAAGGACTGGTCGACAATACCCAAAAGGAAGGCCTCTGGCTTCTTAAATACCTTTTTTAACTCATTGTAAATCACTTCCCAGAAGGCCTTCACTTTCGGGCAGGTCCACCACAGGTGAAAAAACGTTCCTTCAGTCTCCTTACATTTCCAACATTTGTTATCATGCAGGTGATATATTTTTGCAAGCTTGACTGGGGTCATGTACCACCTGTATATCATTTTCATAATATTTTCTTTCAAAGCATTACATGCCGTAAACTTCACACCGGTGGTCCATAACCTTTCCCAGTCAGCAAACATGATGTTATATCCAATATCCTGTGCCCATTTTATCATAGCTGATTTAACTGTTTCATCTTGTGTGTTCCATTTCAACAGCAGATTATACATTCTTGAAATTACCTTGGTCTTAGGTTCTAACAATTCTGTTTCTAATTTCGATTTTTCCACCTGGAATCCTATCTTTTTATCCATATTGAAAACCTCCTTAACCTGGGCATAATGTAACCAATCTCGCACTTTACCCTCCAGTTTCTCCAAGCTCCGCAACCTCCAGGTTTCTCCGACCTTTTCAATTATTTCCCAATATTTCGGCCATTCAGCCTCCATATTGAGTCTTTTCCGAGCCTTAGCCTCCATAGGTGACAACCACCTTGGAGTCTTGTTTTCTAACAAATCCTTGTATTTTGACCAGACATTAAATATTGCTTTCCTGACAATATGGTTCTTGAAAGTTTTATGAATCTTTAACTTGTCGTACCACAAATAAGCATGCCAACCAAAAGCATTATTAACCCCCTCCAGATCCAGGACATTAGTGTTCTCAAGGAGTAACCAATCTTTCATCCAGCAGAAAGCTGCAGCTTCATAATACAACCTTAAATCCGGCAGGGCAAACCCCCCTCTTTCCTTTGCATCGGTCAAAATTTTAAATTTTATTCTGGGCTTTTTGCCCTGCCAGATAAACTTAGAAATATCTTTCTGCCACTTTCCAAAACATTCCACTCTGTCCACGATCTGTAGGGCATGAAACAAGAACAACATTTTTGGCAACACATTCATCTTTATGGCAACATATTCATCTATTCGGCCCAACAAGGAAAGTTTCAATCTTGTCCAAATTTCTAAGTCTTTTTTAATTTCTGACCAACATTTTTCATAGTTATCTTTAAACAAATTCAAATTTTTCGCAGACAAGTTGACCCCTAGGTATTTCACTTTTTTAACCACATTTAAATCAGTCTCCTTCTGAAACCTCTCTGTTTCCATGGATGTCAATTTTTTTTCCAACACCTTAGTTTTCTGCTTGTTTAATTTAAATCCCGCCAACCGACCAAATTCATGAATCAATTCTAAAGCTCTTTTCGTACTAGATTCTGGCTCCTGTAATGTTAAAACCAAGTCATCTGCAAACGCCTTTAATTTGTACTGTTTGGCTCCGACCTGTATCCCTTCCACCAACCGGTCCCCTCTAATCATGTTCAAAAGAACCTCCAGAACCGAGATAAATAACAGAGGGGAGATAGGGCAACCTTGTCGTGTTCCTTTTTCAATCATAAACTCTTCTGTCACCACATTGTTAACTATCAGTTTAGCTTTTTGCTCTGAATAAATTGCCTCTATTCCATTTTCGAACCCCCGTCCCACTCCCATCCCTTCCAATTTTTTCTTCATAAACTTCCATGAAATATTATCAAATGCTTTCTCCGCATCTATAAAAATTAACACTGCTTTAGTATTGATATTCGTCTGTAAAAGTTCCAAAATGTCAATAATGTTCCTCGTGTTATCAAACAAATGTCTACCTGGGAGAAAGCCTGCCTGATCTTTATGAATTACTTCGTTTAGCACTTTTTTAAATCTACTTGCCAAAATGTCAGCAAAAATTTTGTAATCCACATTCAGGAGCGAAATGGGACGGTAGTTCTTAAGTTGGGTCTTTTCAGTTTCCGATTTAGGTATCAATGTGATGAAAGCTTCTTTCCACGATTCCGGTGCCTTCTTCCCCTCCAAGATCTCATTACAAACCTCCAAAAGTGGTTGTGTCAGATAGTCTTTCAATGTCTTATAATATTTTGAGGTAAGTCCATCTGGCCCTGGAGACTTGCCAAGTTGCATATTCTGAATGGCACCTTCAATTTCTTGTTGTGTTATTTTGCAATTTAGGATTGACCTCTTTTCCTGAGTTAATTTTGGTAGTCCATTCTTCTTTAGAAATTGATCAATCTCTGTTTCTTTTTGTGGCCCTTGCGTGTAGAGTTGTTTAAAGTATCTCTGGAAACACTTTCTAATCTCTTCGGGGTTTTGTATATTTCTCCCTTCATTTTCTAAATTTGTCACCGTGTTCAGTTTTTGTCTCTTCTTCAGCTGCCATGCTAGTAGCTTCCCACATTTATTTGCTGACTCAAATGTCTTTTGTTTCATTAATTTGATTTTCCACTCCACTTCTTGATTTACCAATTTGGTATATTGAGCTTGATGAAATTTAATTTCTCTCAAAATCTCCTGCGACTTTGGTTTCAGTCTCAACTTTTTTTCTCCTTCTCTTATTTTCTCCAAAATCTTATCTTTTCTCTCATTCTGTGCTTTTTTCTTAATGGAGTTCTGTTGTATCAAAAACCCCCTCATAACAGCTTTGCTTGCGTCCCAGATTACTCTTTTTTCCACTGTAGTGTTCAGATTTATTTCAAAATAGTCTCTTAATGTCTTTTGGGCCTTCTTAATAACTTCCTGATCTCTAAACAAGGTGTCATTCATTCTCCATCTGAAGGAGCTGGTTGGAGTTAGTCTCATTTCCATTTTCATAGCGTTATGGTCGGAGCAAGTTTTTGGGCAGATTTCCACTTTTCTAGTCTTCGGTGCCAGTCCTCTAGTTATCCATATTTGGTCGATTCTTGTCCATGACAGATGAGCTTCAGAGAAGAATGTTCCTTCTCTTCCTAGGGGGTTCTTTGTCCTCCAAATGTCAATCAAGTCCAGATTGTCAGTTAGCTCAAAAAAAGTTTTAGGTAGTCTGCTGTCTTTTGTCAAGTTTTGGTTTTGTGATTTGTCCATGTTGGTAGATACCACCCCCTTCATATCTCCCATCATGATGATGTTATTGTAATCCAAAAAATCCAGCAATGTCTCATGCAGCTTCTTATAAAATTCTGACTTCCCCTCATTTGGAGCATAAATTCCCAATATCAAAACCTTTTCGCCTTGTGCTTGTATCTCAATTGCCAAGATTCTTCCTTGCTCATCTTTAAATAAAAATTTTGGTGCTAGGCTCTCCTTTGTGTAAATCACCACTCCTCTTTTCTTGACTCTGTCTGATGATATAAACTCTTGGCCTAATCTCTTGTTGACTAACACTTTCCTGTGGAGCCTAGTCACATGCGTTTCCTGCAAGCAGATAATGTCCAATTGCTCTTTCCTTAATATGTGAAATATTCTTCTCCTTTTTTCCGGGGAGTTACCACCGTTGATGTTCCAACTAAGAACCCAAAGATTGGAGACTGTTCATTGACAGCAGCAAGCGATCACTGAAATGTGTTCTGCTACACAACGGCAACCAGTTTGCCTCTATACCCCTGGCTCACTCAGTTAAGTCGTGGGTTGACATAGCAGCCGGCACAGCGATTTCTTCAAGTAGCTCTTTATTATGGTAAGCTGGAATAGAACTGACTGCGAACAGCTCAGCCGGCCTGTATTTATAGGCAGCCGGCTGTCAACATTGTAACCACAACAGCCCAGAGTTCCCGCCTAAAATAACAGACGCGGACCTGAGTGAAAACTATCTACAGACCTGAGTGAAAACTATATACAGTATCCCCCTGTTGGCCCAGGGTGAAACTACACTACATAACACCCCTCCCCACCGAGATAAGGCGTTAGTTACAATCGTAATGGTTTCCTTATATACAGCACTACGCGTAATGGTTCAATTAAGCACAAAAGCATATCGGTTACATTTCCCATACTTAGACCAACAGTGATACCTGTCCAACAACATAGTCCTTTAAATAAGTTGGGTGCTTGGAAACTCTGCCAGACCGCCGGGGACTGGTAGCCAAGTCCGGAGGGCCACACAGTTCTCGCTGAGGCTGTGGTGCGACCCTAGGTGGCGTTGGAACCAACTCCCCTGGATCCGCTGCTGTGGGTGGAGCCTCCGCAAGTGGAGTGGTCTGAGTCTGTTCTGAAACGGCTTGGTTCGGCTCCACGCTGGCAGCTTGCGAGGGAGGTGTAGGTGGGGCCTCGCCATCTGTACGTGTCTCTTCTGGAGCCGCAAGCGCAGTTGGGGGCACCTCGGTAGTGTCCAAGTCCCCAACCCTGCGCCTAAGCTGGTCTATGTGCCGTCGCCACAAGCGTCCGTCTTCGAGTGCCACCTGGTACGAGCGAGGTCCAGTGACTCCCACTACTGTGGCTGGCACCCAAGGGATGTCCCCCACATAGTTCCGGGCAAAGACCTGGTTTCCTGGGACAAATGACCGTGGTGGGTTCAGCCACAGCAAAGTCTGGGTGTAGCCGGTCGAGCGGTGACCTGAGGCGGCGGCCCATAAGCAGTTCAGCAGGACTCCTCCCTGTGGCCGCATGAGGGGTGATGTGTTGCACGAACAAGTATTCGGCGACCCGCTCATGCCAGTCTCCCCGGTCCAGGCGCGCCAGTGCCTCTTTTGTCGAGCGCACCATTCTTTCCGCTTGCCCGTTGCTGGATGGATGAAAGGGTGCCGTTAGGGCATGGCGGATGCCCAGTCCCAAAAGATACCGCTCAAACGTGCCTGACGTGAACTGCGGTCCGTTGTCAGAGACAAGGACATCAGGACACCCATGCGTTGCAAACAGGCCTCACAGCACCCGGATGACAGCTTCGGTAGTGGTGGAGGGCATCAGGGCGACCTCCAGCCATTTGGAATAGGCGTCCACCACTACCATAAAGGTCCGGCAGCGAAAGGGGCCAGCCAGATCGATGTGCACCCTCGACCAGGGTGTCTTTGGCGTCTCCCAGATGTGTCCCTTAGCTGCCGGTGGTGCAGGCCTCGACTCCTGGCACGCTTGACAGGCGGACACCCAGGCAGTGATGGCATCGTCCATATTAGGCCACCAGACGTAACACTGAGCCAACGCCTTCATTTTGACAATTCCCGGGTGGCCAACGTGCAGAGCCTCCAGGACGCGCTGACGGAGTCCCTGGGGAATCACGACGCGGTCTCCCCACAGCAGGCAGCCGCGATGAGCTGAGAGTTCATGTTGTCTGGTTGCGAAGGGCTGGAACTCCGATGCAAAAGGCCCTTGTGGCCACCCCCTCCACACCCAGTTGAGCACCCGGCTGATGGTGCGATCCTGGGCAGATGCGGAGGCCACAGTGGCAGCCGATACAGGCGCTGCCGGAAGATCCTCAATCAGAAGGAGCGATGAAGCTGGAGCCGGGTCTTCCACAAATGCTGGAAGAGGGCAACGGCTGAGGGCGTCGGCATGGCCCATCGATTTCCCCGGGCGATGGATGAGCCGGTAGTGGTAGGCAGCCAGGAAAACAGTCCATCGCAGCATGCGTGGTGAGGGGACCGGTGGAGTTGGACGATCACCGGCGAGGAGGCCCAGGAGTGGCTTGTGGTCAGTGATGAGGTCAAAAGTCCTGCCATAGAGGTATTCATGGAACCTCTTCACTCCAGCCACAAGTGCCAATGCCTCCTTGTCGAGCTGGCTGTAATTCCGTTCCGTCGGAGATAGTGTCCTGGAAAAGTAGGTGAGCGGTGCTTCTCTTCCATCTGGAAAACGGTGACTAAGGACAGCACCGATGCCAAAAGGTGAGGCGTCGCAGGCAAGGACCAGCGGCCTGGATTCACTGTACTGTACCAGCACACTGTCTGAAGAAAGGAGAGCCTTGACCGCGTTGAAGGCCGCCGTCTCCCGATGACCCCAGGCCCAAGGCGTCTTAGTGCTAAGGAGTCGGTGAAGAGGCTCAGCCACTGTGGCTTTGTGGGGCAGGAACATGTTATAAAAGTTCAGCAGCCCCAGGAATGCCTGCAACTCCGTTTTGTTCTTTGGGGTGGGGGCCTGCTGGATAGCGCGGATCTTGGATGTGGTTGGATGAAGACCGGAGGCATCGATAAGATAGCCCAGGAACTCTACCTGTGGAACGGCGATCTGGCACTTCTCCCTCTTTACCTTGAGCCCGGCCTCCTGGAACCTGGTCAGCACGGCACGGAGGCGCTCGAACAGCTGCTGGTGTGAGTCTGCAGACACCAAGACGTCATCAAAATATGGTACCACGCCCGGAAGCCCTTGCAGGAGACGCTCCATAAGGCTTTGGAAGATGCCAGGAGCCACACTCACCCCGAACTGCAACCGGCGGCAACGGAAAGCCCCCCGGTGGGTGACGATTGTCTGGGCTTCAGCAGTGGCATCATCGACTGGCAGTTGTTGATAGGCTTGGGCAAGGTCCAGCTTAGCGAAGACCTTACCCTCACCCAGGGAATGCAGCAGGTGTTGGACAACAGGAACCGGATAAGCGTGCTGCTGAAGTGCCTTGTTGATCGTGCACTTGTAGTCAGCGCAGATTCTCACCGACCCATCTGGCTTGACAGGCGTGACGATGGGGGTTTCCCACTTTGCGTGGTCAACTGGCTCCAAAACTCCTTGGGCGATCAGTTTGTCCAGTTGTTCGTCCACCTTAGCCTTGAGAGCAAAGGGAACCCGGCGTGGCTTTAGCTTGATGGGTGCGACTTGTGGATCAAGGCTAAAGGAGATGGGCGTACCTGTATATTGGCCCAAGGTGCCGTCAAAAACCTCGGCAAAGTCTTTGACCAGACCCTCAGTCTCTGCGTTAGAGATGCAGTTGATGCCGGTGACTTCCAGGCCGAGGGCATCAAACCAGTCTAGCCCTAGGAGGCTTGGCCGCTGACCTTCGACCACCACCAACCGGAGCAGGCCCGAAAAATCCTTGAAGGCGATCCGGAACCAGCCAACGCCTACCACGGGAATGTCGTTTCCCTGGTAGTCTCTCAGGTGTACGCGGTGAGAGTCGAGTTGCCTTTTGGACACTCTGGGTACCAGTCTTTTGATGTTGCTCCATGACACGATGGACAGGGCAGACCCGGTGTCGATCTCCATGTCACATGGAGCTCCTTCAATGAGCACCGTGACGTTCAGCTTGCGTCGCGTAGGCGAGTCGGTTTGGCCAATCGTGGTTCCAGACGGGCAGCGGCAGTTGGTGAGAGCGAAACAACTTTCCTTGGCAGACTGAAGTGAAGACTTGGACTTGCGAGTCGATGAAGGGGGGGTGTCAGACGGAGCCGATCGGCAGACCTTAGCGATGTGGCCCCTTCTGGAACACTTCCTACAGATGGCGTCTCTGAATCGACACTTGGCACGGGAATGGTTGCCTCCGCAGCCAGCACATTCCGGTTGGCCCTTGGACTTCTGTTGGAACTTCCTGCGCTCCCGCTTTGTCTGGTGCACGTCATCGTCTTCACTGGAGGATGCCTCCTCACTGCTGGCCTCTTCATGATGCACCGGAACTGGCTCCCTAGCAAGACGCGGGCTGCTGGACTTGCGGATCTCCTGGGCGGAGCGTTCAGCAGCTTCTGAGGCCACAGCCTCCTCAATGGCTTTCTGTAGCGTGAGGTCTGGCTTGGCTAGGAGGCGCCGTTGCAGATGGATGTCCCGGACCCCGCAGACGATTCGATCCATCAGGGCATCGTCTAAGTCTCAGAACTCACAGTGCATTGCAGCCTGTCGCAGGGCGGTGGTGTAGTTGTTGATTGACTCCCCCTCTGCCTGGTTCCGGTGGTAGAACGCATGGCGGGCAGCAATCTTGGACGGCTTTGGTGCGTAGTGGTTGCGGAGCTTCTCTTGGATCGTGTCCCATGGTGTTGCCTGGACTGCTTCAGGCGCAACCAACGCTCGGGCCATCTCAAACACCTCAGGCCCACAGAGGCTGAGGAATAGGCCCCGCTTCCGCTCCTGTGATACTTCTGTCAGCTCGTTGGCTTGGAGGTAGCAGTCGAACCGAGCGAGGTAGGAGTCCCATGATTCAGAGGCTGGCGCAAACGGCGGTAGAGGCACAAGTGAAGCCATGATTCCGATGCCGGCGTGAAGGGCGATGGATGGAACACAGTGCTCTAGCCAGAACAGTCAGCTCTGAATTGGTTCTGCCCAGTGATTTCGCTCAGTGATTTCGCTCTGTGATTCAGCTCAGTGATTCAGCTCAGTTCAGAGGCTGGCCGCATCTGGCTGTGCTCTGATGTCCATCCATCCCATCCTCGTCGCCAGAGTTAAGTCGTGGGTTGACATAGCAGCCGGCACAGCGATTTCTTCAAGTAGCTCTTTATTATGGTAAGCTGGAATAGAACTGACTGCGAACAGCTCAGCCGGCCTGTATTTATAGGCAGCCGGCTGTCAACATTGTAACCACAACAGCCCAGAGTTCCCGCCTAAAATAACAGACGCGGACCTGAGTGAAAACTATCTACAGACCTGAGTGAAAACTATATACAGTATCCCCCTGTTGGCCCAGGGTGAAACTACACTACATAACACACTCGACTACAGTGAAGGAGAACTATGAAGCAGTGAAGTATGTGCTGGAGAAAATTGGTTATGGTCAGCATAAGTGGTTTATTTGTGTTGACCTGAAGATGGTGAACTTTTTGTTGGGACAACAGTCTGGCTTCAACAAGTACCCATGTTTTCTGTGCATGTGGGATAGTAGGGACAGTGCTCAGCATTACACGAAGAAGGACTGGCCTGTGCGGGAGGAATTGGTGCCTTGCAAAGAAAGGAACGTCATCAACGACCCTCTGGTGGACAGAGACAGAATACTCTTCCCACCGCTGCACATCAAGCTCGGCTTAATCAAGCAGTTCACCAAAGGCTCTGGACAAGGATGGTGACTGCTTCACTTGTGCCATGATTGACCATGGAGAAGTTGAAAGCTGGCATCTTTGACGGTCCTCAGATCCGTCAGCTCATCAGAGATCCAGAGTTCAGAAACTCAATGAACGAAATGGAACTGGAAGCGTGGAAGGCATTTGTTCTGGTAGTGAAGAACTTTCTAAGCAACAATAAGGTCAGAAACTATGCAGAACTTGTCAACAACATGCTGACTGCTTTCAGAAACCTGGGCTGCAACATGAGCGTCGAGATGCACTACCTATTTTCACATATGGACCGGTTTCCTGAGAACCTGGGTTCAATGAGTGACGAGCAGGGGGAGAGATTCCATCAGGACATGAAAGAGATGGAGACCAGGTATCAGGGTCGCTGGGACGCAGTCATGATGGCTGACTACTGTTGGACTCTGAAGAGAGACCTCCCTGCCACTGAGCATTCCAGGAGTTCCAAGAAACGGAAGTTCAAGCCCTGAAGTTTGAAAAATGGTGAAGCAACATGCAATTTATGTGTACTTACCTTTATCAATGCCCACCATTCAGTTTACAGTAATCAATGTTTCTATCAGGTAATCAATATATGTTGTTGGAAAAACATTATTTTCTCTTAGAAACATATTTAGGATGATATGTGTTGACAAAAATCAGCTGATAATGCCACAAAATGTAATCGATTTTGTCACAAGATCTGATTTTTTACAAATCAACATAGCACAACAACCTGACCTGATGGAGAGAAACGGATACCATTTCCTGATTCAGCAGTGCAAAAAGACCCTAAATCAATTGTAGAAATCTAGACAACATTCAAAAGGTAAAAAATTGTTGCCCAGTGTATAATTTAACATCTTTTGGGGGCAATTCCAAACCTGTTATTCCAAGAAGAAAGGCCTCTGGTTTCTTTATAAATGTATATTTCAACATTTTTTTCAATTCATTATAAATCTTTTCCCAGAAGTCTTTCACCTTGGGGCAGGTCCACCACATATGATAGAAAGTACCTTCGTTTTCTTTACATTTCCAGCAATGGTTATCACAGTTATGATAAATCTTTGCTAATTTAACAGGGGTCAGATACCATCTATACATCATTTTCATTATGTTTTCCTTTAGTACAGTACATGCAGTGAACTTGACCCCTTTCTTCCACAATCTTTCCCAATCCTCAAACATGATGTTATGTCCTACATGTCTTGCCCAATCTATCATCACTGATTTAACTTGTTCATCCTTCGTATGCCACTCTAACAATGGGAAATGTAGTGTTTTCAAAGCCCCCCCCCCCAATGTTGCAGGGGGCATTCTCTGGGTGTTTGGTGCTGCTTTGGAGTGAATGAGATGACATTGGACCTTTGGAGAAATCGTGACCCTGTGGGTTAGGGCACTGAAGCCTCATTTTTGGGGGGGAGGGCGCGCCATAAAACGTGGGGTTTTCACTGCCATGGATCACAAAACGGCTGCTATTTTGTGCAAAGCTGGTAGACTGAGAAACTAGTATTTTATTTTTATTTTTAAGAAGATAAACTAAAGGTGTGTGCTTACAGGTAAACAGATACCAGTGTGCATACCCATTATGACCTCAGGCAAGAATCAAGAAAATACAGGTGGTCCCTCTTAACTGACATTCTGAACTGAACAGAACTGAAGGGAGGGGCTGGTTCTGGAGCAAAGCTGTTTAGATTGGGTTTGGGTGGATGCGAAGAGGATGCCTCAAACTTCTTGGGCTTTGCTTCTCAACTTATTCTGCCTTCTGGGACCCCCCAGCCCAAGACCAACCACCTCTTGGATAGGTGAGCATGCAGATATTTTGGAATGTGAGTGTGGGGCAGGATGACCGCGTATGAAAGCTCATTTGAGCACAAGTGCTGGCCCCCCTTTTCTCTCCCATGGAGGCCCTGAACTGGCCAGCTCCTGGTTCAGGGCCTCCAAGGGAGAGAAAAGGGAACCTCAGTTACTCTTTGCCTTCTGAGGACAATGTCTCACTCCCAGAGCCCCAAGACTTACGGCTGCTGCTCTAACAGCCTCAGGACATCCAAGGGATCATGAGCAAAGCACACAAGCCCTGCCCGCCAGATGTGAAGCACTGTACAGAGAGAATTTGGGTTTTTTAACTGGCTGAACAGAGTTTCAGCCCTTGGGGAATTTGATTTCTTAAACATACACCTTCCCCTTCCTTGTGTCCCTGGGGAGAAAAGCCAATCCTGCTTTCTTCCTTTGGTAATTTAATCAGAGGAAATAACTCTTTCAGTGGTCTAATAGATTTGCTGAATCATGAATTCTGTACATGCACAGAGGCTATACCTCTTGAAACCCCAAAGATGGGCAAGATGGGGCATTTCTCTCCACCTGGCTCCACCGGATATTGCTGATGGCCAATGAAAGGCCAAGTAGGGATTCCTAGTGGGGGATGTTGCTGTGGTATAGTGGAGGAGCAGGGCCAGGAGGCTAACTTGGACACCTGAGAACACAAAAAGCAGCAGCAAAACAACTACATGTTTCCTTTTAAATGGGCCTTCCTGCTGAGTGTAAAGCATAGATCCTCATTTTTTAAGGGAAAAGGGAGAGAAGGCTTCTCCCAAAGTGTTAGAAGGCCACAAATAATGTTACAATAGAACAAAACAAATGTGCCATTTCATGTGATACAGAATCCTATGTGCAAATCTGTTAGATTGAGAAATTTGTACTAAATAAGAAAAAATAAATAAAGGTGTGTGCTTGCAGTTAAACAGATTGGAGATTTTCTGCAAGATCTTGTGAGATCTCATTGAAGTCTTGCAAGATGTCTAGGAGAGCAAAATATGTATTGAGATTTGGGAGAGATCTTGCATGCTCTTTCAGGGACCAAAGCCATCACTGCTGCAGCGCCAAAGGCAGGTGGCTAAGGGGTGGTGAGTGTCCCACGGGGCGAAATGGGATGTACCCACCCTCAAGCTCAGGATTCCAGAACTAACAACTGTCAGTTGGGAGGGACGGAAGGCAAGGACCCACAGCCCAGGTGGGGCTCGCTAGCTTGGGGAGGAGGTGTGTGATTCCTCAGCTGGAGTAGATGCAGGACAGTTGAGGCTCACATGCCTCATCACCGCAAAAGCTATAACTGGAAAGCTGAATTATGATTTTCAAGTTTATACATTTCAGAAATTTTGCAGTCATTTTAGCATTTCAAAACTTGACTTCCTTCTCCCTCTTTCTGCAGTTATTTAAATTGATTCTCCATATCTTATGCATATCCAAATTACCTCAATTTCTTCATTTATGCATCTGCTTTAAATAGATAATCTTATTAAACTGCAGGTTATTCCAATAATCCTGCCAATGTTCTTATCTGTTTACAGTTTGTAACTATTCATTCAACCATTTCCATTCTTTAATAAAAAGTTTGTTCTCTTGCTCCTAGAAATGGTCAGCATGTGACAGAGGCCACATCCTGGGAACGGTTTGACTGGCCACCTAAACCAGGTGAGAGCAGCCAAGGAGTCTCAAATGCTCAGGAACTTCCCCTGTGTGCCAAGACGGGCTCCAGCAGATTGAGCGGACAAGACCAAGCGTGGGCCCAGTGGTCAAGAAGGTGGTTTCTGCAATGCTGTGGAGGGAAGTGAGGGGCAGATGGGGCTCATCCACCTATAAAGATAGCCCATCGAAGAGAAGGAAAACTCTGATCCTAATTTGCCTTGTGGGATATCTTTGGGAGCTGAAAAGGCTAAGGAGTAAAGCCTACACAAATCTGGAGTGGAGTCCCTCAGGCGGTTGGATGGCGCCGTTTACAACCCCTTCTGACATCTCCTACAGCCCAACTGGTGCCTAACTCTGCTTTCCTTGGAGACACATCTGCAAGGCCAAGAGAGGGAAGCCCAGGACCTCCAGACACACTGCCCAGTCTTGCTCCCTGGAGAGGTCACTTTGGGACTGCTGACACCGTTGCTTGACTTTTGACCTCACCCCCGGAGGCGCACTCCATTGCTTCTCAAGACAGACAAATGCCAGCATTAAAAAACTATTTGAAAGAATTTTATTTCATTCAAAAAAGACAATCTGGCATGTGATTAGGACAGTGGTTTTCAGACAACGGGTGACACGTTTATTGATCCAGTTTGGAAGTCTCTGTCTTGTCTTCGCACATGCGCAGTTCCATCTAGGAGCAACAACAAGGGAAGGAGCCAAACTGTCAACTCCTGCAGCGAGACTCAGGATTTCCACTCATGCTCACAAACCTAGGAAAAAGCACCGCCTAGGATAAAAGGATGATCACAGAATAGCATGTTTGTAAAGGAACTTGATTAGAATAATAATAATGATGATGATTTTTATTTTATTTTTCTATTTGGGTTTGTGGGGAAGGGGGGGACTGGGTCTTGGTGGGGAGGGAGATCTGTGCTGGAGTTGCTGGCCTCACTGCTGTCGCTGCCCGGAAGAGAGAAGAAGAGAAAATATTTTTAATCTTTCCATTTATTATTATGTTGACAACCCATCTTTCCTTCAAGGATCTCCAGGTGGCTTACGCTATTCTCCCTTTCTTTAATTATATTTACTTCCTCATTCCATTTCTCTTCCAATATCTCTTCCTCCTCCTCCTCGCAGACCAGGGGGTGGATTTTAGGGGCACGACAGCAGGAGGCCAGCAGCTCGCACAGCCTGCCACACTGGCCATTCTCTCTTTCAACAGCCTTGGAGAACAACTGAGTAGGCATCTAGAGCGTCAACTGAACAGGCATGTGGATCAGCTAGTCACTGGGCACAGTCTATTCTTTTGGAGGGGGCTTTCCCCAGTTTCCATTTATAAGAAGTTTGAAAGGTTGCCTCTTTATAAAGTCTGTTTCCTTGTGACGAGAGACCACACTGGAGACTCAGTGTTTTTGAAATATATCAAGGTAAAGGGACTCCTGACCATTAGGTCCAGTCGTGGCCGACTCTGGGGTTGCAGCGCTCATCTTGCTTTATTGGCGGACCGGTCATGAACAGCTTCTGGGTCATGTGGCCAGCATGACTAAGCTGCTTCTGAACCAGAGCAGCGCACGGAAACGCCCTTTACCTTCCCGCCGTAGCGGTACCTATTTATCTACTTGCACTTTGACGTGCTTTTGAACTGCTAGGTTGGCAGGAGCAGGGACCGAGCAACGGGAGTTCACTCCGTCGTGGGGATTCGAACCGCCAGCCTTCTGATAGGCAAGTCCTAGGCTCTGTGGTTTAACCCACAGCGCCACCCGCATCCCTATTTAGATACTTGGGTTTTGGGCGAAGGGAGAACTGGGTCTTGAAGTGGGGTAGAGCTGTACTGGAGCTGCTGGCCTCACTGCTATCGCTGCCTGGAAGAGAAATGAAGAGAAAAAATTCTTAATTTTTTCATTGATTACTACACTGATGACCCATCTTTCCTGCAAGGATCTCCAGGTGGCTTGCGTTATTCTCCCTTCCTCCCTTCCTCATCCCATCCCTGAACTCTTCTTGAATCAGGGAGCTGCCTCCCCCCATCCCAGTGATCCAGATTCTCTCTGGCCTCCCTGTTCCTCAAGAACAAAGATCAACACTCCCCATCTATATATCGGTGGCATCCATCCCCTGGTCGCTTGGTCTTACATAAAATGTTTTCACCTTCACTAAAGATTCCTTCTGATCTTCATAACCATCACTTCATCCTCCCATTTCTCTTCCAATATCTCTTCCTCCTCCTCCTCACAGACCAGGGGATGGATCTTTGGCACGTGACAGCAGGAGACCAGCAGCTCACGCAGCCAATCTTTATAAACTAATCTAACCATGACTTGGTTCCCTATGTTTCTGAATCTTGAGGGATAGTAAAAGAAACAGAATGCAGAAGGAATTAGGAATCCTACTTATACTTTATATGAAGAAAGTCTCTTCATTACACCAGAAAACGTATTTCCTTTCTCACAAACTAGCTCCTCAAGCTAAAGATGCTCATCTTTAATTTTATAGTCCCTTTCCTCTTTTGTGCAGTTCTGCCCCTCCTTTCGCCACTTTTCTTCTCTTCCCGATTCTCCAACTAGTCCAGCCGTTTCTCCTAGACCACGCTATGCCATCTTTGCCATCTTTATAGGTTAGTGTTTAATATAAGTTCAATATTAAAAGTGTTGCCTTCTCTTTTACCTTTGTTTTCCAGTAACTTCCACTCTTTTACCACAAACAGCGCTGACAATCCAAGTCTTTTAACTCAGTCTCTTTTGCTGGGCTCACGCCACTTCAAAGTAAAAAACAAGTTAAGTCCTTGAATTCCGCTTCTTTTAATGGGCTACTACTGCTGCTGCAGAGTGAAATTTGAATCTGTCTTCCTTTTCTTACTGGTACTTGTTAGAGAAATCTTTGCTTATGCTTACGTATAATGAGAAAGATTTCCAATATGTTTAAGATAAAATCTCCCGTTCTTTACTCTTTATGTGCTAGTCTTTTGGGTCTGTTTCTGAGCAGTTCAGTTTGTATAAATAAGTCTCACAGACCCTCTTCTCCTCAAGCTCTCCTTGTTAGCTGCCGTTCTTACCCTTTGGGACTTTGAGGCTTGCTGCTGAGGATTGCTCGTGTCCTTGCGTTTAGGTACTCTCTGTCGACTCACCTCCTGGTTAGGACGTGGGCTTCGAAGGGTTCCTTTTTTGACACTGCCGGACAATGTCAGCCCTGGGCCACGCCCAGAGCCTTTTTGGGGGTCGTGTAGCCTCCGCGTTGCCCTCCAAAGTTCCCTCTAACAGCTGCTAGGTGCGGAGAACCCGTGAAGCACATCCACAACGGAGGGCGGAAAAACCGGAAGCCCTTACATACCAGGTTTGGGAGGGGGATTTGGTCTGCGATAGGCTTTTTCCGTAGGGACACGGGTGGCCACAGAGCCTAGGGCTTGCTGATCAGAAGGTCGGCAGTTCGAATCCCCGCGACGGGGTGAGCTCCCGCTGCTCGGTCCCAGCACCTGCCAACCTAGCAGTTCGAAAGCACAAAGTGGAAGTAGATAAATACCGTATTTTTCGCTCTATAGGAGGCAATTTCCCCCCTCCAAAAATTAAGGGGAAATGATAAAAGCAGCAGAAATAAGAGATGACTGGATCCCTTTAAGAGCTCAAAGCATGGGTACCCCCAACAAAAATTTAAAATTCGGTTTTGTAATTTGGAACTAATGTGATTTGATTGGTTTGCTAATAAAAAATATATTATAAAAAAAACAAAAATTAAGGGAAAATTTGTGTGCGCCCTATGGAGTGAATGCAGGCTGCGCAGCTAAGCCCAAAGCCAGAGCAGGCAGAAGGAGCGCTGCGCAGTGCTCCGTCTCACTGTTCTAGCTTGGGGATGGCTGCACAAAGCCTCCGCAGGGCAGCGGGATGCCTTCACCCCGCTGCTCTGCGGAGGCTTCAAAGGCTGCACTCTGGGGGCTTCAGGCAGCTATCCGCAAGCCTTCCAAGCGCAGCAGGAGTTCCTGCTGCACTCAGAAGGCTTGCGGATAGCCGCCTGAAGCCTGGAGAGCGAGAGGGGTCGGTGCACAGTTTTCCCTCTCTGCGCAGCGCCCCTTCAGCGAAGCGGGAGGAGAAATGGAAGGGGCTCCATTTCTCCTGCCGCTTCGCTGAAGGGACACTGAGCAGAGAGGGAGAGAATTCCCCCCCCCCTGTTCTCCCCCTCCTATAATCCGGTGCGTCTTATGGTCCGGTGCGTCCTATAGAGCGAAAAATACGGTAGGTGCCGTTCTGTCGGGAAGGTAAACAGCCTTTCCGTGCACTGCTCTGCTTTTGCCAGAAGCAGCTTCGTCATCCTGGCCACATGACCCGGAAGCTGTATGCCGGCTCCCTCAGCCTATAGAGCGAGATGAGCGCGCAACCCTAGAGTCGTCCGCGACTGGACCTAACGGTCAGGGGTCCCTGTACCTTTACCTAGGCTTTTTCCAGATCTGCCTTACTGCCCTATGTTTCTAAATCTTGAGGGAGAACAAAAGAAGCAGAATGCAGAAAGAATTAGACATCCTACTTACACTCAAGAAGAAGAAATCTTTATTTTGCCGGAAAACATCATTACTTCTCACAAACCACCTCCTTTCTCCTGCACTATCCTCAAATAGTTGCTCTTCCCAAAGTCCTCAGCCAAGTCACTCAGCAGGGGGACGTGTCACAATGGAGGCCATGACCCTGTTGCTTTAGCTACCTTGCTTAACAATGTGAATTGTTCCCCTTAACATTAATTTTTCAAATATATCCTCCAGTGGGTTTTTATTTTTTTTATTTAGGAAGGATCTAGAGCTGGCTTCATCCAGCACGGTGCATTTCTGGACAGGACAGGAAACACCTTGCAAACACACACTTTTCAACATGGCGGTGTCACCAAGGAAAAACACTCCTGGCCTAGACTATGGCTGCTGTTTCTCAATTCATAGTAAAAAATGACCCTTCTCAACATCCTGTAATAATCTGTCCAGTATTAGGATGGACAGGAGCAGGACTTCACCCTTAGACCCCCTCATCCCCCTGTTTCTTTCTGTTTCTGCCCAGTGTCTTCTGCCAATCAACAGCTTTCCTTAGCTTGCAAGGAAGTGAAATGTTATGAGTTACTTGGTGCCAGACTCCCCTTTGCCATGAGTTTCTGGGTGCCAGGCACTGAACCCCTGGACACTGAACATCTGGGGAATTGATCTAAGCTGTACCCCAAGCACTACATTTGATTGTTGGTTATTAAAAACTGATTGAAACCATTTTATTTCATTCACAAAAGAAATTTTGACATGTGATTATGATAACAGTTTATATAATAAAGGTGACACGTTTATTGATCCTTTTTGTAAGTTATTATTTGTCTACTTTAATGTATTTTTTATATATATTAATCAGTAAGGGGGTGGGGTGGGAAGCAGTTTTGCATATGAAACTGGTGGATGGCTGTCATTAATCCAGATCAATTTCATAGAATCATAGAAACTTATAGCTGGAAGGGACACCAAGGGTCATCTAGTCCAACCCCCTGTGATGCAGCAATCTCAGCAAAAGCATCCATGGCAGACGGCCATCCAACCTCTGCTTAGTAACCTCCAAGGAAGGAGAGTCCACCACCTCTCATGGGAATCTGTTCCAATGCCAAACAGCCCTTACTGTCAGAAAGTTTTTATGAATGTTTAGTTGGAATCTCCTTTCTTATAACTTGAATCCATGGGTTCGAGTCCTACCATCTAGAGCAGGAGAAAAGAAGCTTGTTCCCTCTTCCATGTGACAGCCCTTAAGATATTGGAAGATGGCTGTCAGATCTCCTCTCAGTTTCCTCTTTTCCAGGCCAAACCTCCCCAGCTCCTTCAAGTGTTTCTCTTCAATCTTAGTTTCCAGACCCTTGGTTGTCTTGGTTGCCCTCCTCTGCACACATTCCAGCTTGTCAACATCCTTCTTAAATGATGGTGCCCAGAACTGGACACAGGACTCCAGGTGTGGCCTGACCAAGGTAGGAGAGAGTAGGACTCGGACTTCCTTTCATCAGGACCCTGGACTTCCATAGATGCAATCTAGAACAGCGTTACCATGTTCTGCTGCTGCACATTCCTTGTGGCTGAGGCTCAGGGTAACGCCCCCGGGACCTTTCAGTTCATGGTGTCCATGGAGGCGCAGGTCAATTCTGTGTCCAGGGCAGCTGTTGACCAGCTTCATCTAGTACGCAGGCTGAGACCCTATCTGCCTGCGGATTGCCTCGCCAGAGTGGTGCATGCTCTGGTTATCTCCCGCTTGGACTACTGCAATGCGCTCTACGTGGGGCTACCTTTGAAGGTGACCCGGAAACTACAACTAATCCAGAATGCGGCAGCTAGACTGGTGACTGGGAGTGGCCCCCAAGACCTACATTGGCTCTCAGTATGTTTCCGGGCACAATTCAAAGTGTTGGTGCTGACCTTTAAAGCCCTAAACGGCCTCAAAGGCCCAGTATACCTGAAGGAGCGCCTCCACCCCCATCATTCTGCCTGGACACTGAGGTCCAGCGCTGAGGGCCTTTTGGCGGTTCCCCCCCTGCGAGAAGCCAAGTTACAAGGTAGTGGTGCCTGCCCTGTGGAACCCCCTCCCACCAGATGTCAAAGAGATCAACAGCTACCTGACATTTAGAAGACATCTGAAGGCAGCCCTGTTCTGGGAAGCTTTGAATGTTTGACAGACTATTTTATTTTAATATTTTGTTGGAAGCCGCCCAGAGTGGCTGGGTATAAATATTAAATTATTATTATTATATTATGATGATGACTGTGAGGTGTTACAAGTCATTAACTTCAAGCCACACTGCCATGCCTTTGAAGACACAAACCATCCCAGCTTTTCAGAGCTGGCTATCATGGCTTCTTTAATCTTTGTGTATTGCTCCACCATGTGGCTGAATCATATAAAGCACTGACTTTTACATATCTCTTGACCTCTAATTGCAAGAAGATCTCGTTAACTTGGATGATAATCTTTATAAATTGGAGTTGTGGAGCAGGTCCTCGAGAGGGGGGGGGGCTCCCACCATTCCTCCTCAGTCCAGCCCCTGACAACCATGTGGGTTACGGCGTCGAGGGCTCATTTTGTGGGGCGATGTGAAACGTAGTGTTTTCACCCCCAAACCTTGCAGGGGGCATTCTCTGGGTGTTTGGCGCCACTTTGGAGTGAATCGGAGAATGTCTGACTTTTGGAGAAATTGGGATCCCATGAGTTAGGGCGCCAAAGGCTCATTTTTGGGGGTGCCATGAAATGTGGGGTTTTCACCGCCAAACATTTCAGGGGGTCTTTAGCAGGTGTTTGCCGTTGCTTTGTTGTGAATCCTAAGACATCGGGTTTTCAGCGAAATCGTGGCCGCCATATCTATCCTGATAGATGATTTGGCCTGTCACCCTTGTGTGGAAGTAAAGGATGAGATTCCCCTACTATTCCGCCTGCTGTCTCCAATGTGGTGCACCCAGCCTCCACTCACACTATTCCTATGCTGGGGGATTTGGGGGTGGTTTGTGGGGATGTTATGTACTGAGTTGAATAGGATCCAAAATGCTACAGTCTGATTGGTCCTAGAACAATAGGATCCAACATGCAGCAGTCTGATTGGTCCGCAGGAGCCACTCAATCCAGCTCCAGGTGGAAGTGAATCCACAACCTGATTGGCCTACAGGAGAATCCCAGAATTAGCCAATCACGTGCAGCCCATTGTGTAAGTAATGTATATAAAGCAGATATTGTGGGGGAACTTTCATTCCTCGCTACTATGAGCTGAATATAGAGCATGAAATCCACTCTCGACTCCGAGTATATTTCAGGGGAAGAGCTGTTTGGGATATTTCCTGCTTGTGAATTATTATTTGTGTGTGTGTGTGTGTGTGTGTGTGTGTGTGTGTAAAACACATGCCTAAAGCTTTAAATCTGGGATGGGCATGGACGTTCCGAGGTGGGCCACCAGGTGGCACTGCAGGCCATGCTCCAGCTGCTGCTGCTGCTGCTGCTACAGGTGCCAGTAAGTCTCGCATTTTCAACCTCTTCCTCCTCCTTTGCACTAGCTAAATGATTCCTTGCTGGACTCCCATCGCTGAGGCCAAATGTACCTTTACCGAGCAAAATATCCTTTCGAATTATACACCCAGCACATGGAACCTGACAAAGGGGCAATACAAGTGGACTCTCTGTGCCCTTACCACAGTAAAAAGACTGATACTGGTGAGCTGGAAAAATAAAAATGCGTCTCCCTTCTATGATTGGATTGAAGACTTCTACAAACTCACCACATATGAACAACCTGCAGATAAACGCAGACTTGCCATGGACAAATTCAATGATACAGTGGTACCTCGGGTTAACATACACTTCAGGTTACAGACTCTGCTGGTAGCCTTTTTAGCCTCGGGTGAGAAGAGCTTTGAGCCCGGGACAGGGAAATGGGAGTCAACAGACACTCAAGGAATAGTTTCAGAGAAAAGCTTTATTCTGCCATCCGGGGTGGCAGAAGGAGCAAGTGTGATAGATTCACAAAAGAAGCATGAGTTCACAGCCATTTGCGCAGAGCATATATTCCCCTCCCAGTTCCCTCCCCTTTCTCCTCCTCCTCAAGAGTCCTGCCCCATTGTGATGAAATTCCAGTGCCTGTCTTCGGAGAACTTCCTGACATTAGTGACAAAGATGCCTCCAGTGCTGAAGGACATGAAGAAGAAGTGGTTCTTGAAGATGATGCTCCACATCCATTTTCCCAAAAGGAGTTGAATGATCTAGTTTGCGACCTCAGCTTGTCAAAGGACTCTGCCGAACTGTTGGCATCCAGATTGGTTTTTTTTTTAATATTTTTATTGAATTTTTAAGAGAAGAAGATAGCAAAACATATATCAGACACAAAACACATAGCTATCAACAATATATAAAGAAGAAAAGAAAAAACTCACAGTTTTCCATACATATTTTCCATAACCAACTGGACTTCCTCACATTTCCCTTTCCTGCATTCTCTATAGAAAAGTTATGTTTAGCAAATTATTACCTTCTTTCCAATTTTATGTTCTAATTCTAATGTATTATGCCTCTAGTAAGTATTTCCATCAAATATTTAAGTGCTTAGTTTTGGCATAACTTTACTTCAAATCTCATCTTTGTATTTCAACTTATTCTCATCCATATCTCATTTAAACTTCTGATGCCATAGTCTTTCCTTTCATGCACCTTCTTAACATTCATGCAATTTATATAATTTTTGTAAATAGTCTTTAAACTTCTTCCAGTCCTCTTCCACCTCCTCTTTTCCCAGGTCTCGAATTCTGCCAGTCATCTCAGCCACCTCCATGTAGTCTATCAGTTGCGTTTGCCATTCTTCCAGTGTGGGTAAATCTTGTAACTTCCAGTATTTTGCAATGAGTATTCTTGCTGCTGTTGTTGCATACATAAAAAAACCTCTGTCTTTTTTTAACACCTTCTGGTCGACAATACCCAAAAGGAAGGCCTCTGGCTTCTTAGGGAAGGTATACTTAAATACATTTTTTAACTCCTTGTAAATCACTTCCCAGAAGGCCTTCACTTTCGGGCAGGTCCACCACAGGTGAAAAAACGTTCCTTCAGTCTCCTTACATTTCCAACATTTGTTATCATGCAGGTGATATATTTTTGCAAGCTTGACTGGGGTCATGTACCACCTGTATATCATTTTCATAATATTTTCTTTCAAAGCATTACATGCCGTAAACTTCACACCGGTGGTCCATAACCTTTCCCAGTCAGCAAACATGATGTTATATCCAATATCCTGTGCCCATTTTATCATAGCTGATTTAACTGTTTCATCTTGTGTGTTCCACTTCAACAGCAGATTATACATTCTTGAAATTACCTTGGTCTTAGGTTCTAACAATTCTGTTTCTAATTTCGATTTTTCCACCTGGAATCCTATCTTTTTATCCATATTGAAAACCTCCTTAACCTGGGCATAATGTAACCAATCTCGCACTTTACCCTCCAGTTTCTCCAAGCTCCGCAACCTCCAGGTTTCTCCGACCTTTTCAATTATTTCCCAATATTTCGGCCATTCAGCCTCCATATTGAGTCTTTTCCGAGCCTTAGCCTCCATAGGTGACAACCACCTTGGAGTCTTGTTTTCTAACAAATCCTTGTATTTTGACCAGACATTAAATATTGCTTTCCTGACAATATGGTTCTTGAAAGTTTTATGAATCTTTACCTTGTCGTACCACAAATAAGCATGCCAACCAAAAGCATTATTAACCCCCTCCAGATCCAGGACATCAGTGTTCTCAAGGAGTAACCAATCTTTCATCCAGCAGAAAGCTGCAGCTTCATAATACAACCTTAAATCCGGCAGGGCAAACCCCCCTCTTTCCTTTGCATCGGTCAAAATTTTAAATTTTATTCTGGGCTTTTTGCCCTGCCAGATAAACTTAGAAATATCTTTCTGCCACTTTCCAAAACATTCCACTCTGTCCACGATCTGTAGGGCCTGAAACAAGAACAACATTTTTGGCAACACATTCATCTTTATAGCGGCTATTCGGCCCAACAAGGAAAGTTTCAATCTTGTCCAAATTTCTAAGTCTTTTTTAATTTCTGACCAACATTTTTCATAGTTATCTTTAAACAAATTCAAATTTTTCGCAGACAAGTTGACCCCTAGGTATTTCACTTTTTTAACCACATTTAAATCAGTCTCCTTCTGAAACCTCTCTGTTTCCATGGATGTCAATTTTTTTTCCAACACCTTAGTTTTCTGCTTGTTTAATTTAAATCCCGCCAACCGACCAAATTCATGAATCAATTCTAAAGCTCTTTTCGTACTAGATTCTGGCTCCTGTAATGTTAAAACCAAGTCATCTGCAAACGCCTTTAATTTGTACTGTTTGGCTCCGACCTGTATCCCTTCCACCAACCGGTCCCCTCTAATCATGTTCAAAAGAACCTCCAGAACCGAGATAAATAACAGAGGGGAGATAGGGCAACCTTGTCGTGTTCCTTTTTCAATCATAAACTCTTCTGTCACCACATTGTTAACTATCAGTTTAGCTTTTTGCTCTGAATAAATTGCCTCTATTCCATTTTCGAACCCCCGTCCCACTCCCATCCCTTCCAAATTTTTCTTCATAAACTTCCATGAAATATTATCAAATGCTTTCTCCGCATCTATAAAAATTAACACTGCTTTAGTATTGATATTCGTCTGTAAAAGTTCCAAAATGTCAATAATGTTCCTCGTGTTATCAAACAAATGTCTACCTGGGAGAAAGCCTGCCTGATCTTTATGAATTACTTCGTTTAGCACTTTTTTAAATCTACTTGCCAAAATGTCAGCAAAAATTTTGTAATCCACATTCAGGAGCGAAATGGGACGGTAGTTCTTAAGTTGGGTCTTTTCAGCTTCCGATTTAGGTATCAATGTGATGAAAGCTTCTTTCCACGATTCCGGTGCCTTCTTCCCCTCCAAGATCTCATTACAAACCTCCAAAAGTGGTTGTGTCAGATAGTCTTTCAATGTCTTATAATATTTTGAGGTAAGTCCATCTGGCCCTGGAGACTTGCCAAGTTGCATATTCTGAATGGCACCTTCAATTTCTTGTTGTGTTATTTTGCAATTTAGGATTGACCTCTTTTCCTGAGTTAATTTTGGTAGTCCATTCTTCTTTAGAAATTGATCAATCTCTGTTTCTTTTTGTGGCCCTTGTGTATAGAGTTGTTTAAAGTATCTCTGGAAACACTTTCTAATCTCTTCGGGGTTTTGTATATTTCTCCCTTCATTTTCTAAATTTGTCACCGTGTTCAGTTTTTGTCTCTTCTTCAGCTGCCATGCTAGCAGCTTCCCACATTTATTTGCTGACTCAAATGTCTTTTGTTTCATTAATTTGATTTTCCACTCCACTTCTTGATTTACCAATTTGGTATATTGAGCTTGATGAAATTTAATTTCTCTCAAAATCTCCTGCGACTTTGGTTTCAGTCTCAACTTTTTTTCTCCTTCTCTTATTTTCTCCAAAATCTTATCTTTTCTCTCATTCTGTGCTTTTTTCTTAATGGAGTTCTGTTGTATCAAAAAACCCCTCATAACAGCTTTGCTTGCGTCCCAGATTACTCTTTTTTCCACTGTAGTGTTCAGATTTATTTCAAAATAGTCTCTTAATGTCTTTTGGGCCTTCTTAATAACTTCCTGATCTCTAAACAAGGTGTCATTCATTCTCCATCTGAAGGAGCCGGTTGGAGTTAGTCTCATTTCCATTTTCATAGCGTTATGGTCGGAGCAAGTTTTTGGGCAGATTTCCACTTTTCTAGTCTTAGGTGCCAGTCCTCGAGTTATCCATATTTGGTCGATTCTTGTCCATGACAGATGAGCTTCAGAGAAGAATGTTCCTTCTCTTCCTAGGGGGTTCTTTGTCCTCCAAATGTCAATCAAGTCCAGATTGTCAGTTAGCTCAAAAAAAGTTTTAGGTAGTCTGCTGTCTTTTGTCAAGTTTTGGTTTTGTGATTTGTCCATGTTGCTAGATACCACCCCATTCATATCTCCCATCATGATGATGTTATTGTAATCCAAAAAATCCAGCAATGTCTCATGCAGCTTCTTATAAAATTCTGACTTCCCCTCATTTGGAGCATAAATTCCCAATATCAAAACCTTTTCGCCTTGTGCTTGTATCTCAATTGCCAAGATTCTTCCTTGCTCATCTTTAAATAAAAATTTTGGTGCTAGGCTCTCCTTTGCGTAAATCACCACTCCTCTTTTCTTGACTCTGTCCGATGATATAAACTCTTGGCCTAATCTCTTGTTGACTAACACTTTCCTGTGGAGCCTAGTCACATGCGTTTCCTGCAAGCAGATAATGTCCAATTGCTCTTTCCTTAATATGTGAAATATTCTTCTCCTTTTTTCCGGGGAGTTACCACCGTTGATGTTCCAACTAAGAACCCAAAGATTGGAGACTGTTCATTGACAGCAGCAAGCGATCACTGAAATGTGTTCTGCTACACAACGGCAACAAGTTTGCCTCTATACCCCTGGCTCACTCGACTACAGTGAAGGAGAACTATGAAGCAGTGGAGTATGTGCTGGAGAAAATTGGTTATGGTCAGCATAAGTGGTTTATTTGTGTTGACCTGAAGATGGTGAACTTTTTGTTGGGACAACAGTCTGGCTTCAACAAGTACCCATGTTTTCTGTGCATGTGGGATAGTAGGGACAGTGCTCAGCATTACACGAAGAAGGACTGGCCTCTGCGGGAGGAATTGGTGCCTTGCAAAGAAAGGAACGTCATCAACGACCCTCTGGTGGACAGAGACAGAATACTCTTCCCACCGCTGCACATCAAGCTCGGCTTAATCAAGCAGTTCACCAAAGGCTCTGGACAAGGATGGTGACTGCTTCACTTGTGCCAGGATTGACCATGGAGAAGTTGAAAGCTGGCATCTTTGACGGTCCTCAGATCCGTCAGCTCATCAGAGATCCAGAGTTCAGAAACTCAATGAAGGAAATGGAACTGGAAGCGTGGAAGGCATTTGTTCTGGTAGTGAAGAACTTTCTAAGCAACAATAAGGTCAGAAACTATGCAGAACTTGTCAACAACATGCTGACTGCTTTCAGAAACCTGGGCTGCAACATGAGCGTCGAAATGCACTACCTATTTTCACATATGGACCGGTTTCCTGAGAACCTGGGTTCAATGAGTGACGAGCAGGGGGAGAGATTCCATCAGGACATGAAAGAGATGGAGACCAGGTATCAAGGTCGCTCGGACGCAGTCATGATGGCTGACTACTGTTGGACTCTGAAGAGAGACCTCCCTGCCGCTGAGCATTCCAGGAGTTCCAAAAAATGGAAGTTCAAGCCCTGAAGTTTGAAAAATGGTGAAGCAACATGCAACTTATGTGTACTTACCTTTCTCAATACCCAGCATTCAGTTTACAGTAATCGATGTTTCTATCAGGTAATCAATAGATGTTGTTGGAAAAACATTATTTTCTCTTAGAAACATATTTAGGATGATATGTGTTGACAAAAATCAGCTGATAATGCCACAAAATGTAATCGATTTTGTCACAAGATCTGATTTTTTACAAATCAACAAAGCACAACAACCTGACCTGATGGAGAGAAACGGATGCCATTTCCTGATTCAGCAGTGCAAAAAGACCCTAAATCAATTGTAGAAATCTAGACAACATTCAAAAGGTAAAAAATTGTTGCCCAGTGTATAATTTAACATCTTTTGGGGGCAATTCCAAACCTGTTATTCCAAGAAGAAAGGCCTCTGGTTTCTTTATAAATGTATATTTCAACATTTTTTTCAATTCATTATAAATCTTTTCCCAGAAGTCTTTCACCTTGGGGCAGGTCCACCACATATGATAGAAAGTACCTTCGTTTTCTTTACATTTCCAGCAATGGTTATCACAGTTATGATAAATCTTTGCTAATTTAACAGGGGTCAGATACCATCTATACATCATTTTCATTATGTTTTCCTTTAGTACAGTACATGCAGTGAACTTCACCCCTTTCTTCCACAATCTTTCCCAATCCTCAAACATGATGTTATGTCCTACATGTCTTGCCCAATCTATCATCACTGATTTAACTTGTTCATCCTTCGTATGCCACTCTAACAATGGGAAATGTAGTGTTTTCAAAGCCCCCCCCCCCAATGTTGTAGGGGGCATTCTCTGGGTGTTTGGTGCTGCTTTGGAGTGAATCAGATGACATTGGACCTTTGGAGAAATCGTGACCCTGTGGGTTAGGGCACTGAAGCCTCATTTTTTGGGGGGAGGGCGCGCCATAAAACGTGGGGTTTTCACTGCCATGGATCACAAAACGGCTGCTATTTTGTGCAAAGCTGGTAGACTGAGAAACTAGTATTTTATTTTTATTTTTAAGAAGATAAACTAAAGGTGTGTGCTTACAGGTAAACAGATACCAGTGTGCATGCCCATTATGACCTCAGGCAAGAATCAAGAAAATGCAGGTGGTCCCTCTTAACTGACATTCTTAACTGAACAGAACTGAAGGGAGGGGCTGGTTCTGGAGCAAAGCTGTTTAGATTGGGTTTGGGTGGATGCGAAGAGGATACCTCAAACTTCTTGGGCTTTGCTTCTCAACTTATTCTGCCTTCTGGGACTCCCCAGCCCAAGACCAACCACCTCTTGGATAGGTGAGCATGCAGATATTTTGGAATGTGAGTGTGGGGCAGGATGACCGCGTATGAAAGCTCATTTGAGCACAAGTGCTGGCCCCCCTTTTCTCTCCCATGGAGGCCCTGAACTGGCCAGCTCCTGGTTCAGGGCCTCCAAGGGAGAGAAAAGGGAACCTCAGTTACTCTTTGCCTTCTGAGGACAATGTCTCACTCCCAGAGCCCCAAGACTTACGGCTGCTGCTCTATCAGCCTCAGGACATCCAAGGGATCATGAGCAAAGCACACAAGCCCTGCCCGCCAGATGTGAAGCACTGTACGGAGAGAATTTGGGTTTTTTAACTGGCTGAACAGAGTTTCAGCCCTTGGGGAATTTGATTTCTTAAACATACACCTTCCCCTTCCTTGTGTCCCTGGGGAGAAAAGCCAATCCTGCTTTCTTCCTTTGGTAATTTAATCAGAGGAAATAACTCTTTCGGTGGTCTAATAGATTTGCTGAATCATGAATTCTGTACATGCACAGAGGCTATACCTCTTGAAACCCCAAAGATGGGCAAGATGGGGCATTTCTCTCCACCTGGCTCCACCGGATATTGCTGATGTCCAATGAAAGGCCAAGTAGGGATTCCTAGTGGGGGATGTTGCTGTGGTATAGTGGAGGAGCAGGGCCAGGAGGCTAACTTGGACACCTGAGAACACAAAAAAGCAGCAGCAAAACAACTACATGTTTCCTTTTAAATGGGCCTTCCTGCTGAGTGTAAAGCATAGATCCTCATTTTTTAAGGGAAAAGGGAGAGAAGGCTTCTCCCAAAGTGTTAGAAGGCCACAAATAATGTTACAATAGAACAAAACAAATGTGCCGTTTCATGTGATACAGAATCCTATGTGCAAATCTGTTAGATTGAGAAATTTGTACTAAATAAGAAAAAAAAATTAAAGGTGTGTGCTTGCAGGTAAACAGATTGGAGATTTTCTGCAAGATCTTGTGAGATCTCATTGAAGTCTTGCAAGATGTCTAGGAGAGCAAAATATGTATTGAGATTTGGGAGAGATCTTGCATGCTCTTTCAGGGACCAAAGCCATCACTGCTGCAGCGCCAAAGGCAGGTGGCTAAGGGGTGGTGAGTGTCCCACGGGGCGAAATGGGATGTACCCCCCCTCAAGCTCAGGATTCCAGAACTAACAACTGTCAGTTGGGAGGGACGGAAGGCAAGGACCCACAGCCCAGGTGGGGCTCGCTAGCTTGGGGAGGAGGTGTGTGATTCCTCAGCTGGAGTAGATGCAGGACAGTTGAGGCTCACATGCCTCATCACCGCAAAAGCTATAACTGGAAAGCTGAATTATGATTTTCAAGTTTATACATTTCAGAAATTTTGCAGTCATTTTAGCATTTCAAAACTTGACTTCCTTCCCCCTCTTTCTGCAGTTCTCCATATCTCCATATCTTATGCATATCTAAATTCTCCATATCTTATGCATATCCAAATTACCTCAATTTCTTCATTTATGCATCTGCTTTAAATAGATAATCTTATTAAACTGCAGGTTATTCCAATAATCCTGCCAATGTTCTTATCTGTTTACAGTTTGTAACTATTCATTCAACCATTTCCATTCTTTAATAAAAAGTTTGTTCTCTTGCTCCTAGAAATGGTCAGCATGTGACAGAGGCCACATCCTGGGAACGGTTTGACTGGCCACCTAAACCAGGTGAGAGCAGCCAAGGAGTCTCAAATGCTCAGGAACTTCCCCTGTGTGCCAAGACAGGCTCCAGCAGATTGAGCGGACAAGACCAAGCGTGGGCCCAGTGGTCAAGAAGGTGGTTTCTGCAATGCTGTGGAGGGAAGTGAGGGGCAGATGGGGCTCATCCACCTATAAAGATAGCCCATCGAAGAGAAGGAAAACTCTGATCCTAATTTGCCTTGTGGGATATCTTTGGGAGCTGAAAAGGCTAAGGAGTAAAGCCTACACAAATCTGGAGTGGAGTCCCTCAGACGGTTGGATGGCGCCGTTTACAACCCCTTCTGACATCTCCTACAGCCCAACTGGTGCCTAACTCTGCTTTCCTTGGAGACACATCTGCAAGGCCAAGAGAGGGAAGCCCAGGACCTCCAGACACACTGCCCAGTCTTGCTCCCTGGAGAGGTCACTTTGGGACTGCTGACACCGTTGCTTGACTTTTGACCTCACCCCCGGAGGCGCACTCCATTGCTTCTCAAGACAGACAAATGACAACGTGAAAAAACTATTTGAAAGAATTTTATTTCATTCAAAAAAGACAATCTGGCATGTGATTAGGACAGTGGTTTTCAGACAACGGGTGACACGTTTATTGATCCAGTTTGGAAGTCTCTGTCTTGTCTTCGCACATGCGCAGTTCCATCTAGGAGCAACAACAAGGGAAGGAGCCAAACTGTCGACTCCTGCAGCGAGACTCAGGATTTCCACTCATGCTCACAAACCTAGGAAAAAGCACCACCTAGGATAAAAGGATGATCACAGAATAGCATGTTTGTAAAGGAACTTGATTAGAATAATGATGATGATGATGATTTTTATTTTATTTTTCTATTTGGGTTTGTGGGGAAGGGGGGGACTGGGTCTTGGTGGGGAGGGAGATCTGTGCTGGAGTTGCTGGCCTCACTGCTGTCGCTGCCCGGAAGAGAGAAGAAGAGAAAATATTTTAATCTTTCCATTTATTATTCTGTTGACAACCCATCTTTCCTTCAAGGATCTCCAGGTGGCTTACGCTATTCTCCCTTTCTTTAATTATATTTACTTCCTCATTCCATTTCTCTTCCAATATCTCTTCCTCCTCCTCCTCGCAGACCAGGGGGTGGATTTTAGGGGCACGACAGCAGGAGGCCAGCAGCTCGCACAGCCTGCCACACTGGCCATTCTCTCTTTCAACAGCCTTGGAGAACAACTGAGTAGGCATCTAGAGCGTCAACTGAACAGGCATGTGGATCAGCTAGTCACTGGGCACAGTCTATTCTTTTGGAGGGGGCTTTCCCCAGTTTCTATTTATAAGAAGTTTGAAAGGTTGCCTCTTTATAAAGTCTGTTTCCTTGTGACGAGAGACCACACTGGAGACTCAGTGTTTTTGAAATATATCAAGGTAAAGGGACTCCTGACCATTAGGTCCAGTCGTGGCCGACTCTGGGGTTGCAGCGCTCATCTTGCTTTATTGGCGGACCGGTCATGAACAGCTTCCGGGTCATGTGGCCAGCATGACTAAGCTGCTTCTGAACTAGAGCAGCGCACGGAAACGCCCTTTACCTTCCCGCCGTAGCGGTACCTATTTATCTACTTGCACTTTGACGTGCTTTTGACAGGTTGGCAGGAGCAGGGACCGAGCAACGGGAGTTCACTCCGTCGTGGGGATTCGAACCGCCAGCCTTCTGATAGGCAAGTCCTAGGCTCTGTGGTTTAACCCACAGCGCCACCCGCATCCCTATTATTTATTTATTTAGATACTTGGGTTTTGGGCGAAGGGAGAACTGGATCTTGGAGTGGGGTAGAGCTGTACTGGAGCTGCTGGCCTCACTGCTATCACTGCATGAAGAGAAATGAAGAGAAAAGATTCTTAATTTTTTCATTAATTATTACATTGATGACCCATCTTTCCTGCAAGGGTCTCCAGGTGGCTTGCGTTATTCTCCCTTCCTCCCTTCCTCATCCCATCCCTGAACTCTTCTTGAATCAGGGAGCTGCCTCCCCCCATCCCAGTGATCCAGAATTTCTCTGGCCTCCCTGTTCCTCCTGAACAAAAATCAACACTCCCCATCTATATATCGGTGGCATCCATCCCCTGGTCGCTTGGTCTTACATAAATTGTTTTCACCTTCACTAAAGATTCCTTCTGATCTTCATAACCATCACTTCATCCTCCCATTTCTCTTCCAATATCTCTTCCTCCTCCTCCTCACAGACCAGGGGATGGATCTTTGGCACGTGACAGCAGGAGACCAGCAGCTCACGCAGCCAATCTTTATAAACTAATCTAACCATGACTTGGTTCCCTATGTTTCTGAATCTTGAGGGATAGTAAAAGAAACAGAATGCAGAAGGAATTAGGAATCCTACTTATACTTTATATGAAGAAAGTCTCTTCATTACACCAGAAAACGTATTTCCTTTCTCACAAACTAGCTCCTCAAGCTAAAGATGCTCATCTTTAATTTTATAGTCCCTTTCCTCTTTTGTGCAGTTCTGCCCCTCCTTTCGCCACTTTTCTTCTCTTCCCGATTCTCCAACTAGTCCAGCCGTTTCTCCTAGACCACGCTATGCCATCTTTGCCATCTTTATAGGTTAGTGTTTAATATAAGTTCAATATTAAAAGTGTTGCCTTCTCTTTTACCTTTGTTTTCCAGTAACTTCCACTCTTTTACCACAAACAGCGCTGACAATCCAAGTCTTTTAACTCAGTCTCTTTCGCTGGGCTCACGCCACTTCAAAGTAAAAAACAAGTTAAGTCCTTGAATTCCGCTTCTTTTAATGGGCTACTACTGCTGCTGCAGAGTGAAATTTGAATCTGTCTTCCTTTTCTTACTGGTACTTGTTAGAGAAATCTTTGCTTATGCTTACGTATAATGAGAAAGATTTCCAATATGTTTAAGATAAAATCTCCCGTTCTTTACTCTTTATGTGCTAGTCTTTTGGGTCTGTTTCTGAGCAGTTCAGTTTGTATAAATAAGTCTCACAGACCCTCTTCTCCTCAAGCTCTCCTTGTTAGCTGCCGTTCTTACCCTTTGGGACTTGGAGGCTTGCTGCTGAGGATTGCTCGTGTCCTTGTGTCTAGGTACTCTCTGTCGACTCACCTCCTGGTTAGGACGTGGGCTTCGAAGGGTTCCTTTTTTGACGCTGCCGGACAATGTCAGCCCTGGACCACGCCCAGAGCCTTTTTGGGGGTCATGTAGCCTTCGCGTTGCCCCCCAAAGTTCCCTCTAACAGCTGCTAGGCGCGGAGAACCCGCGAAGCACATCCACAACGGAGGGCGGAAAAACCGGAAGCCCTTACATACCAGGTTTGGGAGGGGGATTTGGTCTGCGATAGGCTTTTTCCGTAGGGACACGGGTGGCCACAGAGCCTAGGGCTTGCTGATCAGAAGGTCGGCAGTTCGAATCCCCGCGACGGGGTGAGCTCCCGCTGCTCGGTCCCAGCACCTGCCAACCTAGCAGTTCGAAAGCACAAAGTGGAAGTAGATAAATACCGTATTTTTCGCTCTATAGGACGCAATTTCCCCCCTCCAAAAATTAAGGGGAAATGATAAAAGCAGCAGAAATAAGAGATGATTGGATCCCTTTAAGAGCTCAAAGCATGGGTACCCCCAACAAAAATTTAAAATTCGGTTTTGTAATTTGGAACTAATGTGATTTGATTGGTTTGCTAATAAAAAATATATTATAAAAAAAACAAAAATTAAGGGAAAATTTGTGTGCGCCCTATGGAGTGAATGCAGGCTGCGCAGCTAAGCCCAAAGCCAGAGCAGGCAGAAGGAGCGCTGCGCAGTGCTCCGTCTCGCTGTTCTAGCTTGGGGTTAGCTGCGCAAAGCCTCCGCAGGGCAGCAGGGTGAAGGCCCCCTGCTGCCCTGCGAAGGCTTCAAAGGCCGTCCCCGAAGCCAGAACAGTGAGGCGGAGCGCTGCGCAGCGCTCCGTCTCACTGTTCTAGCTTGGGGATGGCTGCGCAAAGCCTCCGCAGGACAGCGGGGTGCCTTCACCCCGCTGCTCTGCAGAGGCTTCAAAGGCTGCACTCCGTTGGCTTCAGGCAGCTATCCACAAGCTTTCGGAGCGCAGCAGGAGTTCCCGCTGTACTTCGAAGGCTTGCGGATAGCCACCTGAAGTCACCTAGCAGTTCAAAAGTGGAAGTAGATAAATACCGTATTTTTCACTCTATAGGACGCACTTTTCCCCCTCCAAAAATTAAGGGAAAATGATCAAAGCAGCAGAAATAAGAGATGATTGGATTCCTTTCTGAGCTCGAAGCATGGGTACCCCCAACCAAAATTTAAAATTCGGTTTTGTAATTTGGAACTAATGTGATTTGATTGGTTTGCTAATAAAAAATATATTATAAAAAAAACAAAAATTAAGGGAAAATTTGTGTGCGCCCTATGGAGTGAATGCAGGCTGCGCAGCTAAGCCCAAAGCCAGAGCAGGCAGAAGGAGCGCTGCGCAGTGCTCCGTCTCACTGTTGTAGCTTGGGGATGGCTGCACAAAGCCTCCGCAGGGCAGCGGGGTGCCTTCACCCCGCTGCTCTGCGGAGGCTTCAAAGGCTGCACTCTGGGGGCTTCAGGCAGCTATCCGCAAGCCTTCCAAGCGCAGCAGGAGTTCCTGCTGCACTCAGAAGGCTTGCGGATAGCCGCCTGAAGCCTGGAGAGCGAGAGGGGTCGGTGCACAGTTTTCCCTCTCTGCGCAGCGCCCCTTCAGCGAAGCGGGAGGAGAAATGGAAGGGGCTCCATTTCTCCTGCCGCTTCGCTGAAGGGACACTGAGCAGAGAGGGAGAGAATCCCCCCCCCCCGTTCTCCCCCTCCTATAATCCGGTGCGTCTTATGGTCCGGTGCGTCCTATAGAGCCAAAAATACGGTAGGTGCCGTTCTGTCGGGAAGGTAAACAGCCTTTCCGTGCACTGCTCTGCTTTTGCCAGAAGCGGCTTCGTCATCCTGGCCACATGACCCGGAAGCTGTACGCCGGCTCCCTCAGCCTATAGAGCGAGATGAGCGCGCAACCCTAGAGTCGTCCGCGACTGGACCTAACGGTCAGGGGTCCCTGTACCTTTACCTAGGCTTTTTCCAGATCTGCCTTACTGCCCTATGTTTCTAAATCTTGAGGGAGAGCAAAAGAAGCAGAATGCAGAAAGAATTAGACATCCTACTTACACTCAAGAAGAAGAAATCTTTATTTTGCCGGAAAACATCATTACTTCTCACAAACCACCTCCTTTCTCCTGAACTATCCTCAAATAGTTGCTCTTCCCAAAGTCCTCAGCCAAGTCACTCAGCAGGGGGACGTGTCACAATGGAGGCCCTGACCCTGTTGCTTTAGCTACCTTGCTTAACAATGTGAATTGTTCCCCTTAACATTAATTTTTCAAATATATCTTCCAGTGGGTTTTTATTTTTTTTATTTAGGAAGGATCTAGAGCTGGCTTCATCCAGCACGGTGCATTTCTGGACAGGACAGGAAACACCTTGCAAACACACACTTTTCAACATGGCGGTGTCACCAAGGAAAAACACTCCTGGCCTAGACTATGGCTGCTGTTTCTCAATTAATAGTAAAAAATGACCCTTCTCAACATCCTGTAATCATCTGTCCAGTATTAGGATGGACAGGAGCAGGACTTCACCCTTAGACCCCCTCATCCCCCTGTTTCTTTCTGTTTCTGCCCAGTGTCTTCTGCCAATCAACAGCTTTCCTTAGCTTGCAAGGAAGTGAAATGTTATGAGTTACTTGGTGCCAGACTCCCCTTTGCCATGAGTTTCTGGATGCCAGGCACTGAACCCCTGGACACTGAACATCTGGGGAATTGATCTAAGCTGTACCCCAAGCACTACATTTGATTGTTGGTTATTAAAAACTGATTGAAACCATTTTATTTCATTCACAAAAGAAATTTTGACATGTGATTATGATAACAGTTTATATAATAAAGGTGACACGTTTATTGATCCTTTTTGTAAGTTATTATTTGTCTACTTTAATGTATTTTTTATATATATTAATCAGTAAGGGGGTGGGGTGGGAAGCAGTTTTGCATATGAAACTGGTGGATGGCTGTCATTAATCCAGATCAATTTCATAGAATCATAGAAACTTATAGCTGGAAGGGACACCAAGGGTCATCTAGTCCAACCCCCTGTGATGCAGGAATCTCAGCAAAAGCATCCATGGCAGACGGCCACCCAACCTCTGCTTAGTAACCTCCAAGGAAGGAGAGTCCACCACCTCTCATGGGAATCTGTTCCAATGCCAAACAGCCCTTACTGTCAGAAAGTTTTTATGAATGTTTAGTTGGAATCTCCTTTCTTATAACTTGAATCCATGGGTTCAAGTCCTACCGTCTAGAGCAGGAGAAAACAAGCTTGTTCCCTCTTCCATGTGACAGCCCTTAAGATATTTGAAAATGGCTGTCAGATCTCCTCTCAGTTTCATCTTTTCCAGGCCAAACCTACCCAGCTCCTTCAAGTGTTTCTCTTCAAGCTTAGTTTCCAGACCCTTGGTTGTCTTGGTTGCCCTCCTCTGCACACATTCCAGCTTGTCAACATCCTTCTTAAATGATGGTGCCCAGAACTGGACACAGGACTCCAGGTGTGGCCTGACCAAGGTAGGAGAGAGTAGGACTTGGACTTCCTTTCATCAGGACCCTGGACTTCCATAGATGCAATCTAGAACAGCGTTACCATTTTCTGCTGCTGCACATTCCTTGTGGCTGAGGCTCAGGGTAACGCCCCCGGGACCTTTCAGTTCATGGTGTCCATGGAGGCGCAGGTCAATTCTGTGTCCAGGGCAGCTGTTGACCAGCTTCATCTAGTACGCAGGCTGAGACCCTATCTGCCTGCGGATTGCCTCGCCAGAGTGGTGCATGCTCTGGTTATCTCCCGCTTGGACTACTGCAATGCGCTCTACGTGGGGCTACCTTTGAAGGTGACCCGGAAACTACAACTAATCCAGAATGCGGCAGCTAGACTGGTGACTGGGAGTGGCCCCCAAGACCTACATTGGCTCTCAGTATGTTTCCGGGCACAATTCAAAGTGTTGGTGCTGACCTTTAAAGCCCTAAACGGCCTCAAAGGCCCAGTATACCTGAAGGAGCGCCTCCACCCCCATCGTTCTGCCTGGACACTGAGGTCCAGCGCTGAGGGCCTTTTGGCGGTTCCTTCCCTACGAGAAGCCAAGTTACAGAGTAGTGGTCCCTGCCCTGTGGAACCCCCTCCCACCAGATGTCAAAGAGATAAACAGCTACCTGACATTTAGAAGACATCTGAAGGCAGCCCTGTTCTGGGAAGCTTTTAATGTTTGACAGACTATTTTAATATTTTGTTGGAAGCCGCCCAGAGTGGCTGGGTATAAATCATAAATTATTATTATTATTATTATTATTATTATTATATTATGATGATGACTGTGAGGTGTTACAAGTCATTAACTTCAAGCCACACTGCCATGCCTTTGAAGACACAAACCATCCCAGCTTTTCAGAGCTGGCTATCATGGCTTCTTTAATCTTTGTGTATTGCTCCACCATGTGGCTGAATCATATAAAGCACTGACTTTTACATATCTCTTGACCTCTAATTGCAAGAAGATCTCGTTAACTTGGATTATAATCTTTATAAATTGGAGTTGTGGAGCAAGTCCTCGAGAGGGGGGGGCTCTCACCATTCCTCCTCAGTCCAGCCCCTGACAACCATGTGGGTTACGGCGTCGAGGGCTCATTTTGTGGGGCGATGTGAAACGTAGTGCTTTCACCCCCAAACCTTGCAGGGGGCATTCTCTGGGTGTTTGGCACCACTTTGGAGTGAATCGGACAACGTCTGACTTTTGGAGAAATTGGAATCCCGTGAGTTAGGGCGCCAAAGGCTCATTTTAGGGGGTGCCATGAAATTTGGGGTTTTCACTGCCAAACATTTCAGGGGGCCTTTAGCAGGTGTTTGCCGTTGCTTTGTTGTGAAACCTAAGACATCGGGTTTTCAGCGAAATCGTGGCCACCATAGCTATTCTGACAGATGATTTGGCCTGTCACCCTTGTGTGGAAGTAAAGGATGAAATTCCCCTACTACTCCGCCTGGGGTCTCCAATGTGGTGCACCCAGCCTCCACTCACACTATTCCTATGTTGGGAAATTGTGTGGGGCAAGTTAAGATTTATCTGTGAAAGAGGACTTAGTATTTTTCTTGCTTTTTAGTGTAATGTACTATGAAAAGGTCTTAATGGAATTTTCTTTTTTAAATGGAATTTTCTTTTTTGTTGTTACCCTGTTTGCCAGTGTTTGTCCCTGGTAATTAACTGCCCTGATGTCTTTGTAAAACAGAAAAACAACTAAAAACCCACGATGATTTCACTGTGTGCACAAGGTGTGTATGAAAGTGAATGTGAGTTACAAGAGATGCTAGCCCACTTGTTCTAAAGTGAAAGCCTTCTTGGACATAATATACAACGAGTTAAAAAAGGTTTTGAAATATAATTTTAATAAAAAACCAGAGGCATTTTAATTAGGCTTAATTGGTGAGGAAATACATAAAAGTGATGTAAACATGTTAATGTATGCCACAACGGCTCCAAGGACACTTCTGGGTCAGAAATGGAAGCAGCTGGAACTTCCAACACTGTAAGATTGGCAGGTCAAGATGATGGAGTACAGAGAGATGGCCAAGTTGACGGGGAAGATCTGGAATCAGCGTGACGAACAGTTTCGTAAGGACTGGAACAAATTTATATACTTCCTGACAGTAAGAGCTGTTTGACAGTGGAATTTGCTGCCAAGGAGTGTGGTGGAGTCTCCTGCTTTGGAGGTCTTTAAGCAGAGGCTTGACAACCATATGTCAGGAGTGCTCTGATGGTGTTTCCTGCTTGGCAGGGGGTTGGACTCGATGGCCCTTGTGGTCTCTTCCAACTCTAGGATTCTATATGAAAAAAATTGTAAACATTTGAAAATGTTTGTAGGCTTGAATTGAAATGTTCTGTAATGTAAATATAAGGAACTGATTTACCGATAATAAGGTGAAATATTATAATTTGACAAAGGGTAAATAAGTGCTTATAGAAATGCGAAGAATATCTAAAGTTATGTGGAAGTCAGAAAGAGGGAGGGAAGGAGGTTGATGCACTTACAGAGTAATATGGAATTATGTAACAAAATGTGAATATGATTTAAGTGGAAAACTCAATAAAAAGTATTTTTTAAAAAATATGCCTCTAGCATAGGAGCCAACTCCTAGGGACCAACGTCCCTTCAGCCCCCCCAATAAAATATTTGAGGGGGCCCGCCTTCCCCCAAAGTTGATGGGCATTGCCATTCAAATGGTGTGCGCACCATGTCATGTGATCAATTACACAGGATGGGGTTTACCTAGTCCTGAAGGGAGTGGGCAGGGAGTGCATTGACAGTTGGAAGGCAACGCCCGGAGAGCAGGAGGAGAAATGCATCTGGAGCAAACAAGATACGCAGGGTTGGCTGATAAGCGAAAAGAGTGCACTGGCAAAATGCTTTAGAAACACCCAAAGAGGCAATAAGGCAAATCGAGGAATATGATATGGTGGGGTGGGGTGAGGGGCTGCAGGAGTATAACTATTGCTGGCTTACGTGTATTGGGGGCCACCAGCCTTTGGAAACAATTCCGCTGGTTGCCTCTGCGCAGATCACAATAAACTCTTTTCTCCGAAGGAACTGAATCCCTGGTGCTTCTTTGTCGCCTCTAAGTCCTGGGTAAGCGAGCAAATGGATCCCAAGTAAATAAGGCTTCAGTCCCCCCCACCTAATATTTTGTTCAAGTTGGCACCCCTGGTCTCTAGGCCTTCACAGCACAATCCTACGCCTGCTTGCTGAGTCCCGTGAGCCTTACTCCCAAGGCAGAAAGGCAGAGACAGCCCTGGATTACTCAGTAGTACATATACATGGGGGGGGGGACAGAACTTCACTAGACTCCCTCACACCCCACTGCACATTCTTCCCCCATTTTTCTCTTCTTCTTTTTTCCTAATTATTTTGTTGTTGTTTTTTTATAAAATATTTATTGAGATTTTTTAACATATTACAGTAAAAATGGAAAAAGAAAAAAGATAAATACAAAATAAAAACAGTTAAAAACACATTAATTTTCCGTTTCTTATTTTCCTTAAGCTTATTTCCCTGGACCTCCTCATACCTCCCTTTTTTATATTCCACTTAGATTTATTAGTTCAGCAAATCCTTGCCATTAAGCTTTTACCCATTTATAAACCTTTTTTTTCCAAATTCTCTTAAAGCATTACAGCTAGAAACCACTTAATTTCTATCCAGCAACATTCATTCATTTTACAATATTTCTGTAAATAATCTTTAAATTTCTTCCAATCTTCTTCCACCGACTCTTCTTCCTGGTCCCGGATTCTGCCAGTCATTTCTGCCAATTCCATATAGTCTATCACCTTCATCTGCCATTCTTCCAAAGTGGGTAGACCTTGTGTCTTCCAATACTTTGCAATGAGAATCCTTGCTGCTGTTGTAGCGTACATAAAAAAAGTTCTATCCTTCTTTGGCACCAATTGGCCGACTATGCCCAGGAGAAAGGCCTCTGGTTTCTTCAAGAAGGTATATTTAAATACCTTTTTCAGTTCATTATATATCATTTCCCAGAAAGCCTTAATCCTTGGGCATGTCCACCAGAGGTGAAAGAATGTACCTTCAGTTTCCTTACATTTCCAACATTTATTGTCGGGCAAATGATAGATTTTTGCAAGCTTGACTGGGGTCATGTACCACCTGTATATCATTTTCATAATATTCTCTCTTAGGGCATTACATGCCGTAAACTTCATACCTGTGGTCCATAACTGCTCCCAGTCAGCAAACATAATATTATGTCCAACATCTTGTGCCCATTTAATCATAGCAGATTTCACCGTTTCATCCTGAGTATTCCATTTCAACAGCAAGTTATACATTCTTGACAAGTTCTTAGTTTTGGTTCTAACAGTTCTGTTTCTAATTTTGACTTTTCCACCTGGAAGCCAATTTTCTTATCCAAATTGTATGCCTCCATTATCTGATAGTAATGAAGCCAATCTCTCACTTTGTTTTTTAATTTTTCAAAGCTCTACAATTTCAATTTGTCTCCTTCCTGTTCCAAAATTTCCCAATAAGTCGGCCATTTGGCCTCCATATTGAGCCTTTTCAGAGCTTTTGCTTCCATTGGTGACAGCCACCTAGGAGTTTTATTTTCCAATAAATCCTTATATCTTATCCAGACAGAAATGGTGCCAAACGGTTGCAAATGCTCCCCTGAGAGTTTTGGCGGTCGAAAGAGAAGTCTTTTTATCACAGGAAAAGAAATCTGACCTTGACAACTTAACTGGCAGAAAAAGATTTTTTTGAAAAAATCCCTAAGCCCCGGGGTCACAATTTCATAGAAAATCTGACTTTCGGCAATTCACTCAAAAATGGTGCCAAACGGTTGCAAATGCTCCCCTGAGAGTTTTGGAGGTCGAAACAGAAGTCTTTTTATCACAGGAAAAGAAATCAGCCCTTGACAACTTAACCGGCAGAAAAAGATTTTTTTGAAAAAATCCCTAAGCCCCGGGGTCACAATTTCATAGAAAATCTGACTTTCGGCAATTCACTCAAAAAAGGTGCCAAACGGTTGCAAATGCTCCCCTGAAAGGTTTTTTGGTGGAAACAGAAGTCTTTTTATAACAGGAAAAGGAATCAGCCCTCAACAACTTAACCGGCAGAAAATGATTTTTTTGAAAAAACCCCTAAGCCCCGGGGTCACAATTTCATAGAAAATCTGACTTTTGGCAATTCACTCAAAAATGGTGCCAAATGGTTGCAAATGCTCCCCTGAAAGTTTTGGCGGTCGTAACAGAAGGCTTTTGATCACAGGAAAAGAAATCAGCCCTCGACAACTTCACCGGTAGAAAATGATTTTTTTTGAAAAAACCCCTAAGCCACGGGGTCACAATTTAATCAAAAATCTGAATTTCGGCAATTCACTCAAAAATGGTGCCAAATGGTTGCAAATGCTCCCCTGAAAGTTTTGGCGGTCGAAAGAGAAGGCTTTTTATTACAGGAAAAGAAATCAGCCCTCGACAACTTCACCGGCAGAAAATGATTTTTTTGAAAAAATCCCTAAGCCCCGGGGTCACGATTTCATAGAAAATCTGACTTTCGGCAATTCACTCAAAAATGGTGCCAAAACGGTTGCAAATGCTCCCCTGAGAGTTTTGGCGGTCGAAAGAGAAGGCTTTTTATTACAGGAAAAGAAATCAGCCCTCGACAACTTCACCGGCAGAAAATGATTTTTTTGAAAAAATCCCTAAGCCCCGGGGTCACAATTTCATAGAAAATCTGACTTTCGGCAATTCACTCAAAAATGGTGCCAAACGATTGCAAATGCTCCCCTGAGAGTTTTAGCGGTCGAAAGAGAAGGCTTTTTATCACAGGAAAAGAAATCAGCCCTCGACAACTTCATCGGTAGAAAATGATTTTTTTTTTAAAAAACCCCTAAGCCACGGGGTCACAATTTAATCAAAAATCTGACTTTCGGCAATTCACTCAAAAATGGTGCCAAACGGTTGCAAATGCTCCCCTGAAACTTTTGGCGGTCGAAAGAGAAGGCTTTTTATTACAGGAAAAGAAATCAGCCCTCGACAACTTATCCGGCAGAAAAAAATTTTTTTAAATAAATCCCTAAGCCCCGGGGTCACGATTTCATAGAAAATCTGACTTTCGGCAATTCACTCAAAAATGGTGCCAAAACGGTTGCAAATGCTCCCCTGAGAGTTTTGGCGGTCGAAAGAGAAGTCTTTTTATCACAGGAAAAGAAATCAGCCCTCGACAACTTCACCGGCAGAAAATGATTTTTTTGAAAAAATCCCTAAGCCCCGGGGTCACGATTTCATAGAAAATCTGACTTTCGGCAATTCACTCAAAAATGGTGCCAAAACGGTTGCAAATGCTCCCCTGAGAGTTTTGGCGGTCGAAAGAGAAGGCTTTTTATTACAGGAAAAGAAATCAGCCCTCGACAACTTCACCGGCAGAAAATGATTTTTTTGAAAAAATCCCTAAGCCCCGGGGTCACAATTCCATAGAAAATCTGACTTTCGGCAATTCACTCAAAAATGGTGCCAAACGATTGCAAATGCTCCCCTGAGAGTTTTAGCGGTCGAAAGAGAAGGCTTTTTATCACAGGAAAAGAAATCTGACCTTGACAACTTCACCGGCAGAAAAAGTTTTTTTTGAAAAAAATCCCTAAGCCCCGGGGTCACAACTTCATAGAAAATCTGACTTTCGGCAATTCACTCAAAAATGGTGCCAATCGGTTGCAAATGCTCCCCTGAGAGTTTTGGCGGTCGAAACCGAAGGCTTTTTATCACAGGAAAAGAAATCAGCCCTCGACAACTTCACCGGCAGAAAATGATTTTTTTGAAAAAACCCCTAAGCCCCGGGGTCACGATTTCATCAAAAATCTGACTTTCGGCAATTCACTCAAAAATGGTGCCAAATGGTTGCAAATGCTCCCCTGAAAGTTTTGGCGGTCGAAAGAGAAGGCTTTTTATTACAGGAAAAGAAATCAGCCCTCGACAACTTATCCGGCAGAAAAACTTTTTTTTGAAAAAATTCCTAAGCCCCGGGGTCACGATTTCATAGAAAATCTGACTTTCGGCAATTCACTCAAAAATGGTGCCAAAACGGTTGCAAATGCTCCCCTGAGAGGTTTGGCAGTCAAAACAGAAGGCTTTTTATTACAGGAAAAGAAATCAGCCCTCGACAACTTCACCGGCAGAAAAAATTTTTTTTGAAAAAATCCCTAAGCCCCGGGGTCACAATTTCATAGAAAATCTGACTTTCGGCAATTCATTCAAAAATGGTGCCAAACGGTTGCAAATGCTCCCCTGAAAGGTTTTTCGGTGGAAGCAGAAGTCTTTTTATTACAGGAAAACGAATCAGCCCTCAACAAATTAACCGGCAGAAAAATATTTTTTTGAAAAAATCCCTAAGCCCCGGGGTCACAATTTCATAGAAAATATTTCTTTCGGCAATTCACTCAGAAATGGTGTCAAACGGTTGCAAATGCTCCCCTGAAAGGTTTTTCGGTGGAAGCAGAAGTCTTTTTATCACAGGAAAAGAAATCAGCCCTCGACAACTTAACCGGCAGAAAAAGATTTTTTTGAAAAAATCCCTAAGCCCCGGGGTCACAATTTCATAGAAAATCTGACTTTCGGCAATTCACTCAAAAAAGGTGCCAAACGGTTGCAAATGCTCCCCTGAAAGGTTTTTTGGTGGAAACAGAAGTCTTTTTATAACAGGAAAAGGAATCAGCCCTCAACAACTTAACCGGCAGAAAATGATTTTTTTGAAAAAACCCCTAAGCCCCGGGGTCACAATTTCAGAGAAAATCTGACTTTTGGCAATTCACTCAAAAATGGTGCCAAATGGTTGCAAATGCTCCCCTGAAAGGTTTTTTGGTGGAAACAGAAGTCTTTTTATAACAGGAAAAGGAATCAGCCCTCAACAACTTAACCGGCAGAAAAATATTTTTTTGAAAAAATCCCTAAGCCACAATTTTTTGAAAAAATCCCTAAGCCACAATTGTGACCTAAGGTCACAATTTCATAGAAAATATTTCTTTCGGCAATTCACTCAGAAATGGTGCCAAACGGTTGCAAATGCTCCCCTGAGAGTTTTGGCGGTCGTAACAGAAGGCTTTTTATCACAGGAAAAGAAATCAGCCCTCGACAACTTCACCGGCAGAAAATAATTTTTTTGAAAAAATCCCTAAGCCCCGGGGTCACAATTTCATAGAAAATCTGACTTTCGGCAATTCACTCAGAAATGGTGCCAAACGGTTGCAAATGCTCCCCTGAGAGTTTTGGCGGTCGAAACAGAACACTTTTTATGACAGGAAAAGAAATCAGCCCTCAACAACTTCACCGGCAGAAAATAATTTTTTTGAAAAAATCCCTAAGCCCCGGGGTCACAATTTCATCAAAAATCGGACTTTTGACAATTCACTCAAAAATGGTGCCAAGTGGTTGCAAATGCTCCCCTGAGAGTTTTGGCGGTCGTAACAGAAGGCTTTTTATCACAGGAAAAGGAATCAGCCCTCAACAACTTCACCGGCAGAAAATGATTTTTTTTGAAAAATCCCTAAGCCCCGGGGTCACAATTTCATCGAAAATCTGACTTTTGGCAATTCACGCAAAAATGGTGCCAAACGGTTGCAAATGCTCCCCTGAAAGGTTTTTTGGTGGAAACAGAAGTCTTTTTATAACAGGAAAAGGAATCAGCCCTCAACAACTTAACCGGCAGAAAATGATTTTTTTGAAAAAACCCCTAAGCCCCGGGGTCACAATTTCATAGAAAATCTGACTTTTGGCAATTCACTCAAAAATGGTGCCAAATGGTTGCAAATGCTCCCCTGAGAGTTTTGGCGGTCGTAACAGAAGGCTTTTTATCACAGAAAAAGAAATCAGCCCTCGACAACTTCACCGGCAGAAAAATATTTTTTTGAAAAAATCCCTAAGCCCCGGGGTCACAATTGCATAGAAAATCTGACTTTCGACAATTCACTCAAAAATGGTGCCAAACGGTTGCAAATGCTCCCCTGAAAGGTTTTTCGGTGGAAGCAGAAGTCTTTTTATTACAGGAAAAGGAATCAGCCCTCAACAACTTAACTGGCAGAAAAACATTTTTTTGAAAAAATCCCTAAGCCCCGGGGTCACAATTTCATAGAAAATATTTCTTTCGGCAATTCACTCAGAAATGGTGCCAAACGGTTGCAAATGCTCCCCTGAGAGTTTTGGCGGTCGTAACAGAAGGCTTTTTATCACAGGAAAAGAAATCAGCCCTCGACAACTTCACCGGCAGAAAATAATTTTTTTTGAAAAATCCCTAAGCCCCGGGGTCACAATTTCATCGAAAATCTGACTTTTGGCAATTCACGCAAAAATGGTGCCAAGTGGTTGCAAATGCTCCCCTGAGAGTTTTAGCGGTCGAAAGAGAAGTCTTTTTATTACAGGAAAAGGAATCAGCCCTTGACAACTTAACCGGCAGAAAAAGATTTTTTTGAAAAAATCCCTAAGCCCCGGGGTCACAATTTCATAGAAAATCTGACTTTCGGCAATTCACTCAAAAATGGTGCCAAACGGTTGCAAATGCTCCCCTGAGAGTTTTGGCGGTCGAAACAGAAGGCTTTTTATCACAAGAAAAGAAATCAGCCCTCGACAACTTCACCGGCAGAAAATGATTTTTTTGAAAAAATCCCTAAGCCCCGGGGTCACAATTTCATCAAAAATCTGACTTTCGGCAATTCACTCAAAAATGGTGCCAAACGGTTGCAAATGCTCCCCTGAAAGGTTTTTCGGTGGAAGCAGAAGTCTTTTTATTACAGGAAAAGGAATCAGCCCTTGACAACTTAACCGGCAGAAAAAGATTTTTTTGAAAAAATCCCTAAGCCCCGGGGTCACAATTTCATAGAAAATCTGACTTTCGGCAATTCACTCAAAAAAGGTGCCAAACGGTTGCAAATGCTCCCCTGTGAGGTTTTTCGGTGGAAACAGAAGTCTTTTTATAACAGGAAAAGGAATCAGCCCTCTACAACTTCACCGGCAGAAAATAATTTTTTTAAAAAAAATCCCTAAGCCCCGGGGTCACAATTTCATAGAAAATCTTTCTTTCGGCAATTCACTCAGAAATGGTGCCAAACGGTTGCAAATGCTCCCCTGAGAGTTTTGGAGGTCGTAACAGAAGGCTTTTTATCACAGGAAAAGAAATCAGCCCTCGACAACTTCACCGGCAGAAAATAATTTTTTTGAAAAAATCCCTAAGCCCCGGGGTCACAATTTCATAGAAAATCTGATTTTCGGCAATTCACTCAGAAATGGTGCCAAACAGTTGCAAATGCTCCCCTGAGAGTTTTGGCGGTCGAAACAGAACGCTTTTTATGACAGGAAAAGAAATCAGCCCTCAACAACTTCACCGGCAGAAAATAATTTTCTTGAAAAAATCCCTAAGCCCCGGGGTCACAATTTCATAGAAAATCTTTCTTTCGGCAATTCACTCAGAAATGGTGCCAAACGGTTGCAAATGCTCCCCTGTGAGGTTTTTCGGTCGAAACAGACGTCTTTTTATCACAGGAAAAGAAATCAGCCCTCGACAACTTCACCGCCAGAAAATGATTTTTTTTGAAAAAATCCCTAAGCCCCGGGGTCACAATTTCATAGAAGATCTGACTTTCGGCAATTCACTCAGAAATGGTGCCAAACGGTTGCAAATGCTCCCCTGAGAGTTTTGGCGGTCGAAACAGAAGGATTTTTATCACAGGAAAAGAAATCAGCCCTCGACAACTTCACCGGCAGAAAAAATTTTTTTTGAAAAAATCCCTAAGCCCCGGGGTCACAATTTCATAGAAAATCTGACTTTCGGCAATTCACTCAGAAATGGTGCCAAACGGTTGCAAATGCTCCCCTGAGAGTTTTGGCGGTCGAAACAGAACACTTTTTATGACAGGAAAAGAAATCACCCCTCAACAACTTCACCAGCAGAAAATATTTTTTTTGAAAAAATCCCTAAGCCCCGGGGTCACAATTTCATCAAAAATCGGACTTTTGACAATTCACTCAAAAATGGTGCCAAGTGGTTGCAAATGCTCCCCTGAGAGTTTTGGCGGTCGTAACAGAAGGCTTTTTATCACAGGAAAAGAAATCAGCCCTCCACAACTTCACCGGCAGAAAATGATTTTTTTTGAAAAATCCCTAAGCCCCGGGGTCACAATTTCATCGAAAATCTGACTTTCGGCAATTCACTCAGAAATGGTGCCAAACGGTTGCGAATGCTCCCCTGAGAGTTTTGGCGGTCGTAACAGAAGGCTTTTTATCACAGGAAAAGAAATCAGCCCTCGACAACTTCACCGGCAGAAAAAGATTTTTTTTGAAAAATCCCTAAGCCCCGGGGTCACAATTGCATAGAAAATCTGACTTTCGGCAATTCACTCAAAAATGGTGCCAAACGGTTGCAAATGCTCCCCTGAAAGGTTTTTCGGTGGAAGCAGAAGTCTTTTTATTACAGGAAAAGGAATCAGCCCTCAACAACTTAACCGGCAGAAAAATATTTTTTTGAAAAAATCCCTAAGCCCCGGGGTTACAATTTCATAGAAAATATTTCTTTCGGCAATTCACTCAGAAATGGTGCCAAGTGGTTGCAAATGCTCCCCTGAGAGTTTTAGCGGTCGTAACAGAAGTCTTTTTATTACAGGAAAAGGAATCAGCCCTTGACAACTTAACCGGCAGAAAAAGATTTTTTTGAAAAAACCCCTAAGCCCCGGGGTCACAATTTCATAGAAAATCTGACTTTCGGCAATTCACTCAGAAATGGTGCCAAACGGTTGCAAATGCTCCCCTGAGAGTTTTGGCGGTCGTAACAGAAGGCTTTTTATGACAGGAAAAGAAATCAGCCCTCAACAACTTCACCGGCAGACAATAATTTTCTTGAAAAAATCCCTAAGCCCCGGGGTCACAATTTCATAGAAAATCTTTCTTTCGGCAATTCACTCAGAAATGGTGCCAAACGGTTGCAAATGCTCCCCTGTGAGGTTTTTCGGTCGAAACAGACGTCTTTTTATCACAGGAAAAGAAATCAGCCCTCGACAACTTCACCGCCAGAAAATGATTTTTTTTGAAAAAATCCCTAAGCCCCGGGGTCACAATTTCATAGAAGATCTGACTTTCGGCAATTCACTCAGAAATGGTGCCAAACGGTTGCAAATGCTCCCCTGAGAGTTTTGGCGGTCGAAACAGAAGGATTTTTATCACAGGAAAAGAAATCAGCCCTCGACAACTTCACCGGCAGTAAATAATTTTTTTGAAAAAATCCCTAAGCCCCGGGGTCACAGTTTCATAGAAAATCTTTCTTTCGGCAATTCACTCAGAAATGGTGCCAAACGGTTGCAAATGCTCCCCTGTGAGGTTTTTCGGTCGAAACAGACGTCTTTTTATCACAGGAAAAGAAATCAGCCCTCGACAACTTCACCGCCAGAAAATGATTTTTTTGAAAAAATCCCTACGCCCCGGGGTCACAATTTCATAGAAAATCTGACTTTCGGCAATTCACTCAGAAATGGTGCCAAACGGTTGCAAATGCTCCCCTGAGAGTTTTGGCGGTCGAAACAGAAGGATTTTTATCACAGGAAAAGAAATCAGCCCTCGACAACTTCACCGGCAGAAAATAATTTTTTTGAAAAAATCCCTAAGCCCCGGGGTCACAATTTCATAGAAAATCTGACTTTCGGCAATTCACTGAGAAATGGTGCCAAACGGTTGCAAATGCTCCCCTGAGAGTTTTGGCGGTCGAAACAGAACGCTTTTTATGACAGGAAAAGAAATCAGCCCTCAACAACTTCACCGGCAGAAAATAATTTTTTTGAAAAAATCCCTAAGCCCCGGGGTCACAATTTCATAGAAAATCTGATTTTCGGCAATTCACTCAGAAATGGTGCCAAACGGTTGCAAATGCTCCCCTGTGAGGTTTTTCGGTCGAAACAGACGTCTTTTTATCACAGGAAAAGAAATCAGCCCTCGACAACTTAACAGTCAAAAAATGATTTTTTTTTGAAAAAATCCCTAAGCCCCGGGGTCACAATTTCATAGATGATCTGACTTTCGGCAATTCACTCAAAAATGGTGCCAAACGGTTGCAAATGCTCCCCTGAGAGTTTTGGCGGTCGAAACAGAAGGATTTTTATCACAGGAAAAGAAATCAGCCCTCGACAACTTTACCGGCAGAAAATAATTTTTTTGAAAAAATCCCTAAGCCCCGGGGTCACAATTTCATAGAAAATCTGACTTTTGACAATTTACTCAAAAATGGTGCCAAGTGGTTGCAAATGCTCCCCTGAGAGTTTTGGCGGTCGTAACAGAAGGCTTTTTATCACAGGAAAAGAAATCAGCCCTCGACAACTTCACCGGCAGAAAATGATTTTTTTGGAAAAATCCCTAAGCCCCGGGGTCACAATTTCATCGAAAATCTGACTTTTGGCAATTCACGCAAAAAACGGTGCCAAGTGGTTGCAAATGCTCCCCGGAAAGGTTTTTTGGTGGAAACAGAAGTCTTTTTATAACAGGAAAAGGAATCAGCCCTCAACAACTTAACCGGCAGAAAATGATTTTTTTGAAAAAAAACCCTAAGCCCCGGGGTCACAATTTCATCAAAAATCTGACTTTTGGCAATTCACTCAAAAATGGTGCCAAATGGTTGCAAATGCTCCCCTGAGAGTTTTGGCGGTCGTAACAGAAGGCTTTTTATCACAGGAAAAGAAATCAGCCCTCGACAACTTCACCGGCAGAAAATAATTTTTTTGAAAAAATCCCTAAGCCCCGGGGTCACAATTTCATCAGAAATCTGACTTTTGGCAATTCACTCAAAAATGGTGCCAAGTGGTTGCAAATACTCCCCTGAGAGTTTTGGCGGTCGTAACAGAAGGCTTTTTATCACAGGAAAAGAAATCAGCCCTTGACAACTTCACTGGCAGAAAAAGTTTTTTTTGAAAAAATCCCTAAGCCCCGGGGTCACAATTTCATAGAAAATCTGACTTTTGGCAATTCAATCAAAAATGGTGTCAAACGGTTGCAAATGCTCCCCTGAGAGTTTTGGCGGTCGAAACCGAAGGCTTTTTATCACAGGAAAAGAAATCAGCCCTCAACAACTTCACCGGCAGAAAATGATTTTTTTGAAAAAATCCCTAAGCCCCGGGGTCACGATTTCATCAAAAATCTGACTTTCGGCAATTCACTCAGAAATGGTGCCAAACGGTTGCAAATGCTCCCCTGAGAGTTTTGGCGGTCGAAAGAGAAGGCTTTTTATTACAGGAAAAGAAATCAGCCCTCGACAACTTCACCGGCAGAAAAAATTTTTTTTGAAAAAATCCCTAAGCCCCGGGGTCACAATTTCATAGAAAATCTTTCTTTCGGCAATTCACTCAGAAATGGTGCCAAACGGTTGCAAATGCTCCCCTGTGAGGTTTTTCGGTCGAAACAGACGTCTTTTTATCACAGGAAAAGAAATCAGCCCTCGACAACTTTACCGGCAGAAAATAATTTTTTTGAAAAAATCCCTAAGCCCCGGGGTCACAATTTCATAGAAAATCTGACTTTTGACAATTCACTCAAAAATGGTGCCAAGTGGTTGCAAATGCTCCCCTGAGAGTTTTGGCGGTCGTAACAGAAGGCTTTTTATCACAGGAAAAGAAATCAGCCCTCGACAACTTCACCGGCAGAAAATGATTTTTTTGGAAAAATCCCTAAGCCCCGGGGTCACAATTTCATCGAAAATCTGACTTTTGGCAATTCACGCAAAAAACGGTGCCAAGTGGTTGCAAATGCTCCCCTGAAAGGTTTTTTGGTGGAAACAGAAGTCTTTTTATAACAGGAAAAGGAATCAGCCCTCAACAACTTAACCGGCAGAAAATGATTTTTTTGGAAAAATCCCTAAGCCCCGGGGTCACAATTTCATCAAAAATCTGACTTTCGGCAATTCACTCAAAAATGGTGCCAAATGGTTGCAAATGCTCCCCTGAAAGTTTTGGCGGTCGAAAGATAAGGCTTTTTATTACAATAAAAAGAAATCAGCCCTCGACAACTTATCCGGCAGAAAAAATTTTTTTTGAAAAAATCCCTAAGCCCCGGGGTCACGATTTCATAGAAAATCTGACTTTCGGCAATTCACTCAAAAATGGTGCCAAACGATTGCAAATGCTCCCCTGAGAGTTTTGGCGGTCGAAAGAGAAAGCTTTTTATCACAGTAAAAGAAATTAGCCCTCGACAACTTCACCGGTAGAAAATGATTTTTTTGAAAAAATCCCTAAGCCCCGGGGTCACAATTTCATAGAAAATCTGACTTTCGGCAATTCACTCAAAAATGGTGCCAAACGATTGCAAATGCTCCCCTGAGAGTTTTGGCGGTCGAAAGAGAAGGCTTTTTATCACAGGAAAAGAAATCTGACCTTGACAACTTCACTGGCAGAAAAAGTTTTTTTTTAAAAAATCCCTAAGCCCCGGGGTCACGATTTCATAGAAAATCTGACTTTCGGCAATTCACTCAAAAATGGTGCCAAACGGTTGCAAATGCTCACCTGAGAGTTTTGGCGGTCGAAACCGAAGGCTTTTTATCACAGGAAAAGAAATCAGCCCTCGACAACTTCACCGGCAGAAAAAAAAATTTTTGAAAAAATTCCTAAGCCCCGGGGTCACGATTTCATAGAAAATCTGACTTTCGGCAATTCATTCAAAAATGGTGCCAAACGGTTGCAAATGCTCCCCTGAAAGGTTTTTCGGTGGAAGCAGAAGTCTTTTTATTACAGGAAAAGGAATCAGCCCTCAACAACTTAACCGGCAGAAAAATATTTTTTTGAAAAAATCCCTAAGCCCCGGGGTCACAATTTCATAGAAAATATTTCTTTCGGCACTTCACTCAGAAATGGTGCCAAATGGTTGCAAATGCTCCCCTGAGAGTTTTGGCGGTCGAAACAGAAGGATTTTTATCACAGGAAAAGAAATCAGCCCTCGACAACTTCACCGGCAGAAAATAATTTTTTTGAAAAAATCCCTAAGCCCCGGTGTCACAACTTCATCAAAAACCTGACTTTTGGCAATTCACTCAAAAATGGTGCCAAGTGGTTGCAAATGCTCCCCTGAGAGTTTTGGCGGTCGTAACAGAAGTCTTTTTATTACAGGAAAAGGAATCAGCCCTTGACAACTTAACCGGCAGAAAAAGATTTTTTTGAAAAAATCCCTAAGCCCCGGGGTCACAATTTCATAGAAAATCTGACTTTCGGCAATTCACTCAAAAAAGGTGCCAAACGGTTGCAAATGCTCCCCTGAAAGGTTTTTCGGTGGAAGCAGAAGTCTTTTTATTACAGGAAAAGGAATCAGCCCTTGACAACTTAACCGGCAGAAAAATTTTTTTTGAAAAAATCCCGAAGCCCCGGGGTCACAATTTCATAGAAAATCTGACTTTCGGCAATTCACTCAAAAAAGGTGCCAAACAGTTGCAAATGCTCCCCTGAGAGTTTTGGCGGTCGTAACAGAAGGCTTTTTATCACAGGAAAAGAAATCAGCCCCCGACAACTTCACCGGTAGAAAATGATTTTTTTGAAAAAACCCCTAAGCCCCGGGGTCACGATTTCATAGAAAATCTGACTTTCGGCAATTCACTCAAAAATGGTGCCAAATGGTTGCAAATGCTCCCCTGAAAGTTTTGGCAGTCGAAAGAGAAGGCTTTTTATTACAATAAAAAGAAATCAGCCCTCGACAACTTATCCGGCAGAAAAAATTTTTTTTGAAAAAATCCCTAAGCCCCGGGGTCACGATTTCATAGAAAATCTGACTTTCGGCAATTCACTCAAAAATGGTGCCAAACGATTTCAAATGCTCCCCTGAGAGTTTTGGCGGTCGAAAGAGAAGGCTTTTTATCACAGGAAAAGAAATCTGACCTTGACAACTTCACTGGCAGAAAAAGTTTTTTTTGAAAAAATCCCTAAGCCCCGGGGTCACAATTTCATAGAAAATCTGACTTTTGGCAATTCACTCAAAAATGGTGCCAAACGGTTGCAAATGCTCCCCTGAGAGTTTTGGCGGTCGAAACCGAAGGCTTTTTATCACAGGAAAAGAAATCAACCCTCGACAACTTCACCGGCAGACAATAATTTTCTTGAAAAAATCCCTAAGCCCCGGGGTCACAATTTCATAGAAAATATTTCTTTCGGCACTTCACTCAGAAATGGTGCCAAACGGTTGCAAATGCTCCCCTGAGAGTTTTGGCGGTCGAAACAGAATGATTTTTATCACAGGAAAAGAAATCAGCCCTCGACAACTTCACCGGCAGAAAATAATTTTTTTGAAAAAATCCCTAAGCCCCGGGGTCACAACTTCATCAAAAACCTGACTTTTGGCAATTCACTCAAAAATGGTGCCAAGTGGTTGCAAATGCTCCCCTGAGAGTTTTGGCGGTCGAAACCGAAGGCTTTTTATCACAGGAAAAGAAATCAGCCCTCGACAACTCCACCGGTAGAAAATGATTTTTTTGAAAAAAACCCTAAGCCCCGGGGTCACAATTTCATCAAAAATCTGACTTTCGGCAATTCACTCAAAAATGGTGCCAAATGGTTGCAAATGCTCCCCTGGAAGGTTTGGCTGTCGAAAGAGAAGGCTTTTTATTACAGGAAAAGAAATCAGCCCTCGACAACTTCACTGGCAGAAAATGATTTTTTTGAAAAAACCCCTAAGCCCCGGGGTCACAATTTCATCAAAAATCTGACTTTCGGCAATTCACTCAAAAATGGTGCCAAATGGTTGCAAATGCTCCCCTGAAAGTTTTGGCGGTCGAAAGAGAAGGCTTTTTATTACAGGAAAAGAAATCAGCCCTCGACAACTTATCCGGCAGAAAAACTTTTTTTTGAAAAAATTCCTAAGCCCCGGGGTCACGATTTCATAGAAAATCTGACTTTCGGCAATTCACTCAAAAATGGTGCCAAAACGGTTGCAAATGCTCCCCTGAGAGGTTTGGCAGTCAAAACAGAAGGCTTTTTATTACAGGAAAAGAAATCAGCCCTCGACAACTTCACCGGCAGAAAATTTTTTTTTTGAAAAAATCCCTAAGCCCCGGGGTCACAATTTCATAGAAAATCTGACTTTCGGCAATTCATTCAAAAATGGTGCCAAACGGTTGCAAATGCTCCCCTGAAAGGTTTTTCGGTGGAAGCAGAAGTCTTTTTATTACAGGAAAAGGAATCAGCCCTCAACAACTTAACCGGCAGAAAAATATTTTTTTGAAAAAATCCCTAAGCCCCGGGGTCACAATTTCATAGAAAATATTTCTTTCGGCACTTCACTCAGAAATGGTGCCAAACGGTTGCAAATGCTCCCCTGAGAGTTTTGGCGGTCGAAACAGAATGATTTTTATCACAGGAAAAGAAATCAGCCCTCGACAACTTCACCGGCAGAAAATAATTTTTTTGAAAAAATCCCTAAGCCCCGGGGTCACAACTTCATCAAAAACCTGACTTTTGGCAATTCACTCAAAAATGGTGCCAAGTGGTTGCAAATGCTCCCCTGAGAGTTTTGGCGGTCGTAACAGAAGGCTTTTTATCACAGGAAAAGAAATCAGCCCTCGACAACTCCACCGGTAGAAAATGATTTTTTTGAAAAAAACCCTAAGCCCCGGGGTCACAATTTCATCAAAAATCTGACTTTCGGCAATTCACTCAAAAATGGTGCCAAACGATTGCAAATGCTCCCCTGAGAGTTTTGGCGGTCGAAAGAGAAGGCTTTTTATCACAGGAAAAGAAATCTGACCTTGACAACTTCACTGGCAGAAAAAGTTTTTTTTGAAAAAATCCCTAAGCCCCGGGGTCACGATTTCATAGAAAATCTGACTTTCGGCAATTCACTCAAAAATGGTGCCAAACGGTTGCAAATGCTCCCCTGAGAGTTTTGGCGGTCGAAACCGAAGGCTTTTTATCACAGGAAAAGAAATCAGCCCTCGACAACTTCACCGGCAGAAAAAAAATTTTTTGAAAAAATTCCTAAGCCCCGGGGTCACGATTTCATAGAAAATCTGACTTTCGGCAATTCATTCAAAAATGGTGCCAAACGGTTGCAAATGCTCCCCTGAAAGGTTTTTCGGTGGAAGCAGAAGTCTTTTTATTACAGGAAAAGGAATCAGCCCTCAACAACTTAACCGGCAGAAAAATATTTTTTTGAAAAAATCCCTAAGCCCCGGGGTCACAATTTCATAGAAAATATTTCTTTCGGCACTTCACTCAGAAATGGTGCCAAATGGTTGCAAATGCTCCCCTGAGAGTTTTGGCGGTCGAAACAGAAGGATTTTTATCACAGGAAAAGAAATCAGCCCTCGACAACTTCACCGGCAGAAAATAATTTTTTTGAAAAAATCCCTAAGCCCCGGTGTCACAACTTCATCAAAAATCTGACTTTTGGCAATTCACTCAAAAATGGTGCCAAGTGGTTGCAAATGCTCCCCTGAGAGTTTTGGCGGTCGTAACAGAAGTCTTTTTATTACAGGAAAAGGAATCAGCCCTTGACAACTTAACCGGCAGAAAAAGATTTTTTTGAAAAAATCCCTAAGCCCCGGGGTCACAATTTCATAGAAAATCTGACTTTCGGCAATTCACTCAAAAAAGGTGCCAAACGGTTGCAAATGCTCCCCTGAAAGGTTTTTCGGTGGAAGCAGAAGTCTTTTTATTACAGGAAAGGAATCAGCCCTTGACAACTTAACCGGCAGAAAAAGATTTTTTTGAAAAAATCCCTAAGCCCCGGGGTCACAATTTCATAGAAAATCTGACTTTCGGCAATTCACTCAAAAAAGGTGCCAAATGGTTGCAAATGCTCCCCAGAAAGGTTTTTCGGTGGAAGCAGAAGTCTTTTTATTACAGGAAAAGGAATCAGCCCTCAACAACTTAACCGGCAGAAAATGATTTATTTGAAAAAATCCCTAAGCCCCGGGGTCACAATTTCATCAAAAATCTGACTTACGGCAATTCACTCAAAAATGGTGCCAAACGGTTGCAAATGCTCCCCTGAAAGGTTTTTCGGTGGAAGCAGAAGTCTTTTTATTACAGGAAAAGGAATCAGCCCTTGACAACTTAACCGGCAGAAAAATTTTTTTTGAAAAAATCCCGAAGCCCCGGGGTCACAATTTCATAGAAAATCTGACTTTCGGCACTTCACTCAGAAATGGTGCCAAACGGTTGCAAATGCTCCCCTGAGAGTTTTGGCGGTCGAAACAGAATGATTTTTATCACAGGAAAAGAAATCAGCCCTCGACAACTTCACCGGCAGAAAATGATTTTTTTGAAAAAATCCCTAAGCCCCGGGGTCACGACTTCATCAAAAACCTGACTTTTGGCAATTCACTCAAAAATGGTGCCAAGTGGTTGCAAATGCTCCCCTGAAAGTTTTGGCAGTCGAAAGAGAAGGCTTTTTATTACAATAAAAAGAAATCAGCCCTCGACAACTTATCCGGCAGAAAAATTTTTTTTTGAAAAAATCCCTAAGCCCCGGGGTCACGATTTCATAGAAAATCTGACTTTCGGCAATTCACTCAAAAATGGTGCCAAACGATTTCAAATGCTCCCCTGAGAGTTTTGGTGGTCGAAAGAGAAGGCTTTTTATCACAGGAAAAGAAATCTGACCTTGACAACTTCACTGGCAGAAAAAGTTTTTTTTGAAAAAACCCCTAAGCCCCGGGGTCACAATTTCATAGAAAATCTGACTTTTGGCAATTCACTCAAAAATGGTGCCAAATGGTTGCAAATGCTCCCCTGAAAGTTTTGGCGGTCGAAAGAGAAGGCTTTTTATTACAGGAAAAGAAATCAGCCCTCGACAACTTATCCGGCAGAAAAACTTTTTTTTGAAAAAATTCCTAAGCCCCGGGGTCACGATTTCATAGAAAATCTGACTTTCGGCAATTCACTCAAAAATGGTGCCAAAACGGTTGCAAATGCTCCCCTGAGAGGTTTGGCAGTCAAAACAGAAGGCTTTTTATTACAGGAAAAGAAATCAGCCCTCGACAACTTCACCGGCAGAAAATTTTTTTTTTGAAAAAATCCCTAAGCCCCGGGGTCACAATTTCATAGAAAATCTGACTTTCGGCAATTCATTCAAAAATGGTGCCAAACGGTTGCAAATGCTCCCCTGAAAGGTTTTTCGGTGGAAGCAGAAGTCTTTTTATTACAGGAAAAGGAATCAGCCCTCAACAACTTAACCGGCAGAAAAATATTTTTTTGAAAAAATCCCTAAGCCCCGGGGTCACAATTTCATAGAAAATATTTCTTTCGGCACTTCACTCAGAAATGGTGCCAAACGGTTGCAAATGCTCCCCTGAGAGTTTTGGCGGTCGAAACAGAATGATTTTTATCACAGGAAAAGAAATCAGCCCTCGACAACTTCACCGGCAGAAAATAATTTTTTTGAAAAAATCCCTAAGCCCCGGGGTCACAACTTCATCAAAAACCTGACTTTTGGCAATTCACTCAAAAATGGTGCCAAGTGGTTGCAAATGCTCCCCTTAGAGTTTTGGCGGTCGTAACAGAAGGCTTTTTATCACAGGAAAAGAAATCAGCCCTCGACAACTCCACCGGTAGAAAATGATTTTTTTGAAAAAAACCCTAAGCCCCGGGGTCACAATTTCATCAAAAATCTGACTTTCGGCAATTCACTCAAAAATGGTGCCAAACGATTGCAAATGCTCCCCTGAGAGTTTTGGCGGTCGAAAGAGAAGGCTTTTTATCACAGGAAAAGAAATCTGACCTTGACAACTTCACTGGCAGAAAAAGTTTTTTTTGAAAAAATCCCTAAGCCCCGGGGTCACGATTTCATAGAAAATCTGACTTTCGGCAATTCACTCAAAAATGGTGCCAAACGGTTGCAAATGCTCCCCTGAGAGTTTTGGCGGTCGAAACTGAAGGCTTTTTATCACAGGAAAAGAAATCAGCCCTCGACAACTTCACCGGCAGAAAAAAAATTTTTTGAAAAAATTCCTAAGCCCCGGGGTCAAGATTTCATAGAAAATCTGACTTTCGGTAATTCATTCAAAAATGGTGCCAAACGGTTGCAAATGCTCCCCTGAAAGGTTTTTCGGTGGAAGCAGAAGTCTTTTTATTACAGGAAAAGGAATCAGCCCTCAACAACTTAACCGGCAGAAAAATATTTTTTTGAAAAAATCCCTAAGCCCCGGGGTCACAATTTCATAGAAAATATTTCTTTCGGCACTTCACTCAGAAATGGTGCCAAATGGTTGCAAATGCTCCCCTGAGAGTTTTGGCGGTCGAAACAGAAGGATTTTTATCACAGGAAAAGAAATCAGCCCTCGACAACTTCACCGGCAGAAAATAATTTTTTTGAAAAAATCCCTAAGCCCCGGTGTCACAACTTCATCAAAAATCTGACTTTTGGCAATTCACTCAAAAATGGTGCCAAGTGGTTGCAAATGCTCCCCTGAGAGTTTTGGCGGTCGTAACAGAAGTCTTTTTATTACAGGAAAAGGAATCAGCCCTTGACAACTTAACCGGCAGAAAAAGATTTTTTTGAAAAAATCCCTAAGCCCCGGGGTCACAATTTCATAGAAAATCTGACTTTCGGCAATTCACTCAAAAAAGGTGCCAAACGGTTGCAAATGCTCCCCTGAAAGGTTTTTCGGTGGAAGCAGAAGTCTTTTTATTACAGGAAAGGAATCAGCCCTTGACAACTTAACCGGCAGAAAAAGATTTTTTTGAAAAAATCCCTAAGCCCCGGGGTCACAATTTCATAGAAAATCTGACTTTCGGCAATTCACTCAAAAAAGGTGCCAAATGGTTGCAAATGCTCCCCTGAAAGGTTTTTCGGTGGAAGCAGAAGTCTTTTTATTACAGGAAAAGGAATCAGCCCTCAACAACTTAACCGGCAGAAAATGATTTTTTTGAAAAAATCCCTAAGCCCCGGGGTCACAATTTCATCAAAAATCTGACTTACGGCAATTCACTCAAAAATGGTGCCAAACGGTTGCAAATGCTCCCCTGAAAGGTTTTTCGGTGGAAGCAGAAGTCTTTTTATTACAGGAAAAGGAATCAGCCCTTGACAACTTAACCGGCAGAAAAATTTTTTTTGAAAAAATCCCGAAGCCCCGGGGTCACAATTTCATAGAAAATCTGACTTTCGGCAATTCACTCAAAAAAGGTGCCAAACAGTTGCAAATGCTCCCCTGAGAGTTTTGGCGGTCGTAACAGAAGGCTTTTTATCACAGGAAAAGAAATCAGCCCTCGACAACTTCACCGGCAGAAAATAATTTTTTTTGAAAAATCCCTAAGCCCCGGGGTCACAATTTCATCGAAAATCTGACTTTTGGCAATTCACGCAAAAATGGTGCCAAGTGGTTGCAAATGCTCCCCTGAGAGTTTTAGCGGTCGAAAGAGAAGTCTTTTTATTACAGGAAAAGGAATCAGCCCTTGACAACTTAACCGGCAGAAAAAGATTTTTTTGAAAAAATCCCTAAGCCCCGGGGTCACAATTTCATAGAAAATCTGACTTTCGGCAATTCACTCAAAAATGGTGCCAAACGGTTGCAAATGCTCCCCTGAGAGTTTTGGCGGTCGAAACAGAAGGCTTTTTATCACAAGAAAAGAAATCAGCCCTCGACAACTTCACCGGCAGAAAATGATTTTTTTGAAAAAATCCCTAAGCCCCGGGGTCACAATTTCATCAAAAATCTGACTTTCGGCAATTCACTCAAAAATGGTGCCAAACGGTTGCAAATGCTCCCCTGAAAGGTTTTTCGGTGGAAGCAGAAGTCTTTTTATTACAGGAAAAGGAATCAGCCCTTGACAACTTAACCGGCAGAAAAAGATTTTTTTGAAAAAATCCCTAAGCCCCGGGGTCACAATTTCATAGAAAATCTGACTTTCGGCAATTCACTCAAAAAAGGTGCCAAACGGTTGCAAATGCTCCCCTGTGAGGTTTTTCGGTGGAAACAGAAGTCTTTTTATAACAGGAAAAGGAATCAGCCCTCTACAACTTCACCGGCAGAAAATAATTTTTTTTAAAAAAATCCCTAAGCCCCGGGGTCACAATTTCATAGAAAATCTTTCTTTCGGCAATTCACTCAGAAATGGTGCCAAACGGTTGCAAATGCTCCCCTGAGAGTTTTGGAGGTCGTAACAGAAGGCTTTTTATCACAGGAAAAGAAATCAGCCCTCGACAACTTCACCGGCAGAAAATAATTTTTTTGAAAAAATCCCTAAGCCCCGGGGTCACAATTTCATAGAAAATCTGATTTTCGGCAATTCACTCAGAAATGGTGCCAAACAGTTGCAAATGCTCCCCTGAGAGTTTTGGCGGTCGAAACAGAACGCTTTTTATGACAGGAAAAGAAATCAGCCCTCAACAACTTCACCGGCAGAAAATAATTTTCTTGAAAAAATCCCTAAGCCCCGGGGTCACAATTTCATAGAAAATCTTTCTTTCGGCAATTCACTCAGAAATGGTGCCAAACGGTTGCAAATGCTCCCCTGTGAGGTTTTTCGGTCGAAACAGACGTCTTTTTATCACAGGAAAAGAAATCAGCCCTCGACAACTTCACCGCCAGAAAATGATTTTTTTTGAAAAAATCCCTAAGCCCCGGGGTCACAATTTCATAGAAGATCTGACTTTCGGCAATTCACTCAGAAATGGTGCCAAACGGTTGCAAATGCTCCCCTGAGAGTTTTGGCGGTCGAAACAGAAGGATTTTTATCACAGGAAAAGAAATCAGCCCTCGACAACTTCACCGGCAGAAAAAAATTTTTTTGAAAAAATCCCTAAGCCCCGGGGTCACAATTTCATAGAAAATCTGACTTTCGGCAATTCACTCAGAAATGGTGCCAAACGGTTGCAAATGCTCCCCTGAGAGTTTTGGCGGTCGAAACAGAACACTTTTTATGACAGGAAAAGAAATCACCCCTCAACAACTTCACCAGCAGAAAATATTTTTTTTGAAAAAATCCCTAAGCCCCGGGGTCACAATTTCATCAAAAATCGGACTTTTGACAATTCACTCAAAAATGGTGCCAAGTGGTTGCAAATGCTCCCCTGAGAGTTTTGGCGGTCGTAACAGAAGGCTTTTTATCACAGGAAAAGAAATCAGCCCTCCACAACTTCACCGGCAGAAAATGATTTTTTTTGAAAAATCCCTAATCCCCGGGGTCACAATTTCATCGAAAATCTGACTTTCGGCAATTCACTCAGAAATGGTGCCAAACGGTTGCGAATGCTCCCCTGAGAGTTTTGGCGGTCGTAACAGAAGGCTTTTTATCACAGGAAAAGAAATCAGCCCTCGACAACTTCACCGGCAGAAAAAGATTTTTTTTGAAAAATCCCTAAGCCCCGGGGTCACAATTGCATAGAAAATCTGACTTTCGGCAATTCACTCAAAAATGGTGCCAAACGGTTGCAAATGCTCCCCTGAAAGGTTTTTCGGTGGAAGCAGAAGTCTTTTTATTACAGGAAAAGGAATCAGCCCTCAACAACTTAACCGGCAGAAAAATATTTTTTTGAAAAAATCCCTAAGCCCCGGGGTTACAATTTCATAGAAAATATTTCTTTCGGCAATTCACTCAGAAATGGTGCCAAACGGTTGCAAATGCTCCCCTGAGAGTTTTGGCGGTCGTAACAGAAGGCTTTTTATCACAGGAAAAGAAATCAGCCCTCGACAACTTCACCGGCAGTAAAAGATTTTTTTTGAAAAATCCCTAAGCCCCGGGGTCACAATTTCATCGAAAATCTGACTTTTGGCAATTCACGCAAAAATGGTGCCAAGTGGTTGCAAATGCTCCCCTGAGAGTTTTAGCGGTCGTAACAGAAGTCTTTTTATTACAGGAAAAGGAATCAGCCCTTGACAACTTAACCGGCAGAAAAAGATTTTTTTGAAAAAACCCCTAAGCCCCGGGGTCACAATTTCATAGAAAATCTGACTTTCGGCAATTCACTCAGAAATGGTGCCAAACGGTTGCAAATGCTCCCCTGAGAGTTTTGGCGGTCGTAACAGAAGGCTTTTTATGACAGGAAAAGAAATCAGCCCTCAACAACTTCACCGGCAGACAATAATTTTCTTGAAAAAATCCCTAAGCCCCGGGGTCACAATTTCATAGAAAATCTTTCTTTCGGCAATTCACTCAGAAATGGTGCCAAACGGTTGCAAATGCTCCCCTGTGAGGTTTTTCGGTCGAAACAGACGTCTTTTTATCACAGGAAAAGAAATCAGCCCTCGACAACTTCACCGCCAGAAAATGATTTTTTTTGAAAAAATCCCTAAGCCCCGGGGTCACAATTTCATAGAAGATCTGACTTTCGGCAATTCACTCAGAAATGGTGCCAAACGGTTGCAAATGCTCCCCTGAGAGTTTTGGCGGTCGAAACAGAAGGATTTTTATCACAGGAAAAGAAATCAGCCCTCGACAACTTCACCGGCAGTAAATAATTTTTTTGAAAAAATCCCTAAGCCCCGGGGTCACAGTTTCATAGAAAATCTTTCTTTCGGCAATTCACTCAGAAATGGTGCCAAACGGTTGCAAATGCTCCCCTGTGAGGTTTTTCGGTCGAAACAGACGTCTTTTTATCACAGGAAAAGAAATCAGCCCTCGACAACTTCACCGCCAGAAAATGATTTTTTTGAAAAAATCCCTACGCCCCGGGGTCACAATTTCATAGAAAATCTGACTTTCGGCAATTCACTCAGAAATGGTGCCAAACGGTTGCAAATGCTCCCCTGAGAGTTTTGGCGGTCGAAACAGAAGGATTTTTATCACAGGAAAAGAAATCAGCCCTCGACAACTTCACCGGCAGAAAATAATTTTTTTGAAAAAATCCCTAAGCCCCGGGGTCACAATTTCATAGAAAATCTGACTTTCGGCAATTCACTGAGAAATGGTGCCAAACGGTTGCAAATGCTCCCCTGAGAGTTTTGGCGGTCGAAACAGAACGCTTTTTATGACAGGAAAAGAAATCAGCCCTCAACAACTTCACCGGCAGAAAATAATTTTTTTGAAAAAATCCCTAAGCCCCGGGGTCACAATTTCATAGAAAATCTTTCTTTCGGCAATTCACTCAGAAATGGTGCCAAACGGTTGCAAATGCTCCCCTGTGAGGTTTTTCGGTCGAAACAGACGTCTTTTTATCACAGGAAAAGAAATCAGCCCTCGACAACTTAACAGTCAAAAAATGATTTTTTTTTGAAAAAATCCCTAAGCCCCGGGGTCACAATTTCATAGATGATCTGACTTTCGGCAATTCACTCAGAAATGGTGCCAAACGGTTGCAAATGCTCCCCTGAGAGTTTTGGCGGTCGAAACAGAACGCTTTTTATGACAGGAAAAGAAATCAGCCCTCAACAACTTCACCGGCAGAAAATAATTTTTTTGAAAAAATCCCTAAGCCCCGGGGTCACAATTTCATAGAAAATCTTTCTTTCGGCAATTCACTCAGAAATGGTGCCAAACGGTTGCAAATGCTCCCCTGTGAGGTTTTTCGGTCGAAACAGACGTCTTTTTATCACAGGAAAAGAAATCAGCCCTCGACAACTTAACAGTCAAAAAATGATTTTTTTTTGAAAAAATCCCTAAGCCCCGGGGTCACAATTTCATAGATGATCTGACTTTCGGCAATTCACTCAGAAATGGTGCCAAACGGTTGCAAATGCTCCCCTGAGAGTTTTGGCGGTCGAAACAGAAGGATTTTTATCACAGGAAAAGAAATCAGCCCTCGACAACTTTACCGGCAGAAAATAATTTTTTTGAAAAAATCCCTAAGCCCCGGGGTCACAATTTCATAGAAAATCTGACTTTTGACAATTTACTCAAAAATGGTGCCAAGTGGTTGCAAATGCTCCCCTGAGAGTTTTGGCGGTCGTAACAGAAGGCTTTTTATCACAGGAAAAGAAATCAGCCCTCGACAACTTCACCGGCAGAAAATGATTTTTTTGGAAAAATCCCTAAGCCCCGGGGTCACAATTTCATCGAAAATCTGACTTTTGGCAATTCACGCAAAAAACGGTGCCAAGTGGTTGCAAATGCTCCCCGGAAAGGTTTTTTGGTGGAAACAGAAGTCTTTTTATAACAGGAAAAGGAATCAGCCCTCAACAACTTAACCGGCAGAAAATGATTTTTTTGAAAAAACCCCTAAGCCCCGGGGTCACAATTTCATCAAAAATCTGACTTTTGGCAATTCACTCAAAAATGGTGCCAAATGGTTGCAAATGCTCCCCTGAGAGTTTTGGCGGTCGTAACAGAAGGCTTTTTATCACAGGAAAAGAAATCAGCCCTCGACAACTTCACCGGCAGAAAATAATTTTTTTGAAAAAATCCCTAAGCCCCGGGGTCACAATTTCATCAGAAATCTGACTTTTGGCAATTCACTCAAAAATGGTGCCAAGTGGTTGCAAATACTCCCCTGAGAGTTTTGGCGGTCGTAACAGAAGGCTTTTTATCACAGGAAAAGAAATCAGCCCTTGACAACTTCACTGGCAGAAAAAGTTTTTTTTGAAAAAATCCCTAAGCCCCGGGGTCACAATTTCATAGAAAATCTGACTTTTGGCAATTCAATCAAAAATGGTGTCAAACGGTTGCAAATGCTCCCCTGAGAGTTTTGGCGGTCGAAACCGAAGGCTTTTTATCACAGGAAAAGAAATCAGCCCTCAACAACTTCACCGGCAGAAAATGATTTTTTTGAAAAAATCCCTAAGCCCCGGGGTCACGATTTCATCAAAAATCTGACTTTCGGCAATTCACTCAGAAATGGTGCCAAACGGTTGCAAATGCTCCCCTGAGAGTTTTGGCGGTCGAAAGAGAAGGCTTTTTATTACAGGAAAAGAAATCAGCCCTCGACAACTTCACCGGCAGAAAAATTTTTTTTTGAAAAAATCCCTAAGCCCCGGGGTCACAATTTCATAGAAAATCTTTCTTTCGGCAATTCACTCAGAAATGGTGCCAAACGGTTGCAAATGCTCCCCTGTGAGGTTTTTCGGTCGAAACAGACGTCTTTTTATCACAGGAAAAGAAATCAGCCCTCGACAACTTTACCGGCAGAAAATAATTTTTTTGAAAAAATCCCTAAGCCCCGGGGTCACAATTTCATAGAAAATCTGACTTTTGACAATTCACTCAAAAATGGTGCCAAGTGGTTGCAAATGCTCCCCTGAGAGTTTTGGCGGTCGTAACAGAAGGCTTTTTATCACAGGAAAAGAAATCAGCCCTCGACAACTTCACCGGCAGAAAATGATTTTTTTGGAAAAATCCCTAAGCCCCGGGGTCACAATTTCATCGAAAATCTGACTTTTGGCAATTCACGCAAAAAACGGTGCCAAGTGGTTGCAAATGCTCCCCTGAAAGGTTTTTTGGTGGAAACAGAAGTCTTTTTATAACAGGAAAAGGAATCAGCCCTCAACAACTTAACCGGCAGAAAATGATTTTTTTGGAAAAATCCCTAAGCCCCGGGGTCACAATTTCATCAAAAATCTGACTTTCGGCAATTCACTCAAAAATGGTGCCAAATGGTTGCAAATGCTCCCCTGAAAGTTTTGGCGGTCGAAAGATAAGGCTTTTTATTACAATAAAAAGAAATCAGCCCTCGACAACTTATCCGGCAGAAAAATTTTTTTTTGAAAAAATCCCTAAGCCCCGGGGTCACGATTTCATAGAAAATCTGACTTTCGGCAATTCACTCAAAAATGGTGCCAAACGATTGCAAATGCTCCCCTGAGAGTTTTGGCGGTCGAAAGAGAAAGCTTTTTATCACAGGAAAAGAAATCAGCCCTCGACAACTTCACCGGTAGAAAATGATTTTTTTGAAAAAATCCCTAAGCCCCGGGGTCACAATTTCATAGAAAATCTGACTTTCGGCAATTCACTCAAAAATGGTGCCAAACGATTGCAAATGCTCCCCTGAGAGTTTTGGCGGTCGAAAGAGAAGGCTTTTTATCACAGGAAAAGAAATCTGACCTTGACAACTTCACTGGCAGAAAAAGTTTTTTTTTAAAAAATCCCTAAGCCCCGGGGTCACGATTTCATAGAAAATCTGACTTTCGGCAATTCACTCAAAAATGGTGCCAAACGGTTGCAAATGCTCACCTGAGAGTTTTGGCGGTCGAAACCGAAGGCTTTTTATCACAGGAAAAGAAATCAGCCCTCGACAACTTCACCGGCAGAAAAAAAAATTTTTGAAAAAATTCCTAAGCCCCGGGGTCACGATTTCATAGAAAATCTGACTTTCGGCAATTCATTCAAAAATGGTGCCAAACGGTTGCAAATGCTCCCCTGAAAGGTTTTTCGGTGGAAGCAGAAGTCTTTTTATTACAGGAAAAGGAATCAGCCCTCAACAACTTAACCGGCAGAAAAATATTTTTTTGAAAAAATCCCTAAGCCCCGGGGTCACAATTTCATAGAAAATATTTCTTTCGGCACTTCACTCAGAAATGGTGCCAAATGGTTGCAAATGCTCCCCTGAGAGTTTTGGCGGTCGAAACAGAAGGATTTTTATCACAGGAAAAGAAATCAGCCCTCGACAACTTCACCGGCAGAAAATAATTTTTTTGAAAAAATCCCTAAGCCCCGGTGTCACAACTTCATCAAAAACCTGACTTTTGGCAATTCACTCAAAAATGGTGCCAAGTGGTTGCAAATGCTCCCCTGAGAGTTTTGGCGGTCGTAACAGAAGTCTTTTTATTACAGGAAAAGGAATCAGCCCTTGACAACTTAACCGGCAGAAAAAGATTTTTTTGAAAAAATCCCTAAGCCCCGGGGTCACAATTTCATAGAAAATCTGACTTTCGGCAATTCACTCAAAAAAGGTGCCAAACGGTTGCAAATGCTCCCCTGAAAGGTTTTTCGGTGGAAGCAGAAGTCTTTTTATTACAGGAAAAGGAATCAGCCCTTGACAACTTAACCGGCAGAAAAAATTTTTTTGAAAAAATCCCGAAGCCCCGGGGTCACAATTTCATAGAAAATCTGACTTTCGGCAATTCACTCAAAAAAGGTGCCAAACAGTTGCAAATGCTCCCCTGAGAGTTTTGGCGGTCGTAACAGAAGGCTTTTTATCACAGGAAAAGAAATCAGCCCCCGACAACTTCACCGGTAGAAAATGATTTTTTTGAAAAAACCCCTAAGCCCCGGGGTCACGATTTCATAGAAAATCTGACTTTCGGCAATTCACTCAAAAATGGTGCCAAATGGTTGCAAATGCTCCCCTGAAAGTTTTGGCAGTCGAAAGAGAAGGCTTTTTATTACAATAAAAAGAAATCAGCCCTCGACAACTTATCCGGCAGAAAAAATTTTTTTTGAAAAAATCCCTAAGCCCCGGGGTCACGATTTCATAGAAAATCTGACTTTCGGCAATTCACTCAAAAATGGTGCCAAACGATTTCAAATGCTCCCCTGAGAGTTTTGGCGGTCGAAAGAGAAGGCTTTTTATCACAGGAAAAGAAATCTGACCTTGACAACTTCACTGGCAGAAAAAGTTTTTTTTGAAAAAATCCCTAAGCCCCGGGGTCACAATTTCATAGAAAATCTGACTTTTGGCAATTCACTCAAAAATGGTGCCAAACGGTTGCAAATGCTCCCCTGAGAGTTTTGGCGGTCGAAACCGAAGGCTTTTTATCACAGGAAAAGAAATCAACCCTCGACAACTTCACCGGCAGACAATAATTTTCTTGAAAAAATCCCTAAGCCCCGGGGTCACAATTTCATAGAAAATATTTCTTTCGGCACTTCACTCAGAAATGGTGCCAAACGGTTGCAAATGCTCCCCTGAGAGTTTTGGCGGTCGAAACAGAATGATTTTTATCACAGGAAAAGAAATCAGCCCTCGACAACTTCACCGGCAGAAAATAATTTTTTTGAAAAAATCCCTAAGCCCCGGGGTCACAACTTCATCAAAAACCTGACTTTTGGCAATTCACTCAAAAATGGTGCCAAGTGGTTGCAAATGCTCCCCTGAGAGTTTTGGCGGTCGAAACCGAAGGCTTTTTATCACAGGAAAAGAAATCAGCCCTCGACAACTCCACCGGTAGAAAATGATTTTTTTGAAAAAAACCCTAAGCCCCGGGGTCACAATTTCATCAAAAATCTGACTTTCGGCAATTCACTCAAAAATGGTGCCAAATGGTTGCAAATGCTCCCCTGGAAGTTTTGGCTGTCGAAAGAGAAGGCTTTTTATTACAGGAAAAGAAATCAGCCCTCGACAACTTCACTGGCAGAAAATGATTTTTTTGAAAAAACCCCTAAGCCCCGGGGTCACAATTTCATCAAAAATCTGACTTTCGGCAATTCACTCAAAAATGGTGCCAAATGGTTGCAAATGCTCCCCTGAAAGTTTTGGCGGTCGAAAGAGAAGGCTTTTTATTACAGGAAAAGAAATCAGCCCTCGACAACTTATCCGGCAGAAAAACTTTTTTTTGAAAAAATTCCTAAGCCCCGGGGTCACGATTTCATAGAAAATCTGACTTTCGGCAATTCACTCAAAAATGGTGCCAAAACGGTTGCAAATGCTCCCCTGAGAGGTTTGGCAGTCAAAACAGAAGGCTTTTTATTACAGGAAAAGAAATCAGCCCTCGACAACTTCACCGGCAGAAAATTTTTTTTTTGAAAAAATCCCTAAGCCCCAGGGTCACAATGCTCCCCTGAGAGTTTTGGCGGTCGAAACCGAAGGCTTTTTATCACAGGAAAAGAAATCAGCCCTCGACAACTCCACCGGTAGAAAATGATTTTTTTGAAAAAAACCCTAAGCCCCGGGGTCACAATTTCATCAAAAATCTGACTTTCGGCAATTCACTCAAAAATGGTGCCAAACGATTGCAAATGCTCCCCTGAGAGTTTTGGCGGTCGAAAGAGAAGGCTTTTTATCACAGGAAAAGAAATCTGACCTTGACAACTTCACTGGCAGAAAAAGTTTTTTTTGAAAAAATCCCTAAGCCCCGGGGTCACGATTTCATAGAAAATCTGACTTTCGGCAATTCACTCAAAAATGGTGCCAAACGATTTCAAATGCTCCCCTGAGAGTTTTGGCGGTCGAAAGAGAAGGCTTTTTATCACAGGAAAAGAAATCTGACCTTGACAACTTCACTGGCAGAAAAAGTTTTTTTTGAAAAAATCCCTAAGCCCCGGGGTCACAATTTCATAGAAAATCTGACTTTTGGCAATTCACTCAAAAATGGTGCCAAACGGTTGCAAATGCTCCCCTGAGAGTTTTGGCGGTCGAAACCGAAGGCTTTTTATCACAGGAAAAGAAATCAACCCTCGACAACTTCACCGGCAGACAATAATTTTCTTGAAAAAATCCCTAAGCCCCGGGGTCACAATTTCATAGAAAATATTTCTTTCGGCACTTCACTCAGAAATGGTGCCAAACGGTTGCAAATGCTCCCCTGAGAGTTTTGGCGGTCGAAACAGAATGATTTTTATCACAGGAAAAGAAATCAGCCCTCGACAACTTCACCGGCAGAAAATAATTTTTTTGAAAAAATCCCTAAGCCCCGGGGTCACAACTTCATCAAAAACCTGACTTTTGGCAATTCACTCAAAAATGGTGCCAAGTGGTTGCAAATGCTCCCCTGAGAGTTTTGGCGGTCGAAACCGAAGGCTTTTTATCACAGGAAAAGAAATCAGCCCTCGACAACTCCACCGGTAGAAAATGATTTTTTTGAAAAAAACCCTAAGCCCCGGGGTCACAATTTCATCAAAAATCTGACTTTCGGCAATTCACTCAAAAATGGTGCCAAATGGTTGCAAATGCTCCCCTGGAAGTTTTGGCTGTCGAAAGAGAAGGCTTTTTATTACAGGAAAAGAAATCAGCCCTCGACAACTTCACTGGCAGAAAATGATTTTTTTGAAAAAACCCCTAAGCCCCGGGGTCACAATTTCATCAAAAATCTGACTTTCGGCAATTCACTCAAAAATGGTGCCAAATGGTTGCAAATGCTCCCCTGAAAGTTTTGGCGGTCGAAAGAGAAGGCTTTTTATTACAGGAAAAGAAATCAGCCCTCGACAACTTATCCGGCAGAAAAACTTTTTTTTGAAAAAATTCCTAAGCCCCGGGGTCACGATTTCATAGAAAATCTGACTTTCGGCAATTCACTCAAAAATGGTGCCAAAACGGTTGCAAATGCTCCCCTGAGAGGTTTGGCAGTCAAAACAGAAGGCTTTTTATTACAGGAAAAGAAATCAGCCCTCGACAACTTCACCGGCAGAAAATTTTTTTTTTGAAAAAATCCCTAAGCCCCAGGGTCACAATTTCATAGAAAATCTGACTTTCGGCAATTCATTCAAAAATGGTGCCAAACGGTTGCAAATGCTCCCCTGAAAGGTTTTTCGGTGGAAGCAGAAGTCTTTTTATTACAGGAAAAGGAATCAGCCCTCAACAACTTAACCGGCAGAAAAATATTTTTTTGAAAAAATCCCTAAGCCCCGGGGTCACAATTTCATAGAAAATATTTCTTTCGGCACTTCACTCAGAAATGGTGCCAAACGGTTGCAAATGCTCCCCTGAGAGTTTTGGCGGTCGAAACAGAATGATTTTTATCACAGGAAAAGAAATCAGCCCTCGACAACTTCACCGGCAGAAAATAATTTTTTTGAAAAAATCCCTAAGCCCCGGGGTCACAACTTCATCAAAAACCTGACTTTTGGCAATTCACTCAAAAATGGTGCCAAGTGGTTGCAAATGCTCCCCTGAGAGTTTTGGCGGTCGTAACAGAAGGCTTTTTATCACAGGAAAAGAAATCAGCCCTCGACAACTCCACCGGTAGAAAATGATTTTTTTGAAAAAAACCCTAAGCCCCGGGGTCACAATTTCATCAAAAATCTGACTTTCGGCAATTCACTCAAAAATGGTGCCAAACGATTGCAAATGCTCCCCTGAGAGTTTTGGCGGTCGAAAGAGAAGGCTTTTTATCACAGGAAAAGAAATCTGACCTTGACAACTTCACTGGCAGAAAAAGTTTTTTTTGAAAAAATCCCTAAGCCCCGGGGTCACGATTTCATAGAAAATCTGACTTTCGGCAATTCACTCAAAAATGGTGCCAAACGGTTGCAAATGCTCCCCTGAGAGTTTTGGCGGTCGAAACCGAAGGCTTTTTATCACAGGAAAAGAAATCAGCCCTCGACAACTTCACCGGCAGAAAAAAAATTTTTTGAAAAAATTCCTAAGCCCCGGGGTCACGATTTCATAGAAAATCTGACTTTCGGCAATTCATTCAAAAATGGTGCCAAACGGTTGCAAATGCTCCCCTGAAAGGTTTTTCGGTGGAAGCAGAAGTCTTTTTATTACAGGAAAAGGAATCAGCCCTCAACAACTTAACCGGCAGAAAAATATTTTTTTGAAAAAATCCCTAAGCCCCGGGGTCACAATTTCATAGAAAATATTTCTTTCGGCACTTCACTCAGAAATGGTGCCAAATGGTTGCAAATGCTCCCCTGAGAGTTTTGGCGGTCGAAACAGAAGGATTTTTATCACAGGAAAAGAAATCAGCCCTCGACAACTTCACCGGCAGAAAATAATTTTTTTGAAAAAATCCCTAAGCCCCGGTGTCACAACTTCATCAAAAATCTGACTTTTGGCAATTCACTCAAAAATGGTGCCAAGTGGTTGCAAATGCTCCCCTGAGAGTTTTGGCGGTCGTAACAGAAGTCTTTTTATTACAGGAAAAGGAATCAGCCCTTGACAACTTAACCGGCAGAAAAAGATTTTTTTGAAAAAATCCCTAAGCCCCGGGGTCACAATTTCATAGAAAATCTGACTTTCGGCAATTCACTCAAAAAAGGTGCCAAACGGTTGCAAATGCTCCCCTGAAAGGTTTTTCGGTGGAAGCAGAAGTCTTTTTATTACAGGAAAGGAATCAGCCCTTGACAACTTAACCGGCAGAAAAAGATTTTTTTGAAAAAATCCCTAAGCCCCGGGGTCACAATTTCATAGAAAATCTGACTTTCGGCAATTCACTCAAAAAAGGTGCCAAATGGTTGCAAATGCTCCCCTGAAAGGTTTTTCGGTGGAAGCAGAAGTCTTTTTATTACAGGAAAAGGAATCAGCCCTCAACAACTTAACCGGCAGAAAATGATTTTTTTGAAAAAATCCCTAAGCCCCGGGGTCACAATTTCATCAAAAATCTGACTTACGGCAATTCACTCAAAAATGGTGCCAAACGGTTGCAAATGCTCCCCTGAAAGGTTTTTCGGTGGAAGCAGAAGTCTTTTTATTACAGGAAAAGGAATCAGCCCTTGACAACTTAACCGGCAGAAAAATTTTTTTTGAAAAAATCCCGAAGCCCCGGGGTCACAATTTCATAGAAAATCTGACTTTCGGCAATTCACTCAAAAAAGGTGCCAAACAGTTGCAAATGCTCCCCTGAGAGTTTTGGCGGTCGTAACAGAAGGCTTTTTATCACAGGAAAAGAAATCAGCCCCCGACAACTTCACCGGTAGAAAATGATTTTTTTGAAAAAACCCCTAAGCCCCGGGGTCACGATTTCATAGAAAATCTGACTTTCGGCAATTCACTCAAAAATGGTGCCAAATGGTTGCAAATGCTCCCCTGAAAGTTTTGGCAGTCGAAAGAGAAGGCTTTTTATTACAATAAAAAGAAATCAGCCCTCGACAACTTATCCGGCAGAAAAATTTTTTTTTGAAAAAATCCCTAAGCCCCGGGGTCACGATTTCATAGAAAATCTGACTTTCGGCAATTCACTCAAAAATGGTGCCAAACGATTTCAAATGCTCCCCTGAGAGTTTTGGCGGTCGAAAGAGAAGGCTTTTTATCACAGGAAAAGAAATCAGACCTTGACAACTTCACTGGCAGAAAAAGTTTTTTTTGAAAAAATCCCTAAGCCCCGGGGTCACAATTTCATAGAAAATCTGACTTTTGGCAATTCACTCAAAAATGGTGCCAAACGGTTGCAAATGCTCCCCTGAGAGTTTTGGCGGTCGAAACCGAAGGCTTTTTATCACAGGAAAAGAAATCAACCCTCGACAACTTCACCGGCAGACAATAATTTTCTTGAAAAAATCCCTAAGCCCCGGGGTCACAATTTCATAGAAAATATTTCTTTCGGCACTTCACTCAGAAATGGTGCCAAACGGTTGCAAATGCTCCCCTGAGAGTTTTGGCGGTCGAAACAGAATGATTTTTATCACAGGAAAAGAAATCAGCCCTCGACAACTTCACCGGCAGAAAATAATTTTTTTGAAAAAATCCCTAAGCCCCGGGGTCACAACTTCATCAAAAACCTGACTTTTGGCAATTCACTCAAAAATGGTGCCAAGTGGTTGCAAATGCTCCCCTGAGAGTTTTGGCGGTCGAAACCGAAGGCTTTTTATCACAGGAAAAGAAATCAGCCCTCGACAACTCCACCGGTAGAAAATGATTTTTTTGAAAAAAACCCTAAGCCCCGGGGTCACAATTTCATCAAAAATCTGACTTTCGGCAATTCACTCAAAAATGGTGCCAAATGGTTGCAAATGCTCCCCTGGAAGTTTTGGCTGTCGAAAGAGAAGGCTTTTTATTACAGGAAAAGAAATCAGCCCTCGACAACTTCACTGGCAGAAAATGATTTTTTTGAAAAAACCCCTAAGCCCCGGGGTCACAATTTCATCAAAAATCTGACTTTCGGCAATTCACTCAAAAATGGTGCCAAATGGTTGCAAATGCTCCCCTGAAAGTTTTGGCGGTCGAAAGAGAAGGCTTTTTATTACAGGAAAAGAAATCAGCCCTCGACAACTTATCCGGCAGAAAAACTTTTTTTTGAAAAAATTCCTAAGCCCCGGGGTCACGATTTCATAGAAAATCTGACTTTCGGCAATTCACTCAAAAATGGTGCCAAAACGGTTGCAAATGCTCCCCTGAGAGGTTTGGCAGTCAAAACAGAAGGCTTTTTATTACAGGAAAAGAAATCAGCCCTCGACAACTTCACCGGCAGAAAATTTTTTTTTTTTAAAAATCCCTAAGCCCCGGGGTCACAATTTCATAGAAAATCTGACTTTCGGCAATTCATTCAAAAATGGTGCCAAACGGTTGCAAATGCTCCCCTGAAAGGTTTTTCGGTGGAAGCAGAAGTCTTTTTATTACAGGAAAAGGAATCAGCCCTCAACAACTTAACCGGCAGAAAAATATTTTTTTGAAAAAATCCCTAAGCCCCGGGGTCACAATTTCATAGAAAATATTTCTTTCGGCACTTCACTCAGAAATGGTGCCAAACGGTTGCAAATGCTCCCCTGAGAGTTTTGGCGGTCGAAACAGAATGATTTTTATCACAGGAAAAGAAATCAGCCCTCGACAACTTCACCGGCAGAAAATAATTTTTTTGAAAAAATCCCTAAGCCCCGGGGTCACAACTTCATCAAAAACCTGACTTTTGGCAATTCACTCAAAAATGGTGCCAAGTGGTTGCAAATGCTCCCCTGAGAGTTTTGGCGGTCGTAACAGAAGGCTTTTTATCACAGGAAAAGAAATCAGCCCTCGACAACTCCACCGGTAGAAAATGATTTTTTTGAAAAAAACCCTAAGCCCCGGGGTCACAATTTCATCAAAAATCTGACTTTCGGCAATTCACTCAAAAATGGTGCCAAACGATTGCAAATGCTCCCCTGAGAGTTTTGGCGGTCGAAAGAGAAGGCTTTTTATCACAGGAAAAGAAATCTGACCTTGACAACTTCACTGGCAGAAAAAGTTTTTTTTGAAAAAATCCCTAAGCCCCGGGGTCACGATTTCATAGAAAATCTGACTTTCGGCAATTCACTCAAAAATGGTGCCAAACGGTTGCAAATGCTCCCCTGAGAGTTTTGGCGGTCGAAACTGAAGGCTTTTTATCACAGGAAAAGAAATCAGCCCTCGACAACTTCACCGGCAGAAAAAAAATTTTTTGAAAAAATTCCTAAGCCCCGGGGTCACGATTTCATAGAAAATCTGACTTTCGGCAATTCATTCAAAAATGGTGCCAAACGGTTGCAAATGCTCCCCTGAAAGGTTTTTCGGTGGAAGCAGAAGTCTTTTTATTACAGGAAAAGGAATCAGCCCTCAACAACTTAACCGGCAGAAAAATATTTTTTTGAAAAAATCCCTAAGCCCCGGGGTCACAATTTCATAGAAAATATTTCTTTCGGCACTTCACTCAGAAATGGTGCCAAATGGTTGCAAATGCTCCCCTGAGAGTTTTGGCGGTCGAAACAGAAGGATTTTTATCACAGGAAAAGAAATCAGCCCTCGACAACTTCACCGGCAGAAAATAATTTTTTTGAAAAAATCCCTAAGCCCCGGTGTCACAACTTCATCAAAAATCTGACTTTTGGCAATTCACTCAAAAATGGTGCCAAGTGGTTGCAAATGCTCCCCTGAGAGTTTTGGCGGTCGTAACAGAAGTCTTTTTATTACAGGAAAAGGAATCAGCCCTTGACAACTTAACCGGCAGAAAAAGATTTTTTTGAAAAAATCCCTAAGCCCCGGGGTCACAATTTCATAGAAAATCTGACTTTCGGCAATTCACTCAAAAAAGGTGCCAAACGGTTGCAAATGCTCCCCTGAAAGGTTTTTCGGTGGAAGCAGAAGTCTTTTTATTACAGGAAAGGAATCAGCCCTTGACAACTTAACCGGCAGAAAAAGATTTTTTTGAAAAAATCCCTAAGCCCCGGGGTCACAATTTCATAGAAAATCTGACTTTCGGCAATTCACTCAAAAAAGGTGCCAAATGGTTGCAAATGCTCCCCTGAAAGGTTTTTCGGTGGAAGCAGAAGTCTTTTTATTACAGGAAAAGGAATCAGCCCTCAACAACTTAACCGGCAGAAAATGATTTTTTTGAAAAAATCCCTAAGCCCCGGGGTCACAATTTCATCAAAAATCTGACTTACGGCAATTCACTCAAAAATGGTGCCAAACGGTTGCAAATGCTCCCCTGAAAGGTTTTTCGGTGGAAGCAGAAGTCTTTTTATTACAGGAAAAGGAATCAGCCCTTGACAACTTAACCGGCAGAAAAAATTTTTTTGAAAAAATCCCGAAGCCCCGGGGTCACAATTTCATAGAAAATCTGACTTTCGGCAATTCACTCAAAAAAGGTGCCAAACAGTTGCAAATGCTCCCCTGAGAGTTTTGGCGGTCGTAACAGAAGGCTTTTTATCACAGGAAAAGAAATCAGCCCCCGACAACTTCACCGGTAGAAAATGATTTTTTTGAAAAAACCCCTAAGCCCCGGGGTCACGATTTCATAGAAAATCTGACTTTCGGCAATTCACTCAAAAATGGTGCCAAATGGTTGCAAATGCTCCCCTGAAAGTTTTGGCAGTCGAAAGAGAAGGCTTTTTATTACAATAAAAAGAAATCAGCCCTCGACAACTTATCCGGCAGAAAAATTTTTTTTTGAAAAAATCCCTAAGCCCCGGGGTCACGATTTCATAGAAAATCTCACTTTCGGCAATTCACTCAAAAATGGTGCCAAACGATTTCAAATGCTCCCCTGAGAGTTTTGGCGGTCGAAAGAGAAGGCTTTTTATCACAGGAAAAGAAATCTGACCTTGACAACTTCACTGGCAGAAAAAGTTTTTTTTGAAAAAATCCCTAAGCCCCGGGGTCACAATTTCATAGAAAATCTGACTTTTGGCAATTCACTCAAAAATGGTGCCAAACGGTTGCAAATGCTCCCCTGAGAGTTTTGGCGGTCGAAACCGAAGGCTTTTTATCACAGGAAAAGAAATCAACCCTCGACAACTTCACTGGCAGAAAATGATTTTTTTGAAAAAACCCCTAAGCCCCGGGGTCACAATTTCATCAAAAATCTGACTTTCGGCAATTCACTCAAAAATGGTGCCAAATGGTTGCAAATGCTCCCCTGAAAGTTTTGGCGGTCGAAAGAGAAGGCTTTTTATTACAGGAAAAGAAATCAGCCCTCGACAACTTATCCGGCAGAAAAACTTTTTTTTGAAAAAATTCCTAAGCCCCGGGGTCACGATTTCATAGAAAACCTGACTTTCGGCAATTCACTCAAAAATGGTGCCAAAACGGTTGCAAATGCTCCCCTGAGAGGTTTGGCAGTCAAAACAGAAGGCTTTTTATTACAGGAAAAGAAATCAGCCCTCGACAACTTCACCGGCAGAAAATTTTTTTTTTTGAAAAAATCCCTAAGCCCCGGGTTCACAATTTCATAGAAAATCTGACTTTCGGCAATTCATTCAAAAATGGTGCCAAACGGTTGCAAATGCTCCCCTGAAAGGTTTTTCGGTGGAAGCAGAAGTCTTTTTATTACAGGAAAAGGAATCAGCCCACAACAACTTAACCGGCAGAAAAATATTTTTTTGAAAAAATCCCTAAGCCCCGGGGTCACAATTTCATAGAAAATATTTCTTTCGGCACTTCACTCAGAAATGGTGCCAAACGGTTGCAAATGCTCCCCTGAGAATTTTGGCGGTCGAAACAGAATGATTTTTATCACAGGAAAAGAAATCAGCCCTCGACAACTTCACCGGCAGAAAATAATTTTTTTGAAAAAATCCCTAAGCCCCGGGGTCACAACTTCATCAAAAACCTGACTTTTGGCAATTCACTCAAAAATGGTGCCAAGTGGTTGCAAATGCTCCCATGAGAGTTTTGGCGGTCGAAACCGAAGGCTTTTTATCACAGGAAAAGAAATCAGCCCTCGACAACTCCACCGGTAGAAAATGATTTTTTTGAAAAAAACCCTAAGCCCCGGGGTCACAATTTCATCAAAAATCTGACTTTCGGCAATTCACTCAAAAATGGTGCCAAATGGTTGCAAATGCTCCCCTGGAAGTTTTGGCTGTCGAAAGAGAAGGCTTTTTATTACAGGAAAAGAAATCAGCCCTCGACAACTTCACTGGCAGAAAATGATTTTTTTGAAAAAACCCCTAAGCCCCGGGGTCACAATTTCATCAAAAATCTGACTTTCGGCAATTCACTCAAAAATGGTGCCAAATGGTTGCAAATGCTCCCCTGAAAGTTTTGGCGGTCGAAAGAGAAGGCTTTTTATTACAGGAAAAGAAATCAGCCCTCGACAACTTATCCGGCAGAAAAACTTTTTTTTGAAAAAATTCCTAAGCCCCGGGGTCACGATTTCATAGAAAATCTGACTTTCGGCAATTCACTCAAAAATGGTGCCAAAACGGTTGCAAATGCTCCCCTGAGAGGTTTGGCAGTCAAAACAGAAGGCTTTTTATTACAGGAAAAGAAATCAGCCCTCGACAACTTCACCGGCAGAAAATTTTTTTTTTGAAAAAATCCCTAAGCCCCGGGGTCACAATTTCATAGAAAATCTGACTTTCGGCAATTCATTCAAAAATGGTGCCAAACGGTTGCAAATGCTCCCCTGAAAGGTTTTTCGGTGGAAGCAGAAGTCTTTTTATTACAGGAAAAGGAATCAGCCCTCAACAACTTAACCGGCAGAAAAATATTTTTTTGAAAAAATCCCTAAGCCCCGGGGTCACAATTTCATAGAAAATATTTCTTTCGGCACTTCACTCAGAAATGGTGCCAAACGGTTGCAAATGCTCCCCTGAGAGTTTTGGCGGTCGAAACAGAATGATTTTTATCACAGGAAAAGAAATCAGCCCTCGACAACTTCACCGGCAGAAAATAATTTTTTTGAAAAAATCCCTAAGCCCCGGGGTCACAACTTCATCAAAAACCTGACTTTTGGCAATTCACTCAAAAATGGTGCCAAGTGGTTGCAAATGCTCCCCTGAGAGTTTTGGCGGTCGAAACCGAAGGCTTTTTATCACAGGAAAAGAAATCAGCCCTCGACAACTCCACCGGTAGAAAATGATTTTTTTGAAAAAAACCCTAAGCCCCGGGGTCACAATTTCATCAAAAATCTGACTTTCGGCAATTCACTCAAAAATGGTGCCAAATGGTTGCAAATGCTCCCCTGGAAGTTTTGGCTGTCGAAAGAGAAGGCTTTTTATTACAGGAAAAGAAATCAGCCCTCGACAACTTCACTGGCAGAAAATGATTTTTTTGAAAAAACCCCTAAGCCCCGGGGTCACAATTTCATCAAAAATCTGACTTTCGGCAATTCACTCAAAAATGGTGCCAAATGGTTGCAAATGCTCCCCTGAAAGTTTTGGCGGTCGAAAGAGAAGGCTTTTTATTACAGGAAAAGAAATCAGCCCTCGACAACTTATCCGGCAGAAAAACTTTTTTTTGAAAAAATTCCTAAGCCCCGGGGTCACGATTTCATAGAAAATCTGACTTTCGGCAATTCACTCAAAAATGGTGCCAAAACGGTTGCAAATGCTCCCCTGAGAGGTTTGGCAGTCAAAACAGAAGGCTTTTTATTACAGGAAAAGAAATCAGCCCTCGACAACTTCACCGGCAGAAAATTTTTTTTTTGAAAAAATCCCTAAGCCCCGGGGTCACAATTTCATAGAAAATCTGACTTTCGGCAATTCATTCAAAAATGGTTGCAAACGGTTGCAAATGCTCCCCTGAAAGGTTTTTCGGTGGAAGCAGAAGTCTTTTTATTACAGGAAAAGGAATCAGCCCTCAACAACTTAACCGGCAGAAAAATATTTTTTTGAAAAAATCCCTAAGCCCCGGGGTCACAATTTCATAGAAAATATTTCTTTCGGCACTTCACTCAGAAATGGTGCCAAACGCTTGCAAATGCTCCCCTGAGAGTTTTGGCGGTCGAAACAGAATGATTTTTATCACAGGAAAAGAAATCAGCCCTCGACAACTTCACCGGCAGAAAATAATTTTTTTGAAAAAATCCCTAAGCCCCGGGGTCACAACTTCATCAAAAACCTGACTTTTGGCAATTCACTCAAAAATGGTGCCAAGTGGTTGCAAATGCTCCCCTGAGAGTTTTGGCGGTCGTAACAGAAGGCTTTTTATCACAGGAAAAGAAATCAGCCCTCGACAACTCCACCGGTAGAAAATGATTTTTTTGAAAAAAACCCTAAGCCCCGGGGTCACAATTTCATCAAAAATCTGACTTTCGGCAATTCACTCAAAAATGGTGCCAAACGATTGCAAATGCTCCCCTGAGAGTTTTGGCGGTCGAAAGAGAAGGCTTTTTATCAGAGGAAAAGAAATCTGACCTTGACAACTTCACTGGCAGAAAAAGTTTTTTTTGAAAAAATCCCTAAGCCCCGGGGTCACGATTTCATAGAAAATCTGACTTTCGGCAATTCACTCAAAAATGGTGCCAAACGGTTGCAAATGCTCCCCTGAGAGTTTTGGCGGTCGAAACCGAAGGCTTTTTATCACAGGAAAAGAAATCAGCCCTCGACAACTTCACCGGCAGAAAAAAAAATTTTTGAAAAAATTCCTAAGCCCCGGGGTCACGATTTCATAGAAAATCTGACTTTCGGCAATTCATTCAAAAATGGTGCCAAACGGTTGCAAATGCTCCCCTGAAAGGTTTTTCGGTGGAAGCAGAAGTCTTTTTATTACAGGAAAAGGAATCAGCCCTCAACAACTTAACCGGCAGAAAAATATTTTTTTGAAAAAATCCCTAAGCCCCGGGGTCACAATTTCATAGAAAATATTTCTTTCGGCACTTCACTCAGAAATGGTGCCAAATGGTTGCAAATGCTCCCCTGAGAGTTTTGGCGGTCGAAACAGAAGGATTTTTATCACAGGAAAAGAAATCAGCCCTCGACAACTTCACCGGCAGAAAATAATTTTTTTGAAAAAATCCCTAAGCCCCGGTGTCACAACTTCATCAAAAATCTGACTTTTGGCAATTCACTCAAAAATGGTGCCAAGTGGTTGCAAATGCTCCCCTGAGAGTTTTGGCGGTCGTAACAGAAGTCTTTTTATTACAGGAAAAGGAATCAGCCCTTGACAACTTAACCGGCAGAAAAAGATTTTTTTGAAAAAATCCCTAAGCCCCGGGGTCACAATTTCATAGAAAATCTGACTTTCGGCAATTCACTCAAAAAAGGTGCCAAACGGTTGCAAATGCTCCCCTGAAAGGTTTTTCGGTGGAAGCAGAAGTCTTTTTATTACAGGAAAGGAATCAGCCCTTGACAACTTAACCGGCAGAAAAAGATTTTTTTGAAAAAATCCCTAAGCCCCGGGGTCACAATTTCATAGAAAATCTGACTTTCGGCAATTCACTCAAAAAAGGTGCCAAATGGTTGCAAATGCTCCCCTGAAAGGTTTTTCGGTGGAAGCAGAAGTCTTTTTATTACAGGAAAAGGAATCAGCCCTCAACAACTTAACCGGCAGAAAATGATTTTTTTGAAAAAATCCCTAAGCCCCGGGGTCACAATTTCATCAAAAATCTGACTTACGGCAATTCACTCAAAAATGGTGCCAAACGGTTGCAAATGCTCCCCTGAAAGGTTTTTCGGTGGAAGCAGAAGTCTTTTTATTACAGGAAAAGGAATCAGCCCTTGACAACTTCACCGGTAGAAAATGATTTTTTTGAAAAAACCCCTAAGCCCCGGGGTCACGATTTCATAGAAAATCTGACTTTCGGCAATTCACTCAAAAATGGTGCCAAATGGTTGCAAATGCTCCCCTGAAAGTTTTGGCAGTCGAAAGAGAAGGCTTTTTATTACAATACAAAGAAATCAGCCCTCGACAACTTATCCGGCAGAAAAAATTTTTTTTGAAAAAATCCCTAAGCCCCGGGGTCACGATTTCATAGAAAATCTCACTTTCGGCAATTCACTCAAAAATGGTGCCAAACGATTTCAAATGCTCCCCTGAGAGTTTTGGCGGTCGAAAGAGAAGGCTTTTTATCACAGGAAAAGAAATCTGACCTTGACAACTTCACTGGCAGAAAAAGTTTTTTTTGAAAAAATCCCTAAGCCCCGGGGTCACAATTTCATAGAAAATCTGACTTTTGGCAATTCACTCAAAAATGGTGCCAAACGGTTGCAAATGCTCCCCTGAGAGTTTTGGCGGTCGAAACCGAAGGCTTTTTATCACAGGAAAAGAAATCAACCCTCGACAACTTCACTGGCAGAAAATGATTTTTTTGAAAAAACCCCTAAGCCCCGGGGTCACAATTTCATCAAAAATCTGACTTTCGGCAATTCACTCAAAAATGGTGCCAAATGGTTGCAAATGCTCCCCTGAAAGTTTTGGCGGTCGAAAGAGAAGGCTTTTTATTACAGGAAAAGAAATCAGCCCTCGACAACTTATCCGGCAGAAAAACTTTTTTTTGAAAAAATTCCTAAGCCCCGGGGTCACGATTTCATAGAAAATCTGACTTTCGGCAATTCACTCAAAAATGGTGCCAAAACGGTTGCAAATGCTCCCCTGAGAGGTTTGGCAGTCAAAACAGAAGGCTTTTTATTACAGGAAAAGAAATCAGCCCTCGACAACTTCACCGGCAGAAATTTTTTTTTTTTGAAAAAATCCCTAAGCCCCGGGGTCACAATTTCATAGAAAATCTGACTTTCGGCAATTCATTCAAAAATGGTGCCAAACGGTTGCAAATGCTCCCCTGAAAGGTTTTTCGGTGGAAGCAGAAGTCTTTTTATTACAGGAAAAGGAATCAGCCCACAACAACTTAACCGGCAGAAAAATATTTTTTTGAAAAAATCCCTAAGCCCCGGGGTCACAATTTCATAGAAAATATTTCTTTTGGCAATTCACTCAGAAATGGTGCCAAACGGTTGCAAATGCTCCCCTGAGAATTTTGGCGGTCGAAACAGAATGATTTTTATCACAGGAAAAGAAATCAGCCCTCGACAACTCCACCGGTAGAAAATGATTTTTTTGAAAAAAACCCTAAGCCCCGGGGTCACAATTTCATCAAAAATCTGACTTTCGGCAATTCACTCAAAAATGGTGCCAAACGATTGCAAATGCTCCCCTGAGAGTTTTGGCGGTCGAAAGAGAAGGCTTTTTATCAGAGGAAAAGAAATCTGACCTTGACAACTTCACTGGCAGAAAAAGTTTTTTTTGAAAAAATCCCTAAGCCCCGGGGTCACAATTTCATAGAAAATCTGACTTTCGGCAATTCACTCAAAAAAGGTGCCAAATGGTTGCAAATGCTCCCCTGAAAGGTTTTTCGGTGGAAGCAGAAGTCTTTTTATTACAGGAAAAGGAATCAGCCCTCAACAACTTAACCGGCAGAAAATGATTTTTTTGAAAAAATCCCTAAGCCCCGGGGTCACAATTTCATCAAAAATCTGACTTACGGCAATTCACTCAAAAATGGTGCCAAACGGTTGCAAATGCTCCCCTGAAAGGTTTTTCGGTGGAAGCAGAAGTCTTTTTATTACAGGAAAAGGAATCAGCCCTTGACAACTTCACCGGTAGAAAATGATTTTTTTGAAAAAACCCCTAAGCCCCGGGGTCACGATTTCATAGAAAATCTGACTTTCGGCAATTCACTCAAAAATGGTGCCAAATGGTTGCAAATGCTCCCCTGAAAGTTTTGGCAGTCGAAAGAGAAGGCTTTTTATTACAATAAAAAGAAATCAGCCCTCGACAACTTATCCGGCAGAAAAATTTTTTTTTGAAAAAATCCCTAAGCCCCGGGGTCACGATTTCATAGAAAATCTCACTTTCGGCAATTCACTCAAAAATGGTGCCAAACGATTTCAAATGCTCCCCTGAGAGTTTTGGCGGTCGAAAGAGAAGGCTTTTTATCACAGGAAAAGAAATCTGACCTTGACAACTTCACTGGCAGAAAAAGTTTTTTTTGAAAAAATCCCTAAGCCCCGGGGTCACAATTTCATAGAAAATCTGACTTTTGGCAATTCACTCAAAAATGGTGCCAAACGGTTGCAAATGCTCCCCTGAGAGTTTTGGCGGTCGAAACCGAAGGCTTTTTATCACAGGAAAAGAAATCAACCCTCGACAACTTCACTGGCAGAAAATGATTTTTTTGAAAAAACCCCTAAGCCCCGGGGTCACAATTTCATCAAAAATCTGACTTTCGGCAATTCACTCAAAAATGGTGCCAAATGGTTGCAAATGCTCCCCTGAAAGTTTTGGCGGTCGAAAGAGAAGGCTTTTTATTACAGGAAAAGAAATCAGCCCTCGACAACTTATCCGGCAGAAAAACTTTTTTTTGAAAAAATTCCTAAGCCCCGGGGTCACGATTTCATAGAAAATCTGACTTTCGGCAATTCACTCAAAAATGGTGCCAAAACGGTTGCAAATGCTCCCCTGAGAGGTTTGGCAGTCAAAACAGAAGGCTTTTTATTACAGGAAAAGAAATCAGCCCTCGACAACTTCACCGGCAGAAATTTTTTTTTTTTGAAAAAATCCCTAAGCCCCGGGGTCACAATTTCATAGAAAATCTGACTTTCGGCAATTCATTCAAAAATGGTGCCAAACGGTTGCAAATGCTCCCCTGAAAGGTTTTTCGGTGGAAGCAGAAGTCTTTTTATTACAGGAAAAGGAATCAGCCCACAACAACTTAACCGGCAGAAAAATATTTTTTTGAAAAAATCCCTAAGCCCCGGGGTCACAATTTCATAGAAAATATTTCTTTCGGCACTTCACTCAGAAATGGTGCCAAACGGTTGCAAATGCTCCCCTGAGAATTTTGGCGGTCGAAACAGAATGATTTTTATCACAGGAAAAGAAATCAGCCCTCGACAACTTCACCGGCAGAAAATAATTTTTTTGAAAAAATCCCTAAGCCCCGGGGTCACAACTTCATCAAAAACCTGACTTTTGGCAATTCACTCAAAAATGGTGCCAAGTGGTTGCAAATGCTCCCATGAGAGTTTTGGCGGTCGAAACCGAAGGCTTTTTATCACAGGAAAAGAAATCAGCCCTCGACAACTCCACCGGTAGAAAATGATTTTTTTGAAAAAAACCCTAAGCCCCGGGGTCACAATTTCATCAAAAATCTGACTTTCGGCAATTCACTCAAAAATGGTGCCAAATGGTTGCAAATGCTCCCCTGGAAGTTTTGGCTGTCGAAAGAGAAGGCTTTTTATTACAGGAAAAGAAATCAGCCCTCGACAACTTCACTGGCAGAAAATGATTTTTTTGAAAAAACCCCTAAGCCCCGGGGTCACAATTTCATCAAAAATCTGACTTTCGGCAATTCACTCAAAAATGGTGCCAAATGGTTGCAAATGCTCCCCTGAAAGTTTTGGCGGTCGAAAGAGAAGGCTTTTTATTACAGGAAAAGAAATCAGCCCTCGACAACTTATCCGGCAGAAAAACTTTTTTTTGAAAAAATTCCTAAGCCCCGGGGTCACGATTTCATAGAAAATCTGACTTTCGGCAATTCACTCAAAAATGGTGCCAAAACGGTTGCAAATGCTCCCCTGAGAGGTTTGGCAGTCAAAACAGAAGGCTTTTTATTACAGGAAAAGAAATCAGCCCTCGACAACTTCACCGGCAGAAATTTTTTTTTTTGAAAAAATCCCTAAGCCCCGGGGTCACAATTTCATAGAAAATCTGACTTTCGGCAATTCATTCAAAAATGGTGCCAAACGGTTGCAAATGCTCCCCTGAAAGGTTTTTCGGTGGAAGCAGAAGTCTTTTTATTACAGGAAAAGGAATCAGCCCTCAACAACTTAACCGGCAGAAAAATATTTTTTTGAAAAAATCCCTAAGCCCCGGGGTCACAATTTCATAGAAAATATTTCTTTCGGCACTTCACTCAGAAATGGTGCCAAACGGTTGCAAATGCTCCCCTGAGAGTTTTGGCGGTCGAAACAGAATGATTTTTATCACAGGAAAAGAAATCAGCCCTCGACAACTTCACCGGCAGAAAATAATTTTTTTGAAAAAATCCCTAAGCCCCGGGGTCACAACTTCATCAAAAACCTGACTTTTGGCAATTCACTCAAAAATGGTGCCAAGTGGTTGCAAATGCTCCCCTGAGAGTTTTGGCGGTCGTAACAGAAGGCTTTTTATCACAGGAAAAGAAATCAGCCCTCGACAACTCCACCGGTAGAAAATGATTTTTTTGAAAAAAACCCTAAGCCCCGGGGTCACAATTTCATCAAAAATCTGACTTTCGGCAATTCACTCAAAAATGGTGCCAAACGATTGCAAATGCTCCCCTGAGAGTTTTGGCGGTCGAAAGAGAAGGCTTTTTATCAGAGGAAAAGAAATCTGACCTTGACAACTTCACTGGCAGAAAAAGTTTTTTTTGAAAAAATCCCTAAGCCCCGGGGTCACGATTTCATAGAAAATCTGACTTTCGGCAATTCACTCAAAAATGGTGCCAAACGGTTGCAAATGCTCCCCTGAGAGTTTTGGCGGTCGAAACCGAAGGCTTTTTATCACAGGAAAAGAAATCAGCCCTCGACAACTTCACCGGCAGAAAAAAATTTTTTTGAAAAAATTCCTAAGCCCCGGGGTCACGATTTCATAGAAAATCTGACTTTCGGCAATTCATTCAAAAATGGTGCCAAACGGTTGCAAATGCTCCCCTGAAAGGTTTTTCGGTGGAAGCAGAAGTCTTTTTATTACAGGAAAAGGAATCAGCCCTCAACAACTTAACCGGCAGAAAAATATTTTTTTGAAAAAATCCCTAAGCCCCGGGGTCACAATTTCATAGAAAATATTTCTTTCGGCACTTCACTCAGAAATGGTGCCAAATGGTTGCAAATGCTCCCCTGAGAGTTTTGGCGGTCGAAACAGAAGGATTTTTATCACAGGAAAAGAAATCAGCCCTCGACAACTTAACCGGCAGAAAAAGATTTTTTTGAAAAAATCCCTAAGCCCCGGGGTCACAATTTCATAGAAAATCTGACTTTCGGCAATTCACTCAAAAAAGGTGCCAAATGGTTGCAAATGCTCCCCTGAAAGGTTTTTCGGTGGAAGCAGAAGTCTTTTTATTACAGGAAAAGGAATCAGCCCTCAACAACTTATCCGGCAGAAAATGATTTTTTTGAAAAAATCCCTAAGCCCCGGGGTCACAATTTCATCAAAAATCTGACTTACGGCAATTCACTCAAAAATGGTGCCAAACGGTTGCAAATGCTCCCCTGAAAGGTTTTTCGGTGGAAGCAGAAGTCTTTTTATTACAGGAAAAGGAATCAGCCCTTGACAACTTAACCGGCAGAAAAATTTTTTTTGAAAAAATCCCGAAGCCCCGGGGTCACAATTTCATAGAAAATCTGACTTTCGGCAATTCACTCAAAAAAGGTGCCAAACAGTTGCAAATGCTCCCCTGAGAGTTTTGGCGGTCGTAACAGAAGGCTTTTTATCACAGGAAAAGAAATCAGCCCCCGACAACTTCACCGGTAGAAAATGATTTTTTTGAAAAAACCCCTAAGCCCCGGGGTCACGATTTCATAGAAAATCTGACTTTCGGCAATTCACTCAAAAATGGTGCCAAATGGTTGCAAATGCTCCCCTGAAAGTTTTGGCAGTCGAAAGAGAAGGCTTTTTATTACAATAAAAAGAAATCAGCCCTCGACAACTTATCCGGCAGAAAAAATTTTTTTTGAAAAAATCCCTAAGCCCCGGGGTCACGATTTCATAGAAAATCTGACTTTCGGCAATTCACTCAAAAATGGTGCCAAACGATTTCAAATGCTCCCCTGAGAGTTTTGGCGGTCGAAAGAGAAGGCTTTTTATCACAGGAAAAGAAATCTGACCTTGACAACTTCACTGGCAGAAAAAGTTTTTTTTGAAAAAATCCCTAAGCCCCGGGGTCACAATTTCATAGAAAATCTGACTTTTGGCAATTCACTCAAAAATGGTGCCAAACGGTTGCAAATGCTCCCCTGAGAGTTTTGGCGGTCGAAACCGAAGGCTTTTTATCACAGGAAAAGAAATCAACCCTCGACAACTTCACTGGCAGAAAATGATTTTTTTGAAAAAACCCCTAAGCCCCGGGGTCACAATTTCATCAAAAATCTGACTTTCGGCAATTCACTCAAAAATGGTGCCAAATGGTTGCAAATGCTCCCCTGAAAGTTTTGGCGGTCGAAAGAGAAGGCTTTTTATTACAGGAAAAGAAATCAGCCCTCGACAACTTATCCGGCAGAAAAACTTTTTTTTGAAAAAATTCCTAAGCCCCGGGGTCACGATTTCATAGAAAATCTGACTTTCGGCAATTCACTCAAAAATGGTGCCAAAACGGTTGCAAATGCTCCCCTGAGAGGTTTGGCAGTCAAAACAGAAGGCTTTTTATTACAGGAAAAGAAATCAGCCCTCGACAACTTCACCGGCAGAAAATTTTTTTTTTTGAAAAAATCCCTAAGCCCCGGGGTCACAATTTCATAGAAAATATTTCTTTCGGCACTTCACTCAGAAATGGTGCCAAACGGTTGCAAATGCTCCCCTGAGAGTTTTGGAGGTCGAAAGAGAAGGCTTTTTATCACAGGAAATGAAATCTGACCTTGACAACTTAACTGGCAGAAAAAGATTTTTTTGAAAAAATCCCTAAGCCCCGGGGTCACAATTTCATAGAAAATCTGACTTTCGGCAATTCACTCAAAAATGGTGCCAAAACGGTTGCAAATGCTCCCCTGAGAGGTTTGGCAGTCAAAACAGAAGGCTTTTTATTACAGGAAAAGAAATCAGCCCTCGACAACTTCACCGGCAGAAATTTTTTTTTTTGAAAAAATCCCTAAGCCCCGGGGTCACAATTTCATAGAAAATCTGACTTTCGGCAATTCATTCAAAAATGGTGCCAAACGGTTGCAAATGCTCCCCTGAAAGGTTTTTCGGTGGAAGCAGAAGTCTTTTTATTACAGGAAAAGGAATCAGCCCTCAACAACTTAACCGGCAGAAAAATATTTTTTTGAAAAAATCCCTAAGCCCCGGGGTCACAATTTCATAGAAAATATTTCTTTCGGCACTTCACTCAGAAATGGTGCCAAACGGTTGCAAATGCTCCCCTGAGAGTTTTGGCGGTCGAAACAGAATGATTTTTATCACAGGAAAAGAAATCAGCCCTCGACAACTTCACCGGCAGAAAATAATTTTTTTGAAAAAATCCCTAAGCCCCGGGGTCACAACTTCATCAAAAACCTGACTTTTGGCAATTCACTCAAAAATGGTGCCAAGTGGTTGCAAATGCTCCCCTGAGAGTTTTGGCGGTCGTAACAGAAGGCTTTTTATCACAGGAAAAGAAATCAGCCCTCGACAACTCCACCGGTAGAAAATGATTTTTTTGAAAAAAACCCTAAGCCCCGGGGTCACAATTTCATCAAAAATCTGACTTTCGGCAATTCACTCAAAAATGGTGCCAAATGGTTGCAAATGCTCCCCTGAAAGTTTTGGCGGTCGAAAGAGAAGGCTTTTTATTACAGGAAAAGAAATCAGCCCTCGACAACTTATCCGGCAGAAAAACTTTTTTTTGAAAAAATTCCTAAGCCCCGGGGTCACGATTTCATAGAAAATCTGACTTTCGGCAATTCATTCAAAAATGGTGCCAAACGGTTGCAAATGCTCCCCTGAAAGGTTTTTCGGTGGAAGCAGAAGTCTTTTTATTACAGGAAAAGGAATCAGCCCTCAACAACTTAACCGGCAGAAAAATATTTTTTTGAAAAAATCCCTAAGCCCCGGGGTCACAATTTCATAGAAAATATTTCTTTCGGCAATTCACTCAGAAATGGTGCCAAACGGTTGCAAATGCTCCCCTGAGAGTTTTGGCGGTCGAAACAGAAGGATTTTTATCACAGGAAAAGAAATCAGCCCTCGACAACTTCACCGGTAGAAAATGATTTTTTTGAAAAAACCCCTAAGCCCCGGGGTCACAATTTCATCAAAAATCTGACTTTCGGCAATTCACTCAAAAATGGTGTCAAATGGTTGCAAATGCTCCCCTGAGAGTTTTGGCGGTCGAAAGAGAAGGCTTTTTATCACAGGAAAAGAAATCTGACCTTGACAACTTCACTGGCAGAAAACGTTTTTTTTGAAAAAATCCCTAAGCCCCGGGGTCACAATTTCATAGAAAATCTGACTTTCGGCAATTCACTCAAAAATGGTGCCAAACGGTTGCAAATGCTCCCCTGAGAGTTTTGGCGGTCGAAACCGAAGGCTTTTTATTACAGGAAAAGGAATCAGCCCTTGACAACTTAACCGGCAGAAAAAGATTTTTTTGAAAAAATCCCTAAGCCCCGGGGTCACAATTTCATAGAAAATCTGACTTTCGGCAATTCACTCAAAAAAGGTGCCAAACGGTTGCAAATGCTCCCCTGAAAGGTTTTTCGGTGGAAGCAGAAGTCTTTTTATTACAGGAAAAGGAATCAGCCCTCAACAACTTAACCGGCAGAAAATGATTTTTTTGAAAAAATCCCTAAGCCCCGGGGTCACAATTTCATCAAAAATCTGACTTACGGCAATTCACTCAAAAATGGTGCCAAACGGTTGCAAATGCTCCCCTGAAAGGTTTTTCGGTGGAAGCAGAAGTCTTTTTATTACAGGAAAAGGAATCAGCCCTTGACAACTTAACCGGCAGAAAAAATTTTTTTGAAAAAATCCCGAAGCCCCGGGGTCACAATTTCATAGAAAATCTGACTTTCGGCAATTCACTCAAAAAAGGTGCCAAACAGTTGCAAATGCTCCCCTGAAAGGTTTTTTTGTGGAAACAAAAGTCTTTTTATAACAGGAAAAGGAATCAGCCCTCAACAACTTAACCGGCAGAAAATGATTTTTTTGAAAAAACCCCTAAGCCCCGGGGTCACAATTTCATCAAAAATCTGACTTTTGGCAATTCACTCAAAAATGGTGCCAAGTGGTTGCAAATGCTCCCCTGAGAGTTTTGGCGGTCGTAACAGAAGGCTTTTTATCACAGGAAAAGAAATCAGCCCTCGACAACTTCACCGGTAGAAAATGATTTTTTTGAAAAAACCCCTAAGCCCCGGGGTCACGATTTCATAGAAAATCTGACTTTCGGCAATTCACTCAAAAATGGTGCCAAATGGTTGCAAATGCTCCCCTGAAAGTTTTGGCGGTCGAAAGAGAAGGCTTTTTATTACAATAAAAAGAAATCAGCCCTCGACAACTTATCCGGCAGAAAAATTTTTTTTTGAAAAAATCCCTAAGCCCCGGGGTCACGATTTCATAGAAAATCTGACTTTCGGCAATTCACTCAAAAATGGTGCCAAAACGGTTGCAAATGCTCCCCTGAGAGGTTTGGCAGTCAAAACAGAAGGCTTTTTATTACAGGAAAAGAAATCAGCCCTCGACAACTTCACCGGCAGAAAAAAATTTTTTTGAAAAAATCCCTAAGCCCCGGGGTCACAATTTCATAGAAAATCTGACTTTCGGCAATTCATTCAAAAATGGTGCCAAACGGTTGCAAATGCTCCCCTGAAAGGTTTTTCGGTGGAAGCAGAAGTCTTTTTATTACAGGAAAAGGAATCAGCCCTCAACAACTTAACCGGCAGAAAAATATTTTTTTGAAAAAATCCCTAAGCCCCGGGGTCACAATTTCATAGAAAATATTTCTTTCGGCACTTCACTCAGAAATGGTGCCAAACGGTTGCAAATGCTCCCCTGAGAGTTTTGGCGGTCGAAACAGAATGATTTTTATCACAGGAAAAGAAATCAGCCCTCGACAACTTCACCGGCAGAAAATAATTTTTTTGAAAAAATCCCTAAGCCCCGGGGTCACAACTTCATCAAAAACCTGACTTTTGGCAATTCACTCAAAAATGGTGCCAAGTGGTTGCAAATGCTCCCCTGAGAGTTTTGGCGGTCGTAACAGAAGGCTTTTTATCACAGGAAAAGAAATCAGCCCTCGACAACTCCACCGGTAGAAAATGATTTTTTTGAAAAAAACCCTAAGCCCCGGGGTCACAATTTCATCAAAAATCTGACTTTCGGCAATTCATTCAAAAATGGTGCCAAATGGTTGCAAATGCTCCCCTGAAAGGTTTTTCGGTGGAAGCAGAAGTCTTTTTATTACAGGAAAGGAATCAGCCCTCGACAACTTATCCGGCAGAAAAACTTTTTTTTGAAAAAATTCCTAAGCCCCGGGGTCACGATTTCATAGAAAATCTGACTTTCGGCAATTCACTCAAAAATGGTGCCAAAACGGTTGCAAATGCTCCCCTGAAAGTTTTGGCGGTCGAAAGAGAAGGCTTTTTATTACAGGAAAAGAAATCAGCCCTCGACAACTTATCCAGCAGAAAAACTTTTTTTTGAAAAAATTCCTAAGCCCCGGGGTCACGATTTCATAGAAAATCTGACTTTCGGCAATTCATTCAAAAATGGTGCCAAACGGTTGCAAATGCTCCCCTGAAAGGTTTTTCGGTGGAATCAGAAGTCTTTTTATTACAGGAAAAGGAATCAGCCCTCAACAACTTAACCGGCAGAAAAATATTTTTTTGAAAAAATCCCTAAGCCCCGGGGTCACAATTTCATAGAAAATATTTCTTTCGGCACTTCACTCAGAAATGGTGTCAAACGGTTGCAAATGCTCCCCTGAGAGCTTTGGCGGTCGAAACAGAAGGATTTTTATCACAGGAAAAGAAATCAGCCCTCGACAACTTCACCGGCAGAGAATAATTTTTTTGAAAAAATCCCTAAGCCCCGGGGTCACAATTTCATCAAAAACGTGACTTTTGGCAATTCACTCAAAAATGGTGCCAAGTGGTTGCAAATGCTCCCCTGAGAGTTTTGGCGGTCGTAACAGAAGGCTTTTTATCACAGGAAAAGAAATCAGCCCTCGACAACTTCACCGGTAGAAAATGATTTTTTTGAAAAAAACCCTAAGCCCCGGGGTCACAATTTCATAGAAAATCTGACTTTCGGCAATTCACTCAAAAAAGGTGCCAAACGGTTGCAAATGCTCCCCTGAAAGGTTTTTCGGTGGAAGCAGAAGTCTTTTTATTACAGGAAAAGGAATCAGCCCTCAACAACTTAACCGGCAGAAAATGATTTTTTTGAAAAAATCCCTAAGCCCCGGGGTCACAATTTCATCAAAAATCTGACTTACGGCAATTCAATCAAAAATGGTGCCAAACGGTTGCAAATGCTCCCCTGAAAGGTTTTTCGGTGGAAGCAGAAGTCTTTTTATCACAGGAAAAGGAATCAGCCCTTGACAACTTAACCGGCAGAAAATTTTTTTTTGAAAAAACCCCTAAGCCCCGGGGTCACAATTTCATCAAAAACCTGACTTTTGGCAATTCACTCAAAAATGGTGCCAAGTGGTTGCAAATGCTCCCCTGAGAGTTTTGGCGGTCGTAACAGAAGGCTTTTTATCACAGGAAAAGAAATCAGCCCTCGACAACTCCACCGGTAGAAAATGATTTTTTTGAAAAAAACCCTAAGCCCCGGGGTCACAATTTCATCAAAAATCTGACTTTCGGCAATTCACTCAAATAAGGTGCCAAACGGTTGCAAATGCTCCCCTGAAAGGTTTTTCGGTGGAAGCAGAAGTCTTTTTATTACAGGAAAGGAATCAGCCCTTGACAACTTATCCGGCAGAAAAACTTTTTTTTGAAAAAATTCCTAAGCCCTGGGGTCACGATTTCATAGAAAATCTGACTTTCGGCAATTCACTCAAAAATGGTGCCAAAACGGTTGCAAATGCTCCCCTGAGAGTTTTGGCGGTCGAAAAAGACTTTTTATTACAGGAAAAGAAATCAGCACTCGACAACTTATCCAGCAGAAAAACTTTTTTTTGAAAAAATTCCTAAGCCCCGGGGTCACGATTTCATAGAAAATCTGACTTTCGGCAATTCATTCAAAAATGGTGCCAAACGGTTGCAAATGCTCCCCTGAAAGGTTTTTCGGTGGAATCAGAAGTCTTTTTATTACAGGAAAAGGAATCAGCCCTCAACAACTTAACCGGCAGAAAAATATTTTTTTGAAAAAATCCCTAAGCCCCGGGGTCACAATTTCATAGAAAATATTTCTTTCGGCACTTCACTCAGAAATGGTGCCAAACGGTTGCAAATGCTCCCCTGAGAGTTTTGGCGGTCGAAACAGAAGGATTTTTATCACAGGAAAAGAAATCAGCCCTCGACAACTTCACCGGCAGAGAATAATTTTTTTGAAAAAATCCCTAAGCCCCGGGGTCACAATTTCATCAAAAACCTGACTTTTGGCAATTCACTCAAAAATGGTGCCAAGTGGTTGCAAATGCTCCCCTGAGAGTTTTGGCGGTCGTAACAGAAGGCTTTTTATCACAGGAAAAGAAATCAGCCCTCGACAACTCCACCGGTAGAAAATGATTTTTTTGAAAAAAACCCTAAGCCCCGGGGTCACAATTTCATCAAAAATCTGACTTTCGGCAATTCACTCAAAAAAGGTGCCAAACGGTTGCAAATGCTCCCCTGAAAGGTTTTTCGGTGGAAGCAGAAGTCTTTTTATTACAGGAAAAGAAAATTGACCTTGACAACTTAACTGGCAGAAAAATTTTTTTTTGAAAAAATCCCTAAGCCCCGGGGTCACGATTTCATAGAAAATCTGACTTTCGGCAATTCACTCAAAAATGGTGCCAAACGATTGCAAATGCTCCCCTGAGAGTTTTGGCGGTCGAAAGAGAAGGCTTTTTATCACAGGAAAAGAAATCTGACCTTGACAACTTCACTGGCAGAAAAAGTTTTTTTTGAAAAAATCCCTAAGCCCCGGGGTCACAATTTCATAGAAAATCTGACTTTCGGCAATTCACTCAAAAATGGTGCCAAACGGTTGCAAATGCTCCCCTGAGAGTTTTGGCGGTCGAAACCGAAGGCTTTTTATCACAGGAAAAGAAATCAGCCCTCGACAACTTCACCGGCAGAAAAAAATTTATTTGAAAAAATTCATCAGCCCCGGGGTCACGATTTCATAGAAAATCTGACTTTCGGCAATTCATTCAAAAATGGTGCCAAACAGTTGCAAATGCTCCCCTGAGAGTTTTGGCGGTCGTAACAGAAGGCTTTTTATCACAGGAAAAGAAATCAGCCCTCGACAACTTCACCGGTAGAAAATGATTTTTTTGAAAAAACCCCTAAGCCCCGGGGTCACGATTTCATCGAAAATCTGACTTTCGGCAATTCACTCAAAAATGGTGCCAAATGGTTGCAAATGCTCCCCTGAAAGTTTTGGCAGTCGAAAGAGAAGGCTTTTTATTACAAAAAAAAAAAATCAGCCCTCGACAACTTATCCGGCAGAAAAAATTTTTTTTGAAAAAATCCCTAAGCCCCGGGGTCACGATTTCATAGAAAATCTGACTTTCGGCAATTCACTCAAAAATGGTGCCAAACGATTTCAAATGCTCCCCTGAGAGTTTTGGCGGTCGAAAGAGAAGGCTTTTTATCACAGGAAAAGAAATCTGACCTTGACAACTTCACTGGCAGAAAAAGTTTTTTTTGAAAAAATCCCTAAGCCCCGGGGTCACAATTTCATAGAAAATCTGACTTTTGGCAATTCACTCAAAAATGGTGCCAAACGGTTGCAAATGCTCCCCTGAGAGTTTTGGCGGTCGAAACCGAAGGCTTTTTATCACAGGAAAAGAAATCAACCCTCGACAACTTCACTGGCAGAAAATGATTTTTTTGAAAAAACCCCTAAGCCCCGGGGTCACAATTTCATCAAAAATCTGACTTTCGGCAATTCACTCAAAAATGGTGCCAAATGGTTGCTAATGCTCCCCTGAAAGTTTTGGCGGTCGAAAGAGAAGGCTTTTTATTACAGGAAAAGAAATCAGCCCTCGACAACTTATCCGGCAGAAAAACTTTTTTTTGAAAAAATTCCTAAGCCCTGGGGTCACGATTTCATAGAAAATCTGACTTTCGGCAATTCACTCAAAAATGGTGCCAAAACGGTTGCAAATGCTCCCCTGAGAGGTTTGGCAGTCAAAACAGAAGGCTTTTTATTACAGGAAAAGAAATCAGCCCTCGACAACTTCACCGGCAGAAAATTTTTTTTTTGAAAAAATCCCTAAGCCCCGGGGTCACGATTTCATAGAAAATCTGACTTTCGGCAATTCATTCAAAAATGGTGCCAAACGGTTGCAAATGCTCCCCTGAAAGGTTTTTCGGTGGAAGCAGAAGTCTTTTTATTACAGGAAAAGGAATCAGCCCTCAACAACTTAACCGGCAGAAAAATATTTTTTTGAAAAAATCCCTAAGCCCCGGGGTCACAATTTCATAGAAAATATTTCTTTCGGCACTTCACTCAGAAATGGTGCCAAACGGTTGCAAATGCTCCCCTGAGAGTTTTGGCGGTCGAAACAGAATGATTTTTATCACAGGAAAAGAAATCAGCCCTCGACAACTTCACCGGCAGAAAATAATTTTTTTGAAAAAATCCCTAAGCCCCGGGGTCACAACTTCATCAAAAACCTGACTTTTGGCAATTCACTCAAAAATGGTGCCAAGTGGTTGCAAATGCTCCCCTGAGAGTTTTGGCGGTCGTAACAGAAGGCTTTTTATCACAGGAAAAGAAATCAGCCCTCGACAACTCCACCGGTAGAAAATGATTTTTTTGAAAAAAACCCTAAGCCCCGGGGTCACAATTTCATCAAAAATCTGACTTTCGGCAATTCACTCAAAAATGGTGCCAAATGGTTGCAAATGCTCCCCTGGAAGTTTTGGCTGTCGAAAGAGAAGGCTTTTTATTACAGGAAAAGAAATCAGCCCTCGACAACTTATCCGGCAGAAAAACTTTTTTTTGAAAAAATTCCTAAGCCCCGGGGTCACGATTTCATAGAAAATCTGACTTTCGGCAATTCACTCAAAAATGGTGCCAAAACGGTTGCAAATGCTCCCCTGAGAGTTTTGGCGGTCGAAAGAGAAGGCTTTTTATCACAGGAAAAGAAATCAGCCCTCGACAACTTCACCGGCAGAAAAAAATTTTTTTGAAAAAATTCCTAAGCCCCGGGGTCACGATTTCATAGAAAATCTGACTTTCGGCAATTCATTCAAAAATGGTGCCAAACGGTTGCAAATGCTCCCCTGAAAGGTTTTTCGGTGGAAGCAGAAGTCTTTTGATTACAGGAAAAGGAATCAGCCCTCAACAACTTAACCGGCAGAAAAATATTTTTTTGAAAAAATCCCTAAGCCCCGGGGTCACAATTTCATAGAAAATATTTCTTTCGGCAATTCACTCAGAAATGGTGCCAAACGGTTGCAAATGCTCCCCTGAGAGATTTGGCGGTCGAAACAGAAGGATTTTTATCACAGGAAAAGAAATCAGCCCTCGACAACTTCACCGGTAGAAAATGATTTTTTTGAAAAAACCCCTAAGCCCCGGGGTCACAATTTCATCAAAAATCTGACTTTCGGCAATTCACTCAAAAATGGTGCCAAATGGTTGCAAATGCTCCCCTGAAAGTTTTGGCGGTCGAAAGAGAAGGCTTTTTATCACAGGAAAAGAAAATTGACCTTGACAACTTAACTGGCAGAAAAATTTTTTTTTGAAAAAATCCCTAAGCCCCGGGGTCACGATTTCATCAAAAATCTGACTTTCGGCAATTCACTCAAAAATGGTGCCAAACGATTGCAAATGCTCCCCTGAGAGTTTTGGCGGTCGAAAGAGAAGGCTTTTTATCACAGGAAAAGAAATCTGACCTTGACAACTTCACTGGCAGAAAAAGTTTTTTTTGAAAAAATCCCTAAGCCCCGGGGTCACAATTTCATAGAAAATCTGACTTTCGGCAATTCACTCAAAAATGGTGCCAAACGGTTGCAAATGCTCCCCTGAGAGTTTTGGCGGTCGAAACCGAAGGCTTTTTATCACAGGAAAAGAAATCAGCCCTCGACAACTTCACCGGCAGAAAAAAATTTATTTGAAAAAATTCATCAGCCCCGGGGTCACGATTTCATAGAAAATCTGACTTTCGGCAATTCATTCAAAAATGGTGCCAAACGGTTGCAAATGCTCCCCTGAAAGGTTTTTCGGTGGAATCAGAAGTCTTTTTATTACAGGAAAAGGAATCAGCCCTCAACAACTTAACCGGCAGAAAAATATTTTTTTGAAAAAATCCCTAAGCCCCGGGGTCACAATTTCATAGAAAATATTTCTTTCGGCACTTCACTCAGAAATGGTGCCAAACGGTTGCAAATGCTCCCCTGAGAGTTTTGGCGGTCGAAACAGAAGGATTTTTATCACAGGAAAAGAAATCAGCCCTCGACAACTTCACCGGCAGAGAATAATTTTTTTGAAAAAATCCCTAAGCCCCGGGGTCACAATTTCATCAAAAATCTGACTTTCGGCAATTCACTCAAAAATGGTGCCAAATGGTTGCAAATGCTCCCCTGAGAGTTTTGGCGGTCGTAACAGAAGGCTTTTTATCACAGGAAAAGAAATCAGCCCTCGACAACTCCACCGGTAGAAAATGATTTTTTTGAAAAAAACCCTAAGCCCCGGGGTCACAATTTCATCAAAAATCTGACTTTCGGCAATTCACTCAAAAATGGTGCCAAATGGTTGCAAATGCTCCCCTGAAAGTTTTGGCGGTCGAAAGAGAAGGCTTTTTATTACAGGAAAAGAAATCAGCCCTCGACAACTTATCCGGCAGAAAAACTTTTTTTTGAAAAAATTCCTAAGCCCCGGGGTCACGATTTCATAGAAAATCTGACTTTCGGCAATTCACTCAAAAATGGTGCCAAAACGGTTGCAAATGCTCCCCTGAGAGTTTTGGCGGTCGAAATAGAAGGCTTTTTATTACAGGAAAAGAAATCAGCCCTCGACAACTTATCTGGCAGAAAAAGGTTTTTTTGAAAAAATTGCTAAGCCCCGGGGTCACGATTTCATAGAAAATCTGACTTTCGGCAATTCATTCAAAAATGGTGCCAAACGGTTGCAAATGCTCCCCTGAAAGGTTTTTCGGTGGAAGCAGAAGTCTTTTTATTACAGGAAAAGGAATCAGCCCTCAACAACTTAACCGGCAGAGAATAATTTTTTTGAAAAAATCCCTAAGCCCCGGGGTCACAATTTCATCAAAAACCTGACTTTTGGCAATTCACTCAAAAATGGTGCCAAGTGGTTGCAAATGCTCCCCTGAGAGTTTTGGCGGTCGTAACAGAAGGCTTTTTATCACAGGAAAAGAAATCAGCCCTCGACAACTCCACCGGTAGAAAATGATTTTTTTGAAAAAAACCCTAAGCCCCGGGGTCACAATTTCATAGAAAATCTGACTTTCGGCAATTCACTCAAAAAAGGTGCCAAACGGTTGCAAATGCTCCCCTGAAAGGTTTTTCGGTGGAAGCAGAAGTCTTTTTATTACAGGAAAAGGAATCAGCCCTCAACAACTTAACCGGCAGAAAATGATTTTTTTGAAAAAATCCCTAAGCCCCGGGGTCACAATTTCATCAAAAATCTGACTTACGGCAATTCAATCAAAAATGGTGCCAAACGGTTGCAAATGCTCCCCTGAAAGGTTTTTCGGTGGAAGCAGAAGTCTTTTTATCACAGGAAAAGGAATCAGCCCTTGACAACTTAACCGGCAGAAATTTTTTTTTTGAAAAAACCCCTAAGCCCCGGGGTCACAATTTCATCAAAAACCTGACTTTTGGCAATTCACTCAAAAATGGTGCCAAGTGGTTGCAAATGCTCCCCTGAGAGTTTTGGCGGTCGTAACAGAAGGCTTTTTATCACAGGAAAAGAAATCAGCCCTCGACAACTCCACCGGTAGAAAATGATTTTTTTGAAAAAAACCCTAAGCCCCGGGGTCACAATTTCATCAAAAATCTGACTTTCGGCAATTCACTCAAAAAAGGTGCCAAACGGTTGCAAATGCTCCCCTGAAAGGTTTTTCGGTGGAAGCAGAAGTCTTTTTATTACAGGAAAGGAATCAGCCCTTGACAACTTAACCGGCAGAAAAACTTTTTTTTGAAAAAATCCCTAAGCCCCGGGGTCACAATTTCATAGAAAATCTGACTTTCGGCAATTCACTCAAAAAAGGTGCCAAATGGTTGCAAATGCTCCCCTGAAAGGTTTTTCGGTGGAAGCAGAAGTCTTTTTATTACAGGAAAAGGAATCAGCCCTCAACAACTTAACCGGCAGAAAATGATTTTTTTGAAAAAATCCCTAAGCCCCGGGGTCACAATTTCATCAAAAATCTGACTTACGGCAATTCAATCAAAAATGGTGCCAAACGGTTGCAAATGCTCCCCTGAAAGGTTTTTCGGTGGAAGCAGAAGTCTTTTTATTACAGGAAAAGGAATCAGCCCTTGACAACTTAACCGGCAGAAAAATTTTTTTTGAAAAAATCCCGAAGCCCCGGGGTCACAATTTCATAGAAAATCTGACTTTCGGCAATTCACTCAAAAACGGTGCCAAACAGTTGCAAATGCTCCCCTGAGAGTTTTGGCGGTCGTAACAGAAGGCTTTTTATCACAGGAAAAGAAATCAGCCCTCGACAACTTCACCGGTAGAAAATGATTTTTTTGAAAAAACCCCTAAGCCCCGGGGTCACGATTTCATAGAAAATCTGACTTTCGGCAATTCACTCAAAAATGGTGCCAAATGGTTGCAAATGCTCCCCTGAAAGTTTTGGCAGTCGAAAGAGAAGGCTTTTTATTACAAAAAAAAAATCAGCCCTCGACAACTTATCCGGCAGAAAAATTTTTTTTTGAAAAAATCCCTAAGCCCCGGGGTCACGATTTCATAGAAAATCTGACTTTCGGCAATTCACTCAAAAATGGTGCCAAACGATTTCAAATGCTCCCCTGAGAGTTTTGGCGGTCGAAAGAGAAGGCTTTTTATCACAGGAAAAGAAATCTGACCTTGACAACTTCACTGGCAGAAAAAGTTTTTTTTGAAAAAATCCCTAAGCCCCGGGGTCACAATTTCATAGAAAATCTGACTTTTGGCAATTCACTCAAAAATGGTGCCAAACGGTTGCAAATGCTCCCCTGAGAGTTTTGGCGGTCGAAACCGAAGGCTTTTTATCACAGGAAAAGAAATCAACCCTCGACAACTTCACTGGCAGAAAATGATTTTTTTGAAAAAACCCCTAAGCCCCGGGGTCACAATTTCATCAAAAATCTGACTTTCGGCAATTCACTCAAAAATGGTGCCAAATGGTTGCTAATGCTCCCCTGAAAGTTTTGGCGGTCGAAAGAGAAGGCTTTTTATTACAGGAAAAGAAATCAGCCCTCGACAACTTATCCGGCAGAAAAACTTTTTTTTGAAAAAATTCCTAAGCCCTGGGGTCACGATTTCATAGAAAATCTGACTTTCGGCAATTCACTCAAAAATGGTGCCAAAACGGTTGCAAATGCTCCCCTGAGAGGTTTGGCAGTCAAAACAGAAGGCTTTTTATTACAGGAAAAGAAATCAGCCCTCGACAACTTCACCGGCAGAAAATTTTTTTTTTGAAAAAATCCCTAAGCCCCGGGGTCACGATTTCATAGAAAATCTGACTTTCGGCAAATCATTCAAAAATGGTGCCAAACGGTTGCAAATGCTCCCCTGAAAGGTTTTTCGGTGGAAGCAGAAGTCTTTTTATTACAGGAAAAGGAATCAGCCCTCAACAACTTAACCGGCAGAAAAATATTTTTTTGAAAAAATCCCTAAGCCCCGGGGTCACAATTTCATAGAAAATATTTCTTTCGGCACTTCACTCAGAAATGGTGCCAAACGGTTGCAAATGCTCCCCTGAGAGTTTTGGCGGTCGAAACAGAATGATTTTTATCACAGGAAAAGAAATCAGCCCTCGACAACTTCACCGGCAGAAAATAATTTTTTTGAAAAAATCCCTAAGCCCCGGGGTCACAACTTCATCAAAAACCTGACTTTTGGCAATTCACTCAAAAATGGTGCCAAGTGGTTGCAAATGCTCCCCTGAGAGTTTTGGCGGTCGTAACAGAAGGCTTTTTATCACAGGAAAAGAAATCAGCCCTCGACAACTCCACCGGTAGAAAATGATTTTTTTGAAAAAAACCCTAAGCCCCGGGGTCACAATTTCATCAAAAATCTGACTTTCGGCAATTCACTCAAAAATGGTGCCAAATGGTTGCAAATGCTCCCCTGGAAGTTTTGGCTGTCGAAAGAGAAGGCTTTTTATTACAGGAAAAGAAATCAGCCCTCGACAACTTATCCGGCAGAAAAACTTTTTTTTGAAAAAATTCCTAAGCCCCGGGGTCACGATTTCATAGAAAATCTGACTTTCGGCAATTCACTCAAAAATGGTGCCAAAACGGTTGCAAATGCTCCCCTGAGAGTTTTGGCGGTCGAAAGAGAAGGCTTTTTATCACAGGAAAAGAAATCAGCCCTCGACAACTTCACCGGCAGAAAAAAATTTTTTTGAAAAAATTCCTAAGCCCCGGGGTCACGATTTCATAGAAAATCTGACTTTCGGCAATTCATTCAAAAATGGTGCCAAACGGTTGCAAATGCTCCCCTGAAAGGTTTTTCGGTGGAAGCAGAAGTCTTTTGATTACAGGAAAAGGAATCAGCCCTCAACAACTTAACCGGCAGAAAAACATTTTTTTGAAAAAATCCCTAAGCCCCGGGGTCACAATTTCATAGAAAATATTTCTTTCGGCAATTCACTCAGAAATGGTGCCAAACGGTTGCAAATGCTCCCCTGAGAGTTTTGGCGGTCGAAACAGAAGGATTTTTATCACAGGAAAAGAAATCAGCCCTCGACAACTTCACCGGTAGAAAATGATTTTTTTGAAAAAACCCCTAAGCCCCGGGGTCACAATTTCATCAAAAATCTGACTTTCGGCAATTCACTCAAAAATGGTGCCAAATGGTTGCAAATGCTCCCCTGAAAGTTTTGGCGGTCGAAAGAGAAGGCTTTTTATCACAGGAAAAGAAAATTGACCTTGACAACTTAACTGGCAGAAAAAAATTTTTTTGAAAAAATCCCTAAGCCCCGGGGTCACGATTTCATAGAAAATCTGACTTTCGGCAATTCACTCAAAAATGGTGCCAAACGGTTGCAAATGCTCCCCTGAGAGTTTTGGCGGTCGAAAGAGAAGGCTTTTTATCACAGGAAAAGAAATCTGACCTTGACAACTTCACTGGCAGAAAAAGTTTTTTTTGAAAAAATCCCTAAGCCCCGGGGTCACAATTTCATAGAAAATCTGACTTTCGGCAATTCACTCAAAAATGGTGCCAAACGGTTGCAAATGCTCCCCTGAGAGTTTTGGCGGTCGAAACCGAAGGCTTTTTATCACAGGAAAAGAAATCAGCCCTCGACAACTTCACCGGCAGAAAAAAATTTATTTGAAAAAATTCATCAGCCCCGGGGTCACGATTTCATAGAAAATCTGACTTTCGGCAATTCATTCAAAAATGGTGCCAAACAGTTGCAAATGCTCCCCTGAGAGTTTTGGCGGTCGTAACAGAAGGCTTTTTATCACAGGAAAAGAAATCAGCCCTCGACAACTTCACCGGTAGAAAATGATTTTTTTGAAAAAACCCCTAAGCCCCGGGGTCACGATTTCATAGAAAATCTGACTTTCGGCAATTCACTCAAAAATGGTGCCAAATGGTTGCAAATGCTCCCCTGAAAGTTTTGGCAGTCGAAAGAGAAGGCTTTTTATTACAAAAAAAAAAATCAGCCCTCGACAACTTATCCGGCAGAAAAAATTTTTTTTGAAAAAATCCCTAAGCCCCGGGGTCACGATTTCATAGAAAATCTGACTTTCGGCAATTCACTCAAAAATGGTGCCAAACGATTTCAAATGCTCCCCTGAGAGTTTTGGCGGTCGAAAGAGAAGGCTTTTTATCACAGGAAAAGAAATCTGACCTTGACAACTTCACTGGCAGAAAAAGTTTTTTTTGAAAAAATCCCTAAGCCCCGGGGTCACAATTTCATAGAAAATCTGACTTTTGGCAATTCACTCAAAAATGGTGCCAAACGGTTGCAAATGCTCCCCTGAGAGTTTTGGCGGTCGAAACCGAAGGCTTTTTATCACAGGAAAAGAAATCAACCCTCGACAACTTCACTGGCAGAAAATGATTTTTTTGAAAAAACCCCTAAGCCCCGGGGTCACAATTTCATAGAAAATCTGACTTTCGGCAATTCATTCAAAAATGGTGCCAAACGGTTGCAAATGCTCCCCTGAAAGGTTTTTCGGTGGAAGCAGAAGTCTTTTTATTACAGGAAAAGGAATCAGCCCTCAACAACTTAACCGGCAGAAAAATATTTTTTTGAAAAAATCCCTAAGCCCCGGGGTCACAATTTCATAGAAAATATTTCTTTCGGCACTTCACTCAGAAATGGTGCCAAACGGTTGCAAATGCTCCCCTGAGAGTTTTGGCGGTCGAAACAGAATGATTTTTATCACAGGAAAAGAAATCAGCCCTCGACAACTTCACCGGCAGAAAATAATTTTTTTGAAAAAATCCCTAAGCCCCGGGGTCACAACTTCATCAAAAACCTGACTTTTGGCAATTCACTCAAAAATGGTGCCAAGTGGTTGCAAATGCTCCCCTGAGAGTTTTGGCGGTCGTAACAGAAGGCTTTTTATCACAGGAAAAGAAATCAGCCCTCGACAACTCCACCGGTAGAAAATGATTTTTTTGAAAAAAACCCTAAGCCCCGGGGTCACAATTTCATCAAAAATCTGACTTTCGGCAATTCACTCAAAAATGGTGCCAAATGGTTGCAAATGCTCCCCTGGAAGTTTTGGCTGTCGAAAGAGAAGGCTTTTTATTACAGGAAAAGAAATCAGCCCTCGACAACTTATCCGGCAGAAAAACTTTTTTTTGAAAAAATTCCTAAGCCCCGGGGTCACGATTTCATAGAAAATCTGACTTTCGGCAATTCACTCAAAAATGGTGCCAAAACGGTTGCAAATGCTCCCCTGAGAGTTTTGGCGGTCGAAAGAGAAGGCTTTTTATCACAGGAAAAGAAATCAGCCCTCGACAACTTCACCGGCAGAAAAAATTTTTTTTGAAAAAATTCCTAAGCCCCGGGGTCACGATTTCATAGAAAATCTGACTTTCGGCAATTCATTCAAAAATGGTGCCAAACGGTTGCAAATGCTCCCCTGAAAGGTTTTTCGGTGGAAGCAGAAGTCTTTTGATTACAGGAAAAGGAATCAGCCCTCAACAACTTAACCGGCAGAAAAATATTTTTTTGAAAAAATCCCTAAGCCCCGGGGTCACAATTTCATAGAAAATATTTCTTTCGGCAATTCACTCAGAAATGGTGCCAAACGGTTGCAAATGCTCCCCTGAGAGTTTTGGCGGTCGAAACAGAAGGATTTTTATCACAGGAAAAGAAATCAGCCCTCGACAACTTCACCGGTAGAAAATGATTTTTTTGAAAAAACCCCTAAGCCCCGGGGTCACAATTTCATCAAAAATCTGACTTTCGGCAATTCACTCAAAAATGGTGCCAAATGGTTGCAAATGCTCCCCTGAAAGTTTTGGCGGTCGAAAGAGAAGGCTTTTTATCACAGGAAAAGAAAATTGACCTTGACAACTTAACTGGCAGAAAAAAATTTTTTTGAAAAAATCCCTAAGCCCCGGGGTCACGATTTCATAGAAAATCTGACTTTCGGCAATTCACTCAAAAATGGTGCCAAACGATTGCAAATGCTCCCCTGAGAGTTTTGGCGGTCGAAAGAGAAGGCTTTTTATCACAGGAAAAGAAATCTGACCTTGACAACTTCACTGGCAGAAAAAGTTTTTTTTGAAAAAATCCCTAAGCCCCGGGGTCCCAATTTCATAGAAAATCTGACTTTCGGCAATTCACTCAAAAATGGTGCCAAACGGTTGCAAATGCTCCCCTGAGAGTTTTGGCGGTCGAAACCGAAGGCTTTTTATCACAGGAAAAGAAATCAGCCCTCGACAACTTCACCGGCAGAAAAAAATTTATTTGAAAAAATTCATCAGCCCCGGGGTCACGATTTCATAGAAAATCTGACTTTCGGCAATTCATTCAAAAATGGTGCCAAACGGTTGCAAATGCTCCCCTGAAAGGTTTTTCGGTGGAAGCAGAAGTCTTTTTATTACAGGAAAAGGAATCAGCCCTCAACAACTTAACCGGCAGAAAAATATTTTTTTGAAAAAATCCCTAAGCCCCGGGGTCACAATTTCATAGAAAATATTTCTTTCGGCAATTCACTCAGAAATGGTGCCAAACGGTTGCAAATGCTCCCCTGAGAGTTTTGGCGGTCGAAACAGAAGGATTTTTATCACAGGAAAAGAAATCAGCCCTCGACAACTTCACCGGCAGAAAATAATTTTTTTGAAAAAATCCCTAAGCCCCGGGGTCACAACTTCATCAAAAATCTGACTTTTGGCAATTCACTCAAAAATGGTGCCAAGTGGTTGCAAATGCTCCCCTGAGAGTTTTGGCGGTCGTAACAGAAGTCTTTTTATTACAGGAAAAGGAATCAGCCCTTGACAACTTAACCGGCAGAAAAAGATTTTTTTGAAAAAATCCCTAAGCCCCGGGGTCACAATTTCATAGAAAATCTGACTTTCGGCAATTCACTCAAAAAAGGTGCCAAACGGTTGCAAATGCTCCCCTGAAAGGTTTTTCGGTGGAAGCAGAAGTCTTTTTATTACAGGAAAAGGAATCAGCCCTTGACAACTTAACCGGCAGAAAAAGATTTTTTTGAAAAAATCCCTAAGTCCCGGGGTCACAATTTCATAGAAAATCTGACTTTCGGCAATTCACTCAAAAAAGGTGCCAAATGGTTGCAAATGCTCCCCTGAAAGGTTTTTCGGTGGAAGCAGAAGTCTTTTTATTACAGGAAAAGGAATCAGCCCTCAACAACTTAACCGGCAGAAAATGATTTTTTTGAAAAAATCCCTAAGCCCCGGGGTCACAATTTCATCAAAAATCTGACTTACGGCAATTCACTCAAAAATGGTGCCAAACGGTTGCAAATGCTCCCCTGAAAGGTTTTTCGGTGGAAGCAGAAGTCTTTTTATTACAGGAAAGGAATCAGCCCTTGACAACTTAACCGGCAGAAAAACTTTTTTTGAAAAAATCCCGAAGCCCCGGGGTCACAATTTCATAGAAAATCTGACTTTCGGCAATTCACTCAAAAAAGGTGCCAAACAGTTGCAAATGCTCCCCTGAAAGGTTTTTTTGTGGAAACAGAAGTCTTTTTATAACAGGAAAAGGAATCAGCCCTCAACAACTTAACCGGCAGAAAATGATTTTTTTGAAAAAACCCCTAAGCCCCGGGGTCACAATTTCATCAAAAATCTGACTTTTGGCAATTCACTCAAAAATGGTGCCAAGTGGTTGCAAATGCTCCCCTGAGAGTTTTGGCGGTCGTAACAGAAGGCTTTTTATCACAGGAAAAGAAATCAGCCCTCGACAACTTCACCGGTAGAAAATGATTTTTTTGAAAAAACCCCTAAGCCCCGGGGTCACGATTTCATAGAAAATCTGACTTTCGGCAATTCACTCAAAAATGGTGCCAAATGGTTGCAAATGCTCCCCTGAAAGTTTTGGCGGTCGAAAGAGAAGGCTTTTTATTACAATAAAAAGAAATCAGCCCTCGACAACTTATCCGGCAGAAAAAAATTTTTTTGAAAAAATCCCTAAGCCCCGGGGTCACGATTTCATAGAAAATCTGACTTTCGGCAATTCACTCAAAAATGCTGCCAAAACGGTTGCAAATGCTCCCCTGAGAGGTTTGGCAGTCAAAACAGAAGGCTTTTTATTACAGGAAAAGAAATCAGCCCTCGACAACTTCACCGGCAGAAAAAAAATTTTTTGAAAAAATCCCTAAGCCCCGGGGTCACAATTTCATAGAAAATCTGACTTTCGGCAATTCATTCAAAAATGGTGCCAAATGGTTGCAAATGCTCCCCTGAAAGGTTTTTCGGTGGAAGCAGAAGTCTTTTTATTACAGGAAAAGGAATCAGCCCTCAACAACTTAACCGGCAGAAAAAGATTTTTTTGAAAAAATCCCTAAGCCCCGGGGTCACAATTTCATAGAAAATATTTCTTTCGGCACTTCACTCAGAAATGGTGCCAAACGGTTGCAAATGCTCCCCTGAGAGTTTTGGCGGTCGAAACAGAATGATTTTTATCACAGGAAAAGAAATCAGCCCTCGACAACTTCACCGGCAGAAAATAATTTTTTGAAAAAATCCCTAAGCCCCGGGGTCACAACTTCATCAAAAACCTGACTTTTGGCAATTCACTCAAAAATGGTGCCAAGTGGTTGCAAATGCTCCCCTGAGAGTTTTGGCGGTCGTAACAGAAGGCTTTTTATCACAGGAAAAGAAATCAGCCCTCGACAACTCCACCGGTAGAAAATGATTTTTTTGAAAAAAACCCTAAGCCCCGGGGTCACAATTTCATCAAAAATCTGACTTTCGGCAATTCACTCAAAAATGGTGCCAAATGGTTGCAAATGCTCCCCTGAAAGTTTTGGCGGTCGAAAGAGAAGGCTTTTTATTACAGGAAAAGAAATCAGCCCTCGACAACTTATCCGGCAGAAAAACTTTTTTTTGAAAAAATTCCTAAGCCCCGGGGTCACGATTTCATAGAAAATCTGACTTTCGGCAATTCACTCAAAAATGGTGCCAAAACGGTTGCAAATGCTCCCCTGAGAGGTTGGCGGTCGAAAGAGAAGGCTTTTTATTACAGGAAAAGAAATCAGCCCTCGACAACTTATCCAGCAGAAAAACTTTTTTTTGAAAAAATTCCTAAGCCCCGGGGTCACGATTTCATAGAAAATCTGACTTTCGGCAAATCATTCAAAAATGGTGCCAAACGGTTGCAAATGCTCCCCTGAAAGGTTTTTCGGTGGAATCAGAAGTCTTTTTATTACAGGAAAAGGAATCAGCCCTCAACAACTTAACCGGCAGAAAAATATTTTTTTGAAAAAATCCCTAAGCCCCGGGGTCACAATTTCATAGAAAATATTTCTTTCGGCACTTCACTCAGAAATGGTGCCAAACGGTTGCAAATGCTCCCCTGAGAGTTTTGGCGGTCGAAACAGAAGGATTTTTATCACAGGAAAAGAAATCAGCCCTCGACAACTTCACCGGCAGAGAATAATTTTTTTGAAAAAATCCCTAAGCCCCGGGGTCACAATTTCATCAAAAATCTGACTTTCGGCAATTCACTCAAAAATGGTGCCAAATGGTTGCAAATGCTCCCCTGAGAGTTTTGGCGGTCGTAACAGAAGGCTTTTTATCACAGGAAAAGAAATCAGCCCTCGACAACTCCACCGGTAGAAAATGATTTTTTTGAAAAAAACCCTAAGCCCCGGGGTCACAATTTCATCAAAAATCTGACTTTCGGCAATTCACTCAAAAATGGTGCCAAATGGTTGCAAATGCTCCCCTGAAAGTTTTGGCGGTCGAAAGAGAAGGCTTTTTATTACAGGAAAAGAAATCAGCCCTCGACAACTTATCCGGCAGAAAAACTTTTTTTTGAAAAAATTCCTAAGCCCCGGGGTCACGATTTCATAGAAAATCTGACTTTCGGCAATTCACTCAAAAATGGTGCCAAAACGGTTGCAAATGCTCCCCTGAGAGTTTTGGCGGTCGAAATAGAAGGCTTTTTATTACAGGAAAAGAAATCAGCCCTCGACAACTTATCTGGCAGAAAAAGGTTTTTTTGAAAAAATTGCTAAGCCCCGGGGTCACGATTTCATAGAAAATCTGACTTTCGGCAATTCATTCAAAAATGGTGCCAAACGGTTGCAAATGCTCCCCTGAAAGGTTTTTCGGTGGAAGCAGAAGTCTTTTTATTACAGGAAAAGGAATCAGCCCTCAACAACTTAACCGGCAGAAAAATATTTTTTTGAAAAAATCCCTAAGCCCCGGGGTCACAATTTCATAGAAAATCTTTCTTTCGGCAATTCACTCAGAAATGGTGCCAAACGGTTGCAAATGCTCCCCTGTGAGGTTTTTCGGTCGAAAGAGAAGGCTTTTTATCACAGGAAAAGATATCAGCCCTCAACAACTTCACCGGCAGAAAATGATTTTTTTGAAAAAACCCCTAAGCCCCGGGGTCACAATTTCATAGAAAATCTGACTTTCGGCAATTCACTCAGAAATGGTGCCAAACGGTTGCAAATGCTCCCCTGAGAGTTTTGGCGGTCAAAAGAGAAGGCTTTTTATCACAGGAAAAGAAATCTGACCTTGACAACTTAACTGGCAGAAAAAGATTTTTTTGAAAAAATCCCGAAGCCCCGGGGTCACAATTTCATAGAAAATCTGACTTTCGGCAATTCACTCAAAAATGATGCCGAACGGCTGCAAATGCTCCCCTGAAAGGTTTTTTGGTGGAAGCAGAAGTCTTTTTATAACAGGAAAAGGAATCAGCCCTCAACAACTTAACCGGCAGAAAGTGATTTTTTTGAAAAAACCCCTAAGCCCCGGGGTCACAATTTCATCAAAAATCTGACTTTTGGCAATTCACTCAAAAATGGTGCCAAATGGTTGCAAATGCTCCCCTGGGAGTTTTGCCGGTCGTAACAGAAGGCTTTTGATCACAGGAAAAGAAATCAGCCCTCGACAACTTCACCGGTAGAAAATGATTTTTTTGAAAAAACCCCTAAGCCCCGGGGTCACAATTTCATCAAAAATCTGACTTTCGGCAATTCACTCAAAAATGGTGCCAAATGGTTGCAAATGCTCCCCTGAAAGTTTTGGCGGTCGAAAGAGAAGGCTTTTTATTACAGGAAAAGAAATCAGCCCTCGACAACTTATCCGGCAGAAAAACATTTTTTTGAAAAAATCGCTAAGCCCCGGGGTCACGATTTCATAGAAAATCTGACTTTCGGGAATTCACTCAAAAATGGTGCCAAAACGGTTGCAAATGCTCCCCTGAGAGTTTTGGCGGTCAAAACAGAAGGCTTTTTATGACAGGAAAGGAAATCAGCCCTCGACAACTTCACCGGCAGAAAATGATTTTTTTGAAAAAATCCCTAAGCCCCGGGGTCACAATTTCATCAAAAATCTGACTTTCGGCAATTCACTCAGAAATGGTGCCAAGTGGTTGCAAATGCTCCCCTGAGAGTTTTGGCGGTCGAAAGAGAAGGCTTTTTATTACAGGAAAAGAAATCAGCCCTCGACAACTTCTCCGGCAGAAAATTTTTTTTTTGAAAAAATCCCGAAGCCCCGGGGTCACAATTTCATAGAAAATCTGACTTTCGGCAATTCACTCAAAAATGGTGCCAAACGGTTGCAAATGCTCCCCTGAAAGGTTTTTCGGTGGAAGCAGAAGTCTTTTTATTACAGGAAAAGGAATCAGCCCTCAACAACTTAACCGGCAGAAAAAAATTTTTTTGAAAAAATCCCTAAGCCCCGGGGTCACAATTTCATCAAAAATCTGACTTTCGGCAATTCACTCAGAAATGGTGCCAAACGGTTGCATATGCTCCCCTGAGAGTTTTGGCGGTCAAAAGAGAAGGCTTTTTATCACAGGAAAAGAAATCTGCCCTTGACAACTTCACTGGCAGAAAAAGTTTTTCTTGAAAAAATCCCTAAGCCCCGGGGTCACAATTTCATAGAAAATCTGACTTTCGGCAATTCACTCAGAAATGGTGGGAAACGGTTGCAAATGCTCCCCTGAGAGTTTTGGCGGTCGAAACAGAAGGCTTTTTTATTACAGGAAAAGAAATCAGCCCGCGACAACTTAACCGGCAGAAAAATATTTCTTAGAAAAAATCCCTAAGCCCCGGGGTCACAATTTCATAGAAAATCTTTCTTTCGGCAATTCACTCAAAAATGGTGCCAAACGGTTTCAAATGCTCCCCTGAGAGTTTTGGCGGTCAAAAGAGAAGGCTTTTTATCACAGGAAAAGAAATCTGACCTTGACAACTTAACTGGCAGAAAATGATTTTTTTGAAAAAATCCCTAAGCCCCGGGGTCACAATTTCATCAAAAATCTGACTTTCGGCAATTCACTCAAAAATGGTGCCAAATGGTTGCAAATGCTCCCCTGAAAGTTTTGGCGGTCGAAAGAGAAGACTTTTTATTACAGGAAAAGAAATCAGCCCTCGACAACTTATCCGGCAGAAAAACTTTTTTTTGAAAAAATTCCTAAGCCCCGGGGTCACGATTTCATAGAAAATCTGACTTTCGGCAATTCACTCAAAAATGGTGCCAAAACGGTTGCAAATGCTCCCCTGAGAGGTTGGCGGTCGAAAGAGAAGGCTTTTTATTACAGGAAAAGAAATCAGCCCTCGACAACTTATCCAGCAGAAAAACTTTTTTTTGAAAAAATTCCTAAGCCCCGGGGTCACGATTTCATAGAAAATCTGACTTTCGGCAATTCATTCAAAAATGGTGCCAAACGGTTGCAAATGCTCCCCTGAAAGGTTTTTCGGTGGAATCAGAAGTCTTTTTATTACAGGAAAAGGAATCAGCCCTCAACAACTTAACCGGCAGAAAAATATTTTTTTGAAAAAATCCCTAAGCCCCGGGGTCACAATTTCATAGAAAATATTTCTTTCGGCACTTCACTCAGAAATGGTGCCAAACGGTTGCAAATGCTCCCCTGAGAGTTTTGGCGGTCGAAACAGAAGGATTTTTATCACAGGAAAAGAAATCAGCCCTCGACAACTTCACCGGCAGAGAATATTTTTTTTGAAAAAATCCCTAAGCCCCGGGGTCACAATTTCATCAAAAACCTGACTTTTGGCAATTCACTCAAAAATGGTACCAAGTGGTTGCAAATGCTCCCCTGAGAGTTTTGGCGGTCGTAACAGAAGGCTTTTTATCACAGGAAAAGAAATCAGCCCTCGACAACTCCACCGGTAGAAAATGATTTTTTTGAAAAAAACCCTAAGCCCCGGGGTCACAATTTCATCAAAAATCTGACTTTCGGCAATTCACTCAAAAATGGTGCCAAATGGTTGCAAATGCTCCCCTGAAAGTTTTGGCGGTCGAAAGAGAAGGCTTTTTATTACAGGAAAAGAAATCAGCCCTCGACAACTTATCCGGCAGAAAAACTTTTTTTTGAAAAAATTCCTAAGCCCCGGGGTCACGATTTCATAGAAAATCTGACTTTCGGCAATTCACTCAAAAATGGTGCCAAAACGGTTGCAAATGCTCCCCTGAGAGTTTTGGCGGTCGAAATAGAAGGCTTTTTATTACAGGAAAAGAAATCAGCCCTCGACAACTTATCTGGCAGAAAAAGGTTTTTTTGAAAAAATTGCTAAGCCCCGGGGTCACGATTTCATAGAAAATCTGACTTTCGGCAATTCATTCAAAAATGGTGCCAAACGGTTGCAAATGCTCCCCTGAAAGGTTTTTCGGTGGAAGCAGAAGTCTTTTTATTACAGGAAAAGGAATCAGCCCTCAACAACTTAACCGGCAGAAAAATATTTTTTTGAAAAAATCCCTAAGCCCCGGGGTCACAATTTCATAGAAAATCTTTCTTTCGGCAATTCACTCAGAAATGGTGCCAAACGGTTGCAAATGCTCCCCTGTGAGGTTTTTCGGTCGAAAGAGAAGGCTTTTTATCACAGGAAAAGATATCAGCCCTCAACAACTTCACCGGCAGAAAATGATTTTTTTGAAAAAACCCCTAAGCCCCGGGGTCACAATTTCATAGAAAATCTGACTTTCGGCAATTCACTCAGAAATGGTGCCAAACGGTTGCAAATGCTCCCCTGAGAGTTTTGGCGGTCAAAAGAGAAGGCTTTTTATCACAGGAAAAGAAATCTGACCTTGACAACTTAACTGGCAGAAAAAGATTTTTTTGAAAAAATCCCGAAGCCCCGGGGTCACAATTTCATAGAAAATCTGACTTTCGGCAATTCACTCAAAAATGATGCCGAACGGCTGCAAATGCTCCCCTGAAAGGTTTTTTGGTGGAAGCAGAAGTCTTTTTATAACAGGAAAAGGAATCAGCCCTCAACAACTTAACCGGCAGAAAATGATTTTTTTGAAAAAACCCCTAAGCCCCGGGGTCACAATTTCATCAAAAATCTGACTTTTGGCAATTCACTCAAAAATGGTGCCAAATGGTTGCAAATGCTCCCCTGGGAGTTTTGCCGGTCGTAACAGAAGGCTTTTGATCACAGGAAAAGAAATCAGCCCTCGACAACTTCACCGGTAGAAAATGATTTTTTTGAAAAAACCCCTAAGCCCCGGGGTCACAATTTCATCAAAAATCTGACTTTCGGCAATTCACTCAAAAATGGTGCCAAATGGTTGCAAATGCTCCCCTGAAAGTTTTGGCGGTCGAAACAGAAGGCTTTTTATTACAGGAAAAGAAATCAGCCCTCGACAACTTATCCGGCAGAAAATTTTTTTTTTTGAAAAAATCCCTAAGCCCCGGGGTCACAATTTCATAGAAAATCTGACTTTCGGCAATTCACTCAAAAATGGTGCCAAACGATTGCAAATGCTCCCCTGAGACTTTTGGCGGTCGAAAGAGTAGGCTTTTTATCACAGGAAAAGAAATCCGACCTTGACAACTTCACTGGCAGAAAAAGTTTTTCTTGAAAAAATCCCTAAGCCGCGGGGTCACAATTTCATCAAAAATCTGACTTTCGGCAATTCACTCAAAAATGGTGCCAAATGGTTGCAAATGCTCCCCTGAAAGTTTAGGCGGTCGAAAGAGAAGGCTTTTTATTACACGAAAAGAAATCAGCCCTCGACAACTTATCCGGCAGAAAAACATTTTTTTGAAAAAATCGCTAAGCCCCGGGGTCACGATTTCATAGAAAATCTGACTTTCGGCAATTCACTCAAAAATGGTGCCAAAACGGTTGCAAATGCTCCCCTGAGAGTTTTGGCAGTCAAAACAGAAGGCTTTTTATGACAGGAAAGGAAATCAGCCCTCGACAACTTCACCGGCAGAAAATGATTTTTTTGAAAAAATCCCTAAGCCCCGGGGTCACAATTTCATCAAAAATCTGACTTTCGGCAATTCACTCAGAAATGGTGCCAAGTGGTTGCAAATGCTCCCCTGAGAGTTTTGGCGGTCGAAAGAGAAGGCTTTTTATTACAGGAAAAGAAATCAGCCCTCGACAACTTCACCGGCAGAAAAAAATTTTTTTGAAAAAATCCCTAAGCCCCGGGGTCACAATTTCATAGAAAATCTGACTTTCGGCAATTCACTCAAAAATGGTGCCAAACGGTTGCAAATGCTCCCCTGAAAGGTTTTTCGGTGGAAGCAGAAGTCTTTTTATTACAGGAAAAGGAATCAGCCCTCAACAACTTAACCGGCAGAAAAAAATTTTTTTGAAAAAATCCCTAAGCCCCGGGGTCACAATTTCATAGAAAATCTGACTTTCGGCAATTCACTCAAAAATGGTGCCAAACGGTTGCATATGCTCCCCTGAGACTTTTGGCGGTCGAAAGAGAAGGCTTTTTATCACAGGAAAAGAAATCCGACCTTGACAACTTCACTGGCAGAAAAAGTTTTTCTTGAAAAAATCCCTAAGCCCCGGGGTCACAATTTCATAGAAAATCTGACTTTCGGCAATTCACTCAAAAATGGTGCCAAACGGTTGCAAATGCTCCCCTGAGAGTTTTGGCGGTCGAAACCGAAGGCTTTTTATCACAGGAAAAGAAATCAGCCCTCAACAACTTCACCGGCAGAAAATGATTTTTTTGAAAAAACCCCTAAGCCCCGGGGTCACAATTTCATCAAAAATCTGACTTTCGGCAATTCACTCAAAAATGGTGCCAAATGGTTGCAAATGCTCCCCTGAAAGTTTTGGCGGTCGAAAGAGAAGGCTTTTTATTACAGGAAAAGAAATCAGCCCTCGACAACTTATCCGGCAGAAAAACATTTTTTTGAAAAAATCGCTAAGCCCCGGGGTCACGATTTCATAGAAAATCTGACTTTCGGCAATTCACTCAAAAATGGTGCCAAAACGGTTGCAAATGCTCCCCTGAGAGTTTTGGCAGTCAAAACAGAAGGCTTTTTATGACAGGAAAGGAAATCAGCCCTCGACAACTTCACCGGCAGAAAATGATTTTTTTGAAAAAATCCCTAAGCCCCGGGGTCACAATTTCATCAAAAATCTGACTTTCGGCAATTCACTCAGAAATGGTGCCAAGTGGTTGCAAATGCTCCCCTGAGACTTTTGGCGGTCGAAAGAGAAGGCTTTTTATCACAGGAAAAGAAATCCGACCTTGACAACTTCACTGGCAGAAAAAGTTTTTCTTGAAAAAATCCCTAAGCCCCGGGGTCACAATTTCATAGAAAATCTTTCTTTCGGCAATTCACTCAAAAATGGTGCCAAACGGTTTCAAATGCTCCCCTGAGAGTTTTGGCGGTCGAAACCGAAGGCTTTTTATCACAGGAAAAGAAATCAGCCCTCAACAACTTCACCGGCAGAAAATGATTTTTTTGAAAAAACCCCTAAGCCCCGGGGTCACAATTTCATCAAAAATCTGACTTTCGGCAATTCACTCAAAAATGGTGCCAAATGGTTGCAAATGCTCCCCTGAAAGTTTTGGCGGTCGAAAGAGAAGGCTTTTTATTACAGGAAAAGAAATCAGCCCTCGACAACTTATCCGGCAGAAAAACTTTTTTTTGAAAAAATTCCTAAGCCCCGGGGTCACGATTTCATAGAAAATCTGACTTTCGGCAATTCACTCAAAAATGGTGCCAACCGGTTGCAAATGCTCACCTGAAAGGTTTGGCAGTCGAAACAGAAGGCTTTTTATCACAGGACAAGAAATCAGCCCTCAAAAACTTAACCGGCAGAAAAACTTTTTTTTGAAAAAATCCCTAAGCCCCGGGGTCACGATTTCATAGAAAATCTGACTTTCGGCAATTCACTCAAAAATGGTGCCAAAACGGTTGCAAATGCTCCCCTGAGAGTTTTGGCAGTCAAAACAGAAGGCTTTTTATGACAGGAAAGGAAATCAGCCCTCGACAACTTCACTGGCAGAAAATGATTTTTTTGAAAAAATCCCTAAGCCCCGGGGTCACAATTTCATCAAAAATCTGACTTTCGGCAATTCACTCAGAAATGGTGCCAAGTGGTTGCAAATGCTCCCCTGAAAGTTTTGGCGGTCGAAAGAGAAGGCTTTTTATTACAGGAAAAGAAATCAGCCCTCGACAACTTATCCGGCAGAAAAACATTTTTTTGAAAAAATTCCTAAGCCCCGGGGTCACAATTTCATCAAAAATCTGACTTTCGGCAATTCACTCAAAAATGGTGCCAACCGGTTGTAAATGCTCACCTGAAAGGTTTGGCAGTCGAAACAGAAGGCTTTTTATCACAGGACAAGAAATCAGCCCTCAAAAACTTAACCGGCAGAAAATATTTTTGAAAAAATCCCTAAGCCCCGGGGTCACGATTTCATAGAAAATCTGACTTTCGGCAATTCACTCAAAAATGGTGCCAAAACGGTTGCAAATGCTCCCCTGAGAGTTTTGGCAGTCAAAACAGAAGGCTTTTTATGACAGGAAAGGAAATCAGCCCTCGACAACTTCACTGGCAGAAAATGATTTTTTTGAAAAAATCCCTAAGCCCCGGGGTCACAATTTCATCAAAAATCTGACTTTCGGCAATTCACTCAGAAATGGTGCCAAGTGGTTGCAAATGCTCCCCTGAGAGTTTTGGCGGTCGAAAGAGAAGGCTTTTTATTACAGGAAAAGAAATCAGCCCTCGACAACTTCACCGGCAGAAAAAAAATTTTTTGAAAAAATCCCTAAGCCCCGGGGTCACAATTTCATAGAAAATCTGACTTTCGGCAATTCACTCAAAAATGGTGCCAAACGGTTGCAAATGCTCCCCTGAAAGGTTTTTCGGTGGAAGCAGAAGTCTTTTTATTACAGGAAAAGGAATCAGCCCTCAACAACTTAACCGGCAGAAAAAGATTTTTTTGAAAAAATCCCTAAGCCCCGGGGTCACAATTTCATCAAAAATCTGACTTTCGGCAATTCACTCAGAAATGGTGCCAAACGGTTGCATATGCTCCCCTGAGAGTTTTGGCGGTCAAAAGAGAAGGCTTTTTATCACAGGAAAAGAAATCTGCCCTTGACAGCTTAACTGGCAGAAAAAGATTTTTTTGAAAACATCCTTAAGCCCCGGGGTCACAATTTCATAGAAAATCTGACTTTTGGCAATTCACTCAGAAATGGTGGGAAACGGTTGCAAATGCTCCCCTGAGAGTTTTGGCGGTCAAAACAGAAGGCTTTTTTATTACAGGAAAAGAAATCAGCCCGCGACAACTTAACCGGCAGAAAAATATTTCTTAGAAAAAATCCCTAAGCCCCGGAGTCACAATTTCATAGAAAATCTTTCTTTCGGCAATTCACTCAAAAATGGTGCCAAACGGTTTCAAATGCTCCCCTGAGAGTTTTGGCGGTCAAAAGAGAAGGCTTTTTATCACAGGAAAAGAAATCTGACCTTGACAACTTAACTGGCAGAAAATGATTTTTTTGAAAAAATCCCTAAGCCCCGGGGTCACAATTTCATCAAAAATCTGACTTTCGGCAATTCACTCAAAAATGGTGCCAAATGGTTGCAAATGCTCCCCTGAAAGTTTTGGCGGTCGAAAGAGAAGGCTTTTTATTACAGGAAAAGAAATCAGCCCTCGACAACTTATCCGGCAGAAAAACTTTTTTTTGAAAAAATTCCTAAGCCCCGGGGTCACGATTTCATAGAAAATCTGACTTTCGGCAATTCACTCAAAAATGGTGCCAAAACGGTTGCAAATGCTCCCCTGAGAGGTTGGCGGTCGAAAGAGAAGGCTTTTTATTACAGGAAAAGAAATCAGCCCTCGACAACTTATCCAGCAGAAAAACTTTTTTTTGAAAAAATTCCTAAGCCCCGGGGTCACAATTTCATCAAAAATCTGACTTTCGGCAATTCATTCAAAAATGGTGCCAAACGGTTGCAAATGCTCCCCTGAAAGGTTTTTCGGTGGAATCAGAAGTCTTTTTATTACAGGAAAAGGAATCAGCCCTCAACAACTTAACCGGCAGAAAAATATTTTTTTGAAAAAATCCCTAAGCCCCGGGGTCACAATTTCATAGAAAATATTTCTTTCGGCACTTCACTCAGAAATGGTGCCAAACGGTTGCAAATGCTCCCCTGAGAGTTTTGGCGGTCGAAACAGAAGGATTTTTATCACAGGAAAAGAAATCAGCCCTCGACAACTTCACCGGCAGAGAATAATTTTTTTGAAAAAATCCCTAAGCCCCGGGGTCACAATTTCATCAAAAACCTGACTTTTGGCAATTCACTCAAAAATGGTGCCAAGTGGTTGCAAATGCTCCCCTGAGAGTTTTGGCGGTCGTAACAGAAGGCTTTTTATCACAGGAAAAGAAATCAGCCCTCGACAACTTCACCGGCAGAAAATGATTTTTTTGAAAAAAACCCTAAGCCCCGGGGTCACAATTTCATCAAAAATCTGACTTTCGGCAATTCACTCAAAAATGGTGCCAAATGGTTGCAAATGCTCCCCTGAAAGTTTTGGCGGTCGAAAGAGAAGGCTTTTTATTACAGGAAAAGAAATCAGCCCTCGACAACTTATCCGGCAGAAAAACTTTTTTTTGAAAAAATTCCTAAGCCCCGGGGTCACGATTTCATAGAAAATCTGACTTTCGGCAATTCACTCAAAAATGGTGCCAAAACGGTTGCAAATGCTCCCCTGAGAGTTTTGGCGGTCGAAATAGAAGGCTTTTTATTACAGGAAAAGAAATCAGCCCTCGACAACTTATCTGGCAGAAAAAGGTTTTTTTGAAAAAATTGCTAAGCCCCGGGGTCACGATTTCATAGAAAATCTGACTTTCGGCAATTCATTCAAAAATGGTGCCAAACGGTTGCAAATGCTCCCCTGAAAGGTTTTTCGGTGGAAGCAGAAGTCTTTTTATTACAGGAAAAGGAATCAGCCCTCAACAACTTAACCGGCAGAAAAATATTTTTTTGAAAAAATCCCTAAGCCCCGGGGTCACAATTTCATAGAAAATCTTTCTTTCGGCAATTCACTCAGAAATGGTGCCAAACGGTTGCAAATGCTCCCCTGTGAGGTTTTTCGGTCGAAAGAGAAGGCTTTTTATCACAGGAAAAGATATCAGCCCTCAACAACTTCACCGGCAGAAAATGATTTTTTTGAAAAAACCCCTAAGCCCCGGGGTCACAATTTCATAGAAAATCTGACTTTCGGCAATTCACTCAGATATGGTGCCAAACGGTTGCAAATGCTCCCCTGAGAGTTTTGGCGGTCAAAAGAGAAGGCTTTTTATCACAGGAAAAGAAATCTGACCTTGACAACTTAACTGGCAGAAAAAGATTTTTTTGAAAAAATCCCGAAGCCCCGGGGTCACAATTTCATAGAAAATCTGACTTTCGGCAATTCACTCAAAAATGGTGCCGAACGGTTGCAAATGCTCCCCTGAAAGGTTTTTTGGTGGAAGCAGAAGTCTTTTTATAACAGGAAAAGGAATCAGCCCTCAACAACTTAACCGGCAGAAAATGATTTTTTTGAAAAAACCCCTAAGCCCCGGGGTCACAATTTCATCAAAAATCTGACTTTTGGCAATTCACTCAAAAATGGTGCCAAATGGTTGCAAATGCTCCCCTGGGAGTTTTGCCGGTCGTAACAGAAGGCTTTTGATCACAGGAAAAGAAATCAGCCCTCGACAACTTCACCGGTAGAAAATGATTTTTTTGAAAAAACCCCTAAGCCCCGGGGTCACAATTTCATCAAAAATCTGACTTTCGGCAATTCACTCAAAAATGGTGCCAAATGGTTGCAAATGCTCCCCTGAAAGTTTTGGCGGTCGAAACAGAAGGCTTTTTATTACAGGAAAAGAAATCAGCCCTCGACAACTTATCCGGCAGAAAATTTTTTTTTTGAAAAAATCCCTAAGCCCCGGGGTCACAATTTCATAGAAAATCTGACTTTCGGCAATTCACTCAAAAATGGTGCCAAACGATTGCAAATGCTCCCCTGAGACTTTTGGCGGTCGAAAGAGAAGGCTTTTTATCACAGGAAAAGAAATCCGACCTTGACAACTTCACTGGCAGAAAAAGTTTTTCTTGAAAAAATCCCTAAGCCGCGGGGTCACAATTTCATCAAAAATCTGACTTTCGGCAATTCACTCAAAAATGGTGCCAAATGGTTGCAAATGCTCCCCTGAAAGTTTTGGCGGTCGAAAGAGAAGGCTTTTTATTACAGGAAAAGAAATCAGCCCTCGACAACTTATCCGGCAGAAAAACATTTTTTTGAAAAAATCGCTAAGCCCCGGGGTCACGATTTCATAGAAAATCTGACTTTCGGCAATTCACTCAAAAATGGTGCCAAAACGGTTGCAAATGCTCCCCTGAGAGTTTTGGCAGTCAAAACAGAAGGCTTTTTATGACAGGAAAGGAAATCAGCCCTCGACAACTTCACCGGCAGAAAATGATTTTTTTGAAAAAATCCCTAAGCCCCGGGGTCACAATTTCATCAAAAATCTGACTTTCGGCAATTCACTCAGAAATGGTGCCAAGTGGTTGCAAATGCTCCCCTGAGAGTTTTGGCGGTCGAAAGAGAAGGCTTTTTATTACAGGAAAAGAAATCAGCCCTCGACAACTTCACCGGCAGAAAAAAAATTTTTTGAAAAAATCCCTAAGCCCCGGGGTCACAATTTCATAGAAAATCTGACTTTCGGCAATTCACTCAAAAATGGTGCCAAACGGTTGCAAATGCTCCCCTGAAAGGTTTTTCGGTGGAAGCAGAAGTCTTTTTATTACAGGAAAAGGAATCAGCCCTCAACAACTTAACCGGGAGAAAAAATTTTTTTTGAAAAAATCCCTAAGCCCCGGGGTCACAATTTCATAGAAAATCTGACTTTCGGCAATTCACTCAAAAATGGTGCCAAACGGTTGCATATGCTCCCCTGAGACTTTTGGCGGTCGAAAGAGAAGGCTTTTTATCACAGGAAAAGAAATCCGACCTTGACAACTTCACTGGCAGAAAAAGTTTTTCTTGAAAAAATCCCTAAGCCCCGGGGTCACAATTTCATAGAAAATCTGACTTTCGGCAATTCACTCAAAAATGGTGCCAAACGGTTGCAAATGCTCCCCTGAGAGTTTTGGCGGTCGAAACCGAAGGCTTTTTATCACAGGAAAAGAAATCAGCCCTCAACAACTTCACCGGCAGAAAATGATTTTTTTGAAAAAACCCCTAAGCCCCGGGGTCACAATTTCATCAAAAATCTGACTTTCGGCAATTCACTCAAAAATTGTGCCAAATGGTTGCAAATGCTCCCCTGAAAGTTTTGGCGGTCGAAAGAGAAGGCTTTTTATTACAGGAAAAGAAATCAGCCCTCGACAACTTATCCGGCAGAAAAACATTTTTTTGAAAAAATCGCTAAGCCCCGGGGTCACGATTTCATAGAAAATCTGACTTTCGGCAATTCACTCAAAAATGGTGCCAAAACGGTTGCAAATGCTCCCCTGAGAGTTTTGGCAGTCAAAACAGAAGGCTTTTTATGACAGGAAAGGAAATCAGCCCTCGACAACTTCACCGGCAGAAAATGATTTTTTTGAAAAAATCCCTAAGCCCCGGGGTCACAATTTCATCAAAAATCTGACTTTCGGCAATTCACTCAGAAATGGTGCCAAGTGGTTGCAAATGCTCCCCTGAGAGTTTTGGCGGTCGAAAGAGAAGGCTTTTTATTACAGGAAAAGAAATCAGCCCTCGACAACTTATCCGGCAGAAAAAATTTTTTTTGAAAAAATCCCTAAGCCCCGGGGTCACAATTTCATAGAAAATCTGACTTTCGGCAATTCACTCAAAAATGGTGCCAAACGATTGCAAATGCTCCCCTGAGACTTTTGGCGGTCGAAAGAGAAGGCTTTTTATCACAGGAAAAGAAATCCGACCTTGACAACTTCACTGGCAGAAAAAGTTTTTCTTGAAAAAATCCCTAAGCCCCGGGGTCACAATTTCATAGAAAATCTGACTTTCGGCAATTCACTCAAAAATGGTGCCAAACGGTTGCAAATGCTCCCCTGAGAGTTTTGGCGGTCGAAACCGAAGGCTTTTTATCACAGGAAAAGAAATCAGCCCTCAACAACTTCACCGGCAGAAAATGATTTTTTTGAAAAAACCCCTAAGCCCCGGGGTCACAATTTCATCAAAAATCTGACTTTCGGCAATTCACTCAAAAATGGTGCCAAATGCTTGCAAATGCTCCCCTGAAAGTTTTGGCGGTCGAAAGAGAAGGCTTTTTATTACAGGAAAAGAAATCAGCCCTCGACAACTTATCCGGCAGAAAAACATTTTTTTGAAAAAATTCCTAAGCCCCGGGGTCACAATTTCATCAAAAATCTGACTTTCGGCAATTCACTCAAAAATGGTGCCAACCGGTTGTAAATGCTCACCTGAAAGGTTTGGCAGTCGAAACAGAAGGCTTTTTATCACAGGACAAGAAATCAGCCCTCAAAAACTTAACCGGCAGAAAATATTTTTGAAAAAATCCCTAAGCCCCGGGGTCACGATTTCATAGAAAATCTGACTTTCGGCAATTCACTCAAAAATGGTGCCAAAACAGTTGCAAATGCTCCCCTGAGAGTTTTGGCAGTCAAAACAGAAGGCTTTTTATGACAGGAAAGGAAATCAGCCCTCGACAACTTCACCGGCAGAAAATGATTTTTTTGAAAAAATCCCTAAGCCCCGGGGTCACAATTTCATCAAAAATCTGACTTTCGGCAATTCACTCAGAAATGGTGCCAAGTGGTTGCAAATGCTCCCCTGAGAGTTTTGGCGGTCGAAAGAGAAGGCTTTTTATTACAGGAAAAGAAATCAGCCCTCGACAACTTCACCGGCAGAAAAATTTTTTTTTGAAAAAATCCCTAAGCCCCGGGGTCACAATTTCATAGAAAATCTGACTTTCGGCAATTCACTCAAAAATGGTGCCAAACGGTTGCAAATGCTCCCCTGAAAGGTTTTTCGGTGGAAGCAGAAGTCTTTTTATTACAGGAAAAGGAATCAGCCCTCAACAACTTAACCGGCAGAAAAAGATTTTTTTGAAAAAATCCCTAAGCCCCGGGGTCACAATTTCATCAAAAATCTGACTTTCGGCAATTCACTCAGAAATGGTGCCCAACGGTTGCATATGCTCCCCTGAGAGTTTTGGCGGTCAAAAGAGAAGGCTTTTTATCACAGGAAAAGAAATCTGCCCTTGACAGCTTAACTGGCAGAAAAAGATTTTTTTGAAAACATCCTTAAGCCCCGGGGTCACAATTTCATAGAAAATCTGACTTTCGGCAATTCACTCAGAAATGGTGGGAAACGGTTGCAAATGCTCCCCTGAGAGTTTTGGCGGTCAAAACAGAAGGCTTTTTTATTACAGGAAAAGAAATCAGCCTGCGACAACTTAACCGGCAGTAAAATATTTCTTAGAAAAAATCCCTAAGCCCCGGGGTCACAATTTCATAGAAAATCTTTCTTTCGGCAATTCACTCAAAAATGGTGCCAAACGGTTTCAAATGCTCCCCTGAGAGTTTTGGCGGTCAAAAGAGAAGGCTTTTTATCACAGGAAAAGAAATCTGACCTTGACAACTTAACTGGCAGAAAATGATTTTTTTGAAAAAATCCCTAAGCCCCGGGGTCACAATTTCATAGAAAATCTGACTTTCGGCAATTCACTCAAAAATGGTGCCAAACGGTTGCAAATGCTCCCCTGAAACGATTTTCGGTGGAGGCAGACGTCTTTTTATCACAGGAAAAGGAATCAGCCCGCAACAACTTAACCGGCAGAAAATGATTTTTTTGAAAAAATCCCTAAGCCCCGGGGTCACAATTTCATCAAAAATCTGACTTTCGACAATTCACTCAGAAATGGTGCCAAACGGTTGCAAATGCTCCCCTGAGAGTTTTGGCGGTCGAAACAGAAGGATTTTTATCACAGGAAAACAAATCAGCCCTCGACAACTTCACCGGCAGAAAATAATTTTTTTGAAAAAATCCCTAAGCCCCGGGGTCACAATTTCATCAAAAATCTGACTTTCGGCAATTCACTCAAAAATGGTGCCAAACGGTTGCAAATGATCCCCTGAAAGGTTTTTCGGTGGAAACAGAAATCTTTTTATCACAGGAAAATGAATCAGCCCTCGACAACTTAACCGGCAGAAAAAGATTTTTTGGAAAAAATCCCTAAGTCCCGGGGTCACAATTTCATCAAAAATCTGACTTTCGGCAATTCACTCAAAAATGGTGCCAAACGTTTGCAAATGCTCCCCTGAGAGGTTTTTCGGTGGAAGCAGAAGTCTTTTTATTACAGGAAAAGGAATCAGCCCTCAACAACTTAACCGGCAGAAAAAGATTTTTTGGAAAAAATCCCAAAGCCCCGGGGTCACAATTTGATCAAAAATCTGACTTTCGGCAATTCACTCAGAAATGGTGACAAAACGGTTGCAAATGCTCACCAGAGAGTTTTGGCGGTTGAAACAGAAGGCGTTTTCTCACAGGAAAAGAAATCAGCCCTCGACAACTTCACCGGCAGAAAATCATTTTTTTGAAAAAATCCCTAAGGTCACAATTTCGTCAAAAATCTGACTTTCGGCAATTCACTCAAAAATGGTGCCAAACGGTTGCATATGCTCCCCTGAGAGTTTTGGGGGTCGAAAGAGAAGGCTTTTATTACAGGAAAAGAAATCAGCCCTCGACAGCTTAACTGGCAGAAAAATATTTTTTTGAAAAAATCCCTAAGCCCCGGGGTCACAATTTCATAGAAAATCTGACTTTTGGCAATTCACTCAGAAATGGTGGGAAACGGTTGCAAATGCTCCCCTGAGAGTTTTGGCGGTCGAAACAGAAGGCTTTTTTATTACAGGAAAAGAAATCAGCCCGCGACAACTTAACCGGCAGAAAAATATTTCTTAGAAAAAATCCCTAAGCCCCGGGGTCACGATTTCATAGAAAATCTTTCTTTCGGCAATTCACTCAAAAATGGTGCCAAACGGTTTCAAATGCTCCCCTGAGAGTTTTGGCGGTCAAGAGAGAAGGCTTTTTATCACAGGAAAAGAAATCAGCCCTCGACACCTTCACCGGCAGAAAATCATTTTTTTGAAAAAATCCCTAAGCCCCGGGGTCACAATTTGATCAAAAATCTGACTTTCGGCAATTTACTCAGAAATGGTGCCAAAAGGTTGCAAATGCTCCCCTGAGAGTTTTGGCGGTCGAAAGAGAAGGCTTTTTATTATAGGAAAAGAAATCAGCCCTCGACAACTTAACCGGCAGAAAAATATTTTTTTGAAAAAATCCCTACGGGGTCACGATTTCATAGAAAATCTGACTTTCGGCAATTGACTCAAAAATGGTGCCAAATTTTTGCAAATGCTCCCCTGAGAGTTTTGGCGGTCGAAACAGAAGGCTTTTTATCACAGGAAAAAAAATCAGCCCTCGACAACTTAACAGTCAAAAAATATTTTTCATCAAAAATCTGACTTTCGGCAATTCACTCAAAAATGGTTCCAAATGGTTGCAGAAAAATATTTTTTTGAAGAAATCCCTAAGCCCCGGGGTCACAATTTCATCAAAAATCTGACTTTCGGCAATTCACTCAAAAATGGTGCCAAAGGGTTGCAAATGCTCCCCTGAGAGTTTTGGGGGTCGAAAGAGAAGGCTTTTATTACAGGAAAAGAAATCAGCCCTCGACAACTTTACCGGCAGAAAAATATTTTTTTCAAAAAAATCCTTAAGCCCCGGGGTCACAATTTCATAGAAAATCTGACTTTCGGCAATTCACTCAAAAATAGTGCCAAACGGTTGCAAATGCTCCCCTGAAAGGTTTTTCAGTGGAAGCAGAAGTCTTTTTATTACAGGAAAAGGAATCAGCCCTCGACAACTTAACCGGCAGAAAATATTTTTTTTGAAAAAATCCCTAAGCCCCGGTGTCACAATTTCATCAAAAATCTGACTTTCGGCAATTTACTCAGAAATGGTGCCAAACGGTTGCAAATGCTCCCCTGAGAGTTTTGGCGGTCGACACAGAAGGCTTTTTATCACAGGAAAAGAAATCAGCCCTCGACAACTTAACCGGCAGAAAAATATTTTTTTGAAAAAATCCCTAAGCCCCGGGGTCACGATTTCATCAAAAATCTGACTTTCGGCAATTCACTCTAAAATGGTCCAAACGGTTGCTAATGCTCCCGTGAGAGGTTTTTCGGTGGAAACAGAAGTCTTTTTATCACAGGAAAAGGAATCAGCCCTCAACAACTTAACCGGCAGAAAATGATTTTTTTGAAAAAAATCCCTAAGCCCCGGGGTCACGATTTCATCAAAAATCTGACTTTCGGCAATTCACTCAGAAATGGTGCCAAACGGTTGCAAATGCTCCCCTGAGAGCTTTGGCGGTCAAAACAGAAGGCTTTTTATCACAGGAAAAGAAATCAGCCCTCGACAACTTCACCGGCAGAAAATGATTTTTTTGAAAAAATCCCTAAGCCCCGGGGTCACAATTTCATCAAAAATCTAACTTTCGGCGATTCACTCAAAAATGGTGCCAAACGGTTGCAAATGCTCCCTTGAGAGTTTTGGCGGTCGAAACAGAAGGCTTTTTATCACAGGAAAAGAAATCAGCCCTCGACAACTTCACCGGCAGAAAATGATTTTTTTGAAAGAAATCCCTAAGCCCCGGGGTCACAATTTCATCAAAAATCTGACTTTCGGCAATTCACTCAGAAATGGTGCGAAAAGGTTGCAAATGCTCCCCTGAGAGTTTTGGCGGTCGAAAGAGAAGGCTTTTTATTATAGGAAAAGAAATCAGCCCTCGACAACTTAACCGGCAGAAAAATATTTTTTTGAAAAAATCCCTACGGGGTCAGGATTTCATAGAAAATCTGACTTTCGGCAATTGACTCAAAAATGGTGCCAAATTTTTGCAAATGCTCCCCTGAGAGTTTTGGCGGTCGAAACAGAAGGCTTTTTATCACAGGAAAAAAAATCAGCCCTCGACAACTTAACAGTCAAAAAATATTTTTTTGAAAAAATCCCTAAGCCCCGGGGTCACGATTTCATAGAAAATCTGACTTTCGGCAATTCACTCAGAAATGGTGCCAAACGGTTGCAAATGCTCCCCTGAGAGGTTTTTCGGTGGAAACAGAAGTCTTTTTATCACAGGAAAAGGAATCAGCCCTCAACAACTTAACCAGCAGAAAATTTTTTTTTTGAAAAAATCCCTAAGCCCCGGGGTCACGATTTCATCAAAAATCTGACTTTCGGCAATTCACTCAGAAATGGTGCCAAACGGTTGCAAATGCTCCCCTGAGAGTTTTGGCGGTCGAAACAGAAGGCTTTTTATCACAGGAAAAGAAATCAGCCCTCGACAACTTCACCGGCAGAAAATGGTTTTTTTGAAAAAAATCCCTAAGCCCCGGGGTCACAATTTCATCAAAAATCTGACTTTCGGCAATTCACTCAAAAATGGTGCCAAACGGTTGCAAATGCTCCCCTGAAAGGTTTTTCGATGGAAACAGAAGCCTTTTTATCACAGGAAAAGGAATCAGCCCTCAACAACTTATCCGGCAGAAAATGATATTTTTGAAAAAATCCCTAAGCCCCGGGGTCACAATTTCATCAAAAATCTGACTTTCGGCAATTCACTCAAAAATGGTTCCAAATGGTTGCAGAAAAATATTTTTTTGAAAAAATCCCTATGCCCCGGGGTCACAATTTCATCAAAAATCTGACTTTCGGAAATTCACTCAAAAATGGTGCCAAATGGTTGCCAATGCTCCCCTGAGAGTTTTGGCGGTCAAAAGAGAAGGCTTTTTATCACAGGAAAAGAAATCAGCCCTCGACAACTTCACCGGCAGAAAATGATTTTTTTGAAAGAAATCCCTAAGCCCCGGGGTCACAATTTCATCAAAAATCTGACTTTCGGCAATTCACTCAGAAATGGTGCCAAACGGTTGCAAATGCTCCCCTGAAATGTTTTTCGGTGGAAACAGAAGTCTTTTTATCACAGGAAAAGGAATCAGCCCTCAACAACTTAACCGGCAGAAAATGCTTTTTTTGAAGAAATCCCTAAGCCCCGGGGTCACAATTTCATCAAAAATCTGACTTTCGGCAATTCACTCAAAAATTGTGCCAAAGGGTTGCAAATGCGCCCCTGAGAGTTTTGGCGGTCGAAACAGAAGGCTTTTTCTCACAGGAAAAGAAATCAGCCCTCGACACCTTCACCGGCAGAAAATCATTTTTTTGAAAAAATCCCTAAGCCCCGGGGTCACAATTTCATCAAAAATCTGACTTTCGGCAATTTACTCAGAAATGGTGCCAAACGGTTGCAAATGCTCCCCTGAGAGTTCTGGCGGTCGACACAGAAGGCTTTTTATCACAGGAAAAGAAATCAGCCCTCGACAACTTAACTGGCAGAAAAATATTTTTTTAAAAAAATCCCTAAGCCCCGGGGTCACGATTTCATCAAAAATCTGACTTTCGGCAATTCACTCAAAAATGGTGCCAAATGGTTGCAAATGCTCCCCTGAGAGTTTTGGGGGTCGAAAGAGAAGGCTTTTATTACAGGAAAAGAAATCAGCCCTCGACAACTTTACCGGCAGAAAAATATTTTTTTCAAAAAAATCCTTAAGCCCCGGGGTCACAATTTCATAGAAAATCTGACTTTCGGCAATTCACTCAAAAATAGTGCCAAACGGTTGCAAATGCTCCCCTGAAAGGTTTTTCAGTGGAAGCAGAAGTCTTTTTATTACAGGAAAAGGAATCAGCCCTCGACAACTTAACCGGCAGAAAAAAATTTTTTTGAAAAAATCCCTAAGCCACGGGGTCACAATTTCATAGAAAATCTGACTTTCGGCAATTCACTCAGAAATGGTGCCAAAACGGTTGCAAATGCTCCCCTGAGAGTTTTGTTGGTCGAAACAGAAGGCTTTTTATCACAGGAAAAGAATTCAGCCCTCGACAACTTCACCGGCAGAAAAAATTTTTTTTGAAAAAATCCCTAAGCCCCGGGGTCACAATTTCATAGAAAATCTGACTTTCGGCAATTCACTCAGAAATGGTGCCAAAACGGTTGCAGATGCTCCCCTGAGAGTTTTGTCGGTCGAAACAGAAGGCTTTTTATCACAGGAAAAGAATTCAGCCCTCGACAACTTCACCGGCAGAAAAATTTTTTTTTGAAAAAATCCCTAAGCCCCGGGGTCACAATTTCATCAAAAATCTGACTTTCGGCGATTCACTCAAAAATGGTGCCAAACGGTTGCAAATGCTCCCCTGAGAGTTTTGGCGGTCGAAAGAGAAGGCTTTTTATTACAGGAAAAGAAATCAGCCCTCGACAACTTCACCGGCAGAAAAATATTTTTTTGAAAAAATCCCTAAGCCCCGGGGTCACAATTTCATAAAAAAATCTGACTTTCGGCGATTCACTCAAAAATGGTGCCAAACGGTTGCAAATGCTCCCTTGAGAGTTTTGGCGGTCGAAACAGAAGGCTTTTTATCACAGGAAAAGAAATCAGCCCTCGACAACTTCACCGGCAGAAAATGATTTTTTTGAAAAAAAATCCCTAAGCCCCGGGGTCACAATTTCATCAAAAATCTGACTTTCGGCAATTCACTCAGAAATGGTGCCAAAAGGTTGCAAATGCTCCCCTGAGAGTTTTGGCGGTCGAAAGAGAAGGCTTTTTATTACAGGAAAAGAAATCAGCCCTCGACAACTTCACCGGCAGAAAAATATTTTTTTGAAAAAATCCCTACGGGGTCACGATTTCATAGAAAATCTGACTTTCGGCAATTCACTCAGAAATGGTTCCAAAACGGTTGCAAATGCTCCCCTGAAAGGTTTTTCAGTGGAAGCAGAAGTCTTTCTATTACTGGAAAATGAATCAGCCCTCGACAACTTAACTGTCAGAAAAAGTTTTTTTTTTTTAAATCCCTAAGCCCCAGGGTCACGATTTCATAGAAAATCTGACTTTCGGCAATTCACTCAGAAATGGTGCCAAACCGTTGCAAATGCTCCCCTGAGAGGTTCTTCGGTGGAAACAGAAGTCTTTTTATCACAGGAAAAGGAATCAGCCCGCAACAACTTAACCGGCAGAAAATGATTTTTTTGAAAAAAATCCCTAAACCCCGGGGTCACGATTTCATCAAAAATCTGACTTTCGGCAATTTACTCAGAAATGGTGCCAAACGGTTGCAAATGCTCCCCTGAGAGTTTTGGCGGTCGACACAGAAGGCTTTTTATCACAGGAAAAGAAATCAGCCCTCGACAACAGAAAAATATTTTTTTGAAAAAATCCCTAAGTCCCGGGGTCACAATTTCATGAAAAATCTGACTTTCGGCAATTCACTCTAAAATGGTCCAAACGGTTGCAAATGATCCCGTGAGAGGTTTTTCGGTGGAAACAGAAGTCTTTTTTTCACAGGAAAAGGAATCAGCCCTCAACAACTTAACCGGCAGAAAATGATTTTTTTGAAAAAAAATCCCTAAGCCCCGGGGTCACGATTTGATCAAAAATCTGACTTTCGGCAATTCACTCAGAAATGGTGCCAAACGGTTGCAAATGCTCCCCTGAGAGTTTTGGCGGTTGAAACAGAAGGCTTTTTATCACAGGAAAAGAAATCAGCCCTCGACAACTTCACGGGCAGAAAATGATTTTTTTGAAAAAATCCCTAAGCCCCGGGGTCACAATTTCATCAAAAATCTGACTTTCGGCAATTCACTCAAAAATGGTGCCAAACGGTTGCAAATGCTCCCCTAAAAGGTTTTTCGATGGAAACAGAAGCCTTTTTATCACAGGAAAAGGAATCAGCCCTCAACAACTTATCCGGCAGAAAATGATATTTTTGAAAAAATCCCTAAGCCCCGGGGTCACAATTTCATCAAAAATCTGACTTTCGGCAATTCACTCAAAAATGGTGCCAAATGGTTGCCAATGCTCCCCTGAGAGTTTTGGCGGTCAAAAGACAAGGCTTTTTATCACAGGAAAAGAAATCTGCCCTTGACAGCTTAACTGGCAGAAAAAGATTTTTTTGAAAAAATCCCTAAGCCCCGGGGTCACAATTTCATCAAATATCTGACTTTCGGCAATTTACTCAGAAAATCCCTAAGCCCCGGGGTCACAATTTCATAGAAAATCTGACTTTCGGCAATTCACTCAAAAATGGTGCCAAATGGTTCTAAATGCTCCCCTGAGAGTTTTGGCGGTCAAAAGAGAAGGCTTTTTATCACAGGAAAAGAAATCAGCCCTCGATAACTTCACCGGCAGAAAAATATTTTTTTGAAAAAATCCCTAAGCCCCGGGGTCACGATTTCATAGAAAATCTGACTTTCGGCAATTCACTAAAAAATGGTGCCAAACGGTTGCAAATGCTCCCTTAAAAGGTTTTTCGGTGGAAGCAGAAGTCTTTTTATTACAGGAAAAAGAATCAGCCCTCGACAACTTAACCGGCAGAAAAATATTTTTTTGAAAAAATCCCTAAGCCCTGGGGTCAGGATTTCATAGAAAATCTGACTTTCAGCAATTCACTCAAAAATGGTGCCAAACGGTTGCAAATGCTCCCGTGAGAGGTTTTTCGGTGGAAACAGAAGTCTTTGTATCACAGGAAAAGGAATCAGCCCTCAACAACATAACCGCCAGAAAATGATTTTTTTGAAAAAAATCCCTAAGCCCCGGGGTCACAATTTCATCAAAAATCTGACTTTCGGCAATTCACTCAAAAATGGTGCCAAATGGTTGCAAATGCTCCCCTGAGAGTTTTGGCGGTCGAAAGGGAAGGCTTTTTATTACAGGAAAAGAAATCAGCCCTCGACAACTTTACCGGCAGAAAAAGATTTTTTTGAAAAAATCCCTAAGCCCCGCGGTCACGATTTCATAGAAAATCTGACTTTCGGCAATTCACTCAAAAATGGTGCCAAATGGTTCTAAAAGCTCCCCTGAGAGTTTTGGCGGTCAAAAGAGAAGGCTTTTTATTACAGGAAAAGAAATCAGCCCTCGACAACTTCACCGGCAGAAAAATATTTTTTTGAAAAAATCCCTAAGCCCCGGGGTCACGATTTCATAGAAAATCTGACTTTCGGCAATTCACTCAAAAATGGTGCCAAACGGTTGCAAATGCTCCCTTAAAAGGTTTTTCGGTGGAAGCAGAAGTCTTTTTATTACAGGAAAAAGAATCAGCCCTCGACAACTTAACCGGCAGAAAAATATTTTTTTGAAAAAATCCCTAAGCCCTGGGGTCAGGATTTCATAGAAAATCTGACTTTCAGCAATTCACTCAAAAATGGTGCCAAACGGTTGCAAATGCTCCCGTGAGAGGTTTTTCGGTGGAAACAGAAGTCTTTGTATCACAGGAAAAGGAATCAGCCCTCAACAACTTAACCGCCAGAAAATGATTTTTTTGAAAAAAAATCCCTAAGCCCTGGGGTCACAATTTCATCAAAAATCTGACTTTCGGCAATTCACTCAAAAATGGTGCCAAATGGTTGCAAATGCTCCCCTGAGAGTTTTGGCGGTCGAAAGGGAAGGCTTTTTATTACAGGAAAAGAAATCAGCCCTCAACAACTTCACCGGCAGAAAAATATTTTTTTGAAAAAATCACTAGACCCCGGGGTCACAATTTCATAGAAATTCTGACTTTCGGCAATTCACTCAGAAATGGTGCCAAAACGGTTGCAAATGCTCCCCTGAGAGTTTTGGCGGTCGAAACAGAAGGCTTTTTATCACAGGAAAAGAAATCAGCCCTCGACAGCTTCACCGGCAGAAAATGATTTTTTTAAAAAAATCCCTAAGCCCCGGGGTCACAATTTCATCAAAAATCTGACTTTCGGCAATTCAGTCAAAAATGGTGCCAAATGGTTGCAAATGCTCCACTCAGAGTTTTGGGGGTCGAAAGAGAAGGCTTTTTATCAGAGGAAAAGGAATCTGCCCTTGACAACTTAACTGGCAGAAAAAGATTTTTTTGAAAAAATCCTTAAGCCCCGGGGTCACAATTTCATAGAAAATCTGACTTTCGGCAATTCACTGAAAAATGGTGCCAAACGGTTGCAAATGCTCCCCTGAAAGGTTTTTCGGTGGAAACAGAAGTCTTTTTATCACAGGAAAAGTAATCAGCCCTCAACAACTTAAGCGGCAAAAAAAGATTTTTTTCCAAAAATACCTAAGCCCCGGGGTCACAATTTCATCAAAAATCTGACTTTCGGCAATTCACTCAGAAATGGTGCCAAACATTTGCAAATGCTCCCCTGAGAATTTTGGCGGTCGAAACAGAACGCTTTTTATCACAGGAAAAGAAATCAGCCCTCGACAACTTCACCGGCAGAAAAATATTTTTTTGAAAAAATCCCTAAGCCCCGGGGTCACAATTTCATCAAAAATCTGACTTTCGGTAATTCACTCAGAAATGGTTCCAAAACGGTTGCAAATGCTCCCCTGAAAGGTTTTTCGGTGGAAGCAGAAGTCTTTCTATTACTGGAAAATGAATCAGCCCTCGACAACTTAACGGGCAGAAAAAGTTTTTTTTGAAAAAATCCCTAAGCCCCGGGGTCACGATTTCATAGAAAATCTGACTTTCGGCAATTCACTCAGAAATGGTGCCAAACGGTTGCAAATGCTCCCCTGAGAGTTTTGGCGGTCTACACAGAAGGCTTTTTATCACAGGAAAAGAAATCAGCCCTCGACAACTTAACCGGCAGAAAAATATTTTTTTGAAAAAATCCCTAAGCCCCGGGGTCACAATTTCATCAAAAATCTGACTTTCGGCGATTCACTCAAAAATGGTGCCAAACAGTTGCAAATGCTCCCCTGAGAGTTTTGGCGGTCGAATCAGATGGCTTTTTATCACAGGAAAAGAAATCAGCCCTCGACAACTTCACCGGCAGAAAATGATTTTTTTGAAAAAATCCCTAAGCCCCGGGGTCACAATTTCATCAAAAATCTGACTTTCGGCAATTCACTCAGAAATGGTGCCAAACGGTTGCAAATGCTCCCCTGAGAGTTTTGGCGGTTGAAACAGAAGGCTTTTTATCACAGGAAAAGAAATCAGCCCTCGACAACTTCACGGGCAGAAAATGATTTTTTTGAAAAAATCCCTAAGCCCCGGGGTCACAATTTCATCAAAAATCTGACTTTCGGCAATTCACTCAAAAATGGTGCCAAACGGTTGCAAATGCTCCCCTGAAAGGTTTTTCGATGGAAACAGAAGCCTTTTTATCACAGGAAAAGGAATCAGCCCTCAACAACTTATCCGGCAGAAAATGATATTTTTGAAAAAATCCCTAAGCCCCGGGGTCACAATTTCATCAAAAATCTGACTTTCGGCAATTCACTCAAAAATGGTGCCAAATGGTTGCCAATGCTCCCCTGAGAGTTTTGGCGGTCAAAAGACAAGGCTTTTTATCACAGGAAAAGAAATCTGCCCTTGACAGCTTAACTGGCAGAAAAAGATTTTTTTGAAAAAATCCCTAAGCCCCGGGGTCACAATTTCATCAAATATCTGACTTTCGGCAATTTACTCAGAAATGGTGCCAAACGGTTGCAAATGCTCCCCTGAGAGTTTTGGCGGTCGACACAGAAGGCTTTTTATCACAGGAAAAGAAATCAGCCCTCAACAACTTAACCGCCAGAAAATGATTTTTTTGAAAAAAATCCCTAAGCCCCGGGGTCACAATTTCATCAAAAATCTGACTTTCGGCAATTCACTCAAAAATGGTGCCAAATGGTTCTAAATGCTCCCCTGAGAGTTTTGGCGGTCAAAAGAGAAGGCTTTTTATCACAGGAAAAGAAATCAGCCCTCGATAACTTCACCGGCAGAAAAATATTTTTTTGAAAAAATCCCTAAGCCCCGGGGTCACGATTTCATAGAAAATCTGACTTTCGGCAATTCACTAAAAAATGGTGCCAAACGGTTGCAAATGCTCCCTTAAAAGGTTTTTCGGTGGAAGCAGAAGTCTTTTTATTACAGGAAAAAGAATCAGCCCTCGACAACTTAACCGGCAGAAAAATATTTTTTTGAAAAAATCCCTAAGCCCTGGGGTCAGGATTTCATAGAAAATCTGACTTTCAGCAATTCACTCAAAAATGGTGCCAAACGGTTGCAAATGCTCCCGTGAGAGGTTTTTCGGTGGAAACAGAAGTCTTTGTATCACAGGAAAAAGAATCAGCCCTCGACAACTTAACCGGCAGAAAAATATTTTTTTGAAAAAATCCCTAAGCCCTGGGGTCAGGATTTCATAGAAAATCTGACTTTCAGCAATTCACTCAAAAATGGTGCCAAACGGTTGCAAATGCTCCCGTGAGAGGTTTTTCGGTGGAAACAGAAGTCTTTTTATCACAGGAAAAGGAATCAGCCCGCAACAACTTAACCGGCAGAAAATGATTTTTTTGAAAAAAATCCCTAAACCCCGGGGTCACGATTTCATCAAAAATCTGACTTTCGGCAATTTACTCAGAAATGGTGCCAAACGGTTGCAAATGCTCCCCTGAGAGTTTTGGCGGTCGACACAGAAGGCTTTTTATCACAGGAAAAGAAATCAGCCCTCGACAACAGAAAAATATTTTTTTGAAAAAATCCCTAAGTCCCGGGGTCACAATTTCATGAAAAATCTGACTTTCGGCAATTCACTCTAAAATGGTCCAAACGGTTGCAAATGCTCCCGTGAGAGGTTTTTCGGTGGAAACAGAAGTCTTTTTTTCACAGGAAAAGGAATCAGCCCTCAACAACTTAACCGGCAGAAAATGATTTTTTTGAAAAAAAATCCCTAAGCCCCGGGGTCACGATTTGATCAAAAATCTGACTTTCGGCAATTCACTCAGAAATGGTGCCAAACGGTTGCAAATGCTCCCCTGAGAGTTTTGGCGGTTGAAACAGAAGGCTTTTTATCACAGGAAAAGAAATCAGCCCTCGACAACTTCACGGGCAGAAAATGATTTTTTTGAAAAAATCCCTAAGCCCCGGGGTCACAATTTCATCAAAAATCTGACTTTCGGCAATTCACTCAAAAATGGTGCCAAACGGTTGCAAATGCTCCCCTGAAAGGTTTTTCGATGGAAACAGAAGCCTTTTTATCACAGGAAAAGGAATCAGCCCTCAACAACTTATCCGGCAGAAAATGATATTTTTGAAAAAATCCCTAAGCCCCGGGGTCACAATTTCATCAAAAATCTGACTTTCGGCAATTCACTCAAAAATGGTGCCAAATGGTTGCCAATGCTCCCCTGAGAGTTTTGGCGGTCAAAAGACAAGGCTTTTTATCACAGGAAAAGAAATCTGCCCTTGACAGCTTAACTGGCAGAAAAAGATTTTTTTGAAAAAATCCCTAAGCCCCGGGGTCACAATTTCATCAAATATCTGACTTTCGGCAATTTACTCAGAAATGGTGCCAAACGGTTGCAAATGCTCCCCTGAGAGTTTTGGCGGTCGACACAGAAGGCTTTTTATCACAGGAAAAGAAATCAGCCCTCAACAACTTAACCGCCAGAAAATGATTTTTTTGAAAAAAATCCCTAAGCCCCGGGGTCACAATTTCATCAAAAATCTGACTTTCGGCAATTCACTCAAAAATGGTGCCAAATGGTTCTAAATGCTCCCCTGAGAGTTTTGGCGGTCAAAAGAGAAGGCTTTTTATCACAGGAAAAGAAATCAGCCCTCGATAACTTCACCGGCAGAAAAATATTTTTTTGAAAAAATCCCTAAGCCCCGGGGTCACGATTTCATAGAAAATCTGACTTTCGGCAATTCACTAAAAAATGGTGCCAAACGGTTGCAAATGCTCCCTTAAAAGGTTTTTCGGTGGAAGCAGAAGTCTTTTTATTACAGGAAAAAGAATCAGCCCTCGACAACTTAACCGGCAGAAAAATATTTTTTTGAAAAAATCCCTAAGCCCTGGGGTCAGGATTTCATAGAAAATCTGACTTTCAGCAATTCACTCAAAAATGGTGCCAAACGGTTGCAAATGCTCCCGTGAGAGGTTTTTCGGTGGAAACAGAAGTCTTTGTATCACAGGAAAAGGAATCAGCCCTCAACAACATAACCGCCAGAAAATGATTTTTTTGAAAAAAATCCCTAAGCCCCGGGGTCACAATTTCATCAAAAATCTGACTTTCGGCAATTCACTCAAAAATGGTGCCAAATGGTTGCAAATGCTCCCCTGAGAGTTTTGGCGGTCGAAAGGGAAGGCTTTTTATTACAGGAAAAGAAATCAGCCCTCAACAACTTCACCGGCAGAAAAATATTTTTTTGAAAAAATCACTAGACCCCGGGGTCACAATTTCATCAAAAATCTGACTTTCGGCAATTCAGTCAAAAATGGTGCCAAATGGTTGCAAATGCTCCACTCAGAGTTTTGGGGGTCGAAAGAGAAGGCTTTTTATCACAGGAAAAGGAATCTGCCCTTGACAACTTAACTGGCAGAAAAAGATTTTTTTGAAAAAATCCTTAAGCCCCGGGGTCACAATTTCATAGAAAATCTGACTTTCGGCAATTCACTCAGAAATGGTGCCAAACGGTTGCAAATGCTCCCCTGAGAGTTTTGGCGGTTGAAACAGAAGGCTTTTTATCACAGGAAAAGAAATCAGCCCTCGACAACTTCACCGGCAGAAAAATATTTTTTTGAAAAAATCCCTAAGCCCCAGGGTCACGATTTCATAGAAAATCTGACTTTCGGCAATTCACTCAGAAATGGTGCCAAACCGTTGCAAATGCTCCCCTGAGAGGTTCTTCGGTGGAAACAGAAGTCTTTTTATCACAGGAAAAGGAATCAGCCCGCAACAACTTAACCGGCAGAAAATGATTTTTTTGAAAAAAATCCCTAAACCCCGGGGTCACGATTTCATCAAAAATCTGACTTTCGGCAATTTACTCAGAAATGGTGCCAAACGGTTGCAAATGCTCCCCTGAGAGTTTTGGCGGTCGACACAGAAGGCTTTTTATCACAGGAAAAGAAATCAGCCCTCGACAACAGAAAAATATTTTTTTGAAAAAATCCCTAAGTCCCGGGGTCACAATTTCATGAAAAATCTGACTTTCGGCAATTCACTCTAAAATGGTCCAAACGGTTGCAAATGCTCCCGTGAGAGGTTTTTCGGTGGAAACAGAAGTCTTTTTTTCACAGGAAAAGGAATCAGCCCTCAACAACTTAACCGGCAGAAAATTATTTTTTTTGAAAAAAAATCCCTAAGCCCCGGGGTCACGATTTGATCAAAAATCTGACTTTCGGCAATTCACTCAGAAATGGTGCCAAACGGTTGCAAATGCTCCCCTGAGAGTTTTGGCGGTTGAAACAGAAGGCTTTTTATCACAGGAAAAGAAATCAGCCCTCGACAACTTCACGGGCAGAAAATGATTTTTTTGAAAAAATCCCTAAGCCCCGGGGTCACAATTTCATCAAAAATCTGACTTTCGGCAATTCACTCAAAAATGGTGCCAAACGGTTGCAAATGCTCCCCTGAAAGGTTTTTCGATGGAAACAGAAGCCTTTTTATCACAGGAAAAGGAATCAGCCCTCAACAACTTATCCGGCAGAAAATGATATTTTTGAAAAAATCCCTAAGCCCCGGGGTCACAATTTCATCAAAAATCTGACTTTCGGCAATTCACTCAGAAATGGTGCCAAATGGTTGCCAATGCTCCCCTGAGAGTTTTGGCGGTCAAAAGACAAGGCTTTTTATCACAGGAAAAGAAATCTGCCCTTGACAGCTTAACTGGCAGAAAAAGATTTTTTTGAAAAAATCCCTAAGCCCCGGGGTCACAATTTCATCAAAAATCGGACTTTCGGCAATTCACTCAAAAATGGTGCCAAAGGGTTGCAAATGCACCCCTGAGAGTTTTGGCGGTCGAAACAGAAGGCTTTTTCTCACAGGAAAAGAAATCAGCCCTCGACACCTTCACCGGCAGAAAATCGTATTTTTGAAAAAATCCCTAAGCCCCGGGGTCACAATTTCATCAAATATCTGACTTTCGGCAATTTACTCAGAAATGGTGTTTTGGCGGTCGACACAGAAGGCTTTTTATCACAGGAAAAAGAATCAGCCCTCGACAACTTAACCGGCAGAAAAATATTTTTTTGAAAAAATCCCTAAGCCCTGGGGTCAGGATTTCATAGAAAATCTGACTTTCAACAATTCACTCAAAAATGGTGCCAAACGGTTGCAAATGCTCCCGTGAGAGGTTTTTCGGTGGAAACAGAAGTCTTTGTATCACAGGAAAAGGAATCAGCCCTCAACAACTTAACCGCCAGAAAATGATTTTTTTGAAAAAAATCCCTAAGCCCCGGGGTCACAATTTCATCAAAAATCTGACTTTCGGCAATTCACTCAAAAATGGTGCCAAATGGTTGCAAATGCTCCCCTGAGAGTTTTGGCGGTCGAAAGGGAAGGCTTTTTATTACAGGAAAAGAAATCAGCCCTCAACAACTTCACTGGCAGAAAAATATTTTTTTGAAAAAATCACTAGACCCCGGGGTCACAATTTCATAGAAAATCTGACTTTCGGCAATTCACTCAGAAATGGTGCCAAACGGTTGCAAATGCTCCCCTGAGAGTTTTGGCGGTCGACACAGAAGGCTTTTTATCACAGGAAAAGAAATCAGCCCTCAACAACTTCACCGGCAGAAAAATATTTTTTTGAAAAAATCCCTAAGCCCCAGGGTCACGATTTCATAGAAAATCTGACTTTCGGCAATTCACTCAGAAATGGTGCCAAACCGTTGCAAATGCTCCCCTGAGAGGTTCTTCGGTGGAAACAGAAGTCTTTTTATCACAGGAAAAGGAATCAGCCCGCAACAACTTAACCGGCAGAAAATGATTTTTTTGAAAAAAATCCCTAAACCCCGGGGTCACGATTTCATCAAAAATCTGACTTTCGGCAATTTACTCAGAAATGGTGCCAAACGGTTGCAAATGCTCCCCTGAGAGTTTTGGCGGTCGACACAGAAGGCTTTTTATCACAGGAAAAGAAATCAGCCCTCGACAACAGAAAAATATTTTTTTGAAAAAATCCCTAAGTCCCGGGGTCACAATTTCATGAAAAATCTGACTTTCGGCAATTCACTCTAAAATGGTCCAAACGGTTGCAAATGCTCCCGTGAGAGGTTTTTCGGTGGAAACAGAAGTCTTTTTTTCACAGGAAAAGGAATCAGCCCTCAACAACTTAACCGGCAGAAAATGATTTTTTTGAAAAAAAATCCCTAAGCCCCGGGGTCACGATTTGATCAAAAATCTGACTTTCGGCAATTCACTCAGAAATGGGGCCAAACGGTTGCAAATGCTCCCCTGAGAGTTTTGGCGGTTGAAACAGAAGGCTTTTTATCACAGGAAAAGAAATCAGCCCTCGACAACTTCACGGGCAGAAAATGATATTTTTGAAAAAATCCCTAAGCCCCGGGGTCACAATTTCATCAAAAATCTGACTTTCGGCAATTCACTCAAAAATGGTGCCAAATGGTTGCCAATGCTCCCCTGAGAGTTTTGGCGGTCAAAAGACAAGGCTTTTTATCACAGGAAAAGAAATCTGCCCTTGACAGCTTAACTGGCAGAAAAAGATTTTTTTGAAAAAATCCCTAAGCCCCGGGGTCACAATTTCATCAAAAATCGGACTTTCGGCAATTCACTCAAAAATGGTGCCAAAGGGTTGCAAATGCACCGCTGAGAGTTTTGGCGGTCGAAACAGAAGGCTTTTTCTCACAGGAAAAGAAATCAGCCCTCGACACCTTCACCGGCAGAAAATCGTATTTTTGAAAAAATCCCTAAGCCCCGGGGTCACAATTTCATCAAATATCTGACTTTCGGCAATTTACTCAGAAATGGTGCCAAACGGTTGCAAATGCTCCCCTGAGAGTTTTGGCGGTCGACACAGAAGGCTTTTTATCACAGGAAAAGAAATCAGCCCTCAAAAACTTAACCGCCAGAAAATGATTTTTTTGAAAAAAATCCCTAAGCCCCGGGGTCACGATTTCATAGAAAATCTGACTTTCGGCAATTCACTCAAAAATGGTGCCAAAACAGTTGCAAATGCTCCCCTGAGAGTTTTGGCAGTCAAAACAGAAGGCTTTTTATGACAGGAAAGGAAATCAGCCCTCGACAACTTCACCGGCAGAAAATGATTTTTTTGAAAAAATCCCTAAGCCCCGGGGTCACAATTTCATCAAAAATCTGACTTTCGGCAATTCACTCAGAAATGGTGCCAAGTGGTTGCAAATGCTCCCCTGAGAGTTTTGGCGGTCGAAAGAGAAGGCTTTTTATTACAGGAAAAGAAATCAGCCCTCGACAACTTCACCGGCAGAAAAATTTTTTTTTGAAAAAATCCCTAAGCCCCGGGGTCACAATTTCATAGAAAATCTGACTTTCGGCAATTCACTCAAAAATGGTGCCAAACGGTTGCAAATGCTCCCCTGAAAGGTTTTTCGGTGGAAGCAGAAGTCTTTTTATTACAGGAAAAGGAATCAGCCCTCAACAACTTAACCGGCAGAAAAAGATTTTTTTGAAAAAATCCCTAAGCCCCGGGGTCACAATTTCATCAAAAATCTGACTTTCGGCAATTCACTCAGAAATGGTGCCCAACGGTTGCATATGCTCCCCTGAGAGTTTTGGCGGTCAAAAGAGAAGGCTTTTTATCACAGGAAAAGAAATCTGCCCTTGACAGCTTAACTGGCAGAAAAAGATTTTTTTGAAAACATCCTTAAGCCCCGGGGTCACAATTTCATAGAAAATCTGACTTTCGGCAATTCACTCAGAAATGGTGGGAAACGGTTGCAAATGCTCCCCTGAGAGTTTTGGCGGTCAAAACAGAAGGCTTTTTTATTACAGGAAAAGAAATCAGCCTGCGACAACTTAACCGGCAGTAAAATATTTCTTAGAAAAAATCCCTAAGCCCCGGGGTCACAATTTCATAGAAAATCTTTCTTTCGGCAATTCACTCAAAAATGGTGCCAAACGGTTTCAAATGCTCCCCTGAGAGTTTTGGCGGTCAAAAGAGAAGGCTTTTTATCACAGGAAAAGAAATCTGACCTTGACAACTTAACTGGCAGAAAATGATTTTTTTGAAAAAATCCCTAAGCCCCGGGGTCACAATTTCATAGAAAATCTGACTTTCGGCAATTCACTCAAAAATGGTGCCAAACGGTTGCAAATGCTCCCCTGAAACGATTTTCGGTGGAGGCAGACGTCTTTTTATCACAGGAAAAGGAATCAGCCCGCAACAACTTAACCGGCAGAAAATGATTTTTTTGAAAAAATCCCTAAGCCCCGGGGTCACAATTTCATCAAAAATCTGACTTTCGACAATTCACTCAGAAATGGTGCCAAACGGTTGCAAATGCTCCCCTGAGAGTTTTGGCGGTCGAAACAGAAGGATTTTTATCACAGGAAAACAAATCAGCCCTCGACAACTTCACCGGCAGAAAATAATTTTTTTGAAAAAATCCCTAAGCCCCGGGGTCACAATTTCATCAAAAATCTGACTTTCGGCAATTCACTCAAAAATGGTGCCAAACGGTTGCAAATGATCCCCTGAAAGGTTTTTCGGTGGAAACAGAAATCTTTTTATCACAGGAAAATGAATCAGCCCTCGACAACTTAACCGGCAGAAAAAGATTTTTTGGAAAAAATCCCTAAGTCCCGGGGTCACAATTTCATCAAAAATCTGACTTTCGGCAATTCACTCAAAAATGGTGCCAAACGTTTGCAAATGCTCCCCTGAGAGGTTTTTCGGTGGAAGCAGAAGTCTTTTTATTACAGGAAAGGGAATCAGCCCTCAACAACTTAACCGGCAGAAAAAGATTTTTTGGAAAAAATCCCAAAGCCCCGGGGTCACAATTTGATCAAAAATCTGACTTTCGGCAATTCACTCAGAAATGGTGACAAAACGGTTGCAAATGCTCACCAGAGAGTTTTGGCGGTTGAAACAGAAGGCGTTTTCTCACAGGAAAAGAAATCAGCCCTCGACAACTTCACCGGCAGAAAATCATTTTTTTGAAAAAATCCCTAAGGTCACAATTTCGTCAAAAATCTGACTTTCGGCAATTCACTCAAAAATGGTGCCAAACGGTTGCATATGCTCCCCTGAGAGTTTTGGGGGTCGAAAGAGAAGGCTTTTATTACAGGAAAAGAAATCAGCCCTCGACAGCTTAACTGGCAGAAAAATATTTTTTTGAAAAAATCCCTAAGCCCCGGGGTCACAATTTCATAGAAAATCTGACTTTTGGCAATTCACTCAGAAATGGTGGGAAACGGTTGCAAATGCTCCCCTGAGAGTTTTGGCGGTCGAAACAGAAGGCTTTTTTATTACAGGAAAAGAAATCAGCCCGCGACAACTTAACCGGCAGAAAAATATTTCTTAGAAAAAATCCCTAAGCCCCGGGGTCACGATTTCATAGAAAATCTTTCTTTCGGCAATTCACTCAAAAATGGTGCCAAACGGTTTCAAATGCTCCCCTGAGAGTTTTGGCGGTCAAGAGAGAAGGCTTTTTATCACAGGAAAAGAAATCAGCCCTCGACACCTTCACCGGCAGAAAATCATTTTTTTGAAAAAATCCCTAAGCCCCGGGGTCACAATTTGATCAAAAATCTGACTTTCGGCAATTTACTCAGAAATGGTGCCAAAAGGTTGCAAATGCTCCCCTGAGAGTTTTGGCGGTCGAAAGAGAAGGCTTTTTATTATAGGAAAAGAAATCAGCCCTCGACAACTTAACCGGCAGAAAAATATTTTTTTGAAAAAATCCCTACGGGGTCACGATTTCATAGAAAATCTGACTTTCGGCAATTGACTCAAAAATGGTGCCAAATTTTTGCAAATGCTCCCCTGAGAGTTTTGGCGGTCGAAACAGAAGGCTTTTTATCACAGGAAAAAAAATCAGCCCTCGACAACTTAACAGTCAAAAAATATTTTTCATCAAAAATCTGACTTTCGGCAATTCACTCAAAAATGGTTCCAAATGGTTGCAGAAAAATATTTTTTTGAAGAAATCCCTAAGCCCCGGGGTCACAATTTCATCAAAAATCTGACTTTCGGCAATTCACTCAAAAATGGTGCCAAAGGGTTGCAAATGCTCCCCTGAGAGTTTTGGGGGTCGAAAGAGAAGGCTTTTATTACAGGAAAAGAAATCAGCCCTCGACAACTTTACCGGCAGAAAAATATTTTTTTCAAAAAAATCCTTAAGCCCCGGGGTCACAATTTCATAGAAAATCTGACTTTCGGCAATTCACTCAAAAATAGTGCCAAACGGTTGCAAATGCTCCCCTGAAAGGTTTTTCAGTGGAAGCAGAAGTCTTTTTATTACAGGAAAAGGAATCAGCCCTCGACAACTTAACCGGCAGAAAATATTTTTTTTGAAAAAATCCCTAAGCCCCGGTGTCACAATTTCATCAAAAATCTGACTTTCGGCAATTTACTCAGAAATGGTGCCAAACGGTTGCAAATGCTCCCCTGAGAGTTTTGGCGGTCGACACAGAAGGCTTTTTATCACAGGAAAAGAAATCAGCCCTCGACAACTTAACCGGCAGAAAAATATTTTTTTGAAAAAATCCCTAAGCCCCGGGGTCACGATTTCATCAAAAATCTGACTTTCGGCAATTCACTCTAAAATGGTCCAAACGGTTGCTAATGCTCCCGTGAGAGGTTTTTCGGTGGAAACAGAAGTCTTTTTATCACAGGAAAAGGAATCAGCCCTCAACAACTTAACCGGCAGAAAATGATTTTTTTGAAAAAAATCCCTAAGCCCCGGGGTCACGATTTCATCAAAAATCTGACTTTCGGCAATTCACTCAGAAATGGTGCCAAACGGTTGCAAATGCTCCCCTGAGAGCTTTGGCGGTCGAAACAGAAGGCTTTTTATCACAGGAAAAGAAATCAGCCCTCGACAACTTCACCGGCAGAAAATGATTTTTTTGAAAAAATCCCTAAGCCCCGGGGTCACAATTTCATCAAAAATCTAACTTTCGGCGATTCACTCAAAAATGGTGCCAAACGGTTGCAAATGCTCCCTTGAGAGTTTTGGCGGTCGAAACAGAAGGCTTTTTATCACAGGAAAAGAAATCAGCCCTCGACAACTTCACCGGCAGAAAATGATTTTTTTGAAAGAAATCCCTAAGCCCCGGGGTCACAATTTCATCAAAAATCTGACTTTCGGCAATTCACTCAGAAATGGTGCGAAAAGGTTGCAAATGCTCCCCTGAGAGTTTTGGCGGTCGAAAGAGAAGGCTTTTTATTATAGGAAAAGAAATCAGCCCTCGACAACTTAACCGGCAGAAAAATATTTTTTTGAAAAAATCCCTACGGGGTCACGATTTCATAGAAAATCTGACTTTCGGCAATTGACTCAAAAATGGTGCCAAATTTTTGCAAATGCTCCCCTGAGAGTTTTGGCGGTCGAAACAGAAGGCTTTTTATCACAGGAAAAAAAATCAGCCCTCGACAACTTAACAGTCAAAAAATATTTTTTTGAAAAAATCCCTAAGCCCCGGGGTCACGATTTCATAGAAAATCTGACTTTCGGCAATTCACTCAGAAATGGTGCCAAACGGTTGCAAATGCTCCCCTGAGAGGTTTTTCGGTGGAAACAGAAGTCTTTTTATCACAGGAAAAGGAATCAGCCCTCAACAACTTAACCAGCAGAAAATTTTTTTTTTGAAAAAATCCCTAAGCCCCGGGGTCACGATTTCATCAAAAATCTGACTTTCGGCAATTCACTCAGAAATGGTGCCAAACGGTTGCAAATGCTCCCCTGAGAGTTTTGGCGGTCGAAACAGAAGGCTTTTTATCACAGGAAAAGAAATCAGCCCTCGACAACTTCACCGGCAGAAAATGGTTTTTTTGAAAAAAATCCCTAAGCCCCGGGGTCACAATTTCATCAAAAATCTGACTTTCGGCAATTCACTCAAAAATGGTGCCAAACGGTTGCAAATGCTCCCCTGAAAGGTTTTTCGATGGAAACAGAAGCCTTTTTATCACAGGAAAAGGAATCAGCCCTCAACAACTTATCCGGCAGAAAATGATATTTTTGAAAAAATCCCTAAGCCCCGGGGTCACAATTTCATCAAAAATCTGACTTTCGGCAATTCACTCAAAAATGGTTCCAAATGGTTGCAGAAAAATATTTTTTTGAAAAAATCCCTATGCCCCGGGGTCACAATTTCATCAAAAATCTGACTTTCGGAAATTCACTCAAAAATGGTGCCAAATGGTTGCCAATGCTCCCCTGAGAGTTTTGGCGGTCAAAAGAGAAGGCTTTTTATCACAGGAAAAGAAATCAGCCCTCGACAACTTCACCGGCAGAAAATGATTTTTTTGAAAGAAATCCCTAAGCCCCGGGGTCACAATTTCATCAAAAATCTGACTTTCGGCAATTCACTCAGAAATGGTGCCAAACGGTTGCAAATGCTCCCCTGAAATGTTTTTCGGTGGAAACAGAAGTCTTTTTATCACAGGAAAAGGAATCAGCCCTCAACAACTTAACCGGCAGAAAATGCTTTTTTTGAAGAAATCCCTAAGCCCCGGGGTCACAATTTCATCAAAAATCTGACTTTCGGCAATTCACTCAAAAATGGTGCCAAAGGGTTGCAAATGCGCCCCTGAGAGTTTTGGCGGTCGAAACAGAAGGCTTTTTCTCACAGGAAAAGAAATCAGCCCTCGACACCTTCACCGGCAGAAAATCATTTTTTTGAAAAAATCCCTAAGCCCCGGGGTCACAATTTCATCAAAAATCTGACTTTCGGCAATTTACTCAGAAATGGTGCCAAACGGTTGCAAATGCTCCCCTGAGAGTTCTGGCGGTCGACACAGAAGGCTTTTTATCACAGGAAAAGAAATCAGCCCTCGACAACTTAACTGGCAGAAAAATATTTTTTTAAAAAAATCCCTAAGCCCCGGGGTCACGATTTCATCAAAAATCTGACTTTCGGCAATTCACTCAAAAATGGTGCCAAATGGTTGCAAATGCTCCCCTGAGAGTTTTGGGGGTCGAAAGAGAAGGCTTTTATTACAGGAAAAGAAATCAGCCCTCGACAACTTTACCGGCAGAAAAATATTTTTTTCAAAAAAATCCTTAAGCCCCGGGGTCACAATTTCATAGAAAATCTGACTTTCGGCAATTCACTCAAAAATAGTGCCAAACGGTTGCAAATGCTCCCCTGAAAGGTTTTTCAGTGGAAGCAGAAGTCTTTTTATTACAGGAAAAGGAATCAGCCCTCGACAACTTAACCGGCAGAAAAAATTTTTTTTGAAAAAATCCCTAAGCCACGGGGTCACAATTTCATAGAAAATCTGACTTTCGGCAATTCACTCAGAAATGGTGCCAAAACGGTTGCAAATGCTCCCCTGAGAGTTTTGTTGGTCGAAACAGAAGGCTTTTTATCACAGGAAAAGAATTCAGCCCTCGACAACTTCACCGGCAGAAAAAATTTTTTTTGAAAAAATCCCTAAGCCCCGGGGTCACAATTTCATAGAAAATCTGACTTTCGGCAATTCACTCAGAAATGGTGCCAAAACGGTTGCAGATGCTCCCCTGAGAGTTTTGTCGGTCGAAACAGAAGGCTTTTTATCACAGGAAAAGAATTCAGCCCTCGACAACTTCACCGGCAGAAAAATTTTTTTTTGAAAAAATCCCTAAGCCCCGGGGTCACAATTTCATCAAAAATCTGACTTTCGGCGATTCACTCAAAAATGGTGCCAAACGGTTGCAAATGCTCCCCTGAGAGTTTTGGCGGTCGAAAGAGAAGGCTTTTTATTACAGGAAAAGAAATCAGCCCTCGACAACTTCACCGGCAGAAAAATATTTTTTTGAAAAAATCCCTAAGCCCCGGGGTCACAATTTCATAAAAAAATCTGACTTTCGGCGATTCACTCAAAAATGGTGCCAAACGGTTGCAAATGCTCCCTTGAGAGTTTTGGCGGTCGAAACAGAAGGCTTTTTATCACAGGAAAAGAAATCAGCCCTCGACAACTTCACCGGCAGAAAATGATTTTTTTGAAAAAAAATCCCTAAGCCCCGGGGTCACAATTTCATCAAAAATCTGACTTTCGGCAATTCACTCAGAAATGGTGCCAAAAGGTTGCAAATGCTCCCCTGAGAGTTTTGGCGGTCGAAAGAGAAGGCTTTTTATTACAGGAAAAGAAATCAGCCCTCGACAACTTCACCGGCAGAAAAATATTTTTTTGAAAAAATCCCTACGGGGTCACGATTTCATAGAAAATCTGACTTTCGGCAATTCACTCAGAAATGGTTCCAAAACGGTTGCAAATGCTCCCCTGAAAGGTTTTTCAGTGGAAGCAGAAGTCTTTCTATTACTGGAAAATGAATCAGCCCTCGACAACTTAACTGTCAGAAAAAGTTTTTTTTTTTTTAAATCCCTAAGCCCCAGGGTCACGATTTCATAGAAAATCTGACTTTCGGCAATTCACTCAGAAATGGTGCCAAACCGTTGCAAATGCTCCCCTGAGAGGTTCTTCGGTGGAAACAGAAGTCTTTTTATCACAGGAAAAGGAATCAGCCCGCAACAACTTAACCGGCAGAAAATGATTTTTTTGAAAAAAATCCCTAAACCCCGGGGTCACGATTTCATCAAAAATCTGACTTTCGGCAATTTACTCAGAAATGGTGCCAAACGGTTGCAAATGCTCCCCTGAGAGTTTTGGCGGTCGACACAGAAGGCTTTTTATCACAGGAAAAGAAATCAGCCCTCGACAACAGAAAAATATTTTTTTGAAAAAATCCCTAAGTCCCGGGGTCACAATTTCATGAAAAATCTGACTTTCGGCAATTCACTCTAAAATGGTCCAAACGGTTGCAAATGATCCCGTGAGAGGTTTTTCGGTGGAAACAGAAGTCTTTTTTTCACAGGAAAAGGAATCAGCCCTCAACAACTTAACCGGCAGAAAATGATTTTTTTGAAAAAAAATCCCTAAGCCCCGGGGTCACGATTTGATCAAAAATCTGACTTTCGGCAATTCACTCAGAAATGGTGCCAAACGGTTGCAAATGCTCCCCTGAGAGTTTTGGCGGTTGAAACAGAAGGCTTTTTATCACAGGAAAAGAAATCAGCCCTCGACAACTTCACGGGCAGAAAATGATTTTTTTGAAAAAATCCCTAAGCCCCGGGGTCACAATTTCATCAAAAATCTGACTTTCGGCAATTCACTCAAAAATGGTGCCAAACGGTTGCAAATGCTCCCCTAAAAGGTTTTTCGATGGAAACAGAAGCCTTTTTATCACAGGAAAAGGAATCAGCCCTCAACAACTTATCCGGCAGAAAATGATATTTTTGAAAAAATCCCTAAGCCCCGGGGTCACAATTTCATCAAAAATCTGACTTTCGGCAATTCACTCAAAAATGGTGCCAAATGGTTGCCAATGCTCCCCTGAGAGTTTTGGCGGTCAAAAGACAAGGCTTTTTATCACAGGAAAAGAAATCTGCCCTTGACAGCTTAACTGGCAGAAAAAGATTTTTTTGAAAAAATCCCTAAGCCCCGGGGTCACAATTTCATCAAATATCTGACTTTCGGCAATTTACTCAGAAAATCCCTAAGCCCCGGGGTCACAATTTCATCAAAAATCTGACTTTCGGCAATTCACTCAAAAATGGTGCCAAATGGTTCTAAATGCTCCCCTGAGAGTTTTGGCGGTCAAAAGAGAAGGCTTTTTATCACAGGAAAAGAAATCAGCCCTCGATAACTTCACCGGCAGAAAAATATTTTTTTGAAAAAATCCCTAAGCCCCGGGGTCACGATTTCATAGAAAATCTGACTTTCGGCAATTCACTAAAAAATGGTGCCAAACGGTTGCAAATGCTCCCTTAAAAGGTTTTTCGGTGGAAGCAGAAGTCTTTTTATTACAGGAAAAAGAATCAGCCCTCGACAACTTAACCGGCAGAAAAATATTTTTTTGAAAAAATCCCTAAGCCCTGGGGTCAGGATTTCATAGAAAATCTGACTTTCAGCAATTCACTCAAAAATGGTGCCAAACGGTTGCAAATGCTCCCGTGAGAGGTTTTTCGGTGGAAACAGAAGTCTTTGTATCACAGGAAAAGGAATCAGCCCTCAACAACTTAACCGCCAGAAAATGATTTTTTTGAAAAAAATCCCTAAGCCCCGGGGTCACAATTTCATCAAAAATCTGACTTTCGGCAATTCACTCAAAAATGGTGCCAAATGGTTGCAAATGCTCCCCTGAGAGTTTTGGCGGTCGAAAGGGAAGGCTTTTTATTACAGGAAAAGAAATCAGCCCTCAACAACTTCACTGGCAGAAAAATATTTTTTTGAAAAAATCACTAGACCCCGGGGTCACAATTTCATAGAAAATCTGACTTTCGGCAATTCACTCAGAAATGGTGCCAAACGGTTGCAAATGCTCCCCTGAGAGTTTTGGCGGTCGACACAGAAGGCTTTTTATCACAGGAAAAGAAATCAGCCCTCAACAACTTAACCGCCAGAAAATGATTTTTTTGAAAAAAATCCCTAAGCCCCGGGGTCACAATTTCATCAAAAATCTGACTTTCGGCAATTCACTCAAAAATGGTGCCAAATGGCTGCAAATGCACCCCTGAGAGTTTTGGCGGTCGAAACAGAAGGCGTTTTATCACAGGAAAAGTAATCAGCGCTCGACAACTTAAAAGGCAGAAAAAGATTTTTTTGAAAAAATCCCTAAACCCCGGGGTCACGATTTCATCAAAAATCTGACTTTCGGCAATTCACTCAAAAATGGTGCCAAATGGTTGCAAATGCTCCCCTGAGAGTTTTGGCAGTCAAAAGAGAAGGCTTTTTATCACAGGAAAAGAAATCTGCCCTCAACAACTTAATCGGCAGAAAATGATTTTTTTGAAAAAATCGCTAAGCCCCGGGGTCACGATTTCATAGAAAATCTGACTTTCGGCAATTCACTAAAAAATGGTGCCAAACGGTTGCAAATGCTCCCCTAAAAGGTTTTTTGGTGGAAGTAGAAGTCTTTTTATTACAGGAAAAGGAATCAGCCCTCGACAACTTAACCGGCAGAAAAATATTTTTTTGAAAAAATCCCTAAGCCCTGGGGTCACGATTTCATAGAAAATCTGACTTTCAGCAATTCACTCAAAAATGGTGCCAAACGGTTGCAAATGCTCCCGTGAGAGGTTTTTGCGGTCGAAACAGAAGGCTTTTTATCACAGGAAAAGTAATCAGCGCTCGACAACTTAACCGGCAGAAAAAGATTTTTTTGAAAAAATCCCTAAACCCCGGGGTCACGATTTCATCAAAAATCTGAATTTCGGCAATTCACTCAAAAATGGTGCCAAATGGTTCTAAATGCTCCCCTGAGAGTTTTGGCGGTCAAAAGAGAAGGCTTTTTAACACAGGAAAAGAAATCAGCCCTCGATAACTTCACCGGCAGAAAAATATTTTTTGGAAAAAATCCCTAAGCCCCGGGGTCACGATTTCATAGAAAATCTGACTTTCGGCAATTCACTAAAAAATGGTGCCAAACGGTTGCAAATGCTCCCTTAAAAGGTTTTTCGGTGGAAGCAGAAGTCTTTTTATTACAGGAAAAAGAATCAGCCCTCGACAACTTAACCGGCAGAAAAATATTTTTTTGAAAAAATCCCTAAGCCCTGGGGTCAGGATTTCATAGAAAATCTGACTTTCAGCAATTCACTCAAAAATGGTGCCAAACGGTTGCAAATGCTCCCGTGAGAGGTTTTTCGGTGGAAACAGAAGTCTTTGTATCACAGGAAAAGGAATCAGCCCTCAACAACTTAACCGCCAGAAAATGATTTTTTTGAAAAAAATCCCTAAACCCCGGGGTCACGATTTCATCAAAAATCTGACTTTCGGCAATTCACTCAGAAATGGTGCCAAACGGTTGCAAATGTTCCCCTGAGAGTTTTGGGGGTCGAAAGAGAAGGCTTTTTATCACAGGAAAAGGAATCTGCCCTTGACAACTTAACTGGCAGAAAAAGATTTTTTTGAAAAAATCCTTAAGCCCCGGGGTCACAATTTCATAGAAAATCTGACTTTCGGCAATTCACTGAAAAATGGTGCCAAACGGTTGCAAATGCTCCCCTGAAAGGTTTTTCGGTGGAAACAGAAGTCTTTTTATCACAGGAAAAGTAATCAGCCCTCAACAACTTAAGTGGCAAAAAAAGATTTTTTTCCAAAAATACCTAAGCCCCGGGGTCACAATTTCATCAAAAATCTGACTTTCGGCAATTCACTCAAAAATGGTGCCAAATGGCTGCAAATGCACCCCTGAGAGTTTTGGCGGTCGAAACAGAAGGCGTTTTATCACAGGAAAAGTAATCAGCGCTCGACAACTTAAAAGGCAGAAAAAGATTTTTTTGAAAAAATCCCTAAACCCCGGGGTCACGATTTCATCAAAAATCTGACTTTCGGCAATTCACTCAAAAATGGTGCCAAATGGTTGCAAATGCTCCCCTGAGAGTTTTGGCAGTCAAAAGAGAAGGCTTTTTATCACAGGAAAAGAAATCTGCCCTCAACAACTTAATCGGCAGAAAATGATTTTTTTGAAAAAATCGCTAAGCCCCGGGGTCACGATTTCATAGAAAATCTGACTTTCGGCAATTCACTAAAAAAATGGTGCCAAACGGTTGCAAATGCTCCCCTAAAAGGTTTTTTGGTGGAAGTAGAAGTCTTTTTATTACAGGAAAAGGAATCAGCCCTCGACAACTTAACCGGCAGAAAAATATTTTTTTGAAAAAATCCCTAAGCCCTGGGGTCACGATTTCATAGAAAATCTGACTTTCAGCAATTCACTCAAAAATGGTGCCAAACGGTTGCAAATGCTCCCGTGAGAGGTTTTGGCGGTCGAAACAGAAGGCTTTTTATCACAGGAAAAGTAATCAGCGCTCGACAACTTAACCGGCAGAAAAAGATTTTTTTGAAAAAATCCCTAAGCCCCGGGGTCACGATTTCATCAAAAATCTGACTTTCGGCAATTCACTCAAAAATGGTGCCAAATGGTTGCAATTGCTCCCCTGAGAGTTTTGGCAGTCAAAAGAGAAGGCTTTTTATCACAGGAAAAGAAATCTGCCCTCAACAACTTAATTGGCAGAAAATGATTTTTTTGAAAAAATCGCTAAGCCCCGGGGTCACGATTTCATAGAAAATCTGACTTTCGGCAATTCACTAAAAAATGGTGCCAAACGGTTGCAAATGCTCCCTTAAAAGGTTTTTCGGTGGAAGCAGAAGTCTTTTTATTACAGGAAAAAGAATCAGCCCTCGACAACTTAACCGGCAGAAAAATATTTTTTTGAAAAAATCCCTAAGCCCTGGGGTCAGGATTTCATAGAAAATCTGACTTTCAGCAATTCACTCAAAAATGGTGCCAAACGGTTGCAAATGCTCCCGTGAGAGGTTTTTCGGTGGAAACAGAAGTCTTTGTATCACAGGAAAAGGAATCAGCCCTCAACAACTTAACCGCCAGAAAATGATTTTTTTGAAAAAAATCCCTAAACCCCGGGGTCACGATTTCATCAAAAATCTGACTTTCGGCAATTCACTCAGAAATGGTGCCAAACGGTTGCAAATGTTCCCCTGAAAGTTTTGGGGGTCGAAAGAGAAGGCTTTTGATCACAGGAAAAGTAATCAGCGCTCGACAACTTAACCGGCAGAAAAAGATTTTTTTGAAAAAATCCCTAAGCCCCGGGGTCACGATTTCATCAAAAATCTGACTTTCGGCAATTCACTCAAAAATGGTGCCAAATGGTTGCAATTGCTCCCCTGAGAGTTTTGGCAGTCAAAAGAGAAGGCTTTTTATCACAGGAAAAGAAATCTGCCCTCAACAACTTAATTGGCAGAAAATGATTTTTTTGAAAAAATCGCTAAGCCCCGGGGTCACGATTTCATAGAAAATCTGACTTTCGGCAATTCACTAAAAAATGGTGCCAAACGGTTGCAAATGCTCCCTTAAAAGGTTTTTCGGTGGAAGCAGAAGTCTTTTTATTACAGGAAAAACAATCAGCCCTCGACAACTTAAACGGCAGAAAAATATTTTTTTGAAAAAATCCCTAAGCCCTGGGGTCAGGATTTCATAGAAAATCTGACTTTCAGCAATTCACTCAAAAATGGTGCCAAACGGTTGCAAATGCTCCCGTGAGAGGTTTTTCGGTGGAAACAGAAGTCTTTGTATCACAGGAAAAGGAATCAGCCCTCAACAACTTAACCGCCAGAAAATGATTTTTTTGAAAAAAATCCCTAAACCCCGGGGTCACGATTTCATCAAAAATCTGACTTTCGGCAATTCACTCAGAAATGGTGCCAAACGGTTGCAAATGTTCCCCTGAAAGTTTTGGGGGTCGAAAGAGAAGGCTTTTTATCACAGGAAAAGGAATCTGCCCTTGACAACTTAACTGGCAGAAAAAGATTTTTTTGAAAAAATCCTTAAGCCCCGGGGTCACAATTTCATAGAAAATCTGACTTTCGGCAATTCACTGAAAAATGGTGCCAAACGGTTGCAAATGCTCCCCTGAAAGGTTTTTCGGTGGAAACAGAAGTCTTTTTATCACAGGAAAAGTAATCAGCCCTCAACAACTTAAGTGGCAAAAAAAGATTTTTTTCCAAAAATACCTAACCCCCGGGGTCACAATTTCATCAAAAATCTGACTTTCGGCAATTCACTCAAAAATGGTGCCAAATGGCTGCAAATGCACCCCTGAGAGTTTTGGCGGTCGAAACAGAAGGCGTTTTATCACAGGAAAAGTAATCAGCGCTCGACAACTTAAAAGGCAGAAAAAGATTTTTTTGAAAAAATCCCTAAACCCCGGGGTCACGATTTCATCAAAAATCTGACTTTCGGCAATTCACTCAAAAATGGTGCCAAATGGTTGCAAATGCTCCCCTGAGAGTTTTGGCAGTCAAAAGAGAAGGCTTTTTATCACAGGAAAAGAAATCTGCCCTCAACAACTTAATCGGCAGAAAATGATTTTTTTGAAAAAATCGCTAAGCCCCGGGGTCACGATTTCATAGAAAATCTGACTTTCGGCAATTCACTAAAAAATGGTGCCAAACGGTTGCAAATGCTCCCCTAAAAGGTTTTTTGGTGGAAGTAGAAGTCTTTTTATTACAGGAAAAGGAATCAGCCCTCGACAACTTAACCGGCAGAAAAATATTTTTTTGAAAAAATCCCTAAGCCCTGGGGTCACGATTTCATAGAAAATCTGACTTTCAGCAATTCACTCAAAAATGGTGCCAAACGGTTGCAAATGCTCCCGTGAGAGGTTTTGGCGGTCGAAACAGAAGGCTTTTTATCACAGGAAAAGTAATCAGCGCTCGACAACTTAACCGGCAGAAAAAGATTTTTTTGAAAAAATCCCTAAGCCCCGGGGTCACGATTTCATCAAAAATCTGACTTTCGGCAATTCACTCAAAAATGGTGCCAAATGGTTGCAATTGCTCCCCTGAGAGTTTTGGCAGTCAAAAGAGAAGGCTTTTTATCACAGGAAAAGAAATCTGCCCTCAACAACTTAATTGGCAGAAAATGATTTTTTTGAAAAAATCGCTAAGCCCCGGGGTCACGATTTCATAGAAAATCTGACTTTCGGCAATTCACTAAAAAATGGTGCCAAACGGTTGCAAATGCTCCCCTAAAAGGTTTTTTGGTGGAAGTAGAAGTCTTTTTATTACAGGAAAAGGAATCAGCCCTCGACAACTTAACCGGCAGAAAAATATTTTTTTGAAAAAATCCCTAAGCCCTGGGGTCACGATTTCATATAAAATCTGACTTTCAGCAATTCACTCAAAAATGGTGCCAAACGGTTGCAAATGCTCCCGTGAGAGGTTTTGGTGGTCGAAACAGAAGGCTTTTTATCACAGGAAAAGGAATCAGCCCTCAACAACTTAACCGCCAAAAAATGATTTTTTTGAAAAAAAATCCCTAAGCCCCGGGGTCACAATTTCATCAAAAATCTGACTTTCGGCAATTCACTCAAAAATGGTGCCAAATGGTTGCAAATGCTCCCCTGAGAGTTTTGGCGGTCAAAAGAGAAGGCTTTTTATCACAGGAAAAGAAATCTGCCCTCAACAACTTAACCGCCAGAAAATGATTTTTTTGAAAAAAAATCCCTAAACCCCGGGGTCACGATTTCATCAAAAATCTGACTTTCGGCAATTCACTCAGAAATGGTGCCAAACGGTTGCAAATGTTCCCCTGAGAGTTTTGGGGGTCGAAAGAGAAGGCTTTTTATCACAGGAAAAGGAATCTGCCCTTGACAACTTAACTGGCAGAAAAAGATTTTTTTGAAAAAATCCTTAAGCCCCGGGGTCACAATTTCATAGAAAATCTGACTTTCGGCAATTCACTGAAAAATGGTGCCAAACGGTTGCAAATGCTCCCCTGAAAGGTTTTTCGGTGGAAACAGAAGTCTTTTTATCACAGGAAAAGTAATCAGCCCTCAACAACTTAAGTGGCAAAAAAAGATTTTTTTCCAAAAATACCTAACCCCCGGGGTCACAATTTCATCAAAAATCTGACTTTCGGCAATTCACTCAAAAATGGTGCCAAATGGCTGCAAATGCACCCCTGAGAGTTTTGGCGGTCGAAACAGAAGGCGTTTTATCACAGGAAAAGTAATCAGCGCTCGACAACTTAAAAGGCAGAAAAAGATTTTTTTGAAAAAATCCCTAAACCCCGGGGTCACGATTTCATCAAAAATCTGACTTTCGGCAATTAACTCAAAAATGGTGCCAAATGGTTGCAAATGCTCCCCTGAGAGTTTTGGCAGTCAAAAGAGAAGGCTTTTTATCACAGGAAAAGAAATCTGCCCTCAACAACTTAATCGGCAGAAAATGATTTTTTTGAAAAAATCGCTAAGCCCCGGGGTCACGATTTCATAGAAAATCTGACTTTCGGCAATTCACTAAAAAATGGTGCCAAACGGTTGCAAATGCTCCCCTAAAAGGTTTTTTGGTGGAAGTAGAAGTCTTTTTATTACAGGAAAAGGAATCAGCCCTCGACAACTTAACCGGCAGAAAAATATTTTTTTGAAAAAATCCCTAAGCCCTGGGGTCACGATTTCATAGAAAATCTGACTTTCAGCAATTCACTCAAAAATGGTGCCAAACGGTTGCAAATGCTCCCGTGAGAGGTTTTGGCGGTCGAAACAGAAGGCTTTTTATCACAGGAAAAGTAATCAGCGCTCGACAACTTAACCGGCAGAAAAAGATTTTTTTGAAAAAATCCCTAAGCCCCGGGGTCACGATTTCATCAAAAATCTGACTTTCGGCAATTCACTCAAAAATGGTGCCAAATGGTTGCAATTGCTCCCCTGAGAGTTTTGGCAGTCAAAAGAGAAGGCTTTTTATCACAGGAAAAGAAATCTGCCCTCAACAACTTAATTGGCAGAAAATGATTTTTTTGAAAAAATCGCTAAGCCCCGGGGTCACGATTTCATAGAAAATCTGACTTTCGGCAATTCACTAAAAAATGGTGCCAAACGGTTGCAAATGCTCCCCTAAAAGGTTTTTTGGTGGAAGTAGAAGTCTTTTTATTACAGGAAAAGGAATCAGCCCTCGACAACTTAACCGGCAGAAAAATATTTTTTTGAAAAAATCCCTAAGCCCTGGGGTCACGATTTCATATAAAATCTGACTTTCAGCAATTCACTCAAAAATGGTGCCAAACGGTTGCAAATGCTCCCGTGAGAGGTTTTGGCGGTCGAAACAGAAGGCTTTTTATCACAGGAAAAGGAATCAGCCCTCAACAACTTAACCGCCAAAAAATGATTTTTTTGAAAAAAAATCCCTAAGCCCCGGGGTCACAATTTCATCAAAAATCTGACTTTCGGCAATTCACTCAAAAATGGTGCCAAATGGTTGCAAATGCTCCCCTGAGAGTTTTGGCGGTCAAAAGAGAAGGCTTTTTATCACAGGAAAAGAAATCTGCCCTCAACAACTTAATCGGCAGAAAATGATTTTTTTGAAAAAATCGCTAAGCCCCGGGGTCACGATTTCATAGAAAATCTGACTTTCGGCAATTCACTAAAAAATGGTGCCAAACGGTTGCAAATGCTCCCCTAAAAGGTTTTTTGGTGGAAGTAGAAGTCTTTTTATTACAGGAAAAGGAATCAGCCCTCGACAACTTAACCGGCAGAAAAATATTTTTTTGAAAAAATCTCTAAGCCCTGGGGTCACGATTTCATAGAAAATCTTACTTTCAGCAATTCACTCAAAAATGGTGCCAAACGGTTGCAAATGCTCCCGTGAGAGGTTTTTCGGTGGAAACAGAAGTCTTTTTATCACAGGAAAAGGAATCAGCACTCGACAACTTAACCGGCAGAAAAAGATTTTTTTGAAAAAATCCCTAAGCCCCGGGGTCACGATTTCATCAAAAATCTGACTTTCGGCAATTCACTCAAAAATGGTGCCAAATGGTTGCAATTGCTCCCCTGAGAGTTTTGGCGGTCAAAAGAGAAGGCTTTTTATCACAGGAAAAGAAATCTGCCCTCAACAACTTAATTGGCAGAAAATGATTTTTTTGAAAAAATCGCTAAGCCCCGGGGTCACGATTTCATAGAAAATCTGACTTTCGGCAATTCACTCAGAAATGGTGCCAAACGGTTGCAAATGCTCCCCTGAGAGTTTTGGCGGTCGAAACAGAAGGCTTTTTATCATAGGAACAGAAATCAGCAATCGACAACTTCACCGGCAGAAAAATATTTTTTTGAAAAAATCCCTAAGCCCCGGGGTCACAATTTCATCAAAAATCTGACTTTCGGCAATTCACGCAGAAATGGTGCCAAACGGTTGCAAATGCTCCCCTGAGAATTTTGGCGGTCGAAACAGAAGGCTTTTTATCACAGGAAAAGAAATCAGCCCTCGACAACTTCACCGGCAGAAAAATATTTTTTTGAAAAAATCCCTAAGCCCCGGGGTCACAATTTCATCAAAAATCTTACTTTCGGCGATTCACTCAAAAATGGTGCCACAACGGTTGCAAATGCTCCCCTGAGAGTTTTGGCAGTGGAAACAGAAGTTATTTTATCACAGGAAAAGAAATCAGCCCTCAACAACTTAACCGGCAGAAAAATATTTTTTTGAAAAAATCCCTAAGCCCCGCGGTCACGATTTCATAGAAAATCTGACTTTCGGCAATTCACTCAAAAATGGTGCCAAATTTTTGCAAATGCTCCCCTGAGAGTTTTGGCGGTCGAAACAGAAGGCTTTTTATCACAGGAAAAGAAATCAGCCCTCGACAACTTAACAGTCAAAAAATATTTTTTCGAAAAAATCCCTAAGCCCCGGGGTCACAATTTCATCAAAAATCTGACTTTCGGCAATTCACTTTGAAATGGTTCCAAAACGGTTGCAAATGCTCCCCTGAAAGGTTTTTCGGTGGAAACAGAAGTCTTTCTATTACTGGAAAATGAATCAGCCCTCGACAACTTAACTGGCAGAAAAAGTTTTTTTTGAAAAAATCCCTAAGCCCCGGGGTCACGATTTCATAGAAAATCTGACTTTCGGCAATTCACTCAGAAATGGTGCCAAACGGTTGCAAATGCTCCCCTGAGAGGTTTTTCGGTGGAAACAGAAGTCTTTTTATCACAGGAAAAGGAATCAGCCCTCAACAACTTAAACGGCAGAAAATGGTTTTTTTGAAAAAAATCCCTAAACCCCGGGGTCACGATTTCATCAAAAATCTGACTTTCGGCAATTCACTCAGAAATGGTGCCAAACGGTTGCAAATGCTCCCCTGAGAGTTTTGGGGGTCGAAAGAGAAGGCTTTTTATCACAGGAAAAGGAATCTGCCCTTGACAACTTAACTGGCAGAAAAAGATTTTTTTGAAAATATCCTTAAGCCCCGGGGTCACAATTTCATAGAAAATCTGACTTTCGGCAATTCACTAAAAAATGGTGCCAAACGGTTGCAAATGCTCCCCTAAAAGGTTTTTTGGTGGAAGTAGAAGTCTTTTTATTACAGGAAAAGGAATCAGCCCTCGACAACTTAACCGGCAGAAAAATATTTTTTTGAAAAAATCCCTAAGCCCTGGGGTCACGATTTCATAGAAAATCTGACTTTCAGCAATTCACTCAAAAATGGTGCCAAACGGTTGCAAATGCTCCCGTGAGAGGTTTTGGCGGTCGAAACAGAAGGCTTTTTATCACAGGAAAAGTAATCAGCGCTCGACAACTTAACCGGCAGAAAAAGATTTTTTTGAAAAAATCCCTAAGCCCCGGGGTCACGATTTCATCAAAAATCTGACTTTCGGCAATTCACTCAAAAATGGTGCCAAATGGTTGCAATTGCTCCCCTGAGAGTTTTGGCGGTCAAAAGAGAAGGCTTTTTATCACAGGAAAAGAAATCTGCCCTCAACAACTTAATTGGCAGAAAATGATTTTTTTGAAAAAATCGCTAAGCCCCGGGGTCACGATTTCATAGAAAATCTGACTTTCGGCAATTCACTAAAAAATGGTGCCAAACGGTTGCAAATGCTCCCCTAAAAGGTTTTTCGGAGGAAGTAGAAGTCTTTTTATTACAGGAAAAGGAATCAGCCCTCGACAACTTAACCGGCAGAAAACGATTTTTTTGAAAAAATCCCTAAGCCCTGGGGTCACGATTTCATAGAAAATCTGACTTTCAGCAATTCACTCAAAAATGGTGCCAAACGGTTGCAAATGCTCCCGTGAGAGGTTTTGGCGGTCGAAACAGAAGGCTTTTTATCACAGGAAAAGGAATCAGCCCTCAACAACTTAACCGCCAGAAAATGATTTTTTTGAAAAAAAATCCCTAAGCCCCGGGGTCACAATTTCATCAAAAATCTGACTTTCGGCAATTCACTCAAAAATGGTGCCAAATGGTTGCAAATGCTCCCCTGAGAGTTTTGGCGGTCAAAAGAGAAGGCTTTTTATCACAGGAAAAGAAATCTGCCCTCAACAACTTAATCGGCAGAAAATGATTTTTTTGAAAAAATCGCTAAGCCCCGGGGTCACGATTTCATAGAAAATCTGACTTTCGGCAATTCACTAAAAAATGGTGCCAAACGGTTGCAAATGCTCCCCTGAAAGGTTTTTCGGTGGAAGCAGAAGTCTTTTTATTACAGGAAAAGGAATCAGCCCTCGACAACTTAACTGGCAGAAAAATATTTTTTTGAAAAAATCCCTAAGCCCTGGGGTCACGATTTCATAGAAAATCTGACTTTCAGCAATTCACTCAGAAATGGTGCCAAACGGTTGCAAATGCTCCCGTGAGAGGTTTTTCGGTGGAAACAGAAGTCTTTTTATCACAGGAAAAGGAATCAGCCCTCAACAACTTAAACGGCAGAAAATGGTTTTTTTGAAAAAAATCCCTAAACCCCGGGGTCACGATTTCATCAAAAATCTGACTTTCGGCAATTCACTCAGAAATGGTGCCAAACGGTTGCAAATGCTCCCCTGAGAGTTTTGGGGGTCGAAAGAGAAGGCTTTTTATCACAGGAAAAGGAATCTGCCCTTGACAACTTAACTGGCAGAAAAAGATTGTTTTGAAAAAATCCTTAAGCCCCGGGGTCACAATTTCATAGAAAATCTGACTTTCGGCAATTCACTAAAAAATGGTGCCAAACGGTTGCAAATGCTCCCCTAAAAGGTTTTTTGGTGGAAGTAGAAGTCTTTTTATTACAGGAAAAGGAATCAGCCCTCGACAACTTAACCGGCAGAAAAATATTTTTTTGAAAAAATCCCTAAGCCCTGGGGTCACGATTTCATAGAAAATCTGACTTTCAGCAATTCACTCAAAAATGGTGCCAAACGGTTGCAAATGCTCCTGTGAGAGGTTTTGGCGGTCGAAACAGAAGGCTTTTTATCACAGGAAAAGTAATCAGCGCTCGACAACTTAACCGGCAGAAAAAGATTTTTTTGAAAAAATCCCTAAGCCCCGGGGTCACGATTTCATCAAAAATCTGACTTTCGGCAATTCACTCAAAAATGGTGCCAAATGGTTGCAATTGCTCCCCTGAGAGTTTTGGCGGTCAAAAGAGAAGGCTTTTTATCACAGGAAAAGAAATCTGCCCTCAACAACTTAATTGGCAGAAAATGATTTTTTTGAAAAAATCGCTAAGCCCCGGGGTCACGATTTCATAGAAAATCTGACTTTCGGCAATTCACTCAGAAATGGTGCCAAACGGTTGCAAATGCTCCCCTGAGAGTTTTGGCGGTCGAAAGAGAAGGCTTTTTATCACAGGAACAGAAATCAGCAATCGACAACTTCACCGGCAGAAAAATATTTTTTTGAAAAAATCCCTAAGCCCCGGGGTCACAATTTCATCAAAAATCTGACTTTCGGCAATTCACGCAGAAATGGTGCCAAACGGTTGCAAATGCTCCCCTGAGAATTTTGGCGGTCGAAACAGAAGGCTTTTTATCACAGGAAAAGAAATCAGCCCTCGACAACTTCACCGGCAGAAAAATATTTTTTTGAAAAAATCCCTAAGCCCCGGGGTCACAATTTCATCAAAAATCTGACTTTCGGCGATTCACTCAAAAATGGTGCCACAACGGTTGCAAATGCTCCCCTGAGAGTTTTGGCAGTGGAAACAGAAGTTATTTTATCACAGGAAAAGAAATCAGCCCTCAACAACTTAACCGGCAGAAAAATATTTTTTTGAAAAAATCCCTAAGCCCCGCGGTCACGATTTCATAGAAAATCTGACTTTCGGCAATTCACTCAAAAATGGTGCCAAATTTTTGCAAATGCTCCCCTGAGAGTTTTGGCGGTCGAAACAGAAGGCTTTTTATCACAGGAAAAGAAATCAGCCCTCGACAACTTAACAGTCAAAAAATATTTTTTCGAAAAAATCCCTAAGCCCCGGGGTCTCAATTTCATCAAAAATCTGACTTTCGGCAATTCACTTTGAAATGGTTCCAAAACGGTTGCAAATGCTCCCCTGAAAGGTTTTTCGGTGGAAGCAGAAGTCTTTCTATTACTGGAAAATGAATCAGCCCTCGAAAACTTAACTGGCAGAAAAAGTTTTTTTTGAAAAAATCCCTAAGCCCCGGGGTCACGATTTCATAGAAAATCTGACTTTCGGCAATTCACTCAGAAATGGTGCCAAACGGTTGCAAATGCTCCCCTGAGAGGTTTTTCGGTGGAAACAGAAGTCTTTTTATCACAGGAAAAGGAATCAGCCCTCAACAACTTAAACGGCAGAAAATGGTTTTTTTGAAAAAAATCCCTAAACCCCGGGGTCACGATTTCATCAAAAATCTGACTTTCGGCAATTCACTCAGAAATGGTGCCAAACGGTTGCAAATGCTCCCCTGAGAGTTTTGGGGGTCGAAAGAGAAGGCTTTTTGTCACAGGAAAAGGAATCTGCCCTTGACAACTTAACTGGCAGAAAAAGATTGTTTTGAAAAAATCCTTAAGCCCCGGGGTCACAATTTCATAGAAAATCTGACTTTCGGCAATTCACTAAAAAATGGTGCCAAACGGTTGCAAATGCTCCCCTAAAAGGTTTTTTGGTGGAAGTAGAAGTCTTTTTATTAGAGGAAAAGGAATCAGCCCTCGACAACTTAACCGGCAGAAAAATATTTTTTTGAAAAAATCCCTAAGCCCTGGGGTCACGATTTCATAGAAAATCTGACTTTCAGCAATTCACTCAAAAATGGTGCCAAACGGTTGCAAATGCTCCCGTGAGAGGTTTTGGCGGTCGAAACAGAAGGCTTTTTATCACAGGAAAAGTAATCAGCGCTCGACAACTTAACCGGCAGAAAAAGATTTTTTTGAAAAAATCCCTAAGCCCCGGGGTCACGATTTCATCAAAAATCTGACTTTCGGCAATTCACTCAAAAATGGTGCCAAATGGTTGCAATTGCTCCCCTGAGAGTTTTGGCGGTCAAAAGAGAAGGCTTTTTATCACAGGAAAAGAAATCTGCCCTCAACAACTTAATTGGCAGAAAATGATTTTTTTGAAAAAATCGCTAAGCCCCGGGGTCACGATTTCATAGAAAATCTGACTTTCGGCAATTCACTAAAAAATGGTGCCAAACGGTTGCAAATGCTCCCCTAAAAGGTTTTTCGGAGGAAGTAGAAGTCTTTTTATTACAGGAAAAGGAATCAGCCCTCGACAACTTAACCGGCAGAAAAAGATTTTTTTGAAAAAATCCCTAAGCCCTGGGGTCACGATTTCATCAAAAATCTGACTTTCGGCAATTCACTCAAAAATGGTGCCAAATGGTTGCAAATGCTCCCCTCAGAGTTTTGTCAGTCGAAACAGAAGACTTTTTATCACAGGAAAAGAATTCAGCCCTCGACAACTTCACCGGCAGAAAAAAATTTTTTTGAAAAAATCCCTAAGCCCCGGGGTCACAATTTCATCAAAAATCTGACTTTCGGAGATTCACTCAAAAATGGTGCCAAACGGTTGCAAATGCTCCCCTGAGAGTTTTGGCGGTCGAAACAGAAGGCTTTTTATCACAGGAAAAGAAATCAGCCCTCGACAACTTCACCGGCAGAAAATGATTTTTTTTGAAAAAATCCCTAAGCCCCGGGGTCACAATTTCATCAAAAATCTGACTTTCGGCAATTCACTCAGAAATGGTGCCAAACGGTTGCAAATGCTCCCCTGAGAGTTTTGGCGGTCGAAAGAGAAGGCTTTTTATCACAGGAACAGAAATCAGCAATCGACAACTTCACCGGCAGAAAAATATTTTTTTGAAAAAATCCCTAAGCCCCGGGGTCACAATTTCATCAAAAATCTGACTTTCGGCAATTCACTCAGAAATGGTGCCAAATGGTTGCAAATGCTCCCCTGAGAATTTTGGCGGTCGAAACAGAAGGCTTTTTATCACAGGAAAAGAAATCAGCCCTCGACAACTTCACCGGCAGAAAATGATTTTTTTGAAAAAATCCCTAAGCCCCGGGGTCACAATTTCATCAAAAATCTGACTTTCGGCAATTCACTCAAAAATGGTGCCAAATGATTGCAAATGCTCCCCTCAGAGTTTTGGGGGTCGAAAGAGAAGGCTTTTTATCACAGGAAAAGGAATCTGCCCTTGACAACTTAACTGGCAGAAAAAGATTTTTTTGAAAAAATTCCTAAGCCCCGGGGTCACAATTTCATCAAAAATCTGACTTTCGGCAATTCACTCAAAAATGGTGCCAAATGGCTGCAAATGCACCCCTGAGAGTTTTGGCGGTCGAAACAGAAGGCGTTTTATCACAGGAAAAGTAATCAGCGCTCGACAACTTAAAAGGCAGAAAAAGATTTTTTTGAAAAAATCCCTAAGCCCCGGGGTCACGATTTCATCAAAAATCTGACTTTCGGCAATTCACTCAAAAATGGTGCCAAATGGTTGCAATTGCTCCCCTGAGAGTTTTGGCGGTCAAAAGAGAAGGCTTTTTATCACAGGAAAAGAAATCTGCCCTCAACAACTTAATTGGCAGAAAATGATTTTTTTGAAAAAATCGCTAAGCCCCGGGGTCACGATTTCATAGAAAATCTGACTTTCGGCAATTCACTAAAAAATGGTGCCAAACGGTTGCAAATGCTCCCCTAAAAGGTTTTTCGGAGGAAGTAGAAGTCTTTTTATTACAGGAAAAGGAATCAGCCCTCGACAACTTAACCGGCAGAAAAAGATTTTTTTGAAAAAATCCCTAAGCCCTGGGGTCACGATTTCATCAAAAATCTGACTTTCGGCAATTCACTCAAAAATGGTGCCAAATGGTTGCAAATGCTCCCCTGAGAGTTTTGTCAGTCGAAACAGAAGACTTTTTATCACAGGAAAAGAATTCAGCCCTCGACAACTTCACCGGCAGAAAAAATTTTTTTTGAAAAAATCCCTAAGCCCCGGGGTCACAATTTCATCAAAAATCTGACTTTCGGAGATTCACTCAAAAATGGTGCCAAACGGTTGCAAATGCTCCCCTGAGAGTTTTGGCGGTCGAAACAGAAGGCTTTTTATCACAGGAAAAGAAATCAGCCCTCGACAACTTCACCGGCAGAAAATGATTTTTTTTGAAAAAATCCCTAAGCCCCGGGGTCACAATTTCATCAAAAATCTGACTTTCGGCAATTCACTCAGAAATGGTGCCAAACGGTTGCAAATGCTCCCCTGAGAGTTTTGGCGGTCGAAAGAGAAGGCTTTTTATCACAGGAACAGAAATCAGCAATCGACAACTTCACCGGCAGAAAAATATTTTTTTGAAAAAATCCCTAAGCCCCGGGGTCACAATTTCATCAAAAATCTGACTTTCGGCAATTCACTCAGAAATGGTGCCAAATGGTTGCAAATGCTCCCCTGAGAATTTTGGCGGTCGAAACAGAAGGCTTTTTATCACAGGAAAAGAAATCAGCCCTCGACAACTTCACCGGCAGAAAATGATTTTTTTGAAAAAATCCCTAAGCCCCGGGGTCACAATTTCATCAAAAATCTGACTTTCGGCAATTCACTCAAAAATGGTGCCAAATGATTGCAAATGCTCCCCTCAGAGTTTTGGGGGTCGAAAGAGAAGGCTTTTTATCACAGGAAAAGGAATCTGCCCTTGACAACTTAACTGGCAGAAAAAGATTTTTTTGAAAAAATTCCTAAGCCCCGGGGTCACAATTTCATCAAAAATCTGACTTTCGGCAATTCACTCAAAAATGGTGCCAAATGGCTGCAAATGCACCCCTGAGAGTTTTGGCGGTCGAAACAGAAGGCGTTTTATCACAGGAAAAGTAATCAGCGCTCGACAACTTAAAAGGCAGAAAAAGATTTTTTTGAAAAAATCCCTAAACCCCGGGGTCACGATTTCATCAAAAATCTGACTTTCGGCAATTCACTCAAAAATGGTGCCAAATGGTTGCAAATGCTCCCCTGAGAGTTTTGGCAGTCAAAAGAGAAGGCTTTTTATCACAGGAAAAGAAATCTGCCCTCAACAACTTAATCGGCAGAAAATGATTTTTTTGAAAAAATCGCTAAGCCCCGGGGTCACGATTTCATAGAAAATCTGACTTTCGGCAATTCACTAAAAAATGGTGCCAAACGGTTGCAAATGCTCCCCTAAAAGGTTTTTCGGTGGAAGTAGAAGTCTTTTTATTACAGGAAAAGGAATCAGCCCTCGACAACTTAACCGGCAGAAAAAGATTTTTTTGAAAAAAACCCTAAGCCCCGGGGTCACGATTTCATCAAAAATCTGACTTTCGGCAATTCACTCAAAAATGGTGCCAAATGGTTGCAAATGCTCCCCTGAGAGTTTTAGCGGTCAAAAGAGAAGGCTTTTTATCACAGGAAAAGAAATCTGCCCTCAACAACTTAATCGGCAGAAAATGATTTTTTTGAAAAAATCCCTAAGCCCCGGGGTCACAATTTCATCAAAAATCTGACTTTCGGAGATTCACTCAAAAATGGTGCCAAACGGTTGCAAATGCTCCCCTGAGAGTTTTGGCGGTCGAAACAGAAGGCTTTTTATCACAGGAAAAGAAATCAGCCCTCGACAACTTCACCGGCAGAAAATGATTTTTTTTGAAAAAATCCCTAAGCCCCGGGGTCACAATTTCATCAAAAATCTGACTTTCGGCAATTCACTCAGAAATGGTGCCAAACGGTTGCAAATGCTCCCCTGAGAGTTTTGGCGGTCGAAAGAGAAGGCTTTTTATCACAGGAACAGAAATCAGCAATCGACAACTTCACCGGCAGAAAAATATTTTTTTGAAAAAATCCCTAAGCCCCGGGGTCACAATTTCATCAAAAATCTGACTTTCGGCAATTCACTCAGAAATGGTGCCAAACGGTTGCAAATGCTCCCCTGAGAATTTTGGCGGTCGAAACAGAAGGCTTTTTATCACAGGAAAAGGAATCTGCCCTTGACAACTTAACTGGCAGAAAAAGATTTTTTTGAAAAAATCCTTAAGCCCCGGGGTCACAATTTCATAGAAAATCTGACTTTCGGCAATTCACTGAAAAATGGTGCCAAACGGTTGCAAATGCTCCCCTGAAAGGTTTTTCGGTGGAAACAGAAGTCTTTTTATCACAGGAAAAGAAATCAGCCCTCAACAACTTAAGTGGCAAAAAAAGATTTTTTCCCAAAAATACCTAAGCCCCGGGGTCACATTTTCATCAAAAATCTGACTTTCGGCAATTCACTCAGAAATGGTGCCAAAACGGTTGCAAATGCTCCTCTGAGAGTTTTGGCGGTGGAAACAGAAGTTATTTTATCACAGGAAAAGAAATCAGCCCTCGACAACTTAACCGGCAGAAAATGATTTTTTTGAAAAAATCCTTAAGCCCCGGGGTCACAATTTCATAGAAAATCTGACTTTCGGCAATTCACTGAAAAATGGTGCCAAACGGTTGCAAATGCTCCCCTGAAAGGTTTTTCGGTGGAAACAGAAGTCTTTTTATCACAGGAAAAGTAATCAGCCCTCAACAACTTAAGTGGCAAAAAAAGATTTTTTTCCAAAAATACCTAAGCACCGGGGTCACAATTTCATCAAAAATCTGACTTTCGGCAATTCACTCAAAAATGGTGCCAAATGGTTGCAAATGCTCCCCTGAGAGTTTTGGCGGTCGAAACAGAAGGCTTTTTATCACAGGAAAAGAAATCAGCCCTCGACAACTTCACCGGCAGAAAATGATTTTTTTGAAAAAAACCCTAAGCCCCGGGGTCACAATTTCATCAAAAATCTGACTTTCGGCAATTCACTCAAAAATGGTGCCAAATGATTGCAAATGCTCCCCTCAGAGTTTTGGGGGTCGAAAGAGAAGGCTTTTTATCACAGGAAAAGGAATCTGCCCTTGACAACTTAACTGGCAGAAAAAGATTTTTTTGAAAAAATCCTTAAGCCCCGGGGTCACAATTTCATAGAAAATCTGACTTTCGGCAATTCACTGAAAAATGGTGCCAAACGGTTGCAAATGCTCCCCTAAAAGGTTTTTCGGTGGAAACAGAAGTCTTTTTATCACAGGAAAAGAAATCAGCCCTCAACAACTTAAGTGGCAAAAAAAGATTTTTTTCCAAAAATACCTAAGCCCCGGGGTCACAATTTCATCAAAAATCTGACTTTCGGCAATTCACTCAAAAATGGTGCCAAAACGGTTGCAAATGCTCCTCTGAGAGTTTTGGCGGTGGAAACAGAAGTTATTTTATCACAGGAAAAGAAATCAGCCCTCGACAACTTAACCGGCAGAAAATGATTTTTTTGAAAAAATCCCTAAGCCCCGGGGTCACGATTTCATAGAAAATCTGACTTTCGGCAATTCACTCAAAAATGGTGCCAAATGGTTGCAAATGCTCCCCTCAGAGTTTTGGGGGTCGAAAGAGAAGGCTTTTTATCACAGGAAAAGGAATCTGCCCTTGACAACTTAACTGGCAGAAAAAGATTTTTTTGAAAAAATCCTTAAGCCCCGGGGTCACAATTTCATAGAAAATCTGACTTTCGGCAATTCACTCAAAAATGGTGCCAAATGGTTGCAAATGCTCCCCTGAGAGTTTTGGCGGTCGAAACAGAAGGCTTTTTATCACAGGAAGAGTAATCAGCGCTCGACAACTTAACCGGCAGAAAAATATTGTTTTGAAAACAACCCTAAACCCCGGGGTCACAATTTCATCAAAAATCTGACTTTCGGCAATTCACTCAAAAATGGTGCCAAATGGTTGCAAATGCTCCCCTGAGAGTTTTGGCGGTCGAAACAGAAGGCTTTTTATCACAGGAAAAGGAATCTGCCCTTGACAACTTAACTGGCAGAAAAAGATTTTTTTGAAAAAATCCTTAAGCCCCGGGGTCACAATTTCATAGAAAATCTGACTTTCGGCAATTCACTGAAAAATGGTGCCAAACGGTTGCAAATGCTCCCCTAAAAGGTTTTTCGGTGGAAACAGAAGTCTTTTTATCACAGGAAAAGAAATCAGCCCTCAACAACTTAAGTGGCAAAAAAAGATTTTTTTCCAAAAATACCTAAGCCCCGGGGTCACAATTTCTTCAAAAATCTGACTTTCGGCAATTCACTCAAAAATGGTGCCAAAACGGTTGCAAATGCTCCTCTGAGAGTTTTGGCGGTGGAAACAGAAGTTATTTTATCACAGGAAAAGAAATCAGCCCTCGACAACTTAACCGGCAGAAAATGATTTTTTTGAAAAAATCCCTAAGCCCTGGGGTCACGATTTCATAGAAAATCTGACTTTCGGCAATTCACTCAAAAATGGTGCCAAATGGTTGCAAATGCTCCCCTCAGAGTTTTGGGGGTCGAAAGAGAAGGCTTTTTATCACAGGAAAAGGAATCTGCCCTTGACAACTTAACTGGCAGAAAAAGATTTTTTTGAAAAAATCCTTAAGCCCCGGGGTCACAATTTCATAGAAAATCTGACTTTCGGCAATTCACTCAAAAATGGTGCCAAATGGTTGCAAATGCTCCCCTGAGAGTTTTGGCGGTCGAAACAGAAGGCTTTTTATCACAGGAAGAGTAATCAGCGCTCGACAACTTAACCGGCAGAAAAATATTTTTTTGAAAAAAACCCTAAGCCCCGGGGTCACAATTTCATCAAAAATCTGACTTTCGGCAATTCACTCAAAAATGGTGCCAAATGGTTGCAAATGCTCCCCTGAGAGTTTTGGCGGTCGAAACAGAAGGCTTTTTATCACAGGAAAAGGAATCTGCCCTTGACAACTTAACTGGCAGAAAAAGATTTTTTTGAAAAAATCCTTAAGCCCCGGGGTCACAATTTCATAGAAAATCTGACTTTCGGCAATTCACTGAAAAATGGTGCCAAACGGTTGCAAATGCTCCCCTGAAAGGTTTTTCGGTGGAAACAGAAGTCTTTTTATCACAGGAAAAGTAATCAGCCCTCAACAACTTAAGTGGCAAAAAAAGATTTTTTTCCAAAAATACCTAAGCCCCGGGGTCACAATTTCATCAAAAATCTGACTTTCGGCAATTCACTCAAAAATGGTGCCAAGTGGTTGCAAATGCTCCCCTGAGAGTTTTGGCGGTCGCAACAGAAGGCTTTTTATCACAGGAAAAGTAATCAGCGCTCGACAACTTAAAAGGCAGAAAAAGATTTTTTTGAAAAAATCCCTAAGTCCCGGGGTCACAATTTCATCAAAAATCTGACTTTCGGCAATTCACTCAAAAATGGTGCCAAATGGTTGCAAATGCTCCCCTGAGAGTTTTGGCGGTCAAAACAGAAGGCTTTTTATCACAGGAAAAGAAATCTGCCCTCAACAACTTAATCGGCAGAAAATGATTTTTTTGAAAAAATCGCTAAGCCCCGGGGTCACGATTTCATAGAAAATCTGACTTTCGGCAATTCACTAAAAAATGGTGCCAAACGGTTGCAAATGCTCCCCTAAAAGGTTTTTCGGTGGAAGCAGAAGTCTTTTTATTACAGGAAAAGGAATCAGCCCTCGCCAACTTAACCGGCAGAAAAATATTTTTTTGAAAAAATCCCTAAGCCCTGGGGTCACGATTTCATAGAAAATCTGACTTTCAGCAGTTCACTCAAAAATGGTGCCAAACGGTTGCAAATGTTCCCGTGAGAGGTTTTTCGGTGGAAACAGAAGTCTTTTTATCACAGGAAAAGGAATCAGCCCTCAAGAACTTAACCGCCAGAAAATGATTTTTTTGAAAAAAAATCCCTAAGCCCCGCTGTCACAATTTCATAAAAAATCTGACTTTCGGCAATTCACTCAAAAATGGTGCCAAATGGTTGCAAATGCTCCCCTGAGAGTTTTGACGGTCGAAACAGAAGGCTTTTTATCACAGGAAGAGTAATCAGCACTCGACAACTTAACCGGCAGAAAAATATTTTTTTGAAAAAAACCCTAAGCCCCGGGGTCACAATTTCATCAAAAATCTGACTTTCGGCAATTCACTCAAAAATGGTGCCAAATGGTTGCAAATGCTCCCCTGAGAGTTTTGGCGGTCGAAACAGAAGGCTTTTTATCACAGGAAGAGTAATCAGCGCTCGACAACTTAACCGGCAGAAAAATATTTTTTTGAAAAAAACCCTAAGCCCCGGGGTCACAATTTCATCAAAAATCTGACTTTCAGCAGTTCACTCAAAAATGGTGCCAAACGGTTGCAAATGTTCCCGTGAGAGGTTTTTCGGTGGAAACAGAAGTCTTTTTATCACAGGAAAAGGAATCAGCCCTCAAGAACTTAACCGCCAGAAAATGATTTTTTTGAAAAAAATCCCTAAGCCCCGCTGTCACAATTTCATAAAAAATCTGACTTTCGGCAATTCACTCAAAAATGGTGCCAAATGGTTGCAAATGCTCCCCTGAGAGTTTTGACGGTCGAAACAGAAGGCTTTTTATCACAGGAAAAGGAATCAGCCCTCAACAACTTAACCGGCAGAAAATGATTTTTTTGAAAAAATCCCTAACCGGGGTAACAATTTCATAAAAAATCTGACTTTCGGCAATTCACTCAAAAATGGTGCCAAACGGTTGCAAATGAAAGGTTCGGTGGAAACAGAAGTCTTTTTATCACAGGAAAAGGAATCAGCCCTCAACAACTTAACCGGCAGAAAATGATTTTTTTGAAAAAATCCCTAAGCCCTGGGGTCACGATTTCATAGAAAATCAGACTTTCGGCAATTTACTCAAAAATGGGGCCAAACGGTTGCAAATGCTGCCCGGAGAGTTTTGGCGGATGTAATAGAAGGCTTTTTATCACAGGAAAAGAAATCAGTCCTCGACAACTTAACTGGCAGAAAAATATTTTTTTGAAAAAATCCCTAAGCCCAGGGGTCACAATTTCATAGAAAATCTGACTTTCGGCAATTCACTAAAAATGGTGCCAAACGGTTGCAAATGCTCCCCTGAAAGGTTTTTCGGTGGAAACAGGAGTCTTTTTATCACAGGAAAAGGAATCAGCCCTCGACAACTTCAGCGGCAGAAAATGATTTTTTTGAAAAAATCCCTAAGCCCCGGGGTCACAATTTCATCGAAAATCTGACTTTCGGCAATTCACTCAAAAATGGTGCCAAACGGTTGCAAATGCTCCCCTGAAAGGTTTTTCGGTGGAAACAGAAGTCTTTTTATCACAGGAAAAGGAATCAGCCCTCAACAACTTAACCAGCAGAAAATGATTAGGGAGGACCGGTTGGTACAAGGAATACAGGTCGGAGTGAAACAATATAAATTGAAAGCTTTTGCAGATGATTTGGTTTTAACATTACAGGAGCCAGAATCTAGTACAAAAAGAGCTTTAGAATTGATTCATGAGTTTGGTCGGGTGGCGGGATTTAAGTTGAACAAGCAAAAAACTAAGGTTTTGGGGAAAAATTTGACATCTTCAGAAACAGATGGGTTTCAGAAGGAGACAGAATTAAGTGTGGTTAAAAAAGTGAAATACCTAGGGGTTCATTTGTCTGCTAAAAATTTGAATTTATTCAAAGACAATTATGAAAAATGTTGGTCGGAAATCAAAAAAGATTTGGAAATTTGGTCAAGACTGAAACTTTCCTTGTTGGGTAGAATCGCAGCTATAAAAATGAATGTATTGCCGAAAATGTTATTTTTGTTTCAAACCCTACAGATTGTGGACAGAGTGGAATGTTTTGGAAGGTGGCAGAAGGATATATCAAGGTTTGTTTGGCAGGGCAAAAAGCCCCGGATAAAGTTTAAAATATTAACTGATTCAAAAGAAAGAGGGGGGTTTGCCCTGCCAGACCTGAGATTGTATTATGAAGCTGCGGCCTTCAGTTGGATGAAAGATTGGTTACTTCTTGAGAACACTGATGTCCTAGATCTGGAAGGGTTTGACAATGCTTTTGGTTGGCATGCATATTTGTGGTACGACAAGGCAAAGGTTCATAAAATGTTCAAAAATCACATTGTCAGAAAATCAATATTTATGGTCTGGATAAAATACAAGGACTTACTAGAAGGTAAGACTCCGAGGTGGCTATCACCAGCAGAGGCCAAGGCCTGGAAAAAACCCAATATGGAGGTTGGTTGGCCAAAATATGGGGAAATCATAGAAAAAGTTGGAGAAACTTGGAGGCTGCAGAGTTTTGAAAAACTAAAGAACAAGGTGCAAAACTGGTTTCATTATGCTCAAATTCAAGAGGTCTTTAAGTTGGACAAAAAAATAGGTTTCCAGGTGGAAAAATCGAAACTAGAGACAGAATTGTTAGAACCAAGGACCAAGGTACTTTCGAGAATGTACAACTTGCTGCTTAAATGGAACACTCAGGATGAGACAGTCAAATCAGCAATGATAAAATGGGCTCAGGATATTGGGTACAACATTATGTTTGAAGACTGGGAAAGGTTATGGACCACCGGTATGAAATTCACGGCATGTAATGCCCTGAAAGAGAATATTATGAAAATGATATACAGGTGGTACATGACCCCAGTCAAGCTTGCTAAGATATATCATTTGTCTGATAATAAATGTTGGAAATGTAAGGAGGCTGAAGGGACATTCTTTCACCTCTGGTGGACTTGCCCAAAAGTGAAGGCCTTCTGGGAAATGATTTATAATGAGTTAAAAAAGGTGTTTAAGTACACCTTTCCTAAGAAACCAGAGGCCTTCCTCCTGGGCATTGTTGGCCAGAAGGTGTTAAAGAAGGACAGAACTTTTTTTATGTACGCAACAACAGCAGCAAGAATTCTTATTGCAAAATACTGGAAGACACAAGATTTGCCCACACTGGAAGAGTGGCAGACGCAGTTGATGGACTACATGGAATTGGCTGAAATGACCGGCAGAATCCGAGATTTGGGAGAAGAAACAATGGAGGAGGATTGGAAAAAGTTCAAGGACTATTTACGAAAATATTATAAGTTATATGAATGTTAAGAATTTGCATGATTTGGAAAATCTAGCTTCAGCAACAAGATTCGGTGATATGGGAAATTAAGTTATAATTATGAAGGGACTAAGGTTTAAAATGACATTACATTTATATCAAGGTAAAAGTAAATTGACAATAAGTATTTTAAACCTAAAACATAACTATTTGAAAGTACAAAGAAATGCATGAAACAAGGTAATAATTTGTTGATATTTTTAATATAAAGAATGCAGGGTGAGGAGGACGTGGGGAAGTCCGGTTGGTGATGAAAAAATGTCTTGAAAAGATGGATTCTTTTTTCTTTCTTTCTTTTTCTTTTTTCTTACTACTGTTATATATCTGACTTCATTTCTGTACCTGAGAAAAGCAATAAAAATATTTATTAAAAAAAAGAAGTTTTTTTATCACAGGACAAGAAATCAGCCCTCAACAACTTAACCGGTGGAAAAGATTTTTTTGAAAAAAAAACCCTAAGCCCCGGGGTCACAATTTCAGCAAAAATCTGACTTTTGACAATTCACTCAAAAATGGTGCCAAAAGCTTGAAAATGCTCTCTTGAAAGGTTAGGCAGTCGAAACAGAAGGTTTTTTATCACAGGACAAGAAATCAGCCCTCAACAACTTAACCCGCAGAATTTATTTTTTTTGAAAAAATCCCTAAGCCCCGGCGTCACAATTTCAGCAAAAATCTGACTTTTGGCAATTCACTCAAAAATGGTGCCAAAAGCTTGAAAATGCTCTCTTGAAAGGTTAGGCAGTCGAAACAGAAGGCTTTTTATCACAGGACAAGAAATCACCACTCAACAACTTAACCCGCAGAATTTTTTTTTTTGAAAAAATCCCTAAGCCCCGGCGTCACAATTTCAGCAAAAATCTGACTTTTGGCAATTCACTCAAAAATGGTGCCAACCGGTTGCAAATGCTCCCCTGAAAGCTTTGGCAGTCGAAATAGAAGGCTTCTTATCACAGGACACGAAATCAGCCCTCAACAACTTAACCGGCGGAAATTTTTTTTTTGAAAAAATCCCTAAGCCCCGGGGTCACAATTTCAGCAAAAATCTGACTTTTGGCAATTCACTCAAATATGGTGCCAACAGCTTGAAAATGCTCTCTTGAAAGGTTTGGCAGTCGAAACAGAAGGTTTTTTATCACAGGACAAGAAATCAGCCCTCAACAACTTAACCGGCGGAAAATATTTTTTTGAAAAAATCCCTAAGCCCCGGGGTCACAATTTCAGCAAAAATCTGACTTTTGGCAATTCACTCAAAAATGGTGCCAAAAGCTTAAAAATGCTCTCTTGAAAGGTTTGGCAGTCGAAACGGAAGGTTTTTTATCACAGGACAAGAAATCAGCCCTCAACAACTTATCCCGCGTAAAAGATTTTTTTGAAAAAATCCCTAAGCCCCGGGGTCACAATTTCAGCAAAAATCTGACTTTTGGCAATTCACTCAAATATGGTGCCAACAGCTTGAAAATGCTCTCTTGAAATGTTTGGCAGTCGAAACAGAAGGTTTTTTATCACAGGACAAGGAATCAGCCCTCAACAACTTAACCGGCGGAAAATATTTTTTTGAAAAAATCCCTAAGCCCCGGGGTCACAATTTCAGCAAAAATCTGACATTCTGCAATTCACTCAAAAATGGTGCCCAGCTGTTGCAAATGCTCCCCTGAAAGGTTTTTCGGTGGAAACAGAAGGGTTTTTATCACCAGACCAGATATATGCCCTCCTAAATTTAACCTGCGTAGAATTTAAAAAAAAAAAAATCCCTAAGCTGCGCGGTCACAATTTCAGAAAAAATCTGACGTTCTGCAATTCACTCAAAAATGGTGCCCAGCTGTTGCAAATGCTCCCCTGAAAGGTTTTTCCATGGAAACAGAAGGGTTTTTATCACCGGACCAGATATATGCCCTCCACAATTTAACCTGTGGAAAAACTTTTTTTTGAAAAAATCCCTAAGCTGCGCGGTCACAATTTCAGCAAAAATCTGACGTTCTGCAATTCACTCAAAAATGGTGCCCAGCTGTTGCAAATGCTCCCCTGAAAGGTTTTTCGGTGGAAACAGAAGGGTTTTTATCATCGGAAAAAGAATTAGCCCTCGGCGACTGAACTTGTGGAAAAACTTTTTTATGAAAAAATCCCTAAGTCGCGTCGTCACAATTTCAGCAAAAATCTGACGTTCTGCAATTCACTCAAAAGTGGTGCCCAGCTGTTGCAAATGCTCCCCTGAAAGGTTTTTCCATGGAAACAGAAGGGTTTTTATCATCGGAAAAAGAATTAGCCCTCAACGACTGAACTTGAGGAAAAACTTTTTTTGAAAAAATCCCTAAGCCGCGCGGTCACAATTTCAGAAAAAATCTGACGTTCTGCAATTCACTCAAAAATGGTGCCCAGCTGTTGCAAATGCTCCCCTGAAAGGTTTTTCCATGGAAACAGAAGGGTTTTTATCACCGGACCAGATATATGCCCTCCACAATTTAACCTGTGGAAAAACTTTTTTTTTGAAAAAATCCCTAAGTCGCGCAGTCACAATTTCAGCAAAAATCTTACGTTCTGCAATTCACTCAAAAATGGTGCCCAGCTGTTGCAAATGCTCCCCTGAAAGGTTTTTCGGTGGAAACAGAAATCCCTAAGCAGCGCGGTCACAATTTCAGCAAAAATCTGACGTTCTGCAATGCAGTGAAAAATTGTGCCGAACTGTTACAAATGCTCCCCTGAAATGTTTTTCGGTGGAAACAGAAGGCTTATTATCACAGGACCAGAAATATGCCCTCCACAATTTAACCTGCGGAAAACCTTTTTATTTTATTTTTTAAATAATCCCTAAACCGCGCGGTCACAGTTTCAGCAAAAATCTGACGTTCTGCAATTCACGCAAAAGTACCGTTTGCTATTTATATGGCACCTGAAGATGTCCCAGCGGTTGTAACAGCAGGCAGAGTAGAAGCTGTGCCTGAGGGATCCAGCAACTACAGTGATACCTCAGGTTAAGAACTTAATTCATTCTGGGATTCTGTTCTTAACCTGAAACTGTTCTTAACCTGAAGCACCACTTTAGCAAATGGGGCCTCCTGCTGCCGCTGCGCCGCCACTGCACGATTTCTGTTCTCATCCTGAAGCAAAGTTCTTAACCTGAGGTACTATTTCTGGGTTAGTGGAATCTGTAACCTGAAGCGTATGTAACCTGAAGTGGATGTAACCTGAGGCACTACTGTATACATCTGGCAGAGAACAAGTTCTGGCCAGGTATGGCAAAGAGTTTCCTTGCCACATGTCGGCAACCACACCTACTGCGCCACATCTAGCTCTGCCATTAGGCAAAGTGGTGCTGGAGGATCAGAAGTGGGGGCAGCAAGTCGCTGGGTAAGGAGAAACCCTCTCCGTTGTAGACTCCAAGTGTAAATATGTGTACAATAAACCGTACAGTGGTACCTCGGGTTAAGAACTTAATTCGTTCTGGAGGTCCATTCTTAACCTGAAACTGTTCTTAACCTGAAGTTCCACTTTAGCTAATGGGGCCTCCCACTGCCAAGGTACTATTTCTGGGTTAGCGGAGTCTGTAACCTGAAGTGTCTGTAACTTGATGCGTCTGTAACCCAAGGTACCACTGTATTTCTTAGAGACACTGCTCTGCAGGGGCGGAGGAAAGAGGGCAGTGGGGGTGGTGTGCCCCGGGTGTCACCACTGAGGGGGGTGAGAAGATGCCAGGCAGCACTCACTGCAAGGCCTGCAGCGTGCCCGAGCCACGCAACTTCCCTGGGAAAGACGTAGTGGCTTGGGCGCTCGCAGGCTACGCGCTGCCCAAACGGTCCCCCCGCTGCCTCCCCCCGCTGTAGGGCGTCTGAGTGGAAGGAGGCAGGCAGACTCCAGAGGCCCCGCAGTGTGTCCCGCCCTATGGACGGCTTGCCCCAGGCACCCGAGCGGCTTCCTCCATCACGGCTGCTGTGTCTCAATTTTCCCAGTGGAAACACAACTCAGTTATTTCCCCTTCCGAAACAAAGCAAGTGGAATGATCAATAATAATAATAATTTATTATTTATACCCCGCCCATCTGGCTGAGTTTCCCCAGCCACTCTGGGCGGCTTCCAATCAAGTGTTGAAAACAATAGAGCATCAAACATTAAAAACGTCCCTAAACAGAGCTGCCTTCAGATGTCTTCTAAAAGTTGTTTATTTCCTTGACATGTGATGGGAGGGCGTTCCACAGGGCAGGTGCCACTACCGAGAAGGCCTCTGCCTGGTTCCCTGTAACCTCACTTCTCGCAATGAGGGAACCGCCAAAAGGCCCTCGGAGCTGGACCTCAGCGTCTGGGATGAACGATGGGGATGGAGACGCTCCTTCAGATATACAGGACCAAGGCTGTTTAAGGCTTTAAAGGTCAGCACCAACACTTTGAGTTGTGCTCGGAAACGTACTGGTGTTTTGTGGTCCCGGCAGTCGCTCCCAGTCACCAATCTAGCTGCTGCATTCTGGAAAACTGATTGTCCCTCTGTCTGTCTGTGCCTGTCTGTCTGTGTGTCTGTCTGTCTGTCTGTCTTTGTGCACACACACTCACTTCGTCTAATGTGGGTTAAACCACAGAGCCTAGGGCTTGCCGATCAGAAGGTCAGCAGTTTGAATCCCTGCGACGGGGTGAGCTCCAGCTGCTCCGTCCCTGCTCCTACCCACCTAGCACTTCGAAAGCATGTCAAAGTGCAAGTAGATAAATAGGTACCGCTCTGGCGGGAAGGTAAACGGTGTTTCCATGCACTGCTCTGGTTCGCCAGAAGCGGCTTAGTCATGCTGGCTGCATGACATGGAAGCTGTACGCCAGCTCCCTCGGCCAATAAAGCGAGATGAGCGCCACAACCCCAGAGTCGACCACAACTGGACCTAATAATGGTCAGGGGTCCCTTTACCTTAAATCTGCACATGACTTTTGCAAAGTGTGCAAGAAGCCATAGAGAAGGAGGGAGGCTTGTAATAAGAGGTTGGAGAGTGTCTCCGTGCCCAGGTTTTATGTCCCACCCTCCTCAAACAAAAGGAATCGTTCTATGGCAACTGTTGCTGTGGCTACTTCGTTCTCTGGTGCAGTACCACATGTGCCCAAGAGAGGGCTATATTCCACCAGTAAAAACAACCCACCACTAGTGTGTTGAATTGTTCAACTTTCGAATTCGATAAATAAGGCGTGTTATAAAATTGTCTCATGATTTAGAAATTCAAAAGTTTTTTTGGTTAAATCATTATAATTTTGTTTGGTCTGGTAAGTAATATGTGTGTAAATTACACAGAATTCATTAAAATGATTGCCAACTACTCGCAGTTATATTATATATTAATCTTATTATTGTTGTTACTTAGCATTACCTGACATTTCCAAAAACATAAAATTTAAGTTATTTGGTTTTCTGAAAGCAATCAAAAGTCAAATTTTGAAATGTTAAATTGATTGTAAAACTAATGAAATGTATAAACTTCAAAAGTATAAAAACTTTTTTTAAAAAAACACACCTTGATTTCCTTTTCCCTCTTTCTGCGGTTCCTTAAAATTATTTTTAATATTTTCTGCATATCCAAATTAACTTAATTTGCTCATTTATTCATCTACTTTAAATATATACTCTTATCAAACTGCATGTTATTACAGTAATCCTACCAATGTTCTTATCTGTTTACAGTTTGTTTATAAACATTCAATGAACCATTTCCATTCTTTTATTAAAAGTTTATCTTGATTTCTTATTTTTCCAGTAAGTTCCACCATTTCTGCATATTCCCTAAGTTTTTGTATCTGTTCTTCTTTTGCTGAGACTTCTTCTTCTTTCCATTTTTGGACAAGTAACATTCTTGCTGCTGTAGTCACATACATGAATAAATTTCTATACAACTTGGCTAGTTCTGTCCCTATCATCTTGCGTTGCTCTTTTACATGAATTAGTCTGCCATGTGCCTAGAAAGCTTGGCTCTGAGTGGTTTCCCCCCTTGCCCTGCTCCTTTTCCCAGAGGAAAAAAACCTGTGTGCTAGCTTTAAAATTGGAACAAATGGGAAAACTGGTAACTGTTTGCACGTCAAATGTGAAAACCATGTCCAAATTAAATATGGCTCTTCGTCCACAAGGACCAGCAGAGGGCACCAGAGAGCTGCTCATGTACCTCAAAGATAAAAAGGTTGTTATCTATACCAGTGATGGCTAGACTTAGCCCTCCAGCTGTTTTGGAACTACACTTCCCATCATCCCTGACCACTGTTAGCTAGGAATGATGGGAGTTGTAGTCCCAAAACAGCTGGAGGGCCAAGTTTGGCCATCACTGATCTATACTAAACAAGCCTTCTCTGACCTTATGCCCACCAGATGTTTTAGACTGCAGTTCCCTTGTGCCCCTGCTGATGGGGGCTGTCATCATGAAAAGAACCAACCCTGAGCAGGAGACCCATGTGACTAGAAATCACAGAAGGGTTTTAGAAAACAAGAGACTGGGCCAAGAATTTATATCCTCAGATGTAAAAAAGAAAAGGGGAATTGTGATCTATGTGAACCCTAAACTAGATGCAAAAAAAATCTTTAAAGATGATGAGGGTAGATTACTAGGGGTAAAAATAACAAAAGGTAAAGAACATTTAATTATAGTAGGAGTTTATTGCACCGAATGGTAACAAAACAGATTTTTTCAGAAAAGTAGAAGCTAATTTACTGGAATTTATAGAAGAGGAAATTATTTTGATGGGAGACCTAAATGGTGTCACATCAATAGAATTAGATAGGACAGAGAGAGAAAGAAAATTTTAAAAAGGCAGACTCCCAGACACCTTCTTTCAGATGGTAGAAAACTTAAATTTGATTGATACATGGAGATATAAAAACCCAGGAGAAAGACAGTATACACATTTCTCGGAAGTTAAAAAATCAGCCGGCAGAATTGACAGCATATGGATATCAAATAACTTAACAACTAAAATTAAAAAAGCAGAAATACAGACCAAAATTATTACAGATCACAACCCAGTCACATTAGAATTAAAGGAACACAAGAAAACTAATAAAAGATGGAGACTTAATGAAAGACTATTAAATGACAAAAAGATTGTGAAAAAAGCGCAAGAACTATTGAGAGAATTTTTTGAATTAAATAAAGAACAGGATACAGACTTCAGGACAATATGGGATGCAAGTAAAGCTTTTATAAGAGGCTTTTACATACAACAAAGTGCAATAAGGAAAAGAAACAGAGAGCAAAAACTAGAACAAATAAGGAAAGAAATAGGAATAAATGAAAAATTATTAGCAGAACAACCAAAAAATGAATTAATAAACCAAAAACTAAAAATATTACAAACCCAGGCTTCAGCAATATTAAATAGCGAAATTCAGGACAATATCAAATGGATGAAACAAAGGTCATTCGAATTTGCAAATAAACCTGGAAAGATGCTAGCCTGGCAACTGAAAAAGAGACAAAAGGAAAAACTGATTGATAAAATAGTGGAAGAGGGGAGAACTTTAGATAACCCTGAGGAAATTAAAAAGTGTTTTACAAAATATTATAATAAGCTATATAAAGCAGGAAATGAGACAGAGGTTGAAATAAAAGAGTATTTATGTGGAAAGGATATACCTAAAAGTAAGAAAGAAAAGATTCAAGAGCTAAACTCCCCAATAACCACGACAGAGCTTCACCAAGCGATAATTAAGATGAAACTGGGAAAATCCCCAGGCCCAGATGGTCTCACCGCAATACATTACAAAAAATTAGAGGAATCACTATTATCACCTATGAAGACACTCTTAAATAGAATATTAGAAGACGGGAAGATTCCCAACACCTGGAAACAGGCGCACATAGTAGTAATCCCAAAACAAGGACGAAATAAAGAGTTTATAACTAATTATAGACCAATATCATTATTAAATAACGATTACAAGATTTATGCACAAATATTGGCAACAAGACTAAAGACAGTTTTGCAGGATTGTATAAATAAAGAGCAGGCAGGGTTCTTACCGGGCAGGAAAATGAGTGATAATATAAGAACAGTGATTGATATGATCGAGTATTTAGATATGAAACCAAGTAAGAAGGTAGCCTTTGCTTTTGTGGACGCGGAAAAGGCATTTGACAAAGTATCATGGAAATTTCTAAAAATATTATTAGACCAGATGGACATGGGAGACCAAATTACAAGAGGGCTAAAAGCTATTTATGAACAACAAGAAGCAAATATAATAATAAATAATGATGCGACTGATTATTTTAAAATACAGAAGGGCACCAGACAAGGGTGCCCACTTTCACCTTTATTATTCATTTTGGTTTTGGAAATATTAAATCAAGAAATCAGATTGGATCAAGAAATAAATGGAATATCCCTAGGAGAGAAAATATACAAAATAAGGGCATTTGCAGATGATTTAGTTTTAATGGTGGAAAACCCAAAGGAAAGTTTAGCAAAGGCTCTAGAAAAAATGGGAAACTTTGGAAGGGTATCAGGTTTTGCTTTGAATAAAGAAAAAACGAAATTAATGGTAAAAAAACATGGGAGATCAAGAGAAAAAGGAACTGGTAGAAGAATTTGGATTACAAATCGTAAAAAAGTGAAATATTTAGGTATACAATTAACAATGAAAAATATAAATTTGTTTGAAGATAATTATAAAAAAATTTGGGAAGAAACAAAAAGAGAAATGGAAAATTGGACAAGATTGAAATTAACACTCTGGGGTAGAATTTCGGCCATTAAAATAAATATCTTACCAAAACTTCTGTTCCTTTTTCAAATGATTCCCATAATAGGTAAAGATGATTGTTTTAAAAAATGGAAAACGGACCTAACAAAGTTTATATGGCAAGGCAAAAAGCCACGGATCAAACATAAATTACTAACTGACATAAAAGAGCGGGGAGGTTTTGGACTCCCAGACCTGAGATTATACTACGATGCAGCATGCTTTACTTGGATTAAGGATTGGATCAAATTGGATAACAGTGACATTTTGGATTTGGAGGGATGGAATAACAGATATGGTTGGCATGCCTATCTAATTTATAACAAAGTGGCAGTTCATAAAGAATTTCTAAGCCATGTAATTAGAAATGCATTATACAAGGTCTGGGTGAGACATAGAAGGTTGTTAGAACCAAAAACCCCATGGTGGGTCTCACAGCTAGAAGTAATATCGATTAAAAAGATAAATACTATAGGAAGAATGGCAACATACCAGCAGCTCCTAAAGGAAGAACAGGGCCAATTAAAACTAAGATCATATGATGAGGTGACCCAATACTGTACCACATGGTTACAATATCAACAAATTGCACAAATATTCCACCAGGATAAAGTAATAGGATTTGAAAAGGAAGAATCAAAATTACAAAAAGTATTACTACAAAACTCAAAAAAAAATTATATCCAAAATGTATAATTTACTATTAGAATGGGAATTAAAGGATGAAGAAGTAAAAGAAGTTATGATTAAATGGGCATGCGATATAGGATATGTAATTCAGCTGGACCAATGGGAGAAATTATGGAAATATGATATTAAATTCACGGCATGTTATACAATAAGAGAAAATTTTATGAAAATGGTGTACCAATGGTACTTAACTCCGGTAAAATTGGCAAAAATTTACAAATTAAAGTCAAATACCTGTTGGAGATGTAAAAAAGAAATAGGAACAATGTTTCACATGTGGTGGGAATGCCGACCTATTAAACAATTCTGGAATGAAATCTATGAAGAACTCAAAAAGATGTTTAAATTATCTTTCAGTAAAAAACCGGAGGCATTCCTTTTAGGTTTAATTACAAACGAGATCCGCGAAAATCAAAGGAAAGTATTCCTTTATGCAACAACAGCTGCCAGGATGCTTATAGCTAAAAACTGGAAAGGCAGAAAGATTCCATCAGTGAAAGATTGGCAAGTTAAATTATGTGAATACATAAATCTGGCAAGACTCACAGCTTATATAAGGGGACAATCGGACCAGAAATTATTAAAAGAATGGGGTTGTGCCAAAGAGTATATGAAAAAACATTGTTCTGGAGTTAGTATATTGGTATGTAATGAATGATGCTTTACAGGGTTAAAGAAAAAGAAAAATGGTGTAAAAAAAAAAAAGTACCAAGGTGGAAGTAATCTAATTAGACACAACAATACAGTAAGAGTAAATTTTTTGAGGTCTTAGAACAAAGGAAGGAAGTCAATTTGTGTTTATGTAGGTAATGATATGGTTTTTTTCTGTAGATGTGTGCTTTTTCATTTTTGTTTAGTTTAGTTTTGTTTCCTTTGGTGTTTTTTTCCCCCTTTCCCTTTTCTGTTTTTTTTCCCTTTTTCTTTTTTCTATATGTTCCGGGGATTTTTGTTTGTACAGTATTATTTTGGATTCAATGTTTGTAATTTTTGTTATGATTCTGCATTGAAAATTTAAAAAAATCTTTTAAAAAAAGAAAAAAGAAAAGAAAAGAACCAACGCTGAGCTAGGGGGGATCCTGTTAGGTTTCTGTTTGTGCCACTGTGCAGAGCTTGGAGTCACAAGACTCTGTTTACATTCCACACATTCCATACTGTTGGAAGTCTCATGGGAGACGGGAGATGGATGTGATGTTAGTGGTTTCCTGTTCCTTTGTTCCGGTTGCCTCTCTGCTTTCACAGAGAGAGGGTGTATATTATTTTCTGTCTGCGTAGTTAGAAATAAAACTCTTAGCAATGTAGCTCATATTTCTCGTCCTTCTGTTGCTGCTTGTACACTCTGTGTAATGGGAAAGTGCCTGGAAAGCCTCATCAAAGGCTTAGGTCGTTAATCAACGTTGGAGGAGATTCCGGAGGACTCAACAGGAGAAGCAGTTCGGTCATACGGAATTCTGACAAATCCTGGGTGAGCAGAGCTGGGCAGGCTGGTGGGAGATGTAGCGCAAAACATCTTGTAGGCGCCAGGTTGCAGAAGACCACTTTAAATTCTAGACGGGGGAACAGAGTGCCTCACATGTTCCTCAACTTCCTTCAGATTTCAGTGTTGCTGAGAAAATACTGCAGCTCCCAGGATCTGTCCATAACTGATGGAAAACCCCAGAGGTCTTCTGTGGGAAAGGAGAAGAAAAGCAATCACTGTAGGGGTTAAATAAAACACAGCCAACAAGGAAGGAAAGTTGCGCGCAGATGTGACCTGTACACTTCTCAAGGACATCCTCTCAGCTCAGCCATTCCTGTGCTGTGCTTCCTTCTATAACATGGTAAAAGGTGAAGGATCCCTGGATGGTTAAGTCCAGTCAAAGGCGACTATGGGGTTGCGGCGTTCATCTCGCTTTCAGGCCGAGGGAGCTGGCATTTGTCCACAGACAGCTTTCCGGGTCGTGTGGCCAGCAGGACTAAATGCTGGTGCAATGGAACACCATGATGGATAGCAGAGCACGTGGAAATGCTGTTTACCTTCCCGCCGGAGTGGTACCTATTTATCTACTTGCACTGGTGCACTTTCAAACTGCTAGGTTGGCAGGAGCTGAGACAGAACAACGGGAGCTCACCCTGTTGCGGGGAATCAAACCACCGACCTTCTGATTGGCAAGCCCAAGAGGCTCAGTGGTTTAGACCACAGCGCCACCTGCGTCCTCCCTTGACTCCTCCCTTGAGTTTGGAGTGAACTTTGTGTCTCCGAGAGCCTCATAATTTGCATTTTTTCTGCTGAGAACTTTCTCACCAAGGAAGGGGAAGAGGAATCCAAATCACAACCTCCTCCAGCGCCCCTTCCTTTTCTCCCAAGCGTTGCCAATGAGCCAAGAATATCACCTGCCACTCATGGTTTAAAGAGGTGTGAGGGCCACCCCCCCTTCTCTGCTCATGTTTCCCTCCTGCTCTTTGTCAAAAACGAAGACAGGAAAAAAGTAGCTCTCCAGTTCGTTCCTTCTCTTCCACTTTTCTTGGCTCCATTGCCTGCAATCCTAGCTGACAAACCGAAAACCGTAAGCATTCCCAGAAGGGTGACTCTTCCTGTCTGACCTTAAAGTGTCTATTCCTGAACAAAGGAACTTCAAAAGGAGACTCTGCTAAATTACAGCTTTCAGATCCATCACCTGTGGCCTGAACAGAGAGGGTGCTGCTGTGCTAATCCTACGGCAGGTGTTAATTAGTTGATCAGTGTCATTATGTCGGTGTTATCATTAACACTGCTTTGCAAATGGTCGATGTAAGCTTTTAAGCTGTAATGCAATTATCACCATTTTTATTTGTCTTTTTTTGCATTTCATTTTTCTCTGACCTCACTTTGTACATCTCTCTCTCTGAACCCATGTGTTGGTATACGTGCCAACTTAGCATAATACAGTGGTACCTTGGTACTCAAATGGCTTGGTTCCTGAACAAATCGGCTCCCGAATGCCACAAACCCAGATGTGTTCAGGTTTGCAAAAAATTTTCAGAAGCTGAACATCCGACGTGGCTTTTGCTTGAGTGTAGGAAGCCCCTGCAGCCAATCGGAAGCCGCACCTTGGTTTTTGAATGGTTTCGGGAGTCGAATGGATTCCCGGAATGGATTAAGTTTGAGAAGCAAGGTACCACTGTACTTCATGCAAGGTAAAAGGTAAAGGACCACTGGATGGTTAAGTCCAGTCAAAGAAGACTCTGGGGTTGTGGCGCTCATCTTGCTTTCAGGCCGAGGGAGCTGGCATTTGTCTGCAGACAGCTTTCTGGGTCATGTGGCCAATAGGAGTAAACCGTTTCTGGTGCAACGGAACACCATGACGGAAACCAGAGTGAATGGAAACACTGCTTACCTTCCTGCCACAGCGGTACCTATTTATCTACTTGCACTGGCGTGCTTTCGAACTGCTGGGTTGGCAGGAGCTGGGAGGGAGCAACAGGAGCTCACTCCTTTGTGTTGATTCAAACAGCCAAACTTCTGATCAGCAAGCCCAAGAGGCTCAGTGTTTTAAACCACAGAATCATTCGCACCCCATTACCTTTAACTTCATGCATCTGATGATGGGGGCAGTATGATGATGATGATGATATTTATTAAAACAGTCCAGTGAAAGCTCGGTAGCTTTTAAGGAAGGAAGAGGAGGAAAGAAGACTCTCCCCTAAGCAGGTGCTATAGGAGCTGTTGGAGGAGGAAGCTGGGGGGGGGGGATTCATAGCCAAACCCTTCCTTTTGCTCCTGGAGTGTCAGGGAACTGCCATCAGTGCCAGAGGGAGAGAGCAAAATCCAGAGGGATTCCAGAGAGCGTCCCGGGAGTAGGAGATGTTTCTTCCAGTCAGGGGAAGTAAGAGGAGGCCCACCCATTTGTCTCTATGGCAACGCCGCCCACTCTTTAAGTCATGCAAACAGAGGCCCCCATTTTGTAGATACAAAATGGTTGGCACCAACCCCTCAATCCCATAACGATATACTAACACTTCAAGGGAGCAAAGCTGTTCATAATTATAGTAATGAGGAATTGGTCAACTGGTATCAGAGGCCAAGAAAAGCTTGAGGAACCAGATGTTTCTAACAACTGCTGGAAGTCACCTCAGCACATGCCAGAGAGAGACATGTGGAAGAGAAGTTCCTACTGTCCAGTAGCAGAGTTAAGTACAATGACAACTGCTCCAAGCACATTAAAACTAGGCTAGATTTGCATCTGCCTTCACCTACCCTTAAACAAATGTTGCCCACAAAAATACTTGGGCTAGAATAAATCTTAGCTTTGCAAATAAGGGAACGTTTTGCTCACAGAGTTTCCGGAAGTTGCGTCAAACAAGTTTCCATCCGCTGGCAGTAAAGCAAAGAGGTGTAAAGGTTCTAAATGCGAGGGGCCATTGTGGAGAAGGTCCTCCTCCAAGTTGCCACGAGAGGGACCTTTGCAGGCTGCAGCTTAAGTAAAAGGGCCTCCATCAAAGATCTCAGTTAATGTGGAGGTATTCTTGGGAGAAGGCGTTCTTTCAGACCTGGTCCTAGCGCATGACGTGATACCATTCCTCGCCCCCACCAGGCAATGACGTGGAACTGAGGGCAAGAAAACCACAGAGCAAGCACAATGACGTCACGCTGCTGTAAGTGCTAATGTGCAATTTTAGAGGGGAGTTGGGATTCCCTGGGTTGAGTCTGCTCCTCCCCAGCACAATGTGCTGGGCCCAGGGGTAACCCAGGTAACGCAGTCCAGGACCGGTCCAGAATCCAAAGGTTCCTCTGGGAGTCAGTCCGGCAGGACCAAAGCAGGACACGGGGCAGGAAACCAGGTGAGGCCAGGCACAGGATCTCAGGCAGGATCTGGCATACAGGACTGTTGCTCCCGCAACCTGGGGCAGGGTCCGACAGCCTTTTATCTCTGTCGGGGTAACGGCCAGTCCTCATCCCCCAGTGACTCACCTCCCTGTCTCGCCCAAAGGCGAGCACGCCTCCTGCGAGTACTCAGGTCCCTTCTTCTCTCAGACCTCAGTCTCTGCAGCCCGGGAGACGTCGTGGGTTACTAGACCCAGAGGCCGCCTCAGCCTCCCCTGACCAGTAGTGGAGCAGCTGTACTTGATTGCCCAGTAGAGGGCAACGAGGTAATCCCCACATCTGGAGCCAGCTGGTGTTTGTTGCAGGGGAACCTGTGCAGACCGGGACTCTTCAGGATCAGGCCCCAGACTCGGTTCAGATGCCGCCTGAGACAGAGGATCCGGTGCGGACTGAGACTCCTCTGGTTCCGAGTCCGAGCCCAAGTCCCAGGCCATCACACACAAGCCCAGGGGCAAAGAGACTCAAAAGCCTGTCTGCTTCCCATTGCTGGCAACTGGTTTCACCCTTGCAGTGGCGTAGCGTGGGGGGTGCAGGGGGGGCCGGCCGCACCGGGCGCAACATCTGGGGATTAGGGTTAGGGGGCGCAAATCCATGGGTTAGGGGGCGCAAATCCATGGGCTAGGGGGCGCAAATTACTTGCCTTGCCCCGGGTGCTGACAACCCACGCTACGCCACTGCACCCTTGCAAGCAGCCCTGGGGATTTCTTCACCGTAAGACCAATCAAGGTTTATAACAGCAGACCGGGATGGTGAAGAGAAAGGCTCCAGGCATTTATGTATTAGGAAAACATTTGTTTCCTCCATGGGGACCCTAACGGTGGACATTTTCCCCACTTCCATTTTATCCTCACAGTAACCCTGGGACGCGGGTGGCGCTGTGGGCTAAACCACAGAGCCTAGGGCTTGCCGATCAGAAGGTCAGCAGTTCAATTCCCCTCGACGGAGTGAACTCCCATTGCTCGGTCCCTGCTCCTGCCCACCTAGCAGTTCGAAAGCACGTCAAAGTGCAAGTAGATAAATAGGTACCACTCCGGCGGGAAGGTAAACGGCATTTCCGTGCGCTGCTCTGGTTCGCCAGAAGTGGCTTAGTCATGCTGGCCACATGACCCAGAAGCTGTACGCCGGCTCCCTCGGCCCATAAAGCGAGATGAGCACCGCAACCCCAGAGTTGGTTACGACTGGACCTAATGATCAGGGGTCCCTTTACCTTTACCTTTAACCCTGTAAAATAGGTTAGAGCTAGGCTGAGATGCAATGGACTGGTGCAATTTGAGGCAGTTTCCTATATACCTGGCTGAAGCACTGTGAGATGCCACCTATTTTAGGGGGGGGACCAATATGGACGTCTGTCCAAAGCTTTCAGGATTTGGGGGGGCAGCCTTTGTCTGCATAAGATGGTGGGGCCTTTGTGTTTTCCCAAGCCCAAGGGACGCAGAGGGTTCTAAAACTAAGAGTAGGGTGTTCAATTGGGTTCACCCCCCTAGCTAGTCCTCTTCCTGCATTTACAAGGTGCATGGGAGGGAATCTACAGAAGTGAGTAAATCAATGCTATTGCCTCTCCATCAGGGAAAGTGCAGTAAAAGGACTGGCACTGGGGAATAAAAAACGAGTCTCTTGTTTCTAAGACCACTGAGCCCCAGCTGGAGACATTAACCTCAGGATTTTACTGCCTCCCATTTACTAGCTAGAGAATGGCGAGGAGCAATTAGGCAGCCCAGTGTCCCCATACCTTTTAGCGGGAGACCTTTTCACCTCATTACCTATTGGTGCTATTTATTTTTACAGCATTCCCTCCTGGGGACGATCAGGTTCCGTCTTTCTACATTTCCCCCCCAAAGACGCGTCTGGGGGTGGCACGTCCAGCAGCGTCTCGGCCGCCTCTCCTGCACTAATCCAGCATTAATCTCCCTTTTCGCCATCCTCGCTCAGCAAACCAAGGCCAGGTGTCAATCAATCTTGGAGAATCCATCTGAAAGGTTTTTTTTTTAAAAAAACAACGGAAAGAGAGGAACGAAAGATGCTTTAGATGAGATCACATTATATAGAAAGGTGTGCTGTGGAAAGGGTTTGAGAACTTTTCTTGTTTTCTGATCTTGATCCTTCGGAATTTTGAACAGTATTGTTATGTACTGAGTTCACCAAGGTCAACTATCCAGACTGGTCCTACGTGGGCCAGAAAAAAAGCCAGAGAAGTCCCCAAATAGGAGTTCCATCATAGAAGGAAAAAGGAAAGAGGGGGAGGGGATCAAGTTGATTCCAAGCCAAAGGCCAGGCGGAACAACTCTATCTTACAGGCCCTGCAGAAAGAAATCAGATCCTGCAGGGCCCTGGTCTCATGAGACAGAGCGTTCCACCAGGCCGGAGCCAGTGTTGAAAAGGCCCTGGCTCTGGATGAGGCTAATCTAACTTCCTTAGGGCCCGGGACCACTAGGGTGTTGCTATTTATGGACCTTAAGGTCCTCCATGGGGTATACCAGGAGAGGTGGTCCCGTAGGTAGGTTCACCGTAGGTTCATCCCATAAATGAACCATCTGAAGGTAACTGATGGGTCCCAAACCCTCAGAGAGTTATGGACTTGCCCAGCATACAAAGACAGACTCTGGTGGATTGAACGAATGAGACCAATAGAAGGTTCAACAGTCAAGAAGGTGTTTTCTGCACATGCTGTGGAGCAGCCTTTCTCAACCTGTGAGTCCCCAGATGTTGTTGGACTACAACTCCCATCACCCCTAGCTAGCAAGGCCAGAGCTCAGGGACGATGGGATTTGTAGTCCAACAACATCTGGGCACCCACAGGTTGAGAACCGCTGCTGTAGAGGGAAGTGAGGGGCAGCTGGGGCTCATCACCCTGGGAAAGTAGCCCATCTAGGAGAAAGAAAACTCTGGTCCAAAACCTCCACTGCCTTGCGAGATATCTTGGGGAGAGGAAAAGGCAAAGGAGTAAACGCTACACAAATCCAGAGTGGAGTCCCTAAGATGGTTGGGTGGTGCCCTTTCTGGCAACTCCTGCAACCAAACATATTGCCCTGCTTTCCTTTGGACTACATCAGAGAGGCAGAGAGGGGGGTCTTGTCACCTGGGCAATCAAGAACGTACCAGACACACTGCCCAGTCTTGCACCCCGGGGAGGTCACTTGGGTCCTGTCAATGCAGTAGTTCACCCCTGGAGGCGCACTCCATTGTCTCTCGAGACAGACAGATGCCAACAATTGCAGGGACTGTTAAACCAGGCAGGGAACACACGAAGGAAATGCAGAAATGAAGTCACTATGAGCATCATTAACTGCAAAGCACAGTGTTTTGGATTTCGGGGTTTGCAATGAATAAAGCTGCAGCTGTACAATGGTGTGTAGAGTGAAAAGGAGGAATCTGTGGGGCTGAATCTCTCTCTCTCTCTCCTGGAGGTGTAGCTTTGCTGCCCTAAGGTGATGTTGTCTTGGGAACAGGAAGGTGCAAATAGGAGGGAATGAGGGGGAGACAGTCTCCTGGAAATACGATCTGAAGAGCAAAGCCCTTGGGATCGGCATCAGGGGCTGCTGCTGCTGTGGCAATATAATTTCACTCAGGGGAACCATTAAGACTGGTTATATGCTTAGAGGAGTGAGGCGATCCTGCCCCCAGCCTCCACCTCCTCAATTTGGCAACATAAAATGGTCAAAAGGAGTTTCTGTACGAAACAGGCAAAGCCCAAGCAGAGCACACAATATATTTTTCAACGCCCTACGTTAATTTAACGCCATTTGCCATGGGCATGGGAACTGTGTTGCCAACTTTTGAGGTCTTTCCAACTGCAGTCCTTTTCCTGGCTCCATTTCAGGAAATGGAGGGAAGGCGATGTTGTTAGAGGTGTGGTAAGGATAATGCTGCTTTAAAACACATATTAAGTTTTAAAACACTTATTAAGTTTTGGGAGAAAGTAGTGCATTTTATAAACATGACAGTGCAGAAAAAGTTTAAAAAATTTCAAAGGAAAATATTCTTTTGAACTACATTTCTACCAGATGGAATCAGACAACTGGACAATGTAAATGGATTGTGTGCGCCCTTATTATAAAGACTGATACTTATGCACTGGAAAGATAAGGGTACAGCTCTCTTTTAATCAATGAATTGAAGAAATGACCACACTTGCAACTTATGGATTGCTTATAGATAATGTAGACTTTGCATGGACAAGTATAATGATATCCGGAATGTGTTTAAACAAAATACAATAGATTAAAAATAAACATACAGTAGTACCTTGTTTTGTGACTGGGATCCGTTTCGGAGCCCCGGTTGCTGGCCGAAAAGGATGCTGGACAAAGCGTTGCGTCTGCGCACGTTCGCGGAGCGGTTTGCGCTTCTGCGCATGTGTGAAGCACAATTTATCGGGTCTGCGCATGCGCGAGCGGCAAATCCGGAACTAACCCATTCCGGTACTTCTGGGTTTGCTGTGGACGTTCGACAGAATGAGTCCTTGACGAGGCAGACGCTAGACGAGGTACCACTGTATACGTATTTGGATGATGATAATAATAAGAACTACGTATTTGATAAGTATACAGTCATACCTCGGGTTACAGCCGCTTCAGGTTTCATTTTTTCGGATTGTGGACCGCCGAAACCCAGAAGTACCAAAACGGGTTTCTTCCGGGTTTCGCAGTCGCACATGTGCAGAAGCACCAAATCACGCTTTGCACATGCGCAGACACAGGTTGCGAACGCTGTGGGTTGCGAACGTGCATCCCGGACGGATCCCGTTCGCAACCCGAGCATCCACTGTATATGGAATTGTAAATGTTAACTCTTATAATGATATAGTATATCTTCTTTTCTTTTCTCCACCCCCCTTTTAATTTTTATTTTATGTTGTTCAATTAAACTGTTCTTAAAATAAATATTAAAAATGGAGGGAATGGGCTGCCTCTTCTGGTACTGGGAAACAAGGGAGGAAGGGAACATATTGCACAGGAGGGGAGGCACCTGTGACTCTTCAGCAGCCTGAACTCTCTGCCTCTGGGCCTCCCTTCTCCTGCATCTGCTTCCCCTTCTGATTCTGGACTTCTCTCTAACACAGTCTCTCCCAGCTCACTAAGCCCTGTTGCCTCTTCAGCTTCCAGAACCCAGGGGCGGAGAAAGGGAGGTGCAGGGGTGCGGTGTGCCCTGGTTGTCACCACTGAGGGGGTGACAAAATGCCAGGCAGCACTCACCATGGGGCCTGCAGCACGCCAGAGCAACATGTCTCTCCTGGGAGTGACACGGTGGCTCGGGCGCACGCAGGCTCCACATTGCCCAAACGGTCCACCCACCACCTCCCCCCCCAGCTGTAGGGCAGCTGAGTGGAAGGAGGCAGGCAGACTCTGGAGGCCCCTTGGTTCATCCCACCCTACCCCTATGGGTGACCCACCCCACCCCTGGGCGTGCCGCCCCAGGTGCCCAAGTGGCTTCCTCCGCCGCTGCTAGAACCTCTTCTCCCACTTCCCACTCATTATTGTCCCACCACATATCCCTGGGCTCTGAGTCTTCTTCTCTTGGTTGTTTGCCAGCTGGTTCCTCCCACCATTCCTCTAAATCAGCCTTTCTCAACCTGTGGGTCCCCAGATGTTGTTGAACTACAACTCCCATCACCCCTAGGAGTTGTAGTCCAACAACGTCTGGGGACCCACAGGTTGAGAACCGCTGCATCCATCAACCGGCCCATGACATTGGGTGGAAGAGGGTTATGCCTCTTAGTCTTTTGGTTTATTGGACTCATAGGCTCATTGAATTGTAGTATTGGAAGGAAATCTCAACAGGCAGTTTCCCATCCAGTTTGAAACCTTACTGGACCCTGCTTAGGTTTGCAAATATGCTAGCAGTTTCATTGCACACCACTAGGACTCTGCTATCTTTGAAGAAGAAGAATTGGATTTGATATCCCGCCTTATCACTACCCGAAGGAGTCTCAAAGCGGCTAACAATATCCTTTCCCATCCTCCCCACAACAAACACTCTGTGAGGTGAGTGAGGCTGAGAGACTTCAGAGAAGTGTGACTGGCCCAAGGTCACCCAGCAGCTGCATGTGGAGGAGCAGGGAATTGAACCAGGTTCACCAGATTACATGTCCACTGCTCTTAACCACTACATCACACTGGCTGACATACTATCTTGGTAGAGAACCTCAGGCCCAAGGGCTTCCTCTCTACCTGGTCCTCAAGACTCTTTCCAGCCCTAAATAAATAAATAAGGTATGCACCAAAGCCTGTCCCCACCAATTTAGAACAAAGCAGCATGGCTTCTCTGTCGAGTCCTAGATCTAGGCCACAAACGTTGTGTGTGTAATTGGTTGAATCAGTTGAAAAGATATATTTAAGTATCTGCTACCATCTACAGGGACGTGGGTGGCGCTGTGGGTTAAACCACAGAGGCTAGGACTTGCCGATCAGAAGGTCGGTGGTTCGAATCCCCGCGATGGGGTGAGCTCCTGTTGCTCGGTCCCTGCTCCTGCCAACCTAGCAGTGCGAAAGCACGTCAAGTGCAAGCAGATAAATAGGTACCACTCCATCGGGAAGGTGAACGGCGTTTCCGTGCGCTGCTCTGGTTCGCCAGAAGTGGCTTAGTCATGCTGGCCATATGACCCAGAAGCTGTATGCCAGCTCCCTCAGCCAATAAAGTGAGATGAGCACTGCAAACCCAGAGTTGGCCACAACTGGACCTAATGGTCAGGGGTCCCTTTTACCTTTACTTACAGACAGGTGCATCAATTATCTCTTGGCACAGGAAACAGGGCACAAGATGGAAGACTCAGGCAATTGGCATCTAAAGGTTGGAGAAAGTATGGGACTGTTGCCGGGAGGTTTCTCAGACAGCTGACCTAGGGGCAGGTGGAAATGTGTGTGTGTGTTGCTGCCCACCCCCTGACCCCCTAAGCAGCCCAGGCTGTTTTTGACCAGGGGTCAGCAACTTTTTCAGCTGTCCCTCAGGCCATGTAGTGGGCCAGACTATATTTGGGGAGGGGGGGAATGAATGAATTCCTATGCCCCACAAATAACCCAGAGATGCATTTTAAATAAAAGGACACATTCTACTCATGTAAAAACACACTGATTCCCAGACCATCTGCGGGCCGGATTTAGAAGGCGATTGGGCCGCATCCGGCCTGCAGGCCTTTTGTTGCCTACCCCTGGTTTTGACAAAAGCCTAAAGGTCACAGTGAAAGAAGGAGACTAATTTCAGCAGCTCCTGCAAATGTTTTTTTTAGTTTGAGGAGGCGACAAGTGGCTGGTCACAGACAAAAGGAAGAACTGATGAATGAACTAGGAGAGGGGAGGGAAGAAACTCAGACAGAAAGAAAGCAAAGAGAGTTCATACTACTGTATTTCAACTTTGCCCTCTTACAGGCTAATGCGCCTCCAGGGAAACAAATGAGCTGTGTTTTAAGGGGCTCTTCCTAGAAACTGCCAGTTCAAGCCTCCTGCTAACAATTCTTACATTATGGGAATTTCTGCTCTCTCCCCTCTCTGCCCATGTCTCCAGCCTATGGTCCTCTGGCATTGAATTACCTTGCACAAGTGAAGAAATCCTGTAGCTGAGTACCACCCTTAGTTTACAGAATGGGCCAATAATGATTAAAACAGTGTTTCCCAACCTTTTTTGGGCAAAGGCACACTTGTTTCATGAAAAAAATCTCGAGGCACACCACCATTACAGCCCCGTGACGTCAGCGCGCAGCGTCACGCCGGGAGGGACATGAATTGCTAGCAAATTACATAATCACCTCCTTGAGGGCTGGCTCATCTTCTCCGAAGGCAGAACCCCATTAATTAACAGCACAGACTCACACCATAGCCAAGATGAGGGGGGGAAACCTCAGTCATGCACAGTCATGCACATGTGGGGGCTAAATGAGGACGAAGACCGGGCAGAGAGCAGGGTTCAAATCACCCCACCTGGCCAGGACAATCCCTGGGTGCTCCCTTGGGCCACTCGCCTGACCCACCTCGCAGGGCTGTTGTTGTGAGGATAACACGGGGAGAACCACGCGCGCCCCTGGGAGCTCCTTGGAGGAGAAAGCGGGCGATGAATGCAATGCACGAAATATATGAGAGGCGACCAGGTTTTGCAGGTGAGGGGCCCCCGCCAGCCTCCGCTTCCAACACCCGGCGCAACGACGCCAAAGTTTCCCCCCGGGCTCGGCTTGGGGAGCAGCGCTGCTCCCCCCCCCCGGCTCCCCTTCGCTCTCCCGGCTCTCTCTGCCGCCCACTGGGGACCCCCCTCACCTGCCAAGTCCGGAGCGCCGGTGGAAGTTGCATGCATGCATGCAGGGCGCCGCGTTGCCATTGCATTGCACTGCACTCCATGCAACGCCTGCACGCATGCATTGCCTTGCACGCCCGCCAAGGGGTCTCCCCGCGGTCCGATGCGTCCCCTCCGGCGCGGATGCAGCATTGCAAAAATACCCCCCCCCCCCGATGCAGCCCTACCTGGGGGGCAGCCTCCGCCTCCACCGCTCCGCCTCCGCGGGGATCCCCGGGCTCCATCCTGCCGCCCGATCTCCGCGGGGGCGCAGGCAGGCTGCGCGGGGTCTGCACGGAAGAGCCCCTGCCCGCCCGGCCGCCGCCGCTGCGCTCATTCCATGGCCGGGAGAAGAGCGCTTCAAACAAAACGCCCGGCCCGCCAGGCCACGCTGGGAAACGTAGTTCGCGCACCCCGTGCGGGCGCGGAGCCCAAGGGCGAGGGGACTACGGATCCCGGCAGCCCCCGCGCCGGGGACGGAGGGAGAGAGGCCGGGTGCAGGGATGGAGGGACGGGTGGGCGAGCGAGTGAGTGAGTGGCAGCCGCCAAGCCTTGGCCGAGAGCCAGGAAGGGCCTCCCCGGAGGAGGAGGAGGGAGGCGCAGAGCGGGAGGGAGGGAGGGAACCCCAGGGGTCATCTAGTGACGGCGCCCCAATCGAAAATTTGACTTTAAAAAAAAAAAATCTTTCAAATTTTTTAATTTTTCCCGCGGCACACCAGGCAACATCTCGCGGCACACTAGTGTGCCGCGGAACAGTGGTTGGGAAACACTGGATTAAAAGGGTAAAGGGACCCCTGACCATTAGATCCACTCACAGACGACTCTGGGGTTGCGGCGCTCATCTCGCTTTATTGGCCAACGGAGCCGGCGTACAGCTTCCGGGTCATGTGGCCAGCATGACTAAGCCGCTTCTGACAACCCAGAGCAGTACACGGAAACACCGTTTACCTTCCCGCCGGAGCGGTACCTATTTATCTACTTGCACTTTGACGTGCTTTTGAACTGCTAGGTGGGCAGGAGCTGGGACCGAGCAACGGGAGCTCACCCCATCACGGGGATTCGAACCGCCGACCTTCTGATCGGCAAGTCCTAGGCTCTGTGGTTTAGACCACAGATTCAATGTCTAGCACCCCAGAATTAGAAGGGGAGCCCAGGCTGCCCTGAAGGTGTGTTTTTCTCTCCAGCTGCTGATTTGGCGAGGTATCATGTTTACATGCCTCTTCCTTGCCTCAGAGTAATGTGTTGGACGTGGGCCATGATTGGCGCATCTCCCAGTGCTGTGCTGACCTCCCTGTGGCAACACCAGGGAGACAAAACAGCACCTCCTCGTTCTTCCCAGACTCACACAGCCAGCCTGGCAGGCCAGACTTGGGCTCCCCCTTCCTTGCATGCTTTGACCTGCTGTGATCTGCTCCAGGAATCTGGCTCCCAAGTTTCCCTGGTAACAGGTTGTCAGCAGAGGAGGGGAGCTGGAAATGGAAACGACAGGCCAAGAGGCAGGAGGGAAAGGAAGGGCCAAGACAAGGCGCCACATGGGACAGGGACAGGAAATTCTCCTCCCCAGCTAGCCAGCCAGCAGGCAAGCCCTGGCGCCCAGCTCCAGAGAGCAAGGGGGAAGGAGGGAGACCGCTGCAATAATATTTTTCCTTCCACCGCCAGCTGCTCCTCATCCTTCCTCTCCAGCCAGCATGAAAACGGAAGGCCAAGAGGAGCTGCTGCCAAGGGTGTCTAAGGCCATCTGAGGCCACCTATGATCACACCCATGGATTCCCAACTAACACTTTCCTATCACTGTTAGCTCACACTCCCATTTACTCTGTGCACAGAGCGTTCCTGCCACTGGTTTGGGAAGCTGTGTACGCAAGACAGTAGCCACAATCCATATCTAGTCTTTTGTTCCTTATGAAATAAAGGTAAGGGGACTCCTGACCATTAGGTCCAGTCGTGGCCAACTCTGAGGTTGCAGCGCTCATCTCGCTTTTTTTGGCCGAGGGAGCCGGCGTACAGCTTCCGGGTCATGTGGCCAGCATGACTAAGCCGCTTCTGGTGAACCAGAGCAGTTTTTCTTGCCACAGAAATGGAGCGTCATCTCCACGCATCATTTTTTCTCTCTCTCTAGATAGGATATCTCTAGATAGATATCTATCTCTAGTTAGATAGGATATTTATACAGACACAGTCCAGGCCCAAGCTGAGAGAAATTAACATACAACATTCAGGCTTGGTTAAGAATTTCCCATGCCCACCATACTGTGAACCGCCCCAAGACCTTTGTTTAAAGGGCAGTGTCAGGGAACTGACATCAGAGCGAAAGGAGAAGGAGAGGCTCCCCGATTCTGCAGGAGAAGGTACCAGCACCAGGGGGAGACGCAGCTTGGTAGAGGGGGAAGGAAATCGGCGTAACACCAGGGATCCAGGAGGGCAAATGGGGGAAGCGGAGGGAGAGCTCCGGGATTCTTCCCTGGACATCAGTGAGGAGAGCACTGGTCCTCCACTACCCATGCCCTCCCTGCGCAGAAGACTCCCGCTCAGTGAGAGGCGGAGACGACTGGGAGTCAAACAGCTTTTATGCTGGAAAAGGTTTAAGAAACGCCCACAGACAGATTCTGCTAGCGACTGAGGCAGCCACGCTGAGATGGGCTGTGCAGTCAGGATGGTTTAACCCAGGCAATTAAGCTCCCTAACGGGGACAGTTTACGCACGAGTAACTCAAACCCACTACAGGCAGTATACAAAATGTATTAATTGATTGATTGATTGATTGATTGATTGATTGATTGATTGATTGATAGGTGAGGGATTAATACAAGCAGTGTGCGGCTGCCAATAAGCATGGAGGACTGGAATAATGAGACGCCCCAACTTCCCCATTCCTCCAAAGTCCTAGGAAGAAGCAAACTTATCCTAAGATAACAGAGGAGACTTCAGGGTTTGGTATCTTCCACTAGAGTCTCATTTAGGGCAAGTCATCTGCTGCAGTCCAGCCAGCGCACCTCTGCACAGCCATGCAAGGAGAGCCTGGAAAATTAATTTCCCTGGTGGAAATTAAATGGGGATTTTGGCTGCAGGCTCCGGGCCAGAAAAACAAAACAAAACCCCTGCCAAGACAAAAACCTAGCTTTCCCCATGGAGAGTGACAAAAGGCAAAGACAGCTCCGATCAGCTGGAGACGAGTGGCAAAGAACAGGAAGATAAACAAACAAACAAGCAATTAGGAAAGGGAGAGGAAGGAAAGGAGAGACTCACAAGACAGAGCAGCAAAAGGATTTGTTGGTTCAAACGTTTCCACGCCACGTCATGTCTCCCCTTCATCTCACCCTTGTCACCCTTTCGAAAAATAAATTTTCTCACGGCGGCCAACTTTGGAGAAAGGCTGGAATCAGCGTTTGACCTCTGCAGCTCCATCTTAGCCCTGCTTAGGTTGCAATTTCCATAGGGCAGGGACTGACCTCCTTCTCATAGGAGCGCTAGTGTGGCAGAGTGGTTAAGAGCGGTAGTCTCATAATCTGGGGAACCGGGTTCGCATCCCTGCTCCTCCACATGCAGCTGCTGGGTGACCTTGGGCCAGTCACACTTCTCTGAAGTCTCTCAGCCCCACTCACCTCACAGAGTGTTTGTTGTGGGGAAGGAAGGGAAAGGAGAATGTTAGCTGCTTTGAGACTCCTGAAGGGGAGTGAAAGGCGGGATATCAAATCCAAACTCTTCTCATATGTAAGGTAAAGGTAAATGTAAAGGGACCTTTGATTGCTCTTTCAAAGTATAATCAGGAATCATCATCATTGAATATTGTTCAAATATTCCAGGTTAGAGTTCATATAACTGACAAGGCCACATATTTCCTCTAGATACTGTATATGTAAAGGCAAAGGGACCCCTGACCATTAGGTCCAGTCGTGGCCGACTCTGGGGTTGCGGAGCTCATCTCGCTTTACTGGCCGAGGGAGCCGGCGTACAGCTTCCAGGTCATGTGGCGCTTCTGGCGAACCAGAGCAGCGCACAGAAACGCCATTTACCTTCCCGCCGGAGTGGTACCTGTTTATCTACTTGCACTTTGACATGCTTTTGAACTGCTAGGTTGACAGGAGCAGGGACCGAGCAACAGGAGCTCACTCTGTCGTGTGGATTCGAACTGCCGACCATCTGATAGGGAACTCCTAGGCTCTGTGGTTTAACCCACAGCGCCACCCGCGTCTCATATGTACGTGCATGTATATATCGACACATTCTCGCATGCATGGGCACTAAATGCTACGTCCATGAGTGGTGCCTTGGAAATAAATGAGGTGCCTCTGTGGGGCGCTGGCCAGAGCAACATTGAATTGGCAGCCGTGGGTTCCCAAAGCACAAGCGGCTGGGGGAGGGAAATTTGGTGGGCAGAATGGGAAGGCTGTGCAGCTCAGTTGCAGAGCATCAGCCTTGCGTGCAGAACATCTCAGGTTCAATCTTCAGCAACACCAGGTGAGACTGGGAGAAATGAGCCACTGCTAATCAATGCAGGTAATACTAGTTTAGATCAATGATGGTCTGGCGCATACTGTTTCCACCAGGGCATTCATACATATGGGGTTCGCTGCTTCCATATGCATGTTTGCGTGTCTTCATCCACACTTGAGTGTCTTCAATCTTCTGCCTTCTAAATCTATCCAGGTGTTTCCCCAGCCGCCACCCAGAAACCCAAGGTGCGTTATGAACATGTCATTAACCTGTGCACCAGCACCTTTTACTTTTTCATTTTCGAAAGAAAGGTTTTCCAGTGTTCCAGATTTACGCAAAACTGCCGTAAAAAAACAAGAAATGTGTCGCTCCAAATCAGGCATCAACAGGAAAGACGGTCACTTCTATTTCCTCCTCTTTTCCTTCCTTGCCTCCTGGCACCTCCAAGGACGTGCTTTATTTTTGACGCAGCTGTTCTGTGCAAAATCTCTTCTGTAGGAAGGAGCTGTTTCTAATATAGAAAAAAAATACCTAGAACCTGTGTTCTTACCCGAGTGTAGTGATAGCTGGCACCAAACCACACCAGAACCTGCTGACACGTTGCGCTCCTACAATGCATCCACAATCAAGTTACGTTGAATTTACTTACCCGTTTCAGATTTTTCTTGGATTTGGGGAAATCTGAGTTTACTGCTTCAAAAACTGTTAGGTAGCTGAGGAGAATGTCAAGCGGACAATGAAGCCCTTCCAAATCAAATCCGCATTAAATTCCTGGGTGGACGAGCCCAAACTATAATACAGGTTCCTGCACACCTTGTTGTTGTTTAGTCGTTTAGTCGTGTCCGACTCTTTGTGACCCCATGGACCAGAGCACACCAGGCACCCCTGTCTTCCACTGCCTCCCGCAGTTTGGTCAAACTCATGCTGGTAGCTTCAAGAACACTGCCCCACCATCTTGTCCTCTGTCGTCCCCTTCTCCTTGTGCCCTCCATCTTTCCCAACATCAGGGTCTTTTCCAGGGAGTCTTCTCTTCTCATGAGGTGGCAAAGTATTGGAGCCTCAGCTTCAGGATCTGGCCTTCCAGTGAGCACTCAGGGCTGATTTCCTTCAGAATGGATAGGTTTGATCTTCTTGCAGTCCATGGGACTCTCAAGAGTCTCCTCCAGCACCATTAGCCAATGGCCATAGCAGCAGTAAAACATTACAGTATACGCAGAAAGGAAGTTTGATATAAGAGCACAATTTAAAGTCCTGAATCAGCCGTCAGTTAGTGGCCCTTATTCTGATTGCCCCTGCTATGAACCCAGCAACCTTTGCTGTTATCTGCTCATTTTGATCTGATAGGAGAAAGGACATTGTGGCAGTGGTTGAGCGCCCTGGGATGGTTAGTACGAGTGGGTTGATGATCTTGTTCCTCAGGTCTTTGCAGAGAGTACAAGACAGGAGGGCGTGCTGTCATCTCCACAGGGGCAAAGACGTTTCTCAGGTGGGATCTTTTGGAATCAACCCTCAAGTACCGAAGATGGCAAAACATCCAGACTTGCAAGTATAAAAGCACATCTGTACAGTCATACCTCGGGTTAAAGTCACTTCAGGTTGAGCGTTTTCAGGTTGCGTTCCGCGGCGACCCGGAAGTAACGGAATGGGTTACTTCCGGGTTTCACCGCTCGCACATGCGCAGACACTCAAAATGATGTCATGCGCAGAAGCAACAAATTGCGACCCGCACAGACGCGGGTTGCGTTCTGCTCAGGATGTGAACGGGGCTCCAGAACGGATCCCACTCGCATCGAGAGGTACCACTGTCTTTTGGGAACCTAAATGTAGTCACAGAACTGGTCCTCCATGTTCCACTTGGCATGTAGGGTTGCTAGCTGTACCCCACACTTATTCCACCATGGAGCTGTGCAATCTTGTTTTAGTACGGAGCATTTACAAAAGAAGCAGCTGACATTTTCCAGGCTTGAGGATATTTGTCGTTTGCGTCTTCAGGGTTCAAAGCCTTCCCCGTGTCCTGTCGCAACGACCCTTACGAAATCTAAGGCAAGCCGTAAACCATCATCTCCATATTGCAGGTAAGAGATGGCAGAGACGAAGGCTGAAAAGAGAGAGGCTTGCCCTCCAAGTCAAACTGAACGGGGCGGCAGCAGATGCACATCTTGAAGCCCAGGTCTGGACCAGTGATTTAGAAAGCAGCCCCCCAAATTAAACCGCAAAGAGGGTCCATGGGCACATGATGCTAAACTGCCCCCCTTCCATGATGCTAAACTCCCCACAGCCTCTCTTCCCAGGTGCTTTTCTTGGCAACAAAGATCTAGAATTCTGCTTGGCTGAGAGAAAAAATGAGGTATTATGTGGGTGAATTATATACTCTATTCTGTACAGTGGTACCTGGGTTACAAACGCTTCAGGTTACAGACTCCGCTAACCCAGAAATATTACCTCGGGTTAAGAACTTTACCTCAGGATGAGAACAGAAATCGTGCTCTGGCGGCGCGGCAGCAGCAGGAGGCCCCATTAGCTAAAGTGGTGTGTCAGATTAAGAACAGTTTCAGGTTAAGAACGGACCTCTGGAAGTACTTAACCCGAGGTACCACTGTATTCCTCTTTTGCTCATATAAAGCAGCAAATCTGTCTCATTCTCTTTCTCTTTCTCTTTCTCTGGGATTAGAGAAGATCTGAGACTGAGTCTAGTTTGGGCCTTAGGCTACCTTCCAAACTGCTGGCCAAGGCTAGATTTCCACCAGCAACTCCCTAAGTCTCTGCCTGTGCCCTTAGTCACAACGCCTCATTCCCCATATTCCTTTATTGACAGCCTGAGTACGGTAAATTGCTCCATTGTCCTTCCTCCCCTGCCAGTCCTTCCTCTGTATTAGACATGTCCAAACCTGTCCTTAGGCTCAAGATTAATCCCATACGAAACCGAAGATGACAGCTGAGGTCGCACATTGTTGGCAGAGAGAGAGGGAGGGAGGAGGGGAAAGAGATGAGGTGGAGGAGGAGGAGAAAAACTCGCAAGCTTCGTGCCTCCCCCAAACTGGATGCAGAGAGCAGATGGCTGGGTGGGTTTTTCCGCGGCTGCATTAATAACTGTTGGCAAGAGAGCTGAAACCTTGCTCAGCTCCGGCACTGAGCTGCACGAAGGCGGAGGGAAGCACACGCTGTCTGTGACATGCAACCAGAATAACCTTCCCTGTGGGGAAACTCCCATCAGCTCGGCTGAAGAATTAAAAGGAAGAAAGGAGCGCTTAGGAGACTGCTATTCTCTTTGGCATCTAGAGGTCACTTTGAAAGCCAGGAAGGGAGTTTGCAAGGCTGGTCCCCGGCTGGCGTTGCTCAAGGGTGGAAACCTTCATTGCTGGCAACAGCCGACAAGGTCGCCGAGGTGGATTTAGCAGCATCTCAGGGTCACTTCTGTCTGACAGAAGAAATGGAAATCGGCTGGGGAAGGAGCAGGGAGAGAGTTGCTTCTATCCGCCAAAGACAGAAGCTGCTTACATGCAAGGCCTGCTTTTCTTCCAACCATGCCAGACGAGTTTGCATGCACAGAATTTCCACGTGGCTTATAAGGAGGCAAATAGGGATGCCTGAGGATCTTGGGTTCCATTTTGCAAAAAAAGAAGGCAGAGCAAGTTTCTAGAACTCTTTGAGGCTGCGCTATTCCCTTTCAGCTCTTCTGAGCAGGCATTTGGTTGGCGGGGTTTAACTGGAGTTAGAGCATAGCATCTTAAAAAGCAGAGACATCACCTTGCCAACAAAAGTCCGTATAGTTAAAGCTATGGTTTTCCCAGTAGTGATGTATGGAAGTAAGAGCTGGACCATAAAGAAGGCTGATTGCAGAAGAATTGATGCTTTTGAATTATGGAGGGCACAAGGAGAAGAGGACAACAGAGGACAAGATGGTGGGACAGTGTCAGAGAAGCTACCAGCATGAGTTTGACCAAACTGCGGGAGGCAGTGGAAGACAGGAGTGCCTGGCGTGCTCTGGTCCATGGGGTCACGAAGAGTTGGGCACGACTAAACGACTAAACAACAACAACAAGAAGGTTCACATACACCCGCTGCCTTGCAAAGGATGCTCTGGCCGAGGCACCAAGGACCACAAGCCCCGCCCCATGGGGTCACAAAGAGTCAGACATGACTAAACAACTAAACAACAACAACAACAACAAGAGCATAGCACAAGCTGCTGCTGTTATCCCTTGGCTTTTTTACAGCAAAGGGGTTGCGCTTGCAAAATGTGTAAAGAAAAAAAATTAAAAACTAAGTGCTTCATCGCTGTGAGTGCAAGGGCAAGCTACATGTTATGTGGGATATTGTTGATTAGGACTCCTGGTGCTTTTAAGAACAAAAGCTGAAATGCAGTCAGGGGCTCTGTATGTTTGCTTGATGTTTAACTCTCACTTCCCACACTGTTTTTCCATCAGAAGCACTCCCTGAAGGCCAGTTTGTTGAGTATTTTCCTCCCTTGTAGCTGGGGAGAGAGTCAGCTAAAGAAAAGGGGAGGGGAGGGATAAACACCCCTCCCCTAGTGTGGCCCTAGGAAGCCTTGGTTTGCATGGCTGCAGTGCTCAGGTACTTGGTTATAAAATAAAGAGATTAGCAAATGTGCTAGAAGTTCCTGTTCAGAAAGCCAGGCTCACTTCTGTCCCCTAAACATAGCCTTCTAGTCACATGACGCTCTGCACCATGACGGAAGCCAGCCGTCACAAATGGCGCTCAGCATAAAATAAAGACACAGAGAGCCAGCAATATTTTCAGGATGGTATGAGCAGCTCCTTCGACCACTCTCCTCCGATTTTATTCTCCTTTGTTCTCTCCTGTCGCATGGCCGTTTTCCATTGTCTCACGTTACCTCATCCGGTCATGGCTTTTGCCCATCCATCGCCATATAAGGTAATTACTGCCCAGAGGAAACACAACTCTATATAAGGTCAATACATTCTATACATTGTAAGGCAGAGAGTGCTGGTCAGCCGAGGTCAGGGGGCACCCTGCAGTATTACAAGCCTCTGCCATGGCTTTATGACTCCCACAGCACCAGCCTTCAGCAACCTAGCACCCTCAGTGCTGTTGGACTACAACTCCCATCAGTCCATGACAGCACGCAGGTTGGCAAAGGATGCTCTACATACATGGGCACATGCCTGCACATGTGCGCACAACTTTCATTGACCAATGTCTTTTTTTTTAAACCTACTCCTTTTCCATTTCCCACATCACCCACCCAAATTTAGCAATTCTGCACCTTTCAGAAAGATTGCATTCAGAGCCAAACATGCAAATCAAGGAGATCCATGCCTGAAATTTCAAATCTGCCTCTCTCCAGAAATTCCTTAGCAACTCTCATTGCCAAATCCAATCTCTCCATGGCAAACTGGCTTTCAAAGCCCGGGCAAGATAATGTGTTGTTACACATTGCAGACCGGGCTCCCCTTGCCCATGGGCAAACAACCAGGCTGTGCCAGGACTCCCTTTCTTACATTACTATAAGGACAACCAACATTGGTAAAATGTACCATGTAAAATGATGTACTGCTGTCCTCAAGAGCTACAGCATCCCTAATGGAGCCTGAGAGTAACCAACAGGTTATCATACTTCTCTACTGGTCGGGCTTGCCCCATCTCTGGCACACTGGTTGTGGTTGGACTACAACTCTCTTAATGCCCAACTAGTGTCCATGCTGGTAGGGGCTTTGGGGAGCTGTTGTTTGGCGGTGACTGATATAGCTGTTCTACGTTTGCTAGATGAAACTGTTATTTAGGACCTCTGTATACAGCTGAGACTAGGGACGCGGGTGGCGCTGTGATCTAAACCACAGAGCCTAGGACTTGCCAATCAGAAGGTCGGCAGTTCAAATCCCCGTGAAGGGGTGAGCTCCCGTTGCTTGGTCCCCTGCTCCTGCCAACCTAGCAGTTTGAAAGCACGTCAAAGTGCAAGTCGATAAATAGGTACCGCTTCAGCAGGAAGGTGAATGGCGTTTCCGTGCGTTGCTCTGGTTCGCCAGAAGCGGCTTCATCATGTTGGCCACATGACCCAGAAGCTGTACACTGGCTCTCTCGGCCAATAAAGCGAGAGGAGCGGCACAACCCCAGAGTTGGCCACGACTGGACCTAATGGTCAGGGGTCCCTTTACCTTTTTATACAGCTGAGAACTGACTGAACTTCTGTTTTGGTGACAAAATGCCCCACTGAATGCAAAAGCTTGCACTGTTGCCCCCCGAAGTTTGGTTTTGAGAGCCTCAGGCTGAAGTTTGGAATGAAGCCAGTCGATTTTCCAAGCAACACACTCACTGGTAAAGGTAATCCAATCCAAAATTATCACTACCCTCCTTGGTGCAGAAATGCGATGACAATTGCAGGCATCTGAAATTAGGGGAGGACTCAAATGTCCAAGGTTTTAGCAAAGACACCCTGTGCATTGCCATTACAGAGAAGCTTGGTTCAATTTTCTCTTATAAAGTTCCTCCTTTCCTCCCCATCTCAGATCGCAGCTGTTTTCAGGCTGAAATCTAGCACACTCACTCACTAAGAGAGGAAGAGTAACTCTGGGATCCCAGACAAGCAGTGCTCTAATATTTCAAAAAAAATGCCTCCCCCTCCTTCCTCTCCCCTCAAGAGTTAACCCCATGTGGTTCAAAGAAAGATCCACAAAATGAGATGAACCAGAATAGAGAGTGGCAATTGCTAACAAAACCAGGGTACTAAATCCACTCTGGATTTCGTCCTTTGCACATTTATTCTCAGTGTCTCGTAAACCTTCGTTGAATGAGCTACCCACTGTCTTCAGTTCCACGACTTACTTTCTTCTCTGGTTCGCAGGACAAACATTTTCTCCGTCTGCTCCCATTCCAGGTTGTCATTGTTCTGTAGCTTCCAATCCTATACCCACTTACGTAACCGGTGCATTCAAAACTGTCATTTTATCTATTGGTATTTTAGCTATTCCACTGTCTAGATATTTTTGCATTTCATCTACCGTATTTTTCGCCCTATAGGATGCACTTTTTCCCCTCCAAAAATGAAGGGGAAATGTGTGTGCGTCCTATGGGGCGAATGCAGGCTTTCGCTGAAGCCTGGAGAGTGAGAGGGGTCGGTGTGCACTGACCCCTCTCGCTCTCCAGGCTTCGCGGACCTCTCCGCAAGCAGCGGGAGCGCTCCCACTGCTTGCGGAGAGTTGCCGGCATGCCGAAGCCTGCGCGCACTGAGATCAGAGCGTCCAGGCTTCGCGGACCTCTCCGCAAGCAGCGGGAGCCAGCGCTGGGCTCCCATGGCTTGCAGAGAGCTGCCTGTTTGGGGGCTGGGGTCGGGGGAAGCTCGGGCCTCCCCCGCCCCAGCCCCGCGCCTGGGGGGGGAAAATAATTTTTCCCCCTTTATTTCCCCCCCAAAAAACTAGGTGCGCCTTATGGGACAGTGCGTCCTATAGGGCGAAAAATATGGTAAATTGCCCCATTTCGCTTGATATAATTCTGTATAAAAACTGATGAATTGATCTCTTATTTCTTTAGGACAACTCTAGGGCACAGGACAACTCTAACTCCTATGTTAATTTTGTTTCTACAGGATTTCTCTTGCCTTTTTTAAATTTGCCGTGCTAATAATTTCCCTGGTTGGAGCAGGCTAATGCCTGCTCAAATTGTTTCCATTTTAAATGTTTAATTTTCCACTCTACTTCTTGATTTAACATCACTGAAAACTGTGTTTGCAATTATTTTAATATCCTGTTTTAATATCTCTTTTCGAGGGGAATTTATCATTCTTTTTCTTTCCTTTTTATTTCTTGTAGAATTGCTTGCTTTTTCAACTTTTTGGTATGCACTTTGCTGAATACATCACTGCTTTGCTCGCATCCCATACTACTTTCACATTTGTCTCCTGATTCAAATTAATTTCAAAATAATCTTTTAATATTTTTTTCGCTTCCAATCCTATGCCCACTTTATGGAGGGACAAGGAGTATGTGACCTTATGCTTAAGGGGTTATGGAGGCAGGGGGAGCCCTGGCTTCCGCTCTTGCAGGGACGTCATTAGCCATTGGAACCAAGGAAATCGGTCAAACTGTTGAATTTTGGCGTTTATTTGAAATTTCTAGTTTTCTGTATTGGACAGTCAGAAGAAACAGAATGATATATGGTGAAATATACTCAGAGTCGAGAGTGGATTTCATGCTTTTTATTCAGCTCATAGTGGTGAGGAGGAATGGAAGTTCCCCCACAATATCTGCTTTATGTACATTTACACAATGGGCTGCACATGATTGGCTAATTCCGGGATTCTCCTGTAGGCCAATCAGGTTGTGGATTCACTTCCACCTGGAGCTGGATTGGGTGGCTCCTACGGACCAATCAGACTGCTGCATTATGAATCCTGTTGTTCTAGGACCAATCAGACTGCTGCATTTTGCATCCTATTGAACTCAGTACATAACACATGGCACCTGCTTATTGCTACCATTTTATAGACTGCTTTTCTGAGCCTTTGCTGTTGTGTATGTACGGTGCCTGTGTCAACTGCCATTGTCCTGGCCTTAGTTCAAGGCTATGGTGGGGACTTGGGGTTTTGGGGGTCATTTAACTGCCCAATTCCTGGTTTTAGCAGTGTGTGTGCTTTCTTACTGCCCTCCTAGAACTGCCTTCCCTCCTGAGAGTCTTGATAAGCACTGCAATGGTCTTGTCTCGTGTCAGACCAGCTGGAGCCATAGCTGTCAACCGTCCCTTATTTGGCGGGAAATGTCCTTACCCCAGCGCCGTGTCCCACTGCTGTCCCTTATTGATGATGTCCCTTAAATTTCCCGGGTTTCATGCTAACCTGGCTCGGGAGGGAAGCAGCAGCTTGGGGCCCTCCGTCACGAGAGAGAGCGCGCGCTGGCGCCATCGTCCTGGCGCGAGGAGTTCCATCGGCCCTTCCCCGCCCAAGGGGGGGGAGGGAGACTCTCGCCCACGCCGCCCGCGAGCCCGGAGGCGGCAGCGGTGGTGGCAGCTGAAGAGGTGGCCTGAGGGAGGAGGAAGAGGAGGGGATGGGGAGGGGCACAGAAGGGCGGCACTTCAGGGGCCGCTGCAACCGCCTCATGCCGGATTGACAGCATCTGTCAATCCTACCAATGTATGTTTACAATAGCAAAATCCCTTTTTTGGCTGCTGATCCCTTATTTTCGAGGCTGCTGGTCCCTTATTTTTAAATCTGTAAGTTGACAGCTATGGCTTGAGCCCCAAGCAGGAATGTTCTTGCTAGGTGCTAAGGATATTCAACATTTCATTGTGGATACCTACCTGTGTCCTTTAATTCTTTCGCTGCTCTGAAATGAATCCACAAAGTTAAGCCAAGTACTTCCCTGCGAAATGCAGGCCAATTGACTTGCCACTCCTCATTCTGAAAATGGCTTGGGCTTTAGATCTTGACAGGGGTTCCAGATTTATGCTTCCCACTACCCCAGCGTTTCTAGCGTTATGGTGGTTCCAGTTTCCCTAAAGTGGCCAGCCAGCTGTTTCTCTGCAAGCTAAGGAGGGGCTGCATGAGGAATGCGGACCCCCGGAAGTGTCCTTCTCCCTCCTGGAAGTTCACAGAATTCCAGACTGCTGAGACAAGCCACAAACCCTGAATAGACAGAGTTATATTTCGCAGGACAATGTGGGCCGATCGGGGAGGTCATCTCAGGTCGTATTTTCCCCACGTGGTCATAAAGGGACAGAAAGACTGTTCCGTTCCGTGGCTGCCGGCTGGATTCATTGCAAACATGGTTCGCCATTCCTTGAAAGCAAATGTGGCCAACCTTTCCTCCTCCCCCAAGAGCAACAGGTGGGTGAACAGGTCGGGCTTTGTGGCAGAGGGCATGGCTGGAGCCCTTGGTGAGAACTGCCTGGGCTCATTCGCTAGCACACAGACACTGGAATCATACTCCCCAAAAGTTTGCCAAATTCCCAGAATTCCCTGGGGAAAGGGATTGTTAAAACACTCTGGGAACTGTAGCTTTGTGAGAACAGGGACCTCCTAACAACTCTCAGCAACTACAGTTCCCATGATCCTTTGGTGGAAGCAGTGGCTGTTTAAAGTAGTCTGTAAAGGTAAAGGGACCCCTGACCATTAGGCCCAGTCGTGGCCAACTCTGGAGTTGCGGCGCTCATCTCACTTTATTGGCCGAGGGAGCCGGCGTACAGCTTCCGGGTCATGTGGCCAGCATGACTAAGCCGCTTCTGGCGAACCAGAGCAGCGCACGGAAATGCCGTTTACCTTCCCGCCAGAGTGGTACCTATTTATCTACTTGCACTTTGACATGCTTTCGAACTGCTAGGTTGGCAGGAGCAGGGACCGAGTAACGGGAGCTCACCCCGTCGCGGGGATTCGAACCGCCAACCTTCTGATCGGCAAGTCCTAGGCTCTGTGGTTTAACCCACAGGTCTGATAATGCTTTAAATGGATAGTGCAGATGGAGCTTCTTCTCCTCCAGGATTGTAATAGCACTGTAGACTAGGAATAGCCAAATTCAATAGACTAAGAAGAGAGCCCACTACGAGCCAGACACTCGACCTTGGAACTGCCACGGTCAAGCTCTGAAATAAGTTGGCCTCACCTAGCAGAAATGGATTCACAAAGCACCAGAGCTGAGATTGAACGAGGGCATCAGGAGGAGTTGGTGAACTAAAAATGTGTCTCTGGGAAAATCCACAACAACCCAGTCCAAAACCTCATGCTGTAATGTGTACACACACACATACAAAATGCTCTTTGCACCGTGGAATATTGCACAGCTAAACAGATGCATTTTCTATACTAAACTATCACCCAATAGCACAAGGAGCCCTCTCTGAAAGCTCCCTGCCAACTGCACATTTTAGCATGTTTAAAACAAACACACATGAACATCGCGGAAATAAGCATGCCTTAATTTAGAGAGCATTGAAAATGAGAGGCCTGGAGGACCCAGGCTAATGATAGCAACTGTTCTTCCCATTTAAGCTTTGAGTCTCTCATCCCCCACATTCAGAGATTATCCAAAAGGCAGTTATAGAAATGACCCCTAAACCTATTCAGGTCAAATGACCTTTTCTGCTAGTAACTGGGTGGAGCTCCTCATTTCCTCCAACATCCTTACTCAGTCATTTCCACAGGAGAAACCACACCTTTCCCACAATTATTTTTTAGCCTTGCTTCCCTTCATTCTTCACACACTTGCACAAGGAATCTGTTTGGGGTCTGTTAGCTGGTGGCAAAACCTGCTTACGGTGTCAGACTCCATCCTAGTTCTCACTGAGGTGGCTAAGTCACGCCTAGGGTGGTACCTCTGTCATCCACAGCTGGAAGCAGACATCAATTCCTGTTCCAAATATTAGGTGCAGCGAGGCATTGGGATGTGTGCGCGTGCAAGGATCTCTTAATATGCCAAAAATCCCTCTTCCACACCACTATAAAAGAATGCATTAGTAAGGAACATTTGAGTTCTCACATTGCAATCTATTTCTTCTTTCCTCCTTCCCCTCCCCGCAAAAAATCAGCTGGGGTCAAGATGTAGCTTGAACTTCCATTCATATATACCAATTTTAAGGCTAATATTCTATTACAAACTAAATGGAGTGTCCAAGTGGGTGACTTAAATGCTCATCTCACTTACCCTCAATTACAAATAATGGTGTGTGTTTTTTTAAAGGAAAGCTTCACTATTAAATTCAAGAACTGCAAAGCAAGTTAAATTGCAACCTCTAGCAGTGTGCTATTATCAGCTTGCCCCAGGATAATACACGGAATCTGTGTTGTTCATCCTGCAACTGTAAAACATCCACTCACGCATGGGGAACCTGTGGCCCTGCAGAAATTGCAAGATACCAACTCCCATCAGCTCCAACCAGTATGGCCAACGATCAGAGATGATGGGAGCTGTCAATACCTGGGGGGGGGGGCTAGATGCAGCTCTTTCCTTTCCCTTCCTGCTGCTTGGGGAACAGTGAAGACATAGCAGCAGCCCAACAGAGCCTTGGGCTTGCCGATCAGAAGGTCAGCGGCTCAAAGCCCCGCGACGGGGTGAGCTCCCGTTGCTCGGTCCCAGCTCCTGCCAACCTAGCAGTTCGAAAGCACATCAAAGTGCAAGTAGATAAATAGGTACCACTCTGCCGGGAAGGTAAACGGTGTTTCAGTGTGCTGCTTTGGTTCGCCAGAAGCGGCTTAGTCATGCTGGCCACATGACCCGGAAGCTGTACGCCGGCTCCCTTGGCCAATAAAGCGAGATGAGCGCCGCAACCACAGAGTCGGTCACGACTGGACCCTTTACCTTTACCTTTAAGCGTGATTTGGCTTCTAAAAAAATGGTACTTTTATTCTCCATCGGAAGGTTTCATCTCAGCTTTTACTCCAAAAGGAAAACAAGGTGAGAATCATGCTGCGATTTGATAGCCAACAAGACAGATTCAGGATCGGTTTAAGTGGCTACTAATAATTCTGCTCCCATACAAGAGAACTACTCAAAGCACCTTTACTTTGTTCAGTACAGGCAGATCACAAAAATGTGTGGTTTCCTTCAACACCACCTCCAATACCCAGCAGCTCGAAAACTCTCCTACTCAAGTTGCCACCCATTTCCCAGGTCCTACTGCTCTACCTGTAACAGCAGCCCTGCAGGAGGAAAACGTAGCCGGTGCCTACACTGCGGGAAACTCTGTGCTAAGAGGGAAGCAGAGAGAAAGGGAGCTTCAGGGCCAAAGCAGGGAGGCCAACTGAGAAATTGCAATTAAAGTTCTTAAACTGAACAGTCACAGATAGGAAGGAATTAGCCAGCCTCCCCAGAACAATCCCAACGAAAAAACAACCTTGCTTTAAGCCCCTATTGCAGCAAAGCAGACAGCTGTCACGTTGCTCTTGTGTAAGCATGTGTTGCTGCTTGTGTGTGTAACATGTAGCTGAGCCCTCAGCTCTGATGCTGTAAGTATCAAAGGAATAATGGATTTGTCCCATCGTAGCAATGGGATCGTGAAGCTGAGGCTCCAATACTTTGGCCACCGCATGAGAAGAGAAGACTCCCTGGAAAAGACCCTGATGTTGGGAAAGATGGAGGGCACAAGGAGAAGGGGACGACAGAGGAGGAGATGGTGGGACAGTGTTCTCGAAGCTACCAGCATGAGTTTGACCAAACTGCGGCAGGCAGTGGAAGACAGGAGGGCCTGGCGTGCTCTGGTCCATGGGGCCACGAAGAGTCGGACACGACTAAACAACAAAACAATGGAAGACAGGAGTGCCTGGCATGCTCTGGTCCATGGGGCCACGAAGAGTCGGACACGACTAAACAACTGAACAAACAATAACAAAAGCACTAGTGTTGCTGAGAAGCAGATAAGAGCATCTTCCTTCTCAAATTCATGTTTTCACCTTTTGATCCAAGCCGCAATCTCCCTACCTCAGCCATGCATAAATGGAAAAGGATTCCCCCCCCCCCAAGCCAGTCTGCCGTGCAGGGAGCAATTTTCAGAGAACGGGCAGCTGAGGAAGCCTTAACCCTACATGGAATATTGCATCACATCAAAAGGTATGGGTCTTGCAAGCTGCCCTTGATAGCTAAATGACTTGTCATCGAGGCCTGAAAGGCACTGCTGTGAGTTCAACGGGCAGGCAGACATCTCCATGGAGGGCACGGGTAGGTTTGTATTGTGACATTAGCAAAAAAAATGTTTCATTGACCTTGATTGCCACAGCTGCAGCCGAAGAAGAAAACTCTTCCAGGGACCTCTTTAAGTTACCTGAGGCCAACTGCAGGCTCAGAACTAAATTCTTTTTCAGAACAGCCTTCTAAGAGCCAGCTTTGAGCGTTGCCATCCACAAAGGCTGAGACATTCCTTCCCCTCTTCAGCCTCCCAGTTTCTCATTAGACAAGCTCCCTGAGGGCACAAACTACCAAGAGAACCACAAAAATTAAGGGGAAAAGATTCTGCTAGGAAGCTTTTTCCAAAAAGCAAGCCTCCCCGGCATTTTAGTATTGATTGAGAGCGGCCACCAGTTCCCAATTCTTCCTTCAACCTACCACCTGTTTTTTCTGTAAAGCCTTGACTTGATCTTCAGCCCCAAATGAAATGAACCTGAGCTGGGGGTGCCAAATTTCCCCATAACCTCCACTGCCAAAGGGCAGTAAACCAACACATTCAGTTCTCAAAATAGTAAGCAATTGTGTTAGGTAAAGGTACCCCTGCCCGTACGAGCCAGCCGTGTCCGACTCTAGGGTTGTGTGCCCATCTCACTTAAGAGGCCGGGGGCCAGCGCTGTCCGAAGACACTTCCGGGTCACGTGACCAGCGGGACGAAGCTGCTCTGGCGAGCCGGCACCAGCGCAGCACACGGAAACGCCGTTTACCTTCCCGCTAGAAAGTGGTCCCTATTTATCTACTTGCACTTAAGAGTGCTTTCGAACTGCTAGGTGGGCAGGAGCTGGGACCGAAAGATGGGAGCTCACCCCGCCGCGGGGATTCGAACCGCCGACCATGCAATCGGCAAGTCCTAGGCACTGAGGTTTTACCCACAGCGCCACCCGCGTCCCCACAAGCAATTGTGTTAGCTGCTCTCAAACATCTGCCTTCATCTACACATGGACCGTTTTTCAAGTATTTAAGAAGTATTGAAGAAGAGGAAGAAGCAGCATAATTTTTAAAAAACCCAAACCTTTAAGGACAACTCACCATGGAACCATGCATTGTATCTTTGGAATCTTAGGGGGAAGGGAGACAAAATTGTCTAGGATATTCTAAGTGGAACTTGCCCGGATTCCTTCATTGCAGAGGGCTGAACCAAATGACCGTCGTGGGCACTTCCAATGACCCCGTGCCAGCCATGCACCATCAAAATATTTCCCAGAAAATCAGATTGCATATTTTGAGGGAACACGGACAGAGGGAAGAGTGAAAGGAGAAGTTCCATCACATCAGCTGAGCTCCACACAAACAGCACTGGTTCCAATCCAACTCAGTCGCTAGGAGACTTGCTGCTAGTCTAGGCCTAAATCTCACAAACAGCAGGTGTACTGATAAGTCTCTGTGGCCTCTTACCACTCCAGACGGCACATGTGTGTGAGGGTGCTTCACATGATGGATTGCTCTCCACCCAAGCAGATCCTAGACATTGAAAACTAGGCTAGACTTCTAGTCTTACATCCTCAAGGACTTGGTATCCTGCACGTGAGAACATTCAGCAAAAAGAGGCTGCATCTGCAGTGGTTCCCAATCCAGGTTTACAAGCTCATCTCCTTTTCGGGAAAACTAGCCAACCGAATCCCAGAAGATACCTTATTTTGAGGCTTACAAGAATACCAAACTTTTGTGATCTGCAGCTGGTAGAAAGCAGGGGTGTGCCTAGAAGTTAAGGTAAAGGTAAAGGTACCCCTGCCCGTACGGGCCAGTCGTGACCGACTCTGGGGTTGCGTGCTCATCTCGCTTAAGAGGCCGGGAGCCAGCGCTGTCCGGAGACACTTCCGGGTCAAGTGGCCAGCGTGACGAAGCTGCTCTGGCGAGCCAGCACCAGTGCAGCGCACGGAAACGCCATTACCTTCCCGCTAGAAAGCGGCCCCTATTTATCTACTTGCACTTAGGGGTGCTTTCGAACTGCTAGGTGGGCAGGAGCTGGGACCGAACGACGGGAACTCACCCCGCCGCGGGGATTCGAACCGCCGACCATGCGATCGGCAAGTCCTAGGCACTGAGGTTTTACCCACAGCGCCACCCGCGTCCCCCTGCCTAGAAGTTGGCAGGGTGCAAAAAACCACCCCTCTCCGCTCTGGCTCAGAGGAGCTAGAACAGGGGTCCCTAAACTAAGGTTCATGGGCTGGATCAGGCCCGAGGGACTCATTTATCTGGCCCGCAGCGACCCCCGCCACCCACCTGCTCTTACCGGCGCTGCACTGTTGCCCACTTCTGGGTTGGAGGAGCACCGGAAATAGCTTGTGCGCATGAGCATTATTTGCACATGCACAAACGCTATTTCCGGTGCACATCCGGGTCGGAGGAGGCACATGCACACAAGCTATTTCTGGTGCTCCTCTGACCCGGAAGTGCGCCAGAAATAGCATGTGCGTACATGTGCTGTTTCGGGAAGCTTTTAATGTTTGATGTATTATAGTATTTTAATATTCTTTTGGAAGCCGCCCAGAGTGGCTGGGGAAGCCCAGCCAGATGGGCGGGGTATAAATAAATTATTTATTATTATTATTATTATTATTATTATTACACGTATGGGCACGCACTCCCCCACCCTCCGGCGCTGGAGACATCGGCCCGAGGCACAGTAAGGTTGCTGACCCCTGGGCTAGAAGCCCATTGGCACATTTCCTGGGCTATTCCTCTGCTGCTCTGGGCAGCCAGGCAAGGCTCACAGCGCCTCTGGGAGCTCCTTGCCAAGGGCGCAAGGGATGGCAGGGGTGTGTTCCAATACAGCTCCTTGCCTAGGGAGCTTAGGTATGCCTCTGGTAGAGTTCATGCTAGGAACTTGCGGATCCGAGGCTGAAATTTAACTTGGCGAGTTACCTGGGACTGTGGCCTTCTCAGGCCTCAGAATCCTCTCCAGACACAGGATGGACACACAACATCACCCCTCTTGCTATTTGCACACTCTAGGAAGGTTTTGCGTTGGCCAAGCCTGGTGTTAAGTATTAGATGCCTCCTAAACTTCTGTCTGTGCCTTATGAAGGGTACATTCAGAATGTAGGAAGCTCCTTTGCACCAAGTCCAACCAAGGATCCATCTAGATCAGTATTGCTACACTCCCTAGCAGCGGCTCTCCAGCTTTTTGGACAAGAAGTCTCTACCTGAAGATGCCAGGGATCTAACCTGGGGCCTTTGACATGCAACGCAGATGCTCTACCACTGAATAGTGCCTTCTGTCTGCTCCACTTGGAAGTTCCACCCCTGGATAACTGCCTCGGAGACCTTAAGTTGGAAAATGCTCCCTCCAGATATGGCTGGTCAGGGATCGGCTATAAAGAATGTCAGTCCTCAAGAGGGCGAGGAGTTGGCCAACTTGGGATTTGGAGAACTGGTGTTGATTAAAGTGGAGCAAAGCCTGATAAGGCAGGGAAAAGGAGGGTATTGTTTATAAATACCTTGATTTATCATACAGATATAGAATTGTAGAGTTGGAAGGGACCACAAGGGTCATCCAATCCAACCCCCTGCAATGAGGGAATCTTTCACCCAATGTGGATTAACAGTCTCTAGCTATACCAACTGAGCTATATATACAGCAGGCTTTTTTGGCCTGGTATACTCATGGCAACCTAGCAGTTCGAAAGTACGTCAAAGTGCAAGTAGATAAATAGGTACCACTCCAGCAGGAAGGTAAACAGAGTTTCCATGCACTGCTCTGGTTTGCCAGAAGCGGCTTAGTCATGCTGGCCACATGACCCGGAAGCTGTACGCCGGCTCCCTCGGCCAGTAAAGCAAGATGAGAGCAGCAACCCTAGTTGTCCGCGACTGGACCTAATGGTCAGGGGTCCCTTTACCCTTTACTCAAGACAGGATCTAGCATCATACTCTATTTAAAATATGTAAATATCACTGCTCCAAAACATATGTATGTACTACCCCACCAATGGTTTACAAGACAGTTTACTGGAGGCGGGGGGCAGAGAGAGAAAGACTAACATAAACCATAAAAGAGAATAAATTCAGGGTAAAACTAGTGACAATGCAAGACTAAAGTGGGTACCAGCTGATCCTCTTTAGGGACAGCATTCCACGCCCATCTTTCTAAGGACCACCCATTGTTCCTCATTCAATGGGAATATCCAAAGAAAGCCCTCAGTAACTGGAGTACAACTCCCATGCGGTCATTTGTTCTTCTGGGATAATGTTACAAGAGCCTTTTGGATGAAATCTGCCCGTGTCGCGAACAAAGGGCAACACCACCAACTGCCCAGTGTTTCTAACCATTTTGACGTGCTCTCAGCAGACATCCACATCTAAGATCAGCTGAGCCCTTTAAAACATTTAAGCTCTGCCATCACAGGATAGCACCACTCTTTTTCAAGAATTGTGAATGCGTGTCTCAGCTTTGAATGGCTCTTTCCCAGCAGAAATGCCTGTGTTTGTTATTTCCATCTCTTATGCTTGCAGTCTGCGTGGTTTGTGCAGACAGTCTAATGGCATCAAGAGGATGTTTTGAGACAAACCCCACATAACTCAGCCAAAGGAAGGACATTTGCTTCCTTTGCCTCCAACCTGTTTTCCCCCTCTATATCCCTAGTTGCTATAACCCAGATCAGTGCTATGCCTGCTGCATCATTTTATTATTATCATTATTATTTATTGAATTTAGATACCGCCCTATACCCGGAGGTCTCAGGGCGGTTCAAGAAGCGACCAACTGCTGCCCCACCATTTGAAGGGGGAAGATAAATTAGCACCCACGCCCTCCCCAGCCCAGAGACGGCAGACACACAAGTGCAGCTTAAACAATGTCAAAATATTTAATACGTGTTGCACACGCCAGAAGTTTACAATTGCCATACAAAAACACATCAGCCGGAGGAAGAATATTGTACAAAGTGTCCTCTCTCCCATAACCTTTATAAAACAAAGGCTGGGAAGTAATCGCCCCAGGGAAGCGTCGCTGGAGAGGTCTGCAAACACAGTTCCAACACACCTTCTCAGCCCTTCAAGCCTAGTGCTTTAGGGGCTTATCCTCCCCCCACAAAAAACGCCTAATCTTACAGCAAACTTTCCAAGGGTTGCTCGGAAGAACATGCTCTGCGCGGCACGAAAACAAGGCAAGGGTATGACCTTCAGAACCGCTTTGACCGGAGGATGGATGGATGGATAGAGGGAAGGGAGGGCAGGAAAACGCTGAGCTGCTTCCACGCAGACTGCAAAATCACAGCCGGGGGGACGGAGGAGAAACCATCCCTCCAGCCCACCCCGTCCAAAGTTTTAAACGCCGAATACTGCCCTGGTCCAGTCGCGCCCGCATCCCTCCGCGGGAAAAGAATGGGTGGCGCATGGAGGGAGCTTCTCGTCGAGAGCAGCCGGGAAGCTTTAAATCCGAAGCAAACCCGGATCAACGTGCAGGCCCCCCCTCTTCCGCCCCCCCCCCAACCCGTGGTCCCAATAATATGCAACCGGGGGAAAATAGGCAAGTTCAGAAAGCCACGATGGCCGTGCTCCAAGGGTTGAGATTGCGCAGCATGGACTCGTCGCAGCAGATCGGCCCCGGCTCGGCGTCCGTTGCTGCTCCGGCCGACGCCTCGTCCTTGTCGTCGTCTTCCTCGTCTTCCCTCCGCCGGCGCCGCCCGGAGCCCGAGGGCTTTTTGCCGAGCAGTCCCGAGAAGCTGGAGCCGAAGATACTGATGAGGCTGGCCACGTTGCCCGTCTCCAGGTCGCCGCCGTCGTGGTGCCTGGGGTTCTGCGGCTCCCGCTGCCTGCGCGGCTTCTTCAGCGGGGAGCTCCCCGACGGCGCGCCCTCGCCTCGTTGCGCAGCGGCGCCCCGCTTCCTGGGGCAGCAGGGCGGAGAGGGAGCCTCGGCCGGCTGCTTGCCGGCATCCCCCGTCGAAGAGCAGCCACAGCCGCGCCGCGCCAGCCGATTCGCTTCCCAATCCGGCGCCAGGTTCCGCGGCGACGGGGGAGCCCTGCGCTCCGAAGGCAGCGCCGCCGGCTGCAGGAAAAACGGAGGCGAGGGAGGAAAGACGGGCAGCCTCGAAGGTGGTCCTCCTCCTCGGAGCGGATCCGCACCAGGCGCCATCGGCCCCGGAGCAGCAGCCGGGAAAGGCGCCGCCTGCGCGCCATCCAACTCGCTCAGGTAGACCTGCCGGGCGCTGCGCAAGACGAGCGAGACCAGGAGGTTCCGGTGCAGCTTGACGCCGCCGCGCTGGCCCCGCGCGCCGTACATCTTGCCCAGCGAGATGCTGACGATGCGCTGCGCCTCCAGCTTGCAATCCATGCCCGACGGGATGCCCCCGGCCCGGCGCGCAGGGCCAGGAGGGGCGGCGCTGCGAGCCGCTCGCTGCCCAAAGCGAACGCAAGCGGGAGCAAAAACACACTGTCCGCGCAAAACACACTGCGCGTCTCCGTCGAAGGAGCAGCCAGCAGAACCTCAACATCTGCCGCGCTCCATCCCGCGGCCGATTGAAGGCAGCCCAGCCCGGAGCGCGCGGTTTTGAGAACGCAGCGCATTGCGCCGGAGCCAATCAGAGCAGCGGGCGGTTGCCCGGCTCCGCCCACCCCTGTCTAGCCTCCGGCGCGCGCCCGGCTTCCTCCCTCATGCGCGCGCCCGCCCTGCGAGCTCGGCCAATGGGGAGCGTGGGAAGCGAGATTCGAATGGGTCCTTGGCCCCGCCCCTCCCGCCTGCTGAGCCCGCGCTTCAAAGAGGCGAAGCGTTCCTTGAGCGCTGGGGGCTGCAAAGAAGGGGTTGCAAGAGATGTTTTTTGTGCAGATAAACGAACCTCTCCCAATTCAGCAGCAGCGCTTGTTCCCCCGGGAAGCGTGCGTGTGCAGGATCGCAGCCTTTCTGCACCCTCTTGGCGCTTCCAGATGATGCAAGCTTTTTTTATTCTTTTGATATTGCTCACTCCCTGTTTTATTTCCTCCAACATTTCTCCATTGAAAATAGGGACCTCCTACTCCATACCCTCCAACATTTCTCCATTGAAAATAGGGACCTCCTACTCCATACCCTCCAACATTTCTCCAGTGAAAATAGGGACATCCTATTCCATACCCTCCAACATTTCTCCAGTGAAAATAGGGACATCCTATTCCATACCCTCCAACATTTCTCCAAGGAAAATAGGGACACCTTTGGAAAAGAAGGCATTCTGGGATCAAATCAGAAATAGGACAACACCTGTAAATCCGGGACTGCCCCTTGGAAAATGGGGACACTCGGATGGTGGACTATCACCCTAATCTCCCCTCGTGTCAATTTTTACAGAGCAAAAAGTGGGCATTCACACAAGATGAAAACATTCCCCATATGAACAGCAAATGGTTGGACTGAAGTTAAAGCTGTTATAACCCGCGTGGCATTAACTTCCGTTTAGCCATTGGCTGTTTACATGGAGAACGATGCTGACTTTATCTTAAGGAATGCTGATATAACTCAACCAAAAAGCCTTGAACACAATGTCGTTATTGCAGAGCTTTCAATGTGTTTTGAATTTTACAGTGCTGAATCCTAAAGTATCAGGTAAAACACGGGTCAAAGTCTCAGCGACTTCCTAGCAGAAAGCTCCTTAATACTTAGCCGATGAAAAGGAAAGCTCACACAAGGAGCCTGTTTCCCCATTACAGAGGAAGTAAATAACTATGCTAATTTTACCAATGCTCATGCATACTCAATGAATCAGCGCTCAATGAACTCTTCTGATATTTTGAGTACCTTGGTCCACAGAAATGCATTGCTATGTGCCACAGCAGCAATTATTGCCATAACTAGTCATAATTGCTGTAGCGCTTGGTCATGTAAGCACTACTGACAACACCTGACAGTTGTACCCCTGCAGGCGCATAACAACTGTCAAAATGTTTGCATATATGACTCTTCAGGTATACTGATTCCAACCCCCATAATTATAGTCTTAATTCATGGTGCTCCTCAACAACTATTTAGGATGAATCAGGATTAAGTGCAAACTCAGAGAGCCAAAATCATTATTACAAAATCTCACTACAGCCAAAGAGAGACAGGCTGCAATCGGTAATGATCAGTAATCACTTACCCCAGGCTGCAATTCCAGAGTTTTATATTGATTTTTTGCACTCTCTCTCTCTCTCTCTCTCTCTCTTTGGAGGGGGGTAGTAATAGGTTTCCTTGCACACTCAGAACACAGTGTGACATTTCTGAGTAAACCTGCAATTGGACTATGCAGCTAAATAATCGGAGGTGTACAATTTGTACATTTTAGTAGATTTATTTATGAGCTGTAGCAGGCCTACCCAGGATGAGAACATGGAGAACATCAGGTGGTGGCTGTCCTTGCGTTTATTCCTTGTGAGTCCCTCAGAGCTAATTCTCAGATAAGAGGCAACTCTATATTTCGGCTGCATGACTTCGACTGCAGATGAGGGCTCACACACAAAGGTTTAATATTCCTTCCTGTTAAAAAGAAAATCTAGAAGGCTAGGTAACAAGGAGCAAGGTACTAAGTTAGTTTTATCCCTGATATCTAGAGCTTTCTATGGGGGAACATCAGACATATGAGCCAGTCTAAAGTGGCAAAGTCCAGCAATAGGTTCTGGTCCTACTCTGAGTCTGATTATTAGAATGCAGGCATGAAAAAGTCATGATTCTGTTTGCATTTTACAAAAAAAGATGTCTTTTTATAAAAAAAATATATCTTTTGAAAATATCCCTAGAAACGTTGCTGGATTTGCCGCTTTAGCACCTGAAGTTTAATTGCAAGCTTTAGCTAGCTGATATAAGCACAGGAATAACTGGTGACGTTGGAGGGGTATTTTTGTTGGGGGGGGGGTTGCAAGGTGTATATAAGGCTTGGGGCACAAGCCCATGATGCAAATTTGCATATTGCTAATCTGTGAGGGTTGCCATATTCCCAAAAGTGTTGTTGAGCTCCACCACCACCCCTAACATCCCGCCCCCCAAAAAATCGTTTTGGGGCTTTTCTTTGATTTTTTAAAAATTAAATAGCTCAACTTGCCATATGTCCAGGTTTTCCTGGACATTTTGCCGAATCAGCAAAAATCTGTCTGGATGCCATTTTTCCATAGCTGTCAACTTACAGATTTGAAAATAAGGGACCAGCGGCCTCAAAAATAAGGGATCAGCAGCCAAAATAAGGGATTTTCAGAGCACAGGTATGTTCAACTTCTGAGCCCCTCCAAGCCAAAGGCAGAAAGCCCAGCCAGCAGCCAAACGAAACCTCAAGCGGTGGTTCCCACAACGCAGCAACCCGGCAAAGGGGATGCAGCAAGGAAAACCACCGTCACCTCTCCGCTGGGAAGCACTGAGCAAAGGCGAGTCCCCAGGCAACATGGCCGATTTGATCGGCACAAAGCATGCAAGCTCCACCCCCCCAGTCCTTCTTAGACTCCTTATTGGGTGAGCAACGCAGCCAAGCAACACAGTTGGAGCCTCCTCCCTGGCCAGCAGGGAGGGAGGGAGGGAGAGGAGCTGCTTCCTTTGAAACCTGGGAAATTTAAGGGACATCAATAAGGGACAGCAGCAGGACATGGCGCTGGGATAAGGGACTTTCCCGCCAAATAAGGGACGATTGACAGCTATGCATTTTTCTTAGCGATTCCCGGATGTGTCCGGGAAAACCTGGACGTATGGCAGCCCTAAATTTATATCTACAGGTGCGTGAGGACAAATTAAGATGGATAGTGCCTGGTGATCTCACCATCCCCACACTTTGCTTATATGGTGGTTGGACCCCCTGCAAATTAAAACATAAAAATTATACAGTTGGTTTTTTAAGGGGGAAAGGGGTAGGTGATCTTGGGCCTGGCACAAAAGACAAGGGTCTCAAGCCCCCCCCCCTGCCCCCAGCTACCCCCTAACAGGGTCCCTGGGCTGTGATTACTTTGGGGGGTGGATTTGGCCTTTTAATGCCATCTGGCGAAAGACAGAAGAACTAAAGAACTAACAGTGCTGTTCTATATATCAGTCCCACTGGTAGTAAGAAGCAAAGATCACCAATGTTGAAGCAATGATTCTTCAACATCAACTTCGCTGGACTGGTCATGTTGTGCCGATGCCTGATTATCGTCTTCCAAAGCAACTACTCTATTCCGAACTTAAAAATGGAAAGCGTAATGCTGGTGGTCAACAAAAGAGGTTTAAAGACTCTCTCAAAGCAAATCTAAAAAAAAATGTAGTATAAACACTGACAACTGGGAAACACTGGCCTGTGAGGGCTCCAATTGGAGAACAGCCTTTACCAAAGGTGTCGTGGACTTTGAAGACGCTCGAACTCAGGATGAAATGTGCTAAGAGGAAGACATGTTTGGCAAACCCTCACCGTGATCAACTCCAGCCGAGAAACAGAGCCGTCTTTCCCATTGGGTTTACTGGTGTGTTGCGCCAGGGCGCCGGCCTCTCAGGGGTGCCCCAGCGAGTGGGGGAGCTGTGCGGCTTTGCCGGCGGCCTCCCCTTTCCCTCCTGCACACCCACCAGCTGCGCCCCATCAACCATACGGCTGGCAGGAGTGCAGCTTGCCTCCCAAGCCCCCGCGGGAGGAGAGCAATCCCTGCAGAGGCTTCGGAAAAGGTCAACAACTCTGGGAAACGGGAGGTGGGGCGCTGGAGGGATCTTTGCACCACAGCGCCGGATGCTTAAGACCGCCCTGCCCAGAAACCCATGTCCCCACCATGAAAGGACGTGTGGATCCAGAATTGGCCTCCACAGTCACTTACGGATCCACTGTTCATGGAAGACAATCTTACTCAGCTACGAGGGATTGCCAAAGAAAACTACCTGCAAAGATGGTTGCAGCCTTAGCAGCTTCCTCACTGGAAATGAGATAGGAGGAGAAAACGGAAAGGGAAAGGATGGAACAGAAGCAAATTACTGCTTATGCAACAATACCCTGAACAGCAGGAAAGGTGAAGGACGCTTGGGTAATGTGTCCTTCCTGTTGAAAGCCACTGGTACTATATAGAGAGATGAAAAACTATTGTTTCAGAAGGATGTGAAGATAAGGTGATTGCACCCTTAATCTGGGTCTCATTGGCTGGACACAGGGGGGCAAAACAGTGGTCACTTTTAAGAATCCTAATTGTCTTTAGGTACATGTGTGTGTGTGCTTGTGTGTTCCACAAACAGAAGAGGTCCATACACACAACAGAGTGCAACAGGTTGTAAGAGACAGGTAAGAGCCCTTTAGACCCTTTGAAGAGCACACATTCTTTAGAATACCAGTCACACCTCTTTCTTAAAGTAAAAAAGTCTTCTTTCACTGGGACTTCTTTCCCTTTTTGTGCAAGTAAAATTCTTGCTGCTGTAGTCGCATACTGTCAGACCCCAACTCCTGAATGCCTCCGTTTTGGAAGAAGAATAAGAAGAAGAGTTTGGATTTGATATCCCGTTTAGCACTACCCTAAGGAGTCTCAAAGCGGCTAACATTCTCGTTTCCCTTCCTTCCCCACAACAAACACTCTGTGAGGTAAGTGAGGCTGAGAGACTTCAAAGAAGTGTGACTAGCCCAAGGTCACCCAGCAGCTGCATGTGGAGGAGCGGAGACACGAACCCGGTTCCCCAGATTACGAGTCTACCGCTCTTAACCACCATACCACACTGGAAAGTTTCGGCTCCTGAACGCCGCAAACCCGGAAGTAAGTGTTCTGGTTTTCGAATGATTTTCAGAAGCTGAATGTCCGACACAGCTTCTGCTTGAGTGCAGGAAGCTCCTGCAACCAACTGGAAGCCATGCCTTGGTTGCTGAACATTTCAGAAGCCGAACTGGCTTCCAGAACAGATTATGTTCAACAACCGAGGTTTGACTATACATGAATAAATTTCTATACCCTTTGGGTCGTTCTGTCCCTATAATTCCCAAAAGGAAAGCTTCTGGTTTTGTTTTTTTACAAACGTTATTTTAAACATCTATTTCAATTCATTATATATCATTTCCCAGTAAGCTTTAACCCTACTACAAGACCACCACATATGATAAAAAGAGTCATCTTTCTCTTTACATTTCCAAGCCTAACTCTTGGCCTTCCATTTTAAATATCCCAGCAACAGCAACGACGCTTTGCTTCTTCTCAGGATCACTGAATGGCTGCTCTCAGATTGTCGAAAGAGGAGCAGAACGCATTGCCCTTTTAAGAAGGCAGGTGTTTTGGTCCTGTTTCCCCCTGTGGCTTTCTCCTTTCCTTTCCCTCCTCCAGACCCAGATTGATGTCATGATTAAATTTCAGTTGGAGTCAGTCCCATGGCTGCTTGGGAGTTCAGATCCTCTTGGGTGGCTTTGTTGTCTGTCTCAGGGAGAGGCAGAGGCTGTGTGTGTGTGTGTGTGTGTGTGTGTGTGTGTGTGTGTGTTGTGGACGCCACACGAGAGCTGTGTTTCTCTTCCGCAGAGCCTGTGATTGGTTCAGAACTGCTGCTGGGGTTCCCTGCCTCTAGGCATTGATTGGCTAGATTATATTATAATCTTGGGTACTGATGCACTACATGGTTGTGGTCTGAGCTGTGCTGTGTTGCTTTTCTCACACTTTCTATGCCTCTGTCCTGGAGAAATGGCTTCTCCCCCCCCCCACCCCACTCTCGCATGGCGGTAGGGGAGAGGGAGGAGTGTAACTTTATGTGCTAATCTCTCCCTTGTGATCTAACTGTTCTGGAAGGGTTTGACAAACAATTAACAATCCTCTCTCCAGTGCTCAGCTGTGACAAAAGTGTTCCTCTCCCCCCCCTTTTTTTTTAAGAAGGGGGGATTTGATTTCTTAGTGACTGCAGAGCAGGTGATGACAGAGACATGGAAGGAATAAATCAAATTGTAACCCCACCTAGAAGGGAAATCGGACCACACTATAACCAAGCGCCAAACAGGAAACAGCTTGCGGTGTGCATTCATAATTGCAGAAAAGTGTGCTCATGACAGATTGCTTGTTGTCCTAAATTTGCATTTGTCATCCATTGAAGAAGTGCGTAGTGTAGCCTTTAGGCAGTAAAATATTGTCGACTAGGAACGTGTGGCATCCACATCCAGGCTGGTCAAAAGCCGCCGTGAGACTTATTCTCGCATACAGCATGCAGAATCTTGTCTAGAACCAGTGGAAACAGAATGACAGAGCGGCATTAACGATTCTCACCGACAGCATTTGCAGAGCAGTGAGGCAGGGAAACAAAGCCGCTGTCAGACAGAAGCTTGATTGTTAGAAGCCTGTGTTCGGATTTCTACTTCATCATGAAGCTCTCAGAAGACTTCTCTGCCCCCCCCTTCCTCTCTCTTCTTTTCTCTCTCTCTCTCTCTCTCTCTCTCTCTCTCTCTCTGCCTTGACAACCTTGCAAATGTGTTGCAGGGGTGAAACTAGGCTTTATTTCACCCACGATGCCCCTCTGGAGACTTAACCCAGGGCAAAAAAAAACTGCCTAGCCTCGTAGCTCTGTTTGCTGTGAACATTAAAATGGAAAAATTTAAAACAGGATCCAGTGTCCACATAGCCCTGCTTTAGGTGAACAAAAAAAGCTCCGTTGGGATGGTACAATTTTGTTTTTTAAAATCCTGGCACAGGGTAAAAGCTCTAATATGTATTGTTGACATCTGTCTGTCTCAAGAGACAATGTCGTGCATCTCTGGGGGTGAAGCCAAACTGCTGTTTTAGCAGCACCAAGGTGACCTGGGCATTGTGTAGGGAGGTCATGGGCTGCACAGACAACAAGACTCCCCTCTTGGCCTCACTGATGTGCTCCAACTGAGGTCTAGGAGAGACTCAGAGACAGTGTGGGCTGCTGTTGCTACACTGAGTAAACCACAAAAGTGTAGGTTGAGCCAAAGAGTTCTGGCACAGAACCCTTTGAAAAAGTCATTGTTTTAGTGGATTGCAAGTTCCCTCCCATCTGGGTTGCAGGAGTAATTGGGAGGGTGGTGGCAGCAACCATCAGTGAGTAAGACCCTCTTGGGCAGCCCTGCAAGGCTGTGGGGCAACGAAAGAGGTGTAAAAGCCTCTCTTGGGAATCTCCGCTTTGTCATAAGCCTCACTGCTGTGCTGGTAACCAAAAACGAAGAAGGCCTTAAGGATAGCTCAGTCTGTAGGATGTGAGACTCTTAAACTCAAGGTTGTGGGTTTGAGCCCCAAGTTGGGCGAAATCTTCCTGCATTGCAGGGGGTTGGACTAGGTGACCCGCAGGGTCCCTTCCAAGTCTACAATTCTTTGATTCTTGCACCACTTTGGGTTTTTAGCAACTAGTAAGGTAAAGGTAAAGGGACCCCTGACCATTAGGTCCAGTCATGACTGACTCTGGGGTTACAGCGCTCATCTCGCTTTATTGGCCAAGGGAGCCGGCGTGCAGCTTCCGGGTCATGTGGCCAGCATGACTAAGCCGCTTCTGGTGAACCAGAGCAGTGCATGGAAAAGCTGTTTACCTTCCCGCCAGAGAAGTTTATCTACTTGCAGTTTGACGTGCTTTCGAACTGCTAGGTGAGCAGGAGCTGGAACCGAGCAATGGGAGCTCACCCCGTTGCGGGGATTCGAACCACTGACCTTCTGGTTGGCAAGTCCTAGGCTCTGTGGTTTAACCCACAGAGCCACCCGCGTCCCTCACTGTATGTGCTACCACTGAGCTATAACTCTCCCCAAAATGTAGAGTAACTAGTATTTTAGTATTTTAGCAATTAGCATTTGGCCAATAAATATGTTGTCTTCGTTCCTGTAATCTATTTATCGTTCTTGGAGGCGTTGCTGGCAAGAGTCCTCTCCCATCTCTCTTTTTCTGTAGCTGCTGTTGTGTATAAGTTACAGGAGGGAAGCAAAATGTGCACATCAAGATGTGCGTGCACGCAACTACAACACAACACCCCTTCCTCTCACTAGGTAATACCAAAAAAAAGAAGAAAAAAGAATTAATATAGTCAAGTGTTGCCACTGGGAAACAAACTGTGAGCACACAGCAGCACTGCCTTAACAGATTAAATTGCCTTTGTGGGTGGTTGTGAATGCATAGCCACCCCGTCCTGCCACCCTCACAACACACACACACAGCACCCCATCTATAGAAAGTATACTTAATGAGTACCTTATGGGGCAACCTTTTGAAAGGAAGGGATGGAGTCCAGCTGCGTCTCCCCTACCTCCCTCAGCATTAGGGTTTATTCAATCGCTTCCTCCTTGCATTTCCCTGTACACCAGTGCGCCATTCTGCCCTGCAACAGCAAAAATCTGCAGCACTTTTTAAATGCTGGTGGGAATAAGGCAGGTTCTTCGATTAGGAACTCCCTGAACCCCTGAAGCCGCAATAAACATTCTGGCACATACAGAGGAGCATTTAAAAATAGATTTTTTAAACCGTAAGTAGGGCAGAATCGGGAAATGGAAGGTACCTGTCAGGGAACTGACATTGGAGCCTGAGGCGGAGGGAAGGCTCTCAAATGATGCTGGAGAAGGGCCCAGCAGGGAGAGAGGCAGCTCAGCAGAGGGGGAAGCAAATCAACGTTACACCAGGGATAAAGGGGGGCAGATGGGGGAATCGGCGAGATGGCTCCAGTGTTCTTCACTGGACACCAGCAGGGAGAGCACAGGTCCTCCGCTGCCCATGCCCACCCTGCACAGAAGACTTCCACGCAGAGAGAGTAGGAGACTGGGAGTCAAACAACTTTTATGTTGGAAGAGGTTTAAGAAACGCCCACTGACGGATTCTGCTAGCGACTGAGGCAGCCACGAATTGAAGGGCTGTCCAGACAGAAAGGTTTAACAAGGCAACATAGCCAGGAGAGGCGGCAACTTACGCACGAGCAACCCCATACCCATTACAGTACCATTCAACAGAGTAACAAGGCAAGGTGAAATATTTGCCGTGATGCTCGAACTTTTCACTTTCCCCTTCTAAGGCAAGGGAAATATTTGCTGCCTGAGGCAAGGTTGCAGAAAGGAGGCACAGCCCCGGGGCTCTGTGCAAAAAACTAAAGCCAAGAAGCTTTGTTAAGCTGATAGAAGTCTGCAGAAAGCACCCGAACCGAGATCTTTTAACAAGCACCTTCAGCTACTCAGATTTGATTGTGGAAACGGGTTTCGGGGTCCCAAGGTGTCTGTGCAGATTAAAGGATCCCCTCCACGAAAAAGGTTGACAACAAAGTCCTTCCTCTAACAAGCCCTCTGCAAGGGAAGCAGCTTTTCAGAATAAGATCAGAGGTGCCGGTGGGATGAGACAGAAAGGACTGCTTATGGCGGCTGGCTCAGCCGTGGACCTGTGTCTGTGTCTATTTTCCCTGTGATCGGATACCTGGCGCTATAGCTCTGCGCCTTCACGGCCCTCTAACTCCCTCGAGAGCATGTCACAATAATGAGCAGAATCTTAAAGCGCAGGAGACTGCCTTTGAAATATTCAGTGCGGCTCCAATTCGTATGTATGTTTGTTTCTGAAGTGCAGAGAGGGAAGGAGGCAGACGGTTCCCACTTCTCCTCCACCGCTGCCCCCACTTCCCTCTGCCTTCTTTCAAAGACAGGCCTTGGCGATGCTTTCAGCTTCTAATAATCCAGCGCTGGATGACAATGGAACACCTGAGGGAGATGACAGCCGACCAAGCCTTGGGAGTTCCACTTCAGTTCACAATGAAAGCAAATAGGTCAGGCAAACCCCGAACAAAGGAAGCCAGAGCTGCAGGAGGGTCCATGCAAAATGGTGCAAGGGCCCTGGCGGTCTTGCTGCTTTAACAGAACAAAAAATGGGAAGCACAAAGGGGCAGGTTTTGTTTTTCTTCCACAAAAAAACAGTGGAAGTGTGGTTGACTCTCCAAAGTGAGACCAACCTATGTATCCTGTGTTTGGGGCAGGGATTACTTTGCATTTAGTGAGAGAGAGAGAGAGAGAGAGAGAGAGAGAGAGAGAGAGAGTGTACCTGGGAGTTTCTACTATGCTGAGTTAGTTAGAAATCGTTGTGCAGCCTTGGTACCGCACAAATTGCTCTGTGGGCAACTGGACGCAGGGGTAGGATGAGTTACAACTGAAGCTAAAGGAGCACATTTGCCTCCAGTCTGCTTGTATACAGTGTTACCTCGGGTTAAGTACTTAATTCATTCCGGAGGTCTGTTCTTAATCTGAAACTGTTCTTAACCCGAAGCACCACTTTAGCTAATGGGGCCTCCCGCTGCCGCTGCGCTGCTGGAGCACAATTTCTGTTATCATCCTGAAGCAAAGTTCTTAACCCAAGGTACTATTTCTGGGTTAGTGGAGTCTGTAACCTAAAGCATATGTAACCTGAAGTGTATGTAACCCAAGGTACCACTTGTATTTATAAATATCATTGCAAAGGCACACAGCATCAGTCTCTCTCAAAAAAGGAAACAAAACCAACGAGGCCCTCAATGTTGTTGTTGTTGTTGTTGTTGTTGTTGTTGTTGTTGTTGTTGTTGTTTTATACCCTGCCCATCCGGCTGGGTTTCCCCAGCAACTCTGGGTGGCTTACAGCACATAAAAAATGGTAAAACATTCGACATAAAAAAAAATCCCAATAAAGGGTTGCCTTCAGTTTCCTTCTAAAAGTCAAATAGTTGTTAATTTTCTTGACATTGGATGGGAGGGCATTCCACAGGGTGGGCGCCACCACCAAGAAGGCCCTCTGCCTGGTTCCCTGTAACCTCACTTCTCACAGTGAGAGAACCGCCAGAAAGCCCTTGGAGCTGGACCTCAGTCTGAATGATGGGGGTGGAGACGCTCCTTCAGGTACACTGGGCTGAGGCCGTTTAGGCTTTAAAGGTCAGCACCTGAGGTTGGCAGGGTTCAATTCTGTCCCCCATGCTGTTTAACATCTACATGAAACTGCTGAGTGGGGTCACCTGAGCATGTGGTCAGCAACATGTGGATGACACACAGCTCTCCTTCTTTACATCTGCCGGTGAGGCAGTCATGTGCTGAACCAATGTCTTCTTGTTTGGGTAATGGACTGGATGAGAGCCAACAAACCGAAGCTCAGTCCAGATAAGATGGAGGCACTGTTAGTGGGAGATTCCCTAGGCAGGATGGATAGGACGTTTGTGTGCCCTTCATGAGGTTATACTCCAAGTACACAGCTTATGTATACTCCTGGAACCAATGTTCACGTGAGGTTCAAGTGCCTGGCATCAGCTTGGGCTGGTGGCTCAGCTACACACCTATCTGGACAGGGATAGCCTGACTTCTGTTGTCTATGCTCCAGTAACTTGTAGGTTGTTGCTGTTGTTGTTTAGTTGTTTAGTCGTGTCTGACTCTTTATGACCCCCTGGACCAGAGCACGCCAGGCCCTCCTGTCTTCCACTGCCTCCCACAGTTTGGTCAAAATCATGCTGGTACCTTCGAGAACACTGTCCCACCATCTCGTCCTCTGCCGTCCCCTTCTCCTTGTGCCCCCCATCTTTCCCAACATCAGGGTCTTTTCCAGGGAGTCTTCTCTTCTCATGAGGTGGCCAAAGTATTGGAGCCTCAGCTTCACGATCTGTCCTTCCAGTGAGCGCTCAGGGCTGATTTCCTTAAGAATGGATAGGATTGATCTTCTTGCAGTCCATGGGACTCTCAAGAGTCTCCTCCAGCACCATAATTCAAAAACATCAATTCTTCAGCGATCAGCCTTCTTTATGGTCCAGCTCTCACTTCCAACTTCTAGGTTAGATTACTGCAATGCACTATAAGTGGGGCTGCCTTTAAGATGGTTTGGAAACTGTAGTTAGTGCAGAATTCAATGGCTGGGTTCTCCACCAGGGCAAGACAGTCTGAGCACAAACGCTTCTGGAGTTTAGTGCTGCAACTCCCATGTCTGTGCTGGCAGGGGCCAATGTGAGTTGTAGTGGGCACCAGGTTGGGCAGCAGTTTGGTGAAGACTGGTGTGGGGCCCAGGTGCGCTGGGTTCTGCTCCACGTTGTGGGTGCCTGGTGCCCATGTGATGATAAACACATTGCACGTATGATGTCACACGGCATGTTGAGTCGTGTGCATGACATCACACAGTGCGGCCAGCACCGCCAGACCCTCCTGCAGCTGCAATGAGCCCTTTCGGGCCTTGGCACACTATGGGACGTCAGGCGCATGCCACATGGGGTCACCCAGCTGGGCAGCCACAGTAAAAAATTTGTTGGTGCCTCGGCACCCAGGCCCTCCCAGAAATGGCGCCTATGGTGGGGCCACTCTTGTAGCTCACGTTGGGGTCATAGCTGTCAACTGTCCCTTATTTGGCGGGAAAGTCCCTTATCCCAGTGCTGTGTCCCGCTGCTGTCCCTTATTGATGATATCCCTTAAATTTCCCGGGTCTCAAAGGAAGCAGCTCCTCTCCCTCCCTCCCTGCTGACCAGGGAGGAGGGAGGCTCCAACTGTGTTGCTTGGCTGCATTGCTCACCCAATAAGGAGTCTAAGAATGACTGGGGTGTGGAACTTGCATGCCTTGTGCTAATCAAATCGGCCGCATTGCCTGGGGACTCGCCTTTGCTTCCCAGCAGAGAGGTGACGGTGGTTTTCCTTGCTGCATCCCCTTTGCCAGGTTGCTGCGCTGTGGGAACCACCGCTTGAGGCTTCATTTGGCTGCTGGCTGGGCTTTCTGCCTTTGGCTCGGAGGGGCTCAGAAGTTGAACATACCTGTGCTCTGAAAATCCCTTATTTTGGCTGCTGATCCCTTATTTTCAAGGCTGCTGGTCCCTTATTTTCAAATCTGTAAGTTGACAGCTATGGTTGGGGTCCCTCAAACGCACCAGTGGATTGGATCATTTTGTGTTTGTAGTCCAGAGAGTTTTGTAATGTTTACCTTAAATAGCTGAAATATTTGTGTAAGCCCTGCCTCCAGCCTTCTGCTCCCCAAGGCTAAAAACTAGCTATCTTTCCACACTAGCTGAGGTACAGGGGCCGCTCCCCCTCCCCCCCCGACAGTGCATTTAACGGCTACATGCCAAGGAAATACTCAGGGGGCAAAGCATTCCCTTCCACATGCATTTGCAGTATGGGGTACAAGGGAACTTTCAGGTGGTGAGTTCAAATAGTGATGAATTAACAAACAATGGTTAGAAAGGAGGATGAGTCCTGCCAGGAAAAGGGGAGAGGGGGCAATCCTGATCGGATAACCGATACTGTGCCATACAAATTGGTCCAACTCAATCCATCACTCAGCCAGTTTTATCTCTCATTTTGGCGGTCCAACAAGCGCAGCCTGCACGGAAAATGCAATTGCCACTCCAAAGAAGAGTAATAAATCATGTTGCAGCCACTTTGGGGCAGACTTGTCAAGCCTGCAGAACTGTGAACAAATTAGCCTGTACTCGTTTCAAATTAATGGATCATTTTCCGGGGCTAACATAAACCATCCCTTCCACTCTCTGTACCTGAGCAATATCCGTTTCCATATTCTATTTAAATTAGCACTAGGTATGAAGGAGATTAGTGATGTATAGAATGTATGTATGCCTGGATTAGTGATGTATGGAAGTGAGAGCTGGACCATAAAGAAGGCTGATCGTCAAAGAATTGATGCTTTTGAATTCTGGTGCTGGAGGAGACTCTTGAGAGTCCCATGGACTGCAAGAAGATCAAACCTATCCATTCTGAAGGAAATCAGCCCTGAGCGCTCACTGGAAGGACAGACCCTGAAGCTGAGGCTCCAAGACTTTGGCCACCTCGTGAGAAGAGAAGACTCCCTGGAAAAGACCCTGATGTTGGGAAAGATGGAGGGCACAAGGAGAAGGGGACGACAGTGGACGAGATGGTGGGACAGTGTCAGAGAAGCTACCAGCATGAGTTTGACCAAACTGCGGCAGGCAGTGGAAGACAGGAGTGCCTGGCGTGCTCTGGTCCATGGGGTCACGAAGAGTTGGGCACGACTAAACGACTAAACAACAACAACAAGAAGGTTCACATACACCCGCTGCCTTGCAAAGGATGCTCTGGCCGAGGCACCAAGGACCACAAGCCCCGCCCCTTCCCTCCCTCCTCCCTCCCTCGCCTTCGCCCCGCCCGTTTCAGAAAGGGGCGGGCCTTCCTTCGGCTCCCGCTTCACGTGACTGGAGGCCTCCGCCTTCCTTCTCTCCAATGGGGAACCTTCACTTCTCTCCGGCCGCGGCCCCGAGCTTGGAGAAAGAGAGGGCGGGGAGTCACGTGAGCAGAGGGAGCCTATAGCCGAGCGGGCTGGCGGCCGCTGGGCGGGAAAAAAGGAAGGCGGTGGGGGAGGGGCAGCGGCTGCCTCTGAGGGGAGAAGCAGCGGCAGCGCCGACCCTCAGCAGCCGCCTCCGCCGCCGCCTGAGGGACCCGGCGGGCTGGCCTGGCCGAGGCTCGGGACGGACGGGGCGGGCCGCTGCGAGCGGAGCCATGTCCATGGAGGACCCCTTCTTCGTGGTGAAAGGGTGAGTGGGCGCCGAGGAGGGCAGGCCTCTCTCTCGCTCCTCGAGGCCTCGCTCTCCCCGGGGTGGTCGGCCTGCGCCCGGGAGGCTCCCGGGGACTCCGCGGCCCACACGAGGAACCAGGGCCGGAGGCGGCCCGGAGACGTGGAGAGCGCCGCTCTCGCGGTCGGATCCTGCCGCCCTCCTCCCCGCGAAGGGGCAGCTGCGAGGGGCGGACAGATTTAACTGATAAATGATAATTCATCAATAAGCATCGTTATATTAGCTGCTGCTACTACTACTACTATTATTATTATTATTTAACAGCAGCAGTAATAATAATAATCATCATCATTATATAAACAAAAACAATTATTATTTGACAACAGCAGCAGTAATAAGAAGCATAATAATAATAATAAGCATCATTATATAAACAAAAACAATTATTATTTGACAACAGCAGCAGTAATAAGAAGCATAATAATAATCATCATCATTATATAAACAAAAACAATTATTATTTGACAACAGCAGCAGTAATAAGAAGCATCATTATATAACCAAAATAATTATTATTTGACAACAGTAATAAGAAGCATCATTATATAAACAAAACAATTATTTAACAACAGCAGTAATAATAATAAGCAGCAGTATATAAACAAAACAATTATTTGACAACAGCAGTAATAATCAGCAGCAGTATATAAACAAAAACTATTATTTGACTGCAGCACTAATAATTTGCATCATTATATAAACAAAACAATTATTATTTAACAACAGTAATAATAAGCATCAGTATATAAACAAAAATATTATTTAACAACAGCAGCAATAAGAATAAGCATTGTATTAACAACAATAGTTGTTATTACTGTTATTATTTCACAACAACAATAGTCACACTGCTACTAATGACTGGGCTGCCATATTTTGAGGGGCAAAAAAGAGGACGCATTTGCCGACTTCTACTTTAACCATGGATCCCTTTGACAACATTTTACATACCCAGGAAAGAAAGAGGACATATGGCAACCCTAATTGGTGGCCTGATCGAGCAGGGCTCTTAACTGTGCTGTGAGGACAGGGTGCTGGGCTTGGATGTATGTTGCCTCGGGACTGATAGATTTAACAGATAATGATAGCAGTAATGACAGTGATAATAATGATAAAGTTAATACTACTAGTAGTAATAATAATAACGACCCTCTTCCTGATGGTTTGCTGCCTGCCCTGGTTCAGGAAGGGTTGCCCGGGTCTGGGTCCTGAGGGGGACATGGACAGCACTGTGGAAATGGCACATTTTTTACTACTGCATTTGCTCCCATTTCCCCCCTCCCATTGTGCGTTCATTCATAGCCTTTTGGTTATAGCCCTCAGGAATGCACCCATCATTTTATGAGCATTTTGCTGACCCATGGGCATTTATGAGACTAAAGACTGAAACAGGGTTGCTGATACTCTGTCATTTTTCGTGTCCATCACGTTTTTTGAAAGATCATCATGTTCAATGAAGGAGATTAAAGTTTTTCATGATGATCTTAATTCTCAGCCTATCATTAGAATATGGATTTGATGGTCACAAGAGTCTCACACATTAGCATCTGGGTTCCCCGAGTTTCCAGCAAGCATATTTTTCCTTCTTCAGAACTAGCTGTGTGAAAGATGGATATAAGTTGAAAAGATGACTCTACAAAGCAAATTATAATGACAAGGTTATGCATTCTTTGAAAGCTTGACATTCAGGGGTTTTAAGGACAGAATCGAAAGTCTGTTTCAATTGAACATAACTTGACAAGCTAATGATTGCCTAGAGATGTTTGTTAAATTTGTAGGAAAATGGGGGGACACACAATTGTTTGTGGCAGAAGGATGAGGATAAGTTCGTGAATGGCAAACTCCCTATTTAGTGAAAATGTTGTTCTAGAAAGTTAAACATGGAAATTAGCATTGTTTAGCAATTTTGAATCTTTCCAACATAGTTTGCCCACAGTTAGATCTGAAGTGTCATTGACATGTTACCTGAAATGAAAGTCCTCAACCCCTCACTCACCCTAACCCTAACCCTGCCTTTCAACTAATTGCTTTTAGATGTTTTTAATTGTAATTGTTGTTAGAATGTTTTAACTGCTTTAGAGTGTTTTTTTGTTTCTTTGTTTTTTGGTGTATCTGTTTGTCACCCTGGGATCCTTTGGGAAGAAGAGCAGGATTTAAATAAATAATTTCAACTTGCTGGATATTGGTGCATTTGACTCCTGTAGGTGATGGTTGAAAGTTTAGGTCAGAATGAATTTCCCTTCAAGTACACTTCTTAAATCCACTTTGAAAGCTTGTCTAGCATGAGCAAAGAGGCAAGAACAGTGCACAAGTTCTATACTGGGAGCCATGTAGGAAGAGCATTTCCAAATATAGAGAACTGGATTAACAGGGACTAGAATTGATAGCTAACTAGAGGTGAAATATGTTTGGCTTTTACCATTTTCAGAAAATTAAGGATTCAAGAAAGGACGTTGTAAAGTGACGTTTGTAATGTTTCTCTTCTAATTGAGGAGAGAGCATTGATATCTCTGAGCTGTATTGAATAGTGTAAACGTTGACTATAATGGTAAGCTGACCAGAAAAGTCTTCAGAAAGTATGTTAGTGAAAAGCATGCTAAAGACCCAGAAACAAGTTAAGTCATCCAGGTCAGTGATTTATTTTCCTAATGCTTACATTGCTGATTTGTACACTGCACATCTATTGCTTTGCATAGTATAGAGGTGGGAAGGTATCTCTCCACTGCACATAGAAAGGTAGCCTTTCATAGACATAAAGGTTCAACTACCCTATCTTGCTGTCTTCCCATAGCTGTTGCAAAAAAATTCACAATTTGGACCTGCAACCACAATTATCTTCTGTAGAAAATCTTCTGTAGATATGCACACAGATTTCTCTTGCATGTGAGAAACATCAGGCTGGGGAGGTAGTATATGACCTGGCTCATATTTGTTGCATACATACACCAGTATTTTCAAGGGGAGGCATCCAATGATTTGTATTTTAATATAGGCAAATAAGAACATTGTTCTATAAGCGCAGATGATCAGCAGTTGTAAGTTGATGTCTGTATATAAATAATTATGAGGCCACCAAGCAAATTTTAATGTTCTATTTTGTTCATTTTTCCTTCACTTCCAGGGAAGTTCAGAAGGCGGTGAATACTGCACAGGGGCTGTTCCAGAGATGGACAGAACTCCTGCAAGATCCATCCACCGCTACAAGAGAAGAAATAGACTGGACCACTAATGAACTGAGGAACAACCTAAGGAGCATTGAGTGGGATCTTGAAGACTTAGATGAAACTATTAATATCCTTTGGGTTTTCAGATGTATAAATACAGAAACCTACATTGTACTTACCCAGATGATTTTGGCACAAAGTTACTCAGTTCAACAAATAAGCAAGTTTTGCTGGAACCAGAAAGTTAATTCTTCTCACACCACAAATTATTCTTTACAGTGTGCGTTCATGTTTGTTCTCCCATATGCTATCATTTAAGATAAGAAAGCATTATTAGAGGCAAAATCCTTTATTAGCTATAATATCTACTCACTCAAATGGCATCAAAATTGTTCAAATTTTAATTCTGAGTGCATTAAGTAAAAGTTTTTCAGTCCAAAGGCCCTCCAAGGGGTGTACAAGAATATAATTTTCTTTTATCAAAAAACCGAATCTGTTGTTAAAAGATGACATATACGCTCAGCACATATCCTGAAAAATGTTTCTAGAATGCATTCCTCCTTTTTTTTTCTTTGTGTAGGAAAAGTAATTGATTTTCAAAGGCCACATTAAGAATGGCTATATGTTATGTAGGAACTGTATTTCAAATATAGTTTCCTTTACTGACTATTCCCAACGCATTGTTGAAGCAAACCCTCGAAAATTCAACCTTGATGCAACAGAGCTAGGAGTAAGAAAAGCCTTCATCACAAGCACACGGCAGGTGGTCAGGGTAAGGTGTTTGGCTTTCCTAAGTCTGAGGAGAAATCACAGCTTTTTGTGTCTTAAAAGTGTTTAGTACGCTTGGTTGGAGCAAGGCAGGTCATAAGGGCCACTTACAGAGCAATCCTTCTCATAGGACAGTCCAATTGTATTTAGGATTGTAGCTTTCATCTTCTAATGTTAGCTAACATTACAAACAGACTTGTACTAATAAAATGTTATACTTTAAAATAAATATCCAGGCATTGAGAAGCTCTTAACAGCTGTTATTGTGGGTAGATGCCTTTTTGTTTGTTTGTTTTTGTTTTTGTTTTGTAAAAAACAACAACCACTGCCCAGTATACAATAGAGCATCTTTATTTTAAAAGTTAGCATGTCTAACTTATGCTAACATCAGAATAAAATTCTTATTCTTTATTTCTTTACTAAACAGGATATGAAGGATCAAATGTCAAACACTTCTGTTCAAGCACTGGCTGAAAGGAAAAACAGGCAGGTCAGTATTGCTGCTAGATTGCCTTCGGACTTGACTGCAGAATTTGTGAGATATGGCTGGTCCATTTGTATTAGGTATGAGCATTTAAAGATTGCGCATTGATCATGCTTCATAAAGAAGCCCCATGTTTTAGAGCATGACTTACATCCTTGCTCAGAAGGGTGCAATGAGCCTGCAAAAAATAGGAGAACATTTTCTTTTGTCCTGCCTGTTTGAACTACCAAACTTTGTTCACACATGTGTGGGAAGGAGGAGTTTGTTTTCCTTATGTCAATCTTCCCCAATGAAGCAAATGCAGCAGTTGCCTACAGATAATTGTAACTCTTGCTTCCCGGAAATGACCATAGTTTTGTATTTTGTAGAATAGATAGGAGCGGGTCTGGGACAGCTTATTCTCCTTTCTCCTCTGCCACAGAGGGGGCAAGGTGATGGTAAGTCAGTCCCCAGAGTCTCTCTTGCACTTACTGACCATGATGGTGGTGGATTGAAGCCCCCTTCCTCTCCTCAGAATTTAAAACAAACAAACAGAAGACGTCAAAGCGTCATGTGAAATTCTGCTGCGGCAGGAAATCTTAACCACATCTTCTGTTGGGAGCTCCCCTGTGGAGCTTGTCCTAGTAGGGCACTGACCACAAGGCCACACTTGCCATTGAATAATTAGGAGCACATTTTAAGGCTACTGGTTGTTCCTTTGCAGTTGTGGCTTTACCTGCTGTTCTTCTTAACGTAGGAAAAGTCAGCTTTCATAGCAATCTGTTTGAAAATCAAAAGACAGTGAAAGAAGAACAGCATGTCAGGTGCACAGCATTCAAAAGAGAAATGCCCAGACACGTTGCTTGACCCTTTTTTAAAAGTCTGGTTCTGGGAATGTGTTGTGATCTGACTGTGAGATTTTTTTCTTTATACGCAGAAACGGCTCACTTGTTTCCCCTTTGTTCACTGATGTGCAGGTCCTTCTGGGAGAAAGTGGAACTCATGGCTGGAGTTCTGGGGCTGACAAGTACGGCCGCTTGGATCGCGAAATGCAGTCGGTAAATTCCCACTTCATTGAGGAGCAGCAAGCACAGCAACAGGTAGAATGTTTCCTATGGACAGCTTCGTCTGGATAGATGCCTTTGCGCGTGTGTGTGTGTGTGTGTGTGTGTGTGCATGCGTGCAAGCAAGCAAGCAATCAGAGACAGACAGCCACTGACGTTGGAGGATTTCCAGAGAAGCTTTGGCCTCAGGACTGATGTGTTCTCTAGGACACACAGGCACAACTTTTCATAGCTCAGTTGAGGAACCGGGATGAAGAGGGAAGGAGTAGAGGAAAGTAGGTGACAGAGGGAAACTCCTGCAGTCCTTTAGGAGATGGATTCATGGGGTGACACTGAATAAAAAGTGACCACTAACCTCTTCCATCTGTTTTGTTGTCTGTGCTCTGGCAACCTCTAAGTTAGATTACTGTGGTGGGTGGGGTTGTTGGGTTGCTTTTGTTTCGTTATCTATTTTATTTTCTCATTTTGTATTTTTATGTTATGAAACGCCTTGCGATCTTCAGGTGAAGGATGGTACACAAATTTAACAAAATAAAATAAAATTAATAACATTGCTAAAGACCAAGTTTACAGCAGAGTTATTATACACCTTCCTGAAAAACACTGGTAATTTACACCCAGTTAAAATAAACACATATTAAAAGGTAAAGGACCCCTGACAATTAAGTCCAGTCGGAGACAACTCTGGGGTTGTGGCGCTCATCTCGCTTTACAGGCCGAGGGAGCAGGCGTTTGTCCGCAGACAGTTTTTCCAGGTCATGGGGCCAGCACAACTAAGCCGCTTCTGGCAAAACCAGAGCAGCACATGGAAACACTGTTTACCTTTCCGCCGGAGCGGTACCTATTTATATACTTGCACTTTGGGGGGTGCTTTCGAACTGCTAGGTTGGTAGGAGCTGGGACCAAGCAATGGGAGCTCACCCCGTCACAGGGATTCAAACCGCCAACCTTCTGATCAGCAAGCCCAAGAGGCTCAGTGGTTTAGACCACAGCGCCACCCGTGTCCACATATTACTGAGAGTCAAAGCAGACGATGCTCAAATGCAAACAAAGGAATCCAGTCTTCCTCCGAGCATGCATAGCTTAATATTGAGGTATCAGTACCTTTCAGAAAGGGAGACGTTCTGGAAAGGGAGTTTGGGACATGAAACTGGGAGCAGACTTTCTGGTTGGAAGTTCTGTACTTTTTCTTTAAAGGTAGTCCTTAGAGCCCTTAATAAGGGACACGGGTGGCTCTGTGGGTTAAACCACAGAGCCTAGAGCTTGCCGATCAGAAGGTCGGCGGTTCGAATCCCCGCGATGGGGTGAGCTCCCGTTGCTCGGTCCCTGCTCCGGCCAACCTAGCAGTTCGAAAGCGCATCAAAGTGCAAGTAGTTAAATAAGTACCGCTCCGGCGGGAAGGTAAACGGTGTTTCCGTGTACTGCTCTGGTTCGCCAGAAGTGGCTTAGTCATGCTGGCCACATGACCCAGAAGCTGTACGCCGGCTCCCTTGGCCAGTAAAGCGAGATGAGCGCCGCAACCCCAGAGTCGGTCACGACTGGACCTAATGGTCAGGGGTCCCTTTACCTTTACCTACAGCCCTTAATGTTAGTTCTTAGAGCAGCCTTTCCCAGCCTTCGGAAATTTAGGACAACATCTCTCATTACCCCTGACTGTTGTCTATGCTGTCTGGGGCTGATGGGCGCTGTACTCCACCTGGAAGGCTTCTCTAGATGCTCAAGAAATTAAGATTGGATGTGTAGGGAGGTGCTATTAGCACTTTAGGCTGCCAATTGCAGTTGCATATCATGAGTCTTAACTACATAAATCCCCTCCTCTTTTCTGGGTACCAGTTAATCATCGAACAGCAGGATGAACAGTTGGAGCTGGTCTCTGGCAGCATTGGTGTATTAAAGAATATGTCCCAGCGTATTGGAGGAGAGCTAGATGAACAAGCAGTGTGAGTATTTGAATATAACATGTTGCTAGCCACTGTGGAGAACAAAGCACTAGATGAGATGAGCTTTTGGTCGCATCCCCCAGGGCTTTTTTAAGTACAGTACTCAGCCAGCACCAAAAGCAATGTGACGAATTCAGTGTAGTGCTATGGCAATTATTCCGTCAGTCCAAGCATTTCAGCTTGCCAAACAGAACAATCTTTTCTCTCCTCCCCTCATATCCTGTTCAGTGAGAGGGGGTGTTGTTTCTCCTGACATCCAGCCCCAAACAAGTTTGGGGTGTGTGCGGCGGGCTGGGAGGAAGAATCCCCGTTTTGCCAAGTGGAAGTCCTTGCGTGGGTTTCTGCTAGCATGACTCAAATTAGTTGAATTCAGCCCTCCAAAATATTCTAGGCCAAGATCCACCAGATTGTCTGGCATTTATCAAGAATATTGACTTTTTCAGTCCTGTTTATTTTCCTGTTATGTGGCAGGTAGCAGGACATAAGATATATTTCTTCTGTTCGACCTGCAGTATTATATGCTAAACCTTGGAAGGCAATGTCACCTTGGCTTGTGTTTCACCTTTAACCTAAGCTTTTGATTATAGTAGTGAAGTGTAGAATGAACAGTCAGAGAGACTCAACTATGTTTGGGGAGGAGGCATGTGGAGATGAGCCTCCGCAGAAGATACTGGAGCATGGGCAGGTTGGGAATGGGCATTCCTCCAGTTATTCGGGTCCCAAGTTGTTTGGGTCTTCTGCAACTCAGTTAAAGACACAAAGCAAAACAAAAAACCTTGGTGGCTCCCACCTTATAGCTATTTCCCCATGTAGTTGCCAGATTTTTGTAACAAACTCTTCTACGCTAAATTAAAAGCTTAGTCTGAGGTACCCTGCTCTCTTCTTGTGGTTCTAGCATGTTGGATGACTTTTCTCATGAGCTGGACAGCACTCAGACACGACTAGATAACGTTATGAAGAAACTTGCAAAAGTGTCCCATATGACCAGTGGTAAGTAGCCTGAAGTGGAAATGGCTGGTGTTAAAATGTTATTGCAGGGGGCTCAACTAGGACATCACCACTCATGAGCAAGAATCGTTTTAAGCTGATACAGGTAGGTGCCAGACCTTGTTTCTTCTGCTAGTGCCATCCAAGCAGACTGCTTGTCCCAGACCTGTAATGGTTGGAATTCTAAGGCAGCTGGTATAGGCCTGAGCTACTCTGGAAACATAATTCATCCTTCCTTCCTTCCTTCCTTCCTTCCTTCCTTCCTTCCTTCCTTCCTTCCTTCCCCAGCCACTCTGGGCGGCTTCCAACAAAAGATTAAAAATACATTAAAAACAGCAGCATAGCACTGCATTTAGAAGAAAGCAGGTGCTATATCAAATCCATTTTAGTGTATATGATGCAGAGTAATTGTTTGTTTCCAGGGACGCATGCAACATGATAGACATACTCTTCATTCACAGTCTTGTGAAATGCCAACTGTTCGCTATCCCTGAGTGTCTTTAGCTGGAGACTGAAGAGAAAAGGCTTTAGAAACCTGTGCTTGAAAAAAAACAGAAAAAAAGAAACCTGTGCTCAGGTAGTTTGACTTGTGTGTCTACCGCTAAGGAGCTTCACAATCCTTTATATCATTTCTATTTTGTGTGTTTTACAGTGGTTGCATATTCAATAACTAAACTTCAGAGATATTTGAATGGTTTGAGGTTTCCAGCTGCTACCTGATTCCCAGAGTGTGGAGTAAAATTGTGTCCTGCTTTTCCTGCTGCAAGTTTTAGAAACTAGATGCAGCTCTGTTTATGTGGAAGCATTTACTTTGGGGAATTGCTTTTCCAGCTGCAGCTGTAGGCACAAGATGAACACAGCTTCTTGAAATTCTTACTGCACACATTTCCAAGCTTCTCTATTTGTTCCTCTTGTTGAGGGATACTAAGAGCAGCAGCTCAGCTGCCATATGCCAGGCCCTTCTGGGATCTTAGTCTTGGAAAGGGATTATGGACCAGCACCAGAGAGAAGGAGGGAATGCATTGTGAATCAAGGAGTTTGCCTACCAAGGAGCCTATCGTTTGTTACATGAATTCTCCTGACATCTGATCGAACTGTTCCAAATACAGCCGTTTCTTTAAAAAGACATATAACAACACCATGTCTACTCTTGCTGCTGGCTTTTCTCACCTCAGTTAGGCTCCTAGCACTGTAGCACATGGAAAGCTTCTTTCATGGCAGCAGAGAACTAATCCGTATGTGTTCTATTGCAGATCGGCGACAGTGGTGTGCAATTATCATTCTCTTTGCTATCCTGCTGGTGGTGCTTATTCTGTTTTTTGTGCTGTGATGGACTGGCACGTCGATACTTTTCCTAGCTTCCTTCTTGATGAAATAATCAGATAACTCTTTCTGCCCAGAGAGAATTCCCATAATAGAAAAAGGATGCTCTTCTGTGAATGGAACACTGGTGACATGACTCACTCGCTCTCTCATGGTTCTTCTGCCTATCCTCATCAACTTTCTTGAGGTGCAAAAATGGAAGACTAACAAATGCCCAAACTCTGCTGTCACTGGAAGCGAAGGTTTTGGGTTTTGGACATTGCTGTTTTTCTGTACTGCTCTGTAAGAGAGGTGGTTCAGCATGGAAGAAACCAATATCTGGCCCCATCTCCATCCTGCCGCAGGTATGAACCTTTTCCAGGAAGCACTCCAGACTCCTTTCTTCCGCTTGTCAAAACAGAATTCTTGGCAATGTTAAACCAGCATGTGCACTCACAGAGAGACATGTCTTGCAGGAAAGCATTCCTTCATGGGCCAGCTACACAGCACTGCCCTGGAAATAAGTGTGGGTCCTCAGTAGGAGAAAAGGGGCAGTAAATGCAGGGACTAAATTCACACTACAGGCATTTTCCGTTTCTCCCCTGGAACAGGAGTTCACAGTTAACTGCCACGTGTAAAGAGCTGTGTGCCACACTGTTGAAATGCTGAATTACAAAAAAGTACACACCTGAGCCTTTAAAACAAAAAAAATCATGCAAGGCAGATAGACGTGTGCGAAAACGGTGGGCCCTGAATGTTGAAAATAAACCTAAGATTAATCTTGGCACATATGAAAGCAGGGCCATTGCTAGTCCTGTTGCTCTAATCTGGGTTGGTGGTGCTGATTTCTGCATTTCATTCAGTGAGGCAGACTTGGCTCTAGCAAGTTAGTATGAATCTTGAGCAAACCTACTGTTGGAGTTTGAACTGTAACCAGACTGCAGGGTCTGACCCCCAGGCAGCTAGAGCTCGACTCCCAATTCTGAGAGCTTTAAACTCAGTTTTAGTGCACTGCAAAGTGGAAACGCTTTAAAGCGTACTGTAGCTAAAATCTTGCCTTTTTTTGCGTGAGAGAAAGTTTTGGCTTTGAAAGTAAGCCTTCTGAAAATAGCAATTTACCAGGAGGGGTTCTGCTCCTTTTTTGTTTCTGCTGCTTTTTATTAACAGCTGCCTCTAATGACTGACTGGCAGATCTAACATTTAAATAACAGTTAAAGGAGAAGAAAAATGGGTTCTGCTCGGTTAGGGCTTCATTCTGTCCTGTTATGCATTTCTTTCCTTCTTCATCTTTTTTCTTTCTTAAACCTTTTGATGTGTGAATAATTTCAATGATGATGTCTTTGCTAAACTGACTTTTTATGGGGGATGTCTGGAAACTGGATGATAGTTTCCCCAATGATTCTACCAGATTTTGAGGGTGTGTGTGGTTTCCATCCCCCTCATGGTTCACTCAAGACGGAAACCTTGACCCCCCCCCCAATGTCCTGCTGGGTGTAGTCTGCTTGCACAGCTGGGATCAGTTTAGGCCCCCTCCTTTTCATCTCTTCCTGAAGCTGCTGGTTGACAGGCATGTGAAGGAGCCAGGCAGCTGCAGTTTCTGCCCCAAGTCACATCTCCCCCCCGCCCCCTGCCGCCGCTGCCAATACATCCTTGCTCTGGGCCTTTCCTCCTGGACTCCGAATCCCTGGACTCCCTTCCGTTCTGACTTGTTTACACATTTAGGGAGGGAATCAGAAGTTGAAGGAGTCAAACCTCAGCAAAGCCAAACAGCGCTGCCTCCACAGCCTTTCAACCAGAAGAGTGATTGCATAAAAGGAGAAGCAGAAATAGTAACCTCTGGTGAGTGGAGTTTACACTCCCCTGGAGAGAAACTGTGATCTATGAAATACGCCAAGAGGGTATGTGGCTGAAACAGCCAGCATTTCCTCCTCTGGATGGATAAGCAAAGGCAGGCTCCTTGAGAGCCTATGGGTGTTATTCCAGGAAAATATCATTAACAGATGACAAGCTTAAAAGAAGCACTACCAGGTCCGTCCATCCCCTGCAATGCACAGCCAGAGCAGAGCAGCGGCAGTGAGCTCGGGCCTTTTTCTAGTTCATGCCAACAGCAGGGAAGTTGAGCAGGCCTAGCTGATGCCCCATAGGCCCTGAGCCCATAACCTAGAAGCTTTTGCAAAGTGCCGGGGTTCCCTGGGAGATGTGGAGAGGTCTATAGGAACACAGCAAGCTGCCTTGGTCAGATCATTGGGCTACCTGGCTCAGTAATAAAAACAATGACTGAAGAAGAAGAGCAGAGTTTGGATTTGATATCCCGCTTTATCACTACCCGAAGGAGTCTCAAAGCGGCTAACAATCTCCTTTTCCCTTCCTCACCCACCACAAACACTCTGTGAGGTGAGTGGGGCTGAGAGACTTCAGAGAAGGGCACCCAGCAGCTGCATGTGGAGCAGGAGGGAATCGAACCCAGTTCACCAGATTACGAGTCCACCGCTCTTAACCACTACACCACACTGGTAGCAGCTTCCCAGTATTTCAGAGAAAGGCCTTTCGCTGCCCTTCTTAGAGACTGAATCTGGGGCCTTCTGCATGCAAAGCACCCGCTCTACTGTTGAGCTCCAGCCCCTCCCGGAGGGGTTACCTGAAGGTAGAAAGTTCATAAGCAAGCCTCTCCATCCATGAGGGTGAGGCCAGGCACCTTACTCCCAATTGTGCTCATGGTGCAGAAAACCTCCTTTTATTTATTTTACCCATAAACAGAAATGGTTGAAAGCTTGACAGTTCTCTTGGCACTAAAACACAAAGCTACCATTTACTTAACAGCTGGAGATTAAGCCTTCAGATAAAAAGCTGGTTCAGGAGTGAGAGTTGTGCCTCGTTCACATATTTCCACACTCTACGGCAAACAGCTTTTAAGTTTAAGCTCTTAACTTTTGAATGGACTGCCTATACACCACCTTTTTTATAAGAGCGTTAATACTGCAATGCTCCCTGAGCTATATATATATATTCGCCAAAGAGGCGAAGTATTGAACTAACAAAAGTCTGCAGCTCTAAATGCACCCCTTTCAATGGCTGACTCCTCAGTACGGCGGTAACAAAGGGGGCTTTTGTATAAGTGGACAACCCTGGTGTGGCTGCCCCTTCAGAACAAGCGAAGCTTTTGTTTTGGACTACATTCCATGAAACAACTAATTTTAGACATGAGGTTAGAAGTCTTTTGAAAATTGCTTTCAGAAACAAAACGGTGCCTCTTACCACCACCACCACGAGGAAGGAAAAAGCTTCAGGTGTTTCCAGCACCGTGAATACAACAAGTTGATCATCCAGATGACAAGAGAGTACTGACCCACCCAACCCTTCCACATGAAGCTGCTATTTTTAATTTTCTGCTCAGTTTTGTATGTGCCTTATTGAGAACTTATAACAGTATATTCCTAATGGGATGAAGCCTGTAAGATAATTGAACTGAGGATGCTTTAGAAGGGAGACATTGATTGTCCAAATTGTGCGCTGAGCCACCCAGATGTGACCGGGGAGAAGAGTTACTGGGGCCCGAGAGAGAATTTTAAAATGTCTGGATCTCGTAACCTCTGGACCTACTTGCTGCCTACCAGGCTCCCCTTTATGTCTGCCCTGGGGGCGATTGGCTCACTCTGACACTGCAGAGATGTCCTTTCATTGTTTTAAGATTAGTTCAGGAAAAGCACTCCTCTGCTCTTCACAGTTTGGAAACGCCTGAAGCCTTGGTTCCTATCAAGCAGGTACATTCCAGGTGGTTCGAGCAACTTAGTCGCTCAGATTTTGCTGACATGCTTGGGCACAGCCAGCGGGCTGCGTGTGACAACAAGCCAGCCGTGGACAGACAGCTGCCTCCTTGGTGTCCCTCCCCGCCCCCCTTTTTCTGTCGCTGTCATCTTTACTCATCCAAAACACTGCTCCATTGTTCACTTATTTTAGATGTATCCAGGCACTCCAGCAGCCATAGCCCTATATGCAAACTACAAGTGGGCAGCAGCTGCTACTTATTTTGGAGTGTGTGTGTGGGGGGGGGGTGGTTGGTTCCTTTGGCTCACCTCTCTGATAGCTGCAGAGCAAACATGTTCACAGCCATACTGGAGAACGCTCACAGTGTTTCGTGGTGAAACATGTTGAATGCTGCTTAAGTCAAATTGCTATTTTCCCTTTGGCTGTTTTTTGTTATAATCCACTTCATCAAGGCCTTGAAAAATGGGGCGGGGGGGGGGGAGAGCAGAGCTCAACCTATACTGGTCAATGGAAACGGATTAGAAGTCAGTTATGGGTGGGGTGGGTGTAGGGAGAAGAGGAGAGGAGAATTCTGCCCCTCTGCCAGGCTCTGGGTGCAGCTCCACCTACATGGGAATGGCATAGGAAAGGCAAAACGGCACAGACTAAAGGAGCTTGTGCCATTTAGGAGGATGACGAGCTGCAATGGAGGAAAGGCTTTGTGTATTTTCAGAGGTCATCTAAAGGAGGAAGTATGGCAGGTGCAGCTTTAGCACCTTCCAAAATTTCCCCAGGAGCTGGTGTTACCATGGCCAACAGCGTGAGCAGCCAATTGGGAAGTCTCCAGTGCAGAACTTGCCCTCAGCCTGGAGGTGCCCTCAAGGAAGCCATAGTCTTGGCCAGACTCCTGCCTCCCAGAGTTTGGAGGCTGTAAAGAAAGGAACTCTTCTTCCTCCCCACCCGCCTTACCTAGCGTTGCGGGCTCAAATCTTCCTTTTTCTCTCTAAAGAAGGGAGGTCCACTATTTATACGTTTTTAAGAAGTGGTGTTTTAATCTATTTCCTGTGCAGGTTTTCTGGGAGTAGAGTATCATGCACCATTCCATTTAACCATTCTGTAGAAAATTTTAATTGGGCATGGTGCTTACGGATGTGCTTTTGCACCTAGACTTTGTTACCACTCGGACTGAATAACTTACTTTGGGCCTGCTATAAAAGGGAGAAACCAACCACAAAGGGGGTGGGGGCGAAACAGCCATTTTGCTTGCAGCAAGATACAAATCAAAAAAGAATATGTGTGTGTGTCTCCTCTGTTTGAAGGTGGGCTCTCAGCACCAAAGATGGTGCTATATAAAGAAATAATCTTTGACGATTGCCTGTCTGCATCGCTTGGGTATCGGGTTCTGAAACTGGTTAGCAGGGAATTCAAACACGGAAAAACATTTGCAGATAACCTTTAAAATGCACTGTGAAGATAATCTGTGGCCAACATTTCCAGTGAGGAAAACCTGTGGGTGGCAAGATAATAACAGGACCGTAGTATAAATTCTCAGGTGAAAACATCCAGGCAGGGGGACTGAGTTTAGCAGTTACAGCTAAATTAAATAGTGCAATCCTGAAATGTCGTCGCCTGCTGTTTCCTGTTCTTGCTGTTGGAATCGTGGTGTGTGTGTGTGTGTTTGTATATATATGTATATCTAAAAGATCTTGCCGCAGTATTAAAAGAAAATGATTGACTTACCACCTGTAGACTTTCAATTGTGTTTCAGCTGGTGGCAGTTTTAAAGTTGTTGAGATTTATTTATTTTTAATTCATTTTGTCTCTAGTCTAAGCACTTAACAGGGCAGATGTCAAACATTCATACTGGCTCTGTTGATACCTATGCTTCATAGACTCACGGAAGCATAGAACTGTAGAGTTGGAAGGGACCCTCAAAGACGTCTAGTCCAACTCTGCAATGCAGGAATCTCAACTAAAGCATCCATGGCTGGGCAGAAGGATTCACATCCAAACATTTGCAGGTAGTACATTTCAGCGTTCACCTTCCCGTGTCATTTTGAAGCCACCAGCTTTTGTAGTTGCCTTTGCCCCCTAAGGACACCTTCCATTTGCCTCCCCTGCACGCATTAGAAGTGAACCCAAGGACACGGTACCCACAGAGCTGCAATAGACCCACAGAAATGTATGCCCCTCTTTCGGATTAACAACCAAGTCTCTCAAGTAAGGCAGGGCTAGTGTGGTTGGCCAATGAGCTGGAACTACCGCTGGGGCAGGAGAGGCGAAGCTGTGAGTAAATATTTGGGAGGGGGTGCTGCTGAAGGGAGCTCAGTCCCTAGGATATGGCGCCTATGATCTGGGATAGCTTAGCTGGTAGAGCATGAGACTAGTCTCAGGGTTATGAGCTTGAGCCCTGTTGGCAAAAGATTCCTGCGTTGCGGTGGGTTGGACTAGATTACCCCAGTGGTCCTTCTAACTCTAAAATTCTATAATTGCATAAACCAGGGAAATCCAGGGAATCTTTCCTAATCCCACCCACATTCCCCGTTCCCCCCCCCCCAAGTGACACTTCTGCAGACCTCCGTGCTCACCTGTGCTTGCCCTATGCACCCTCCCTTCTTGGGCTCCATCCCTGTTTGCCCTCAGCCACCTGAGTTCACTATCAGAGGGAAGGATATACCCAAGAGGGAGCCTCTCAAACCTTCCCACCCTTCAGGGACAACTGAAAGAGAGGCAGCCCTGTCCTCGCATCCCCCAGAATTTCCTCAAAGGGCGGTTGCAAACAGCCACCCGCTCTCCAGGGCGGCAGGAGACAAAAGCAAGATGCCATTCAAACGAGGAGTGGGAGGCTGTTTTGTTCTAGTTCACAGGCTCCTTCCTCCAAAGAAAAGCGCCACAAGAAGCCGAGAGAGCTCTTCCCTCCTCCTCCTCCTCCTCCTCCTCCTCCTCCTCCTCCTCCTCCTCCTCTTCTTCAGGGAACAGCCAGCCAGGCAATCTGTCCAGACACCCTGGAGTCATTAGCATTGGAATATGCGCTTCTGAAGGCAAACAGAGAACAAAAAAGCTGAAGTTACTCATCCAGGGAGCAGGAGCAGCCCTGGAAAGAAGGGGGTGTGGGGTGTGAGAGGCAGCTGGAAGAGCCGAGGCAAAGCTGGAACCGGGCAGGTGGCTTCTTGGCTTGGCTGCCAGCCCAGAATTGTTTGGCACAGAGCCTTGTTTGCTCCTGCGCCCTCCTGATCTCTGCTGTGTGTCAATGGAAGCCATGGGCAATTGGAGCAAGGCTCCCCTCCCTCCTTCCTTCCCTGCTGTCAAGCCCTGGCTGGCTGTGGAAAAAGCCAGCAAAAGCAGGAAGCCTTCCAGGAAAGAGGGAGCAGCACCTCTGGTGGGGTGCCAGCCACGTGATGCGCTGCGGGAAGTGGGGCAGGGCGGTGGGGAGGATTCAGGGGGGTCTCTTGCTCCTGGGGGAGCAGCAGCCCTGATCCCCTCGCCCGGCCTGGTGGCAGGGCAAACGGACAGAAATCTCTTGCAGCCTTTTGTCTCGCTAGCAAAAGCTCATCCCAAATGACAGTGCCATCCTCTGCCCAGAACTTATTTTTTTATTTCATTTATTTACAAGTCTGTATCCCACCTTTTCCTTTCAGGAGCCTGAGGTGGTGTATAGGGCTCTTTCCCTTTCTTTATATTGTCACAGATCTAGGGCAAGTTACTTTTCAATCTTCGTTCTCTTGGATGCTGGCAGTTCTGTTTATCTCCGCTTTAAAAAACGCACACACGCAGTCTCTTGGCACACAAAACGGGGGGGGGGGGGATCATAGCAGAATACTTGAAAAAATTATTTTCTTTTAAAAGGACTTGCCCATTGCCACTATAGACATACATTGTGGGCTGGAAGATACCAAAGGAAGCAAGCTTCACAAGCCTATTGGGGCTGCAGCAATTTTCCTTCTTAGCATTTACAGTGGTACCTCGGGTTAAGTACTTAATTCGTTCTGGAGGTCCGTTCTTAACCTGAAACTGTTCTTAACCTGAAGCACCACTTTCCCTAATGGGGCCTCCCGCCTCTCACCGTCGCGCAATTTCTGTTCTCATCCTGAAGCAAAGTTCTTAACCCAAGGTAATATTTCTGGGTTAGCGGAGTCTGTAACCTGAAGCGTATGTAACCTGAAGCGTATGTAACCCGAGGTACCACTGTATGTCATGCGGCTGTACTCCTACAGCACGGCAAACGCTGAGAGGCATTTGAGCTTATTCTGACACGGAGATCACGCGTGGCTGCCAAAGCAAGTGGAAATTGTCCATTAAGCGAGTCCAGACCCATTTGGATAGAGCCAATCACATATAGCAGTTCTCGAACTCTGTTGCTAGCGTGCTGCAATCAATTACAAAGGTTCCAAACACCCATCCCAAAAGAGGTGGCCGGCTGAATTTCTGAGAATGATTCACTGATTTTGGGAAGGAACTGCCCACTGTCTCTCTGCATGCGTCACTGCTCTAGGTTGACCTGTTTCAAATCATAATGAACGCCCAGACCATGCAGAAACAGCAGAATGCGTATCTCTGAGGGTAGGTGTTGGGGTGGGTACAAGCTCGTACCTCACCCTTACATCGTTAGTACAAAAATATCTCCAAAGACATCTTAAAGGCCTCTGATGATGAGCCATTTGCCTCCCAATCCAAGGATGGCCTCCATCCATGTTGGAAAGGCAGCAAGACTGGCAGTCATTATAACCCACCGGCAGAGGAAGAATGAACAACCACGGGTCATCTCATTAAGAAATGAACAGTGATGTCCTCTTTGCCTAGACACTATTTGCTTGGTTGCTTTTGCAACCAAGTAGGGGCCACTGGGGCCTCAAATTTCAGCAGCACCCTGCGCGATGCCAAAATTCTCTTGTGCTCCATTTTAAATCATAGCTGCCGCCGAAACGATCATACTCCCCAAAATTTGCTCCTTAGCTGTCAAGTGCTCACCCTTGAATCTGCTGATAGCCATAAAGCCTTATGTGCTCTAAAGGATGCACATGTGCACTGGATTATGTGTGCGCATGAGAGATCATTTGCAGAGGGTGATTTGCCATATGTAAATGGGTAGGACAGAGTCTCAGTGTAAGGTTTGGTTCCAGCAGTGCTGTAACGGGGGTGGGGGGGTGGGCTGGCTAGCCAAGGTTGTTTGCCCTGGGCGAAGCCTCCCGGGGGGTGCCATTGAGGCTGTCCGTGCGCAAATGTGCATTGGGTGTGTGTGTCAGACTGGGTCTTTGACCCACGTGAAATAAAGCCTAGTTTCACCCCTGGGTTCCAGTGTAGGTGAATCCTTTTCTCTCTCCCCCCCCCCCCACTTGCCATAAGTAATTTAAGGCCCTGCTGGCTCCAGAGAAAAGCAGCTTGCCTTTCGATACCTTTGGCATACGAATGCTTTGCAGAAGCCGGAGGTGCAACTCCCAGGAGCCTTGCTGGGTCCAGGCAGGGGATCCATTGACTAAAGCATGGGTAGGCAAACTAAGGCCCGGGGCTGGATCCGGCCCAATCGCCTTCAAAATCCAGCCCGCGGACGGTCGGGGAATCAGCGTGTTTTTACATGGGTAGAATGTGTCCTTTTATTTAAAATGCATCTCTGGGTTATTTGCGGGGCATAGGAATTCATTCATCCCCCCCCCCAAAAAAATACAGTCCAGCCCCCCACAAGGTCTGAGGGACATTAGACTGGCCCCCTGCTGAAAAAGTTTGCTGACCCCTGGACTAAAGGGTCACTGGAACACAACCATGGTTCTCAGGTCAAGTCCCTTTCAGACCTAAGAATTAGGAGCCAAATCATTTCTTGGATTTGGGTGGAACTCTTGCAAGAAGCACTGCAATGCAACTGGTAGTTTTCCAAAAATTGTTTTCCTATATGCCATTGTTTTAACTGCTTACATTTGTTCAGGGAAGTTTTTAATGGTTGTTGTTTTCTTGTGTTTTTAATATTTTGTTGGGAGCCGCCCAGAGTGGCTGGGGCAACTCAGATGGGCAGCATATAACTAGGGTTGCAATGTGTCCTCTTTTTCCAGGACACTCTTTTTCAGGGGGGAATTTTCTGCCCAGGTGAATTTTTTAAATTTGCCAAAATGTCTCTGGCTATACTTTCTGGATGAGACATGGACATGGGCAGCTGAAGAATTGCTTTCCTCTTCTCTTCTCCTGCTCCCCTCAGCAATATATCACAGCTTCTATAGCATACATAAAGGTAAAGGTAAAGGGACTCCTGACCATTAGGTCCAGTCGCGGACGACTCTGGGGTTGTAGCGCTCATCTCGCTTTATTGGCCGAGGGAGCTGGTGTACAGCTTCCGGGTCATGTGGCCAGCATGACTAAGCCGCTTCTGGTGAACCAGAGCAGCGCACGGAAACGCCGTTTACCTATTTATCTGCTTGCATTTTGAAGTGCTTTTGAACTGCTACGTTGGCAGGAGCAGGGACCGAGCAACGGGAGCTCACCCCGTTGCGGGGATTCAAACTGCCGACCTTCTGATCGGCAAGCCCTAGGCTCAGTGGTTTAACCCACAGCGCCACTCGCGTCCCTATACATATAGTAGGGGTATTTAAAATGAGAGTCGTCATAGCGGCCTCTTTTTTGCTCTTCAAAATATGGCAACCCTAAAATAAATAACAATAATATTAATAATGTTGTTGTTAGTGTTACTATTGCAAATTGCTTCAGGGTGCTGCATGGGAAGCGATTCATAAATTAAATGAATGAATGAATGAATGAATGAATGAATGAATGAATGAATAGCATCTGTGTGATCTGTAGTGAGACAGCACTCTGCCAGGTCTTCAGAACGTAACCCAAAACATCCAGTCCAAACAAAATGCTTCTAGCATCTGTTAGCAAAAACCTAAGGAAAAGGCAAACGGGGGGTTAACATTGGGCTGCCTTCGTGGTCCTTTTTCAGGAAAGAAGCTTCTGGAAGCCCGGCTGTCCATCTGGCAGCAGCATCCTTCTTTGGCGATCTCTTGCCTGCTTCAGCGAACAATTAACATTTCAGTTGAAGGGCAAGATTGCTCAATATTGCCATTTGTCAGACAAAGGGGTGACCTAGCAAAGCCTGCAGTGGTGGGAATAGTCATTTGTTATCCAATACACAACTAAGGGTCTCACCCAAACTTTTTGTGTGCAAGTGGGGTTTTTTTTACCCTTTGTCCTGGGGAAAGCACTGGGACAAAAAAACAATATTCAGACACAGAGCTGCATGAGCCCTAAGTGGTTACATCAGAAACTCTGATGGCCTCACTAATAAAAGTGTGCCACATAAGCTATAGGTGCCCCCCCCCCTTTTATGAGTCAGTGTAGTGCAATGATGAGGATTATCTATGACTGGCGAGATTTAGGTTCAAATCCCACTCCCGCTTGGGCCAGCCAATATCTCTCAGTCTAACTTACGACATTTGTCTGTTGAGGGTTACAATTGCAAGGAGGGACAAGAACTATGCAACGCCACCTTCAGTTCCTTGGAGGAAAAGCCAGGAAATAAGCTGTAAATCTTCGACTCCCTTGACAATGGCTTACCTGCTCGAAATGATCTGTTGGTACTGAACAGCTAAGCCCAGAGTTCATCTTGAAAGAACTACACTGGCTCCCAGTACGTTTCCAAGTACGATTCAAAGTGTTGGTGTTGACCTTTAAAGCCCTAAACGGCCTTGGCCCAGTATACCTGAAGGAGCATCTCCAACCCCATCGTTCAGCCCAGACACTAAGGTCCAGCGCCGAGGGCCTTCTGGTGGTTATCTCGCTGCGAGAAGCCAAGTTACAGGGAACCAGGCAGAGGGCCTTCTCAGTAGGGGCACCCGCCCCGTGGAACGCCCTCCCACCAGATGTCAAAGAGAAAAATAACTACCAAACTTTTAGAAGACATCTGAAGGCAGCCCTGTTTAGGGAAGCATTTAATGTTTAATAGGTTATTGTATTTTAGTGTTTTATTGGAAGCCTCCCAGAGTGGCTGGGGAAATCCAGCCAGATGTGCGGGGTATAAATAAATAATAATAATAATAATAATAATAATAATAATAATAATTATTATTATTATTATTATTATTATTATTATTATTATTATTATTATCTGGCACACCAAGCGGGAGCTTCCAGCGAAGCCATCAAGAGGCCACATTTTTCTTCTGCAAGTTGTAGGGGATATGACTGGGCTCTGGTCTTCCCCAAGTCCATCAGCCTGACAAAACACCAGCAGAACATGGCATGTGGCTTGCAGCATGTCTCCTCCATGCTCGCCTCTTGCGGCTCTGTGAGTTCCAATGAGCCCAGCATAGTGCAACAGACGGCGATGCAACACACACCTGCTGTAGGCTTCGGTCCTTTCCCCAAAGATGCTTGCCACTGGTGCTGGGTGGAGACCCTGGATTGAAAGCTGCAATGGAGGCTTCCCTGTACTCAGCTGTTCTTCCCATTGAGCTGATCTGAACTTCAGAAACCTTTAGTGGCTGTAGAAATGTGCAACTGGAGCTCCCATAGTGGGTGCCATTTCTTTCTGGAGCCCTGCTTGTTTCTTAACACACCCAAAGGTCAAGAAACGCAAAGCAGCATTATGGCTAGCCTACCCCAAAGAGGATAAAAAAGGATTATGTCGATTTGCAAAACCGCTCTTTCATCAGCGACCGAAGGCCAAGAGCACCAAGTTCTCTCAAAAAATAATTTAATCAGAGAAATACAGTAAAACAAGGTAGAGAGGCTTTCCAGCACGGTCGAGAGCAGCCCACAGGAGTGCTCACAACAGTCGTAAGAGAATCCTCTCCTGTCACAATCAGCTCTTGGCTGCAAGGCTCAGGGGTGAAGCTGGTATTGGGGCCTAGTAGGAAAGCAAAATGGTTTCAACACACACAACAAGAGGGCACATCTTCTTCACCCTGGCAGCAAATCCAGACCTTCGCCTCCTTAGGCTGCACCCAACTCTGGGCTGTGCCATTTCAGACATGAAAGTGGGGGGGGGGGGGGTCATCACAGAACTGAACAAAAATTTCCCTTCATGTAGAAGACTAGCATGCTAGTTTTTTTTTTAGCACGCTGGTTTTCTAACATGCAGGGATTTCCTCTGTATGGAGGAACATTAAATCAAGTGAGCCCCCAGCCTCAAACTGAAATGGTACAGCTCAGACACAAGTTTACCATGCCATGAGAGCTAGGACATTGTCATAGGCTGAAAATGAAGGGGGTAGGAACATGAGGGCCAGGTTAGCTTTTTTAGAGTTGGATAGGGCTGCCTAGTGACTACTGAGGAAGAATTCCCCCAAGTCCAGAACAATACAGGCCACTGGAATCTGCAGGGGCCTCAAATCCTTGATTCTGGCCTGCTTGTAAGAAGAAAACCAAGGCCGTCCACCCTTTTTGCTTCCCAGACTGCGAATGTGTGGCTGCTGCTCACGATAGGATTCAGCTCTTGCTGCTGCCACAGTTTGGGGACATGTACACCACCAACATGAAGCAATTTCAAACCTGTTGTGAATCTCTAAAGAACCCAGATGTTTTGCAAGGGTGCTGAGGGCTCTGTGGTAAAGACGTCAAGCCCCTTTAAAGAACAAGTTCTACGATCCTTTCTGTAAAGAAACTTAGAAATTACAGTTTGCAAGGGCAGGCGAAGATTCTTCAACAGGGACCCTGAGCTCCCCAACAGGACAACTGATGCGCAGATCTCAATGTGGTTTACATTTTTGGTGTAAGATGCTTGTTTACAGCACAGAGGGAGATTGGGAGTCTGCCCAGGCAAGCTACAACCTCCTATAAGGGCTACATGCTATTTCACAGAGGGATGCTGTTTCCATAGCTATCCAAAACAGATTCACTGGCTTCTCAACTCCTGGAAACTTCCTGAGGTGAATACTTGTTGGCAGTGTGGCTGGCTGTGTGCACGCTATACATTTAAAGCACATGACTTTCGCCAAAGAATACCTGTAGCTTGTTAAGTGTTGGGAATTGTAGCTCTGTGAAGGGTAAATTACAGTTCCTAGGATTTTTGTCCGCGCTTTTCTTCAATGTGCTGAACAAATCCACAATATGACGAGGTGGAGCAAAACTCATAAACAAGGTCAAATTGTGCCTTAAATATCTCCTAGGGCCTTTTAAGCTTAGCGTATCAATTTGAAACAACCCAGCACCCTTCAAACTTTATAGAGGAAACATGGGTGCATTTGGAAAGGAGAAGGCAACGCCCGTCACTTCACCCCGCATATGCAGGAAAGCAGCTCAGGGCCTCAATACTCCCTGCTAATTCTTGTTCCTTGGTTGCAGAGGGGCGGCTGGGGGAGGGAAGAGAGAGACCCATATCTTTGCATAAATTAAACATTCAGCGCGCGCACTGGCTTGCATTGCAGCATCATCCAGAGGGCTGGCGGTGTCACAGCCAACATTCAAGTCAGAAAGGCATTAGTACAGAAGTTTGAGCTGGGCTCTGCTCCAAGTCTCAGGCAGGCCCAGTAGGCACGAGAGGCTCCTCTGCACTGTGCAGGGAAAGCGTTACACTTCTTTGCTACCGCCGGACGGGCCTCTGCCTCAGCACTCTAACCGAGAGGGTGTCTGCCCACAAGAGAAGTTCATTGATCTGGGCCAGGCCCAGCCCAGCAACCTTGGCACCGTTCACCTCCAGGATTTCGTCCCCAACGCCAAGGAGTCCAGCATACAGCTTAGCTGTGCTGGCATCTGCCATCTCCTGGACGTAGATGCCTGCCAGGAAAACAAAATGAAAATAACTTTAAAAAGCAACCAGCGCTATTCATGCACGCAGTTTCAGTTCCAAAGCAACAAAATCACTCCCTCTCCATCCTTTTCTTGGTCTCAATGGATCCTGGTTTGAGCATATGAAATGGTCCCCCCTTAGCCGGAGATTTTGGGGATGGAAGAGTCTTGATGTCACATTCCTAAGCAAGATGTTACTACTCAGTGGAGAGGCACAGTGGCCAGCTGCTTCTGTTCATGTGGCATGTGCCATCTCTCAACCCCCAGCAAATTGGATCCTGCGTCTTACCTCCTGTGCCATCGGTGGTCTGTTCCCAAGGCAAGACTGGCAGACTGAGCTCTGGGTTTCAAGAGTACCATCTAGACTGCGGCACCAGCCTACCTAACTCGACTGAGCAATCGTGCCTCACCAGGTCCTATAAGGCCCTTTGAGCTTGCTCCTGAGCTTGAGGATTTTGCTCCCTCCCTTAGATTTTGACTCCTGCCTGGCTTTGACTACACACCTGTTTTGGGCTCACTTGGGCTGATAGCCAGCTCTTCTGACTGCCTGCAGCCTGGCGAGACATGTGCACACCTGCTCATCGATGCACATGTAAGATGAACTGCTACCCTTGTAAGAATGATTCTCTGCACACAATGTTTTAGTAAATCCTCCTTGTGGCAGCCGATCTGGAGGTTCCTTAAACTCCAGTGTCCATCTGGCTGCACATCACGGCGCATAAGAGATGCCAACAGCAGTGGATCAAGGTGCTGAAACCCCAATTCCAAGTTTCCACTGAAGCACCGTGTGCCAACTGGACTGCGTACAGGCATCAAGGGGTTGTAGCTCCTCGACTGAGCTCTCTCCTTGCAGCTCTGATCAGGAATGTGTCTACATGCCCTTCAGTAATGCCTCCGCTATGTCTGCTTACGCGCCTCTCCTCTCTCTCCACACAGCTCAGGATGGATTGGGAGTAAGAAACCGTGGAACCTGAGCAGTAATTCTTAAACGAAGAAAGTTGCTGGTGGTGAGACTCCTGCCTTGACATGTCCTCTGCCTCCCCCTCCTGCTTTTGGAAAGGACTGCTGATGCATTAAGGCAGTCTTTTTATGTAGTGCAAGAAGATCTCAAATCCCATCTATGCTAAAACTCACATGCATTAAGCATCCTTGAAGCTATCTGAGACCCAGGAAGAGGAGTGGGAGAGGATTTTACGATGCTCTTCCCTCCCACTGAAGGCTAGGTTGCCAGGGTAACGGGGGACATCCGAGACCTGAAACGGTCAAAAGGCCTAGGCACTTCTGGTCACCCCTAAGGTGACAGCAGGGGAAGTGGAGAGCAGGAAGACACCATATGTGTTTTCTATCTCATGACCTGTAACCTTTCCTGACGTATGTGAAGATGTATTATGACCCTTCGTTTGCTGCATTTGAACGACTATATAAGCTTTAGTTCTGAAGTGCCTTGGGGCAGACCTTCTAAACTGGCATGGTGTGTGCAGCTCTGCCCTATTGCAATAGCTATAATAAACACTGGGTCCCTAAATCCGGATGCTGGACTTGAAAACAGTTTCTTTGGTTGTGTCATTTCTTTAAAAGGTGGCCCTCACCTGGGTAACGAACAAGGCAATGTAGAAGTGAATTCTTACAACACTGATAAGAATGCTGAACTGCGAGGGTCAGACTAAACTGAGGCCCATATTGATGCGTGTTTAATCTGACAGCTTGAATGGTGCTGAGTTTCTTATTTCTGCGGTTCTTTCTTCACAAAGAATCTGTTCTCAGCCCAAATTCTCAAGTGTCTGGAAACATAGGCTTTATTCTCACTATCTTTCAAGCTATCGTGCTTTCTCATTGCCTTTGCCATTGCACTCCAAAACACTTGAGAAGTATACATGGGCACTGAGGTTTTGTGTTAGCACGTAGTGTCAGCCTCCAATCTCAGAGGCTTGCGAAACGCTCTTTCAACCGGGGAACAGCTTCACAAGCGATGCTCCTGAAAAGAGCGCCATCAGAAGCCAGGCAAGCTCAGCAACTGCTCCAGCCCCATGCTTGCCAAGAGACCAAAATGATTTCTGGCAGTTATGGGGCTTGCTGAGGTGTGTCTACAATGCACTTATATAAATTCGATATTAAAGAAAATAAGAGGCCACAGTTATGGGAGAAACACGATTAGTAGCAGGAAACCTTAGATGGAAGGACTGTACTTCAGCAGTAGGTTATCTGCTTCACATACATAAGGTCCCTGGACCAACCCCCAGTATCTGCCAGTATTTCTGTGCAATAAAGCCCTGAGCAGCCATACTTCAAAGACTGCAACTAGGCTATGGGCCTTGGCAGCAGTGCTTGGATTATGCCCCTATCAGCTAGTAGTCTTTCTGGTTGTCCCACAAAATCCTGGAAGTTGTCCTGCATGCATCAGAAGGAACCCCTCCTGGCCCAGAAAGGCTGCAGATAAAGCACAGTAAAAGCAATGGAAGAAACTCAGAATTACCCCTTTTTGGACTTCTCCACCCTCGTGGCATGCTGGCTGCACTTCACTCTGGTTTTGTATCTCATTAGGAGGGAAATAGGGACGCAGGTGGCGCTGTGGGTTAAACCACAGAGCCTAGGGCTTGCCGATCAGAAGGTCGGCGGTTCAAATCCCCGCGATGGGGTGAGCTCCCATTCCTCGGTCCCAGCTCCTGCCAACCTAGCAGTTCGAAAGCACGTCAAAGTGCAAGTAGATAAATAGGTACCGCTCCGGCGGAAAGGTAAACGGTGTTTCCGTGTGCTGCTCTGGTTCGCCAGAAGCGGCTTAGTCATGCTGGCCACATGACCTGGAAGCTGTACGCTGGCTCCCTCGGCCAATAAAGTGAGATGAGCGCCGCAACCCCAGAGTCGGCCACGACTGGACCTAATGGTCAGGGGTCCCTTTACCTTTACCTAGGAGGGAAATATGAGGAATCTCCAACCATGTTTTCCACCTAGTAAATGCTAACGTTGGCCTTTTGCAGGGGAGAGTCCTCTGCCTGCTGGTTCTGCTCTTACAAACACTCCCTTCCCTTCTGGAATTGCAGGTACCTTTTCCATCTCTTAGATATGTTGAACTTAAGTTCATTCTATGTTCACCCCCCAACAAGTCCATATCCAGAAACAGAGTGTGAACAGGCACACCATGTTTGGTGGTGATGATGGGGGCATAGGGGAGGCCCTCTATCCAAGTTTCTCTGAGAAAATTCAGGGAGGGGGCTGGACACTGCAGCACCCTCCCCACAAGACGCCTCACTAAAATGCATGCAATGCGCTGAATAAAGATGGGCAGGTGACACAGTCTGGATTCTATGATCAAGCAGGTCCTCTCCAGCTTTGGTTTATGCTTAATACAGTGGTGCCTCGCAAGACGAAAAGAATCCGTTCTGTGATTCTCTTCATCTAGCAGTTTTTTCGTCTTGCGAAGCAAGCCCATTGACGATTAGCGCTATTAGCGGGTTTTAGCGTCTTATCGGATCAGCTGATAAGCGGCTTAGCGGCTTAGAAAAAGGGGGGGGGAAACCCGCAGGAACTCGCAAGACATTTTCGTCTTGCGAAGCAAGCCCATAGGAGGTTCGTTTTGCGAAGCACCTCCAAAACGGAAAACTCTTTCGTCTAGCGAGTTTTCCGTCTTCCGAGGCATTCGTCTTGCGGGGCACCACTGTATATATTTCATAGCTGGGCAGAGGAAGCAAATTCCAAAGGCGCACAAAGAGGAAAAGTTTTGGATAGGAGGAATGGGATAAGGGCTGGGGAGAATCTTCTCCAAATATATTGTAGAAAGGTTTTACCTCTTTAATGACACAAAAGCTTCTGGAGAAGTGGAAGCCAGGAACTGACACTGATCAGTTTCAGCTGTACCCCAAATAATATCTGAAACCTCTTAGGGTGGGGACAGTATCTGAGAAGTCCAGGGCAGTGCAATGAAAACACTCAATTCCTGGAGCCAGAGTGCTTGAGGCCAGGAAAAACATTTGTCATCTTAGTCCACAAATATTGCAATACTCTCAGGAGCCTGCCTGGGAAAAGAACGTGGAAACATCTGTGTTCAATTATTCCCGCCATCTGACCCACTTTGTGACAGGCTTAGCCTAAAAAAAAAAGGCTGAGTCGGACTCTCACATAACAAGGGAGTGTTCCACAATCTGCTTTTCTGCTCTTGCACATCAGGGCACCCCAAAACAGTGCATGCACTGGGAGTTATGGGAGACCAGGGATGAAGCCTTTATGTTTGGGGAGTATTTCAACTGTCTTTGCTTCTCAGCAGAAACAGGTGCACACCTAGGAGTAGCTGAGAGACGAAGGGCTGACGGACATGCCTTTCCCTGACTTATAAGTCTGCTGTTGACAACAAAGAGCTAATTCCTTACTCCGGATATTCTGTGCCTGACATCAGAGTTCAAGGACACACTCCAGCCAGACAAAAACACGGGGGGGGGGGCAGGGCAAGGTGGGGCCTGGGAAAAGCTCAGAGACCAGAAACAGAAGCACAGAGGGCCTGAGGTTCTGCCCCTCTGCCCTACACTGAACATATACCTGTGTCAGGACGACCATTTCCTGACGAGACACGAAATCCAAAGTTGCCCTCTGGGCGGTGCTGCAATTCCAGCTGGCTTGTTCCGTCTGGGAAAACTTCCACCACCCGCCCGACGGTTCTCGCCAAGTTGGGGGAGCCAATGTCCTCCACGCTGAGGGAACGGCGATGTGGGGCACCTGCGTTCCTGGGAAGAGGAAGGAATACTGGTGCAAGCAGGAAATGCATATTTAAATGGCCCAACTCAGACACAACTCTAAAAGTTGGCTTAGCATTGTGTGCACAAACTTTCCCTCTCTTCCTCCAGTGTGGCTATTGCTTCTGTTAAATTATATGTAGTTTAACCTGCCGACTAGGCAAACCACGGTTAGTCCTAATTATGTGACAGGGAAATGAAGCAACTTCATTCTGCAGCGTACGAAGCTGGCTTGTTTCTGTAAACCATAGTTAAAATTACCTACCGTTTTAAGGTTTGGCAATGGAAACGAAACTTCTGACCGCTTCCTAGCAGTAACACGGGAGCAGGAAGGAAGGAAGGAGAGGGTGGCGACAAACAAACCCAATGCTCAAGCACGTAACATCCAGTCAGTTATACTGAAACCAAGCCAATGTGAATTTTGTTAAAAATAAAAATTAGCAGCAGAGTAATGTGGATGAAGGGACGTGATGAAGGACGTGGGTGGCGCTGTGGGTTAAACCACAGAGCCTAGGACTTGCTGATCAGAAGGTCGGCGGTTCAAATCCCCGCAATGGGGTGAGCTCCCATTGCTCGGTCCCTGCTCCTGCTAACCTAGCAGTTCAAAAGCACGTCAAAGTGCAAGTACCGCTCCAGCGGGAAGGTAAACAGCATTTCCGTGAATTGCTCTGGTTCGCCAGAAGTGGCTTAGTCATGCTGGCCACATGACCCGGAAGCTGTACGCCAGCTCCCTCGGCCAATAAAGTGAGATGAGCGCCGCAACCCCAGAGTCAGCCACGACTGGCCCTAGTGGTCAGGGGTCCCTTTACCTTTAATGTGGATGAAAAAGAACATGTGCAAAAGTGACAAGGAGCAGAAATAGGCTGGTTCACCCACAGGGCAGGTAGATTTTAAGATGCCCAATTTCCTTCAGAACATATATAATCAATGATCAGGGGCAGGATTGGGTCTGTTCTTCCATGTTTATTGCCGAAAAGGCCACCCGCTGGCTCCCATTCTGAATGATACTATTGCATATGTAATGTGTCGCTTACAGCCTAGTGTGAGTGAGTTGTAAGGTCAAACATGGCATCCAAGATGTCGCAATAACTAGGCATAGCATAATCTGCTGCTTTCACAGTGTTTCAGAAGAAATGACAAAAATGGGAGATTTAGGATTTTCAGCATTACCTGTTTAGAGCAGCTTCCTCCTCCTTTGGTTCCCCCAGTGCATAGAGACTGGACCGGTCAGCCTTGCCCAGTAAGGAATGCAGATTTTGAACAGAAGAGGCTTTTCTTGGTTGGCGGAATGGTGACACCTAGCGGGAGAATGAAAGAGCTGAGCCAGAGCAAGGGTTGAGAAAACTAACCCCGGGATTCTGCTTTTTAAAAAAGCAGACACCGGGCAAAGAAAGCCTAACAACTGTCATTTCCAATCCCAAATATGTTGGATCAGACTGAATGTTTGGACAGTATGAAAGGCAGTGGCTATAACTCCTTTTTAATCTGCACAGTAGTCTGGGAGGCATGGAGCAGTTTGTACTGGAATTTACAAAGAAGGGCATACTGTGGGCACCAAATTGGCTGCTTCTATGGTAGGGCATGTATGGCAGTGCAACTTGGGACTCTGGCCAGAACTATTGGGCTTCGCCATTGTACTGGGGAACTGAGAGAATAACTACAAACACTGGTCTTCAGCTGGTGGGTTGCAACCCCACTCCTGGCCCGCAGCCTGACTTAAGGGTGGCCTTGCCAGCAGCGCAATGACCGCACAAATATATGTTTAAAAAACCTTAAACATACGTTTAGGCTAAAATATGCTTCCCGGGCCTGAAAAGGTTAAAGGCTGCTGTTGTGGGCATGAGTCCGCCTTGAGAGACAATGGAGTGTCCCTCTGGGGGTGAAGTCAAACTACTGAATTAGCAGGACTGAAGGGACCTCCACTAGCTGCAAACCTGGAGGTGTTTGTGGAGGTCCTGGGCTGACCAGACAAGTATCCCCTCTCTTTTTTTTTTTAAATAATTTTTATTAACAGGCCAATCACATCACATTATCCAAATCACATTAGTTCCAAATTATACAGCCAAATTTTAAATTTTGTTGGGGGTACCTATACATCAAGCTCCACACGAGTCCAAAACTCCGAACGAGTCCAAGCATCACTTATATTACTGCTTTAATTAGACAGTTCTATTCAGTTCAATCCAGATAGTCCTTTATTACTTTCTTTCTCTTCTTGTTGTTATCGTATATTCCTTTCTTTGCGATCTCTGATAATTTTCACAAGCAGATTGAAAACAGGCATCCTTTGTGTGGGTTTTGTACTCTCCAAAGATCGTATCACTCAGGGACAGCCTTTGTTCAACGCTTCCAAAAAAATAATAATAATAATCTTTGGTCTGTCCTTTACTTTTCTCAGGCTTGCCAAATAAATCAAATGAAGCAGGAAGCTCTGTCAGGTCAAGCTTGCGTTCCAACATTCCTTCTCTTTCGAATGATCCTGATTCTCCTCCCCCTGTCCTTCTTTCTCTGGCAAGCCTGTCTTGGCGAGACGCCATTTTTTAACTGCGTCATGAAAATTTTCCTCTTTCTCACCGTTCACCAATCCTCTCTCCTGTTATAATCCATCCCACACAGTTCTTGAATTCCTGCTTGTGATTAGTGAAAACGCAACGATCTTATTTCTATCTAGGGTGAAGGGTTATTAATGACAAGTCTCCCCTCTCAGCCTTCCTGCTGTGGTCCAAAGGAAAGCAGAGCAAGACGTTTGGCACCAGCTTGGCGGCAGGAGGAAGCGTACGAGGAGCTGTCCAACTGCCTTAGAGACTCTAGAATTTCTGCAGGATGGGGGAGGAGGGAATCAGTGGAGAGGGGCAAACTGTCTTTTGAGAAGAGGTTCCCCACCATGACACCCCTGAACACAATTTGATAGTCGCTGCCCTACATAAAGTAGGCTGAGTTTTTCCTGCCTCTTGAAGTCCCAGATCTAAGCCACCTAGTGCAAGGGTGGAGAAACTTCTGACCTGAAGGCCAAATTTGCCCTGCAAGGGCTTCCTCCACTTCTCCACGTCTGAGGTCACACAGGTAGAGACGCAGCCTGCCGATGCACAACGGGGAGCCTTTAAGGGCGCTCCTGACTGTGCACTGGTAAGGGAAAGCAGACTTTGGCAGGAGAACCAAAGCTTGCTGCATCAGCTGCACATGGCAGTTCCCACAGGGAGGAACTCAGTTGCGCAGCCAGTGTCTGTACAAAGTGAACTTCAGTTCTCCAGGCCCTCAGCTGATAGGTGGGAGAGCTGAAGCTGTGTGGATTGGCTGTGTGGGTGGTTTGCCCCACCAACCTTTCAAAGTTGGCCTGCAGGGATGGGAACGGGCAAAGATCTGACACGCATACCCCAGCCAAAAAGTTCTCCGGTCTCTGATCATGAAATGCACCCTTTGGACTCACCAGCTGCAAGGACTGCAGGGAAGGCGCTTTCTTCATTTTGGGCGTGCTGGTGGCGCCTGGGCCTGGCTCCTCAGTGGGCGCTGCAGCTCCCGGCTCCGGGGCACAAATCTGCTCCATGCTGTAGCAGCGGAACCTGCCCAGCCTCTGCTTGGTGCTCTGACTCAGAGCGGAGAAGAACTTCTTCAGTCCTGAGGAGGAAGAGGAGCCACCTTTCTTGGCAAACATTTTCTTCTTTGGCTCTGGGTAGATCTCCAGGGGTTTGCTGGAAGGCAAAAGAAGTCCGCCAGGCCAGTTTAAGAGTCAGGGATAACTCCCAGCTCCGTTTGCCGGAGATCACAATAAGCAAACGACAGTAATAAAACACGAGGGAAGGTTTTAAAAGGCATTCAAAGGTTTCAAACAAACAAAAACAGCAAAGGCCACCAAAAGGCCTGGAGTGCAGTTCCCTCCGGCAGTTCCATTCTAAAACTGAAGGGCTTTCAGGGCTTTTGCTGCAGAGGTGCCAAGGAACGGAATGATGCCACTCTGTGACCACACACTTTCCCCCTTAGATGCTCAGCTTCATGAAATTAGTATTTTCCTGCATATAATTTGAGGCTGCAGGCAGGGGTCTTCATGCCTGAATCAAGGACCATCACGGAAGAAGGGCAAGGGATGCAGTCTATCTCCCATCCCATCTCTTATTTCTCACGTAATGATGACAGCACCTATATCCGTGGCCAACCAATCTGCACACTGACTGGGACAAAGGGTCAGTGTGAAGCCAAAGGCATAAATCCTTTGGGGTAAAAAGTGTGGGAGACTGACCTTATGAAAGAAGAGAATTGGAACACGTGCTCTTAAAGATAGGCTGTGCACACCCTAAGCACATTTAAAGCACACTCACTCTCCCCCAAAAATCCAGAGAACTGTAGTTTGCTTAAGGGTGCTGGGAATGATAGCTGGGGGAGTAAACTACAGTTTCCAGGATTCCTCGGGGGAGAGGGACACAGATGTTTTAAATGTGTGCTCAGTTCACAGCCACGTGCTCTTCCAACCGCCCCAATTTATTTTTGAACATATCCAAATATAGGTCTTTGAACACTGGCTGCCCTTGTCTTCTCCCCAGTCTTCCTCACTAACCTTAAATTGTGTCCCCTGGTTTAGGAGCTCTCCAATTTTAAAAGCATAAAACAACAACAACAACAAACCCCCTAAGTTCACCAGGCAGAAAGTTAAGCCAAATTATCATGCCCAGATACAGCAGTTTTTCTTTCAGCATTCAAAATGCCAATATGCACACAAAGCCTGAAGTGGCTGAAGACTGGCGGAATGGAGCTTCATACTTTTAAAATAGTAATAGTAATAATGAATGGGCACATTGGCTCTCAGGAGTTTACCAGACTTGTTTTTCTCAATCTGCGCAACGAAGATCCACAGGAAATCACAGCTTCTACAGAGACCTTCTCCAAATGCAAGGGGCCTTCGTAACAAACTCTTAACAGCAGGCAAAAGCCCAAAATCCTCAATTCACCAGGCAATACTGTCTTCCTCTGAGAGAGGGGCCCTGGCAGATACAGCCACCTGACAGATGCTGCCTCACCTGTCCCAATGAGATCTTTCTTCCACGGCTAACAGCGGGGGGGGGGGGCAGGGGGGAGGGGAGAAAAGGTTTTTTTAAAAAAAACTTTCAAACTTGCAGTGATCCAAATTTTGCTTGCTTCCCAGCAGCCTCTGTTTTCTTTTAAGTAAATGCATATTCATTGCTTATGCAAAACGTTGCACCTGGCTTGCTCCTCATTCTGCGTATTATTCTGGCCAAACGGTTAGGGCCGCATGATGCACTTAATGAGTTAACAAGTTTAAAACGAAATTGAACTTCAGAAACTTGGGGCGGCGTTCCCTTCGAACTGTATGTGTGCCTCGTCTCGTCCACACCCGCCACGCACATTCCATTTCTAAGCATGAGGAAGTGTGCCTTGTGAAACGTGGGTATGGGCGCCTTTATGAAAGCAACATGAGAAGCGAGAATAAAAGCATTTTGAACTTGGTGGATTCCCTCCTGTAGAACCAGAGGCATACCTAGGCTCCCTTGCACCCGAGGCAAGGAACTGTATCAGCGCCTCCAAAGCCCGGAGGGACTATGAACCAGAAACTCAAAAGGTTTGCTTTTCATCGCCTTTTGTGTTCCACCAGCGACTTCCTCTGTGTCGAGGTCTGCTCTGCTCTGCCTGCCCCAACTTTTCCTCCTGTGTCGTCCCTCTGCCTGCCTGTCTGCCTCTGCTAGGTTCCTTCCTAGCCACTCGGAGCCAGAGTGGAGAGACATGATTTTTGTGTTCCCCTGGGCCTGCGCCCTTGGCGGGGGCCAACTTACAGAGACCCCCTAACTCCGCTCATGTGTAGATTCACTTCTGAGGAAACTCCTCAGCGCCTAGAAGCAAGCAAGCTGGTTTGAAGGCAAATGTTTCTGTGTTTGAATGCTAGCCAGAAAATCTCATTTGTCCGGATAACCGTATCAAGCCTTCCCTTGTGACTCCTCATAAGGGAGCTGGTCCTGGAGGAAGAACTGTGAGGGGAGAGACTTCATCAGGCAAGACCACCTTCCACCTGCCTTGCCCCACCCTCTAGTCTCTGCTTCTCAATTTGTATTATTTTATGTACTGTGGCTTGCCATTGTTTTATTGATTATAGTTTAGAAATTATTTATTGTAACTGTTGAGTGGACTTCTGTTTAACTTTTATATGATGTTGTTGTTATTATTTAATACTATTCTAATGATTGTCAAATGTTACTTTTTTGATGTAGGTTGCCTATTTTAAAGTTATGTTTTATTATCACATTTTTGTATTGCATTAGATTGTTATAAGATGTACATTTTTGTTTCTTCAGCTTTTAAACCGCCTTGAGTATTGTAAGATAGAAAGACGGTATACAAACTAAAAATGATGATGATGATGATGATGAAAGTATTTTTTCTAAAAAAAGTTATTATGCAAAACTGTAACCATTAGCAGGCTGTTGAATAACCTTTCGTGTGAGCGGGGTATGCATAGGCCCACCCCACCGCCATGTCCCTGGGACCTCTTCAGGAAAACCCAATGCACATGCTGGGATCAGAAGGCAGTTTGGCACACTTATCTGCCCTATAGCAGAGGTTCTTTTTATTGTGGCCACAGGACTCTATTATCTCTATAGCCGCATCGGTATGGATGAAACTTTACAGGGTTAGGTAAGCAAAGACGAGAGAACCCCAAAAGCTTATGGTCGTTTTGACAATAGAGACGGAAGAGAGAAAAGGGGAAAGGAAACAAGAGGCAAGAGTAGCACGGCATAAATTGCAACAACACATATTTAAGCTTCGTGGAAAAGTTTACATGGATATGCAGCCACAGGTAAGGCAAAGGCAAAGGACCCCTGAATGGTTAAGTCCAGTCAAAGGCAACTATGGGGCTGTGGCGCTCATCTCGCTTTTAGGCCAAGGTAGCTGGCGTTTGTCCACAGACAGCTTTTTGGGTCATGTGGCCAGCAGGTCTAAACCGCTTCTGCTGCAATGGAACAGCGTGATGGAAACCAGAGTGCACGGAAACGCCGTTCACCTTGCCACCGCAGTGGTACCTATTTATCTACTTGCACTGGAGTGCTTTCAAACTGCTAGTTGGCAGGAGCTGGGACAGAGCAACGGGAGCTCACTCCGTCACAGGGATTTGAACATCCGACCTTCTGATTGCCAAGCCCAAGAGCCACAGAAACTGGGGAGGGGAGGGAGCGGAAGGGATGCATCCTATTACAGACCCTGAGGGAGGTCCACAAGATCCAGGACAGAGAGACACCATAACCTACTAATCCATGTTCTATGTGCTCCTCCTACTTCTCCCCATTCCTGCTTCAGAATTCCTCTACCTCTCCTGTACCCCATTGACTTTGTCTGCGGCTGAAAAATGAGCTGCTTTATCCTGCCAATGATTCTGTTTTCTTACCAGGGTGCGCCCAAACCTGGGGGTTTCAAGAATGCATACAGAATTTTGAGATCTGGCTGCTATAGCCTACAGACTAGCAAAATAAGCTATCATTAGGACAGATGGCAGTGTGGGCATGTTTGTGTGGGCGTGGGCATGTGTAGGGATGCCCACCCCTCACTTATCAGACATAACCTCCCCTTTTCTAGAGAACCTCAGGGTTGTGTGTTCAAGTCCCATGTTGGGCAAAAGATTCCTGCATTGTAGGGGGTTAGACTAAATGATTCTCGTGGTCCCTTCCAACTCTGCGATTCCACAATGCAACGACGTTTTAAATCGAGGGGAAGGAAAGCACCCATAGCAGTCACTTAAAAACCACCGTGCTTCTAGCAAACGCTATACGAAGTTTGCGTATGATCCAATTACTTTACTCACCATGTCAAATAACTAGGTAACAACGTTAACTGAATTGTGCCCAACAGTTTACTCTGCTAAATTTGGCTGGTATGAAACTGGACTTCTCTAAAAACTTTCTACTGGAGAAAACAATACTGTGCGCCATTACAGCATTTCCGATATAATCCCTGGGTAAGATGGAAAAGCCTTAAATTTCCGTTGATTCAGAAAGGTAACCATAGCAACAGCTGTCTGGAGATTTTGGCAGGGAGGGAGAAGCAGGCCAAGGCGGATTTGAGGGGTGGGGGTGGGGAGTGAGAGGGCAAAAGCAGCAGGGAGAGTGGCAAGGTCTAGAGCCAGCTGGCAGCGCCACAGGGCTGTGCTAACTGGCAGCGAGAGGGAACAGCCCAGGCTGAGAGAGCAGAGGGCACCTGCAGACCTGGCTGCATCTGGATGAAGGAAAGGTTGCAGCACCGAAGGAGAGGAAGAGCTGGCATTTTATTCAAAGAACCGGGTGGCGCTGTGGGTTAAACCACAGAGCCTAGGGCCTGCTGATCAGAAGGTCGGCGGTTTGAATCCCCGCGACTGGGTGAGCTCCCGTTGCTCGGTCCCAGCTCCTGCCAACCTAGCAGTTCGAAAGCACGTCAAAGTGCAAGTAGATAAATAGGTACCGCTCCAGCGGGAAGGTAAACGGCGTTTCCGTGCGCTGCTCTGGTTTGCCAGAAGCGGCTTAGTCATGCTGGCCACATGACCCGGAAGCTGTACGCCGGCTCCCTCGGCCAATAAAGCGAGATGAGCACCGCAACCCCAGAGTCGGTCACGACTGGACCTACTGGTCAGGGGTCCCTTTACCTTTACCTTTAAGGGACCCTCTCACGTGGGTGGCGCTTTGGTCTAAACCACTGAGCCTAGGGCTTGCAGATCAGGAGGTCAGTGGTTCGAATCCCCACGACGGGGTGAGCTCCCATTGTTTGGTCCCAGCTCCTGCCAACCTAGCAGTTCGAAAGCACACCAGCGCAAGTAGACAAATAGGTACCGCTCCGGCGGGAAGGTAAATGGTGTTTCCATGCACTGCTCTGGTTTTGCCAGAAGTGGCTTAGTCATGCGGGCCACGTGACCCAGAAGAACTGTCTGTGGACAAATGCCAGCTCCCTCGGCCAGTAAAGCAAGATGAGCGCCGCAACCCCAGAGTCATTCGCAACTGGACTTAACTGTCAGGGGTCCTTTACCTTTTTTTTTAAGGGACTTTGAGTGTCATCTGGTCGAGCCCCCTGTGATGCAGGAATCTCGACTAAATCATCCATGCCAGGTGGCCATCCAACCTCTGCTTAAAAACCTCCAAGGAAGGAGCGTCCACCACATCCCGAGGGAGACCATCACACTGTCAGTTTTTACCATCAGAATGTTCTTCCTGAGGCTGAACTGGAGTCTCCTTTCTTGCAACTTAAAGGAAAGTAAGAAAAACCCTCCCAATGCACTGATGAAACACTGTTTGGCCACATCACCGGTTTGAAGAAAGGTCTTACGCTATCAGATCTGAGCTGTGACTAGTTCTCCATCAGGACAAAAGGGAAATTCCGGAACGGAGGTACATGCCGCCAGACGCCCCTTGCGGGTCCTGACTTTAGAAAAGGAAGGCTTGATCTAACGGCTGCCCTCCAAACCCATCGCTTCATGGCAATGTGCGGCGGGGCATGTTTACTCACCACTGGGCTGCACTCGGTGGCTTTGTCTTTGGAGCCTCGGCAGCTGGAGCTTCCCTACGGATTGGCTGAGCTGAAGTTGTCAAGTTGGTCTCCTCCCTTGTTGGCGAGAGACTAATGGCAGCAGAAGTGATGGCATTGGCAGCAATAGGGGGAACACCAGGGGCGGAGGAAGACAGTGGACCTGTTGCAACAACACAGACACTTCCAATGGCCTCTGCTTTAAAAAAACAGACACACACCCTGGGGGTGGACTTGCACCATCAGCTAATGTGCCTGGGCATATTCTTATTTATTAAGAAACGTGGTTCTCCCCGCCACCCAATCTCATATCAGATGCTGCCCAGGCTAGAGTAGGAATCCGGCTTTGGAAATCTAAGGGTACATCTTACCCTTACAAACTTAGGTTTCGTACTATCTGACTGCCATCGCTTCCCCCATGCACCACCCCAAAGCTAGATAAAGGTAAAGGTACCCCTGCCCGTACGGGCCAGTCTTGACAGACTCTAGGGTTGTGCGCTCATCTCACTCAAGAGGCCGGGAGCCAGCGCTGTCCGCAGACACTTCCAGGTTACGTGGCCAGCATGACGAAGCTGCTCTGGCGAGCCAGCGCAGCGCACGCGGAAACGCCGTTTACCTTCCCACTAGTAAGCGGTCCCTATTTATCTACTTGCACCCGGGGGTGCTTTCGAACTGCTAGGTTGGCAGGCGCTGGGAACGAGCAACGGGAGCGCACCCCGCCGCGGGGATTCGGACCGCCGACCATGCGATCGGCAAGTCCTAGGCGCTGAGGTTTAACCCACAGCGCCACCCGCGTCCCACCCCAAAGCTAGAGCACTGTAGTTTGGTGAGGGTGCTGAGAACCCTGCGAATTCTTTGCTTCACTCCTTACATCCCAAATGCAATTGCTTGTGAGGACGTAATGGCTTTTAACCTTTTAAGTTAAATAAACAGGTTTTGCAGAAATGGGTTACAGACGGAGCAGGGGGAAAGTAAGGTTCTGAATCATGAAGAGAAGTCTGAACGACTGCATTTTCAGTGACCAAACTTTGTGCCTTCCACCACCCTCATGCTAAGGTCTGACTAAAGCACATCTCCAGTAGAAGCAGAAGTTATGTGCAACAGGCACATCGCTGCAGTTTGGCAACTATGATGTCCACAAAAACAATACACAAGCTACATCAACAGCACGACTACAGTGGGCCATTTGGTTGTGACTGCTGAATAGAGCTCATTTAGCTCCTCTGGAGGAGCAAAAAACATCTGCAGGGAATCACTTGGAAAGAATGAGCCTGCTAAAAGCTTTTTTGGAGAATTCTCTGAAAGAGCTAGGGAAGAACAAGCATGCCCATTCTGAATCAAGATGTGAGGAATTTGTATCTAGTGGAAAATGGGGTTTTCCAGAAACTGTCTCTGTTATGTGACATGTGACTAAACTTAATTAAAGCCTGGTAATTTTTGAGAAAAACCTAACTTTTCAGGCATGCTAAGATCTACTTAAATTTCCAACTGACACCTGGAAACCAAGGTGTTTATTGGCTCTTTTTCATATAAAAGAAATCATAACTACTATTCAGGTGTTTTGCTTGGTAAGTGGAACTATGTTTTAATGCTGAATTCATTTAATTCATCTGCATTCTTCGTCCACTAAAACAGGTAATCATCTGCAATTCACAGGTGCCCAGTTTGGGACAGCATCTTGGGCGTCTCCACATTCCCTGCCCCTGAAAATAGGCTTTTCAGTCCTGGTTGCAACAGCAGATTTGGAAAGCAAGAGGAAATACCCAGCAAAGGCACCACGGTTTTTTTCTTATTCGCATGCCACCTTATTAAACCTCGAAACTTGCTGCTGCAAGATCCTGTGATGACCCTCAAAATTTAGGTTGCTTTAAAAGGAAGTTCATGGAGGATGCTTCCCCCCCCCCTTTGCTTAGCTCTTTTCACCCGCCCTAAAGGTACCCTTAATCAAAATTTGCGGAAAAACTTAAATACTGTATTCACAGTCAGGGTCAGGCATGCAAAACAAGCAAATTCATGCAAGTTCAACAACTCTGAATAAATAAATATTACTTACACAAATTATCTAGAGTACAAGTTCTCAACTGCCTTGCTGGACGGCCCACCATGATGCCCTCTCTACAGTTGTCCAAAGGGCAACATTACCTCTTACCTTGATTTTCCCCCAGCTTCTGTCTTTCCTGGGGCTGTTCCTCTCTGCTCTTCGCTGTAGCAGTCACTAAGGTTTTTGGCTCGTGCTTGGCATATGTGTTGTTGCAGTTGTTGGTGGACAAGGCCAGGAGCTGGTTCTTGGAGAGCATCCTTGGACTCTGCTGGCCACTCTCCTCCTCCTGTCCAGACACACACACATTCTGGAAGCTATTAGGGGAGGCCGAGTAAATTGATAGTTCATTGGCTTGGTCCACCCGCCCAGGATCCTGGCTAGTGAGCTTGTGGCTGCCGCTCAGAGCAGCCCTCCTGTAAGGCATAGGGGAAGGATGGGCTTTTCCAGTGGTGGGCGGGGCAGGAACTCGGTAAGCAAAGTTGTAGCCGGCACTCATCTCTTCAGTTAGCTGCTGGGAAGGGCCCTGCTCTTGCTTGGTTTGACTTAAATTGTTCGTTGGCCTACGAGTTCGGTTGGAAGTTTCCACCGGTTTCTTGTTCACGGAGCCTGCGGCACCATCAGGGACCAGATGGGAAGGCAACTGCTGAGGGTGGGAGGAGGGTGCGGATTGCTTTAATGGGGCCTTGGACAGCTTTGGATGTTCCTGCATCTTGCCTTTCTTCACCAGTTGATACAGATCTACTGGCTGGTTGCTTCTGGGAAAGGCTTCTGCCTTACCGGTTGCCATTTTCATCACCTGATCTCTGACTTCAGAGGCCCCCTTCAAGGAAGAGTCGTTGGCTTGATTAGCGCTCGATTCAATTTCCCCTCTGCGAGGCACAATTTCCCCTCCACTAGCACGACAGGTGCCATCTGCTCTGGGCCTCTCCCCGTTGGCCTTCCTGTTCTTGGCTTCCCCCTCTGAAGGGGAAAACGGCCTGGGATCCAGACCAGGCCCACCGTGCTGGGAGCTTTTGACCACTGACCGTTGGCTGCTGGCACCAGCCTCCTCGCTGTCTGTCCTGTAGCTGTCCGATGTATCTGTGGTGCTGTCCAGAGCAGAATCCACCTCATCTATGCAAGTCACTTCCCCTATGTACGTCTCCTTGATGCGCTCTGTGTAAACACGCTGGCGGGAAGGAAGGATCCACAGAGGAGTTCCTTTGGGACCCAAAGCCCTGGTTCGCGAGTCCTCCTGGGTAGCATTGAGCTCCTTTCTTTCATTGGCCCGATCTAGCTCCTTGCCCTCTTGGGGGATGTTGCAAGACTGATGCACGCTCTTCACAGTCTGCTTTGCTCCGGTATCTGGGTTCTGACTGGCAGCCAAATTCCTGACGTAAGACCCACAAGCGCTGCACTTGCCTTCCTCATTGACCACCAGAGGCTTCCTCTTCTCGGAGCGCCCCCTGCTGCCTTGCTGTTCCCAGCCTGGTTTGCTGCCGCCGCCGCCGCTCTCTTTGTGGTGAAGCTCACCGTTGATGTAATCCGAAAGGTCCGGTTTGGAGACCAGCGGGCCACGGCCCAGAGACAGGAGGACGGAATCCAACACCCGCTTCTGACGCAGCTGCAGGCGCTCCAAGTAGCGGACCTCGGCATCTCGCGCAGACTCATCCTCGAAACGCACTCGGGACGGGGACGGCCCTCGCTTCCTTTGCTGTTCGCTGCTGGATTCCCCGCTGGACGAGTCGCTCAGGTTGCCGCCGGTGTGGGGGTCTCCATCCGTCAGAGCAAAGTTCTTTGCGTCTGCAGCAGAGATCCCGCAGCCATCCCTGAGGCACACAACAGACAGAGTAAGACTGCGCGCCTGTTCACACTGATCATCCTTACCTCCGACTGAGCTGCCTCCAAATGCTGGGCAGAGGGCACCACTTGGCTTACTAAGCACCCAGGACGCTTACCAAGGTGGTACTTGTAACTTCTCTACTTGCATGCAGTGTTCCTCAAACTGTTGGACTACAACTCCCATCATCCCTAGTTAGCAGGACCAGTGGTCAGGAATTATGGGAGTTGTAGTCCAACAACAGCTGGGGACCCAAGTTTGAGAAACAATGGCCTAAACTTATCTCCTTTCTTCCAAGATCCATTCAGCAAGATAAAGGTATCCTGACTGCCTTGCGAGCATCACACGGACATGGAACCTGGCATCTCCTTCACCAGGATCCCAATGCTGTGCCAATACTCTCTGCAGCTGAATTCTCATTCTAGCAGGAAGGGCCGCTCAGAGCTTATGCATGTGTACTGAATGCGGGGAAGATCCAAGGAACCGGTTAAGATTGACCAACAGGCTTGTGCAAAGCCAATTGATTCAGAGTCTCAAGGCTTTTTTTAAAAGAAGCATGTGTCGGCAAATTGGCGAGATGGATTTACTCTTTTAAAATCAAGGGTGGCTCGGGACTGGATAACTAAGCAATGATACTACTCATGCTCAACACACAGCAACTGCACAAGTAACCAGATGGCGCTCTTAAAGGGGACTTGCTGATGTCAGGCCCCCACTGACACCTTGATTTATTCTAGCTCCCTACAGCTATAGGAAAAACTTCAAGTGCTCTCCTTACATGCAAGCCTTGGTCTTAGGAGTGGCTACATCTCCAAGTCAGATTTCAGTTAGGCCAAGACACCCAGCCGGCAGTCACGTACGCTTCTTAGATCCATGTGATCATTTTCTATGGGATCTGGAACATCTGTGCTATTTATATTAAAAGTGCTTTTCCTGCAGAGCATAGGAGGAAGGGTAGAATATAGAGCAACAATGCAAGAGACAGGGGAAAGTTTGCTGGTGGAGGTTATGTTTTCGTTTTACTCTAGAGATGATGTATGATATTGTTCAGCAAACACCACAAGTGTGCCTCAATGCAAAGATCTTATAGCTGGCGCCTCCCTTGTTGTCATGAAATAAAATCAACATAATCCTCCAGATTCAATAACTCTGCATAAGCTGCCAGTGTGCTTGGCAGAGGGGATGGAGAATGTGTTCCACTAGCGCTTACAATAATCTTTGGTGTGCTGGCCATGTGAGAGTGAGCGATACCCTCATCTGTTGCACAACAAAAGACCAGCACACTGGTTTGTTTAGCATTAAACAACGGTTTCACAGCACGGTGGCCAGGAATTCAGCTACCCATGAGATCCAGCAGCTTGCCACACATTTTGTAAACACCCATGACAAGTTATGTTTCCCCTCCTATGCTGAAAGACCTTTTAGCTGTCACAACGGTGCTCATCGTTTCCCCCCTAAATCTTATTCTAAAAAGTTCGGTCAAGTGAATTTGCCATATAATATGTTCTTATGTTTATATTCATGACTACATTTCTCTACAGGAACCAGCTGGTCCCTGTTTTGGTAATTATAGATGCCTAAGTCATATCAATCAGATCATGAAGCTGAGGCTCCAATACTTTGGCCACCTCATGAGAAGAGAAGATTCCCTGGAAAAGACCCTGATGAAAGGAGAAGGGGACTACAGAGGACAAGATGGTTGGACAGTGTTCTCGAAGCTACCAACATGAGTTTGACCAAACTGCGGGAGGCAGTGGACGACAGGAGTGCCTAGCGTGCTCTGGTCCATGGGGTCACGAAGAGTTGGACACGACTAAACAACAACAAAGTCATATCAATGGTGTGACTGCAATTAATAGAATTGATGATTTCACTCCATCAAATGTTTGCATCTCAATCCAAAGTTATGTTTTTCATCACATACATTGTTGTTGTTTTCCTGGTCCAGAATCAACACACATTATAATTCCTGGGGTGCTCTCCTTGATTAGTTGGCACAGCACCTCACTCCGACCATAGTTTTAGACTAGGCAGTATGTGCTAACACCTTGATGAGATGAAGTAAGATAGACAATATAGCTCCCCCAATGGGGGGGTGGCTGACAGAAAATCCCCTAGCACTAGGTACAAATGTATTCAATAAGCACAGCAGACAGGTACACGGTTGGCAGTGTATTGAATTTTGGGAGTGGAGAACTATAGATGCAAACAGCACAGGCGGTTTACAAGTGTGAAAGATGAAAAGGCAAGAAATGCAAAAGCAAGAACGGAGGGCTGCGGACAGGAAACGCAGTACAGATCCTTCCTTCCTGCCCTCTTCCCTGATCTGCCTCCCAGGCCCAGAGGAGGATAAACCACTGGCCTTACCTCCTTTCCTGAGGCAGGATGTTATGGCTTGCTCGGAGGGGGTTCGTCCTGGCCTTCATGCGAGCTCTCTGCAGCAGTTGCTTGGCCTGTTCATGCCTGGGACTCAGCTCCAGCTCCTGGTTGGGAACAAAGGCCCTGCAGGCAAAGCAGCAGGGAGCAAGGAAGCAGCGGAGGATTAGGAAAAAAATAACAAGGATTAAGAGTGGTTTAACAGTGACGGTGGCAGCAGTGTGGTGGGGAGACAACACACGCATAGAGGCTGGGGTTAGGTCCCCTGCAGCTGCCTGAGTTCACACTAGGTGGCATCTTTTAGGTCAAGATATAGCCAGATTGGTAACATCCATCTCAAAACTGATTTCTAGACACGCAGCCAGGATGAAAAGCTGCAGGGAGGTCAAAGCATTTAAGGCTGAAGTTTGAACATTCCAGACTAAAAGAAGCCGTTCAATTACATATGACAGCAAGTAAAAAGATGTACTTGGTAGTTCCTTAAAAAATGCCCCCCATCCCCACCAAAGAGAGTCCCAAGCAGTCTTGCATGCCCATTTTTAAAAGAATTGGGAGGCTCTGCAGTACCCAAAACACTGGAGTGGAAGACTATACATTGTTAAAAAACACACACAGAGATTGATGATGATGAGATAGATAGATAGATCTCTGGCACATATGATGGAAGACATCCTGCAGGTGCCCGCAACTGGCAAATTCATATCTTCTGAACACAGGGCTAGTTGTGTTGCCAGGGGCCAGCTCTGGTCTTTCAAGCACACCTGCACCAAATAAACCTGAAGAAGTGAGTTTCCCCACAGATCAGGGCAAGACTAAGCAGCCAACATCCATATAATGGGCAATAGGTCTTCTCTACTAAATTGCTTCCACATTCCCAAAAGATGTCACCTCAAGACTCAAGGAGACACTCTGGTTTAAAGAAAAGGGAAAACAAACAAGACAGACAATCCAGGGAGCATTTACCCAATGCGTTTTGAGGCCAAGGATCTTCTCACTTCAGGAAGTAATCTCACCCACTCCCACAAAAAAAGCAAGGGAGCACACTATACATGCCTAGATGAGATGTTTTGCTTCAATTTCCCCCCTAAAAAGGGTATTGTGTTGCTCGATAAATACTGACTTGCACCAGTCTTTATTTATTTAATGAACAGCTTACCACGAGGCGTCCCAAAGTGATTTATAACACAATAAAAACCATACAGAGAATAATTACAGATACAGAAAAAGGAAAAATGATGGGTTTGTTCTTAAACAGATATTAGTATTCTGCCCTTCCTTCAAGAACTGAGAGTGGTGTCCATGGGTTTCTTTCAATCTGCTTTTTATCTACTTGAACTGGTGTGCTTTCGAACTGCTAGGTTGGCAGAAGCTGGGACAGAGCAACGGGAGCTCACCCTGTTGCGGGGATTCGAACCGCCGACCTTCTGATCGGCAAGCCCAAGATGCTGAAACCGACCCCTTTCCAGCCCTGGGAGGAGCGCAGGGAGCGTTTGTGCATCACACCTACACTGCAGCTGGCACACTAATGTGTTGAGACACACAGTTTAGAAAGCTCTGGTCTACTGACTGACAGCATCTCTCCAGCATGTCGGATCTGATTCTCTCCCAGTCCTGCTTCTTTCAGACATACCTGGAGATCCCAGGGATTGAACCTGGGATGATGTTATGGGGGGAGGGCTAGAATTAATCAAGGTTTGGTTAAATTTTGCCAAACGTGCGACACCCCTGGATTTACTTACGCTAACAAGCTAAGCCAGCTCAGGCAGAGCTAGCTGGATGGCCCATTAGCAGGGGACAAAGGCCACCCGTGGCCAGTCCAGGAAACCACCAGAGGTTTAGGGTTTCAACTTTGAATGGCACAGGTTGTTGGGAGGTCCTTGGAGTTGGTTAGCAATGGGGAGAAGGAAGAGGGTCAGCGCTCCACATGAGCTAGGGATGGCAGGCTGGAACAAAGAGACCCAGAGGGTGGCTTTTTGCAGTCCTTTCATCCAAAGCTGCCCTTAAGGCAGAAACCAGACCTCATAGGATGTGAATAGCCAGCAATCCCTCCCTCTAGGTGCAGGTTGTATCTATGTATAAATTAAACCACGTATCATCAAGACACCACAGTCTCTGCTGTGTCTCATGGTCTCCAAAGGGAGCACAGACCCTGGTAAGGGCACCTGCAACCCCTGGAATCTTGCGCCGCTTGGGGATCTTGGGGTGGCGTGGAACAATCTCACGCCTGCAACGCAGATACTCTGAGAAAAAACTCTTCCTCTGAAGCCTGTGCTGGATCTGCTGGTACCACCCTCTAACGCTGTGCTGAGTCCAAAGCCCCCTACCCACTCCATGCATTGCTGCTGGCATGCCAAACATCGGCCTGCAATGGTTTTCTTTATCCCTTCCCGTCTTCTGAGCACTGCAACACTAGAAACGGAAAGGTTTGGGTGGGTGGGTGGGGGAGTTCCACCATCTTAAAGCTTTCACTGTTTCACCATGTGACCCATTTCTCTCTGCACACTCAACATGCCTCTCGCTCAAACCCTTCCCCTATTGGTCTTCACCCTAATCTTCGTGATTATTTTAATCCGCTCACAGACTCACTTCAGCTGGCCTGAGCTTAACTCTTTCACTGCAGTCTGCACACCTCGCGACGCACACACGGAGGCTCGCATCTTGCTCTGCTGAGGTTTTTCGGAAGGAGCAGCAGCACAATGAAGCCGACTGCTGTTTTGCAAAGAAAACACTCCCCCAATGATGTGTAGAAGCCCCTTGTGTAATTTCAGTTCAAAATTTCCCAGATGTTTTGCCCGGGGGGGGGGGGGCGGTAATGTTATTTTCAGCAACAAACCAACTACGATGGCCTTTAAGCAAACCACTCTCTCGTCGCATCCATAGTGTAATTTGAAGCAGCGGTTCCCAAAGTGCGGTCTGTGGATTTGTGGTTGAAGATGGGAGATGGAATATCCATATGTTCGCACTGACTTTTAATTGTATTTTTATTTCTTCCTTCGTATTTTATTGCATTACAATTTGAATTCTAGAAAATACAATATATAAGAAATGAAAGAAGCTATAAAAATGCTATTAAAAATCGCACACCATCTAGCATGGCGTATTGCAATTGCTGCAACAGGCAGAAAAATCATTAAGTGGTCTGCAATGACCCTCATCAATATTCAAGCAGTCTGCGGGGTAGGGATTAGAACCAATCATTTAAAGCACATATTTTTCCTAAAAGAATCTGGGGAACCGCAGATTAAATGGGAACACAAACAGCTGCAAACATGCAGTCAACTCCAGTGTGAAGTCCCAAGTTAGAAATGGCTATCAGCATTTTTGAATTGTGTCTCCTTGCCTTAGCAGGGGAATGAGGATACTGAAATCTTACCGGTAGCCTTCAGAATCCTGTAACGAAACTCCAGAATCCCAGTCTACATCATTTGCCAGAATCTCTGCAGACACAAGACAAGAGAAGTGCATGTTATTATTGTGTATATTTTAGCCACATGAAATGCAGCATGGTGTGTGTGAAAAGACACATCTCATACTGAGAAAAGGCTATTTATATTCAGTGTTCCTCACCCCAAAGATTTGGGCCCAATTCTGCTCTTAGTGTCCCAATTCTGCACCACCCAAGCATCCTGCTCCAGGCTCTGTACAAACTTGTAAGCCTACATACCTGGTCTGCTTTTTGGGTGGGAGAAAGTAATGGGCTCTTTGTATTCTTTAGGTCCCTTTGTATATTTCTGGCTGCCTGATCTGACTGCAAGACATGGTATACATATATAGTAATTATTCCATGGGCGATAAATGTCATTGAGAAACTGCTCCTGGCCTCTCAAATCTAATGACTGCTGCACTCCGAAGACCAGAGGCCTAACTCATTTACGCACATATATGCTTGGGCTTGCAAATCCTATTAATAGTCTTGGCTCCTACTGCCCTGGGACCTCAATGTCCCTGATTATTATGGGACTTGTCCCTCCCTCCTTCTGCCAGCCAGCAGCCAAAACCTGAAGGCTCCTCTTGCCAGTGCAAAGAAAATACCAGCAGCAACTGAGGAATCCTGGGACTTACGTTCTTGAGAGAGTATGTGCTTACTATTAGCCCTAGGAAGTTGGTTCCCATTGGCGCCAGAGGAAGCTTCCTTCTTGGGGCTAACAGTAGCAGAAAAGGGGACATTTTTGCTGGGATATTGCGGGGGGGGGCGGGAAGGTTAAACCTATTCAGCCCCCTCTCACATGCCGCTGTTGTGACAAAAATCTTAGCCCATCCCCACAATTTTAAGACCAAAGGCAAAGGGATCTGTGGCATCAACATGGACTAGGGGCCATCAAATGGATTGCAGGGTGTAGAGAATGGAAGAACAGCATAAGCTGGGACATGGTGGGGTGGTTGCATCTCCTGAGGATCACACCAAGACGTTTGGGGGAGGAAAAAGCAAGGATCAAGTGGAGAGGGAGGTGGAAATTCAGTTCTGGCGGGTCCCCCCCTTTTTGCAATACCGCATTTTTCGCTCTATAAGACGCACCAGACCACAAGACGCACCTAGTTTTTGGAGGAGGAAAACAAGGGGGGGGGGGGAATTCTGAATCTCAGAAGCCAGAACAGCAAGAGGGATCGCTGCGCAGTGAAAGCAGCAATTCCTCTTGCTGTTCTGGCTTCTGGGATAGCTGCGCAGCCTGCATTCGCTCCATAAGACGCACACACATTTCCCCTTACTTTTTAGGAGGGAAACAGTGAGTCTTATAGAGCAAAAAATACGGTACTTTCTGAGCTCTTACAGTATTTCTCCCCACTACTACCCATCCAAGTTGCAATCCTGTTCGGTTTCTGAAAACCTCTTCACCCTGCTTCCACATACCGTTACTGGGCCCATCTCTCCCACGGCCTGGGCCATCCTTCTTGTGACGACGCAGAGTATGCAGCTCCCGCAAGGAATGGCTATTAAACTGCGTCGCATTCAACATTTCCTGCAGCATCGACCGGTTCCTCTCCACTCTCTCTGCCAGGGACAGGGTGCTGGCATTGCTTCCGCCGCTGCAGAGACTGTCCCAGCTCTCGGTTCGCCAAAGGCGGCCGGTTCTCCCCACCCCACAGGCGTCGTCTTTGTGGAGAAAAGGACCGCTTTCGAAATCCATACCATGAACCAGGTGCTCTTCTCTGCCGTTTGCATCCTCAAAATATTTCTGGTTGAAGGAAAGATCCTTTAAGGAGCTGGCCCCACAGAGGCCATTTTGCGATGCCCTTTTTGCATTTCCTGACGAGCCCCTTTTATCCATCCTGTCGCTTCCTGGAAGCCTCTGGAATGCCTCGGGTGAGCTCCAGCCCATGCTTGCAGGCTCTTCTGCCGCCTTAGATCCCTTCAGAGGTTCAAAGTCGTCAACAAGCAGGCTTGTACGTACTGCCCCTTGAGATCCCTCCTGCTTGAGACGTGGGTAGTCAGTGCTGTCCAGCAGCACATCTGTCAGGTAGGTGCGGATCTGGGCCTGAGGTTCTACCACAGCATCCTGAGGAGCAGGCTCCGTCAGTGGCTTCCCTTTCCGGGCCTTGGCCTTTTTGGGAGAAGCCCGCTCCTGGGGTGCTGCCTCCGCCTGCCTGTGGACGGCACTCCTCTTCTCTTTCAGAGCTTTAACTTTGGACTCCAGAACAGAGGTGCCCTTGCTTGTATCCCGCAGCAGCCCCAGTGGAACCCAGGATGGCCCGTTGAGACAATGCTCCCCTGTATCATCAATGTTCTCGGGGGGCTGTTTCGCTCTAGGAATATTTCTGACACATTGCTTCAAGGTGTTCAGCGTCCTTCTCTTTTCAGTAGCGAAATTCCCTTCCATGCTCCCACTTCCAGGTGGTGAGGTACCTTTTTGGTGGGGGAAACAATAACAGACGTTTCAATACGCTTGCTGGGCAAGAGAACATTGTCTGAAGGGCCTTACCAGGGGGCAGGGTTGGCTAAAAGAGGACGGGGCCCCTGCACCTTTAACAGTTGTCTAGAATTGGGAATTATCAAAGGTGCAATACCTCTGTTCTCTTTTGCATCTGGCCAACCTAAGAGGGACCCAGACAGAGGGTTTCATGCTCTGCACTCAAATATCCATAACTATTCAAGATAACCAAAATTCTGCACAAAATAACTCCTGCCTAAATTGTGCAAATTTATGTATTTTGTTAATTTTACACCATTTATTCTGTTCTCTCCAACCTCGGGGACAGAAAAGCAGCACAGTGAGAATTAAAGGCCCACTCTGTGGTTACTCCCAGGGTCATATTTACTACATACCCAAATCATAATCCAGATTTTCTGTCAAGAAAAGCAGAATCTTACAGCCTACATACATTATGTAAATAAAGCAAACAGCAATTTAACATAATTTAGTCTTCAGTTTTATTATTTTGCCTAATATATTCTGTTTTTGCTCGGTCATATGAAAGTGCAAGGAGTTTTGCAGGGCACCTGATCATAGCCACCTGGTCATTTATTCAGCCAGCACTCTGGTTTTTAAGCAGCCATTCTTTGAAGCATATATCTATTAGCAGCTGAAAGAAACTTCCTTGTTTTGCAAATGAAAGCAGGGAGCCTCAGAAAGGCCCATTCTGCATCCCATACCACATTTCATGGCTGGAATCTTAAATGCATTTACCTTGGAGCAAGTCTCATTGAATTCAATGAGCCTTAATTCCAAGTAGGACCACACTGCACGGTTTTTACTGCATGCCTGCAGAATCACAACACACACAATCCTGATTGTTTTCAACCTCATTCAGACCCACACTTGATTCCTGAGATTTCACAAAGTGATTTGCACACAGTATGAACTCTACCCAGAAACTTCCTTTTTTAAAAAAGCAAAGAGAGTCTTTGGAAGAAAAGATATTCAGACCAATAGCAAAAATTTGGTTCCGCACCCCCTTAATTTTGGCAAAATCATGGTATAGAGAAGGCCTTGCTATATCATAACTAGTAGCTGTCACAGTGAGCTTAGTACAACTGTTGGCTTTCCAGATGTAAGGAATTCACAGAATAATTTCCATCACATAGAAATAACAGATAGTGCAGATCTCTCTACTAGAGAGAGATCTCTCTACTAGAGAGAGATCTCTCTCTCTTTCTCTAGTCAGAACTCTCTGATTCAGAGAATGGCTCACAGCAAAATCATAACACAGTAAGGAGGAGGAAGAGTAATTTGGGGTCTTGCTGAGTTACTTTTCTTGTTCTTCAGGAGTGGTGCTTTGGGGCACAATTCACCCCCCAAAAAGCAACTCACCCCTTCTTAAGGTCTCATCAACATTGGAGTTTAATGTGGATTTAGAAACATCTTGTGTCTCTTTTTTTGTCACATCTACAAAACATCCTCCTCATCCAAGCGGCAATCCACACTTTCCACCTGCTAAATTTGAATTTCCTCAATTCATGGATAATCTGGCCAGGAAATAAAACGGTACTACAAAACTTGCAGTTTTGATGCTACAGCACTGAGGGAGGGGGCAAAACAGAGCTGCAGGGTCACATACTCAGCTGCACCCCTCCCAGTTATCAACTTCCACAGCCATCTCCAACAAAGCTATCTCAACAATGTCCACAGCATGCTTTAAACATCTGAAATATACTCCGGGTTGGAAAAAGGTTTGCAAAGGAGGGGGCCATGGAATTAAGAGCTTCTTTTCCCGCTTGCTGCTCTACTGGGTTGTTGCAGCAGCGACAAGCAGGCAAGCATGAAAAAGGAGCACTGTGCCCATGGCAACGGGCACGTTCATGTCGCTCTTTTCAAAGGCATGGAAAAGAACGGTTTCCTTATTACTTCTGCACCGTCCCACTGCCTATTACACACAATTTGGATTTAGAACAGGGCAACACAGTTTAACGGAGAATGTGCCAGAAGCCAATGCAAGCTGCGTGTAGCTACAGTCAATTGCTATCCTCATTTTCAAAGCAGAGAACCCATGGCCATGTTCACGCATCACTACAAACCATGGTTTCTGCACCGCACAAACAAATGACATGATTGGCTGGGGGGGCGTTCTGGCTCAGGGACACTAATCACAGCAAACCGGGAGGGAAAGAACGAGAGTTCTTCCAAGAAACCACCCCTGCAATGAAAAATGCAAGACGATGGTGCTACACAGTATGGATGCTCCACATTTGCCATCCCGTCCTCCTGCCACACCAATGTGGCACACCGCACCCTTTGAGGGCCACTGCTGTAGAAAGAGCAACGAGACAGAGCTCTTGGTTTCAAACCAACTTCATTTGAGGTTCAGGACCCGTCAACTTGCCTTGCCGAACCACCATCTCGCTCGCACACAACCCAATTCTTGAGCCAGCAGCTGTTGCCTCACTTTCTCCATCTGAGCCCCAGCCTCATTTGTAACTGCCACAGTAGGAAGCTTCTACTTGCGCATGCATTCAGGTTTAGGGAGCGCAAAGCCCACAAGAGCATCATTTCTAACTACAGTACAGTCATACCTCATGTTGCGTTTGCTTCAGGTTGAGCGTTTTCAGGTTGCATCCTGCGGTGACCCGGAAGTACCGGAAAGGGTTACTTCCGGGTTTCGCCGCTCGCGCATGTGCACACACAAAATGACATCACACGCATGTGCTGAAGCAGCGAATCGTGACACATGCAGACGCGGGTTGCGTTCTGCTCATGTTGTGAACGGGCCTCCGTTTGCAACCAGAGGTACCACTGTACCATGGTAGGAAACCTCTACTCACGCATGCATTGAAGTCAGCAAGCAAGCCTAGGGAGCGCAAAGCCCGCAAGAGCATCATTTGCAACTGCCACAGTAGGAAGCTTCTACTTGCGCATGCATTCAAGTCCAGGGAGCGCAAAGCCCGCAAGAGCATCATTTGCAACTGCCACAGTAGGAAGCTTCTACTTGCGCATGCATTCAAGTCCAGGGAGCGCAAAGCCCGCAAGAGCATCATTTGCAACTGCCACAGTAGGAAGCTTCTACTTGCGCATGCATTCAAGTCCAGGGAGCGCAAAGCCCGCAAGAGCATCATTTGCAACTGCCACAGTAGGAAGCTTCTACTTGCGCATGCATTCAAGTCCAGGGAGCGCAAAGCCCGCAAGAGCATCATTTGCAACTGCCACGGGAGGAAGCTTCTACTTGCACATGCATTCAAGTCCAGGGAGTGCAAAGCCCGCAAGAGCACCCCCTGGAATTTGCAATCCAAAGAGACAAATGGGGAAGATTCGTGCTCACCAAGCCTTCTCCGGCCGGCTGCCCTTCACTTTCCTCGAGGGGGAAATGGGCACGGCTGCAGCCTGCGCAACTGAGTCCGGGAATCGCAGCTCTGCGCGAATCCATCCAAAACCTGAGAGAAAGAGAGTTTTGCACCGACTGGATCCAGCAGAAGACCTGAAAGGACGGAGCAGCCGCTCAGAAAGGCAAAAGGGACTTTTCTTGAGCCCTTGGCACCCCCTGAAGAAAACCAGGAGTCTCTTCTCACTTCGCTCACCTCCTCATGGGCCAGTGAGAGAAGATGCCAATACAAATATCGTTTTGTACACGCATATATATAAATATAAATATATATATATATATATATATATATATATAGCACACGCTTAGGGAGAGGGGTGCCGAAAGAAGATGCACGTATAAATATCCTTTTATATACACACATATATCTAAAAAAGCACACGCTTAGGAAACGAGGGCGCCCAAAAAGCGCGCCAAAAAAAAGCAGGGCCTCAAGATGTAGGGAGGAGCACTCGGCCTCTTTCCCCAGCCAGGCAAACCCCCCTGCGCCCTTGGGACCTGAGAAGCGGCGTGCCGGGGAACGCGAGCCCGGCGCTCCCGCTCACGACTAGGCCGCGGCGCCAGGCCTCGCCGGTCTTGACTGGGCCGGCAGGGAGGCCGAGGCTCTGGCGAGGCGGCTGAGGGGGGCGAAGCTGGAAGGCCGCTGCTCGCTCCTGAAACCCCGGAGAAGGGAGGGAGAGAGGGATGGAGGAGGAGGAGGAGGAGGAGGGAGGAAGCGGGCTGGCTCTGGCTCTCTCTCAGCGGCCGCTGGCTGCCCTTCAGGAATGCGCCCTTCTCTCGCTCAGGGAGATGATGGCAGGAGTTGGAAAAGACCTCGGAGGTTGGGGACGACGAGGCAGGAGGCGAAGGCCGCTCTCTGGAGGAGAAGCGGGGGAAGCTGAAAAAGAATTATTATTATTATTATTATTATTATTATTATTATTATTATTATTATTATTCGAAGTCCACTCTGAAGAGAAGGGGGGAGGCTGAAAAAGAATTATTATTATTATTATTATTATTATTATTATTATTCGAAGTCCGCTCTGAAGAGAAGGGGGAGGCTGAAAAAGAATTATTATTATTATTATTATTATTATTATTATTATTATTATTATTATTCGAAGTCCACTCTGAAGAGAAGGGGGAGGCTGAAAAATTATTATTATTATTATTATTATTATTATTATTATTATTATTAGTCCGCTCTGAAGAGAAGGGGGGAGGCTGAAAAAGAATTATTATTATTATTATTATTATTATTATTATTATTATTATTCGAAGTCCGCTCTGAAGAGAAGGGGGGAGGCTGAAAAAGAATTATTATTATTATTATTATTATTATTATTATTATTATTCGAAGTCCACTCTGAAGAGAAGGGGGGAGGCTGAAAAAGAATTATTATTATTATTATTATTGTTATTATTATTATTATTATTCGAAGTCCGCTCTGAAGAGAAGGGGGGAGGCTGAATAATAATAATAATGTGAAGTCCGCTCTCTGGAGAAGGGGGGGAGACTAAAAAAGTATTATTATTATTATTATTATTATTATTATTATTATGCGAAGTCCGCTCTCTGGAGGAGGAGAAGGGGGGGAGGCTGAAAAAGAATTATTATTATTACTATTACTAATATTACTACTATTATGATGCAAAGGCCGCTCTCTAGAGGAGGAGGAAAAGGGGGGGAGGCTGAAAAAGAATTATTATTAGTATTACTAATTATTATTGCTTTGACTATTCTACCCTTTTATCTAAAGCTCCCCAGGGAAAGAACTGCCCCGAGACCTCCAGTTATAGGGCGGTATATAAATTCAAAAAATAATAATGATGGGATGCTTCTGTCTCAAACAATAGTGGTCCTAAAAAGATGGGCGAGGGCATTCTCAGGATACCGCCAAAGAGGACAGCTGGCTATTTAGCTTTAACTGATCAACTGCATTGCACATAAATCGGTTCTGCCCCCCGCCCAACATAAAGGCTGCCCCCCAAAACAAAATCCTGTCTACACCCATGGTAAAGAAGAATGTTTTCCCGTTGCACCTATAGATATGTAATGGTAGTACCAGGTGAGTCTCTCCATATTTATACACTCCAAGTTTTGCTTTGAGCCGAAGTTCAGGGCTCTGCAAGGATGCGGCCTTCAGCTTTTGCATTTGTTCGTAGGACTGAGCTTCTTAAAAAAGCGACATTATTCCAAAACCTACAGAGGCACAGCTCTCCTGTTCTCTCTCTGGATATTATTATTATTATTATTTATTACATTTGTATACCACACTTCAGGGACGTGGGTGGCGCTGTGGGTTAAACCACAGAGCCTAGGGCTTACCAATCAGAAGGTGGTTGGAATCCCCGCGATGGGGTGAGCTCCCGTTGCTCGGTCCCTGCTCCTGCCAACCTAGCAGTTTGAAAGCACATCAAAGGGCAAGTAGATAAATAGACACCGCTCCGGCGGGAAGGTAAATGGCGTTTCCATGCGCTGCTCTGGTTCACCACTCTGATCTAGAAGGGACTTTATCACTTTTCCGTTGTTTTTAATTGTGGTATACCAATATATTTATAAATAAATGCAGACCTTTCAGATACCAGCAAATGATAAATGCAATTGCGTGACTGTGATCAAATCCTTTCAAATATCAAATATTTAAGTATTCAATACAGGTACCAGATCGTATGTAAATATTCCGGTAGTTAAAGAAGCAATTTAAAGACTGTAAAGTCAAGGACTCTGTAATATTGGCTCACTTTGTCTATATGGCATTTAATAGATGATAAGTATATAGAAAACTCCTGCCAACCTAGCAGTTTGAAAGCACGTCAAAGTGCAAGTAGATAAATAGGTACCGCTCTGGCGGGAAGGTAAACCGCGTTTCCGTGCGCTTCTCTGGTTCGCCAGAAGCAGCTTAGTCATGCTGGCCACATGACCCGGAAGCTGTACGCCGACTCCCTCGGCCAATAAAGTGAGATGAGTGCCGCAACCCCAGAGTCGGTCACGACTGGACCTAATGGTCAGGGGTCCCTTTACCTTTACTTACCACCCTTCATCCAAAGCTCTCAGGGCAGTTGGGGGGGGAATACAAGATAAAAGCAAAAGAATCCAAAGACGCTCTTCTTTTGGACGTTTTCATAAGATGTGTAAGAGCTTTGAAAATGCTTTAAAACGGATAAGCTCGAAAGCAATTTGAGACGCTTAAGATAAAATGTTAAAATTATTTATTATTTACAGCAGATGATGCTACCTTTCCATTCAAAGAGATGCTCAAGCTAGTGTACGATCTACCGTAAATCCTGCTAAACAATAAAAAAAATTAAAAGGCAGCAGCAGCAAAGAAACGAGGCAGTAGATAAAAGAACAAGGCAAGGGAATGAAAAAGAACAGATGGGCAGGTTAAGCGCCTGCCTGTAAGGTTTTTCCACAGCAGCAACAGGCTGTCAGAGAAGGGGCAAAAGAGGCCTCCCAGTCTCTTGGCAGGGAGTTCCACAGTCCAATCTTCTCATGTAATGGTCCCCATTGGCAAAGCTGGAGGAGCCAGGAGAGAAATAGACTAAGCAAGAAAACAGTGGAGGGAGGGTGTCCATGGGATTTGGGGGGGGGGGCAGAAAAAGCAGGGAGCCCAGCATGTATGTGGAGCCAGAGCCTCGGCCCAGTATACCTGAAGGAGCATCTCCACCCCCATCGTTCTGCCCGGACGCTGAGGTCCAGCGCCGAGGGCCTTTGGCGGTTCCCTCATTGCAAGAAGCAAAGCTGCAGGAAACCAAGCAGAGGGCCTTCTCGGTAGTGGTGCCCGCCTGGTGGAACGCCCTCCCACCAGATGTCAAAGAGATAAACAACTACCTAACATTTAGAAGACATCTGAAGGCAGCCCTGTTCAGGGAAGTTTTTAATGTGTGACACTTTAATGTATTTTTAATCTTTGCTGGAAGCTGCCCAGAGTGGCTGGGGAAACCCAGCCAGATGGGAGTGGGGTACAAATAATAAATTATTATTATTATAAATGACAGGGAGAGCCAACTGTAATTCTAGTTTTCTCCCCATTTTCCTGAGTTCTACGGCACATCACTGAGCCCGAGAAGGAAGAAGCTGATTGGCGGGGCAGGGCACCAATTACCCTAATGGAACAGCCTCCGCTGGCAGAAAGAGGTGGGTCAATGGCAGCCTGGAGGCAACTGGAAGGTCAGGAGAAGAGTTAAGAGTATGAAGAGGAATGGGCAGAGCCTGTCATGTGGCAGGTTGAACTTGGCAGAACCAGAGGCTGCAAAGTCCAGAGTCGACCGGCCCCTTTGGAGACCAGTATTGGCTACAAAGGGTAGAACAGTGCTCCTGACGTGCCTTGCAACCCTGCAAAGTTCACAGCTCTCTTCCAAAATTGCTTCCCCCTCTCAGCTGCTGTCTGCAAGCAAGGAACAAAAGCACTGCTAAGGCTACAATTGGATGTGATTACTCCTTGGAAGGAAGGCCTTTATTTAAAGCACTTGCTGTAGAAAGAGAAAGATGAAAGGATAATCTTCCCTGCATCTACATTCTGGTACGTCCTGAACCTAGTGAGGCTGAAGGCATAAAATCCACGTTAAAATTTGCTAGTTTTCCAGACCAGTAACTCAGACTTTGAATCCAAAGACTGCTATTTGGGGTCAGGAGTCTTTTCTTTATTTCTTCCAGGGAATTCATATTGATCTCTTGTTTAAATACTTCCCTAGTTACTTCCTAAACAGCCCCTTTTCCCTTGTGCACAATAAGAAAAGCAAGGCAGACAAAGCAGCATTCTGTGTTCTCTCCTGTCCAGAGATCTGACCACCCTTTATGTGCTACTGCAGAACTACAAAATGTAATAAGTAATGCTGGAGGTTTTTCTAGTTCAACTGTGATAATAAGAAATGTACCTTAAGCTATAGGTGCAGCTGTAGCCTGGGAGCCTTATGGATGCACCCAGAATACGCAGTGGCCTCGTGTTGCTACCAAGGCTGCAAACAATAAGTTCACATAGCTTTGTGTGTGACTGAAGCTCTTTGTGTGGGTTATCTTGTAATCCTCCAGACCCCCCTGTTTGGTAAGACACATAGCAAGCATATATGGGGGCTGGGTGAGGCTGAGAAATGTTTAGTAGGAAGGGACCCCTTCATCCAACCACCTGCTCTATGCCGAACGCATCTCCTGTACCCCAGACAGATGGCCACCCATCCTCTGCTTAAATGCAAAGAAGAGTCTACCATCTCCCAGTCAGTCCCATGCTGAACATCTTTTACCATTTGGAAGGCTCTCCTAACACTTAGCTGGAACCCGCTTGCCTTCAATACGGTTCTAGTCCTGATTTCTAGAGTGACAGGGAAAACAAGTCTGCTCCATCTTCTGTGTGATAGCCCTGCAGATTGTCTCCCCTTAATCTTCTCCAGTCCTACCTCTCCTATTTCCACCATTCATAGAACATTGGTTTCCAAACACCTTATCATTCTGGTTGCCCTCTTCTGGACATCCTTGACTTCGTCAGTGTCCTTTCTAAAATGTGGCACTCGGGGCTTTAGATGTGGCCCAGCCACCGCAGAACATAGCGTAACTATTTCTTCGCCTGATCTTGGAATTACACTTGTGTTAACGAAACCTAAGACTGCCCCTCTATCATCACCACTGCTGGTTCACAGGCTGATCCATGAAGACACCTAAATACTTTTCACGTGTACTGTTTCCAAGCCAGGTTTCTTTCCCCAATTCCACCTCGCCTATTTTTTGTTACACTTATCACTGCTGAATTTCATCTTGTTGGTTTCGGCTCAATATTTCACGTTCTTGAGATGGTTTGGAATCTTACTTCTGTTCTTGATGCGATTCTTCCCAGCATTGTGTCAACTGAAAAGTTGATAAGCAGCCCCCTGACAAATCCCAAAATAGTGCCTTCCATAGATTTTATGGACTACAATTCCCATCATCCTCAGCTATGTGATGGAAGCTGTATTTCACAAAACGGGGGGGGGGCAGCATTATATTGGCTAACCAATATTTTCTCTTCTCACAACAGGCTAGCTGGTTTGAAATGACTCACACTATTTTAATGGAAGTGCAGAATCATTAAGTAGGTGGGATCAGCCTCTTGGTAGATTTTTGGCTCATAGAACCACTTAAATCAGATAGAGTTTATTTCATCACTGATCCTATACTCTGCTTAAGGAAGAAGTTTCCATCTCTAATTCCTATAACTATGTAAGCTGCCCCTTTGGTTCCTTTTGCCTCTTCGGAACCATCCTTTCCAGGTAACCAAAGATGAGCCCTGTCAAGACTTTCACACTCTCAGAACATCTTTCTTGTAAGAACTCTGCACATGTTCTGAAACCTAAGACTACAGTCTTGGCCTGTCAAGGTTCCCCCACTCTCCTAGCAAATCCTCCTCAAAAAGGACCGGTCTAGAAAGGCTCTCCCCACACCTTGCTAAATTCACCCAAGCTTCCTACCTCCCTGAATGGTGACTGTTTATCTAGCACCTTCCATTCGCATGGTGGTTTACTGAGTACAGTAAGACAGTTACCTGCCTGAAGGAGCTTACAGTCTAAACTCCAGCACAGGAGAAATAGAGGCAAAGGAAGGTAAAGAATACATGGTTGTTGCAGGTGCTTAGGCTTATTTACGCACCAGGCTAAATGAGCAAGATTCAAACCCAATGCCCTCCAGATTCATAGCTCAGCTTCTTAGCCACACTATTACACCAGCTCTCAAACCAATTTAAACTGGCTTCCGATGTCGTGACCACTGTTATTGTCCTACAACAGCCATCCTCCTTCACCATTGGCTGTGCTGTCCAGGGCTGATGGGATTTGTAATAATAAAATAATTATTATTAGTGCCACAGGGCAACAGCACCACATTTACTGCTCCCTCGTTAGCATATAAAAGCAGCGGACAACCACCAGTATATCAGCAAATTACTTGCAAGTGCGGTTTTTCTTAAAGTGATCCTGCTGTCTTCATTCTGATTCTGGTTAGAACACTCTTATTTGGGGGTGTCAAATGGGGCAGAAGACGCGCCACAGCCATCCAAGTTTCTTAGAGCACATTCTCTTTTTCTAACTCCCAATACAGCTGCCGAAGAGTAACACTGAAGATGGCCAAGACGTCATCTGGTGAGAAGGATGCATACATTGGATGGTGACGGAGGGGTTTTGTTTCACAGTGCAAACATGTTTTAAGCATAAGATAACCAAAGATACAGCAGGCCATCAAAGGAAGATTTTTTTAAAAAAATTATTACCCTATGATGAAAAACCAGGCAGCTTTATTACATCAGTGTGTGGTAATGTAGAAGAGATTTTGAATTGCAGTACTGCACAGAAAATGCCAGTCCAAGGTTTTTGTGCAGCTCTAAATTTTGAGCTTGTTATCCTTTGGTATCAATAGAACAATAGCTGCCTGTAAGCATTAAAACACTGCTCACACAAATGCCCCTAGATACACACACACACCCTTTCCTTGCTTTCCCAAATGCATAGTTTTGTCTTTAGCTTTGTTTCGGATCAGCAAACCGCCGTGGATGTTTTAAAGAAGCAATTCTTACCTGAATATTGATCATGCAGCCATTCCAGTTAAACCCAGCAGCCGGTAAGGTGACCGGAAAGGGGAATGGGAAGAGAAGGGCCGAGAGACTTTCCCTAAATGAAAAGGAATCCTCCGCTCTTCATTCTTGCTGTGTCCATAGCTGCAGGGCATCTGTCCCAAGTCGCTGGTTTAAGCTGCAGCTTTTGATATTCATGATTGGTTTCATAATCCCGATCAAAAAAGGGAAATCGCTAGGATTATGAAATTGTTTTAATCCACCCCTGCCCCATCCATGGCTGTTGACTTCAGCATCACCTTTGTTGTCGTCTTTAAGTGCTCACCTAAACAGAAACTCCTTTATAGAAGTCCTGGTAAAGTGTACTAGAAACGCAAGGCCTGTTTTTCCCCCTTTCCTTTCCTCCCCCCCCCTTCCCCCCCCTTTTCTTTTTTTTTGGCTAACCGCTGTAGCAGCAGAATGGAATGTTTCAATTTCCGGTATACTCTGCCCATTTTGCAAATCTCATCAGGCTAAAGAAAACCAAGGGCTGATTTGTCACTGGAGTTAGCACAGAGACTATTTTTGACAGAGGACATGTGCGACCGGCTAATGGGGAAGATTACAACCATGTTCACAGGAGTTGTCGCTGTGTAATTTAAAGCTGGCATGGATAAGATGGTTAGTTAGATGTCCTAATTTTTGCTGCTGCTGCTGTTGTTTGAATAAAGCAAGCATTTGGTCTTGCAGTACATGCACTGTGACTTTATGCAGCGCTGAAACGTACTCAAGGGAAAAGGGCAATTGTCTCCATGGGCACATCCACACACACACGCCTGCTGCTGAATGTTATTATCCTTCTCACTCCCCTTTTATCAGAATAAGGGGCAGCAGCACACCACCCACAACTTTCAGAATTTTATGATTTGGCATCCACAGTGTTTCATCCACACCAGCGGGCCATTCATATGACCGAGTATGCCTATTTTACTTATGCCTATAACCATCACTTTCTCCATGCCTCCTACTTACGGCTTGTTGTTTTATTTTTATTTTTAGAATTTATATACTGCCCTATACCCGGAGGTCTCAGAGTGGTTCACAGAATAAAATTGAAATACAAAACCACAATATACATAAGCAAAATAAAAACAATAACCACCCCACCCAAAAAACCCACATTTTAAAAGGGCATAGGATCCTCACAACATTTACAAATGTTGTAACAAACCTGGACAAAATCGTTGGAAAGACCATGATTTCAGAAATGTCTGTAGCAATATTTACTGGCAACCAAATTGGCCGGGTGCCTTTCTGATACAAAGACAAAAATAGATTTGAAAGAAGAGTGGGAGGGGAGAAATTACTAGCTTTGGTTGTTGAGCAGATGTAATACTAGTGTTTCATGTTCTGCAAGGGAAAGACCTGTATCTAACGTTGCAAACAAGTCCTCTTTGCGGAGTTTCATCTTCTTTCTTCTTGGCGCTGTTTCTACCACTGATGCGCTTCCACCAGAACGCTGTTTGTCGATTCCAGGGCCACCATGGCTTTCTGGCTCAGCCTCTTGGTCAGAGTCTGTATATCGGTCGGGGTCTGGAAGGATGCTTGGATCAAATTCATCATCACTTTCACTGCATCTTATTTATATAGTAGACAAAAAAATCTGGCCAGATCTACTGCACCAGCAACACCTTGGGGCGTTTTATCGCTCTCCTCTCCTTTCCCTTGACAGGTGCAGCCGGCTGAGCAGAGCATTTGGGACTGTTGAGTGGAAGGACAAAGAGCTGCCTTGGCCAATGGTATAAGAAGATCTGGAGAAGCACAGATGAGGAAACTTCTCCTGGGGAACAACAGGTCCAGCGACTGAGGAGTTAACACACTTCCCACCCTCCACCCCCGTACTGCCTTGCAGTGGAGCAGTGGTGCTGGTTCATGGGAGTAGGAGAAAGGAAGAGAAGTAGAAATTGTGGGGGGGGGGCACACCTCATTTCACTCCAAAGGACTTTGATCCCTCCTCTGTTTCATTGCAAGCTTCACAAATGACTCAGCTGGGGTATAAAACTGCCAGGAACTGTTTTTTCATCATCTTCTTAATGTTGCAGAGCAACAAAAAACCTAGCAATAGGCTAGACTTTCTGACGTTGCACAAGTCCTTCTGGTACCGAGAAGAGGGTGGGTGTTAGAAAACAAAAAGCTGTTATCCTGTGGCTGTTCCTGGAAATAAAATGTCTCTGGTGTGCCAAACTGGGCCCGTGAAGGTGTGGCAGTAGAACACCCCCATCCCCATACGTCGCATAATGCATCAAAAACAAACCCCTCCCAAAATGGAATACTGTAGTTCCACCTTGAAAAAGCTTGTGTTGAGTTTTCATGTCCGTACCAGTCTTAACAGTGCCAGTCAGTGGTTTTTATCTCAAAGGGGGGAAATTGGGATGTCTATACCTCAAGCATGGAACGCAGGTGGCACTGTGGGTTAAACCACAGAACCTAGGACTTGCCGATCAGGTTGGTGGTTCGAATCCCTGCGACGGGGTGAGCTCCCGTTGCTCGGTCCCTGCTCCTGCCAACCTAGCAGTTCGAAAGCACATCCAAGTGCAAGTAGATAAATAGGTACCGCTCCGGCGGGAAGGTAGACGGCGTTTCTGTGCGCTGCTCTGGTTCGCCAGAAGCGGCTTCATCATGCTGGCCACATGATCCGGAAGCTGTACGCCGGCTCCCTCGGCCAGTAAAGCGAGATGAGCGCCGCAACCCCAGAGTCGGCCACGACTGGACCTAATGGTCAGGGGTCCCTTTACCTTTATACCTCAAGCATGATGTCACATGGATTCTTCCCCCAAAGTGAGTACCTTGAGCCCTGCAAATATGCAGCAAATGGCTTGTGTGGGAGTGCCCTATACAGTGGTACCTCGGGTTACAGAGGCTTCAGGTTACAGACTCTGCTAACCCAGAAATAGTACCTCGGGTTAAGAACTTTGCTTCAGGATGAGAACAGAAATTGTGCAACAGTGGCAGCGGGAGGCCCCATTAGCTGAAGTGGTGCTTCAGGTTAAGAACAGTTTCAGATTAAGAACGGACCTCCGGAACAAATTAAGTACTTGACCCGAGGTACCACTGTACTGCCATCCTGCAGAAATTCCCTACAAGTTTTGTTGTTTATTATTGACCTCTTCAGTTAAATGCATCAATGCTTGGCAATTCACACTCCTTGAAATAGCCAATGAACCCCTTTGCTTTTGCTCCATTATGTTTGATCAAACAGAACTGGTTGTTTCAGCTGCCAATCCTGCACCAACTCGTTCCCCTTGGTCAGGCATAGGCAAACTCTGCCCCCCCCCCAGATGTTTGGGACTATAATTCCCATCATCCCTGACCACTGGTCCTGTTAGCTAGGGACGATGGGAATTGTAGTCCCAAACATCTGGAGAGCCGGAGTTTGCCTATGCCTGCCCATGGTGCAGAAGAACTACAGTGACATTAATAGTGCATGTGCAACACTCATTTTGGGACACGGGTGGCGCTGTGGGTTAAACCACAGAGCCTAGGACTTGCCGATCAGAAGGTTGGCGGTTCGAATCCCCGCGACGGGGTGAGCGCCCGTTGCTCGGTCCCTGCTCCTGCCAACCTAGCAGTTCGAAAGCACGTCAAAGTGCAAGTAGATAAATAGGTACCACTCCGGTGGGAAGGTAAACGACGTTTCTGTGCATTGCTCTGGTTCACCAGAAGCGGCTTAGTCCTGCTGGCCACATGACCCGGAAGCTGTACACCAGCTCCCTTGGCCAATAAAGCGAAATGAGCGCCGCAACCCCAGAGTTGGTCACGACTGGACCTAATGGTCAGGGGTCCCTTTACCTTTAACACTCCTTTAAAGCACTCTTGTATCAGGCATAGGCAAACTCTGCCCCCCCCCCAGATGTTTGGGACTATAATTCCCATCATCCCTGACCACTGGTCCTGTTAGCTAGGGACGATGGGAATTGTAGTCCCAAACATCTGGAGAGCCGGAGTTTGCCTATGCCTGCCCATGGTGCAGAAGAACTACAGTGACATTAATAGTGCATGTGCAACACTCATTTTGGGACACGGGTGGCGCTGTGGGTTAAACCACAGAGCCTAGGACTTGCCGATCAGAAGGTTGGCGGTTCGAATCCCCGCGACGGGGTGAGCGCCCGTTGCTCGGTCCCTGCTCCTGCCAACCTAGCAGTTCGAAAGCACGTCAAAGTGCAAGTAGATAAATAGGTACCACTCCGGCAGGAAGGTAAACGGCGTTTCTGTGCATTGCTCTGGTTCACCAGAAGCGGCTTAGTCCTGCTGGCCACATGACCCAGAAGCTGTACACCAGCTCCCTTGGCCAATAAAGCGAAATGAGCGCCGCAACCCCAGAGTTGGTCACGACTGGACCTAATGGTCAGGGGTCCCTTTACCTTTAACACTCCTTTAAAGCACTCTTGTATTACCTTGTAAAGTCAGGGCTCCCCCCTCCCCATGAAAGAATCCTGGAAATGTAGTTTAAGGGTGCTGGGAATTGTAGCTCTGCGAGTAGTCTAACAACTCTCAGCACCCTTAAACCACACTTCCCAGGATCCTTGGGATGGGGGCACAACTGCTACAACGGTGCAGGAGTGCTTTAAATGGAAAGTGTGCATGCGACCTCGGGAGGTTCGCTTTCAGCATCATTAAGAAAGATCAATGAGAGGCGGATTCAGTCCACGGGGCGCAGAGCAGCTCCCATTCACTTCAACGGGGCTTGCGAATCCGAACTTTCCAGAGCACTGCACTCATGTTAATCAGCTGCCACTCCATTTTTCAGGTACCAAGAATTCTTGGGCCAGCCCTGCTCACTGAAGTTCAAATGACAAGCAACTTGCATGGCAACCTTTGCAATCTGGAAGAGGAGGGAGCCTTTTGCATTGAAATGCACGAATTCAATCACCACTTTCGATCGTGCTTCTTATCCCTGCCCTGTACAGATCCTTCCTGCAGCCCAGCTGTTGCCAAACGTATTGCTCTGCTCTGCTTTGGACCGCATCAGTGAGGCTGGGGGGTGGGGGGGTCTTGTCGTCTAGGCAGCCCAGAACTGCCACACACACTGTCCAAGGAGGTCCCTTTGGTGCTGCTAATGGACTTCACCCCCATAGATGCACTTCATTTTTTCTCGAGACAGATGGGTGCCATCAAGAAGTGGGGAAGCAGTAACCTTGCTAGCACTTAGAAATTCCCCATAGGGACTTAATTAAGATGTGACATGCGTTGTTTTTCGGGAGGGCAGTGGAAGAGCATCTGCTTTGTATGCAGAAGACTCCATGTTCAATCTTCATCTTCATGAAGGGTTGGTGAGTCCCCTGACTGAAATGTGGGAGAGTCACTAGCTAAACCGTCTTGACTCAGAATGAGGCAGCTTCCTAGGTGATATCAAGTTCTGTTTTTAGCTAGTATTTAGGATTTTTTATTGAATGGTGTATTCTTAAATGTTTTTATATAGAATACTTAGGTTTTCTATTAAAGCAGCATAAAAACTATATAGATAAAACAACAGGAATTTATCCAATGTAGGGTTATCTGAATCCACGAAGCTGTATTTGAAGGTGGTGTTGTCCCAGGTCTAGAACAGTCTATTCCCAGGTAGGTTGTGGCCAGTGTTATTATCATCTATATGTTCAAGAACCAAGTGGTCAAGGAGGGTCAGTTACTGTGCACAAAATGCAAAACAATGAAGCAGGCACGAAGTTATTGGAAAACAAAGCTTGTAATAATGAAAAAGACAGATTAATAAACCAATCACTTTTTTTCCTTTTAAAAACACAAACCACATTAACTTTTTTTTATACAACCATCTAGGAACTATGAAACAGTACCACATTGTGCATTTTTTTTTAAACCTACTTATCAAGAAAGTTAATTCCACACTTCAGAAAAGTCTTATATCCATTTTGGGGGGGAGGGAGGGGAGGGAGAAGGAAACAGCTAATAGCGCAATCACGGATAACATCATCATGAGTCCAAGCAAGCGGCAAGTCTTTGTCCTCACCTTTTCCACTGAGCCAAAACAGGAGTGGAGAAGGGGATAGAGAAAGGAAGAAAGTAAAGAGAAAAGCACCCACAAGAGGACTAAATCACATTCCATAGTTACTTTTGACACCTATAGCTCAGGGCTTCAAACTTTATATAATCATCATGTAGACCAACACACTGGAAGGGTGTAGAGGAATGGGAATGAGGAAGAGCAGGGCAAAGGTGTGAACGAAAAGTTCGTTGCCACCTCCAAGCACCGTAAGAAGAATCTACACAGTATAAAGCTAAATAGGTTGGAGGGGATTTATCATATAGATTGGTAAGCAGGCTCATCCACTAGCCTGTATGGGCACGAGAGGATTACATTTTCAGTCTAATTATCAACCCTGCAGCTCCCTTTACCCACAACTACTCCGGCAGCGCAAAAAAAGAAAAAAACTTCTCAATCGAAGGCTTGGGTTTGCCAAATTACACACCCTGCAATCAGAAACTGTAAGCGCCCCGGTTGCTTTTTCATAGCGCTACTGGAGTAGTAGGTTCATCAGTCTTGCCCCAGAATGTGTGACATCTCTTTGGGCTCGTCACATTTATGGGGAGAGTTGTAATAGAAGAGCGGCAAAAAGACACTAGACACAGATATTAGCATTATGGAAATGACCCTTCCCTTCCGGATCAATGAGGTCTTCCTCTCCTTTCCCCCTCTCATTAGCCAGCTGAGCCCAAAGCTCCAGTATTTAAGGCCGAGCAATTTCTTTCTCCACATGGCTGATCAGCTGTTTGCAGGTGAAAAGGATATATCAGTTCTGGTCAAGCAGAGATAGGGGCCTCATAGCCCTCTAGGTGTTGTTGAACTCCAACTCTCATCAGCCCTACACAAAATGGTCAAGGGATGATGGGAGCTGTAGTCCGGAAATATCTGGAGGGTCACGTTCCCCACCCTGCCAAGTTTGCTGCTCATAAAGTATGAGGTCTGTCGTCACAGTAAAGGGGTTCAGTTGCCTTGTGTAGCTGCAACAGACACTGCTACCCCACCTCCTGCCAGCAACCAATCACGAGAGGGGCAGTTTGCAATGTCTAAAATTAGGCATTTTAATTTATGCCTCAGATGAATCTCAGAAAACTTTGGCTTTCCTCAACATTCTTATGGGAGTAGGGGATTATCACAGTAGCAATGTTGCCCCCCTGGAACACATCTTATCTGCCCCAGTTTACTTATGGCAATGAAAATCTGTGGCCCTCCTTGGTAATGTTTCCATGCGAAGGAAAACGCACATGTTAAAACCGAATCATTTGTATCTTTGGGAAGATCTAGATCAGTGTTTTCAAACCTACCCTTTGTTGAACCTTGTCGCTGTGGGTTTCCTGTACTCTGCATTTGGTTCTGGGGCATATGCTTTAGGGGACAGTTTACAATGGATGTTGGCAAGGAACGCTGGACCTACTGTTGCCCCATGTAACCGCTCTCGGCAGCAGTACACTAAAGAGAAATAATAGCTGACAAATTCTATTTCGAGGAACCATTCCTGCAACTATTGACTTTCCAATTAAGGAGCACTAGTGTTCCAAGAAACACAATTTGAAAGCAACAGAGCTTCTAAACAAGAAAGAAGTCTGTCCCCTGTTTGGGCTTGTTATCAGTGTCAAGTCCTGACAAACAACAGGCAGTTTGTAAGGGAGACTGGGCATTCCTACCCCTAGAATCCAGAACCACAGAACTTCTCCTGAATACAAGTGGAAAATGCAGCACCAAATGGAGATATGCTGCTCATTTTTCTGCAGAGCTTGCTTGCTTGTGGCAGTCAAGAAAACTGATCAACAGGGATAGCAAGCAAGGTCTGAAAGATTATCAAAGCCTACCTTTATTGTATGCAAAAAAAAAAAAAGAGTCCTGCTTCTAGAGGTGCGGGAAAATTCCTACTGCTCTCCATGACCAGGGAACCACCATGGAGAAGGAGGGAAAGAAGACAGCTGGGGGTCCCATGATTTGAGACAAACCTTTCCTCCATTCGCTCAAACACAAGAAAGCGAGAAACCCCTTTTTAAAAAGGAAAGCCAAAGTAGCAAAGTGTTTCTACACATTCTCACATAGGATGCTTCTAAAATGCCCATGGCAGGCAGAAGGCAAATCTCACTAACCTGCTTTCATTTAAGCCACGTGTCTCGATTTTTCTAACATAGTTCCACCTAAGAAAGTTGCAGAGAGGAAGACCACCCTAAGCTTAGAGGCTGCTGAAACAAAAGCTAGAGATGAACAAGCTTCTAAGACAGTCGAAAGTCATTTCAGAGAGGCATTGTTCCACAGACAAGTCTTTTGTCCCTGTGTCTCCTGAGGCTTAACATGTTTTACCAATTAATAAAACCCTTCCAGACTGCTGATCAGAGGTGGAAGTGGAATGAATAAGCACACCAGAAGCAACATTCTCCTAATGTCCATGGGTGGGTGGGTGGGCGACCACTGCATGTCTCCATCAAAAGACAGCCTTTTCAATACAGGAAGGAGGAAGCAGTGTCCTGGCAGTCCCAATATTCCATCTTTAAGTTTAAACCAGCTTTTTTTTTAAAAAAAATGAGGGGTTCAGGGAACACCACCTTTCTGGCACAACTGTGGATCCCACCCTGCACTGACCACTGTAAGAACGAAATAAGAAATTCAGAGAAGAGGCTCTTTTTAAAAATGATTCCAGAAGCATGAGTGACTCATTTCAAAACACCTGAAGCAGGAAGTCAAGGATCTTGTCCACAGCTAGCCTAGCATGCTTGATATGTAATCTGGAAAGGAATTCCAGCACTGGCAAGACCTGCAATCTCCTAGTTCGTATGCTACATATAGAAATCCGAGTTAGTACTGAAACTCCCATTCTTTTTAAAATCCATACTGGAATGGAATGCCCAAGGCATTACAGCAGCTAAAGCACCGCTGGAAGAAAGACTGTATGGGCTTCCTGGTAAAAACCTGCCACTCCAAACAGTAGTCTTGAATTTTGCCTTCTTCTGAGAACGTCATTAATGTTGGGAGAGTGAAGACTATCCCTCTGTATCAGAATCAAATGCAACAATGCAATGCCCACAAGAATTGAGAAGGGTTCCCATAGACACAAGGTCTGGATCAGCTGTGCAGTCGTTTCCGGATAAGCTGGATGCATCCCACTGCTAAGAATAGCTTTTTTTCAGAGTACTGATAGCGGCATAAAAGGGGCACTCTTGCCTGTGGCATGTTCCGTTCCTATTATCTGGTGAGCAAGGCTTTTCAAGTTTTTAATGCTGCAGAAACCTACAAGGCCAGTTTGGCCAGAGATGACGCTATGACAAAGCGCAGAAAACTTTGCATGTGCTCCTAAGGCCAATGACGTTTGCCGGACACTGTTTTCAGTTCTCTTTATAACTATCAGCTGTCTCCAGATAAAGCCTTTCCCTTCATCCTACCTGAGTTCATGAGCTGCTGAGAATTCTCAAGCGACTGACTGCTCCTCCTACTCTACCCTTGTTCTTTCAAACCCCTCTGCCAAGTTCCTTCTACACTAGCTTAAGAAGCGTTGCATTGCTTTGGCAGGTGACACATGATTTGCTCCGACCAGAATCCCAAGGGTACGTTGATCCTTTCGTGCCGTTAATCTTCCTAAATTTTATAATTAGTCACCATTATTCTCAGACAGTCAGCGGTAATTATCAGTTAACAACCAGATTGCTGCATAAAAAAAAATATAAATCAACTATTTTCGTAAGTAAAATACAAACAAAACAAAGCAGACCCCTGGAATAGAAAAAAGAGAACAAAGCAAAAACCCTTGAAATATCTCAAAGGTTCTCCTTAATTGCAAATGCATCTTGTCTGAGAAAGGCAGCACGGCTAGGCTGGAGCTTCTGAACCCCAGGAGGACATGTAGGGTCTATTGTTAAAAACTGTTCTCAGAATTATTTCCTCTTGGAGTAGCTTGGTTTTCGTATACCAAATGGGCAGAAGAACTCATACTGCACAACTCCCATGTTTTCTACCAACATCCACACACCTCTCTTCCTGGCCATCCATCATGTTAAAATTTGTGGGGGGGGGGGGTTTGCAGTTCTCCCAGCAATTATTTTGATAGGCTAAAGCACAATACAAGTGACTGTGATTCTAGGACTCACTCTTCTGCCTGCTAAGAGGCCCTAATTTGCAGCCACTGTTTTGCTGACTTGTTTTGCTCTGTTGAAGAGTAGCAGATTCCAGTCTCTAGTTCCTCTGGGATACAGGCACGTTATGAATACTTTTTTTTTTTTTAAGCCACAGTTGCCCTACAAAATGAATGGCTTGAGAAGATAAGTGGGCAATAAATAGGTAAGCAGGGACACAATTATCAACTAAGAAAAAGGGGGTAATGATTAAGGAGGAGGAACCCTCTTTGCTTAAAAGTGTGCCTCTGATCTGCAGACCCTAGACGACTCCGCAGGAGAAAAGGAACTAGCAAGAAGTTACAACCTGAAATGGCTAAAAAAAAGAGAGAGAGAGAGAGACAACACAGTCCTTGCTGTGAAGTCTTGGAATAGAGACAGAGTTCAGGGAAATTTAGTAGCTTCCCCACTATATGGTGTTGACCTCACATACGCACACACTGTGTAACAGAGCACAAATAAGATTTCGTTTGCTAACATTAAGCACAAATGCGTGGCATACACAACAAGGCTTGCGACTACGAGGGGTGGATATGGTCATCTTAAGACATTCATGCTGCTCTATCCTATGGGCTCTGGAGGCCAACGTGGATTAAAACAAAATCAAGCTGGAAACATTTCCTAACGAATTTTCTAAACTGTATGGCCATCTACCCTTACTCCCATTAGCAGTGCCACTTAATATAATACTTGCAGAAGTCAGGTCTAACACTAAGCTTGGCAGGATTTGGGGTAGATAGGTTAAAAAGAAAAAAAAGAAAAGAAAGCTAACCTGAGGATGTTCTTGGCCAGTGATTGTCAGAAGAGTATTTGCCAAAGTATGGCAAAAGTTTTTTTTTTAATTATTATTATTTTTAAAGCATTAAAAAGCCCTTTCTATTGCAATACCAATTTCCGAGACCACAGTCTCCAACTCACCTAAGTGACAAGGTCTTGAGTGTCTGCCTAACCCCCATTTGGACTGATGAAGGCATCATCCTGTATCCCCAACAAGGCAGACCACTTCTTCACTTAATCCCAAGCTTCACTCCTATTATGTAGCTGAAGTAAATGGAATAATGCATGTATCCCCTGTTTAAAAGGGTAATGTCCTAAAGACTCAGCTCATTAAAGCAAAAAACTTTTCCTAATCTACAAACTAAGGCTTTTTTTTGCACGGGTATCTGAGGAACTGCACGGGATTAACCTCCGTCAGAAAGCTGAAGATCATTTGTACTACTTCTGCACAGCTACATTTTAAAAAACAAAAACCCAAAGAGAGACAAGGATGATCCGGCTAAAATCATGCCCAGGTTTCTGAGGGACCGGCAGCAGCGGCAGCAGCAACAGCAAGTAAAACCCACAAGAGAAACTTTGGTTTAAAAGAAATCAAATGGAAAAAGAGAAAGAAAAAGTCAGGTCAAAGCGGTGCAAATTCTCTCGTCAAAGAGGTATTTTAAAGGGGCGCAACCTCACAGGAAGAGAGATTCAGGATCTACATCCCCTCTCCCCCCCCCCCCACCACTTGCCTTGTTTTCAGAGAGCTACCACCTTCATTGCACAGGACTCGAAACCATTCTCTTATAGTTGGTTAGCTATCATAAATAATGTGAAAACTATGTGCAACAAATACATCGTATTTCCAAAAAATGATAAGAAAGTCACATCAAATTAAAAAGTAGCTTCATGAATGAAGGTACTGCCCTAAGTGCACTTTCCCGGCAAGTGCAACCAGTGCCTTGGTGCTGGGATATGAAGGAGAACACCAAAAACCAGAGCATGAGCCAGAGTTAAAAATGCGGGACCAGCTTCAACCCGTCAAAACTGGACCGAGCAGAGACTGAGTGAGTTCTCGGTAGAGTCCCCTTGGGGAGTCCCGACGATGCTTCCTCATCGAAATTGTTATGTCCTTGAAGAGATTGAAAACAATCTTTAAGACAGTTCCTTCCATAAGTGTCCCTCTGATTGGCAAAACGAAGTAACCTTTTTATTTTAAAAACAAGAAATCAAATTAAAACCAGAAGAAAAGAAAAGGAAACACAGTGAGCTTGTTGGAGTCCATAGGATCCGGTCCGGAAGAGCTCAGAAAGTGTGTTCAGATTTTTTCTCCTGTTTTCTGCTGGAAATATACCAGAAGTTGGGTTGTTGTGGTGTTGTTGTTGTTGTGCGGGGCGGGGGGGCAGGGAGAAGGTAGTAAAGCGAGAGAACACAAGGGATGCGGAACTTGGTTCTGTGGACATTTCATGTGTTTGCTTCGTCATCTGTGTCTTCTATTAACACCTTGGTGTCACGAGACTTGGACCTGGGAAAACACAAAATTAAATACAGCTGAAGAAAAAATATATAACACAAGATAGAGACTTTGTTGTCTTGCATGAGGATAACAATTAATTTATTTTTTAACGACAGCATCTGTGTTTGATCCCACAACATAAAGGTTCTCTGGCTGGCTTATAGCAAAGAAGTAAAACACAAAATAGGGATTTTATGCCCACTGTCCAATTTATAGAGGTCTAATGTGTGTCATCCTTACTTCTCAAGATCAGGAGCTAAAGTTCACGGAGGCTGGGTGTGTAGACTAGGACAAGGGTGTCTGAGCAGGTTAGGTGGGGGAGAATACGTTTACTCCTCAGCTAGACGTAGATTCTACACATTTTGAGGTCTCTCTGAACAGAGCTATAAAGTCAAACTGCAACCACGCCTCTGCCCATAACGTAGGTAAAGTTTGCCTATAGCTTGGCATTCATACACTGAATCGATCCTGTCCTAACTGTTGCATCTTTGGTGCTCAGCCTGTTATTGAGCTTCGCTGATCTCCAAATTTAAATTTCTTAGAACTTCCAAAAAGCCAGGGATATTGCCTTAATCACAAGGGTTGTGGTTTTTTTTTGGAGAAAATTAGAGCAACGGGCTTCTAAGGCACCACTCACTACAGACAACTAATTCTTTCATTTAAAAAAAATAATGGGGGGTGTTTCCAGTTACTGCCAAAGTGCTGATGTTAAAAACATAAAATGCGGTAGGTACTAAAACTTGAAGGTCAAAAGTGACCTGATAGGTAGTTATCAGAAGGACTTTTCTCTTCAAAAAATCCTGCTTTTCCCTTATGTGTTGCTCACAATCTCCCCCTTTTCTAAATTTTGATAACTCACCTAGCTCTGGAATAAAAATTGTGATCACGTCTATTGGCAGTGACTCATAATCAAACAACACTTGCATAATTTGTTCAAGCTGTCCTCCTTAAATTGGCCTGCCATGAGCAGATTTTGCAGTCTCTTCCTAAAGACTGTGCTGAGCAGAAGTATTGTGCAAGTCCACTTATCGAGTCCATTCACATTGGCAGTAGAGAAGGATCTGTCAGCCATGCTTTGCAGATGCAGTATAAGTTTGCTTAGGGCACATCGACAGCTTTGCTTGTCCCGTGCCTGAAAAGCATGGGTCTGAGTGGCTTTCTCCTTCTCCTTCTCCTTTCCCAGGGAAAAGCAGCTCTTTAGCTTTAAACTGGAACAACGCAGAAAACCTGGTTGCCATTTGCTCCTTTGTTGTTGTTGTTGTTTAGTCGTGTCTGACTCTTCGTGACCCCATGGACCAGAGCACGCCAGGCACTCCTGTTTTCCACTGCCTCCCGCAGTTTGGTCAAACTCATGTTAGTAGCTTTGAGAACACTGTCCAACCATCTCTGCCGTCCCCTTCTCCTTGTGCCCTCAATCTTTCCCAACATCAGGGTCTTTTCCAGGGAGTCTTCTCTTCTCATGAGGTGGCCAAAGTATTGGAGCCTCAGCTTCAGGATCTGTCCTTCCAGTGAGCACTGAAGGCTGATTTCCTTCAGAATGGAGAGGTTTGATCTTCTTGCAGTCCATGGGACTCTCAAGAGTCTCCTCCAGCACCATAATTCAAAAGCATCAATTCTCCGGCGATCAGCCTTCGTTATGGTCCAGCTCTCACTTCCATACATCACTACTGGGAAAACCATAGCTTTAACTATACGGACCTTTGTTGGCAAGGTGATGTCTCTGCTTTTTAAGATGCTGCCATTTGCTCTGACTGAGGGCTAAAGAGCTGTTTTCCCCGGGGAAAAGCAGCGGGACAAGGGGAAGTGTGGACAAGCCCTCACTCTCATTCAAAAAAGAAACAAATACGTACTGAGAAGCAAGACGCGGTCTATGCAAGGACACACTCTGGCTACGCTTCCAGGCCCGGTTTTTCTGACGATTCCGGACACCATCCTCCTGGTCCATCATCTGTTCAAGCAGGGTCTGATCATCTGCGTTGAGTGGTGCCACCGAGATGTCCCGGACAGCTCGGAATTCACCACAGTTGTTCAGGTGCTCATTCTCCAGTCGGAAGAAATTCCACACAAATCGCCTGAAAGATACAGAACCATAGTAAGCGACGTACCGTATTTTTCAGTCTATAAGACGCCCCCTGTTTTGGGGGCCTCAAAATATAGAAAATAGGGAGGATTGAGCTTTTGGGGAGGATTATTTTGGGGGAATGCCGAAAATCGCTCACCCGCCAGAACGCAGAACACAACTGCTTGCGTCGCTTACAATCGCTGCTTACAATCTCGGGCTCACACTTTGTTCTGGCGGGTGAGCGATTTTCAGCACACACACCCCCCCCAAACAATCAAGCAGCCAATCGCTGCTTACAATCTCGGGCTCGACATAACCAGATGCAAAAGAGGCAATATGGAGTCACCAAAGATCTGGAAGTCTCATATCTTGACTGCTGACTTGACTTTGATTTCCACTACCTGTATTTGTTTCCTTTCTTTTTTTGTTTATTTCCATAAAACCACAAGACTAGTCTTTCAATGTTTTGCCCTCCGCCTACTCTCAGCCTGAGCCAGCAGGCCACATCCTTATAAGGGAGGTTTGCCTGGTGCCATTGTTACATATCTCTAGGCGCCAGAGAAAAACATACCTTTTCCCGTTAGGGCTTTGTCTTTACTTATCTATGGCCTTTTTGCATGGCTGGGGTGTTTTAGTCTACTTCTAAAAAACAGAATTGTTTTTCCCCACTGGCTTTAATGTAGGTATGTATATATGTGCACATGTGCTTGAATATTCTAAGTCGCTTTGAGCTGCTGTGGCAAAAAAGGCAACTAATACATTTAATAAGTAAGTAAGTAATAATAATAATAATACAAATTAAATTCCGATAATGACAACAGGTGGGGGGGCAGGTGGGTGTGGTTTGGGGGAAATGGCCAGAGGTTCCCCACCCCAAATGATGTGGAGGTCACCGAGCAGGGGAAAGGCTGCGATACAGGAACACACAATTATAAGTTCACAGATCCTGGAGTGTTCATCTGGGAGATTAGAAGTTTTTGACTCTATGAGGTAATGTATCACTCACTATTAATTGCAAACAAGGTCTGCAACAAGGTGGATAAAAAGCAATGATTTTTTTAATAATAATAAAAAATCGGATATTTTTAATTTAAATTGGATTTTTGAAATACAAATGCTTTTGGAGGAAAAATCTTTCTAAATATAGTTTTCTATTTAAGTTACATTATAGTCCAAAGGCTATTCATCAAGAAATAAGGATTTGTTTTAAGTTTTTCATGTGTGCTAAAACTCATCTAAGATTTTTTTTTAATTGTTTAACCACATCAGTTAACAAACATGGATATATATGCTATAATGTTATTGTTTTAGTTAAATAAATTGTTTAAATTGTTATTAAGGAAATGATTATTTTTCTCCTTCCAATAAAGTACAGCAGAAAAGTTGTCCAAATATAAACGGTTAACCTATTAAACCTCACAATAATTTTGTAATTATCTGCCTATGTATTTCTAATAGTATAACCAAATTAGTAATTTTTGATATAACTGTAAATTTGTAAATATAACTGTAAATCTGAAAATTTATACCAGCAAAAATGCGTCTTTCTGTTAAAAAATGATTTAAATCAAGTCTTAGTGACTAGTGATTTAAATCAAATCCACCCTGGTCTGCAAAAACTGGGGTAGTAGTTTAGGTAATGGATCTTACCGGAAAACCTCAAGTGGTGCAAACACAGTAGCAATGATATCCCCGGCGTAAGGGTGGATTGGCATGGAAGTAAGAGAGATCTGGATAGTCCATGCAAAGCGCAGAATCACATCCTCGACAATGGCACAGTAGTAATAGGCCTGAGGAAACAGATGGAAAAGACCGCTGTGATGCAGAGCAAGGTTATCGGCCAGATCCACCTTCAAATAAAAGTGTAGCGCAAAAGAAGTATCCAGCCCTTGGATTTGCTTACTCTGTATGCTCAGTGTGGTTTCTGTGCAGACTTTTGTCTGCATTCTATATTCCCATATAACATAAAAGTATCGTCACAAAAAAGCGAGATAAACAGCTGATTTGTCGAAGGATCGACATTACACTAACAACAGCAGCAACAACAACAGCTTCATTCCTTAAGATTTGGCAGCGAGATGGCATGCTTCTTGATTGGCTGTTTTCCAAATACCCTGTTGCCAGAGAGTACAGTGGTACCTTGGTTTACAACCATAATCCGTTCCGGAGGTCCGTTTGTAAACCAAAACAGGTTGTAACCCAAGGTGCGCTTTCGCCAATGGGGCCTCCAAAAAATTTTTGTTCGTAATCCCCCCCCCCAAAAGGGGGGGTGTAATCCAAAAAAAGGTTGCAAACCGGGACACGAACTTCTGGGTTTGACATGTTTGTAATCCAAAACGTATGCAAACCAAAACGCATGCAAACCAAGGTACCACTGTACTTTAAACGTTTTTCAGCCTGAGGACTGCATTCTCGGGAACCACATGCCAGTGGTGGGAGGAGCAAAACATGTACAGTGGTACCTCGCAAGACGAAAAACGCGCAAGACGAAAGAGTTTTCCGTTTTTTGAGTCGTTCCGCAAGACGAATTTCCCTATGGGCTTGCTTCGCAAGACGAAACGACTTGCGAGTTCTTGCAAGTTTGTTTCCTTTTTCGTAAAGCCACTAATAGCCGCTAAGCCGCTAATAGCCGTGCTTCGCAAGACGAAAAAACCGCAAGACGAAGAGACTCGCGGAACGGATTAATTTCGTCTTGCGAGGCACCACTGTAAATGATACCTTTGTAGAGTAAGCTAGTCTGTACACACATTCATCATCAACATCATCATCATCATCATCATCATCATTATTATTATTATTATTATTATTATTATTATTATTATTATTATTATTTATTGAATTTATCTACCACCCTATACACGGAGGTCTTGGGGCGGTTCACAGAAAATATCAACACAAAAACCACAATATATATAATCAAAATAAATATAACAACCCAATAACACACCCCCCCAAAAGAGAATCACATTTTAAAAAGGCATAGGATGCCAATGGATCCAACACACTCTTCGCTCTCCTTCATTCAGGCAAGCAAGATACATGATCAGAGTTCTAGAACACTGTTCAGCCAGGCAAAAATGATCAAGGAGGGTGCAAAATAGGACCAGTGAGGGGCATGGCTGGGGCGTGTGAGTGGACTTGTTGGAACCCTGGTGGACTGCATTTGACTGCATCTGTAAGCAAACCATTGTAACTATTAACAACAGATGGCCATGACCATGGTTTCTGTCTATACTGCCCATGCCTGGTGTTGGGCAACGGGTTAGCTATGAGGAATATAGCACACCTTCCCTGAAGAAGGATGTGACAACTTGAAAAAATTGCCTCTTGCCTATGAGGGTTTCTCCGTACGACATGCCCCCTTGTTGCTGTATCTAAAAGCAATCACTTACCGGGCAGCCCCTGCTCTCCTATCAGACCAACCAAGACCCAGCCTGTTTGTCTTGGGGTCACAACCTGCCACTGGTTCTTGCTTCATGTCAACCGCAGGTAAGTGAGAGGGGAAGAGAGGCAAGAGCAGAGCTGGACAGGAAATTCCCATATGGCTCTGTTGCGATGTGTATGTACAAACAAGATAATCTCGTAAGGGCTGACGTGGTGGGGGAGAGGGGAGGGAGAAGAATAGAAACAGATCCCCGCCCAATTGTTCCAGTACTTGCTTATGTGGATACAGTGGTACCTCGGGTTAAGAACTTAATTCGTTCTGGAGGTCTGTTCTTAACCTGAAACTGTTCTTAACCTGAAGCACCACTTTAGCTAATGGGGCCTCCTGCTGCTGCCGTGCCGCCGGAGCACGATTTCTGTTCTCATCCTGAAGCAAAGGTACTACTTCTGGGTTGGTGAAGCTGGTGAAGGAAAAGGAAAGGGGTGAGAAGGTGAGAAATGGCTTCTTCTGTTTCAGTGTATCTGAAGAAGTGTGCATGCACACGAAAGCTCATACCAAGAACTAACTTAGTTGGTCTTTAAGGTGCTACTGGAAGGAATTTTTTTATTTTGACTATGGCAGACCAACACGGCTACCTATCTACAGATAGGTAGAGACATTGAACAGAGACATTGGATTCTTATCTCATTATACATGACTAAGCCATTTCTCACCTTCTCACCCCTTGCCTTTTCCTGTAAGACCTATTACAGTCGTTAAGAGTCGTCAACAGGCTCATCTCAGCTATCTGCCAATCTCCAATTCCCACCACCCCTCTGAGTAATACCCCTCCCCACCTTCTCACTATATAGAAGGATCTGGCAACTTCTGTTTCAGTGTATCTGAAGAAGTGTGCATGCACACGAAAGCTTATACCAAGAACTAACTTAGTTGGTCTTTAAGGTGCTACAGGAAGGAATTTTTTTATTTTGGCTACCTATCTGTAACTGTATATCCAATTATTGACCTAACAACAATGTATACACTGAATGTGTTAAAATGAAAGTTACGTTGTTGTTGTTGTTTAGTTGTTTAGTCGTGTCTGACTCTTTGTGACCCCATGGACCAGAGCACGCCAGGCACTCCTGTCTTCCACTGCCTCCCACAGCTTGGTCAAACTCATGTTTGTAGCTTCGAGAACACTGTCCTGCCATCTTGCCCTCTGTTGTCCCCTTCTCCTTGTGCCCTCAATCTTTCCCAAGTTACTTTATTTTAGCTAATTCTCTCCTTCAAAGGCGCATGTATTTTTGTGACAGCTCCAGTGTTCAATATGGGTGGGATTCATTTGCTCAAATGGATGGCATCACAAGCAAATGCCCTCAGGGTGTGAAAGTGCCAACAGTTCAAATCCTCCCAAGTTTTCAAATAAAGATCTTCACAAAAGCAACCTGCATACGCACCTTTTGTGGGTAGACAATCTCTTCCCGCAGGAAAGTATTTTCGCCAGCATTCCTGTCAAAGAGACCCCAATCCATCTTCAAATCCCAGATGAGGGTGTAGCAGGAGCTGACAAAATAGAAGACGATCCACAGGTAGAAGAACACTTGGGAGTCACTGTGTTTTCGAACTGCAAGAAAGAAGAACAGTGTCGCTGTATCAAAATGAGCAGACCATTCAGCTGGAATGAAGTTTAGTTATGAGCTTGGATACATCTGGGAGCAACCTTAATAGCAATTTACACAAGGAACACAAAATTATGTCATGAATTTGAGTAACACAGACATGAATTTTGACAGTATCTGTTTCTATATAAATATGAATAAACTGTCTTCTGAAAGAAATTAACCCGAAACTTTAAGAAAATGCAGGTTATTGAAAGGAGGCCACTTTCGTATTGCAAAAAAAGGAACCCCAACAGTGTCTGCCCCACTTGCCCCAAGACTCACAAGTATGATGGAGGCTTATTTTTTGGAAATAATTCAGTAATGAATAGAGTAAATGTTATCCATTGTTTTGTATGACTACTTTGTAATGGTTACTGCTGTGTAGTATACACATTTCTTTCCCATTTTAAATGGGATTCACCTGGCACCCTGCAAATGACAGCAGTTTCATTTGAATTCTTATGAGATGATTTGTTCTGATATGCCCTAGCTTTTAAATGGATCTTTTAGGTAAACAAATGGATAAAGAAGAAAAACGTGAACCCATGTTGTCTAGCACAACTGGGAGTCTAAGCTGCAAGGTCCCAGTTCAAAACCCTGCTCAGCCAGGAGCAAGGCATATTCTCAGCCAAAACTTCCTTCTGCAATACAAAAATAATACTGGACTACTTTGCAAGATTGATATTACTGGAATGCTGATTCATTTTATTTAATTGGTAAATTTAGTAAGTTCTCCTGCAGCATAAGGTTCGCAAGGTAGAGGACACTTAATTAAAAACTAAATACAACTAGAAACAGAGATTTAAACAGTAAAATGGTAAAAGCACCAGGCTGTAACTGGACAATCAAAATCCAACACTAGGCATAAAAACACAAACACATATGCTGGGTTGCCTTGACAAGGGAGAAAATGACACTGCTGTTGTTGGGTAAGGTTCTTTAGGGGAGCATTACAAATGCAAGGCAGCACAATCATATAATTGTAGTGTCCTAAGGATCATTTAGTCCAATGCCTTGCATTGCAGGAATCTTTTTGCCCAACCCATGACCCTGAGGTTAAGTCTCATGCACTATGAACTGAGCTGCCATCAGCTTTCTTCCTTTTTTCTTTTCTAAAACTTTTTCAAACTAAAGGTTTTCACACAAAAAAAACATGCAAAACAAACAAGGTGAGAATACACGAAACACTGTATAGGAAATACATCATTAAGGTAAGCAGACCACACAGGATCATGTAATTTAATAAGGGGTGTTCATGAGACCCTTTGAATTATGGTGCTGGAGGAGACTCTTGAGAGTCCCATGGACTGCAAGAAGATCAAACCTCTCCAATCTTAAGGAAATCAGCCCTGAGTGCTCACTGGAAGGACAGATCCTGAAGCTGAGACTCCAGTACTTTGGCCACCTCATGAGAAGAGAAGATTCCCTGGAAAAGACCCTGATGTTGGGAAAGATGGAGGGCACAAGGAGAAGGGGACGACAGAGGAGGAGATGGTGGGACACTGTTCTCGAAGCTACAAACATGAGTCGGACCAAACTGCGGGAGGCAGTGGAAGACAGGAGTGCCTGGCGTGCTCTGGTCCAGGGGGTCACGAAGAGTCGGACATGACTAAATGACTAAACAACAACATTCATGAGACCCCCGAGGGCAGATGGTGCTATCGCCACCTGCCTGACTTCTGATGGTGGAGCGATCCGTTGCTTAACATATGGTTCTGAATAACCTCAAAACTCTACGTAAGGACCTGTAACCCCTAAACTCCCTATATTTCAGCCCCAAGCTTAGTGATAGAGTAACTATGGATGCATCAAGGTCTCTCTTCTGGAACAGCATGTAGACATCATGCTTAATGAGTGTTACTTCAGAGTGAAATACCCTGCAGGATCAATAATACTGGCTGCAGGATGGTTTGTTTGTTTATGGATGTGAAATGTTTTGAGTGTTTGGGAAAAACTTAAATCTGAATTACTTTTATTATTATAATCACTGACAAGGCTGCCATTCACATTTTGCCCAGTAGATGGAAGCATATGCTTTTGCACATAGGAAAATGCAGCAGCAATGTTCAGTTCAGAAAATTTCTTGAAGTAACAAAAACGTATTAATTCCACTGGCCAATTCTAGTGTAATGAAGGGCAGGTTATACAGGGTAGTACTTGAAATCTGCCTTGCTGGGGTGGCGGCCGGGGAGACTTGAGCCACCCTGGGACTCTGAAGACAGATTGATTGTGACAGAAGCTTGCACTCTGTAGAGTCTACTTCAGATGTAGACCAATATTTTACAAGTATTAAGAAAAAAATATGTGTAAATGCCAAAGCTGGGCTAGCCTATCCCAGCTTTTCCATCGCTTAACACATGGTTCTGAATAACCTCAAAACTCTGCATAAAGAACTCTAACCTCTAAACTCTCTATATTTCAGGCCCAAGCTTAGTGCTCTAAGTCTGGATGCATCAAAGTCTCTCTTCTGGAAAGACACTTGTTTTTAAAGACATGTAGGCAAATTCCGTGTCTCAGCTTTGATGAACAAAGGCTAAACATTGATGAGTGAACAAAGACAGTGAAATGTTGCTGACATCTGAAGAGGTTCTGCACAAGAAGTGGCGTAGCGTCGGTTGCTGATGCCCGGGGTGGGCAGCGGAGAATTTAAAACTAGAAATTTGAAGACAGCCTGGAATTAAACCTGCTCTAAACAGATCTGCTACCGCCACAAGGTCCAAGCTACTACAATATTAAGCTTATAAAACAGACTAGTTCCTGACATGTAAAATAAAATTCAGGTTCCACAGAACCTTCATCAGGTAAGTGGAAGAATTAGCTAGTTCTCCATTACACAGTGAGATAATCTGTATTCACAGCCAAGCTTGTTCTGCATATAGTTGAAAATCACTTTACTAATGTGTCTAAAGAAAGAACACTTTAGTTGTACTAACATTTGACTTGCCCAGAGGCTCTTCCACAATATTTAACCCCTGAGATGTTCATTTTCCTCTGTCAAATAAATTTATTGCCCACCAATCTTACATTCATAATAGCAAATCATGCCTCCTAGCAACCTCTCAACACTAGCAAGGCCTTTGAAGAGAAAGCTTATTAATCTAGTTGCAAGCATGCACACAAAATCTCTAGAATAATTCTAGCCATGAATAAGGAGAGACAAATGCTGCCTAATTCAGTTTCTCTCTGTTCATCATCTTCACAGTCTTTAATTCAGTTCCTCACATTTCCGCATCAGTTTGCATTTTTTAAAGGCCCTTGTAAAAATGTGTCAGCACTTTAGCAAACATTTCACCTAATACACACATTTTCGCAAGCAATTTCCCCCAACGTAAAACATTTGCGTTATTTGTCTGGGTGTATGCATATGCATACTTTCCCTTAATATACGTATTTTTGGACACCTTTACTGAGTTGGGGAATGAAAATTTTGGACAAGCGCAAGTATTGAAGGATCAGTGGTGGTCTTTTTATCAGTTTTATACATCTAGGTTCTGTGTGAATCGCAGCTCTCTCGTTCACTCATTCCATTTTCTGCCGTGCTTACGCACTGTTCCACATTTCTGGCACTACTTAGGAACGTAAGATCCCATCTATTCCAACATCCTGTTCTCAGTGTGGCCAAACAGATACTTACAGGAAGCCCCAAAGCACAACAGCACTCTCCCCATCTATTCCCCTATATCACCTCCAATACGTGAGGTAGCACATAGTTATCATAAGCAATAGTCATTGATAACCTTGTCCTCCATGATTTTGTCAAATCCTGTTTTAGAGCAACCCAAGCCGTAGGCCATCATTCCATCCTGTAGTAGCAATTCCCATAATTTGCCTGGTGAATATTTGCCATTTTACCACGCGGCTGCAGCTATCGAGCTACAAGAGGATTCCTCGTACCCTATACAAAAAACTCCAGGTTTTTTTTTTTGTTTTGTTTAAGTATTCCAAACGTGTTTACAGTACAGTGGTGCCCCGCAAGACGAATGCCTCGCAAGACGGAAAACCCGCTAGGCGAAAGGGTTTTCCGTTTTGGAGGTGCTTCGCAAAACGAATTTCCTATGGGCTTGCTTCGCAAGACGAAAATGTCTTGCGAGTTCCTGCGGGGTTTTTTTCCCTCCCCCCCTTTTTCCCAAGCCGCTAAGCCGCTTATCAGCTGATCCTAAGCCGCTAAGCCGCTTAATAGCTGATCCGCTAAGCCGCTTAACAGCTGATCCGCTAAGCCGCTTATCAGCTGATCCGCTAAGCCCGCTAAGCCGCTAATGGGCTTGCTTCGCAAGACGAAAAAACCGCAAAACGAAGAGACTTGCGGAACGGATTCTTTTCGTCTTGCGAGGCACCACTGTATTCCTCCAACCTCCCAGAGCACTGCAATTACCGTACTTTTCCGTGAGTAAGACGAGGTTTTTTTTACTCTAAAATAATGTTCAAAAACGTGCCTCAGCTTATACATGGATAGTGAATGGGTCGGTGATTGGTTTGTGAAGCAAACACTGTTGTGGATTGGCTGTCGTGATTGGCGGCTGCCAATGATTGCGATTGTCAGCAGACAGCTTTTCTCAGTTGGGTAAGAGATTTTTTGCTGGGAAAGGCTCTGTTGGCAATTGGCTATCGCTGTGGCAAGTGAGCAATTTTTAGCAATCCCCCCCCCCCCAGCTGTAAAACTCTGGTCAATTCTCTGCAAAAAAAGCTCAACAACTCTCTCTGAGCCATCTCCCCACCCCCATTTTCTTAAATTTGAGTCCCCCAAAATAGGGGGAGTCTTATACATGGGGACATCTAATAGACACAAAAGTACGGTATTCTCTGCGCTCTCACGCTGTATTACTGAGATCTTATCAGAGCATCACCTAGAACTAGAAAATAATAATAAAAAATTCTGGCAGGAGCAATAGCTTGGTATACGGCCAAGTCAAACAGAGCAAACCCACTAAAATGGGTAGACTTAATTTAGTCAGCAGTAACTTAAACCCACAGATTTCAGTGGGTCTTACTTAGGGAGTGGTAAGTCAGTCATACCAACCATATTATAAAAATAAAAAAAAGAGAGGGGGGTGGGAGTAAAAATAGGTTTGTTCTAAAGGCAGCCTCAAAAGTAAGATCAAATCATTTTCAGAAATTGATACTAAAAAGGGCAAGTCCCTGTGAGGAAGGCATGGCAGAGAACTCTATTAACATCTTGCGCTGCATTAGCAGCCAAGCTAATTCAAAGAAGCAAGCTTTTCTGCCTCCACATCCCCAGGCCATAATTCTCTTCCACAGCAGCTGAACTGGTCTGTACCCTCTGGTAGTTGAATTATTGACGTGGGCAAATTATAATTTATGCTAAGATTTCACTACAAATAAAGGAACCAGGAAGCTCGCAAAACACACACACAATGAAAAGCACACAGCTTTCCTCGCCTCTTGGTCTCACCTCTTGAATTGTTTGCCCACAACGCTATCACTACCCCTGCTCCCCAACCTCCTTTCCTGGGGTTCTGCCTGCCACCTTTCTTCCCTATTGTTTCTCCTTATTAGTATTCAGGTGATGTAGCGGAAAGATGTTGCTCTAGGCAGGCAATTATATCTCAATCTCCACTAGCGAGTCCTACCAGTCCTCTTCAGTGCTGTTTGGAAGACTGGAAAATCAGGGCATTGGTATTCCAACCAGAGTCCCCAAGCAGCCTGCTTCATTTGCAAAAAGGGTACATGTTGTGTGTGCGCTTATGATGATGTCTGTGTGTATTTGGAAACAACAAACCCTTAAATAAAAAGCAGCAGCAAGAAGTGCAGGTGATAACGAGTTAGGAAAAGCTGTTGTGCTTTAGACCCGCCACTCATTAGCAGTTCAGATTATTAGAAGATGGAATTTTAAAAAACCTTTATTGCCTATTTCAAATAAGTAGTTGCTTCATTTTATTTTTCAAAACAATAGACAATTCATCATAATCCACCCTTGTTATCGTTTCCATTTTATTAAGCTAATTCTAGTTAAGATCTGGGGGTTTAGTTAAACCACTCTACAAAACATGTATATGCATGTTTTAAAGGCCTTATTGCATAAATAATGGCCACAATAAGCATATGTACCAATTTGTTTCCTGGTGTGGGTTTTTTTGCATGTGCATTCTAATGACTTCGTTTATTCTTTATTCCATTTATTGTAGAATGACAATATATTATTTTGCGTTAAGTACTTGGTTTTTCTGGCATCGGTACAACACAGGAAGACGACTGGGCTCATTTGGCGCAGAATCTCAAGTTCTCTTTTAAAAATAACTACATCTCAAAAGTGTAAAAAGCATTGAGGTCTGCCTCAACACATCTTTTCCCATAAGACAATCCTTATGCAGAGAAAAAATGTCTCCATCATACACTTGGAAGGTGACGTGCTCAGAAGCCTCTAATTTCTGTCATACTTTAAGAAGTGACTGTACATGTTTGTTTGTTTTCTGATAGTATTTCTGTGTCAATCAAAGTCACAGACAGGCAACACACAAGCACTGGCCTGCAAAGCCTGCAGGTTTATATCAGTGATATATTACCACGCACACTTCATGGTGAACTAATCTTTCGTAATAAACACCTGTCATGTCCTTTGTGAACTTATAGCCTTACTGTGTCTCACTCACTCATTTTTCTGCCATCACATAAACAAGTCACACATTTGACTAATGTGCTCAGAATATTGCGTTGAAATGAAAAAATAATAATACAAATTTGCATCCTTTTCTAATGTGGATTGATAAGTTCTTGAAGTAACTGCCAGGCAATATGGAAGGCAGAAAGCAGAATAGCTTCCTTCCGATACATTCCTTTTTTTATGCATTGTGAAAACGGCCGCTCTATAAAATAGAAACATTTCCGCCGTACAAACTGTTAACATTACATTTGCTTTGAATGAATTTACTTTATTTACTCTCTCGATTTATCTTAGAGAAGGCAAACAATATATTCTGTTCAATGCAGCTTGAGGGGAAAGGGGCAGAAAATCAATGCCCTGTGTTATTGAAGAACTGGCACAGAGCACAATAGCATGTGATAAGTATTCTGGGAGGGTCAGTCGCTGCAGGTAGTTGCGGTTTCTGCTGATTGTTAAAGCCATGATAATAGGACCAGGAAATCTGAGGGGTTATCAGAAAGCTGCCTTAATCTTCAGATAAGTACTACAGTAAGATACAGGCCTTCTGACTGAACATGAATCATATTGTTCCACCTACTAAGTCAGAAGGGTTTCATTCATCCTAAGCTACATTCATTTCAGCTTTAGCCTAGGCTATCAATTGCTCAGATGAGAAGCTAAACAGAGTATAGTTAAAGGACCACGAAGCCCCACGCTGAACTCCCTGTCTTGCATTCACTTTCACCTTCCCTTGTAAGGGTACAGAAGCAGTTCTGCCAGCACCCTTATCACATCCTGCTAATTTTAGGCAGTCATGTGGGATGCAAAGCACCAGCCCTACCACTAGGCAAGAGTGAAGCAGCAGATACTAAGGGGCAAAGAGCAATGGGGAGGTGCTGGGAGAATAGAGCTACGTGTACCAAGCACCCTACCCTTGGCTAACCTCTCAGGTGTAGCAGAGGACACTGCCTTGTATACAAGTGCTGAAGAAAGATCCGACTGCTAGTCCGACTGACTTCTGTGCACAGAACATGGAAAAGCACCACTTCATCCTTTTGTCTCAGGCAGCAAAAGATCTTGGGCTCACTCCTGAGAAGGAAGGATCATTTAATACTTGTTATACAGTGGGTACTGTATAACACGGGTGGTGCTGTGGGTTAAACCACAGAGCCTAGGACTTGCCGATCAGAAGGTCGGCAGTTCGAATCCCCGCAACGGGGTGAGCTCCTGTTGCTCGGTCTCTGCTCCTGCCAACCAAGCAGTTCAAAAGCAAGTCAAAGTGCAAGAAGATAAATAGGCACCGCTCTGGCAGGAAGGTAAACGGCGTTTCCGTGCGCTGCTCTGGTTCGCCAGAAGCGGCTTAGTCATGCTGGCTACATGACCCGGAAGCTGTACACTGGCTCCCTTGGCCAATAAAGCGAGATGAGCGCCGCAACCCCAGAGTCGGTCACGACTGGACCTAATGGTCAGGGGTCCCTTTACCTTTTTATACAGTGGTACCTCGGTTTATGAACTTAATCCATTCCAGAAGTCCATTCTTAAACCGAAACTGTTCTTAAACAGAGGCGTGCTGTCCCTAATGAGGCCTCCCGTCGCCAGTGCCCTTCCACCGTTCGGATTCCGTTCTTAGACCAAGGTAAAGTTCTCAAACCAAGACACCATTTCTGGTTTTGCGGAGTTTGTAAACCAAATCGTTCTTAAACCGGACTGTTCTTAAACCGAGGTATCACTGTACTTGCAGCTTGCCCTGCCTTGCAAGGAAGCTTACATATGGTTTACCTGGCTAGAGCAAGACCTGCTTAGCTTTAAGAGTAGAAGAGTACCTTCAGGCCATTAGTTTCCGTTGCCTGCTAGAAACATTTTATTTTAGACAAGCCTACCTAGGATGTTGGGACGCAGGTGGCGCTGTGCGTTAAACCACAGAGCCTAGGACTTGCCGATCAGAAGGTCGGCAGTTCGAATCCCTGCGACGGGGTGAGCTCCCATTGCTCCGTCCCTGCTCCTGCCAACCTAGCAGTTCAAAAGCACGTCAAAGTGCAAGTAGATAAATAGGTACCGCTCCGGCGGGAAGGTAAACGGCGTTTCCGTGCGCTGCTCTGGTTCGCCAGAAGCGGCTTAGCCATGCTGGCCACATGACCCAGAAGCTGTACGCCGGCTCCCTCGGCCAATAAAGCGAGATGAGCGCCGCAACCCTAGAGTCAGTCATGACTGGACCTAATGGTCAGGGGTCCCTTTACCTTTACCTAGGATGTTTAGAAAACGGATGCAAGTTTTAATCTGTTTTTAGTCTATTGTTATTTTAACTTTTTGAAAGTTTTAAATTATTGTTGTTTTGATAATTTTATTAACTTTTTTTGTAACCAGCTTTGAGGGGTTTTTTATTTTTTTTACAATCAAGCGGTGTATAATTTTTAATGAAATATCATGATCTCTGGTTCAGATGCAATATGAAGCTAATTTTTTCTCATTTGCCTGGAAAAGTGGGAGCAATGAAGATAGCATGTTTCATCACCATGCTGAATCCTTAAAAACTACAATAAGCCAAAGAGTCAGGTTCATCTTTACATGCAAATGTGGCCTTTGAGAAAGTCTTCTAACCCACAACTCCCAAAGAATAAGAGGCAGAAGGCTTGGCAGGCATGAACCTATGTCTTCAGTCAGAACTACCACTTCCTCAAAGAAGTTTGAGCAACAGCCAATCTCATCTTCCCTGAAAGCACTAAACCTTGCAGGAGCAGCAATGACGGAGGAAACATGCACTCTAACCTGGCTTGCAAGACTCTTGGAGCCTCGGCATGCGTATTAAATATTTTCCTAAGCTTCCTGAGTCAGCAGGAGAGCAGGCAATCTGTTGATCCTTGTGTCTGTTGATCCTTGTGTGCGTAAGATTTCATGGTGAAGGGCCTTTGGGACCTTCAACCTTTCTCTTAGTGTGCTTGCTCACTCTTTACATGGTTCTCTGTCTGTGTGCCACTTCCTCACTCCATGTGTGTGTTCACCAGAGAGATTATTATTATTATTATAGTATTCGCTCATGCTCTGCCATTTTCCTCTTCCCATCCCCAGCTTCTGCTTAATCCAGGCATAGGCAAACTCGGCCCTCCAGATGTTTTTGGCCTACAACTCCCATGGTCCCTAGCTAACAGGACCAGGGGTCAGAGATGATGGGAATTGTAGTCCCAAAAACATCTGGAGGGCCGAATTTGCCTATGCCTGGCCTAATCCTTTCCTTCCTGTTTAGCAGCTCTAGGTTGTTTTGAAGCAGCAGCCACTCAGCCTCTTGTGAAATTCTGAATGAGGCTTCAATAGCTGTCCCACTCCTCTGTCCCCCACATTCATGTAAACTGCACATGTATCTGACATCCTAGCAGAGTGTACAGTGGTACCTCGGGTTACAGTCGCTTCAGGTTACAGAGGCTTCAGGTTACAGACTCTGCTAACCCAGAAATAGTACCTCGGGTTAAGAACTTTGCTTCAGGATGAGAACAGAAATCGTGTAGCAGAGGCGTGGCGGCAGCGGGAGGCCCCATTAGCTAAAGTGGTGCTTCAGGTTAAGAACAGTTTCAGGTTAAGAACGGACCTCCAGAACGAATTAAGTTCTTAACCTGAGGTACCACTGTACTTTAGAATTAATGAACGGAAGGGGGAGGAAATGGATTTTCCTAAGTTAGCCTTTTTCACAAGAAGGACAAATTCTCAATAATTATAAGGTGCTACTGCTCCACCACCCCGAATATGATGATGAACAGGCACTCTGCTAGGAATGTAACAGTTACGTAGGTATCACATGTTTAAGCTAATTTACTAAAAGTCCTGTAGAAAAGAAAACGAAACGTTTAAGCCATTATTTTAAGACGGGATTTGTGTCTGCACATCCAGCAGTTCTAAGCTGTCTGAAAATAATTTACTACGTTCAGTAAGTGGCTTTAAGGTTTATTCCCCTCCCCAATGTGTTTGATAAGGATTAGACCTTTCCCCTCCTGAATTCCTAAGAACTGGAAACTCAGCACATTGGTCTTTCTGTTCACACCTTGTTCACATGTCCTGTCAAGACTTCACAGGGTCCATTGGCAGACCCTATTAAGCAACATAAACAGCATTTATCAGACTTTGCAGCTATTAAAATTCAGCTGTCCTGAGTTATAAGGCCGCTGAAAATAATTTCATTGCAAGGAGGCAGAAATTACGCCTCGCTCCATCGGGCATCTGTCATAATTAAGTACTCAATTAGTAAGCTTTTGGTATTCAAAAGAGATTCACACAGCCATGTTATCATGTGATTATTTTCAATTAACTGGCTACCTGGATTTCTTCCATTTTTGTTGCCTTTCTATCACACACAGACAGGGCCTTTAAATGGAGGAACATGACCTCCGCAACGTTTAACCATCATGTGAATAGGTTGTAAGATATATTAAAACCATTACTTCTTCCGTGCTATCCCTCAACCATCAGAATTTGGTGGAGCATGTCAATCGAACCTTTAGTTTGGTGGTGCTTATTTTGGTCCAAAATGAGTCATCTATCACCCATTACTTGATTGTGGATGAGGGGGCTGGCTTGGCAAGCATCACCGAGACCTGGATCAAGTGGGAGGCCCTGTTTTCACTCAGCTCTACTCACCTGGGTACTCAAGCAAGCACCAGTCCAGAGCAGTAGAGGTTTAGCAGAGCTCTTCCAAGTAGTGAGAAAACTAGTAACTTCAGGCCAGAAGGAGGGTTCATTTTGAACCATCGGTAGTAGCCTGCCATGACAAGCTTGCAAGGTACTTCAATCACCCAAATATGAAGGGATTTGAAACTACAGTGGTGCCCCGCAAGACGAATGCCTCGCAAGACGGAAAACTCGCTAGACGAAAGAGTTTTCCGTTTTGGAGGTGCTTCACAAAACGAATTTCCTATGGGCTTGCTTCGCAAGACGAAAATGTCTTGCGAGTTCCTGCGGGTTTTCCCCCCTCCCCCCCTTTTCTAAGCCGCTAAGCCGCTTATCAGCTGATCCGATAAGCCGCTAAAAGCCGCTAATAGCGCTAATCCGTCAATGGGCTTGCTTCACAAGACGAAGAAACTGCTAGACGAAGAGAATCACAGAACGGATTCTTTTCGTCTTGCGAGGCACCACTGTATTGTTAGGATTCATCCTGACATATTCCGTGCAATGTCTGTTCTTGTTTCAATTGTAGCCTAATCAATATGGACAAGCTATTGAAGGGGCCCAGCTGATCACCAAACTTCTTGTCCCTTGCCCACCAGGCTCACAGAAGCATGCCAGAGAAGGTTAACTGGAGGAGTTCATGCCTCAATGCAGGTGGGGAAGGTATTGCCCCCCCCCCCCGCCCTGTTAAAGAGGCAGTGGTTCGCCTTCTCCTTAAGAAGGCCTCCCTGGACCAGGAATTGTTGGAGAACTATTATGCAACTGTTAATATTTCCACCTTAGGCAAGGTGTTCAAGAGAGTGGTCACAATTCAACTACAGGCATGCTCAGAATAAGTGGATTATCTGGTCCTTTTTCTACATGGGCTCAGCCTTGGTTGACCTGGCTGATGAACTTTGCACTGGAAGAGGCACAGTGAGGAGTGCTATTCTGTTGACCTCTCTCAGTGGCTTTTGATACTATGGACCCGGATTGGCTCTGTGGGTTGAGAGTTGGAGGTACTGCAGTGGTTTTCCTACTGCCTTCCAGGTGACTTCTAGTGTGCAATGGGAAACGATTACTTTGCACCAGGAAAGTTAACTTGTGGTGTCCCATGAGGCCAATACTGCCCTCCATGCTGTTCCAATGTCTATATGAAACCATCAGGGGATGTGATCTGGGATTTTGGAGTGATGTATAGCTAAGCTGACGACACACAGCTCTATCTCTCCATACCATCTGAACCAGGAGAGGCTGTGCAGGTGCTAGACTGCTTCTTCAAGGTTGCAGTGGGCTGGGTGTGGGCTAGTAAAGTGAAACTGAATCCAAACAAGATGGAGGTGCTACGTGTCACAAGTTTTCAAGTCTGGGAAGTGAGTACATAACCAATTCCAGATGGGATGCCATTTCCTTGGAGAGATCAGGTTCATAGCATGGGGGAGCTTCTTGATTCAGCACTGTTGCTTGAGGCACACATGTCTTTATTGGTTAGGAGTGCCTATTTCTGGCTCCCCATAGTTCACCAACTATGGCTGTTACTGGATAGACAGCTTGGCTTCAGTGACCCACACCTAGTACAATTGTGCTGTGCTCTATATGGGGCTCCCCTTGAAGACTGTTTGAGAGCTTCATGTGGTACAGAATGCAGTAGCCAAGGTGCTGATGGGCACTAATGGCTGGGCACACTGGCTGTATGTATGTATTTAATGTATGTATGTATTTAATGGCCCATAATTCTCCCAGGGCAGGACCCAAGGCAGCCCACAGCAAAATTTTAAAAAGATACAACTAAAAACACACAATAAATATTTTAAAAACTTTAAAAGCTTTTTATCTTTTAACTTTTTATGTTTTGAAGTGTGGCTGTGAGGTTTTTTTTAAATAAACTATCAAGTGGTATATAAATTTTACAAAATAAACAACATGTACTAATCTTCTTGAATGCGATTGTATTGGGCAAATCTTTCATAAGCTGCTCTGAGAGCCTCCTGAGGCTATAAAGCGGAATATAAACATTCTGAATAAATATCAGACAGATCTCACGGGGGGGGGGGAATGGGTGCCTTAAAAAAATTATTGGCTTGTAAGTAATTGGTTTGGATTCACTGTTGACTTGTGTGCACTAAGGGAGTGTCTCAGAAGAAATCAAATACTCCTCTGGCCCTGTGTATTATTGAGTAAATAACATGTGGGCAAATTATTTTTTAATTCAGGAACCCTGACAAGCTCCTGAGAGTCCCAGGTTCCTTCAGAACAGTTTGAAAGCGATTGCTTTCAAGGGTGCTAGTTTCCAAAGCACTGTTTAATTCTTCCAGTCAAGTTTGTATAATCATTCGTAATTATTATAATAGATAAGGGTGTTAAGAAAAGGCCACACAATTTAAGAGATGAAAAAGGTAATTCACTTGTAATGTTGTAATAGCTAACTTAATCAAGCTGTTTGGTTAAAAGATTCTCCCCATCTTAATTACTGTTGGTTAGGGAACCCATTTAATGAAAAAAATAGATGGTTATGCAACAGCCTGAAATAGATCTGGGATGATTTAGTATATTTTCAAGTTGCCGACATCTCACTTCTATTGTTTAGATCTTTTTAAAAATGTATCAAAGTGAAGGCAGTGGCTCAAATTTTCAATTTGACTGGTTCTGGAATAAGCAGCTCACCTGTGCTTTAAAATAATTCAGAATTATTTGGCAATAGATTATGGGGGGAAGCACCCACAAAACAATGAAAGACCCATTTTCTCATCCACACACATGCAGGACTGTGGCTTGTATTCAAAGTAAGGTGGCCCATCAATGCAAAGGCTTTCTGCTTCTACAATGGGATTTCAACTCCCTTTTCCCCTTGGCCCTAAATCTGTTCTAGATGTTACTTCAACCCTCTGGAGCAGTTATGGGAAGGGTGCAGGGGTGGGGTGGGGAGAGGGGAAGTCCCACTGTGCAAATGGAAGTTCTTGTGCAGACCAAACAAGGCAGTTGATTATCACCCAGTCAGTCAAACTTTCCCCCGCAGCCGTATAGAGTAGACTTTGCTTCAAAAAATGTAAAAGGGAGCTATCCAGAATGCATACATGCCTTATTATTTATTTTAGAAGATAATCAACATATGCAGAAGGAAGTACAAAGCCAGTATAAAGTAGAAGCGATAGTAGAAATTTGTCCTCTTATATTAAATGTAATAATTATCTGCAGATGACAATTTAGCAACACATGTTACTAAGTCATAAACAAGTACAGTCGTACCTTGCTTCTAAAACAGAATGATTTCCGGGAGTCTGTTCAACTCCCAGAACCATTCGAAAACCGAGGCGTGGCTTCCAATTGGGAGCACCCTGAAGCCAATCAGAAGCTGCGCTGAATGTTCGGTTTCTGAAAATTGCTCAAAAACCAGAACACTCACTTCTGGGTTTCAATTGTCCAGGAGCCGATTTGTTCGGGAGCCAAGGAGTTTGAGATCCAAGGTACTTGAGATACATAGACTTGGCGCGGTGGGAGGTAAAATGAATGATTTGTATGGTTTCAGTTTGGTCAAATAAATGCTTTAGGGTTTGAAGCTGGACGGGAAATTTACAAGATAAATTTCTGCCTGGCTTTAGGATTTCTAGCACTGCATATGTGCTTGCCTCTCTGCTTTCCTCCTCTTAGAAATCTTCTGAGAAACTACTGAAAAAATCAGAATAATTGAGACTCCTGTGTAACGTTCCGCAGCTCAGGATATTGGGGAATACAAACAAAACATCTAGTAGGATACCATCCCTACAAGTAATGGTTTAAGAGGAATTCATATCCATTGACATGTTTTAGTTACAAGGCTGAATGAGAAGAGAGCACACTACAACCTTGGCTGTTGATTTTGAAGGGTAAATGTTTTACCAGAAGCAACAAGTTTCAAGAAAAGAACTGCTAATATCCTACACAAAGAATTATCTCCCCTTGCACTCATATGGGTAAAACTTTCCAGTATCCCAGGCTAAACGCATGATATGCAGCAAGTCCTACTAATTTCAGTCACAATTACACGCATAAATGTGCTTGGATGGCTGCCATAGATAATGCAGCTTAAGTGCTTGATGTGGCTGTTCAAAACTCTGTCCCAAAGGAGTCTAGCTAATCTATATAAATATGCGCGTGAGAATCAGACTCTGGGAAACAGCCAGAAATTTCCTTGACTGCAACAATCAATGAAGGAAAACAATTCCACCAGAACAGCTGTAACATGTTCAGCGGCTCCTACACAAAGAGATGATGGCAGCCAACAGCAACCTGACCTTCCATAAAGAGGATTATTGGTTTCTAGGCTGGTGGCTGGGAGCTCCCCTCCCCCTTCTCCCTGAAGCTAGCAACTGCATATAAGAGCGTAATGGGGTGGGAGGCCTTTGAAAAAATAATGAACATACTTCTGTCACCATGGCAACCATTACAGGCCTGTTCTTTTGCACAATTTGAGCAGTAAGCAACAAGGTCCTCTCCCCGGGTTTTCATACTAACGCCCCTTTAGAAGCACATCCATTCTTAATGGCAAAGGGCTGACTTCCCAATTTCACATCACCTTCCATTTCTCCCTATTATACCACACTGATGACCTGGGGTGCTTCCCTCTATCGGTACTACCCTGGCATTTTACTACCAGCTCTGAACTAGGCTATTGCTCTTGTTGTTTAGTCGTTTAGTCGGGTCCGACTCTTCATGACCCCATGAACCAGAGCAGGCCAGGCACTCCTGTCTTCCACTGCCTTCCACAGTTTGGTCAAACTCATGCTGGTAGCTTCGAGAACACTATCCAACCATCTCGTCCTCTGTCGTCCCCTTCTCCTTGTGCCCTCCATCTTTCCCAACATCAGGGTCTTTTCCAGGGAGTCTTATCTTCTCATGAGGTGGCCAGAGTATTGGAGTCTCAGCTTCAGGATCTGTCCTTCCAGTGAGCACTCAGGTCTGATTTCATTAAGAATGGGGAGGTTTGATCTTCTTGCAGTCCATGGGACTCTCAAGAGTCTCCTCCAGCGCCATAATTCAAAAGCATCAATTCTTCAACTAGGCTATTAGTTTCTGGCTAATCAGGCTAAAGAAACACAGAGATGAACGCAGCTCGAAAGGCACACTTTATAATGGAGCTTTCAATTATAATAAAATAAGCTAAAGATGCTCTATTATTGGAATGATTCCTCTTAATCAGAGAGATCTCCCAACTTATGTGACTACTTGAGGGAAATGTGTTTTGTTTTTGAGTCCTGATATGTTTTGACCCCCTGAAGACAAGTCTATCTATACTTAAGGAATCCAACTTTGAAGCCTAAAGTCAAGAGTGGCAGTCAATATGACCAAAAACATCTCCTTATCAGCATAACTAAGCTGTTCAAGTTGCAGCTTAACCAATTTTGATGAAATTTATTTCAGGCAAATATTAGACCTAACATTTATCCCAAAGCTTTTGAGAAGCCTAAGTTGGAAAACTATGAAATGGCAGCCAACTGAATATTTTTTCAGGCAGCAATGCAAAATCTGTACAAAAATACATTGTGAAACTGTGTCAGTCACAGAATATTAAATGCCACATAGTTCTGCACATCTGTCCTGCTTCTAGTCAGCTTAGCTTGGGCATTTTTCTCTGCAGGAAAACCTCCTGTTTTGACTTCTTGACCACTCTTCTTGTGGTCGTTTTGTTAGGTTTTTTTTGCCTCTTTACCTACTTGTTTGTCTTGTCGTTCCCGCCCCCTTTCCTTCCTCTGTTGAAATAAATAATTATCTGGGTGCACACCCCAAAGAAATGTGCTGTGCACATGTATGAGTAGAAAGGACTGGGGGGTTTTTTATTCTTAACTCCATAACCAAGGTTCTAGTGCTAAAGCCAAAACTCCCCCTTCCCCAGACAAGCCCTCCAGAAGAAGACAGCACTGGTGCTGCAAATAGGAGTTTGGGACTGTCAGAGGGCAGAAATAAAAGTGTGTATCGTTGTGCTTGGTGTGTGTGTGTTTTATGTGTGTGGTAGGAGCCACCCCCTGCCTTAGGTGGCACAATTTGTTGTGCTGAACCTGAAGAGGAGGAGGAGATTTAGAAGCTTACTGGAGGACTATTTTAAAAAGTTGAGATTCTGCAGCTCAAATTCTGCTTTTGTTGTACCTACAAGCATGCAGATTACTCAAAACATGCACTTTTGCCTACATGTGTGGATAAATCAGCATGTGTTTTAAAGGCAGTCTGAAATCTCTTGACTCATATGGGAGTTGAGGGGAAAAGAACAAAGACAAGCACTGTGACTGCCTAAAGCACAAGGAAGAAAAAGCCTTATTCTTCTGCAAGAACAGCAAAAGCAAATCACTGTGGTTTCCACGGAGATGTGGAAACATGTTGGTTCAGATACCTCAATCTGCAGATTAATGGCTTGGAAGCAATTGCCCATCATTCTGAGTAAAAATTACACCTGGAAGTCAAAAGGTACTGGGAACATTTCTCAACACTCGTATGATTATGGTCACTTTTCAGTTTTATCCAGCACTGTTAACGCCCATCCTAAAAAGGTGGTTAATTACAAAACATAGTCTTGAACCATTGTTAAAAAATTTTCAATATCTAGCAGCTAAACCATTTTTGTTCACAGCAAAAACATATGAGGGGAGGGATCTTTTCCTACCTTGATAGGAAATGTTTTGCAACCATGATTTTTTACGCTCACAAATTTTCCTAAATCTAGGAAATGGCAATGATGATTTACAAGTTTCCCTGAGATGCTTAAGATGGTGTAGACTGCATAAATATAAATTCCATATAGGCTGCAATCCTAACCCTACTTTCCAGAGTGTGAATTCCATTGAATTAAACAGAATTACTTCTAGTATGATCTTAATTGTTAATGAGAAACAAATAATTCTTTTCTGGGGCCAACTTGCAGGTTTAATAGATTTAGAATTCATTTTATGATTCCCATTTTAAAGACATTTAACTGCATTTACTCATGTTCACCTGCTGCTACCCTCATCTCTTCCCTCCCTTAGTTTCTCTGCTGTTTAAACTTTGATCGCAAACTTCTTGGGAGTATGGACTTATTAAGCATCTGTAAAGTAACCACGGTCTTGTACAAATAGTAATTTGGGAAGAGATAAATTGTAGTACTCCGACTATACAGAAATAAATACAAGTGTTTTAAACGGTGGGCATGAAGAACTAACTTGAATTTATTGAGCCATGCTCAAGTTTAAACACAGTCCACAGTGAAATGTGTGGGGGGATTGAAAGGCAAGTGAACTATTTCCCCAGAAGCTATGATTGAGTCTTAACCTGTAGCCCCTGAATTCTGCAACGGTTTCTCCTCTGTGTCCCATAAATATACACAGCCAACCGTTCTGAGAAAAAAGATGTTGGTATTTAAAGTAGAAGAATCCAACCGACCAGCAAAGGCTCTCAAACCAGTACCTTTATGAGTGCTGTAAAGGGCTGCAAATGTCACCATAAAGAAGGTTGTGGAGTATTTGCCAGCATTAACAAGGTGGGGAAAGGCCCGCTTGGTGTCACGGTATCGGCGCAGGCACTGGACGAATCTCAACCACGCAGGAATGCACTGGACAACTGCTCGCACTCCATAGGCATAGGTGTTGCAGATCTGACCAACTGCAAAAATAAAGACAAGCTTCTAAATGCAAGGCAAAATACGTCCTGTAGTCTCCTCTTGAAATTGTCTCATTTTACCAAAGGAAAGTAGCTTTGTGGTTCAAGCAATGGCCCAACATTATTAATCGAATGCTTCTCCATTCCAGGGATATTTCATATCAATGCCTTATCACGTGAAGTCATGGCATGGAAACTTAGCAAACAAATGAAGCAAACACAACACCAACAATTCGACCACACCACCACCCTAAACTGGACCTTAAAACCTAGCTTATCAGAAGCACTTTCCTTTAAACTTTAAGTTCCTAATTAGGTGCTATAAACAAACACCATTCCCACACACCAACTAAATATGTGTGGTTGTGGTTTTTTTTGACTGCATGCCAGATGCCTATATTTGTTATGGTTTTCCACTGAGCAAATAAGCCTAAATTTGCCTGCACATGGCCGTTAATGAAGCTCCCTTCTCATTGACATACCTGGATCTGCCAGCAATGCGTCATTGGCTGCCCACTGGAGCTCAAAGCTATAGAAACAAATCATGTATTCAAGGTCCATAAGTATCACAGCCAGACTATTAAGCTGGTCGGCCAGCCAGAAATCTGCAAAGCCCACCTTGTGGAAGGGGGCAGTGAACACCCGAAACTGCAAAAGAAAAAGAAAAAGTGTCATACACATTTAGTCACCACAAAACATAGTTTTTCTATAGAAATGATCAAATTATCCAGCATAATAGGACAGATCTGTGGCAGTGTAACTATGTAAATCCTTTGTCTATTATATGTTCCTGATTGATAGAATCATTTGGCCATCATACAGTTTTTGGATAAATGCAGCTGTACAGTGTTGGCAATTGGTAATAAAATTGGTAATAACATCACATATTTTTGTAAGGTGAGTGACGTAAAAAGTGAAATATTGTTGAGTATCCTGCCTACAAATATACCAAGTGTAGGAAACGTGTTCAGCATCAAGGACCACCAATAGAAATGTTTGCTGTCAGACACTTCTTCAACCATGATGGCTGGAGGGAATTTGAACTAAATAGTAAAAACAGATTTTTCTCCATCTCAGTCCATTTCCCCCTCAAGGTCTGAAATCAGCTATGCGCCCCTCAAGCTAGACCATTTCATGCTCCATTTACCTTAGATTACAGCTCTTCCTGCCTGCTTAGTTGTAACAACAAAACGCTAAAAGGGCAACATCAAGATTATCTAGTCTTGATGCTCAGTTGGACACAACGCAAACAAGCAGGGGATACAGAATAATGCTTGCATTGTTGAAGATTCAGACATGTTCCAATCAATACCTTGTCGATTTCCTAACAAAAGACTAACACATTTGGTAAATGTGTAACCAATAAGATCATCGTCCTTTAGATCCCCGCCACATTCGAGCTAACTAGTAACAACAGTAGCACAGAACTCAACTCAGCAAGTGCAAATTTTCATGAAAAACGCCCATTTGTGTGCATGACACACTTATTGCAGACTAAGGCTGTGTACAACCTTCTTTAAACAGCAGATCTGTGTTTTACCACAGGATGTGTTTGATATCCAGATTTTGGCTTACATTAACTCAGAATTCCACATTATGACCAAACAGTGTAGCTTGAGCTTAATTTTAGCTAACGAACAAGAATAGTGACATAAACTCAAGAGTTCCCTGAATTCAAACTGTACAAGGAACTCCAGTTTAATACACACCAGGATTTGGGTACTAAAGCTTGAGCACAGGAGGGGCAAGGGAAGCGTGTGCACCCACAGCTTCATAAGCAATCATTTATGCATCTACAGACAGTCATCTGAACATGGCTTAAGTATTAATTTGCAAAGACTAAACCAGATTAGGCTGCTTTCTTTGCACAACTGCTTGGCAGTAAGAAATCACTGGAAAATTTACAAAGGAGCTTCTGAATGAGGCTCTATGGGAAGCTATTGGATATCTTTTGGTTCCGACACCTCTCGCAAATTCCCATGCCAAGAGCATCAGGAGCAAATGCCTTGTCCTATTCTACTGGAAACCGCTGTGCCCACAGCAGCTGCGAGAAGCAACAGTTGCTAAAGATCCCCCAAACCTCTAGTACACATAGAGCATAGTAACATATACAAATAAGCTGAGAAATTAATTGCCACTGTTGTTACATGACCAAGGTTCAACCCTGAAGCTTCAGAACTGTGAAAACATGATAGAACGGTTCTGTTTTTATTACCAAGGCAAGAGTCTGCAAGTGCAATTTCTTAACAGTCACTACGATGTGTGACTATAGGGCCTATTAATAATAATAATAATAATAATAATAATAATAATAATAAATTATTTATACCCCACCCATCTGGCTGGGCCTCCCCAGCCACTCTGGGCGGCTTCCATAGAAACCAAAAATACAGTAAAATATCACACGTTAAAAACTTCCCTGAACAGTTCCCTGCCTTAAGATACAAGTGCAAACAGACACTTTAAATAATTTTAAAACTATCAAAATCGCCAGCATTTTCTACTGAAGTGTTTGTACAATATTCTTCATACAAGAATCTTTAACTTCAACCTGAAACTTTGATTAGCTCATACCTGGAATTACTACTTCAGTAATGACTGCAGAACTGTTATATCACAAAAGTTTTAATTTTTACTTGCAAAAGAGAATGTTATGGTATCAGCAGTGACCGCTATTCCAAGGGTATCATGCCAACTTAACCTTTTGCTCATTTGCACATACATTTGCACACACAGTGAGACCCTCAATCATGTTTAACAAGCATTTTGTGTTGATAAGTAGGACAGGTGTCTCTTGCCACACATGAACAACAGCACTGAGTCACTGCTGTTTTTACAGCGGAAAAGCAAGGTGTCATTTTATGGGTTTTGAGCATGTCTCAGCTTACCAAGAGTTTGAGCAGCCAAAAACGGGATTTGTAGTAGAAGGTTTTGGTAGGGTTTATGAGAAACAACAACATAAATCCATACAATATAAGTGGGTTTGCCTGCATAGGAACATAGGGGTGACCATATATACATGCCAGCAGACTCAGGCACCACAATGTTCCAAGAAATCCAGCAACCTAGGCAGATGAAATAAAAACACAAACAATTCATTTGTAAAACAGCAATATATTCTCAAATCTGAACTATTTGTTCTGCACTATATTTTCATAAAGGTGAAGATTCCAGATAGTTATAATCCATAGAAAAAAACATGGTTTTTTTAAAAAAAATGTACACAACGCACTTTATCAAACTTAAGTTACCTGACTAGTTAAACTACACAAAGTGTATTATGTATAACTTTTAAAGCACATGAAATTATGTTTTGTACACATGTAAGATTTAGATATATAAATGCCTTATTTTTATTCAAATAATAATTACCAGTAGAAATATTGCTAGACATGGAGCTGCAAGATGCTGTTATGCATAGCCCCATTTTTGCCACTTGGGAAAAAAGAAAACAAACAAGTAGAACCCATAACAGAATGTTTCACTGCAAGATTCTGGCTAGCTCATTCAATTCTCCCTCTCCAATGTTTTGAATTTTCTCCAGCAGTTGGCATTCCATACCCACTGAGTATGCTCAGTCCTCACTGGGCTGTTATTAGGGGGGTTTTCAACCTTACATACAAGTCTGCTGGTATCTCCTTCATGTGTGTGAGTGGTGCCATCTTAGCGACACAAATAATGGCATTTGGAGAATCAAGTTCTCTATTAGTGTATAACCGGTAATGTATCCCTGGTGTGCACGTTAACTGAGTCTGTAGCTGAGAGGGCTGAAAAAACAAAAGTTGGCATCAAAGGCAGGAGACCCTAATCTTACTTTATGTGCATTTTCAGTTTCGTGTTTTAATATTTAAAGGAGCTATCAGTCTGCATGCAAATCAGCAAAGCATGAAGCTTCTGTATGCAACTGAGTGCTTGATTTGACCGGGAAGGAGGTGTGAGTGGGAAATTTCAGAAGCTTGACCTTTGCTGCAACCTGATAAGTATTATATGTTTTTGACTGGGAATTCAAACCAACACGGCTGATTGTCTGAGACTACAGTGTAGGGCTGGCACTCAGCACTATAAATTGAACTATACTGCAGGGGTTGTTATATTCACATTGGGCTACAACAGCAATTGATAATGCTACAGGGTTGTTAACAAAAGAAGAAACATGCTGGATCAGGCCAAGGCTAATTCAGCAACCTATTCTCGCAGCAGCCAACCTGGTCACAATGAAATTCACCACACACTACCTTGAAAAAGCATGCTTGGGATTTAAAAGCATTATCTCCTGATGCAGAAAAGAGACAATGGATTTCCTGCAGCCTCCTGCTGGATAATGTATTTTCTATTTGGATGGTAAAAGCTTTACAACTAGGGCAGTATCTGAAGAACTAAGAGTTGTCTGCATTCGTAATCAAGTTCAAGAATAATCTACCGAACTATATTCCTGACAAAGTGTCCTGTGAAAATTGACGCTAGAAAGGTAATCTGTTTTGAAGATGATATATCAGGACGATCAAAGGGGGATAACAACATCTACTGCTAATTAGGGGGCTCCAACACCCTATTGTACTACTTACCTCAAAGAGATGTTGATGGGACAAATTACTGCGAGGGTTGAGCTCAAAGATGAGGACATGATTCACTCCAGCTTGCCTCCAGCCGTATGTGTTAATCCCAAGGAGAAAGAGGAATTCTATCAGGAGAAAGCCACCTCGATAGATTCTTATGAGTGGCCACACGTTCAATGCTTTCAGAAAAATTACACCTGTCAAGGAGAAGATTCAAATCAAACATGTGCAGAATGGACCGCTCACGGGAGACAGTCAATTTTCTGCTCCCTCGCAATAAAAAAAAATACTCCTCATCTGGACTTAAAATATCAGTAAAAGGCTGTGCATGACACCACACAACCTAACCACTGATCAGAACCCACTGCCCAAATACTATGCCTAAAATTAGGACAGCAGAAATTTTGGACCCAGAAAACCCACATTCTGGGATAATTTACCTTCAACGGGCATACCTGCAGAAACTTAAGCAAGTTGAAATTAACAGCTTTTGTCACACCGGACTTACAAAAGGAGGAAGCTGCGGAGAAATTTGTACAAGGCTAAAAAGGGAGGCCATGGACAGATTTATTTTAGAAAATAAAGAGGGATCTACTCAGGTCAGTAGTTCCTGTTTTAAATACAGTCATACCTTGGGTTGAAGTAGCTTCGGGATAAGTATTTTCGGGTTGCACGCTGCGGCGACCTGGAAGTAACGGAGCGCATTACTTCCAGGTTTCGCCACTCGTGCATGCGCAGACGGTCAAAATGACGTCACGCGCATGCGCAGAAGTGGCGAATTGCGACCTGCGCATGCGCAGACACACAGACGCGGGTTGCATTCGCTTCTGGATGCAAACGGGGCTCCAGAACAGATCCAGTTCGCATCCAGAGGTACCACTGTACTATAGTTGGTGAAGATTCCCAAGCAGCCAGGGCTCAAAATGTTCTTGATAAGGTCTGCGATTGACTCACTAGGAATGAGGCATTTGCAGACAGTGTGCATCCCCAAATGCAGAACCTATACTAACACAGCAAGGCTGAATGCATTTCTGGGGCTCATGCCCCTTTCATCACAATGTACAGTGGTGCCCCGCAAGACGAATGCCTCGCAAGACGGAAAACTCGCTAGACGAAAGAGTTTTCTGTTTTGGAGGTGCTTCGCAAAACGAATTTCGTATGGGCTTGCTTCGCAAGACGACAATGTCTTGCGAGTTCCTGCAGGGGGTTTTTCCTTTCCCCCCCCCCTTTTTCTAAGCCGCTAAACCGCTTATCAGCTGATCTGATCAGCAGATAAGCCGCTAAAAGCCGCTAATAGCGCTAATCCGCTAATCCGGCAATGGGCTTGCTTCGCAAGACGAAAAAACCGCTAGACGAAGAGAATCACAGAACGGATTCTTTTCGTCTTGCGAGGCACCACTGTATATGGAAGGCAATGAACAAAGTGCAAGTGGAGCAGAGTTGACAACCAGTCAAACAAGCAATCTGCTAACTGGAGGAAAACACTTGCTTTTAAAAGGAGCTGCGTGTCCTGGCCTATGTAGGAAGCTTCATTATCCTGATTGGGTCTGCTTTTCCCGGCTTCATTTGCTCCTATGTACTGTGAACGCTTGCATATGTAAATGGGCCCCCACAGATAATCTCTTTTCCTGCACCTTCAGCCACTAATCTTTGCTTCCCCTCCTCCTTTCCCCTTCTCTTTATTGCCTTTTGAGCTTCTGTAAAACCATCTTTATATTCTTCCATTTCCCTTTAAAAAAAGAAGAAAAATGCATGAGTGAGAGGGCTTCTAATAAATTGAATTAATTTAGTGTGATTTAGATTTCTCATGGCCGGCATCAGTTGTTCCTTGAAGCACTTTAATGTTATCTCTTCAGTTGTAAAATTTAAAACAGCAGTGAGAAAAACTGTTCATCTGATTTTGAGATCTACCATGCCAAGCAGTATAAAGGATGAGTTCTTGAGAGACAAATGAACATTATTCCAGACATCAAAAGGATGAAGAGGTAAGAACTGATCAGAATGCTAAATACGAGCGTAGTAAGCATGGTAGCAATTATCAAATATTAAGTACAAAAAGAATTCAGCACACTTCAGACTCTTATAAAGAGCTTCTCTGGCACACAGTTACAAACTGCCACAATCTTTTCTAGAAAGTTGAGAAACCCTATTTTATGCCTAAATTGATTCCACACCCCCACCTCAGAAGGGCAAATGAAGAACTAAATCAAACAGAAGCTACATAAGATGATACTCTAGAGCTTTTCAACAAATTAAAAATAAATTGACAGACCTAGATGACATTTGCCCAATAATTCTGAAAGAAAGCCCCAACTGTAGACTTTCAAACAATGTTATGCGGTTATGCGAAAGTATTCTACATGTGATCAAAGGCACTATTTAAAAGTTAGTTAGCAATTCCAGAGTTGAGCCCTGGCATAGAAAAGTTGTTGAGCTTATTTCGGGTAAGCTCAAGTGAAAACCCTGCAGTCCCCAGATCCACCTTTAACTAGTAGACTGAAAGGGTTTCGGGGAAGAGGGGAATATAGCAGTATATCACCCGGAGCGACTGGTCTTTGCAATCAATGCCTGCTTTCTCACAGAAATTTTATGTGTAACTTTAAAATCATTTTTAGTATTAATGTTTGATTGTGAGGATTATGCCACCACAAGCCTCATTTGGGATACAAGCCTGTCCCCTTTCTGAACACTTAAAGTATTCTTTCAAGTTTTAACTATGCAAATTAACACAAATACACAGATGGTTCTAAATACACCCAGAACTAACAAGAGCTACATGATATGAAAAGATCAATGAGCACATGTTTCACAGGGCCACTGACAAATATGCAAAGTGAAAATAGAATTTTTTGATTACAAAATACAGAGGAACAAGTATGAAATGGGGTATTGAATATATTGGATTAAATATATTGCTTTATGCAGAATGCATAAAACACTGCAAGAGATAAAAAAACTGTTTGTTAATTATTTACATTAAAGTGCCTAAAAACCAGGAGGTACCATACAAAAAAAACTACGAGATTAGCATATTCAGTGAATCATTTAGATAGACATTTCAAGTCATGTTAAAATGGCACTGATGAAAATGTGCTACTAGGCCCAATTTGCACAAAATATGTGGAATAATGAGAATATTTTAACTTCAAGAATTTGGTGAAAAGTACTCGAAGACAAGGAATTTTCTGTGAATTTCAGAGAACAAACTAAATTATACACAAGACCCCCCGACCCCGAGACTTCTGTCTTTTGTCAATGTCTCTCCCCGATGTCCAACACAGAAAGATCCACAGAAATCTGACGTGGTTCCTAATAGTTCCTAGCAGTCCCAATAATCCTAGTAATCACAAGCACAGAAAGCTTTGCCAGAAGTTGAAGCTACATTAAATAATAAATAACATTAACTTATGGTGAAATTAATCACCACATGATTAGGTCATTCAAACTGACCCATGGATTCAGGCTGCAAGTGTAGGATGACTAACCTGAAATGATGACTGTAACATTCAACACGATGAATATTCCACAGAATAACCCGACCCTAAAGGTAGTCCATGCTGGTGCAGGCTGCAGATACAAGAGAAAGTTGGTTTAAACAAAATCATATTCTAGTCAGCTAAATTAAACTGTATTGTTGGGTTGTTGTTTTTTTAAAAAAAAAGATTGGAAAAATCCTCACGAAATCAATAGTATCTCACAATTTATAACTCTAAACTCCTCTTGGTTTGTTTTGTTTTGAAGACAGATTCCATACTGTCAACTGAGTGAGAGATGAGGGGTCAATAAACACACACTCATTTGTTCAATCACTACTTATTGTTCTCTGACATAAAACAGCATATGGACACATCCACACAAGTGTACGAAGCTCTGATTGGTGCTGAGCAGGCAGCATGTTTTATCTTTATAATGAAATGTCAGGCAACCGATGGTAGACTCCAGAAGATGAAACAAGGTGGCTCCCCAGAACTAAGCACCTACCTTGCTGGGAGGCAGGTGTGCCAACTCAAGGGGGAAGAAGTGTATTTCGCCCCCTCAATATTTGTTTGAAGGGCTCCTCCCCAATACTGAGGGGGACTGGTATAATGTTGTGGAAGGCTGAACCAGCCTGCGCGGTGTTGAGAGACGCCATGGGGACTGGCGCGCCTGGCATGAGGCCACACAGCCCTGTGCAGTGTCTCCCGGTGCTGCAGGGACCAGCGCAGACTAGCAGAAAGCTACATTGGCCTGTGCAGTGTTGGAAGACGGGCGTGATGGGAGCCGACACCCCCCAATCTTGGGGTGCCACTGCTGGGAGGGGGTGACCGGTCACTACAGCGCTGCCAGGGGCAGTTCCCATGTCACTGGAGAGCCCACTGCAGAACAGCTGGGGGGAAATGTTGGTGGAGCTCTGGGCAAGACATTAACCCCTAGGGACCCAGCCTTTGCCCAAGTATGCCAGGTACTGACACCAGCCCAAATGAGCCTTCTGTTTGTGTCTTAGAATGAGTGACGTGTCTAATTAAGAGACAGCTCCATCAAGGCCTCTGGTACGCTTCATGCTGGTGGGAGTTCTCGAGCTCTTTGCTTTAACTTGTGAGCTTGCATGAAAATAAGCAGCAAGAATGCAAAACAAAATCCGCCCTTGAAACTGGAGAGCACACGAAGGTCAGATAAAAAGCTTCCAGGCTTTAAAACCACATGCAACTTTCTCTTGATTTGGGGACACTTTTTGTCCTCTCCCGGTCCTCTGAAGCCAAAATCAGAAATACAGAAGTGGAAATGGAAGAATTTGTCCATGCCAGTTCTTATAACTGCATATGCTCAATTCGCCCTGTCACACCAAAAAGCTAAAATGCAGTTGTTGTTAACAACAACAACAACAACAATAATAATAATAATATATTACTTATACCCTGCCCATCTGGCTGGGCCTTCCCCAGCCACTCTTAAATCCAGCTAATTTTTCATCACCTGTGCAGCTCCCAGTGGTGGAACACGTAACCGCTTCATAGCTTTCTGTCGGTCTCCATCTTCCAATTCGTTAGTCACCACTGTCTAAAGAGCCAAATAAATAAATAATCAATCATGCCTCAGTTCAAGACCTGTTCATTCAAAGATGTTTGGCAGAAGGAAAAAACGTTCAATAACTCAGTTGCTATCAACGATCACAACAGCAGAACGTATTTAAAGGTACAAGTTCTTCGGTTTATTCAGATATACCACATTGTTGCCATAAGCTGGTGTTAGGGATTGATTAGCTGCTTGTGCGTAAAACGTGCTCCCTCAGAGTTTGTGCGACCCCACAAACCTCCGTGTGTGACGGAGCTCCTCAGACATGTCTGCTCTAGTCACTAGTAGAGTCCGACAGTGGCTGTCTGCGGAAGCGTTTCCAGCAAAGGAGCTCCTTAACGGAAACGCGTCTCCTGGACTCACGGCGTGACAGTTTCCGGCGAGGTGTGGGTCTCCCTATGGGAGACTCAGATACCTCCCCACTGTTCTCGCTGGAAGCGTCCCTGAGCCCTCCCTCCTGCTCGCATTCCCTCAGAGATCCACTCCTCCCCCTGCTGGTCCCTGCTTCAGCTGTTGAGTCTCTTTCTTCCTCCCTGAGCCCCTCCACCACCTGATGCTCCGATGGCAGTTCCCTGACATCCGGTTAGCAGCATTTCGAGAAGATAGAAACGCTAGCGAATACCCGAGCGAATTTTGTCTAAGGACAGGCGAAACAAACAGGCCAACGTACTCTACCTCTGTTTCAGAGATGAGCTGGTTGATTTTTTTGCAAGTATAAAACGGTGCCACTTCAACGTGTGCGACTCTCCAATCTGCACCTCGGGGAGTCTCCAGGATCTTGTCATGTTTCTTGAGGATTTTACGGAATCCTGTGAAGTTTAGGTTCTAAAGATACAGAAAAACCCACCACATTATTTTCTTTCAATCTTTACAACATTAACTTTGATTTGAGATCAGAGAACAGGAAAAGTGAATAAATCTTCTTGGGGGGGGGGAGCATTTAAATGCCATAGTTTGTACAGACTGAAGCCTGGCAAAAAATAACAAATGCAGTTAAATTAAATATTCTGCCCTGTTGTAGGAAGCAAGTCTTTTCATTTACTGACATCAAAAGGAGTCTACACTCAGTAACAGAATGAAATTAAAGACCATCCTAATATTTCCAGATAATAAGCTAGGCAGAAATTGTGAAGGAGTGCCTAATTCAGATTAAATGACACATCTCTGCTACTGAAGCCTTTAGCGTTTATTTTGCTAATTCTTAAGAAATCAGCTTTAAAAGAAATATCCATTAATGCCCATTGGGGTTGTCTTCATAAGCAAAACACTGCATCATGCACATCATGTTTTAAAATTAAGAGTAATCTTTGTCTATGACCTATATTTGGTTGCCTATTAAAATCCGATTGGTAAATTAGAATAATCAAGTTTGGCTGAAGGCCAAACCCTGTTCTCCAGAAACCCTTTAATCCAGAAGGGGTGGGTGGCCTTGGTTACCATGGGCTGTTCAACATATTAAATGGAAAACAAACCAGGGTTTGCAAACAAGCATTTACTCCCATGCTCACCAAAGAGTGTACCTGTATCATATGTCAAAGGACCACAGTGCAGAGGTAGAGCATCTGCTCTGCATGAAGAACCTTTGAGGGGAAAACCCTGGAACCTCCAACTAAATAAACTAACGTGTCTAGATAAACTACATGTCTTCTGGAATGCTTGTGTTTCACAGTTTTGTTTTTGGGTGTACATCTTAATATCTTCAACATACACCCCAAAATAAGTAAAGAGTCTCAAATGGCTCTTAATGGGAAAGCCACTCCAAATTTCAGGCACCCAGATATCCAGAGCATGGGCATTTCTAGAAACTAGAAGGTAGCTATGGCTTTTGCCCTCTTTGCTGTCTGCTGCCAAATATATCAAGACTGTTCACTGAAGATTTCTTTACTTGGATTGGGGCTGAAAATTATAAACACCAGAGACTAAAAATAAGAATGCATAGTGACATGTAATCTGCATAGCTATTCAATGCTTAATTAAACCTGAACCAGCTGTTTTTGTTCAATTTAGGGGGGGGGGAGCATTGTTTACAAATTCAGTCTTCCACGTCAAAGGACATTTAGAACAGCTGGCATTGAGAAAAAGCAAATACTAAGGATATGTATATCTTGTTTAGTTCATGCTCAGTAGTACCTCTAGTGGAGCACACGTTATGTTACTTCTGGGGTACTATGTCAACCTTTGGTCTCCACCCTACACTCAGCTGTGGCTTCTAGAAACTGTCAGCATATGGCAGCAGTCACATCCTAGGAAACTGCTTCAACTGGCCAACTAAACCAGGTGAAGTTTTTCGATGGGTCTCAAACACTCAGTGAGTTATGGACTTGCCCTGCATGCAAAGACAGACTCCAGTGGATTGAGCGAGGGAGACCAATAATGGGTCCAACAGTCAAGAAGGCAGTTTCTGAACATGCTGTGGAGGGAGGTGAGTGGGGCTTGTCCACGTGGAAAGGTAGCCCATCTAGGAGAAGGAAAACTCTGATCCGAAACATCTGCTGCCTTGCAGGGTATCTTTGGAAGAAGGAAAGGCTAAGGAGTAAAACCGACACCAATCTGGAGTGGAGTCCCTAAGATGGTTGCATGGAGTCTTGTATGCCTCCTTCCGGCAACTCCTGCAGCTAAGCTGGTGCCAGTGAAACCCAGAGTGGGGTCTTGTCATCTGGGCAGTCCAGGATCTCCATACACACTGCCCAAGCTTGTGCCCTGAGGAAGTCACTTTATTGCTGCTAACACAGCAGTTTGACTTCACCCTGAAGTGCACCCCATTATCTCTCAAGACAGACAGATGCCAACAAGTTCGTGTTCTTGTAGTATCTGGGACTGAGCTGAACTGCTAAAAGGCACAAAGATGCACCACTACAGAGCTTTTATGCTATGGCATATTTCTCTCTCCAACCTCTTTCTGTGTGGATATGTATATATACTCTGTTGTATAAAAGTTTCTTTTTAACCATGTATCCATAGATTGGTAATAATTATGCTGAAAAAATGATTCCATTTAATGCAGCCACACAAATTCAAGACCAAATTTGAAAGCAAACAAAGAACAGCAGAATACCGTGCCTATGGGAGAGGTTATAAGATTTCAGCTCAGCTGAAATGGTTTCCAATTTAATTATGCCTGGAGTGATTTAATATTGGAGCTTCGTAGTATGGAAAGGAAGGAAGAGGACAGGGATATGGGAACAGGAAGCCAATGCATTAATGATCTATATTACTGCCAATGAGAAACCTTAATTACTTTCTCTTGAAGGAACCCAGCATTTCCCTCCCTTGGGGCAGTTGTGACTTGTTTCATAAAACTAAAATGGAAAATGGAAGCAAAATCATGGTTTTGGCCATAGATTTCTCTGTGACAAGTAATTTTTCTTGATGTGGGAGTAATTATAGCTTTTTTACATGTCACAAGAATCTGAAGCTATTGTAAAGCCTATAGTGAAGCTATTGTTAAATCATCATTCGTATTTGAATTCTTGCAAGTGTCTTTTTACTCCAAATGCACTCCAACTGAAATAAAGAGTTCAACACAGAGAACATCAATCTTAAACATTTCAGAAAGAGGAGAAATGAGAGCAGACTGAGGTGGTTCTGGGAGCAGTCACAGGGCTGTTTATATAGCACCAAACCATGGTTTGGCATGCTATCTAAGTGACCCAATTCTAAAAAGCTATTTGGTAGCCCAGGTGTTGCCCTCCAGATTATCCCTGACCATTGGCCAAACTGGCTGGGGAGTGGGAGTTCAATCATATCAAGAGGGCACCACATTGACTATCCCTGTGTTTCAGTGTCAGTAACAAATTTTGCTGTCTACTATCCACATTTAGATTATAAGCCACAAGGCAGGACCCCGTTTTCATCTTATTTTGTACAGTCAAAGTGACAATAATAGCACTATATGTGTATTTTAGCTAGTTCAACAGTCTTTCCAATGTCCTCTGTTCCTAATAGACATCCATAAACCTACAGTGGCCAACTGCTAGTGCCCCCAACCCTCTGGCAAAAAGAGTGCCCAGTGGCACATATCCCCTGAGTCTCTTAAATGCCCCAGAGAAAATACAGCACATGATGACATAAGGTCATTTTAAGGGAACTGTACAGAGCAAATATGGCTGCCCCCATTGTTTTCCAGGGACATTTTGAGGTTCTGCTTTTAAAGTGCATGGCACAAAACAAAGACAGATCACCCAGCTACCTCACCTAATAGTAAGTAGTCCCCCCTCCACACACAACATTCATCCCCCTCCCAGTCCCTGAAAGGTTGATTTAATGCTTGGTGTACAATTCTCAGCCACTTACATGAAGCTACGCTGGTGGAGGAAGTGAATTAGATAAGGGTTGTCAATTCTCAATAGCTCCCTCCCACTTATCCTTTATTTTAAGAAACAAAGTACTCTAATATCTTGTTCTAGTCTTAGGAAGGAGCCGATGGAACAGGTCACTATCACAGCACCAAGGACAGCTCCTAGTGATAAACTTGCTCCAACAAGAGTGGAATGTGAACTGAGGCCTTGTGAGCTCTGCCTCCAGTCCATCTCTCCTCCTTTTTCAGAACTAGAGTCTGGCCTGAAGACAGGCGATTTTCTTGCACTCTATGACATCTCACCTAGTGCACTCCCTGCACCATTGGACTAAAAAAGGTAGCATGGCAGATGCTTGGAAGGCACCCATAAGGATCCTGGCTTTGGTTCTATGGGCCCTGATGCTGTGGTAGCTGGGTCAGTAAGCTTCTGCCTGCCAGCCTTGGGTTCAGTGGTCCTCTGATCACCAGCATCCAGTTCAGAGCCAGGAAATGTCTGGCTCCTTAGCAGTTGACAATGTAGCCTCAAACTCTGTCCTGATTAACAGGGCCATGAAAATCAGTTGAAGTCTGGGACATGGTTGAGCGCTTGCTTTTCTCTCTATGCAATGGCTTCTACCCCAGTAATATATTGGAGTGAATGCCATTATTTCTTCCACATTCCTGAAGGGCTGTCATTGATTCTTAAGGGAAAAGTAAATCACTGTGCTTGAAGACAATGCTGTAGTGGATATAAAATGTGCGTATCCCAACTTTGGTGCTATAGCCCAGCCTTTCTCAACTTGTGGGTCCCCAGATGTTGTTGAACTACAACTCCCATCACCCCTAGCTAGCAAGGCCAGAGCTCAGGGATGATGGGAGTTGTAGTCCAACAACATCTGGGGACCCACAGGTTGAGAATCGCTATAGACACTAATAATGGGGACCCCATGGGGGAATAATGCCTATCTGCCATCTTGTGAAAGCAATCCCAGGCTTGCAAGGAACAGAGCAGCTCATTTTTCATGCTCCCCACCAATACCAATGCAAATGTGCCACCCACTGTTCCTTCTCAGACTGCATTGAATTTGTAAGAGGAGAAGACAGGACCAACAAGACAAGCCCAGCACTGAAGTGCAACCCCTCATGCTGCATGGGTTATTACTGCTTGAGTAACAACATGCCTTGGAGATATTGCAGGTTCGGTTCCATACCGCTGCAGTAAAGTGAATTTTGAGTTACGCAATTTTTATTGTTTCCAATTGCATACAGAAGTTATGTTTGCACTATACCGTAGTCTATTAAGCCAGCCCCCCACCCCTGGTTGCAGGGATGGGAGGGGGAAAACTCAGCTCCAGGCCTAGCCAGCTCCACTTCCATGGCCAGACGAGGGGTAGCGGTGGTGGGGACCTTTTCCCCTAGAAGCAGACTGGCTGCCTGCAGCTGCACCCACATCCTCAACAGGAGCAGTATCTCTGAAGCACAGTAAAATAAGGTATGACTGTTTTTCCTCAAATAAGTGCCCCCCTCAATAATGAGCTGACTACACACCTAACAGGAGAAGGGGGAACTTGGCTGAGGTATGTGGCACAGAAAAGAACCTAGGTTATCTCAATCACCCTGTTTTCAAAAAACACAAATGAGCACCCAGTTTCCGATTTCCCATGCAAAATCATAAGGCCAATGCCATAGTTCCATTTCTCTAGACTGAGATTCAAACCTTTGTACCATTTCCCTTTTAAGTGTTCTCTCTCTGAACTATTGGACTGCTCACAGGGACCTTGTTATGCTAAGTTATATTCTTCCTTGTCCAACTGGCTTCCTTCCCTCTTCCTTGCACAATGTTTGCTCCAGTCACAAAGACAATACCAAATGTGCTGTACTGCAACAATGCCTGTGTTGACGCTTTGGTGCCGCAGAAGAACTAACTGTTCTACTGGGGTGGGGCGGGGTTGTCATCTCTCTTTCTTCATGCAAGTCTCCTACCCACTAGGCTATGAAGTAGGCTGACTGCTGTGTTTAGAATGAAAATCCTTCCTTTCCTGCCTGACCAAGGCTTTTGTTAATGTCCATGGCCAAAAATGTTCTGCCCAGATGGCTGCTGGCAGCATTTTGTGTGGCAGGGATTCAAATCCACACCCGAGAGGAGCCCTTGAGATTGTGACTACAGGTGTCAAAGTCACAGTCCACCTGCTTATTGGGCTACAGAATGCCTGTGATTGGGAAATGCAGTGGGCTTCTCTTGGCAACATATAGGAGGGGGATTGACGGCACAACTCTGTGATACAGGACACGCTTTGAATGCAGATGGAAAATCCCACATCTCCAATTAAAAAGTACAGGCATAAATTCATCTGCCTGAGCCCTTGGAAAGTTTCTCCAACCTAACTAACTGAGCTAGCTGTATCAGCAGTTTGACACAGTGGTCTGGTTCACATGCCACAATAAACCAAAGTTAAAAACTCTAAAGCTCCTGTTGCACTGTCCCTAGCTCCTGCTGTTGTCACACCAAGGACAAAACAAGCTAGATTTTGGCTTGCTGTGCCATCTGAAAGGGTTCAGACAACATAAGCAGTCAAACTCTGGCTTGTTTTATCTGTGGCGCAGCATAAATGCGGAAAGAGCACTATGAGAACTCTTGGTGTCACTCATTGCAAAGATCTGGCTTAATCACTAAAAGCTATTTGGTTGGAAAGACTAGAAAATAAGATCACAATGCTTTAAGGAGCACAGGTGATACCTGATAGTTCTGCAGTAGGATGAGGCTGAGGTAGAACTCACTAAAGGCCAGTTTCAGGTCTCTGATGTTCCTGTGCTGAACACGCTCCTCATGGGACAGGTGGAAGACTGGCATTTTACGTTGCCGCAGTGTGGTGAGACCACTGTTTTCTCTCTGTGCATCCAAAGTAGACTGCAGTTCATTCTGTAGTGTAGCAAACCTGCGCTGAGCTTCGGCAAGCTTCTCTTTAGAAGGGAAGAAGAAAGCAACAGAGTGTGATCATACAATATTACAAATGAGTACTCAGTCAAGTTTGTCAGGATATTTTCTTAGGAACTCTGTATGAACACATGCACATTATGTTGCATTTTTCTAACTGTCTTGACAGGAAACAAGAGTTTAACATCAGCACCTGCAGCTAAAAACTGGAGCTTTCACCAATGAAAAATGGGAGGGGGTAAAACACCCATGCTTTTAATGTTTTGTTTATTACTGCTTTGATGGTATGTTGTTGTTGTTTAAAAAAAGACAAAAAATCTGGAGGCTTCTTCCCTAGCCAATCAGTGTAGAAGGTGTGCCATCCCACAGTCAATTTGAGTTGTCTATAAAATTCCAAACTCAAATCAAGAGTTATGGAAATGCTTCCAATATTCCCTGAGAATGGAGAACATTTTCACCCTGTCTGCAGGTCTCCAGAACAAATACAAAACACTGGTTTTGAACATGAAACCAGTTCGCTCAACATGAGGGGAAATTCATGACCTGCACTCCCTATTTTGGCTCATACTATTACAAATTGTGAATGTATACTGGAAAAGTTTCAGCCTCTCTATGTATTCTCTGAACTCAACTTAAACCTCTGTCTGATCGTTTGTGTTGGAAGAAGGCTGCTTTTAGATTCTACAAATGACTGATGCTGCTCTATGAAGGAATTATAGTTACATTTTATTATTCATCATTCTAAAGTACACTGGGGGTGGAGGAGAAACTGGAGGGACCAGAGGTCTCCCTCTGCCCAGCCCAAAATATTTCTGCCAGCCTCTGCCCATAAGCATGGAGCTCTTTCTGTCTGCCAAAAGTGAGGGCAGAAGTACTGCCAGTGGGATTGGCACCAACAGTAGTCTGGAGAGTCCCCAAACAGGGCATATTCCAAGGGTGAGGGCAGGCTGAACTGGTCTGGGATCCACTGGATCCCAAGCCAGCCCCACTGCCATCACCTGATGCCATCTGGCTGAAATTCTACAGCCTATACTCCCAAACCTTTTCACCAGAGCCAGCAAAGCAGTGTGGTTGTGGGAGGGTTAGTAGTTGCACTGCCCAAGTACACTCTGTTGCTGTCCAGCTGGGCTATGCTTGGTCCATACCCATCTTTAAGGGTGACTCAAAATATTGATCCAAATGGCAACTTTATATCTCTAGGAGGTTCCTTGTATTTCACTCATTATCTTCTTCTTCTTCTTCTTCTTCTTCTTCTTCTTCTTCTTCTTCTTATCTCTAGGAGGTTCCTTGTATTTCACTCATTATATTCTTCTTCTTCTTCTTCTTCTTCTTCTTCTTCTTCTTCTTCTTAATTAAATTTGTATGCCACCTACCCATAGCACTCAGGGGAGTTCACAACATAAAATTACAATATAAAATACACAATACTTCAGACTTTTGATTCTTCGTCATAAAAGGTGGGAAAACCAGAACAAACATGATCACTGAACTAGTAGGACTTCACTGGGAGCTACAGTTTCTACTTAGGATCTAGTCCCTGGACTAAGTCAAGAGTCCCGGGCTGCTTTGGGAGGAGGGCAGGGTACACATTTAATAAATGATAATCAAAATAAATGCTTGTCCTCAGTGCCTATGCTGCTCAGAAAAGAAATCTGGAATCCAAAGCAAGCTTAATATCTGCTGTTTATTAGTACTGCACTTGTTATGACACTTGCTGGCTGTACTATTAAAAGGGAAACCTCTTTGGCTAAGACACAGGAGAAGCAATACCTTCTGGGACACCTTCCAGATTCTGTCACTGTCAGTCACATTCCCAGACTGCCCGAAACTTCCTGACCTGACAAATGAACTTCTATTGCTGTGAATCTGTAAGGCTGACTATACAAACAAATTCTCTCCATATAAACAGAAGGTCAGCAGCCAAGGTGTGGTTAGTGTTTGCAATGAAGAGAACTAAATATGATAATTCAATAACCTGTCTGTGAAGGACTTTAGCCTGCAGAAGAGATGGTGAACTACATCACCCCCTCTTCCGCAAGCTTTGCTAACTTATTCAAGACTTGTGGGGGTGGAGGGGGGTGATTGTGGTTCCTCTGTGGGGAGGAGAAAGTATTTTGCATATGTTCAGATGTACTCATGTCTTAATTATTGCTTTGGATTTTCTGTGTAAAACCTAGCTGAGCACTAGCTGTATGACATAGGGTCTCATCCGATCTTAGTTTAGCACTATGGGGCTCACACACTCCCCACCCCCCAGTGTAGCCTATGAAGATGTTGGAAGCTTCTGCTTAAAAAAAAAAAAAGCTCCTTGTTATATCCAAACTTGGGGGAAGGTTGCTTATCTTAAACAAGATTGGATCTATGCACCCTGCTTATTTACTAACCAGGTTTTCCCAAGTTCAGATAGATGTTCTCGGCTGTTTCCAGTGGGGTAAGATACGTTTCTGCAGTGGCTTCACAAGGAACCTGTAACACTCTGACATGATAACAGCATCTACAGAAGATCCTTGATGTCTATCCTACATCTGAGATGGATCAGGGCCATCAAAGGAAAAGTTACAATATGTGCAGCTTTTTAGTTTGGAAAAGAGACAACTTAAAAATGAGACTACAGGGGACATGATAGTGGTGTTTGGTGGGGGGGAAATGGAAAGACAGGTTTTTCCTCTTTGATAATAAATAAGTAATAAATTTTTATTTGTACCCCGCCCTCCCTGGCCGGAGTACACATATTAGAACATGGGGTCATCCACTGAAGATAAATACTGGTCACTGTGCCATATTATTTTAAACCCATATGAAGAGATGGGCTTCATCTTAGAGCTGAATCTGCAAATCCCCCAGCTAGGGAGATAAGAAAGGGAAGATGTCAGACAAGAATAAGTGTTTTGTTTTAAAGAAATGGAAGTTCCACAAAGCTCCTGTTGAACCTTACTTCCTACTTAAAAGACCAGTTGAGTCTGGGAAACCAGTCACAATGACACATATTACACCTGTGTTAAAAGTTCTGCACTGGTTGCCTATCGGGCACTGAGCCAACATCAAGCTTCCGCTGTTGACATTTAAACCCTGAAACTTTCACATATTAGCTCAATGCTATCCTCTTACCTGAATAAAATGTGTTGATTTTGGCAAGTTCCTTTTCACAGGTTTGAAAGAATTTCTCTTCAAACTTGGCAAAATACCTTTTTACAGTGTCTTCATCTGTGACTGGGGGGAGGAGATACAAAAATAAATTTAAATAAATATATTTGTACAGAACTCATAGCACAGAAATTGATGAAATGTTCCATCTTACTCTTTCATATTTCTCTGATGGAAAAGTTACGTGTGAACTAGCAAAATTGTCACAAAGGCCTCAGACTTGAAAGAGTATTATTAATTATTAATTATCATCATCATCATCATCATCTATCAGAATTTATAGACCTATCCCCAGAGGTCTCAGCAGAGCAGTTCACAGAAAAAATCAACATAAAAGCCACTATATATATATATATATATGTATGTATGTGTATATATATGTGTGTGTGTGTGTGTGTGTGTGTGTGTATATATATATATATATATATATATATATATATTCAAAATAAAAACAACAACCCAATAACACCCCGCTCTTTCTAGTTTACATACCAAGAGAAAACAAAAAGGTAAACTAGATGAGCCCGTGACATACACAATTGGAGCCTAAAAGAGCAATTGACACCTCCTTAGCCTGATTTTATTATTGTCCCTTCTTCCCATGTACATTTGAAAGTAGTTTTCCCATTTGTTCCACCATAAAGTGATTTGAAACAACAATCTATATATAAATTCCACCAATGTGCTTGGAATTTGAGCAAGGCAAGCTGACCTCCCACGAGAAAACAATGCTTGGCAATCAGCACTGGAACCAATGTTGAACAATTCATGGCGGTTCCACGTGGATCATCATTACGAAAGGACTTATAATGAAGAATGCAAACACTCTTACCATCTCCAATGGTAAGAGAAAGGCAACCATATAATTCCCCCCAAAGAGGGTAGATAGAATACTTAAGAAAAGTAAGTTTAAAGTTTAAACTGAAGTATGATAATTTCTGGTTACACTTTATAACTCCCCCCCTCTGACATTTAAAAACTGAACAATGGAATGTGTCACGCAGACATGTTGTTGAACCGGAAGATTTATAAAACAAATGAAAACAGTTTCTGTAAGGAAGGATTAGATACAAAAAAACCCCACCACTTCCTCATTGCAAGGGACTAACGTCTTTTACAGGGCTTGATTTTACAAGATATGTTCTGTTCGCAAACGAATATGAACATTTGAGGGTTCTTCCAACAAATGTCTTTAAAAGCTAATTAAGTCTTTCCTTTCCAATATTACAAAAGCATAGCAAGAAGAGAGAAACATTCAACATCCTTAAGGACAAGAGAGAAATTTCCCATTGTGGAGAAGCAAAACCACATGACGACGACTGCAAGAGGCAGCATGAAAACATTTGCAGAAACTGCAGTAAGTCCTGTTCCTCGTAAACTAGTATGCAGGATGTGTGCATGGGTAGAACAGAACAGAATGAGGTGCACCAGAGCCTGATGAGGAAGATTTCAATTTACACATCTGCAGACCTAAAACTGTACTATGGTAGTGAAGAACATTTGATTAGGGAGATCCAAGTTCAAATTCCATGGCTGAGCAGGGCTCAATACTTACAGGCTTACATGGTGTCAAGGATTCATTTTCTTGAGTAGCTGAGGCAAATAAGGGTCAGTTACGCCTGACAAAGTCAGTTCAGACCCAACGCCAGCCATAGTTTAATAACTGGTACCTTGGTTTCCAACCGCTTTGGATAACAACTGTTTTGGATTACAACCACGTCAAACCCGGAAGTGGATTGGATTTGGATCACAACCTATTTTTTGGGATTACAACCAATTGGGGGGGGGGAGGCCCCATTGGCGAAAGCGCTCCTTGGGTTACAACCTGTTTTGATTTACAACCGGACCTCTGGAATGGATTATGGTTGTAAACCAAGGTACCACTGTATTGTGGGATCCTGTGCTCCCTCCTTGCTCTTCCCCTCTGTTTTACAAGGGCCCCCCTGTCTCCATTGACTCAGAGATACATGTCTGACCCTTACCAACGGTGATCAAAGAAGCTCCTAAGTTACCTTTTGGAAACTAAATTACTGTACACCGTCATTGGGTGATCTCTGTAGTAGTCTATGAAAGGTTACATTTTCAATCAAGTCTCACTTTTGTGCTGGATATTAACAGCAAGCAAGTAGCCTTGCTTAAAGCATCACCCTGTCTATCTGAGTATTTGTCGTCGTCCCCCGTCCCCCCCACTCACACCATTTTGTTGTGGGGCCTCACTTGCATACAGCAATAGTGAACTCATTCTTTAGCGTCTATATAGCCAAAATGGCACTATCCACGCAGGGAGGCCTGGTGGAGTCACAAGCCGTACAAAGAATCTTTAGGGAAAGGGTCCTGAAAACGAGTGAGGGGCTGGACCAGCAGAATGAGAAATGAGCCACCTGACGAGTTCCTGGCTAAAGCAGTATACAAAGTTCAAAGCTCATTCTTAGCCACTACACAGAACGTGGTACATAGAGTTATGCAAAAGCATGAAGGTATTTGAGAGACAAAAGTAAACCTTGAACACAAGGCAGAGCTTTAATTTTATACAAAGATTTATTCCGCATTCATAAGCCGTAAACATCTAAATGGAGCAGGGTCATATTAAAGCTGACCTGCACAAACACTTTTCATAACGCTTACTTTCTAATCTGTTTTCACACAGACGCCTATTTACTGGCTTTCAACAGGAGTGCAAGCAATACAACCTGCCATCAAAAGGTTTCCCTTTGCTCCCTTGGCAGCTCAATAATTTAACTGTGCTAGAGTAGTGCTGCTCAAGGCTACTGTGCATTTATTTTGTTCAAAGCCAGCCAGGAAAAAGATGCAAAAGCCTTTCTAGGATGCCAAAAAGTTGGCTAAGCAGCTCCATGACAATAGATGTAGTTTTCAAAAGTTGGTTTCCAAAAGAATTCCTTTGGATTTTTTTTTTTATTCAAATCTTTATAGAGTGGTTGCCCATGGATAGGGCATCTAAGGAAAATCAATCAACATTGCAGGCTTGCTGCTATCTCCCAGAGGTTGCTATCTAGAAGCTGATTTAATTTTATAGATTAGAAAAGAACAAAGTGCTTATGCAACAGAAGCTGGAGATATGTGCCTGATTGGCATTTTATGCTGCTTTGATTCATTTAATGTACTTATATTTTTATTGCATATTTATTTTGTACTAGGAAGTGTTTTTATTTGCTAATGCTTTGCGGTTATTGTGAGATGCTCAGTCTGGTGGCATACAAATACTGAAACAAAAAAAACACACACGCCCAAAAATCCATCCCTTGCTGCAAAGGCTGGCATATTTTAAGCTCCTTTCTTACATCATGAAGATTGCAACAGCCCATAGAAGGTTACATGGCTCATCCTTGAGTAGCATGAGACGCCTTATGTAGGAATAGTCTGTGCCATTATGACCATGCTACAACCACCCTAAAACCTGCAGCACACCAATGTGGGAGTCATTTAGAGAACTGGTCTCTAAGTTAGTTAAGATTTCATTGTGGAAAAATTTCAGATGGACTATACCGTTTGTCACTTATAGAAGAGAAGAAATGAAGTAAATAGGAAAGGAGGAGAGAGAAATGTGGGGGGGGGGGAGGGAAGGAAGGAAGGAAGGAAGGAAGGAAGGAAGGAAGGAAGGAAGGAAGGAAAGAAACATAAAACAGAACTAAAAAACCACAATACACCAATATCCAAACTAGGTCTCATGGCTAAGTTTTAAGTACTAGAGCAACTAAAAAAATGTAACTAAATATACTTAATTCAACTGCTATGCAAAATTTGTATTACATTGTATTACATTATTCAACTGAAAGAAAAATGTACTACAACTTGTTCCAGGGCTTCTAGTTTACTTAAATGGGGAAAAATCAGGTGCATATCTGTTACAGATGTATTGGTCATCTATCACATACAGGTCCAGTGCCTATGCAGAGAAATGTTCAGAACTTTCTAAAGTCTACAAATTACCACTCCACTCACATGCATCATGTGAATGCTACAGGGAAGGGTTCTGTTCTGTTCTCCTTTGACTGCCTTGGGAGAATCAAGTCCCATTCTCCAGTGACCTTAGTCCATGTGCCAGGATGAAAATGCTTCCCAATATTTGATGAGTAATGCTGAACCGGATTTTTGGCAAGGCCTGAACCCCAAAAGATGGAAAATAGGTGGTAGAAATGCAACAGTCATAGAGTTTTGTGCGTAACTAGAATTTTAAACACTGTACCCAGGACACAAGTCCAGACTTGCAACCTTCCTAAAGCAACTGCAGCAGGGCAAAATACAAGACTATAACAGAGCACTGTGTGGTCACCCACATTCTATTACAGTAACCTCTGAGCAGACATACCATTTCATCCAGCCTTCATTCAGGCACAAGGCACTGTCAGCTGATCAATGCCACCCAAAGTATGCAGAAATGAATAATCAACTGGGCATATGCATCCCCCAAATCAGCTTTGAGTCGCTTGTACCTCTTGGAGAGTCTTCTCTATGAGAAAGCTGTTGTTGCTGTTGGTGACACCCACCTGTCTCAAGAGACAACAGAGTGCACCTCCAAGGGCGATGGCAAACCACTGCATTAGCAGCACAGAAGTGACCTCCCTGGGGTGCAAGCCTGGGCAGTTTATATGAAGATCCTGGGCTGCCCAGATGACAAGACTCCCCTCTCGGCCTCACTGCTGTGGTCCAAAGGAAAAGCAGAGCAATACATTTGGCACCAACTTGGCTGCAAGAGTTGCTGGAAGGAGGTGTAGGAGGTACCATCCAACTGTCTTAAGGACCCCACTCTGGATTTGTGACAGGTTTAACCTTTAGCCTTTTCCTCCCCTGGAAATCTCCCTCCAGGCAACCAAGGTTTAGGATTAGAGTTTTCCTTCTCCTACCTTCCCAGGTTGACAAGTTCCACCTGCCCCTCACTTCCCTCTACAGCACAGGCAGAAACTGCCTTCTTGTGAGAAAGTAGCGTGTGCATATTTGATATGCCTAAGTTCCTTATTCATTTCTACATATTTAGGCTACTGTTGGCACTGAGGTCATCATGCTTGACAAACAAAAGCACTGGGCTAGATGCAATGGTATCCCAATTCAGAACACCGTTCTGGGGTGTGGGGGACCATACAAAGCTTTCTGGATCAGAAATTCCTTGTGCTGGTGCTACCTTAAGCAGATTGCTTCATCAGGATGCATGGCATGACTTGCACTGGGTAATATCTATGTAAATTGGTTAAACACAAAACCATGTGATTGCTGCAGGTCCATCAACTATTTTTTTGTCACTTGGAGTCAGATCTTGACAAAAATCACACTCAGTGTTATTCATACAAGGTAAAAATTCACCCTTTGGGGGTAGAATGACTCAATGCCCATCTTCTCCTTTAGATTCTCTTCCTGCTGTCCTAGTTGTAGCCTCTGCTTAATTTCGGTTTCTATTATTTTTGTTCAGGAAGCATTTTCTCACACTCAGGATGCAAAAGACTTAATTCAAGTAATGTTGAGGGCACAGAAGTAAATGGCAAGTACAGACTGACATGACAGCTGTCTCCTTTCTAGGAAATGTGCACAAAGTAGCCTTGTGTCTGCTGCCAAAAATTCACAAAGCAGGTGCATTGCAATAGATCTTGTTTGAAAACATGTCTCTGGGAGCATGTTCTATTAGCTTCCAGTGCCATACCTTCTAAGATTTAATGTATGTTTTCAATATCTCTCTGCTACGTTTGTGCACCACTTGTTGCCAGGTCTCAGTTTCTAAAAAGTCATTAAGGCTCTTCCACCACTGCAGGAGATGATGCTCCTCCCCCCAAAACAACAACAACAACACAAAGAAAGAGTTTTAGAGAGTACTAACAAATGAAAAAGCAAATAACCTGGGGCTGGTGAGAACTGTAGTCCAAAAAATCTGGCAACCACCAGGTTGGGGAAAGTGCTCTAGAGCTAAGATCAAGTGTTGAGATCAAGTGTTAGAAACTCAGATATATATATATATATATATATATATATATATATATATATATATGTGTGTGTGTGTGTGTGTGTGTGTGTAGTGTGTTTGTATATATATATATATATATGCATGCTACGCATCAAATGGCTTCTTAAACCAGGAATGCCTAGCTGCCATTTTTGGGCCAGATGGCTCAAAAGTCATATTTTCCAATACAACGTTTTGGTTCCTGAAATTCATTCTGATTCTGCAGATAAAATATAATGGGTAGAATTCTACAGGATGTGTTGCTGGTGTGTGGAAACAGTAAAGATCCAAGAATCCCCAGGTATGCACCTCCAACCTCCAAATGGTAGAGATTCCCCCACCCTCTCTCTGCGTGCCCTTTAAATCTGTTCTAGAGGTTCCCCTAACCCTCCAGAGCAAATTTAGGGGGCAGAGAAGTTCCACTGCACAGCTAAAACACCTTACGCTTGTGGAGCTGTTTTGCTGGATGCCTCCCACTGCTTTAAAACTACTGGATTAAACTGGTCTTCATCTGGTACAACTGAGTCAAGCCCTGATAAATGGTGCATTACACCAACAACCCTAATACAGTGTTACTGTTTAAAGAGGGTATAGGAAAAGGAAAATGAGAGAGGGGAGGACACAGATAGAGAGAGAAGAGACATATAAAAGCAGACTCCCACTCAGAAAAGGCAGAAGCGTAATTTTGAACGCACAGATAGGTTCCGGGGGGGGGGGGGGATGGCGATGAACACCAAAACAACATTTCTAGGAAATGCAACTCTTCTAGGGGGTAAAACCTATTAGAAGCTGTCATTCTGCAATTGGGATAAACATTTTTTGGGGACATGAACTGTCAAGTCATATTGTTACAGACCCCAAAGTAGGCTGTAAACAGCTTTGAAATCCAGCATGTTTAAAAGGATACTGAAGAAAAACAACTGAAAAGCTTTGTCCATGCCAAAAGGCCTTTAAGGGAGCACAAAATCTTGAACTTCTGCCAAATTCATTCCTCTGCTTTCAGACTAGGTGGCCCAGATTTCACATTTCATTTCAACTTGCTTATACCGAATTTTGTACTTTGAGTCAGTTTTAAACCTCCCTATTCACACCTTCAGTGAAGAATAATCACATGGTTGGCACACACAGCATTAGCACAACCTGCCATTGATTCAATTTTGCTACTTAGTTATTTACAACCAAATCCCAGGGTAGGGCAGTGGTCTCGAAACTTTTTGAGCACATCTGCAAACTATTGAAATTGTTGTGGGCACCATGCATACCACAACCAAGCAAGGCATTACTGAAATCTGGACATGCCCTTTACACCTAGTTTGGAGTTATCCATTGTTACAAGAGGAGGGGGAGGGGAAAATCACAGGCGTATTGAAAAGAAATTGGGCTACGCTATACAAAAGCTCTGATAGAACCTTAAAAACTGCTAGATAAAAGCATTTTGATACAGGAATAATAAACTGATTAAGGAAGAACTACAGCTGAGAGCTGTATCTAGGAATTCTCAAATGTTGTTATAGTCACTGTTGCTATATATCACTGCTGTGATACCCCATGAGTGCAGAAGAAACACAAAGTACTGGGCAACTTATATTTTATTTTACTTAACTCAGGTGGCTGAAACAATTTCATAACCTCTACATAGCTATAGAAATAGGTCTTTGTGCCTGAAGAAATACATTTTTTTAAAAATGAAAGAAAAGGTATTGGCGGCATTGGTTGCCAAGAACATGACTTTACTCTGCACATAGTGAGAAATCACTCTCTGCAGGAGCATCAATTTGAATATATGTAAATGCTTAATCAGCCGCCAGAAACGTTGCCACATTTAACATAGGCATAAAGCTTAATTTGGTCACCAGTGATCTGATTAAGTAATATTCCATATCCCCTGAGAAAGAGTCACCGCCTCTTCCCACATGGGTGACCTGAGTTTGTTATGAATATTTCAGGAAACCCCTATAACTGAAGCAGGAACTTTGTATTATTATATCTGCTGGTACCTGTCCACTAAGCTTGTCTCAGAGGCCACCTCCCTTCAGTAAGTGATGTTCTTTAACTGCATTGCATAGGTGAAAAAGTACTTACTGTATAAGACTCACTTTTTCCCTCCTAAAAAGTAAGGGGAAATGTGTGTGCATCTTATGGAGCGAATGCAGGCTGCACAGCTATCCCAGAAGCCAGAACAGCAAGAGGGATTGCTGCTTTCACTGCACAGCGATCCCTCTTGCTGTTCTGGCTCTGAGATTCAGAATATTTTTTTCTTGTTTTCCTCCTCCAAAAACTAGGTGCGTCTTGTGGTCTGGTGCGTCTTATAGAGCGAAAAATACGGTGCCTTTGTGTACCCTGAATCTTCCAGCATTCAGCTTCACTGGATGACTCCAAGTTCCAGTATTCTTCCGTCTCTCAAAATATTCTCATTCTGGGATATCAAATGAAGCTGAATACAGTGGTACCTCTGGTTGCGAACGGGGTCTGTTCCAGAGGCCCGTTTGCAACATGAGCAGAACGCAACCCACGTCTGCATGTGCGCGGGTCGCGATTTGCCACTTCTGCGCACGTGCGTGACGTCATTTTGCGCGTCTGCGCATGCGGCAAAACCCGGAAGTAACCCTTTCCGGTACTTCCGGGTCGCCGCGGGACGCGACCTGAAAATACTCAACCTGAAGCAAACGCAACACGAGGTATGACTGTTTTGGAAAATTTGGAACAGATGAAAGAAAGTTATTTAAGCTAAAAATCCTCAAATACTGCAATCTTTCCTCATAGGAGAATTGCTCCAATCCCTTGATCATTTTGGTTTCCTTTCTTCTGAAGCTATTCCACCTCTACAAGGTGAGGTATTCCAAGTGCAGTATTCCAAGTGCAGCTGGCAGTTTTATTTTCAAAAAAGTAATTATTATTTTTTAAAAAAATCAGTCTTGGATTCCACCTCACTGCTTTAAATGTTGCAGAGCTGTGACATTCCAGACTGATGGCATCAACTTCATGTCACATTTAAAAAATAAAATAAAATCTAGACGCATAGTACAGTGGTACCTCTAGTTGTGGACACAATCCGCTCCGGGGTGGTTTGCACCCCGAAAAGTCTGCAACTAGAGCGGCGCTTCCGTGCAAGCGCGGAGGACGATAGAGCACTTCTGTGCATGTGCGAAGTGTGAAGAACACTTCTGCACGCGTGGCAAAACCCAGAAGTATACACTTCCGGGTTTGCTGTGTTCGCAAGCCAAAAAGACGCAACATGAACCTAACGCAACACGAGGTATGACTGTATTGAGAGCCAGTGTGGTGTAGTGGTTAGGAGCGGTAGTCTCGTAATCTGGGGAACCGGGTTCGCTTCCCCGCTCCTCCACATGCAGCTGCTGGGTGACCTTGGGCCAGTCACACTTCTCTGAAGTCTCTCAGCCCCACTCACCTCACAGAGTGTTTGTTGTGGGGGAGGAAGGGAAAGGAGAATGTTAGCCGCTTTGAGACTCCTGAAGGGGAGTGAAAGGCAGGATATCAAATCCAAACTCCTCCTCTTCTTCATCATCTATTTTTTATTTCTAGCCCATAACATTTGGGTTTAGTGAAGAATGGCCACATGACCTTGTGTGTAAGGCATTCAGCATTAAGAGAGAAGGTGGACAGTTTCAGGTAATATCATGTCTTGGCACTGCCTCCCAGGAATCAAGCAGTTTTATTATGAGACACACAAAAGGTAATGATGCATTCTCATGTTCACTGCTTAGCTTCTTGCAGCTCTTTATTGCATGCGACGTTACTAAAACTGTAAGATGCCTATTTGTAAACTAGGTTATGCTGTTAGATGCTTTATTAAAATATCATCAAGTTGGCTTTCCTCTCCTTCCATACTTACCCAGCTGTTGGGAGTGATCATGTGCATAATTAGCCAGTAGAAAACTTGAGGCATTAGTATGCCACCTTATTATGCAAGTTTGAATGTGTTGCGTTTGGTGGACAAGCCAGAAGTAATTGTGGCAATTAACAGTGCCTCGGGGATACGGAGATGCCAGTGTTTTTCCGACTGTGTACTACTAGATGGCTGATATCACAGCTTTCTTCATTTCTCTTGCTGCATTATTATAGCTTCTGTCTAATTCATTAGGATTTTTATTGTTAAGTTTATAGACAGCAACAAAAACAGACTTAATAGGCAAATCATGAAAGTTATAAACCAGCAATTAATCAAAGTAGACACAAGCTTTCTATAATGTGGTTGATGCATTTGATGCTGCTTAAAGAAGGCTGATCGCCGAAGAATTGATGCTTTTGAATTCTGGTGCTGGAGGAGACTCTTGAGAGTCCCATGGACTGCAAGAAGATCAAAACTATCCATTCTGAAGGAAATCAGCCCTGAGTGATCACTGGAAGGACAGATCCTGAAGCTGAGGCTCCAATACTTTGGCCACCTCATGAGAAGAGAAGACTCCCTGGAAAAGACCCTGATGTTGGGAAAGATGGAGGGCACAAGAAGAAGGGGGCGACAGAGGACGAGATGGTTGGACAGCGTTCTCAAAGCTACAAACATGAGTCTGACCAAACTGCGGGAGGCAGTGGAAGTCAGGAGTGCCTGGCGTGCTCTGGTCCATGGGGTCACGAAGAGTTGGACACGACTAAACGACTAAACAACAAAAGCCCTAAAGTAAGTTTTAGGTGGAGAAACAAACTGCATTTGGACTGAGGCAAAATGGCCGCCCATATTCACCCCCCACACATAATTTTGACTGTCATTTGTGGGGCCCTGGAACGTTGAAAGCCATTTGCAGTCCTCCCCCTTCTCTAGTCAACTAGTGCATTTTCAAAGGGAAGGGATGGCATCATTTGAACTCCAGAACAACAGTTTGCAAACACTTTGACACTTCAAAGGAGATCAACTCTCCTCAGTCTGCAAGTGCTTTGTCTCCTTAGAGCAGGGGTCTGCAACCTTTAAGACAAAAAGAGCCACTTGGACCCGTTTTCGAAGGGGAAAAAAAACTGGGAGCCGCAAAACCATTGCGACATTTAAAACAAATATATCTCCGGAGCCGCGATCTGACAGCGGGCGGGAAGGTGACGTCGGGACGGTGCGTGACTAACGCACGCACCGCCCCCATGCGACATCACAGCCAGTACAGTGCCCGCCACAGTGGGGAGTGTCGGGGCGCACAATGCGCCTCCTCCCCTCGCTAGTATCCGCCCCGGAGCCGCGGCAAAGGTGTAAAAGAGCCACATGCGGCTCCGGAGCCGCAGGTTGCAGACCCCTGCCTTAGAGTGTAGTGCACTCCTGATTGGTTAGAATTATGTATTTGACTATAGTGTGAGTGGTCATTATGATCTTGGAAGATGTTCAGTAGGGCCAATTCTGGGGTGAGTTCTAATACCTGTTTAGCTATTTTGCATATCTCTTACAGGACTTGCTGTCCAGAAGGGTTGGGTTTTAGGGCATTCCCACCACATGTGGAGGTATTTGCCTGTGGAGGTGCAGCCTCTCCAACATCTTGGTGAGGTTCCTGGGCATATCTGCGCCAGTTTCTATAATGTTAAGTACCACCTGTAGGTGAGTTTCAGAGTGAGTTCCCTTCTTTTGGCTGATATGGACTTAAAGGGAGGTTTATACCACATTCTAGTCCATTGGGTGGGGTAATTTCATAGCCTATGTTGTGCTCCCATTGTTCTTTGATTGAGTCGGGGGTGTGTGTGGAATTTTGGAGCAGTATTTTGTATACTGTGGATACATCCCTTTACTATGTCCCTCTGCTGTCCACTATACAAAAGAATATAAGCAGCACCACCTGACCCCTCCTCTCCCCCCTCTTCTTCTTATACTGTAATCAACACTAATGTCTCACAACAAATGCAACTGATTTGTAAGAAAGACTGTACAACCTGAAATAAGACAAAATGCATGTACTTTTGTAAACCAAGAAAATCTTTATGTATTTGACTAATTAAGGATATACTCCCTTACTCTAACTTGCTACATCTGTCTCCAGTGACAGCACCATCACTCACATGTAATCTCTGATTGTAGGAGTTTGCTCCAAAAAGTAGAGATTAAAGTTAGAGGTAATACTGAAGCAACAGAAGCAATTTGGGAAAACAGTGATTGTCAACAGTACCCCCACCCAAAAAAATCTGGAAGCTATTTTAAAGTGTCTTTTAAAACACACTGTTGGTAGTATAATGTTGTTGAGTACCAACCCTATGTTAAAGTCATCTTACAGATGAGTTAGGAACAGCTGAAAACATATTTTTTGCCTAATGAGAACTTAGAGGCACTACTTTGAATAAAGACAGGCCTGGTTCCACATCAAGAGGGTATCAGAACCAGTAAAGTACTGGAAGTGCCTTTATTCCAAAACTTTGCAATTTACTTTGCAGATGTTGACTGAGAATGATTCAGAGAACCGTTTGTTTGGGTAAGGGAAGGCTTTTTTTATACATTTCCCAGAAGGAACAGGGTGTAATCGCAATAGAGAAAAGATAATAATGAAGGAGTATGTTGACAGTTTAATTTAGGGTCGAGCAAAAATGGCCTTCCAGCCCTATTTGCAACTAGTGAATTGGGTGGCAGAGTTTTCCCAGGTATTCTCGGGGCTGGGGCTGGGGCAAGGGGATAGGGCAAGGGCAAGAATCTTCTTATTTATTTATTTAAAGATTTTTATTGAAGACTCTTCAAGAGACTGGGGAGGCTGAAAAAATTAACTTTCATTAAATTTTAACTTTGTTATTACAGAATGAAACTATTTGGTGCTGGTGAATGAAGAAAAGCAATGAATTTAGAGGGGAAGACTTTTGCCTTGGCTCTTCTTTAATTACTTTGAATAATAACTAGAAAGCATCTGAGTGACTGGTTAGGGCTTTCATTCATAACTTTCCTTTTCTTCTGCCATGTCCTTTTTGTGAGAAGAAGGGCATTCTAAAAATTACCGTATTTTTCGCTCTATAAGACGCACCAGACCACAAGACGCACCTAGTTTTTGGAGGAGGAAAACAAGAAAAAAAATATTCTGAATCTCAGAAGCCAGAACAGCAGGAGGGATCGCTGGGCAGTGAAAGCAGCAATCCCTCTTGCTGTTCTGGCTTCTGGGATAGCTGCACAGCCTGCATTCGCTCCATAAGACGCACACACATTTCCCCTTACTTTTTAGGAGGAAAATAGTGAGTCTTATAGAGCAAAAAATACGGTATATACTCTCCAGGTGGGACAGGTGGCAAAACCAGGCATTATTACATCATCTCTTTCCTAAGTTACCGTACCTCTTAGGGGCTGGGGAAACCCAGCCAGATGGGCAGGGTATAAATAAATATTAATATTAATATTATTACGCTAGATAAAATCTAGACAGATTTTACACACACTCAAAAGTAAGTGTTAACCTGCTACCTTAACTGGTTTTCAAAATGGTGTATTTGGTCTAAAAGAACTCCAGTGCTCTCAGCAAGTTACTTATTTGACCTGATGAATGATTCTCAATTTGTCCAAGACCAGTATGCATAATTAAAAATAGAGCCCTATTTCAGGAACAGGACATTTACTTTGAAAGTTCAAGCAAGTTCATATGTGCTCATTTAATCTTTAATTTTTTTGTTTCACATAAAATTTAATAAGTTCTTTCTTGGGTTAGGCCTTCTATTGTTGATTTTCTAATAGATGTATATAATGTAAGTATTATCTTTGTTCTCAGAACAAATATACTTTAACAATAGTTGACCATTATTTTACTGGTGTTTGAAGGATTTGTGTGATGCAGTTCACAGGAATATCTTTGTTATCTGTATCACTCTGGTCAATATTTCCCCTTCTCTGTTCTGGGGAACTACTATTCTTCTAATGAGTGACCTTTTAAGCAATTGAGAATATGTTTCGTGGGTAATTTTAAAAGCTTTTCTCCTCCTGTTTTCCAATATAAACAACTTTCATTCTCCAAGCAGAGTTCCTGGGAGATAGATGTTAACAGATTGCAAGTCAGACAATGGATAATTGGTCAAAAATTCAATACATGACACTAATTACAGCATTGTAGACATTAACAAAAAAAGTTTCAGGGTCTAACGCTCAGTTATATTGTTGGTCTGATCACTAGAGCTTGCAAAGCACTGAATAACAACGTGCAGACTGCTTTTAGGTTGCTTCTTGGAGACAGAGGGGTAGTGATAACCAGCATTCCCAAACTGTTGATAAGGTTTTATTCTGCCAACACTTTGGTAAAATTAGAGCTGGTTCTAGTAATATGGTAGTGCCAACTTCTGAATATGACAAAAATGAAAAATACTATTTGTATTAGCAGTGTAATAATATTTTTGAATTTCCATGAACTGGGAAATTGCATCATGTGAACAGATTATTCCATGTGATGTGGAAGTACATGAGTTATAGGCTCAGGAACCTAGGGGGAGATTATGTCAATGCCAATGCTCTAAATGTAATATGTTCTAATGATGTGTTCAGAAGAATAATGTTTTATAGTGTTTTTAAATTGCTGAATGTTTATATGTTCCTGTTTTTTGGAGATACCATCTTTGTATTGTAAATCACCTAGAGATTATGAGAGTGAACTTAATAAGCTTAATAAATAGGAACAGTTCCATATGTACCCGCTTCTACTTGTGGAGCATTATACTAATCATTGCAGGGCAAAACCACAAGGGATCTGTAACAATTTAATTGGATTGCTTTGTGAATCCATTTGGAACAATACAGGCAGGTAGAGGCAGCTGCCTGGGCTCCCCACAGCACGGAGACTGGTTGAGCATAACTGCATAATTCAGCACAGGAACAACTCAAATGTTGCCGTTGTTGTGTTTCTTACCCATCTACCACCACGAGATTGCAGAGTGGGTTACGACAATTTTTTTAAAAAAGTATTAAATACAGCTGAAACAATCTGCAGTCAAGAGGGGTTTGTGGATCCTAAAATGTGCATCTCAGGGATAAGGGTAAAGAGGCCAGGGTAAAGAGATGCACCTTCAGAATATTGGATGGGAGAGGAACTTAATAATGAAAGAACAAATTCCACAACTTAAGGGCTGCCACACAGAAGACCCTCTTTTGGGGCCAGCACCCTTCTGAACTTCTCAGAGCAGTGGAACTACCAAGAGGCCCCCTTCTGATTATCTTAACTTCTTAGTTGTTTTATAGGGGAAAAGGTAGACTTTCAGATATTTGGGACCTAAATATGTTCATGGTTGCTTTTAAAAATATGGTCATGTGACTGGGATGAAGTGAATAGACATGAAAGGATGGAAGAGCAAGTTCAGGTTGGATATTTAGAATGCAATAAGTACCACTGATGACAAATATTCTTTTTTGGTATATCAGATCATAAAAACATATGAACCTCTTTTTAAACAGGGGTATCTACAGGCGAGAGCTTCTCTCCTCATTTAGACATATCATAGCTTGTGGTTTGCATGTGGTGTAGCATAACTTTGGTGTCATGCAACTCTCGTTTCTTCTGTAAGACAAATTCAATGCACTGGAGAAACAGTCCAAATAAAGCCACGTGAGTAGAATTCTGATTGCACAACTTGGCTTTCCTGTCCCCTTCCAACTGCAGCCCTCCAACCTCCTTGAGGAGATACTTCTGAGCATCTGGGGATCCTTAACCGGCCTGGAATTTGGTGCTGAAAGTTGCAGGTACATCCAGTAGAAACTGAAGTACCTTCACACACAAGTTGTGGAGGCAAGTCATTGCTTTGTTAAGCATAAGGCACAACGTTTCCCAGGAGAAATACAGAATACTGTACAGAGTTTACTTCTCTGGAAAGCGGAAATACTGCCTTCTTTTGAAACGGTCAGCATCACAGTTAGTGGTGATATGTTTGAGGATAGTAGCATGCATCACTGTTTATAACCTATAATGCCTTAGTTTAAGTCAGTAGTAGAATAAAGGCATCCATAGAAAATTGGGCAACAATCTTGTGACTTATTTTGTATTATGAAACTAGCCGGTAGTGCATTTTTTTTAGTGGATGATACAGTTTCCATTTTACCTTTTTTTCAACACTGAACACAATACCTAACTTTTTCATAGTAACAGTGATCTGAATGAACCCAGATTGCTGATTTACAACAGGCCAATTAAATGCCAATCAGGGGTAAAAACATATTGTTCAGTCACTAGGGCGTCTAAAAGCTGATCCTCTATATATGATTTGATTGTTTGATCATAAGACTTGCATGATGGTAATAGCAGTAATCTCTACAGTGATATCTGAGAAATCTTATTCTCCTTTTGGATAACAGCTTGCTTTTTATCTTCTGAGGTGTACTGATTTTTTTTAGAATAATAATGGCTTGGATGATGACTGCTCCTTTGGGTGTATTTAAGTCATCAGTAACCAGGTGAAAATAGACCTGTCTCCTTGCAACCTTCTCTTATTTCCCATGCTTGGTTCACCATAATCTCTCTTATCTCAATACCAATTAAAAATCTCCCAGAAGTCCATTTAATTCTCTTGCCCAGCCTTCTGTCCCTTTCAGAATCTCTTCTCCAATAGATAGAAATTAACCAAGCACAAGTGTTAAGAAGCTATGGTGTTAAAGTTGTCTAGTTCTAAAAAGGAACATGACATTTATTCTAGTATGCTTTTCCCTTTCCTGCCAGGTCATAAGCATCCTCTCCAGTATAACAGGTGAGATTTACCTCTTTTCGGACAGGAACCCAAGAGGGCTCCCCCCCCCCCATTTACACCTCTTAAAGTCACATTAACTTTTCTAATTCATCTTCTGTTAATAATTACGTAGCGATTACTTTCAATCACATCCTATAATATAGATCACAAATGTTTTGACAAGCCTCATGGACATAGTTTCAACAATCTGAGTTAATTACTTTGCTGTTGTTGTTTAGTCGTTTAGTCGCGTCCGACTCTTCGTGACCCCATGGACCAGAGCACGCCAGGCACTCCTGTCTTCCACTGCCTACCGCAGTTTGGTCAAACTCATGTTGGTAGCTTTGAGAACACTGTCCAACCATCTCATCCTCTGTCGTCCCCTTCTCCTTGTGCCCTCAATCTTTCCCAACATCAGGGTCTTTTCCAGGGAGTCTTCTCTTCTCATGAGGTGGCCAAAGCATTGGAGCCTCAGCTTCAGGACCTGTCCTTCCAGTGAGCACTCAGGGCTGATTGCCTTCAGAATGGAAAGGTTTGATCTTCTTGCAGTCCATGGGACTCTCAAGAGTCTCCTCCAGCACCATAATTCAAAAGCATCAATTCTTCGGCAATCAGCTTTCTTTATGGTCCAGCTTTTACTTCCATACATCACTACTGGGAAAACCATAGTTTTAACAATATGGACCTTTGTCGGCAAGGTGATGTCTCTGCTTTTTAAGATGCTGTCCAGGTTTGTCATCGCTTTTCTCCCAAGAAGCAGGGGTCTTTTGATTTCGTGACTGCTGTCACCATCTGCAGTGATCATGGAGCCAAGAAAGTAAAACCTCTCACTGCCTCCATTTCTTCCCCTTCTATTTGCCAGGAGGTGATGGGACCAGTGGCCATGATCTTAGGTTTTTTTATGTTGAGCTTCAGACCATATTTTGCACTCTCCTCTTTCACCCTTAAAAGGTTCTTTAATTCCTCCTCACTTTCTGCCATCAAAGTTGTGTCATCTGCATATCTGAGGTTGTCGATATTTCTTCCAGCAATCTTAATTCCGGTTTGGGAATACTTTGTACACAGTGACTATTTAGACAGTCATTGTGACTAGTATACAACTGGAGCTATTAGCTCTTATCACTGGTAGTAATATGATACCACAACTGGTGAAAAAAGGAGGCGGGGGGAGAAGCTGCAGACTAGCTGTATAGTTGAAACCAGGCAGTTTTTATCTTCATTAAATTGCTATCCTGCCCTTCCTTCCGAAGGAGCTTAAGGCATGCTGAACTAAAAAGATATAATCATATTAAAACCATAGCCACCGACTAAAATTCTGTCTCAAAGTACAAAACATAAAAACATAATGTCACTAAACAGATAAATTCCTTATTCCTGTGATGTACTATTAGAAGACGGTGATTGTGGTAAAATGAGATCTAGACCGGGGTGGCTAACCTCCTTTTAGCCTCAGTGCCACATTCACCCTTGGCTAACTGTCTGACGGGCAAGTGCCAATGGTGGGTGTGACCACTCCACACCCTTGCCTTTTTGGACATGTGCAGCCAACAACCCCCCTCCCAGCTGATCTGCACAGATCATCTGATGAGGGAGTTATCATGCCTTCTCTGCTCATCAGGTGATTGATCTGGAAACCAAGAAGTGAGCAGTTTGGATCCCTCTCAGGGTGCTGGGCTTCACCCATAATCTTACATTTACTTTAATTTTTGTTTTGTGCTTGCAAATCCCTCTCCCCACCCCCAAATGGCAGGGATTTGCAGGGGCAGAAAAAATCACTGGGGGTTAGATTAGGCCCTCTAAGATGGCATTAGCCACCACTGGTCTGGAAGCACCATGCAGAGCAGGCTTCCTCAAACTCGGCCATTTTTGGCCTACAACTCCCATGATCCCTAGCTAGCAGGACTAGTGGTCAGGGATGATGGGAATTGTAGTCTCAAAAACATCTGGAGGGCCGAGTTTGAGGAAGCCTGATGCAGAGCAATACCAAGGTTTACAAAGTGAAGGAGAAAGAAAGGATGTAATAAAATGACAATGGTTACCTGTTACAGTCAGAGAAAGAAGAGAGAAGGGGTAGCTTTCCTGATATTCTAGGCAAGCAACCAGTGGTCCATGAATCACCTCTAAACAGAAAAGCACTTCTTGAAAGAGAGCTCTAGGCTTGTCTTATCTTAAGCTTCCTGACAAAGAGAAATGTGGAGAAGAGGCAAGGAGAAGGGATCTAGCTGGGACTGAAGGAGTCTGCTCTCCTGAGCACCCACAAAGACAAGCAGGCTTAGAAGGGAGAAGTGTGGTGCAGCCTCCTAAAGAATCTTCCAAAGCTGAGCAACTTGACGTCTAAAGGTCAAGGCAACCTTAAGCTATTTTAATGTTTATGGTTGCACCCAGCAATGTTGCTCAACTGACAACAGAGCTCAGCTGACAGAGAAGACTGTACAGTCAGTGAAACAGGAAGGGAAAGAGTTTTCAGGGATTCTTCCTTCCTTGCTACAGTCCCCAGCACCAGAAATGTTCTGCAGAGTTTGCCACCCCTCTGTAACAAGATTTAGATGGGATGGGGAGGTTTCCTTCCTACTCCTTTGCCTTACCACCAGCTGTTGGACACAACCCAATGAGTGGGCAAAGAATCTCACACATTTTGCATGGGAGTACACAAAACACAAGAACGTCCATAGATACTTTCTCCAGAAGGCAAAGTAGTTGTCCATGTCAATATTTCATGTTGTGTGGAAGGACACAAAGCACAGTATTTCATGCAAGCCATCAACTGGTGATTGGTTCCATCACTATGCCACGAAGCATAGTGAGCCCTGGTCATAAGCAACTAGGGCTGTGTACACACTGTACCTTTAAAGCACATTTCCCCTCTCAGCAGCTGGAAATTATAACTGTGGGGGATAAACTACAGTACCCAGAATTCTTTGAGGAGGGAAATGTGCTCCAAATGTGCTCTGAAGGTATAGTATGTTCACAGCCTAGCTCCCCTGAAACAGAACAAACTGTTCTCAGATCTCAAGTTGGAATTCAGATGACTTTCTATCCAAGAATGTATTGCATACCCAACTGCCAAGTACTCACTTCTCCAACTTCACACTGCTATCATTTGAGAGTAACTATTTCAAGTAACTAACTGCAAAACAGCAACATTGATTGGAGAGAGCAACAGAGGTCTAGGCAAGACTCATACATTTTAGTTATTAGAATTCACTTCTTCTACAAGACAAACCTTAAAGGCTGGCTGCCAGTTTCTTTCATAAGTATCTGTTTAGCTTGTTAGCCAGCCTCTATTTCTCCTTGCAACCAGCAGGTGCTGTTTACCTTATTCAAACATCAGCACAAGTGAAGGAGAAATCCATCACTACTGCAAGCCCTCTGCATTTGCTTATAAGAAAACCGGAATCCTTGTACAGCACAGAAGAGAAGTAGCAGAAGAAAGTTTCTTCCCTTCTCCATGCCACAGTGAAACAACTCTGTTATCAGATGGCCAAGGACGCTCGTGCCTGCTGAGAGGAATTGGGGATGCCTTTTCTCAGCACTCAACACTAAAGCCTCAATGCCAGGAAATATGCCAGTTTATGAATTATATTCAATAGGCTTACACTTCAACACTGTAGATACCTTTTCAGTGGCAATCGTACTTTCCCTGCTTCTCTCTCTCACCTGGGTGCCAGGTATGTCTCTCAATATGGGAAGTATAAACGCAACAAATGTCAACTTTGTTATCAAATGAAACTATCTGTCCTTTCATACAATTCAACTGCTATTTGGTACATTTTAAAAATGTAGGCTGCCAAACATAACCACACAAAGTCTTTCTACAAGGGGTTTTCTTGCACTGCTTTACTCAAGGGAGGATATGGGAAGTTCTAATGCTCCTGTTAAGATGTAAGTGGGATACAAATGATGCAGACAGAATAAATGTATTTGAAGTATAGTTATTAAGAGGTGAATTGCAAAACTTAAATAAGGTAATTGTCTACCTAGAACATTACTTTACCAAAAGTAATAATTTGCTGTGGCTACAAAGTTAAGCCAATTTAGCCACAGAATTATTATAAGATTATGTAATTAACTTCTTCCAATCATCGTAATTGTTCTAAAATAGCAGGGTATACTACAAATTATTTGCTTGTGGTTCTTTGCTATTAGCAAATTCACAAAACGTGTCAAAACATGATTCTCTATGTAACGTGCCATTTCCAAGGGTAGTCAACGTGGTGCTCTGTGGGTGTTGCTGGACTTGTGATTGCAATCATCCCTGACCACTGGGAGAAGTCTCAGGCTCGTGGGGGCTGTAGCTCAATAACGTCTGCAGGCATCACATGCCTAAGCCTTCCAATTTTTGTACTTCAGTGGGTTAAAGCTCTGGAATACAATTTGTGTTTTTTAATCTTTCACACATTTGGTAGTTCAACATAAAGCATGCTGTTCATGTTCAGTTTCCATACTGTTAGGATTCTGAAGTGGTCTATAATTCACACACTCAGATTCAATGCCTTTAAGCATTCTTCTGTAATAAAATCACTAACTGCCTAGCTTTGTTTAATTTACACCAGCTTATATGAAGTTTTATGTAACTAAGGAATATTTTTTCATTGATTGCATGTTCCTTTCAACCAAGAAAGTTTGCAACACTCAATCTGTTCTGCAAACCAGTGTTAGGTGATAGTTAAGCTTATTGCCAAATGGCACCTTAAACCTAGGTTGCGGTCGCCACAATGGAACATCTAGGTGCTATTTTCTCCCCAATGAGGTTTATCATCATCATCATCATCATCATCATCATTCTTATTCATTTCATTTCTATACCATTTATATTTTAAAGAAAATAATCTCAAAGTAGTTTACAACACATTAAAACATTAAAAAAAAACCAACAATCCAGAACAAAACAAATTCAAGCTGCAAGGAAAATATTTCAGAACCTTCTCTAAGTGATGTTTTGCTTTCCTCGTAATTATTTACCTACTTAATTTATATAGCTACCCCATAGCAGAAGTACTCTAGGAAGCCAGTTTGGTGTAGTGGATAAGTGTGTTGGACTAGGAGATCAAGGTTCAAATTCCCATAGGGTGACCTTGGACCAGTCACAGCCTCTTAACCTACTTCACAGGGTCATTGCAGGGATTAACTGAGGAGTGGGGTGAACCATGTACTCCTTGGAGAAAAAGGTGGGATATAAATGCAATCAACAAGCTCTTGTGCTTACCTGCCTAAGAAAACTGGAGAGGCCAGCCAGATGGAGATGTCAGTCGCCATCCTGGCATCCAAAGATCTCCACATGGTCGCAATTGGACCTGCTTTAGTAGCAAAACACGCCTGGCGTGTAATTTCTGACACTGCTGCAAACTGATAGGCTGCATTAAAATCTGAATTTGCATTGACCAATAATGTATTTTATAGGTGATCTCACAGACTTTGATTTAGCTCTGGACAATTTATAAAGGCAAGAGCCCAGCTGGATCGGGCCAGCTGCGCATCTAGTCCAGCACTCTGTTCTCACAGTGGCAAACCAGATGCAGAACCCAAGTGCAACAGTACTCTCCCCACTTGTGATTCCCAGCAACTGGCATTGCAACTGGCATTGCTGGGAAAAAGAACACAGTGGAAAAAGAACACATGGCAGAAATAAATTTCACCTTTATATCCCAAACTATCTTGATTAGGTGAGCAGCAAAGCCCATTGCCCACCTCCTTTACTGTAGACCCTGATCCTGCTCACAGTTAGGCAACTTAATTTATTCAACTGTGTGAAGGACAGCTACCTCTATGTCAATCAAGCATTTATTGGATCTTAGCACATCTTGTACATCCTGGAGAGTTTCCACAGGAAGTGTTAACTCCACACACACACACACACACACACACACACACCCCATGCAGCTGCCTGCAGCGGATTCACTGCTGCACTGAAGGATCCCCAAGCAGTGCAAGGGACTGCCCTGGAAAGTGGGGTTGCAAAAGCAAATGACCACACACAATCATTGAGATCTAAGCTATTGCGCTTCTTGTTTAGAATGCTGAAAACATTAGAATTTAAATTGCTGGATAGCCCAGAGTGAAAGTCTATTTCTAGCAGAAGCAAATTTTCAAAATTCACAAAGGAAAACAATGAATACTTCAGCCTTACAAGTAAGGAAATAGGGAACTTCTTGGTGCTAATTCACATACAATATCATCTACCTAAACAAGTCAATGTTGTACAATCAATGGACATGACATAATAGCATTTACAAGTGGCTTAAAATCTAATGGTGGCTCTCAGGCACCCTTCACCACCTTGCACAGCTCTCAATATGAACTGCAGCCCCTGCACATAACATGCCAAAGCAATGGTGCACATGAAGAGATCTACACATAGTGGGGCGATTGTGGCATGGTCCTCAAAAACAACACGTAGAGATTAGTGCCCAAGACATATTAAAGTGCTTAAAACAAGTATTCAACAACAATAAGTTAACAGGCAAACTTTACTCTTCTAAATTCCTAGGCACCTTGCTTTAAGAGACCAAGTTTAAGAACAGTTTGCAAGATTGTACAGGACAGAAGTCACGGGGGGGGGGGCATGAAAGCTCTGCTGTGCCTATGTAATCCCATGCACACACATAAAAGAGCTTGCTGGATCAGCACCCATATTTACATATAGGCTTATCACTTAAATTACAAGCCACTATATTCCTCCCCGCCCGTTTACTTTCAAAAGTACAATTTACTTTCAAAAGTACAATTTCCTTCATAAACCTTGGTGTGAGCAGTTTGTTTTATGAAAACATCACAGATGACAACAACTAGGGCACTGCTGATATAGGCCTATATCTTAGTGCAAAGTTAAACCAATCCAAATATAATTTTTATCAACAAAGCGTTTTAGTTGGTTAAATTCTAACATGACCTGGAGATGAAGCTTTGGCAATGTGAGATTACCATTTTAATTAAGATGTGGGCTTCTGAAACTGAGAAATGTAACATGATCTTTTGGTTTGAAAATACATATCTATTAACAGTCCTGGCCATGACATGAGCACATTGGGCTTACTATCATTAAATTGGCAATATGCATAGCACAGTTCTTTATTTTATTTCTGACACAGCTTACTATAATTAACATGCATAAGCAACAGTCAAATATAGAGAGGATTCACTGCACTCTACCAATTAAGTGCACTAAAATTACTAGTTGGAAAAATTTAGGTAGACAAGCTGGGCAGCATAAGTTTTGAAGTTGGCGCCAGAAATCATAATACCCCAAGCCAAAAAAGCCAACTCTACAGTAAACACGCCAGGTATTATCCATGTCAGGCATTTACTCATTTGATTTGGAATTTTAGCAGCTACTTTGCAAGCTAAATGAAGGGGTTTTCTGAAGTAGTTTACACTGAGCAGGTGAGTTATAATTAAGAGTAAGCTGCCTTTTCTTTACTTCAGATTAAACAACACAAAAAAAGGATGGCTAAACATGGAAGTAGTGACTTATGTGAAATATTCATTTTTCCAAATTATTTTTAATCACAGCAACCCCAAATCTAATCAGCTTCTTTCACTTGTGTTGAACTCATCTACTCCCAAATGCCTATAAAAATAGATTATACAGCATTGTGCAAATTCACACACACAGGAAAAAGCTCCTTTCTGCTGTGTGCAGAAGCTTTCCAAAGTGCTTCTTACCCCTCACTCAATCCATGCTGGAACCTTCTGCATCTTCATCTTGATAACAGCCATCAACATACACTGCTATTTGGAAGTTTCACATGCAAAGCAGTAGAGTCAGCAAAGAGGCTGTTAGCAAGCAAGTCCTGTTAAGTACAGAAGTGGTAAGGTTGCCACATGGGCACTAAGACAGGTGCCACTAACATAAAGGAAGGACTCTGCTCCAATACTATGCTCGCAGAACTGGAGAAATATTTCCTATAGTTCCACTAGTTGAGAGCCAGACATTTTTTAGGCCTCAACCTTATACAGTGGTACCTCTGGATATGAACGGGATCCATTCCAGAGCCCCGTTCGCATCCTGAGTAGAACGTAACACATGTCTGCGCAGGTCGCGTTTTGCCGCTTCCGTGCATGCGCGTGACATCATTTTGAGCGTCTGCGCATGCACGAGCGGCGGAACCCGGAAGTAATGCGCTCCGTTACTTCCGGGTCGCCGCAGAGCGCAACCCGAAAATGCTTAACCTGAAGCTACTTCAACCCAAGGTATGACTGTACACAACTGAATAAATATTTTTAAAAACATCATCATCAAATGAGCTAATATTTGCATGTTGCATAGTGAGCATCCATCTATCAGGAGAAGAAGGCAGAAATACAGGGACAATTCTCTACCGTTGCCCTAATGATGTTATGAAAATTAAGACTTCTCATTGAGTAAGCAATCTTAAGTACTGGTTACAGCATCTGCAAAAATTGAAGCTCTAACAACAAAGACTGATGTTAACACATCAGAGAGATCTGCTACATGCACTCACTGCAGAAATTCCCAGACTACATGAACCCCATCCTGTTAAAATGAATTAGCAGTAGCTACCCTGCCTGTTTCAAACAACTAATGCCTCTCATTTCATTATCTGTACTCTCCATGCATAATACAACAGCCACTGGTTCTATGTTGTACAATCGCTTAACTGCTCAAATGATTATTTCAGTATGTGACATTCTTACTGATCAAGCAACTTCAATTTATATCTCTATGGTGCAGAAAGAGAGCACACAGATGCTAGCAATATGTTGGCTGACAGACATGTGAAGCAGAATTTTTCAGACCTCTACTCTTTTTAAAACAAATGCAGTCTTTACTCTTTTTAAAACAAATGCTGTCTCTGACTTGTATTTTAAATCAGGGTTTACCATTAAAATTGTCCCATTATGATAGCATGACCAGAGTGGCTAAAGCGTTTCAGAAGCAAAAATGTAGTAATTAATGCCATGAAGGCACAAATGAATAAACGTAACACGTTTACACCTGCATCAACAGCTTGCCAGATTGACAAAGTTACTGCCTACCATCTGCATATCTGCACCCCTTTCTTAGTTATTATGAACAATGATGTTTTAGATGGGCGTTGGCCTGGTTGCCAACACCTTACTAAGCCAAACCATGGTGGCTTAGTGAGAGTGCACAAGCTCCTGGGGAGGAGATTGGAGCCACTTCATAACTACCGTATTTTTTGCTCTATAAGACTCACTTTTTCCCTGCTAAAAAGTAAGGGGAAATGTGTGTGCGTCTTATGGAGCGAATGCAGGCTGCGCAGCTATCCCAGAAGCCAGAACAGCAAGAGGGATTGCTGCTTTCACTGCACAGCGATCCCTCTTGCTGTTCTGGCTTCTGAGATTCAGAATATTTTTTTTCTTGTTTTCCTCCTCCAAAAACTAGGTGCGTCTTGTGGTCTGGTGCGTCTTATAGAGCGAAAAATACGGTACTCAGTTTTTACTGCTGTGCTGAGCTCAGTTACTGCATGGCTTGATATTGTTGTCTGACCCCAAGCGCATGGTTTCGCTTTCTCCGGACTAAGAATGGTTTGTTCTTGGTTTACAGCTTGTCCAGGAGAGCCACATGACAACACCAGAAAGGAGGCCTGGGTGCAACCTGAAACCTGCATAGCATCTAAAGCTGTCTCTTTTGAATGGCTGCTGTATCCTTCAGTATTCATGACTCTTACCAGATGCAGGCACAGAAGAATTTTATCTCAGGTCAACTTTTTCTGTGTGCCCCCCACCCCCTTGATTACAGTATTGAATGAGGAGATCTAGAAAACTCAAAAGTATTTGAACTATTTTGTGACACTTTGGCTGGCCAAATAAAGCTATTGCCCTAATACATATGTTTTCTTATGGGTCAACACAACTACCTTTCCTTTTCCTGTAGCAGAGATTCATCCACCTGGCAATGTGTTAATACAGGAACATGGACTATCAGGTGGAATATAATTTTTGAGTAAACAGCATCCAGGACATTTTGAAAGAAATGCTAAACCTGCTTCTTCTCCTATGAAGAATTTTTGGTATATAAACTTGTGATAAGCAACCCACTGTAGCGGGAAGGTAAACGGTGTTTCTGTGCACTCTGGTTTCTATCACAGTGTCCCGTTGCGCCAGAAGCGGTTTAGTCATGCTGGCCACATGACCCGGAAAGCTGTCTGTGGGCAAACACCAGCTCCCTCGGCCTGAAAGCGAGATGAGCGCCGCAACCCCATAGTCGCCTTTGACTGGACTTAACCATCATAGGGTCCTTTACCTTTACCTATATAAACCTCACATTATCGAAAATGAAACTCCTGTATCTGTACAAATTTCAAGTGGATTCCATCTATTTATGCCCCTTCTAAGCAGAAGCATTTAGTATCTTACTTCTCTCTCACACAAGGTGTATAAAAATGATCCCTATAAAGAAAAGATATGCATAAATGAGGATGGAAAGGTACATAACCCTTTAACTGAACTGCTGTTCTCCCATTACAACAAAAACACTTTACATTAAGCTCAAAATTCCATGCCAAACATACAGAAACATAACACTATTATTTCAAATCCCAAACACTTTTAATTACATAGTAACTACTATAACAAAGCTTAAGTACAGTCTAAATCACTCTCCAATAATGAATTGTTTGTATTATTTAATAGATAAGAATCACAGGGCATTGATATTTCATAGGCTGAGGCATCAAGAATAAGGGGGGAAAGACATAACAAAAGGAAAAACTAAGCTGATCTCTGTCAACATGTTAAACGTGAAAGCAAGCTCTAGTTAACTAATATTTTTGTATGAACATAAATTTCTGTATTAAAGACATTATGTAAAGGTTAAGTCCAGTCACGGACGACTCTGAGGTTGCGGCACTCATCTCGCCTTATTGGCCGAGGGAGCCGCCGTACAGCTTCCGGGTCATGTGGCCAGCATGACTAAGACACTTCTGGCGAACCAGAGCAGCGCCTGGAAACGCCGTTTACCTTCCCGCCGGAGTGGTACCTATTTATCTACTTGCACTTTGACGTGCTTTCGAACTGCTAGGTTGGCAGGAGCTGGAACCAGGCAACGGGAGCTCACCCCGTCGTGGGGATTTGAACCGCCGACCTTCTGATCGGCAAGCCCTGGGCTCAGTGGTTTAACCCAAAGCACCAACCGCGTCCCTATTTAAAGACATTAGTCTGATTCTAATTAAGGTCAGAGTTTATTCATTCTCAGATTCCAAAGCTCACTTAACATTTCTTCATTTTTACAAATAGTTTTCAGTGACGTTCCAAGCAGCTTTAGATTTCACCCTTTGTAAACTGCAAAAGAAATTAATTTCCAAGTACACCAATGCAATCTACTCAAGTTTTTGATCCTAAATAACAAACCAAATGGACTAGTTTATTTCCTACTTGCCCATACGCATCACCCCCAGTTTTACATCAATATACAGATTCTCAGTGCCTGAAAGACTGAGATAAGCAACCAGTTACAAGTAAATATCTTCACCAATGCAACATATCTGAAGCTCTTTGAAAATAAAAAGGAGCGTGGTATTAAGGAAAGCACTGCCCCCTCTCTTTGAATTCTGCTGACTGGAAGCTGCCTAGGCAGATAACAGCTGACATGTCAGAGGATGAACAAGTTATTTAAGTTTTGGAAGCTGGGGCTGTCTGAAGTTCTGCACACAATTTCCCCACAGGTTGGACGAAGAAAAACAAAAAGTGACCCCAACAGCTTATTTAGCAGTTTAAGTTTTCGAAATGCTATCCAAACACTCTGCTCAGAATGGTTCCATACAAGACTACCAGCCTGGATCAGGAGCCTGGTAAGCGAAAAGGCACAAGGGCTACCACCGTTTTACATTCTGGCTTATAGTAATCAGTGTTAAGCTTTACTGCTATTAACATCAGCGACAACCACTGTTAAAGAGAAAATTTGTTCCAGAAAATGGAAATAACTATCCTCCCAAAAGTATCTGGCAATTTGCTTTGCAGGGCATTGACATTACATCTCCTAGTCCAAGGTATATGGGAAGACTCATTCACCCACATTTACTCAAGTAGGACAATGTCACTCGTACACTGTTTGAACAACAAAGTTCTTCTTAGCATGTGGTAATGTCTTCTACTGCACAATACATATTGGCTATTTGGGGGAATCAATTAAGCAAAACAATTCTCACAATCTATTAATTTCATTCCAAGAAGCTTAAAAGACAGTAATGCATAGAATAGCATCAGGTGAGTTTGCAAACTTTATCCAGGATTTGCATAATATAAGATTTACACTGACTTTTACCTGCATGGAAACTTTGAAGTGCACTTTACTAATATGTCCCAGGTAATCTACGTATTTTCCCCATTCTAATTCATGTGTTTATTTCAGCATTTGTTTTAGCTTTGAATGCAATGAGACTAGCAAGCTCAAGTGAACACAAAGGAACTTACTGTGGTGTAAAGTGAAGATTATCTTTACAACTGATTGCAAATATTCCACATTATTCTGTTTACACTGTTTACCCACTGCAGTGACTGTAATCCTTCATGAACATTTTTCATATAGCAGGAGAAGGGAATGTGAACATTTACAGAGATGATAAAAAATATCAACACAGCAGCTGGCAAAGATCATAAGGAAATTGGTACAACAAGAGAGCCAAGTTTTTGCCTTGCATTCTCTGGAACTAAGATGCCAATAGATCTTCACCAATTTAATGTTTGTTACCCTCTCAGATCCCCATCTCCCCATCCCCATCTGACTATTTACTTTAGGTGGTCAGTGAATCAACCTCTGAAGCAAATGTTTTAGGATTATAGTTTTAGGGAAATCTGCACAGTAGCCTTTTGCTATTGGCTAATGGTTAACCAAAAGATTATATTGTTCTCAACCAGGAAAACCACCACAAACTAGCCTACCTGGCAACCTTTAGCTCAAGTAGTGTAATGGGGTTTTTTAGACACAAACTTTAAAAATACATGAATATAGGATGTAAGATTACATTGGGCAGTATCCAACTAACTCATTACATCAGTGCAAGAATTTTTGCTTGCCCAACAGAACTCCACTCCCTGTCCTCTCCCCCTGTGCTCCCCAAATCTGTTCCAGATGGCTGGGGGTAAACTCTCAAATCAGACTTAGGGACTTGTATTGTGATTAGCTTTAAAATCAGATTTTGAGAAGAAGCACTTCTTGTAAATAAAAATTTAAACCCCAAAAAACCAAAAGCCTTTAATCAGAATTCTTGAATCAGCAACTCATTCCACAGCTGGGTTGCAGTAGTCTCTGCTTATATGGCCCCAGGAAATAAATCCCATATCTAATCAATGCTTTTTACTAGTATTTGCAATTGGGCAAGTCTTAGCAGAGATTAGCACCCCTTTCAATATTAATTACATTTTAGCACATAGATGTGCTAATGCATATCTTCCACAGATCACCACTGAAACTGAGCTTTTGCAGCAATCTGTTAAGAGGCATTTAAAGCAGGCAACAAAAACAAAACAAAAAAAAATTAGATACGTTGTCTTATCTCCATGAGGTGTTGTTCATGTTTAATGGCAAACAAAACTCCAAATTTTAAAAATGAAGCAAGTCACTACTGAGTACACAGGCTGTGGATCATCACCATATGCGCAAGATAATGGAAATATGAAACTGACATCAAAACCAGGAAAAAAATCAGCACTTAGGCTTCTCAGTATAGACTGTAGCTATAATCCAGACTCTTGGCAGGCTGCAACTTTGTGCAGACAGCTAACCCCGGCAACCTCTTCTTTAATTCTCTCTCATTTATCCTTCGCAATGTGAAGGGGACATAAGGACAGGTACCCGTGTGGCTTATCACTTCATGATTGATTAGTTACATGAGTGTGAGACCAGCAGTATTCAAACACTGTGGCAGCAAACCTACTGTTCATGTGAATATGCTACAGTGCAACACACACCACGGGGAGTAGGATTCCAAGTCTATCCTATGCTGCTATAGCATATTTAACAATAGCTAGCACAGATTACACACAGGCCTCTTAAAAACCTCTCTTCTCAACTCAAACAGTTGGGAAATTAATATTCCTTTGCTCCTAAACTTTTGAAAGACTATTGAGAAACTTTACTTTTGAAAGACTATTGTGAGGCTGTCCTTAAGACATCTGTTTTGAACACACGGCTTGACGGTCCTCGCTACCACTCTGTTATATTGTACATATGAACTTTGATTGGCTTACTCCTATAATTTGAATGATATCATTACTCTATTATGTATTTTCTACTATTACCCTACGTGTTGTGTTTGTATTGTTGTGATTTGCTCCTAAGGACCTGAGAGTGAGTGTGAGTGTGTGTGTAGGGAGAATCAGGGCTCACAACAGGGCTCTGAATGGGGTCAGAGGGGTTCTTGGAGGTGCCAGGTAAGGCATCCCTGAATGGGGTTATTAAGACTAGTTTTGGACTCCTGCAAGTCCCTCACAGTTTTCAGAGTGGGGGTCTCTACAAGGCCCCAAGCCTCTTTCTCTAAAGAGGTCTCTCCAGGGTCAATGTTGGATAGATCCTAATTGCTACATGCCTGAAAGTTCATGCATTGTTTTTCATTTGCAATCAATCCATATTTACCCTTAATGGCCAATGTAGAACTGTTAGCAGACCTGAACCAACTATGAGGTTGTCCAATGCATTTTTTTATATACCACTGTGGACCACTGGCCTGATCCAGCAGGCTTTTCTTATGTTCTTAAAGAAGCAGTGGTAGCCTATGAGGGGTATAGGGCCCAAGCAGGTAAGAACTTTAAGATTAACTATCTCTTGGATAGTTCCATTCATGTGCAGTATTTCAATGGCAAAAGCCTTCTTGATGGCTGTCCAACAACAAGGGGCGATTTGCCTTCTAGCGCAGCAGGTCCTCCAGATACGCAAGTCAGTTATCTTCAATATGGAACCCACTTTTAATTTTGGACCATATATCAGTCTGCCTCTCTATGGTAACAAGATGCAAAGATAAAGGAAGATGGATCCTAGTAATTGTGTAGGAGGGGAAATCAATATATAGCTTCTCATACAGGGCTGGCTGAGGAAAAACTGTATTTCCTAAAGTTCTAATGAGGATTGCATTACCAGAACTGTATGCTCATGATTATGCTCTGCTTGAAATCATATAATGAACTAGCCCCCCTGCCAAGTATCTGATAACACTATGCGATTATAATTAGTCCATTGTTTTACTTCAGGCTATTAGTCTTCCATGGGGGACGTGGGTGGCACTGTGGTCTAAACCACCGAGCCTCTTGGGCTTCCCAGTCATAAGGTTGGCAGTTCAAATCTGCACAACGGCGTGAGCTTTGGCCAAAATGGCCCCTTTCTCGCTGCTCGTCCCTCTGCCTCTGTCTCTGTCTCTGGCAAGAGCAGGCATAGGAGCCTGGTTGGGAGAGGCACAGTGCAGCGCAGTGTGAGAGGCGGGCGGCGGCAGGACTAGCAGCGAGAAAGGGCTCCTTTCTTGCCACTCGTCCCTCCGCCGCCCACCTCACTCGAGTATAAGCCGAGGGGGGCTTTTTCAGCATAAAAAACATGCTGAAAAGCTCGGCTTATACTCGAGTATATATGGTAACTTGGATATTTTATTCAGCTGGCAAGAAGAAACACAAGAGATGCAAGGGATTGAGCTCCTCTCCCCTTGCACCAATTTGTCAAGCAATTGTCCCCCACATTACCACTTGTGAAGCTAGCATCCAGTTTTACTCTGTACCCTTCAGATTTGGGTACTTGATATTGATCCAATTTCATCTTCCGATCTTTATATAAACTAAATTGCTAAAGTTCAAAAAGAAGAAGAAAAATCCACAATCAGTATTCTGTTGATTGCAGAGAATGCACAGCTGTTAGGCACAATAAAAATATCAGATGTTGCAACATCTGTCAGGATCTAGAAGAACACAAGAGGAGCAAGCAATGTCAGTTGCTGGGTATGATGAGCGGGCATCTTAGAGGTTAGGCCAATACTCAGCCCCCCTCTTCCAGCTGCTGTGGGCCGGTAGCCCTTGATGCTCTTTCAAAATAGCTTCTCTCGAGGAAGTGGACCCCAACAAATATCAACTGGGCAACAATGGCTATCTTCATCCCAAGGGGCCCTATAGCAATTAGTTCTTGATGAGCACTGGAACATTTTAATGGTAGTTGACTGCACCATTGTTAACTACTCAAAACCTATAAAGTGTCTGAATGTTTCTAAGCCTGTACGATATTAAGAGGTAAGACACTGTCTATCCACTGGCGCCTAAAAGTCTTTATTGCTCTTTTCTAATTTAATTGTGTCCTGCACACCCATCTAAACAATGGATAAATTTAATGCATAAGTATTATTTTCTAAATTAATATGGCCATCACCAAATCTTTAATATTCAACCAAATGATGGGCAGCAACAGGAAGCCAAATATTTTACTTATACTGTGTATGCATCCTTGTTTACCTTTGAAATACCTTAGAAATTTAATCACAAAAACAGCTATCCAGACGCTCTGCTTAGCACCGCATGGTGAAAGCTTTAAACAGATTAACAAAATGAAACTGGCACTGCTGTCATGGACAGCATCAAAGGAGAGTAAGTTTTTTTATTAAATTGTTTTAAGAAGCTTTTGTTTCACAGGATGTTGGTAAGAAGGAACCGTATCTGGCCAAACAAAATTATATTTCAAGACCATTTTGTCTTCTTCTCAACCTCTACCATCCAACCAGTTACAGCAAATCATATGTTGTTTTTTTCAAATTCTGAAGAAATTAAAGTGACAGGATTGTGCTGTTACAGCAAAGGAATTCATACCTTATTAACGAAGTACTAAATGCAAACAAACCATAGCAACTATTCATAGGAAGATGGTAAAACTTGGTGATATGGTCATTTAAAAGTTATTTAAACTTTACTTTAGAAACAAACATTTAAAAGATTTTTTTTAATTAGAATGTAAAAGTGTTAGTGTACTGAGAGAACTAAAGTTACTAATAAATAGCAAAAATACATAAATTATTATAGTTACAACACAATTCAGGAACCATATCAATAAACATGTGGCAGAGGAGGTTATTGGTTTGTTTTTGGCTGTCTTGTATACCAACCCTTAAAATTATAAATTTACTGAATATGGCCATTTCTATAATCATCTACATCTGCCTGTAAATTAACAAATTTTGCTACAATGCATGTAGCACTATGTTCTGGGGGTTCTTTCAACCCTCCAGAGCAGATTTAAGGGGCATGTGAGGAGAGGAGAGGAGGGTGAGAAGAAATTCCAATGTACAGTCAAAAGCACTTACACTAGGAGAACCGTTTAGTTGGACACTGTCCATGACTCATCTGTTCTCAATGGAAAGCTACAAGTTAGTTCTATTCAAGTTCTAACCAGTAGGAACATTCACACATGAAGTTAACATTGATTCAAAGGTGGTGAATCTTGAACCTGCTGCCATTTCAATTATATTCAGCAAAGACATTGTTGTTCATGTAAGATTTATGTACTAGTATGAGAGGGGTGGAACTCACAATGATAACCTGCAGACCATGGTTCAAATAAACCATGACTAAGCATATGTGCGAACTACGCCACAATTTGCAGCACAAACTATGGTTTTTCCAAGAAGCCAGAAGTCATTCAGAAAATCACAGGGCATAAGGGGAAGAGAACATTCAAACAGTAAGCTGTTTGTTCACATAAACAGGCCGGGAAGCAGTGCCAGTCTTAGACATTTCTGCATCTAAAACAAAAACTCAGTTTAATGGCACACAAATGCAGGCTGAAGATAGGAAAATGGTGATTCTCAAATCTGCTTCCTGAAGGAAGTGTTTCATGCTCCTGCACAGAGAAATTTCTGAAAAAGCTAGCCACAAAAGTGCAGAATTGCCACTCACGTTTTCTCATTACCTGCATACCATCACAATCAAAGCGAACAGTATGCTTAGTTCCCAGGATTTTTAACTGAAGTGGGATTGAAATCACAAGATGACAGCATTTGTTTTAATCAATCAAAAAACAAACCTAAGAAGAATCCATCACACTTCAGTCTGCTTAAGGTCATCCAAATCAGTAGTGTTGCAATTAACTTGCCTACTAGTCACAGGCAACAAGGAATTCCATCCAAACAAGTAGACAGGCTGGTAGATTACGAACACAGTCCTCCTCTGCCAGCCCACTTGGTAGAATTAAAAAAAAAACAAAAACCTAGCTTGTTAGGAGACCAACATCCTGCATTTTCATGCTGCCATGAAGGTAAAGAAACCAGGGCTTTTATATATATATATTAAAAAAACTGCCAGCTAATCACTTTTGTAGGCGTATTTACAAGCATGCTTTAACATTCTACCTCCAAGTTAAGAGCACACAGCAAGCAATTTTTTTTAAAAAAAAGCTTTTGCTAATGGAAATGGTGCCGACTCAGACAACATGTATATGTATCACTGACTTCTCTTCCCAGTACAGTCATCTCATATACTTTTTATAGACAATTTCCTTTGTCTTCGTCTCATTCCCTCCATTGCCCCACTCCTTCTGGTTGTCTGGGGGCATATTTACATACTGTTTCTTTGAGTCAGTCTCTTCTGGGCTAGTCATTCACATTTAATCATCAAGATCTTTTAACTGCAAGGGGGAAATATCTGCTTAATGCAAACAATTATGCATGAACGAACAGAAAAAATACCAAGCATAATCAAAATTGTTGTTTATATGGACTACAAAGAGAATGTTGTCAGATGTGCTGGTTCTGGTCACAAAACCCAAAGGACAGTGAGTTATCTCCCACACCCCCACACCCTTAATGCCAATTTTAAAACATTCAGCATGAACTCTTTAGAACAAAGATCCTTGGAAAATATCAAGTGTGGACCCTGGCCATTCAGGCACATAATCAGAATGAATAATTTACAGACATTTCACTTCACTGCCACAGAAAAGAGCTGAATTCCAAGAAGCTTGGGGAGTTAAACGCATATCTGCTAACCAAGTAAAGAGAATCAGTCAGTGTCCAGTAACCAGTCTTTCTTAGGGGCAAAAGAACAAAATACAATTTGCTCTGCACTAATGAGATTCCATTCCTTTGTTGTAACACTTCCCACTGACCCCTAACCCCTCTCTTGACCCAAGGCAATAAACACTGCCACACACTTTTTTTTAAGTTCGTTCCCAAAGGAAAGCCACTACACTCATTTAAGTCATATGTTGACTTTATAAAACAAAAATAGTCAGGCATTCTAAGAAGATGAAGCTGGGAAGAGACATGGGACACCAGCAAGTTTTCAAGCTTCAAATAAGTACCTCTGAATCTATGTTCATCTACTATGGCCATCAGAGGCCATATGGGGTGTTAGGTAGTCAACATGTGGAGGTAAATTGTAGTAGTTTGATGATATAAAGACAAAAAAGTTTAGGAACGTTAAGCTACTTTTGTATCTCTTTACCTTCTTTTTCTTTAAAACAAAATACTGTTTGATTTCTTTCATATCCTTGTTGACAGCATCACCTGACTGCTACAAAAGTGATCGGGCAGAAGGATGTCATGAATTCAACTGGTTGTGCCCAAAGGATTTCTTGCAGAAAGTTGTGTGTGGTCAACTAACAATGTGTGCAACACCTTATTACAGAAAACACTTGTGCCTTATTGTATGGTATGAAAAACCTTTCTGCTTCTCACAGCTCCTGGGATAATGAAAGAAGAATTATACCACCTGCATAAAGCAGCACAGGAATTTTTTGACCACCAATTTGCGGCAAGGGAAACAAAAGAGATTAAACAATTGCAGAGTCAAAAGATAGCTTTGAATTTTAACACCAGTATTAGAGCAGAGCTGGGGAGGGGAGAGCAGTAGTTTATCCAATCAAGTAACTCCTAGTTTTTCACACAAATAAAGACAGCCAACGGAGGAAGAGGCAATTGAGAGATGAGCCCTGCTACTGAGATAAACAAATGTTCCTAAAGACTGAAACTAAAACATTAGATGTCCAGTCAGATGCAGCATTCGGTGAATCCATAGCCAGCACAGAGAACAACGGCAGGGAAAAAACTATCATTTTTATTTTCGGGGGGGAAACACCACAAGACACCAGGTTAGGTGCATCACCATCAGACTGATTGTTCCCTTTGTTCAAATAACTGCAGTTCTATTTCTGGAAGAGCATTGTGACTGCCCTTTAACAGAAAGAGTTTAGAACAGCAGATCATGCTGCTTAGAGCTTTAAAATGCAATACTCCGTTTGCCACTGACTAACCCAGTGACACTGGACAGTGCTTAAGTTCTATTTAGCAATGTTACAGACAACTCACTGCCCCTTCAATATACTGAATGAAGATGGCAGGTTTTAATTGGGGGGGGGGCAGGAAATCACTTTGAAGAGGAAAGTCTGTAATTTACAAGTTTAGCGGGTATGTTCCCAGAAAAACTGGCAGTGCTTAGATTCAATCTCCCAATTTTCATCTGACCTCATTGCTCACATTTCCCCACTGCTTCTATATGTGTATAAACCTATCATCTGAGCATGCTTCATGCATCTCATGTAAAGGAGACTCCAGTCCACAATGCCATAAAGAAGATTTGTTAGTCTAAGGGGTATCCTAAAAAATCACAGAATTCAGCGTAAGACAACTTCTGTTTTGTGTGCATTCAAAGAAGAGGGTGGGGGCATAAAGGAGCCAGGGGCAGGCTCACTCCGACACATGTAATGACCCAGAACATAACCCCCGGGGCAAAATGGGGGTTGCCTGTACTAGAGAGAGAGAGAGAGAGAGAGAGAAAGAGAGAAAGAGAGAAAGAGAGAAAGAGAGAAAGAGAGAAAGAGAGAGAGAAAGAAAGAAAGAAAGAAAGAAAGAAAGAAAGAAAGAAAGAAAGAAATTCTGTTCAATAAGGCTAGCTATTTCTTAATTAACTAATATGTGATTAAAGCTTTAGCTAATAAATCACACCAATCCGTAAAGGCTTACAGCCCTACTTCTTCTCTCTGGTCTGTGTGCAATACTTTAAATCTGTGCTTTCTAAATTTCATTCTTATCAGATTAGCTCTCCCTTTAGCAATATTTAGCTGTTCCTCTAGGGTAGCAATAGCGATCATTACCAACCACAGGCCACGCTGGCTGGAACTGAAGAGTCCAGCTCCTGGAGGGCCAAAGATTCACCATCTCTACTCTAGTGAATAATAAGTCTTCCGAGTTGCTGGCAAGTGGCCATTCTACCACCATCATTCATGAAGATGCTGAACGGTATGAGACCCAGAATTCCCACACTGGATACCTGTTTCCAGTTCATACCTTTTGCCAGTTCAACACTGGCCCACTCAACTTACTCTGCATGGGTGTAGCCAGGATTTGGGGGGGGCAGACCTTTTGTTGGGGGGCAGAACCTCAGTTTGCTATGCCAGTGGTGAGCGGAGACAGAAGCAAAAGTGACCAGAGCAATAGATGTATATTTTACCCTCATACACCTCTCTGGGGTGGAGTTCCAGGAGCCGGATAGAGCAATCTTGAGGTCCATATTCTGCCCCCAAACCAGAGGTTATCCAACCCTGATCTACAGATACACCTAATGGCTCGTTCCATTTTGGAAATTTTCCAGTTGGCTGTTAGAATGCATTTTTAAAAACAGTTTATTCACCATATGGTTACCTATCTCATTTTGCTGCATAACACGGAGATTGAGAGCTTTGACTCTTTGCTTGCAACAAATTACAGGTGGCACAGGCTACATCAAAAGAATGTTTTCCATTAGCAGTCTTCAACCTTTTTAGACCCAGAAGCATCTTTAACCCAAACATGCATTTGGGGCTCCATTTATTTTTATTTATTCATTTGCATGGTCATAGTGACGCTTTTGCAACCCACTTTAAGCCACAACACAGAGTATCTTTGGTTACTGAAATGGGGGTGCCAAAATTAATCTTGTGCTACCTCATAATAATTTGGAATCAACATTTTTTTTGAGAGAGAGGAATTAAGTGACTACACTCATTCTATCAAAATAGAAATCCTAGGCTTTCCGATGATTGCAGAGTGGCTAGAAGCATGCCCGGGTTGTGAAACATCTAACAGCATATCTAATACTCTTCCAAATGAAAATAGGAGAAGTTTTCCTGGAATGTTTTGACTACTATTCAGTGATCACATAGAGCTCCAACTACCTCCCTTTCTTCATTTTTACTCTTGGCAACTCTTCCCCCCCACCACCACCTTTTCCCCTACGCAAATGAGCAATAACCAGACTAAATTGGATTTTGAAAACAAAACGGGAAGATGATAGAAATTTTAAGATTATGCAAGAACATAGATGTACTTTAGCCTCTGACTTATTATGCAGCCACTTTGAAACAGCTTTGTTCAAAAATGTGATGTATGGGGGCTCCAATTCCAAATGCTAAGGGAAGAATTGGCTCACTTACCTTCTATAGAAGGGGCCTGATCCTGAGCTGCATACAGCATCTCCTTGAAAGCCTGCCCAAAAAAAAGAGGGGGGGGGGAGAGTTAAATCTGTAAGCACAAACACATTCATCAATCTATCTAAAATCAAGTAGCAATGAAAGTCCTTTTATGCCTCCAGGCTGACATGGAATGTGAACTTTTATTTCATTACACCTTTTTGTAGTATCAAAAATTAAATAAATACCGCACATTAACCAAAAACATGTAGTACAGGCAACAACTTGCTGCATAAACTTATAGAGCAAGGAAGCTGCTAGGCTTCTAAGATTCTCCATTTTCTAAGTAGTGTTATTCAAGTAAGTGTTTAACAGATTGCCTCAGGATTAGTTGGAATATAGCAAAAGGGGATTATCTCAGATTATATTAGCATTATGCAGCACTGCAATAATGTAGCTTTTGAACAGAAAGTCAAGATATTATTATTAAAATCAGTAAGGTCACTTATTTCCTGGCAGAATTTCATCGTGTTACAATAGAGATCAATTCAATCCAGTTTACAAGACAACTGAGCTGCAGTCATGTCTTTCATAGCTGAGCTATTTGGTTAAAGTCCAGGCTTTCTAATTACAACACACTGTTGTTTTTGCAAAGCTTACAGTTTGTCTATTGCTCCCCAGGATGCAACAACTGCATGCAAGGAAAGCAGATCCCGTGCGTCCTTAGGGCTCAACAAGCTTGGCTTTGGGCTTTTCCAGAAACATGGTACCAACTTTGGGTGTGAAGGACTCCTGAAAGCCTCAGGATGATCAGAGGTGCCTGCATTAAAAGTAAGGCTAACCTACGTAAACATTAGCTTTTAAATCATATGCAATCTAGATCCTGAATAGCTGAGGTCTTATTGCCATAATCTGTTTAACATGTAAAACTCGGTATGCCCTTTAACTTCTTCACTGTACTCAGACATTCAACATAAACTAAGAAACACACACACACAAACCCATCAGAAAGCATCCAAATGAAACATTTAAAAAAAGATTACGTCTCAGAATGATTATGTTTATTGACAGCCCAATGTATTTCAGCCAAAAGGGCTTTCTATGAAAGGCAGACAATATACACATGTATAAAATTTATGCGTTATTTATTGGGCAAGCTTGAAAACTTCAAAGTTTTTAGCTTTGTTTACTAAGTATAAGTAAAATTAAATATTAAAAAATGGGTCAGCTCTGGGGAACCCTGCCTAGCCAACAGGTGGGTGCTTAAGTCCCATAACCCATGTAGGCCATTCTGACAGTTCGGCAGAGCTTCCTATCACCTGATATCACCATGACTTTAGCTGATACAGTTTGAAACCACACAGGACTTTGAAAGTACGATAACCAAGTGACTGATGGTGCCTGCAAACCCCATTTTCAGCAGGGAGCCGAAAGAAGAAAAATAACCAGCACATTTTATCCCCAATGACAGATTCCCTGCAAAACTTCTGCCACCTTTCTTTTCACGCAAGTTTAGGCTACAACACAGGCTTAGCGTAGAACAAGCTTGGTGAATTCACTGGGGCTTACTTTTGAGCAAACCTACATAGAACCCATGCTATTCCAGAAGAGTGAACTGAAGTCTCTTCACAACAATTTAAGCGTGACAGCATTAATTCATATGCAGAACTCAGAAAATTACTAGAAGTACAGCAACTACAACACAATCTACAAATCCTGTTACTTTCTGGTCACCTCCACTCTTTGCCAAACACATAGGCAATACACTCAATTTCACTGGCTTCTTACAGTAGTATATGCTTGTAAAGGAGTGATGGGCAAGCAACAGCTCTATTATAAAAGTTCCTTTCCTGCCCTCACAATGCCAAAAGGCACAAACATCTTCTGGAGTTAACTCTTATTACCACATTCCAAAAAGTTCCATTTTCACAGATCTACCCTTCCAATCTCATGCTGCTCTGCTTGACCCAATGCAGACTTAGGGCTTACATGCAATTAAGTCTATCAATTTCAAAAGGCTTAAGCACTCTTAATTCTGCATAGGAAAAATGCCACACATATCACAATAGAGTCATCCGACTCTTTAATCTTGTTTACCTGATTTAAAAGTATACTCACTGTTGCAAAGTTGGCTGCCTTGTCAATATGCCTGCAAAAGTTACTCTTCTGCTAACAACAACATTTAATTCCATTCCCATGATGGTTATGGAGAGGGAAAGTTTTTAATGTGTTTTACTGAAGAAAAGGAAACTTTCCTTCCTCCGTGGCTAGCTTTTGAAATCAAGCAGCCTGACATAAGAGCACTGGAAAAGTCCATCTCTCCAACACCTCGCTCACCAGCATGGAATTACTGGTCACCCATATGTACCAGGTGAGTTGTTAAAATAAAAGGCAGGTGTAGCCAACAGAATGGTAATCTAAAAAAGGAACAGTGGGTGATGAAATGGTTGGAACTGCATCAGTTGCAAGTACAGTGGTACCTCAGGTTACAGAGCCTTCAGGTTACAGATGCTTCAGACTCCGCTAACCTCAAAATTGTACCTCGGGCTAAAAACTTTGCTTCAGGGCGAGAACAGAAATCATGCGGCAGCGGCACAGCAGCAGGCCCCATTAGCTAAAGTGGTACTTCAGGTTAACAACGGTTTCAGGTTAAGAACAGACCTCCAGAACGAATTACCGGTAAGTTCTTAACCAGAGGTACCACTGTATGGTTAAGTCACTGAGTTCCCACCAGAAGGGATAAAAATTGTTAATTCCTCAAACTATTAAAATTTGGATTTAAAAAACACATTTCAGTTTTCATTGGCATCCCTTTGAGATAACCTGGCTTTAAATGAAATATCAACATAATGCAAACACGTAAAACTGAACTGATGATATTCATACAATTGCTTTTACGCTGCTTCTCTTTGTAACATAGTTGGGGAAAATATCCTTGCCTGTCATCACTGCATAGTAACCCATGTGCTTATATTATAGCTGGGCATTGGGAGTCAAAGACTGGCAGGTCGCCATGGGTTTTATCTACTAAGCCATCTGGGTGACTTTCTATGTCTATTATGCTTAGCAACTACCTGATCTCTACAATTGGCTCAGAGTTAGAACTGCATTGTCACTGTTTCTATCATTATAGCAACCTGACTATTTAGGAATTATTTTAGTGTGTGGATTTTTTTTTTTTTACCCCTTGGTGATTTAAATCAACCAGATTCATGCTACTGAAACTGCTGGAGAATTAGTCTTGATTACTTGTAAACACTGTAGGACTATGGACTTTAGTCTGACAAATCCAACTTTAGAGTCTTTACCTAAACTCTGATCCCAAGAAGAAAGTAATGATAGGTCAGAAGCTACAATTAGAGAGACACAAACAGTAGTGGCAAAATAGATATTAAAAACTGCTAACTAAGTATGTGCATTAGATTTGGAAAAAATCCAAAATCAATAACAAAAGCAGGCTGCTCTGAACAGATTCAGGACTTGTCAGAGACAAAGCAATTTCTCACTGGTGTCACTTTGGGCATTCAGACTGTGAAGTGCGTCTGCAAAAAGAAACATTGCTCCCTAAGCAAAGGAAGACTCCAGAATGGGGGAAAGAGGAAGGAATAGCTCTTGTGTAACTGACAGGTAGGGCTGGGCAATATATCCTCCCAAACTGGTTCAAAGTCCATATCATGAATTTTTGATCTGGCAATATACTGTGAATCACAATGTACGTATGTTTGTGTGCTATGCAAAAATCACAATGTGGGGGAAAACGTGAAGCCAACCAATGCTTCTCTCGATTCCTGCACCAATATTAACTCTGCTGGCTCAGCTCTCCACTGCCTCCTGCAAGGGGCAGCGAATCACAAGAGCAGCCACTGGAAAAATCTCAACACAGGAAAAACCATGAAGCCAGCCAATCCCCCTCTATAGCTCCATCCTTATTTCAGACATCTTGATATATTGGCGATGTTTACCTGGCGATATATCATGATGTTGAAAACCAGCTATCTCCCAGCCCTACACGTAATAGATTTGTTTTTCCAAATCAGATCACCCCCAAAGTGCTTGAGACTGAACTGGTCTGTTTTCTGAAGCACCCAGTTGGAGTCCAAACAGAATTTTGTGGTTGGTGCACACACACCCTGTCAACTAAAGTTTGTAATTTTGCAAAGTAGATATGAAAAGTCATTTCTTTGTTAAAGAGTAATGAGGGAACAACATCTCTATCTGAAAAGTTTAGCAGATAAACACCATTAAGTTCATTCCCCAAATCAGTTTCCTGATTTGTGTATTAACTGCTTCCCAACATTTTATTTCAAGGATAATGCAGCATTACACACACACATGCACAAAAAGTAACACCAGGAACCAACTGCTTAATTTCCTCACTTGTAGACATGTTATTCCCAATGCTCCACCGCCTCTTTTTCCTTGCCTTACTTTATCAAGTCAGACAGGCCTCTAGAGAAATTAAGGAAGGAGAAAAAGGAGAGCTGGAGCTGCAGTCCCCAGCATAACAAGATTTTTTTTATTTAGCACTCCAAGCTTCACACCTTGTAACAGTAATTCACACTGCTAAGCTCCAACTAACATTGCACTTGCACTGCTCATCCTAAGAACTGCACTGATCAGTCATAGAATCACAGAATTTCATAGCCCAAACATCTACAATACAAGATTGTTCTAAAAAGCATATTTAGTATTATTTGCACCATTTCCTTACTTACTTACATTTTCTTACTTAACTTATGGAACATGGAGAACATGTTGTAAAGAATTATTATCATTATCACAAAAAATCTAGCCTCTAGCCTTTACTTAAGAGAAATTTTGAAATCATTGGCATTATCTGCTATAGGTTTTGAAAATGGGGCTCAAGGCAGGAGGATGCTAATGAGAAATACATTAGTCAAAGCAAAGGACCACCTGCAGTCCCTGTTCCTTATCACTTCCTATTTCCACACCCTCTACTACTGCTTCACACTCCTCGACAGCAACTCTTGTCAAAATTTGTGAAAAAAATTATCAAGTCTGAAAGATATAATGTAATCAAGAGGAGTGCAAAGTTCACGAGTTAGGCTGAAGTGCATGAAAAGAGAGAGGGGTGTACGCCTCAAAATGGGATAGAAGAAGAAATGGAAACAGCACTTTCCTTTCAAATGGAGAGAACAGAAAAAGTGACAAAATACAGCCTAAGGCATTGGATCCATTAGCACATCATCTGGTTTTTGGACCTCAGCAAGCTAATGCTCAAGAAACTGTCAAGCAAATCCCCTAGGATTGAATTTGCATTCATAGCTACTTAAAAAGAAAGTTATCCCACCAGCTGTCTGGACAGGACAAGGCAGTGCAGCAAATATTAGTTGGGATGCTATTTCAATGCTTTAGTGTTTTTCATGTGTCCTTTTGACATTGCAAAATCTACAATGACCCTTCAGAATCAAACAATTTTTCAATTTAGTTAAATTATTGTACAGTCCGGCTTCCTTGTTATTTACACTATGCAAATTCTACTCTTAAATTTTAAATAAAACAGGTAATTAGACATCATACAAAATTTCCAAGTTTGACACTCTATGCATATTATCACACACATTCTAAGCATTTCCTTTAAAAGTTCAGTACACATCACACCTCAAATTAGTTCTGTAACTCAGATTTAACAAACCGAGCTACAGTTTTGGCAAAAAGACACCCTAACTTGACATTCGGAATTCACCACATAACCTACAGGCATAGAATCAAATACTGATGAGTTCGAATTAAGTGTAGGGGTGGCAATAAAGAGTCAGTATAAAAATTGTAATTTGTGAGAATGAGTTGTCTCCTTTTCAACTCTTCATTCTTAAATCAAAATAAGCCAACGCATTCATGAAACCTTCTGTCTCCTCTTCTACAGACTACTGCCTCCATATGGAGTCAGTCAAGATAAATGTCTTTTCTACAATATCATAAAGAAGAGCAGCGTATCAGTCATGTTCCGTTCTAACAAAGTATAGGCTGAGAAAATGAAACATATGTATATGCATAATCTATTGTGTTCATTGATGGCAAAAGTGACTAAATCTACTCCCATCTGATGTGCCAGCAGATTATAGAACAGGGATCACAAACATGATGCTCAGGTGTCAGTGTGTCCACCAGCACTCCCTTTGGGGCCCACAAAAGGTGTCATAAAACTCTCAAAAATCCACAATACACGAGGAGCAGTTTGCTCTTCCTGCCACATTCCTGTCATCAATTGTTCAGCATCTCATAGACATCCCCTCAAGTATGCCCCCATTTCACTAGATGCCAGAATTGGATGCCCATGCTCCCATCTATTCTGAACAGTTAAGAGGTGCAAATAGCTTCTTTGTGAGCAAGTGTGGCTCTGGCTGATGTAGGTGCCTTTTTCCACAGGACACCTCACAGAGGCCACACCCTCAGAATTTTGTGGTCCTGTTGCTTCTTCTTCCCTTTAAGAAGTGGCAGCCATTATGCTACACACACACACACACCCCATCAGTCATTTTGCAACTAGCACCCTCAACATTTCCTCAAAATTCCAAAAGTTCCCACTGGCCTCAAAACATTGGTGACCCGCACTATAGAAAATAATAATTTTGTTAACTGTATGCACCTGCTCTGCATTCAGCAATAAAGTGTAAAGGATATTTGAAACAAGCCTTTTGTGACACAATTAAGCCATGCCACAATGCAACACCGATTAATAAAACCTCAATATGAAGGACTTGGCTGAAATCCTGCTAAATGTGCTGGGCCTAAACCATACTGGGACAATTCCACAGTTGTCATGGTGGACATCCTGAGCCAAACCGGACAAGACAGCCTTGACAGATATTGAAATCCCTCCAGAACCAAAAGCTGGGGGACAGTGTTCCAGTCACCAGACTTGAGACCATCCATTAGGCACTAGAGTGGGAGTAGACCAAGTATCCAATGTGTGCCCTCCAGATGTCATAGACTATGACTCCCATCATTTCAGGCCACTGGCACTGGCTGACGGGGGTTAAAACAATTAACAGTGCCAAGTAACTAGCCCACAAAAAAAGAATAGTAAAGGTCTAACCCTCCATCATGCCACAGATCCATAACCGGACCTCCCAACTTTTTTAACACTTTAATAACAGACCCAGGTTAGGGAATTGCATGTCTTGAAGCTGCAAGCAAGATAAAGAACTCAAGCTGAATCTCACAAGCAGTAAACAGTATTAAAAAAAGAACTGGGCATTTGTGATAACAACCTTATGAGATGGGGTTTGCAGAGCAGAGACTAAACAGACTGAGTTTGCTGAAAGCCACTAACAAGTTCATGGCAGAGGCAAAGTCCAAATCAGACAGTTTGCAACTAGTCTTCCAGCCACGGTGCTATATCAGCTCTCAGGGTGGAAACTCTGTGGCATGTCAGTGTTGATGGCAGGGGTCCAACAACAACATGTTATTAAGATGCTGCCTAGCAGAGCTTTTTCAAATGGTATTGATTTTTAGAGCCTGGTCATCCCCCATCTGCTCCTGCAGTGGGCTACTTTACAGCTAAAATTGTTTGCATCCTCTTCAATACATTCACAAATATTATTAATATTAATCTGTTCTGGAGGTATTCAGGGTTTAGGTTAGATTACAATGTGCATGATGATGCAGCACGAGCACAGAAAAAATATGGAACTTTGCACTGGTTATGAAGCAGCTTCTCTAGAGCTTTAATGTTTAAATCAGCACCTTGTTGCTGACTGAGGTATGTTTGAAGCATGAACATGCAATGGCTGGTGAAGACTCAGTAGCCTGAGGCGGCACTGGCTTGTCTGTTGTAGGCAATTATCACTTCTATGCCAAGGCATAAACTCCTTGTACCTTCCCATGACTAATAAAAACAAAATTATGCAAAAGACCGGAGATGCTAGACAAATTTTGCTTAATGTATAGCAAGTCACAGAAACCAGCTTTCCTTGGAACAGCAACTGGGTTACGTAAGCATGAATGGGAGTGTAAAACAAGTTGCAGCAGCAGAGTTTTTTAGCCTATCCTTTCTAGAATTTGATCAGGGCTCCAGGGATAGTCCTCCCTTTTTATCCTAACAACCCTGTGAGATGGGTTAAGCCAAGCATGCGCTACCAGCCCAAGTTCTGCCTCTAAGCTTTGCGCTAAATAGGTATTTGAACCCAGTTGTTCATGCTACACTATAACCACAAACTATACCAACGCCTTTTTAGGAGGAGCTATGGTTTCATAAACTTGAGGTGACCTGCAAAAGACCTATGTTTACTTTCTACTTCCTATGAACAACTTTTGATGTAAAACAAGCCTCTAATCTGGGGCAGATAGTCACTAGGACTAGGATTTCCACTAGGTAAAGGGACCCCTAACCGTTAGGTCCAGTCGCGGTCGACTCTGGGGTTGCGGCGCTCATCTTGCTTTATTGGCCGAGGGAGCCGGTGTACAGCTTCCGGGTCATGTGGCCAGCGAAAAAGCCGTTTACCTTCCCGCTGGAGCAGTACCTATTTATCTGTTTGCACTTTGACGTGCTTTCGAACTGGCATGGCAGGAGCAGGGACCGAGCAATGGGAGCTCACCCCATCGCAGAGATTCGAACCACCCACCTTCTGATCGGCAAGCCCTGTTAAACCACAGAGCCACCCGCATCCCTATTATTTCCACTATGGCCTATCGATTGTGATTTATTGTGTGTGTGTGTGTGTGTGTAAGAACTTCTGAAAAATAGCTTTTTCTAAGTTGTCCTTGACAAATAGATAAGGTTATCTGAGTTTTGCTTAAGCTGCAGAATCTGAGTAGACATATTAACATGAATAAGGTACAAATAAAGGCATAGTTTGCCTTCAAGATCCTTACAGAATCCATGTCCCCATAAAACTCCAAAGCAGGATCACAGCTGGCAATTCCTAGACCAATTCAACCCTCCCGAAAGTTGTTGTCTCCCTGACCTCAACAAACCTCAACCAGGGTGGGGGCAAACACATGAACACAATGGCATGTGCTGTAACAGCCAGAGTTTATTAAACACTTAACAGAAAAAACAGAGTTTTGAAAAATACATATCATTGTATGTATAATCCCTTCTAATAGTAGCACTGTTATGAATATGCCAAACCTATTTAGTCTCAACACTGAAGTAGCAATATTCTTCATTACTTCATTTTTAGGAGGAGCTATTGGAAAACTACATTAACGCATTTTGCTCAGTGTCTACCGGACTGAATATAATTCCAAGCTGTTGCATGCAGAGAACTGACAGTGGTGCTGAAAAGCTACTTATGCATTAGGCAAAAGTCAACTGACTGAGCATTTCAGGCCATCTAAAAGACCATTTGAAATAAAGTTCTCACAGCCCTTGAGCTGCTTTTCACACTTACGGAGACTACATAAAATAAAAAAGTCTCTTGTTCTTGTTTATTTGTAGGGGTGAATGCAATCTGTATGTTTTCCTACTAATTTCTCCATGCATCTAAATTTGAGATGTTACGCCCACAGCTTCAGTGCTGTCCTTTAACAAAGATCGCTTTAACAGCCACTTGGCCTTCCTCAAATTCCAATGTCAGTGAAAATCATAGGCTGATTTGGAGACTACATGTACATGGTTATCTTCTTGAGAATCCAAGTGAAAATGACAGGATAGCAGACAATCCAAGAGAATCTAAGCTCTTGCTAAAACCCAAGTCTTTGTATGGCAAACTCACTAAGAACATGCTCCTTAAAGCTTATCAGGCATTTTGTGAAGCTATTATTTTCCCCTAAGCAAAGAAGAAACAAGAACAAATTTCAAAAGGGTAACTAAATAATTACATGTGACCTTTTTTGTATATAAGTCTGTGGGGGGGGGGGGTGAGCTGAAACACCTGACTAAATATGTGGTCAATTCCCTCTTGAAATACTTGCATTCATGCTTATGCTATATTCCTTATACGGACTTGAAGTCAGTACAAACACAAACAATGGAAACTGTAGGAAGAAATGCCCAGATATATTTTCTAGATTCTTGAAAACTGCCTAACCCAAATAAAAACCACAAAAGACAGAGCAGCTGAGACTCACAAAAACAAGGGATAGCATGAGTGCTCTAGGTGGATACATGCTTGGCTTGTACAGTTGATTACTTTTTGGAGAAAATCCATGCCACAGATATGACAAATGGAAAGGTGTTGCATTATTGGAGAAAGCCTCAAAGGGATAAAACACAATGAATAATCAAAACTGCAACAGAAGGTACTGACAGAAGGAAGATAAAATCTTCGAGGCAAACTATAGACATTAAAGCCAAACCTCAAAGAAATATGAGGAGTAGAGATGAGAGGGTCCAGAAAAGAGGGGAGGGAGGGATTGTATTTTTGCAGGCCTTCATGTATCTAGTTTGATGCTATGGGCCTGGCAACCAGTCTCCTTGAACCAGTTCCAGGAATCACCACACCCACAAGGGCAGCTCACACTCGGATCCTCACACACTGCCCTCAAGCCCAACTCAGGCAAATTCTCAAAACGTGGTTAAGCAACACTAAGCCATTGGTATATAGCAACTCGGGCATCTGATCAAGGACAGTTACAAACAATTGATATGGAAAATTCCAAGTGTCAGAATTGGAGGGTATTGATAACCCTGGGATAGGGTGCCACCTAGCTTCCTTCCCAAGCGCTTCCCAGATAACCTTTACAGTTCCTCTCTACCCGCAACCCAGCAATGTTCTATCACAGCACTGATACAGGGGCTTTGCAGCCATTAAAAAATAATAAAATTCCAGTGGCGGAGGAGACCAGCTTTGCACCCTTCAACAAAGGAGGAATGAGGCTGCTTGAGCGCCTGTTCCTTCCCCACGGCTAAAAGGACACACATATTCATTCCCCCCCCCAAGCCTCGGTGCCAAGTTTCCCGAAGCGGATTGCCATGGGGGTGCGGGGGGGGGGGAATATATATATGTGCTTTCAGGAAATCCGTGGAAGAACAGACTAAATGCAACGAGGCAGGTGAGGAGGTCGAAGCTGCGGCTGCACCACCACCTTGCGCGGCAGCGCCGCAAACTTGGCTCGCGCGCGAGAGATGGGAGGGACCCGAGCCAAGTCCGGGGGGGGGGCAGAATGCGGCGCCCCAAGGGGGGCGGGGGCGGCGGAGTTTTGCGCTTGGGGCGCACCTGAGCACCCGCAGATAGCCTAGAATTGGGGGTGGGGGGGATAAATTGGGAGCTGTTTTTTTTTCCTCCCCTTCGAAAACAAGCGCTTTCGCCTCTCCTGTTTTCTCACACCCACCCACCATACTTTTCAGCCTTGCGCACCCATATCCTAAGCCATATCCTAACCCCTTCGCCCTTCCCCGCCCGGGGTGACTTCTCTCCACCGCCCCCCACCCACAAAGACCCCTTGTTTTCCCTCCACGCCTCCTCCGAAGCCCAAAACACCGCTCTATTCCCACACCTCACAACCACACACAGACCCCTCGCAGCCATTCATCCCCCCCCCCCGCTTTCGCCGCCCCTCGACCCTCACAAGGGCGGCAGCAGCAGTAGCTACCTCATACTGGATGTACTGCTTCCTCCACTCCGGGGTGATGTGCGCGGAAAGGTGCTCGGCGAACTTCATCCTGCCGCCTGCCCGCCCGGGGTGCCGACTCAGCGGACGCAGCGCCGGGATGAGGCGCCTCTTTCTCCTCCTCCTGAGGGCGAAGGACCACCGCCGCCGCACATGAGACCCCTCAGACAGGCACACGCGCGCCGCCCTTCCCGGCAGCAGCAGCAGCCCACAGGCACGAAAGCGCGCCGCCGCTCGTCCCCGCCTCGCTCAGGGTCTCCTCAGCGCCGCCGCCACCGCCGCCGCCCGCCGCGGCCCCGCAGCCTCCTCCGGCGCCCCTGAGGCAGTAGCGGCGCCCGCCGCCTCCGCCGCCATTTTGCCTCTCCGCCCCGCTGGGCCCGCCTCCCCATCCCTAGGCCGGGGCTGACGTCATCGACTAGGTAACCGCCCCCCGAGAGAGAGAGAAGGGGAAAGGGCTCCGCGGTGGGCCACGCCCACCGCTCTTCCCCAGCCTGCGCGCGCGCGCGCGCGCGCCACCCTAGGGAAGGGGGCGGGACCGACTCTTCTTTTTTTTCCCCCCCAGCCAAAGCGACACGCCCCTTCTTCGCCGCCGAGAGAGGGACACGCCCCTTTCCCCCGCGAGGTTCCGCTGCGGTGGAAGGATTGGGATTTCGCAGCCTGCGGGGAGCGACTGTTTAGCGGGTGCCGCGCTGCAATTCTTCAATGGTGTTTTAATGCAAGGGGAGGGGGGGATATGTACATACCGGTATGTATGTATAAAGGTGTGCGCGTGTATATGTAATATATATATATATAGAGAGAGAGAGAGAATCAGCCACTAGCCATAGCAATAAAAGAACAGAAAATGTAGATAGAGGTAAAAAAAAAAACCTTGACTACAGAAAATACATTTTGGAGGCTGACATCAAGATATAATGGGGGGTGTTCTCATTGCCCCTGCTGAAAACCTTGCAGTTTTTGCTTTTACCTGGTCATCTTGGATCTGCTAAAAGAAAGGACACAAGAGCAATGGCTGAGTGACCGCCTCAAAAGTGTGTGTGTGTGTGTGTGTGTGTGTGTGTGTAATAGGGTTGCCAGCAGGGTTTGATTTAGGTTTGATGAGGCCCTAAGCCAGGGGTCAGCAACCTTTTTCAGCCGTGGGCCAGTCTACTGTCCCTCAGACCATGTGGGGGGCCGGACAATATTTTGAGGGGGGGGAATGAACGAATTCCTGTGCCCCACAAATAGCCCAGATGGATGCATTTTAAATAAAAGGACACATTATTCTCATGTAAAAACACACTGATTCCCGGACCATCCGGGAAGGCGATTGGGCCGCATCCAGCTACTGGGCCTTAGGTTGTCTACCCTTGCCCTAAGCTACTGAAGGTAATGGGGCCCTTTATATGTCCAGCTGTCCTTTGTCAACCACAAATTGTCACTTTTTTTTGTGCTGAATATACAGTATGCTATATGGTAATCTATGGATCTAATGGGTATCTAAAGCCATTTGCACAGAACAAAATATGTATTTTATCAAATTAATTGTTGAACTGAAATACAATTAAGAAGTATATTAATAGTGATATTTTAGGGAGCAGACGAGACCCATTACTTACATCTTAGCAACCTACGCAACACAAAACACTGCTGCTGTATGTAGGTTTTATTTTATTTGCTTTTTATCTTATATTTTGGAAATGTACATCCAGGTGTTGTTTTTTTCCTTTAAAATTTTTTGGGGCCCCCAAGAGAGTGGGGCCCTAAGCTATAGCTTGTTTAGTTTATACGTAAATCCGGCGCTGGTTGCCATATTTCAGAATTCCTGACACCCGCAAAGTTGTTGAGCTGTTTCTAGGAAACCACCCTAATTATTGAGCTTCTTTTGAGAACAAACATAAATTTGGGGAAAACTTTAGCTTTCTGAGCTGTTTACACTGCTTTTTCCATTGCGTCGCCATACAGCCGGGTTTTCCCTGACATTTTGCCATTTTTACACCCAGAAACCTGGACATGTCAGGAATTTTCCTAACGTGTGGAAAGCCTATACACACACGTATGCCTATATCTATTTATACATGCATATATTGTTCAGTTTCTGTTAATTGGTTCTCGTGGGAAACTTGCAGATTCTAGCTTCACCAATTAACTCAAGCTGGTGTCAATTTACTCTTGGCAGAAAGCCCAGGTCTGCTTGACCTAGAAACTACTCACTCTGATTGGTTAACGACCAGCACTCAACTCTGTTATCAAGGGATTGTTAGCTCAGTTTGATGTGAGGTGTGTTAGGAGTTAGAAGTGCTGTGTATGGTTTTGAGAGAGAGAAAGAGAGGATTTATTTTGCTTTTATTTGTATGCAGGGACTCTGCTGGTTTTATTTTTCCTTTTAATAAATCCTGTAAATAGTTATTCTGAGTCTAGCTGACTAGTCATTACTGCCGCAACTAGCTTCTTCGCTGTGCAGGAAAACTCTGCTACGTTTGGGCTAAAGCCAATAGGGCTATGCCTGACACTTCAAAGTTCCATGAGGTTATGGGCATTGTGCTGCCAGCCTGAGTTGTGGTGGTGTCAGCATCAGCGGTGTTGGTTCCAGTAGTTCCAGAAGTTGTTGTTCCTGTTGGTGCAGCAGATGGACACTGGCTGGTTCCTGACTGTGGTGAGCTGGTGACGCAGTGGATACAAGGACAACAGCTGCAGCGTGTGAGTGCTGGGTGCTGTGGTTCCTGTTTTCTCTCTCGGTGGTCGTGAGTAGCTGGTTCCGGGTTCCAGGGACATCGCTCTCAAGATGGCCTCACAACCAGTTCAGATGGCTTTTGAGCGTCTGAATGACTCCAATTACTTGCTGTGGTCGGAACGCATGCAGGCAGTGCTGCAGAGGGATCGTCTCTGGCAAGTGGTGAGTAAGTTTCCTACGAAGCCTGATGATGAAGACCTCGATAAAGACCAAAGAGCAAGGGCCACAATTGTCTTGGGGCTGGAAGATTCCCAGTTGCCGTATGTGAGGGGAATCAAGACAGCTAGAGGTGTGTGGCAAGCACTTAAAGAACTCCATGTGCGTGAGACAGCGGTTTCCAAGCTGTTCATTCGCAAGGCATTGTACAAGGCAATGTTACAGCCTGGGGTTACAATGCAGGAACACCTACACAGTTTACAGTTAAAGTTTTCTGCGCTACAGGAAAGAGACTGTGCGTTAGACCAGCAGGAGAAGGTGGCTATTATTTTGAGTTCTCTCCCGGAAAGCTGGGATAATTTAGTTTTGTCTCTAGAAGGCATACAGGAGCATGATTTATCAGTCAGTTACGTTACTGGGCGTTTGATTGAAGAATGGCAGAAGAGGCAAGAAAGGTCGTTGGCTGCAGAGACTTCTACTGGCGGGCGGTTTGGAAGGAGTTCTCATGCCGTACCAGAGGTGAAGCAAAAGCAGCGTACTGGTGAGGAGTCAGCGTTTGCTGTTAGGCGTTGTTTCCGATGTGGGTCTTCAGCGCATCTAAAACGACAATGTCCGGAGTTGGTCAAGTCTCAGTTGCCGGTGCAGGAGCAGAGACGAGATCAGCAGCAGCAGCAGCGTAAAAGGAAATTCTTCAAACAAAAACAGTCGGCTCAGCTGGTGACCGCCAAGGTCAAGGTTGCTGATGAGAAACAAGCGGTCTGGGTGGTCGATTCGGGAGCATCTCGCCACATCGTGAATTCAGATGAATTGTTTGTTTCCAAGAACTCAGCACAGCGCAGCCAGGTGGCTCTAGCAGACGGAAGTACTTCCGAAGTGATTTCGGGGGGTGCAGTTTTTGTTCCTTGTCTTCGTGAATGCCTGCAAAATGTACTTTGTGTGCCTTCATTAAGGAGCAATCTGATGTCTGTAGATTGTTTGCTAAAAGCTGGGTTTAAAGTGTATTTTGAAGGAGACAGTTGCATTATTAAGAAGGCTGGTGAGATTTTAGGCACTGCTAAGTCAGAGGGAGGCTTGTTTTGGCTTAAAGCAGGATCTCAAGTTGCAGCAGTAGTCAGTAAATCTCAGCCTGCAGTGAATAACAAAGCTATACATGACAACTGTGTGCACTTATTGCATAGGAAAATGGGGCATGCTTGCTGGAAAAGTGTACTAAAAATGTCTGAATTGGCTGATGGGGGTAATTTAAAGAGTTGTAACAAGTACCTTGATTGTAATGTGTGTAAAAAGGTTAAAACCCACAGAGTCTCTTACCCCAGAAGTGACAGAGTTAGTGAGTCACCGCTACAGCTGGTTCACATGGACGTAATTGGTCCATTTGCTGTAAGCAGGGGTGGATCGCGTTTTTCACTAACAATTGTGGATGACGCCACGCGTTATTCTTGGGTTTTTCCCATGAAGAATAAGGGTGACGTGTTCACTAAGTTTAAAGGCTGGGTGGCATCTGTGGAAAGATTTCTGTCCATTAAACTTAAAAGGATTCAGACGGACAGAGGTGGCGAATTTATGTCAAATGCCTTTAAAGATTGGTTACAAAAGCGTGGCATTGGGCATAGAAAAACGAACGTTTTTTCCCCAGAGGAGAATGGCGTTGCAGAGCGAAAAAACAGATCTTTACAAAATATGATGTTTGCCATGCTTGATGATGCTGATTTGCCCATGTCTTATTGGGGGGAGAGCATGCTCACCGCGTGTTATCTCCAAAATAGGCTCTTTCACCAAACAATAGGTACAACCCCGTACTTTAAATTGTTTCAGAAAAAACCTAAAATTGACCATTTGCATGTGTTTGGATCAAAAGCCTGGGTATTAATTCCGAAACAAATGAGAAAGAAGGGAGATCCTAAGACCAAACAGTTAGTGTTTGTGGGTTACCAGGAGCTGGGAAAAGGTTTCCGCTTTGCTGAAGGGACAAATGGCATTGTGATCTCCAGGAATGCCAGTTTTTGTGAACATAGTGGCTGGGAGAGACTACATGCCAATACTGAGGTTTGGTTTGAACCTTCCCAGGAGCTTCATGACTCTGAAGGTAGACACAGAGAGTCAGAGTCTGAGGGGGAGGAAAGTTCAGATAAGAGCTCTCAAGAAAGTGGAGTTAGCCAGAGACCAGTTGCTAAGCAACAAAAGAGAGGTCATAGTTCTGAGGAGGAAAGTGGGTCAGAAGAAAAATTTTCTCCCAGAAGATCTAAAAGACAAAACAAAGGAGTGCCTCCGGTGCGTTTTTCTCCTGATACTGCAAATGTGTTTAGTGTAATTGCAGAGCCCAAGAGTTTTCAGGAGGTGTTAAAGTTACCAAAAGAGGAGGCAGAGCTCTGGAAACAGGCAATGGAGGAAGAGATGTCCTCTCTGAATGAGCACAAGGTTTTTACACCAGTAGCAGCGCCTGAGGGGGCAAAGATTGTAGGCTGCAGGTGGGTGTACAAACTTAAACCTCTGGTGACAGGAGAGTACAAATACAAAGCTCGTTTAGTGGCTCAAGGATACTCTCAGAGGCCTGGAAAAGATTATGACGAAACTTTTTCCCCTACTGCTAAGGGGGACAGTGTAAGGCTGATTTTAACGCTTGGAGCAAAGAGAAAACTCCTGTTAAACCATTTTGATATCCAGACTGCATATTTACACGCATCAATATCAGAAGACCTGTATCTAGCCGAACCGCCTGGTTATGAGACAGGTTCCAATAGAGTGTTAAAATTAAACAAAGCTCTATATGGTCTCAAACAGGCTGCAAGATCTTGGAACAAATGTTTCCATGAGGCTTTAGTGTCATTTGGTTTCAAGCAGAGTACAGCTGACAATTGTGTTTATGTACGTGGTACAGGCAGTGATCAAGAGTTTTGTCTGATTTATGTAGATGATGTATTGTATGCCTGTAAAACAGATAAACAAACTAAAAGGTTTGCCAAGCAATTGTCCAGTAAGTTCAAAGTGAAGGACTTAGGCCCGGTTAGGACATATCTAGGGTTGGAAGTGTGCTGGGCCCAAGATGGCAGCTGCCTAATTAGTCAGCAGAACAAAGTTAAACAACTACTGACTACATACAGGATGCAGGATTGCAAAGGGGCAGCGGTGCCTATGGATCCAGGTTTCATAAAAACACTTCACATAGATGAGAGTCCTGAATTTGAACATCCTGATGTATATCACTCTGTAATTGGAAGTTTATTGTATCTAGCACAGTGGTCCAGACCTGATATTAGCTACGCAGTAGGCATATTAAGTAGATTGGTCTCAAAACCCACACTAAATGCCTGGAAAGGGGTAAAACAAGTTCTGAGATACCTCAAACAGACAATTGGCTATATGTTACAATTAAATTCTTCCGAGGACGAAATGTTGAGTTGCTACTGTGATAGTGACTGGGGAAATTTGCCGGATAGAAAATCTGTCACAGGACTAGTCATAATGGTCGGTGGAGCTTTAATCAGCTGGCGGTCACGCAAGCAAGACGTTGTAAGTGTGTCATCAACGGAATCAGAGTATGCCGCATTGAGTGAATTGTGCAACGAGGTGATTTATTTCAAGCATTTGTTAGCAGATTTAAATGTAAATTGTGGAGAACCAGTACGAGTTTACATTGATAATCAAGCTTGTATAACCTTAAGTAAAACAGAGGGTTTCAAATCGCGTTCCAAACATATCTCTGTAAAATACCAAAATGTACGTTGCTGTGTACAAGACAATGTAATCACCTGTACTTATGTATCAAGTGAAGAAAATGTAGCAGATGTGTTAACTAAACCATTGGCAAAGATAAAGAACAAGCGAATGTGCAAGGGTTTAGGTTTGCTGGAAAAATGATCTCCTACATAGGTGTATTTGATGTTAATTGTTCAGCAGAATCTGTGAGGGGGTGTTCAGTTTCTGTTAATTGGTTCTCGTGGGAAACTTGCAGATTCTAGCTTCACCAATTAACTCAAGCTGGTGTCAATTTACTCTTGGCAGAAAGCCCAGGTCTGCTTGACCTAGAAACTACTCACTCTGATTGGTTAACGACCAGCACTCAACTCTGTTATCAAGGGATTGTTAGCTCAGTTTGATGTGAGGTGTGTTAGGAGTTAGAAGTGCTGTGTATGGTTTTGAGAGAGAGAAAGAGAGGATTTATTTTGCTTTTATTTGTATGCAGGGACTCTGCTGGTTTTATTTTTCCTTTTAATAAATCCTGTAAATAGTTATTCTGAGTCTAGCTGACTAGTCATTACTGCCGCAACTAGCTTCTTCGCTGTGCAGGAAAACTCTGCTACGTTTGGGCTAAAGCCAATAGGGCTATGCCTGACACTTCAAAGTTCCATGATATATATATATATATATATATATATACACACACACACATGCATATATATATATATACACATACACATGCATATATATATATATATATATATATATATATATATATATATATATACACACACACATACACAAACCCATATGGATGTAGGCAGTGCTATTTTTCTAGAAAATGAGGTGGCGGAACTCACCTCTTTCTCTTAGAATGGCAATGACACCCACCCAAGAGTTCCCCCGGGGGGGGAAGCCCCGGGTGTAGGTATGTGTACAAGTGAGCTTTTGTTGGCATCCGTCTGTCTCAAGAGACAATGGAGTGTGCCTCCAAGGGTGAAGTCAAACTGCACCAAAGTGACCTCTCCAGGGTACACGCCTGGGCAGTGTGGATGGAGGTCTTGGGCTGCCCAGACGACAGCATTCCTCCTCCTACTGAGAGTCCATGACTGTAAATGTGATGGTGAGGATAGCTTCTGACTAGCACAACAATGGTATTGTTATGCCAGTGTAAATTGTGTTCTGCCAATTCTTGGTGATTTAGTAGCAGTTATTTTCCACCCAAACAGGTACAATGCAAGGATCAAATCATGTTACGATAGGTTCTCTGACTCCTATTCAAAACTCTGGCATATGTTACAGGTTTTGCTTCCCTCCATGCTACAGCATGCTTGCAGATTTTGAAAAACATGTATACTGTACACAGGACCCCTTTTGTGCTGTGGAAATTATATGCCAGCCATGTAACATGTCTGTGCCTTCCAAATTTTTAGAAGGTGTGCCAAGGCTTAATTATAATTATGAGCGATAAAAACATTTTAGAAAAAGCTTATTCTTAAATTGCAGACATTATAAGTGCATGATTGAATATAACTGAGCAATGTATACTTTTATTGTGACTGTAATAAAATAGCCTTGAGAGTTAGCTAGTTTTACACAATATCATGTAGGAAAGTACTGCCCCACCCCATGTTTTCCATATGTTTGTACCCACCCACCCCTATTTCTCCCTTTCAGTTAATTTAGTTAGGCTGAACCTGGAATTGGTTGCTGCAATCCTAACCCCATTTACCTGGCAGTAAACCACACAGGTGGCGCTGTGGGTTAAACCACATAGCCTAGGACTTGCCGATCAGAAGGAACCAGAGCAGTGCACAGAAACGCCGCTTACCTCCCCACCGGAGCAGTACCTATTTATCTACTTGCCCTTTGACGTGCTTTCGAACTGCTAGGTTGGCAGGAGCAGGGACTGAGCAACGGGAGCTCACCCTGTCGCATGGATTCGAACCGCCAACCTTCTGATTGGCAAGCCCAAGGCTCAGTGGTTTAGACCACAGAGCCACCCACATGGTCTAGCAATAGAGAAATACTTGTGTATTTTTTCAGGGGTAGCCCATCCATGAGGCCAGGCCTCCAATGAATGGATTGTCCACTGCTGCTTCTGCTGTGCTGGTAGCGACAGCTTTGTTGCACTCCTTGGAGGCCTCTTGGCAAATAGGAGGTGCTGCTGGTCTCCACCCACCCCTGTAGATCTTCTCTCACTCTTTCTTCCCTGTCGAGGAGGGTCGTCGTTTTGTGGTTCAACTCAAGTGCCAAAATGTCTAGCGCCAGCCCAGGTAGTTTCCCACCAGGCTATTCCTGGTGCTAAGTCTGGGTAGAGTCACCAGTGGTGGAATACCTTCAAGATCTGTCCATTTAGGGGTTTTGCACCAAATCCTAAAGCACTCCCCATTGAAATGGTTGGTACATAGGACCATGCCAGTATGGTGTAGTGGTTAAGAGCGGTAGACTCGTAATCTGGTGAACCGGGTTCACTTCCCCGCTCCTCCACATGCAGCTGCTGGGTGACCTTGGGCTAGTCACACTTCTCTGAAGTCTCTCAGCCCCACTCACCTCACAGAGTGTTTGTTGTGGGGGAGGAAGGGAAAGGAGAATGTTAGCCGCTTTGAGACTCCTTCGGGTAGTGATAAAGTGGGATATCAGATCCAAACTCCTCTTCTTCATGCTGCCAATCTTTCACAAATGGACCGGAATCGTTCTGTGTTGATAGAGTTTGTCAAGATGATGTTCAGGGGGGAAAACAGTTGTGACCAAGGTAATAATAAAAAAAATAATAATAATTACCTCAGAAGAAGTGTTCCAGTTTCTCTGCTGCATTAAATGCTCTGTGTTTGTAAGTGCTATGCCAAGGTCAAGTCTTAACAGCTCCTAGATCTGTCTCAGCTTTTCAAGGTGTTTCCTGAACAGGATGGCTAAGGAGGCTGTCTAAAGGTCAAGCATGTTAAGATTTCCAAAATGATAACATAGCTAGGGAGAAAGAATGAAGGTGGCAGATGAAGGGAGGGAAACAGTATGTATGTATGTATTTAAAAATACTTTAATTTTTTTATCCCACCTTTCTTCCAAGGAGCTCAAAGCAAGGTCACACAAAGGTGGTGGTCAGCTTGTGCCTGGGCTGTATAATTTTGCACCACAGGCGAGGGCTCCCAGGATTTGTTAAAGGGGAAGGGGTTGGCAATATTTCTTAATGCTCCTTCACATAAAAAAGGCAAAAGCCCTTGTAGTATGATAACAGATCAGGGGGAGGGAGCAGCAGTAAAGCCTTCCTGTGTAAAGTCCTAATTTACTAAGGGCAAAGCATGATTTTCCCTCTTCCCCAAACATACACCTTCAGTCTGAAGTCCAAAATTCTGCCACCTCAGTCTAACGCTTTCTTCTTCTTCTTCTTCTTCTTCCTCTTCCTCTTCCTCTTCCTCCTCCTCCCCCTCCTCCTCCTCCCCCCATAACTATCAACTTACAGATTTGAAAATAAGGGACCAGCAGCCTTGAAAATAAGGGACCAGCAGCCAAAATAAGGGACCTGCAGCCTCACCTGTTCCAGGCACTCCAGTCTTCCTGTCCTCCTGCAGTCTGGTCAAACTCATGCTGGTAGCTTCAAGAACACTGTCCAACCAACTTTGTAACCAGAGGTTCAACTGAATAGAATCTGAATCACATGCACCACAAGGCCTATGCAGCCTCAACTTAAGATGGCTCCCCGGCCTGGCTTTGCACTGCAAAGTTTGCAGCAGCACGTGCAACAAAATGACGTCCAGCATTCAAAAAACCCCTCAGCTTGCATTAACTAGCCACACACAAGGCATGCAAGCTCCACCCCCCCAGTCGTTCTTAGACTTCTTATTGGGTGAGCAACACAGCTAAGCAACACAGTTGGAGCCTCCCTCCTCCCTGGCCGGGAGGGAGGGAGAGGAGCTGCTTCCTTTGAAATTTAAGGGACATCATTTAAGGGACATCCATCAATAAGGGACAGCAGTGGGACATGGCGCTGGAATAAGGGACTGTCCCTTCAAATAAGGGACACTTGACAGCTATGCCTCCTCCTCCTCCTCGAATTTATTTACTGCCCTACACCCGGAGGTCTCAGGGCGGTTCACAGAAAAAAATAGCAGATTAGCTTGTCATGTGAGGAAAGAAGCATGGAAAGCAAGTAGAAGAGAAAAATAAGGAACCGGTGGGCACTGATGATGTGACTTTGCCATTGTGCATTCCTAGCAAAGGGAAGCAAAATGCAGAGAGTCAACAGAGAAAGATTATTAAAACAATTAAAATAAAAAAATAAAAATACTATTTAAATGCACCCATAGACTTTTTGAAACCTCTGTTTATGTGCGTTCAAGAGGGGAAAAATAGTAATGCAGACAAGTGAAAACATTTGAGGCATTGGAGGGGGTTGGACTAGATGACCCTTGGAGTTCCTTCCAGGTCTACAATTCTATAATTCTATGAACCTGCTATGCTTGGGTCTGCCTATCTAAAGGCAATTGTTCTGGCTTTTTCCCACTGGTCTCTGGGACAAAAGCATTGACTTCAGAGGCAACAGAATTAATCTACACAACACAATTGCCATAAACATTTTGCAAAACGTGGCCAGAGATTCCATTCCTTTTAATTTGTGAGCAAACAACACCCTTGGCTTGGGATTTACCCAACATCAATAGCAGATTAGCTTCTCCTAGGCTGGGTCATTGCTGTTATCTGTTTTTATTATGTTTGTAGAAAACATTTTAATGAATGGCGATTAGGTGCCCTTCAACAGAAACTTTAGAATCAGCAGTTCAAAAAGTACTGACCTTAGAGAGCTGAATTCTTATCGCCGCTTCCTGGACACAAAAGCATTTTCATACATTACATTACAGAAGAAATTGTGGGGGAGGGGGAGCCAAGCTAAGTTACACAGATAGCATCTTAGCCATTTAAACTGGGAATCAGAAGAAGGTTTTAGAAGTACAGTGGTACCTCGGGGTAAGTACTTAATTCGTTCCGGAGGTCCGTTCTTAACCTGAAACTGTTCTTAACCTGAAGCACCACTTTAGCTAATGGGGCTTCCTGCTGCCGCTGCACCACTGGAGCACAATTTCTGTTCTCATCCTGAAGCAAAGTTCTTAACCTGAGGTACTATTTCTGGGTTAGCGGAGTCTGTAACCTGAAGCGTATGTAACCCGAGGTACCACTGTATACAGAACAAAAAGCTGTGACTCTCCACATAACAGTTGTACGAGAGCCTCGGATGCTTTAAAATAATTTCAAATCTATTTCATTATTCAATGGTTTTTAAAAAAAAAAAAATTGCCAGTTTAAGACCAGGGTTAAGGTTATCTTACATTGCCTCAAATTCCATTTAGATATTGGAAACCTTAACAGACGTGCCTCACAATCAGCTATGGTGCTGTGCAATGTCAGAAACATTCAGACAGGCAGTAGAAAGGCCCCAATCCACACATTTCCATTCCCCACCCTATGGAAAGGAAGAGCAGGGAATGGGCATTTTTCTGTTGTGTAGAAAAAACATGGAGGCTGCAATCCTCGGGCTGCCTTCTTGCCTTCTGTGTGGTGTGGTGGTTTGACAGGGTTGCCAGCATTTGGCGGCAGGGTGTGTGTGTGTGTGTGTGTGTGTGTGTTGTCATGGGCACATTAGGGCATTTGGAAGCTGTCATGCATACCACGACTAAGGTAAAAAAGGTAAGTTAAGTTAAGTCCAGTCAAAGGCGACTAAGGGGCTGCGGCACCTATCTTGCTTTCAGGCCAGGGGAGCCGGCGTTTGTCCAGACAGCTTTCCAGGTCATGTGGCCAGCATGACTAAACCACTTCTGTACAACGGGACACCGTGACAGAAACCAGAGCGCACAAAAAAGCCATTTACTTTCCCGCCACAGCAGTACCTATTTATCTACTTGCACTGGTGTGCTTCTGAACTCCTAGGTTGGCGGGAGCTGGGGCAGAGCAACGGGAGCTCACCCTGTCACGCGGATTCGAACCACCAACCTTCTGATCGGCAAGCCCAAGAGGCTCAGTGGTTTAGACCACAGCGCCACCTGCGTCCCATCACGACAAAGTAGCTACCATTGCAGGGATGGCAAGTCATCTCCCCAGTTCATTTGTCAATTCCCATTTAATTAATTTCCCCTTTGCCAGCCAATGCACCCTTCCCATGATCCATCACTATTCCCTCCATCCTCCTTTCTCTCCAGGATCATCACCCATGCACCCATGTATATTCTCTCTTCCCAAAGATCAGCAATGGGATGCGGGTGGTGCTGTGGTCTAAACCACTGAGCCTCTTGGGCTTGCCGATCAGAAGGTTGGCGGTTTGAATACGTGCGATGGGGTGAGCTCCCGTTGTTCGGTCCCTGCTCCTGCCAACCTAGCAGATCAAAAGCACGTCAAAATGCAAGTAGATAAATAGGTACCACTCCGGCGGGAAGGTAAATGGCGTTTCCGTGCGCTGCTCTGGTTTTGCCAGAAGCGGCTTAGTCATGCTGGCCACATGACCCGGAAAAACTGTCTGCGGACAAATGCCAGCTCCCTTAGCCTGTAAAGTGAGATGAGCACCGCAACCCCAGAGTCATCTGCGAGTGGACTTAACTGTCAGGAGTCCTTTATCTTTTATAGATACCTTTATAGATCAGCAACCAGACACGCAGGCACCCTCTCAGGATTATCCACCCCCAAAACAATATATCTCTGAATCACCTTTTTTTCCTCTTCTGTTCCACCTACAAACATCTAACCAGTCCAGACACCCATCCCTGTTGTTGTTTGTCCCATCAAGACGGAAGCAGGGTACTCTCAGAAAGAAGAAGCCCAGCATAAAGTCCCGAGTGATCCTTGGAGCAGCTAGATAAGCCATTTTGGTCAGCAGTTAGGTAAGGGCAGTAGCTGACACTGACATGGGTAGATGACCCCTCTCACAAGATGTAGCCCCTTTCCCTCCTCCGTGTGAGCAGCGACTGAGACTTTGCCCTCCTCCTCTGATGTAGGTCAACATTGACATTTTCTTTCCATTTACATTCCTGCCATGCTCCCCAATAATTCCTTAAGCTAGGAAATGTGAATAGAGACAGAGAAGACACTTCTTGCTGGCATACTTTAAGGAGACCTTTCTATGTAAGATTGACACAAAGAAAGCCTCTGGAACAATGTCAATCCCTCATACACATTCCCAATTGCCTTTTTCTTACCCCCCCCAGCAGTAAATTATGTTCACTGTGGTCCTCAGTTGTAACATTTCCTCCTTCTCAACAAACGCATCATTTGCATTTTAAAATTTGAACTGGGACTGCCAGAAATCAGCTTCCTGCTACTGCAGAGTCTTGCACCTGTTTTGTCGAATGCATGAAGAGACCTTTATAAATAGAATAGGTCTTTAAAGTAATTACACTTTTTTCTCACACTGGGGGGGGGGGGAGTGCAGTTTTTCAACAAGCTGGTCCACAGGGAGGGGGGGGAGAGAACACATTTTCTGCCTTTTTTTAAAGGTTGCTTTTCACACAGAATATTGGGGTAGGTTGCTACATATGTATTTGTGACTGAAATCAACTGATGACACATGATCATTTGTACAGTCATACCTTGGGTTACAGGCTCTTCGGGTTGCGTGATTTCGGGTTGCGCACTTCGCCGAACCTGGGAGTACCGGAACGGGTTACTTCCGGTTTCGGCGCATCCGCAGAAGCGCTAAATCACGCTTTGCACATGCGCAGAAGCACCAAATTGCAACCCACGCGTGCGCAGACGCGACGCTGCGGGTTGCGAACGTGCTTCCCGCACGGATCACGTTCACAACCCGAGCGTCCACTGTATTCGATTGTGTCCTTCACAGGGGTGACCATCACCATTTTTAAGTTTGCTGACTTTGTTTAAGAGAAGAGAAAGAGAAAGACGGGGAGGGAGAGAAAGAGAGAGGTAATGTTTAATAAAATTAGGTTCCATATTGCAGTTTGATGTTGCAGCAGCCCAAGTTTGAAGAGGCTGAAGGCTACAGGTATCAATGATTTTCTGGTTTTACAGGCTATAACCTTCATAAGACAAAGACACACACACAAAAAGCAGTTGCCTATGTCGAGCAACATCTGGAAGCCAAGGATTCCTCATGCCTGTTCTAGACACAAAGGAGGACAGGGGTCCCACACCTTTAGCCATTGTGCAGAAGAGATTTGGGTTTTTTTACTAATTGCAGCTTCTCATATAATTATGTGGAAAGCTTCAAAATGGCCTCTCCCATACAATTATTAAAAAGTACAAGGAACTTGCTATCCTTTGCATTTGGTCATCCTACATTTGCCAGTGGTAACCGAAGTGCCCACTGCTTAATGTACCGAGTTCCAAAATGAAACATTGACTGGGTACAGGGGGGAAATGTTGTCTTTTACTGGCTGTCTGAAGAGCCAAGAGTGTGCCAAGTAATACCTGAACGGAGCTCAGCTGGCGCACCAGTCATCAGGTATGAGAATATTATGTTTCAGGGGCCTGAATCAAGAGAGCGGGGAATGGCTGAGCTCTGCCAGCACCACGGAGAGTTCCTAGACAAGCCATGTGCTGCTTCCACCAGCCTCTGAGCACTTAAATAATCAGCAAAACTGCCCTGTTGAGTGTCTAAACCCCTTCCCCCACCCCCAAGTTAAGAGCTAGCAGGAATGTAAAGACACAGAGCCCTGGCTTGGGCGCTGCTGAGTGGCGTCCTTGTACATCCTCTGCGGTTTCTGCTTACAAGGAAGCGAAAGACATCAGGCAGTTGGAGAAATGGAGGAGTGGAGATTCCTGCCGCTTGCTGGAGGAATTTGAACTCCTTGCCTCAACCGCCAAGTCAGAGGAAAGTCGTCTTCCTCTGGGACTCTAGAAGAATGTTTCCTATCCCACTCAACAGGAGGCCAGCTTGGGTTTGTGGGAACTCTTGATACATACTTGAAATTGAAACACTTTATTGTCACTTCTACAACTTGTATACAGTGAGATTACACAAGCACCCCCCCACTCAGTTCTCTTAGTCTTAATTCCCCTCGTTTACTGACGCACACCCAGCAAACCCGGAAGTCAGTTGCCCTCTTGTTATCTTTTCATTCAGCAGCCTAACAGCCCACGGATAGAAGCTGTTCTTTACCCTGTTGGTGCGACTAATCATGCTTCTATATCTTCTGCCTGAGGGCAGGAGATCAAGAAAGTGCCGGCCAGGGTGTGAATCATCCCTGGGAATTTTCCTCACTCTCCTGAGGCAACGTTCTTCCACTATTTCATCCAGCAGATTCACGGGACAGCCCATAATATTTTGTGCTGTATTCACCACCCTCTGTAGGCACTTCCTATCAGTTGATGTCAAACCAGCGTACCACACCGTGATGCAGTATGAAAGGACATTTTCTATTGTTGACCGGTAGAAGGAGATCATCAGATGTTGATTGACATCGTTCTTTCGCAGTACTCTGAGGAGATGGAGTCTCTGTTGGGCTTTCTTAACCACCTGGGTTGTACTGATTTTCCAAGTAAAGTCTTCACTGAGATAAACTCCTAGGAATTTAAAGGAAGAGACTCTCTCCACACAGCCCTCCCCGATGTACACTGGGGCTAGTTCTCTCTTCCTCTGAAAGTCCAACACCATCTCCTTTGTCTTGCTGATATTAAGGTGCAAGTTGTTCCCTAGGCATCATGTAGATATTTTTTGACCTCCCCTCTATACGATGTTTCATCTCCACCTGTTATTAAACCCATTATGGTGGTGTCATCTGCAAACTTAATAATTGCAGTAGACGGGTCAGATGATACACAATCGTATGTATACAATGAATACAGGTAGGGACTTAGCACACATCCCTGTGGTGTGCCAGTGCTGATTTTTAAGGAATTAGATGTTACATGTCCAATCCTCACTGTCTGTGTCCTGTTGATCCCCCCCAGTAAAGGTGTCTTCTGCTACAGAATCACTGCCCATGGCAATTGGGAACTGCAAGGAGCCTAGCAGCAACTGGGCTCAGTGGTGGCTCCACCATTAGGACTACTGGGAACTGCAACACCAACCTCAGTCCACACCCAACTGCCTTCTTTCAGTCCAGGGGGAGGCCCTGGCTGTCAGTTGCCTTCTCCTTCTCTGACTCGGTGTTGCCATTGCAGAACTTTGCAGAGAAGAGGATGGGGACTAAACTAGAAATAGTTGACTCTTCTTGTCATTTGCTCTGGCTGGGCTGTCTTCCTGTCTTCCACCCAGTGGCATAGCGTAGGGGGTGCAGGGGGGGCGGGCCGCACCAGGCACAACATCTGGGGGCTAGGGTTAGGGGGCGCAAATCCACGGGTTAGGGGGCGCAAATTACTTTCCTTGCCCCGGGTGCTGACAACCCATGCTACGCCACTGCTTCCACCCTACCCTCAGTGGGGCCTTAGTCCCCACTGTGTAGGGCTAAATGTCACATTGCCAAAAGAGAGGTGAGGCTTTGCACATGTGAACCATACCCTTACCTACTACCTCTGGTGTTAATTTTATCTTCTCTGCGTTGAGCATGTGAAAAGCTTTCAATGAAGAAATCTTTTTAAAGACCTGATCCTGAGGGACGTCGTTCAGGTAATTGACATGCTGTCTGAAAGAGAACAAAAGACAGCTAGAGCAAAGCTTAAGCTACAACTGAACAATTACCCACTCTCGTGCCAGTCAAGGAGAATGCACGCAGCCCCCCACGTAGCTCCTGATCCTGCCGAGAAAGACTTTGCGGTTATTCTTTTTTTCCTGGAGAAAGCGACAGAGGGATCAGAGGAAGGGGGAAAGCTACAACTCTCTTTCACATGGCCACCCCCAAGACAGATTTTACCTGCTGAGGCAATTGCTACTCAGCTTAAAGTTAGGAATGTGAATTCCGTGCAAAGAAAAGATCTGAAGGAAACACAAGGCAATAATTATGGTGATGATAATTTTTTTAAGCAGGTGATCAGAGTCAGAAATTACAAGAGGATTTAGTGAGTCCTACCTCCAAGGAATTGCATAGCCTACCAGAGAGTGGGAGGGAGGGATAGCTTTAGGCTTCCAGCAAACAAGCAATGGCAGCTGTTGTAGGGAGTTGCAGGTAGGCAACACATTCATTGCATCAGGAGACAGGGAAAAAAGCACTTGGATGCAATACCTTGTCAATATAGTGAAGCTTCTAGGAATGCCTGCATCTGACAGTTTTGGTTTCTAATGTTTCTAATCTGCAGCACATTTCTGCATGTGTGAGATTTTTTTTTAAAAGTCTGCATGAAAATTTGTATGCATTCTTGTGCACGTTTCTTTTAACAGACATACAGTACGGTGGTATCTCAGGTTACAGACGCTTCAGGTTACAGACTCCGCTAACCCAGAAATATTACCTTGGGTTAAGAACTTTGCTTCAGGATGAGAACAGAAATCACGCAGCAGCAGGAGGCCCCATTAGCTAAAGTGGTACTTCAGGTTAAGAACAGTTTCAGGTTAAGAACAGACCTCCAGAATGAATTAAGTTCTTAACCCGAGGTACCACTGTACAGTGGTACCTCGGGTTAAGAACAGTCCGGTTTAAGAATGATTTAGTTTACAAACTCTGCAAAACCGGAAACAGTGTTTTGGTTTGAGAACTTTACCTTGGTCTAAGAATAGAGTCTGAACGGTGGAAGGGCACCGGTGGTGGGACGCCTCATTAGGGAAAGCGCCCCTCGGTTTAAGAACGGTTTTGGTTTAAGAACGGACTTCCGGAACAGATTAAGTTCATAAACTGTATTTTTGCATGCTATTTTGACTAATATATGCACTTCTGCAAGCAATCTACGTTAATATATGCACTTTTGCTTGTACTTTTCATTAATATATCTATCTTTGCATCCCTCCTTTGGCTAGAGAACTACATTGCAAAATTCAGAGAAGTGTGAATTTCAAAGGAGAGCTATGTTTTGGTTTGCATGTTTGTTTGGGGAAATGCAAATTTGATAGGTTCATATTAAAATGTGAACAGCACTTATGTCTCCCCTATCCCTAGAAGCTTCTAGACCAGCCTTTCTCAACCTGTGGGTCCCCAGATGTTGTTGAACTACAACTCCCATCACCCCTAGCTAACAAGGCCAGAGCTCAGGGATGATGGGAGTTGTAGTCCAACAACATCTGGGGACCCACAGGTTGAGAAACACTGTTCTAGACAAAAATCTGGCAGGTTATTTAAAATTACTATGTGCCCTTAACACCTCTGAATCTCTTGTCTCACCTGCAATTTTCCTGTCTGTCTAGCCTCAAGCGACCTTTCCTCTACCTGACTTTTATATACTCCCCCTCATTTCTGTAGACTTTCTCTTTCAGTTCTCCTTTCCAAGTCTCTTATATTCTCAGGTCCCTGCCTCCTTCTTTCCAAGTCCCCCTGCTTCTTCTGCCTCCAAGGCCCACCTCCCTGCCTGTTCTGCGCTTCTCTCAGTTCAGAACAGCTTAGCCAATGTGAGCCAGAGATTATTCTGCCTCTCCCAGCCTTCTGCGACATTTGGGCAGCTCAGCTAATCATTGCCAAAGGCTTAATTTTAAGAAACCCAAGAGTTGGACCTGCTGAAACCCAGGGGCAGGATCTGAGGACAGTGAGGAGGAGAAATCGGGTCCTCCCTTAAAGAGGGCACGTATTGCGGTGAGACCTGGAAAACCGACACCCTGTGTTGTGGGTGGGAACGATTGGTCAGCCACAACACCCGATTGGTAGGTCCCTCAAAGCTGGGTGCAATCTGGCCAATGGGACGCAGTCCAAACGGTTTGAGGGACCTATTTATGCCCATGCACGTGACCCAGAGCTTCCTCTTTCGGCGCGTGCATTCGGAACACCCGCCCACCTCTCCCTACTTTTAGGGCTTTGCGCTTGACCTTGCTATGCCGCCGTGTGTTATCTGTCGTTGGGACAGGGGCACGGCAGGAATTTTCCCCACTTGGCTGATTGGCTGTTGCCATTTGGGTTTCGTCTGCCGCGTAGCACGTCGTCACAACTTGTAAGGTTGTGGATAGGCTGTGGTTCAGGTGATAGGGATGGGAGAACGCTCTCACCATCCCTATGTGAAGGGTATTACGTTAAAGGATTCCAGGGACCCGATGGTTTGGTCAACCTCTGTGAGGGGGTTGTACCCGTGCCTGAGTCCAGGCGGACATTTGGGTGGTGGAGTTGGCCCATTCCCGGCTTTCCGCTTATCCAGGTGTTCCCCCTTGGCTGACCTATGCTGGTGCCCTGGGTCAGCGCTATCTGCATGGCAGGGAGCTAGTCGAACCAGAGCCTATGCAACCAGTCACTTTCTGTAATCAATAAAGTTGTGGCCTAAATTCTGCCAAAAAACCAAAATTTGAGTCATGTGTGAATTTATTTAGGGGGGAGGTTTCTGGGTCTGAACACGCAAAGCCTGAACACAAGAACTGCCTCTGCTACCTGTTCCTTACATCTCTCTAGGCTTCACCTCTAAACCACTGACCAAACAAGAGTCAAACATGGTCTTTTTAACTACCCCTGAAAGTGTCAGAGCCAGAAGCCCTGACCAGCTCCACTTGTAATTAGACATGAAAAACATGAAAAACTGAAAGGGCGATTTCACTGGGAAAGGGTTAGAGGCCTTTGAGACAAAAATCCGCTTTGTTGCAAATGCCAGAAGACCAAGATTAGATCAGCCCTGTGACAAGCGGTGGGGGGTGGAATGTGAAGTCATAGTGAGCCTTTGCTGTCTGCTCAAGGGAATTCCATGTGCAAATTGGAGCAAGGCAGCACTCTGGCCTGCTGGGCTAATAAGACGGCTGGTATGTTTGAGTGGGGGTGGGGGTTGAATAATCCCAAGCATCTGTTTACTACTGTTATAAGAATTTTAAGGTCTTAGATATGTAATAAATGTTCATAAATGTACCAAGCAAACACGTACATAAATATATAAACCACGTCTGGAGCAGCACAGGAAGACTGTCCTGATACCATTTTGATGCCCAAATGTTTTCTCTGGAAGGAGGGAGGGGGTGAGGGAACCTTCCCATTGTCTCAGGAATTAAGTAATTACCATCTCAAAGGAATGGCCAGACTACCAGGAAAGGCATTATCAGATAACCTGGCAGACAGGAAAAACAACAACATTCAAATTTCTGTTGTAGACCGCCTTTTCTGTGATGCAGGTATGGTGTTTGTGGGGGGTGGTCTTGTGTTACACCCCTTCTGTGATGTATGTGTGATGTATGGAGGGGTGGTCTTGAGCTCCGGGGCAGGGAATTTAAAATATCTATATAAGGGCAGGCACACCTTTGTTCTGGGTCCTCCTCTTTCCTCCTGCGTGTGAGGGTAGCACCCTGTTGCAACAGATCAATAAAGATCAGGCTTACTAGCTGCTTTGCTTCTCAATATTCTCTGGCTGGCCTCTGTTATTTTCTCCTACCAATAGGGAACCCACTTAAGGACTCTATATGGGCTCTTGGGTACCCCATAAGGGGAAAAGGGCAGATTTTGTTTACAAGACTACAGAACTGTGGGGAGGGGGGGCACGCACACACATACACAAATTAAACTTTCTGAGGTCTGTGCTACAACAGCTGCAAGAATTCTCATTGCAAAGTATTGGAAGACACAAGATCTACCCACTTTGGAAGAATGGCAGATGAAGGTGATAGACTATATGGAATTGGCAGAAATGACTGGCAGAATCCGAGACCAGGGAGAAGAGACTGTGGAAGAAGATTGGAAGAAATTTAACGATTATTTACAGAAATATTGTAAAATTAATGAATGTTAGAATGATGTTGGATAGAAATTACGTGGTTTCTAGCTGTAATGCTTTAAGAGAATATGAAAAAAAGGCTTATAAATGGGTAAAAGCTTAATGGTAAGGATTTGCTGGACTAATAAATTTACGGTAAGTGGAATACAAAAAAGGGAGGTATGAGGAGGTCCGGGGAAATAAGCTTAAGGAAAATAAGAAACAGAAAATTAATGTGTTTTTAACTGTTTTTATTTTGTATTTTTCTTTTTCTTTTTCCATTTTTATTGTAATATGTTAAAAAATCTTAATAAATATCTTATTTAAAAAAAGAAAACTTTCTGAGGTCTGATATAAAAGAAAGAGCACAGAGGCAAACAACAAAGTTTAGTCAAAATACAAACGTGACTATATTAAGATTCCTCATTGCTACAGGCTCATCTCACTGTCAGAGAATCACAGGCGTTACACGGGAGCCCAAATCCCAAGAGGTTTCCCCATTGTGATAGCACACATTTGCAGGAATTGACTCTTCTCTCGTCTGGTCGCTGTGATTATTCCTAAGCTGATCGGCAGCGGGGGGTGAAGCAGAATGATAAGCACCATGGCTCCTCAGTCAAGGTACCATCATCACAATTGCTCATCACGCCCCCATTACTCACACCCTCCCTCTTGTGTCTGCCTTGTCTCACGTGGGCATCACATCTGGAACTGCAGCTGTGAAAAATGTCACTGGACAGAAGAAATGATTTGGCAAGAGAACAGACATTGTGGTGTGTTCCTACTTGCTTCCGCTCTTCAGCAAGGACGTTATTACAAAGCAAATTATTTACTTTTCGCCATCACCTACAATTTGGTTTTCCTGCATCCTTCCCCCACTTCCCCAGCAATCTTCTGTATTTGCCTACTCAAATGTTCTAAATTCATCTCTAATTCACTTGCAGCCTCACTGCAGAATTGGTTTTGTAGTTCCAAGACTGCATGCAGTTAGTTGTACTCCCTGTATACATGCATGTGCTGACTTGCAAGGATGTTTTTGCATGGAGAGGTAAAATGTCACAAGAATCCAAAATGGTTAGAAGAGCGTAAGAATGTGTAATGCTAATTTATTGTAATTTATTTATTTTTTAAAATTGAATTTTATTTTTTATATTCAACAGATACAGTCAAGGGTTGGAACATTACTTCCTCCTGAAACCACAGAATAGGAAAAGATAAACAATGAAATCTACATGTTTACTTGTCTGCAGAAACAGCAGAATTACAAAAATACAAATCATAAGAATGTAAAATGCAAACAGTAAAGAATGTAGGGCATCCAAAGTAATGGGTTGTCACACTTTCAAAGAATACAGGTGATTATGCTAAATACACATAATTTAAACATATATATTTTGAGAGAAGGAGTTGAAGAAAAAGGGCATTAATATAATAATAGCTTGCTGAATAAACCATTTCCATTTGAATGCCGGTTGTGGAGCCAAGTTATATACCGTATTTTTCATCCCATAGGACGCTCCGTCCCATAGGACGCACCTAGTTTTTTGGGGGGGAAATAAAGGATTCCCCCCCCCCTTATTTACACCCCAAAAGTAGGTCGGGGAAACCGAACCAGGTCGAGGAACAGCGGGATGTCGGCGCTGCGCCTCCCTGCTGTCCCCTGAGCTTGTGGGGCTGGCCGATGTCTGCCCGGCACGCGGGGCGCTCTGCTTCAGGGCGCCCCGCCCGCCGGGCAGCAGGCTGCTATCCGCAGCGTGGGGAGCCCTGCGGGGAACTCCTGCAAGGCTCCCCACGCTGCGGGTGTCTGCCGGGCGCGGGGGGCGCTCTGCTTCAGGGTGCCCCTCGTGCTGGGCAGCAGGCTGCTATACGCAGCGTGGGGAGCCCTGCGGGGACCTCCTGCAGGGCTGCCTAGGCTGCGGATGTGTTCCCGAAGCGCCGGGCGCTCTGCTTTCAGGGCGCCCAATGGTCCGGGAAGCAGGCTGCAGAGCAGCCTAGACAGCCCTGTGGGACCTCCCGCAGGGCTGCCTAGGCTGCGGATGTCTTCCTGAAGCCTGCATTCGCCCCATAGGACGCACCCAGATTTCCCCTTCATTTTTGGAGGGGAAAAAGTGCGTCCTATAGGGCGAAAAATACGGTACATCCTCATTAAACATAAAATCGTACCCAATAATGCTAATTCGTGGGAACCCAGCTTGTTGAAACAACGTTGGATTTCAGAATGGTCAACAGCATTTCTCAGTCAAGATTCAAAAGTGACAGAAATAATATTGCTAAGATGGGATTCTTGGGGGGGGGGGGACGGGAGTCAGTCTGGATGATAACCTGGGACCCTTCCAATTCTTGGGCTCCTGTATCCGTGGAGGTAGACTGTATAAGAGCAAGCCACATCCTTTGTCTCAGTAATGGCTTTGGCTGGCTACTTAAGTACCACGATTAACAAGTCAAAAGAGGTTGCCATAGAAACAAATGGGTGGGCCTTCCCCCCCACCCTCACCTGGCTGGTAGGTAGAAGAACAACAACCAGAGTTGTTGGGGGTTTTTTGGTGGGGAGGAGATCATGATACAAGCTGCAGACAGAAAGATATCTTTTTGCTCTGTGTTTTTATCCAAAGCGGTGACTAATAGAGAAGCAAGCTCTTTTGGAGCGGTTAATGCTGTGAACCTCTCCATCCTATGCTCAGGCTACACAGTACGGTAAATATAAAGGGACCCCTGACCATTAGGTCCAGTCGTGTCCGACTCTGGGGTTGCGGCGCTCATCTCACTTTATTGGCCGAGGGAGCCAGCGTACAGCTTCCGGGTCATGTGGTCAGCATGACTAAGCCACTTCTGGCGAACCAGAGCAGCACACGGAAACGCCGTTTACCTTCCCGCCAGAGTGGTACCTATTTATCTACTTGCACTTTGACGTGCTTTCAAACTGCTAGGTTGGCAGGAGCAGGGACCGAGCAATGGGAGCTCACCCTGTCGCGGGGATTCGAACTGCTGACCTTCTGATTGTCAAGTCCTAGGCTCTGTGGTTTAACCCACAGCGCCACCCGCATCCCTCAGGCTACACAGTACATATGTGTAAATAAAATCAGATTGCCTAACGACTCCAAAGTCTCCCCTAACCTTCATTCCAAGGAAACTGAACCTTGGGTAAGCACGGGAACCCCTGGAGTATCTCACAGCTCAGAAACTGGGGTGCCATGGAACAATATGGAACCCAAATTTATTCACCCCACCCTGAGACACTGCTTATGATTGAGGCACGGGTGCCTTTTCAGCATTGAATAGAAACTCTGTGCCCCTGCAAAAACGGAAGAGGGCTGAAGACGAGGGCAAAAGGGCTGCTTCCCCACCAACCTCATTCTTGTTGCTCTCAAATAGCCTCCACCTGCTTGCATCCTTCCTTACAACCAACCATTGGCCCCACCAGTCTCGAGAGCCACCAGCCATTCCTGGTGGTCAGTTAGCCAAAGCCATGAGGCCCAACATTCACCAAAACTGCCACCGAAAGGTCATTTGCAGATGTAACATAAGAGACTTTGACCTTAATGGCACCTGCAGCTGGCCCTGCCAAACCAAGACTGGCTTTGTCATCCACCCGATGAGACACAATTAAACTTAAACAAAGTCATACTGCCTGTTGTTTTACCATGAGGGGGACTCACCATACAAATTATTATTCGTCCAATGGGAACCTTAGTTTTTGCAGTCCTGCACCCAGGGGGAAAAAGCCACTTCACTGCTGCTCCTTCCTTGACGTAGTTATACAAATCCACATTTCCTAGGCGGAAATAATTGCTGAGTCAATCCTGATAAAAGAAGAAAGAGCCCGAAATCAAACACACCCAACCCAGTTTTTTTGAAACATGCTCAATATATTCCACTCATTAAAATGTAATAATGACAAATGCAGCGATCAAAGAACTGACACTCGTTTTGATAAGTTTTCTGCGTCGCTTTGTTTTCCAAAGAAGCAAGATAAGGAACTATTTTTAGAGGGATAAATTGCTAAGCACAGCAGCAACACAACCACTAAAATAAAAAAAAGAATAAATAGAAGGAACAGGGAAGAAAAACCAGGGATTATTTAGCACTGGGCATTGCAACATCAGGCCATTTTTATGCAAATATCAGTTTGAACGTTACATTAAAAGACAAAACACAATACAGAAACTCCTGGTTCTTTTGCCTGTTAGTGTCTCACCCGAGTTGTCCTAAATAGGAAGGAGCAAATCTGTAGCAATTCTTGAGGCTTAGGATATACCGTATTTTTTGCACCATAACACTCACTTTTTTCCTCCTAGAAAGTAAGGGGAAATGTCTGTGCGTGTTATGGAGGGAATGCCTACGGGTGGCATGCCTACGGATTTTCCTCCTCTAAAAACTACGTCCGTGTTATGGTTGGGTGCGTGTTATAGAGCGAAAAATACGGTATCTACGCTACAGGTTCATGCTTCTTTAATAGTTAATCCCTCTTTTAGGGAAAAGAATGGAAGGAGAAAATTTTGGTTGGGGGGTAGGGCTTTGTGATAGAATTCTAAGCATTCTCATCTAACTACAGTTCCAATAATTTTTGAAAGAATGGCATAATAGTGGCCCTCAAAGTGTTGGACTCCAAGTCCCATTAGCCCCAACCAGCATGACTAATGGTGAGGGATGATGAGAGTTGTCACCTAATGAAACAGGATTCCCATCCCTGATATATATGATCTCAAGAAGCTATGAAAAGTAAATTGGCATGAAACTGGTAAATTGTAGCATTCATAAACTCATAGCAGTTTAGGACATGTCTACACTACCAAACTCCAAGAGGATTTATAGCTTGTCCTCAGAGAAAAGTAGAAATCAGAGTTATGTGTGCTGGAGAGAGAGATTTGGAAGAGAGATCCTTACTCTCTTGTAGCAGAGTTAAGCATGTTCCAACTTGGTCAGATTTGCACCTGCCCTTGCCCACCTTTACACAATCATTCCCCATTAAATTACTTAGGATAGAATAAATCACAGAAACTTAGTTTTGCAAAGAAGTGAATATTTTACTCAGAGAATTTCCAGAAGTTACAACAAACAAAACTTCATTCTCTGGAAGTAAAACAAGAAGAAATTGTTCCAAATAGCTTAAAAAGAAACTTACTTAGTTTCCTTACAAAAAGGATTGCACAATCTTTGGGTGAGCAAAGATGCAGGCTGTATGATCTCCCTTTTGGAGAGATTCAGTTCACTTGGTTTTTCTCATAGCTGGGAGCCATTGACCGCATGGCTCCTTTCTTGTTCCAGGAAACATGAAGCAGGGAAAGAGACTGGGAAGGAGGAAACAAAAGGGTGCAGGGATAAGCTCCACCCCCATAGCAACCTGAGCTCAGGTTAACCCTTTCATGCATGCAGGTGTGAGTCAGTAACCATATGTTGCAATGGTGTGGTCCAAGAAACTGATTGTCTGATTAAAGAAGCTGGGTGGAGTGGGGGAGAATAGAGACTTCAGTGTTAATAATAATAATAATAATAATAATAATAATAATAATAATAAACTCCACCCATCTGGCTGGGTCACTTTTAAACATGAACACAGTGTGTTCTGCTTCTATACCTGCTGGTGGCCTCCTCTTGCAAGAGGATAAGAAAAGTGTCTACATTTTGGGGAGAGTTATAGCTCAGTGGTAACACATACAGTGAGGGACGCGGGTGGCGCTATGGGTTAAACCACAGAGCCTAGGACTTGCCAATCAGAAGGTCGGCAGTTCGAATCCCCGCGACGGGGTGAGCTCCCATTGCTCGGTCCCTGCTCCTGCCAACCTAGCAGTTTGAAAGCACATCAAAGTGCAAGTAGATAAATAGGTACCGCTCCAGCGGGAAGGTAAATGGCGTTTCCATGCACTGGCTCCCTCGGCCAATAAAGCGAGATGAGCACCACAACCCCAGAGTCGGCCACGACTGGACCTAATGGTCAGGGGTCCCTTTGCCTTTACCACATAAAGTACCTGTAGAAGAGCCTAGATTTAACCATGGCATCTCCAGTAAATAGTGAGAAATCTGTTAGATGCCATTTTCCCTTTCATTAACAACAACAACAACAACAACAACAACAACTTTATTATTTATACCCCACCCATCTGGCTGGGTTTCCCCATTCCTCATTGTGCTATAGCGATAAGGAACGGATCGCCGGCTGAATTTCTTATGATCATGCCATTGTTAAAGGCAGAATAGTCTCTGCCGAGACAGAAAAGAGGCAGTTGCCCTGATTTATTTCCACGTATCTGAAAGTGTTCACTTTTACCAGTAAGATGCCACAGCCGCCTTGATTAAAATTCCACCAAGGGTCCCAGTTGTTACAGCAATCTTTATATTCAAGAGACTTGACAGCTAGGATCCAGGCTAAGATCACATACACGTCACATAGATCATCGAACAATCTTCCGCTCTTAATGGCATCCATTGATTAGCAAAGCCAAACACGTTCTTTGTGGAAGAAGCCAAGGCAAAACTTCATGTATAATATAACAGTTATTGAGGGCTATTCATTCCCATCAGCAATACCTAGAATATTCCAGGAAATACAACAACAAGTACATAATAATTTCTGTACAATTTTCTGTATGTGGCTTTAAAATGTCATTTACACAGCTAGTATTTCTTACTAAGGCTGAGGTGAAACTACTTGCCTCCTTTTGTGAGAGTCAAAGAGAATATCGTTCGCTGCAAATTTCTAACCATTGTTACAAATATATTCACATCGCTTTGGTTTTACTTTTCTCTGTTCTGTTTTCCTCCTCCTTTGCCATCACAGCCCAGGGCCTCATTTGCCCTCTCCCTGTTACTTAGTTTGATTTGGCCGCGGCAAATCCCTTTATTTTATCAATGACATCACAATTCTACATCTGACAAGATGATGCCACAGACTTCTCTCTCAAATAAAATCATGTTAGTTATAGCCATAGCCAACTAGATTAAATACCATCGTGGGCCAAGGAAACTAAGGACTCTCAGGGCTAAGAAGAAAACAGTATAGAGAAGAAGGAAAGAAGAGGTGTTGTATGATCCTGAAAAAAAATGTGTATTTTTTCCAGTAATTTGGCTGCATCAAACATGCTTTCTTTGAGATAATGATTGAAATTAGAGGATATTTGACACAGTCCTATTTCTACAGCTGAACTGTGTGATTGCCTCCTCTCACGGAATATGCAATACTTCACCATGATAGTCTATCAGGAAAATAAATTAATTTTCAAAAACCAGCAATTTGGGCAAGCAGTGTTTGTTACAGCTCATATCTATAACAACAATCACCTGTTTTCTCCCTTTCGTCACCCTCCCTCCACCCTTTCGTGTTCAAAGAAAATAAATATAGGTTGTTGCCTGCACATTAGTAAATAACAACAACAACAACAATAATAGATTTTCTAGTCACTTTATCTTGCCCAAGGCAACAAAAAGCAACTTACAAACAAAGAAACAAACAAAGAAATCCCTACAGAGATACATTAAATCTAGGGGGGCAGTGGGAGTGAGAGGAATGCATTAAAAACATTCTAAAAGGCCACAAATGCAGTGGTGCCCCGCAAGACGAATGCCTCGCAAGACGGAAAACTCGCTAGACAAAAGAGTTTTCCGTTTTGGAGGTGCTTCGCAAAACGAATTTCCTATGGGCTTGCTTCGCAAGACAACAATGTCTTGCAAGTTCCTGATGGGTTCCCCCCCTTTTTCTAAGCCGCTAAGCCACTTATCAGCTGATCCGATCAGCAGATAAGCCGCTAAAAGCCGCTAAAAGCTGCTAATAGCGCTAATCCGCTAATCCTTCAATGGGCTTGCTTCGCAAGACGAAAAAACCGCTAGACAAAGAGAATCACAGAATGGATTCTTTTTGTCTTGCGAGGCACCACTGTAGTTAAAAGCCAAAGGCCTGGTTATAGAGGGATGTTTCTGCCTGGTGCCTAAAGATATTTAATGAGGGCGCCAGGTGAGCCTTCCTGGGGAAAGCACTCTGCAAACAGGGAGCCACCACAGAAAAGGCCCGTTCTCATGTTGCCACCCTCCAGACCTCTCATGGAGGAGGCACATGAAGAGGAGCCTCAGATGATGATCACAGGATCCAGGTCAGTTCATATCGGGAGAGGTGGTCCTTGAGATATCGCAGTCCTGAGCCATTCAAGGCTTCGTAGCTCAAAAGTACCCCTTCATGGATTGCTGCTTTGTCGTGGCGAAGGGGATTGAATAACTCAGAGAAGCTATGAGCTATGCCGTGCAGGGCCACCCAAGACGGACAGGTCATAGCCAAGTTGTTGTTGTTGTTGTTGTTTATGTTGTTGTTTAATCGTTTAGTCGTGTCCGACTCTTCGTGACCCCATGGACCAGAGCACGCCAGGTACTCCTGTCTTCCACTGCCTCCCGCAGTTTGGTCAAACTCAAGTTGGTTCATGGGGTCATGGAGAGTTGAACACGACTAAACAACAACAACAAAGCTCAAAACCAGCACTTTAATTTGGGCCCAGAAACTAATGGACAGCCGGTGCAATCGGACCAGGATCGGTGTACTATGTTCTTGCCCGGGGGGGGGGGGTGAGCAACCCGGCCACTGAATATTGCACCAGCTGAAATTTCTGAACCATCTTCAGAGGCAGCGTGTGGCAGTAATCTAACCTAGAGGTTACCAGAAAATAGGCAACTGTAGTTAGGCTACCCCTGCCTGGATAGGGACACAGCTGGTTGTTTATTCTGCCCACACACCCCCATTGCCCAGGGTCAGATTTCTGCTTCTTATAGGCCCCATCCTGATAACAGCTTTTGTCCAAGGGGATATTACCAGATCGATACGGCATGTTCCTGAATGCGCCTCAAAGCCAAGGGCCCTAGCAGATGATCGTTTCATTGTGCATGTCATGTTTAATAATCACAGGAGTTGCTGAAGGGGTTACATGCATATTAGTTAGTGCATCCATTATGGGGGGGGGGAGGGGGGCTGTCTTTCCTCTAGCAAGAGAATCTGTTGCAGGGAAATGATTTCCACCCAGAATTCAAGACTCATTATACTAATGCTGGGTGGTGGTGATAATGCCATTCTTGCCCCAGCTAACGTATCCAGGGCTCTGACTGCTCTGTGGCTCTATGAATGTCATGTTTGCATCTATTCCAGTAGCTTTTGCTTACTGTCATTTCTCTCCTTTCTTACTGCCACATGCTCATATAGCCTAACTAATGCCATAGTTAGCATACTCTGCAAGCCCATCCTTTTATCCCTGGGGACGGATATACGTGAGAGAACAACAATATTCCTGTTGAATTTGGCATGGGCAACAAGTTTCATGCACACTATCTGGCCAAGGGACAAGATGGATATGAAACAAGAGTTTCTTGATCCGAATTCCCCCACCCCACATCTCTCTCTCTCCCCCCCCCCCATGCACACACACACAGATTAAGAGGAGCTGAGTAGTCAAGTTAGACAGGAGTAGTTGCATTGCGAGAGAGCAACCCTTTTCCATGCCTGACTTACTTGATCTGAACTGGTCCCTCCAAAGTTCTACTGCCTATATTGTGTCTCTCTCCCCCTGCCCCAAGGGGTATTAATTGTAGCTATTGAGGCATTATTTCAAACAGAAACATGGTGCAGAGAAAAAGTGAATTACTCTTTCCCCAATACCATTGTTCAGTGCTTTCTTTTCTAAAAAAAATGTTTAGGGGTACTCTCATTTTCCTACTCATATTGTGTTATGTACTGAAGTTCTCACCCTTGGCCTGCAGGGGGATACTGTAGATAGTTATGCAAATAAGGGATCGAAAGTGACGTTCAGTGATTGGATGGTTTTAGAAAATTGTTACAGTTACGTTGTACTGGAGCTCTATATAAGCAGGCTGACTGAACCCTTCAGTTCAGTTCTGTTCTGGCCTGTGAATAAATAAGAGCTGTTTGAAGAATCGCTGTGTCGTCTGATATGTTCACCGACAACTTAACATATTGAAATACTGCCCCTCAATAAGGCCAAACTTAGATTCACAAAATGTTTAGGGGTATGCGTACCCCTGCGTTCCCCCAGAAAAAGCACTGCCATTGTTTCTATCAAAAGCTGAGTGTTTCTATTTTTATTATCATTATTCATGAGAGTTCTGGCCACAGCTCCCCTATATGGCATGAGGTTTGGTCCTCAGTAATCTATACAATAACCTGGCAAAACTGGCCAATACTGTTGTTCTTATTTTGCAAATGAGACAAGAGGCTGAGAGAATAGTAGCTGACCTGGTTCACGACTGAGGTAAGCTTTGAACTGAAGGCTTTTCTGGCTCCAGAGGGGTTTGCAATAGGTGCCAAATGGCAAACAAACTGGTGTACACGCTGCCTGCACCTTGCGCAGCAAGATCTCTAGGCCCAGATTCCAGGTCCCGAGTTTGGGAGCTGTAAGAACATGTGCCCTAATGCAAGTTGCTGCAGGGATTTGTGTCGGAGTTACTATGGAGGCAGCATGTGCTGCCAAGGCAATTCAGCAATGCCAAAAGGCAGAGACGCAACTCCCTGACCTCTGAAACCTGACTCTTCAGACATGGAGCAATTTTTTAAAAATTACTGGCTAATCATGCCCTTAGGGCGCTATTTGTATTCCTGCACCTGCTGTCATGTTACCATGTCCTGCCCCAGTCTCGCTGCAGAGCTTGGATACGTTCTCAGATGATGGAAGGCAGTTTCCCAAGAATAAAGCAAACCCGGAGCTGTTTTCCTTGACCTGCAGTGACAGTTCAGTAATAGATTATGGCTGTTCTAGTACCTGCCTGCTGGCTGTATAATATATGGCTCAAGAGAAGGGGGGGGGCAGCTTCTGCTGGCACACAGCACAAGGGAGAAGGCAGAAGAAATTGAAGAACTTGAAGAACTCTGCACTCCTGGCCATAGGAGAGGGAGCATGGGTAACTGGTGAGTTGTCTGAGCCAGAACTCCTACTAGATGCCAGCTGAATGATGGCTTTAACCGTAGTTATTTATAGAGGGGTTTAATATTATGCTGAGGACGGGATTCATGTGATTTCTGCAGTTTAATCAATTTCTTCCCTCTAACGTGGCTGTTTTCCATTAATCTCACTGATGGCGGATGGAGCAAGTTGACATTTTGTCACACACAGCCACACACAGACCAATGTGATAACCATATATGGAGCCAGATCCCATTTTGATACACAAAGAAATATAGATCCCAGAAACAATGGCAGTCCAAAGGGGTGGTATTGCTATTATAATTGCTATTATAATTCTTATAGACTTTGATGTACATGGGACTTTATAAAGCTACACAAATAAAGCAGGTCTCTGTCCCGAGGAACTTGCATTCTAAATCCTAAGAGACTTGGGAGGAAAGGGAGAGGCAATAGTAATAAGGAACAATTATAGATATAGGTAGGTAGCCGTGTTGGTCTGCCGTAGTCGAAAAAAAATTAAAAAAATCCTTCCAGTAGCACCTGAGAGACCAACTAAGTTTGTTATTGGTATGAGCTTTCGTGGGCATGCACTCTTTTCTTCTTCTTTTCTATACTGTTTTCTTCTTACAAACTTAGTTGGTCTCTAAGGTGCTACTGGAAGGATTTTTTTTTTAATTTTGTAATCAACAATTATGAATATGCAAGGCTTCTTACGCTTAATTTCAGTCGTGCAGATTTTAGGCTTCACCAGTGGGGCGCAAGGACTCTAGACTGGTAAACCAAAAGACCCCTTGAGAAGGTAGATGGGTCCACATGGCTGCTAGCAGCTGTAGGACTGCACTGCACATTAGCAGGCCTGACCCTGTCATGAGTCACAGTGAGCCATGTTGCAAGAACAAGAAACCAGTGACAGCCATGGCCGCACTGCTCAGTCCCGTGCCACTGTCAACCAACACCACAGGTGGGTCACGGACTGAACTACAGCAGCTGCCACACTTCAAATGGAAGAGAAAGCAAATGAGTGGTACCTCTGGTTACGAACTTAATTTGTTCTGGAGGTCTGTTCTCAACTCGAAACTGTTCTTAACCTGAGGCGCGCTTTCGCTAATGGGGTCTCCTGCTGCACGCGCGCCTCTGGCACGCGATTTCTGCTTGCATCCCGGGGCAAAGTTCACAACCGGGAGCACCTACTTCTGGGTTAGCGGAGCTCGTAATCCGAAGCGTGTATAAGGAGGACTGTTCGTAACCAGAGGTATTACTATAATTCGTCGGATCTAGACTTCATCGCCAAAGGCTTGAATGAGTCTCTTGAGAGTTGCGGCTCGCGCCCTGTGGTGCCAGCCACTTGGCACGTAAGTAGAGGCTGCCAACAGAAGGGGGCGTGGTGGGCAGATGACCCTGCTTCAAGGCTGCCGTGTTGCCTCTTACAGATTCAAACACACTCTGCTTTCAAAGCAAATGATAAGCTTGAATGGAATAAAGGATTTACAGAGCTCTCTGCCTGTGGCGTCTTTCTCTCCCCAGGCCAGAAGTGGTGGGCCTTGCTCTAAACTGCTTTCTGGCTACTCTCAGAAAGCTGAGCCCACTCAGACTGTATCCAGTGGCTCTTTCACATTTACAGAAGCTGCTTCTGCCTCAGGTGGCCAAATGCCTTGGATGGGTTCTGATACCTAGTCTTCCCTGTGGCAAAAGTAGTACCATTTTCAATTTGAGATATTTCAGACCAATGCACACATGTTCCATACAAAAACGAGGTGGCCTCTGTTCTGTCTCCTCAGAAATGCACACATAAATTGTTGCAAAGTATTGATTTAGGGACAGGAAGTATCTGCTGCAAAGTGCAAGTGTTTACCTGTCAGCTCAGGTAATGTTCCCAGTGAGAGCTGTAAGGAAAAAAGGAGGACATTAAGGCTCCAAGCAAGCAGACCTGCCCCTTTATTCTTTATTTTTTTTAATATGATTTTTATTAAATTTTCTGCTTTACAATTTCAGGTAAACATTTTACATTCTTAAGATATCAATGACTTCCATTCTTCTCTTTCCACGGTTCATTCTGCATATTTTATATCCCTGAATATTTTGCAAAAACTATACCAATCGGTTTTCCATTATTATGGAATGGAATCCATCCTCCATCAAAACTTATTTACACTGTTGAATTTATCTTAATGCTGCCAGCGCCTTCAGCTGTACACAATTATTTCCCATATATTCAACAAACCTTTTCCAATCTTCTTTAAATGTGTGTTCTTCTTGTTCTCTGATTCTATATGTTAAGCCTGCAAGTTGCGCATATTCTGTCAACAAGTTGCCATTCTTCTTTGGTTGGAACTTCGCCCATTTTCCATTTTTGGGCTAGCCAAACATGGGCTGCAGTTGTTGCAGACATAAATAATGCCCCTTTAGGGCATTTCACTCCTCGAGGAAAAGGTAGAGCCGAAGAGGTGCAATCTGGCCCTAGGAAACCAGTCGGTGCTTAGACTTGATTGGAGCAAATTGTTCACTTGGAATTTCCCTTGCATTCTTTCCCCATTGTGTTCTATGGGCTCCCTGTCAAAGACAAGACGAGGCAGAATTAGTCAAAAGGTTATTAAATTGAGGAAGTACATCTTGTGACTGACTGGTGGTTCAGCTAAATCTTGGCTGACTTCAGTCAAAGTGAACTGTAGAGGAAAAACAAATGAGTAACTTTCCATATGTCTGTCACCAGCTGATAGTTTAGAGCACATAGATAACCTTACAAATTACATATTAAAATAATAGATGTATTCCGTATTTCCTCAGGGATATTTCCCCGAGTTTCAGTCCAGATGCGATCTGCTTCAAAAGTAGCTGGTACCAAACTCCTCAGGGGAATATTACTTATTAACTAACGTTCAGAGTGAACTCCATCTTAAAGTCTGAATGGCCTTTAACCTAACGCAAACATCTTAGCAGGCTCTTTCTTGCAGAGTTCAGGAAACAACAGTGAAATAAGGCTTTTCACTAAAACCAGCTAAGCAGTGACCAAGTCCTAACAGCTCTACAAACTCTGGTTGACAAAGTGTGTTTACTTCGAACAAGGTCCAGCTGCATTTAGCAAATATTGCTTTCTTACTAGCAAGTTCTTTCCTTGGCTTCACGTTGTAGATCCATGTCAGGCTTGGACTTCAAAGTGAGATCATTATATGGCAAAGTGATATAAAATCCAGATCCACTCCCCCATGCATTAAGCAGGCTATCTCATGTGTTATTTAAAATAAAAAAAATTCCTTCCAGTAGCACCTTAAAGACCAACTAAGTTAGTTCTTGGTATGAGCTTTCGTGTGCATGCACACTTCTTCAGATACACAATATATGTGTATCTGAAGAAGTGTGCATGCACACGAAAGCTCATACCAAGAACTAACTTAGTTGGTCTTTAAGGTGCTACTGGAAGGAATTTTTTTTATTTTGACTATGGCAGACCAACACGGCTACCTATCTACTACTGGAATCATGTATTATTTGTTATGTACTGAGTTGAATAGGATCCAAAAGGCAGCAGTCTGATAGGATTCAGAACAATAGGATCCAGAATGCAGCAGTCTGATTGGTCCACAGGAGCCACCCAATCCAACTCCAGGTGGAAGGGAATCCGCAACCTGATTGGCCTACAGGAGAATCACGGAATTAGCCAATCACGTGGGGCCCATTGTGTAAATAATGTATATAAGGCAGACATTCTGGGGGAACTTCCATTCCTCCTCACCACTATGAGCTGAATGCTGTTGTTGTTGTTGTTGTTTAGTCGTTTAGTCATGTCCGACTCTTCGTGACCCCATGGACCAGAGCACGCCAGGCACTCCTGTCTTCCACTACCTCCCGCAGTTAGGTCAGACTCATGTTTGTAGCTTCGAGAACACTGTCCCACCATCTCGTCCTCTGTCGTCCCCTTCTCCTTGTGCCCTCCATCTTTCCCAACATCAGGGTCTTTTCCAGGGAGTCTTCTCTTCTCATGAGGTGGCCAAAGTGGTCAATGAGGTGAATGAGGTCAAAGAGGCCAATGAAGTGGCCAATGAGCTGAATAAAGAGCATGAAATCCACTCTCAACTCCGAGTATATTTCATTATTATTATTATGCATTTATGTATCTGTGTACATCTCTCCATCCTCCATCCTTTTTCCCCAGCCTGCTCCTTTTACCACCGCTATTCACATTTAGAACCACTCACAAAAGTACTTTGTGGATTAAGGCTGTTGATGCACTCGGGACTAGCTAGTAAATGCCCACCCCAATAGATGTTCTGTAGTTCAAAATGAACCAATCTGAAAACCAGCCCAACTTATCTTTCACAGCCCACCTCTGATCAGAAAATGTAAGTGTATTTAGAGGGCAGGCAGTGCCATCAAACCACCTCCAATATTAAACAACAACAAATACTTTTGCATCCTTATACTACAAAAGTTCCGCGAGAAAAAACCACACGGTGGGAGACAGCAGGCAACTCTCTGTCTGACTCCGAAACCATTAATCTGATTCCAAGGTTGACCTTGTTTATTAGCAGGTCAGAGAGTCCAGCAGGTTTATTTGGAGTCTGATAAATATTGCATTTCCTACTTCCCATTTTCCGCTCTATGCTATTCGATCACCTTTGAGGTACAAGTTTTCCTTACCAGATCTGAGATTACTGGAAAAGGTTACTGGGAAATGTTTTCTCATTATTTTACCGAGGGCAGAGTACATTTTGCTTCTGTTCACGCACAAACAATAACTGAGAAAACTCTGTGCCAATGAAATCCCACCTGCAGTTTAGCAGCTACCATACAATATTAATTGCTGAGGGGAAGAAAAATTAAATAAGCAACTGTCAGGCCTTCGTGATTGGTGTGGGAGGAATATAATTGAACCCGGGCCGGCTACATCTGCAAAAACCTCAGTACTGTAGTCATGGCCAGGCCAGACGTGGGACTCTTTTTCAGTAGCTGGAGGTTGTGGGTTGCTGTGCAGCAGATGGAAGATTCTACAGTGGTACCTCAGGTTAAGTACTTAATTCGTTCCGGAGGTCCGTACTTAACCTGAAACTGTTCTTAACTTGAAGCACCACTTTAGCTAATGGGGCCTCCCGCTGCTGCCGCGCCACCAGAGCACGATTTCTGTTCTCATCCTGAAGCAAAGTTCTTAACCTGAAGCACTATTTCTGGGTTAGCGGAGTCTGTAACCTGAAGCGTATGTAACCTGGAGCGTATGTAACCTGAGGTACCACTGTACTTTGTTGACCAAGCAAGGACAGAATATGAGGAGCCTGGTATTTATGCAAGTTCTGGCCAATTCTGAGGTTCCATACTGCCTGCCATTTGTAGGGACTGTGGTTGCACAATCCTGTGCCTGTAGAGAGCTTTCTTGTTGTTTAGTCGTTTAGTCGTGTCGGACTCTTCGTGACCCCCTGGACCAGAGCACGCCAGGCACTCCTGTCTTCCACTGCCTCCCACAGTTTGGTCAAACTCATGTTTGTAGCTTCGAGAACACTGTCCAACCATCTCGTCCTCTGTCGTCCCCTTCTCCTTGTGCCCTCCATCTTTCCCAACATTAGGGTCTTTTCCAGGGAGTCTTCTCTTCTCATGTGGTGGCCAAAGTATTGGAGCCTCAGCTTCAGGATCTGTCCTTCCAGTGAGCACTCAGGGCTGATTACCTTAAGAATGGAGAGGTTTGATTCTTGCAGTCCATGGGACTCTCAAGAGTCTCCTCCAGCACCATAATTCAAAAGCATCAATTCTTCAGCAATCAGCCTTCTTCATGGTCCAGCTCTTACTGCCATACATCACTACTGGGAAAACCATAGCTTTAACCATACGGACCTTTGTCGGCAAGGTGATGTCTCTGCTTTTTAAGATGCTGTCTAGGTTTGTCATTGCTTTTCTCCCCAGAAGCAGGCGTCTTTTGATTTCATGAATGCTGTCACCATTTGCAGTGATCATGGAGCCCAAGAAAGTAAAATCTCTCACTGCCCTTCTATTTGCCAGGAGGTGATGGGACCAGTGGCCATGTGGCTTGCAAATACACACACACAGAGCTCCAAAGGTTGAAGCCTTGGGCCATTGGGGTCCCCTCTGTTCCAGGAATGGAGATTCAAAGCTCTGCATTCCTCCCTCTTCACTCTAAGCTCCTCTTACACTTCCTACCTGTATCTCCCTACCTTGCCTTACTTCTGCGCCTGAAGATGTCCTCCTTCCTTTAAACCCTGGGGGCAGGGGAGGGGTTCGGTGCAAGATGAAGCCTGCAAATAGAGCAGGTTTCTGCAACATAATCATTTGCAGAAACCTTTGCTGATTTGCACAACGTTTCTTGAGCACACACATATTTCCCTCGATCCAGATTTTGAACTGCCTTCCTGTTATGTACTGAGTTGAATAGGATCCAAACTGCAGCAGTCTGATTGGTCCTAGAACAATGCAGCAGTATGATTGGTTGGCAGGAACCACCCAATCCGGCTCCAGATAGAAGTGAATCCACAACCTGATTGGCTTACAGTAGAATTCCGGGATTAGCCAATCATGTGCAGCCCATTGTGTAAATAATGTATATGTCAGAGCTGCTCCCCGATCCTAGCTCACAGAGGATCAGGCTAGCCAGCGATCATTAAGTAACAGTCTTTATTGAGTTACAGTTTCCATTCTCAAGCTGCTGCGTGCAACTCTACGTCTTATGGTTAGATCGGCGAAGCTCCGTCTGAGTCTCCGCCCCGTGTGCACCAACTTAATATCCTAGCCCTGCTCCACCTTTTCCGCCTGACTGTTCTCCTCTGGGTCCCTCTGCCCCCCGGGGTCTCTTCCCTCCGGGATTCCTCTGACGCCGACCCCCCGGACCCTCCTGTCTCCTTGCGCCGGGCTTTAGGACCTGGCTCCCTCTCCGGGCTGCCTACTGCGTCACTTTCCTGTGCATTTGAACTTGGCGCGCGTGCCCAACCTTCCACTTTCCGTCTGACCGTTTCTTCACTCCCCGATGGAGGTGTGGCCACTCCTGACTCGTGCCCTCCCTCCTGTTGTGAGCTGCCAGCGCTTGATCCCTGGCGCCCTTCCTCTTCCCTGCTCTCTGGCGGTGACGCTGGTCCCGATTTCCAACTGCTCCCCTCTGAGTCCCCTCTGGCTCTATCTTCCTGGGGTGTCCCCCTAGGCTCCCCCCTTGCCCTGGCCACTGGTGCTCCTTTCTGTGAATCTTCTGATTCACTGGAAAGACTCGGAGATCTCGGGTCCTCGTCATCACTCATCTTTTCTTCTGCCTCCTCCCCCTCGCTCTCTGTTTCCTCCCTTGCCCTTGCCTCTGCTCCTGAACCCCTGACAGTATATATAGCAGATACTGTGAGGGGACTCTCATTCATTCCTCCTCACCACTATGAGCTGAATAAAGAGCATGAAATCACTTTGCGACTCTGAGTATATTTCACTTCCCTTAGAAGACTTCTGTATCGGGTCTATATTTGACCTTGTCTGTTGGCAGAGCAGGGAGCGTGGTTCTTCTGTTTCAATGCATTTGTGTAAACATTGGGTTATAATTTGTTTTGCAGCAGTGGCACCTGTAAGTCAATTGATTTCTGCCACAACGCACATTGGTGTAATTTAATCCTTTCATAATATTCTTTCCATCACTTTGATTGTTTTGCAACCTAGAACAGACTGTAAAATAACAGGAAAATGGAAGAGACACCTTTCAAACTGGTAGCAAAATTAAAAAGACGGACTATTTATTATTACCAATTACAAAATGGAGAAACAATATATAGTCTAGCCATCATGTACTTTGAAATATCAAAAATTAACAGGACCCCCCCCCCACCGCTCTCTCTTTCAAGCACAGACCTAAACTCCAACTCAGAAGCATTTGTGCAAACATTGCGTTTCCCTGGCTGTCATTTTCTAGCCTGTTTTTTATTTTATTTTATTTTATTTATTTATTTATTTATTTATTTATTAAAAACACTTTTCCTTTTAGCACTGAAATTATCAGAAAAAGTAGAATTTGGAGACATTTCCTCCTGCTCTTTCAGGTTATGGCAAACACGTATGTCCACTTAGATCCTGTTGTTGTTTTTTAGCATTGGCAAAGGGATTTGTCCTGTCTGCTGAGACATTAATAATACCAGCGCATTGTTAACTGACGTTGGAAGGATAACGAAATGTTAGGCAAAGCTGGGCCATTTGGGCTGAAGAATACATGCCTAAATGTTACTGGCTGAAAGGGCAATTCCACTGGGAAAGGGCTAGAGGCCTTTGAGACAGAAATTCCCTTTGTTGCAGAAGACAGAAGACCAAGATTAGATCAGCCCTGTGACAAGCAGTGGAGGGGATGTGGAGTCACAGGGAGCCTTTGCTGCCTTCTCAAGGGGATTCCATGTGCAAACTGGAGCAAGAACACTCTGGCTTACAGGATGGCTGGTATGTTTGGGGGCGGGGGGAGGGATACTCCCAAGCATCTGTTTACCACAGATTTGCACGTGTACGTATATGTGCATATGGTACAGGGGGAGTTGAATCAAAGGCAGCTACTTAACAGCCAAGTTTGTGTCAAACTGCGATCCCAGCAAATGCCGTAGCCAGGATTTTTGTTAGACGGGGGGGGGGGGGAGCCTCAGATTTGTATTGATTTGTATTGATATTGATTGATTTGGGGGGGGAGCTGCCCCCCGCCCCCTGGGTTACACCCATGCTCCTGGCAGATGGGGCTCATCAACCTGGGAATGTAGCCCATCTAGGACATGGGTAGGCAAACTAAGGCTTGGGGGCCGGATCCAGCCCAATCGCCTTCTAAATTCAGCCCACGGACGGTGTTTTTACATAGTAGAATGTCTGCTTTTATTTAAATTGCATCTCTGGGTTATTTGTGGGGCATAGGAATTGGTTCATTTTTTCCCGTCCAAAATATAGTCCGGCCCCCCACATGGTCTGAGCGACAGTGGACCGGCCCCTGCTGAAAAAGTTTGCTGACCCCTGCCCTAGATCTTCAGCAGCGGTCTGGGGAACTGGCTGATGAGGTGAAAGTAGCTCCAACTTTGGGTGGGAGTGACTATAGACAGACACGCACCTTGGTTTTTAGGAGTGCTAAAGATTTTAACAAGTTTTTTTTGGGGGGGGGAAACTTGGGTGCAATCCTGTGGGCAGAAATACTTGAGGGGAAGGGAGTTAAAGGCAGGTGGGGGGCGCTTAAAAATGAGCTGTTGAAGGCACAATCGATGTGCAAGAAAAATAGGGGGCAACTAAATAAATCAAAGAGGCTGCATAAGGAGCTGTCCAATGAGCTGAGATTTAAAGGAACATGCACAGGAAATACAGAACGGGGGGGGGGGCAGGCGGGGAGGGAACCACCAAGGGCAAAGTGCTGACCCCTGATCTTGGAGAGGGAAAACTCTGATCCTAAGCGTCCGCTGCCTTGAGGGACATCTTTGAGAGAAGAAAACTCTACACAAATCTTGAGTGGAGTCCCTAAGATGGTTGGATGGTACCTTATACGCCTCCTTCTGGCAACTCCTGCGGCCAAGCCAGTACCAAACGCCTTGATCTGCTTTCCTTTGGACCACATCAGCCAGGCCCAGAGGGGGAATCTTATCACCCAGGCGGGCAGCCCAGGACTTCCATAGAAACTGCCCAGGCTTTCACCCTGGTGAGGTCACTTTGGTGCTGCTAGCGCAGCAAAAACAGAGCAGGAGGCAGCAGTTATAAGATACCGTATTTTTCGCTCTATAAGACGCACCAGACCACAAGACGCACCTAGTTTTTGGAGTAGGAAAACAAGAAAAAAATAATTCTGAATCTCAGAAGCCAGAACAGCAAGAGGGATCGCTGCGCAGTGAAAGCAGCAATACCTCTTGCTGTTCTGGCTTCTGGGATAGCTGCGCAGCCTGCATTCGCTCCATAAGACGCACACACATTTCCCCTTACTTTTTAGGAGGGAAAAAGTGAGTCTTATAGACTTATAGTCTTATAAAAAGATACAGTACGTGTCTCTGCAGCCACAGCAGGCCCTGTGATTCTCCGGCAGTTTGATTTAACCCTTGGAGGTGCGCTCCATTTTCTCTCGAGACAGACGGATGCCAGCGACACACACCTGGCCACAGGTGTGCATTTTGCTGCTCATTAAGAGGCTGGTTGCTTTCAGCCCTTGAATTATTGGGAAGGAGGGAGAGAGGGGGCCCAGACCTCTTTCATTTTGTGATGGTCCCCTTTAGCTACCTGTTTTATAAGGCTGTAGTTGGGCCATTGTTTGGCTTAAATTGGGAAAAGTCAGGAGTGAGGCTTGTGGATTTCATTAATGGTAAATAAGGCTCCATCTACCTTTCACTCATACAGTGGTGCCTCGCAAGACGAAATTAATTCGTTCCGCAAGTCTCTTCGTCTTGCGAGTTTTTCGTCTTGCGATGCACGGTTTCCCATAGGAATGCATTGAAAATCAATTAATGCGTTCCTAGGGAAACCGCCTTCAGACCAGGTCCGGGGCCACTCTGTCCCCGGACCTCTTCTGAAGGCTGGGGGGGGGGGGGACAAGGGCTTTTCTTCCCACCCCCAGCATTTTAAAAAACCCCGGGACAGCGGAGGACTTCTCCGCTGTCCGGGCGATCTTAAAATGCTGGTGGGCGGCATTTTAAAATCGCCCCGGGACAGCAGAGGACTTCTCCGCTGTCCAGGGCGATTTAAAAGCCCCTGGGAAGGCAGGCAGGGGGGACAAAGACTTTCGCCCCCCGCCCGCCTTCAGAAGGTGTTCCCGCCCCCCCGCCCCGCTTCGGAGCAGCGTTCCGAAGCGGGGCGGCTGGGGCAGGTGTTCCCGCTCCCCCCGCCTGGCTTCGGAGCAGCGTTCCGAAGCCGGGCGGTGGGGGCAGGTGTTCCCTCCCCCCCGCCCGGCTTCGGAGCACCGGGAGAAGCGATCTCCCCGCAGCCCCTTGCTTCAAAAGAGGTCCGGGGGCAGCGGGAAGCGCTTCCCACTGTCCCCGGACCTGGGGCTGCGGGGAGAAGATCGCTTCTCCCCGCCGCCCCTTGCTTCAAAAGAGAAGACCCGCTGTCCCCGGGGCAAGCTTCGTTTTGCGAAGCAAGCCCATAGGGAAATTCGTCTTGCGAGGCAACTCGAAAATGAAAAAACCTTTCGTTTTGCGAGTTTTTCGTCTCGCGAGGCGTTCGTCTTGTGGGGTACCACTGTAATTCTAATACTAAAATGCTTCCAAGAAGTTTTGTCTGAAATTGCTATCCTTTGTTCATTAAGTTTTTAGGGAGAATAGTGATTTATTAATTTTGTGCAGATCTGATTTTTGGCCAAGCCTCACTCTTCCCCCCCCTCCCATCACTTGAGCCAGTGTGGTGTAGTGGTTAAGAGTGGTGGACTCATAATCTGGGGAACCGGGTTCGCGTCTCCGCTCCTCCACATGCAGCTGCTGGGTGACCTTGGGCCAGTCACACTTCTTTGAAGTCTCTCAGCCCCACTCACCTCACAGAGTGTTTGTTGTGGGGGAGGAAGGGAAAGGAGAATGTTAGCCGCTTTGAGACTCCTTAGGGTAGTGATAAAGCGGGATATCAAATCCAAACTCTTCTTCTTCTTCTTCTTCTTCTTCTTCTTCTTCTTCTTCTTCTTCTTCTTCTTCTTCTATCAGAAGTTTTCTCTGCATTCCATTGCTTCCTCGTCAACATTGTCAACATTACTGGTGAATAGTTGACAAATTGCTCTTTATTTTCCCTGTATCTATTAAATACTTGTTGTCTGTGTATTGTGGGAGTGTTTTAATTACCAGAAGCTTTTCATTGTTTTAAAAAATTCTTTCTTTTGTAGCAAGATAGTACAATTTCACAAATAAGAAAGAAAAATAAAGATGAAGCAATGAGGGCCAGACTCCCTTCTGCAGGAATGTGCACGGGAAAGATTACGGTATTTATTTTATTTAATAGAGTCGTATTCCACTTTTCGGGAGAACATTATTGCGAAACAATAGCATTGGTTAACGCCAACTATGCTGAACAGGAGGAAATTAGAAAAATAACGGGAGCAGAAGCTGCAAGGAGGAAGCTACTCATTAAAGTTGCAGAGGTCCTTTGCTGAACAAGGCACTGCTGATTAAACATTACAGAAGGAACTTGACCACGGGGAACAGACTGTGATTATGGGGAAATGATTCCTCATCAGTGCTACAGGAACCTCCTGTCTGTAGCTGGAGAAACAAAAGAAACTGGGGGAAAGCCTTTTAGATTGCTTTTCACAATTCCATCTAGTCCAGTATTGTCATTTTTCAGATACCTGAAGACATTCTGATAATATCACCCACAATACACATATCCATTGTTGTCTATTCTGCTATGTTGCTGGTCAACAGTTTTTAAATTTTTCGTACCACTGCAAAACCCAAGACAAAAATCAGCAAATGAGCAACGATGGCTCAAGCTTAAAGTCCCTGAAAATTTGTAAGCCGTAAGCAGCTTCTAATGGTGGCGAGGCACATGCCTTTAGGGAAAGCCAAAGAAAGCGATTATAGAAATAGCCATCTCTTTCATTTTGCCAGCACTGCCTCGTAATTAGAGGTGAGCTGCTGCCTCTCTTATGCAGATTGCTTGTGTGTCTGTGTATTGTGACTTACAGTCATTAGCAGATCCTATTTTGAAGTCTCCAAAGCTAGTGACCATCACATCTTTAGAAATCTTCTTCTCTGGCGATCACTCGTACCCGAGTAAGATTGTCTTCCATGAATACGGTCCTAACAGTGAGTCTGTAAGTGACTCTGGAGGCCAATTCTGGATCCACACGTCCTTCCACAGTGGGGACATAGGTTTCTGGGCAGGAGTTCATAAAAGTGAGAGTTTGCCAAACGTGCCTTCCTCTTAGCATCTTTCTCCCTTTCGTTCTGAGTTCGAGTGTCTTCAAAGCCCATGACACCTTTGGTAAAGGCTGTTCTCCAATTGGAGCTCTCACAGGCAAGTGTTTCCCTATTGTTGGTGTTTATACTACATTTTTTAAAGATTTGCCTTGAGAGAGTCTTTAAACCTCTTTTGTTGACCACCAGCATTATGCTTTCCATTTTTAAGTTTGGAATAGAGTAGTTGCTTTGGAAGATGATAATCAGGCATCCGCACAACATGACCAGTCCAACGAAGTAGATGTTGAAGAATCATTGCTTCGACACTGGTGATCTTTGCTTCTTCCAGTACACTGGTGTTAGTGTGCCTGTCTTCCCAAGTGATGTGTATAATTTTTCAGAGACACCGTTGATGGAATCTTTCGCGGAGTTGGAGATAGCATTTATAAGTGGTCCATGTTTCACAAGCATACAGTAAGTACAATAGCTTTGTAAACAAGCATTTTGGTTTCCCTGCGAATGTCCCAGTCCTCAAACACTCTGCACTTCAATCGGGAGAAAGCTGCACTCGTAGAGCTCAGACAATGTCGTATTTCAGCATCAATGTCAGCCCTCATGGAAAGGGCCAAAGCTGGTGAGCATCACATCTTTAGGAATATGTTGTATGCCAAACCAAACTCTTCTCCCTGAGAAATTTATCTAATTGAAGGGGATTCTTCAAACTTGCAACACCCCCCCCCTCACCACCACCACTACTACCACCAGCAGCAGCTGCCTACAATGGTATAGTCTAGGAAGTCCTTACCACTTGATTAAGTTGAGAAATCAAGCTGTCATCAAGCCCAAAGCTTGTGGTTGCCGTACTAAACTCTGTGGGATTCAATGCTATTTCTCTAGAAAAAGAACTCACCAGGAACCCTTCCCCTGTTCTCTTATAGGGGCAATGGTACCTACCTAAGAGGTGCTGGATCTGAGTTCCAGCTGGACAAAAAAAGCCCTCGTCGTATGGATATGAGGGAGGGGAAGGAGCTAAGCCTGGCAGCCTTCCACAAATATATACCCCCCCTTTCATTTTCTATTGGCCTTGTTCCACCATCTATCTACCCGCTCCCCTTTCTACCGCTTTCCAACAATTGCTGGGACTGCATCCGGCTTGTCACAAATGATTAAGGCAGGAGAAATGCAGAAAACCTGTGCCAGTTCACTGCTTCTTGCCAACCTGAATGAAGGAGACACAGATGGCCACTTTCAAGCTTCCATGCCAAAGAGAGGAGGGAGGAGGGAAGTAATAGGAATCATTTAAAGGTGGAGGAAAGGATAGAATCTCAAGGTAGACATAAACCACCATTTTAATTTTAATTCCCTCCCCGGAAGGGAACTTCACATGGACTTCAAACGGCCAGCTGCAGGCATTTGGGTGCTTGAGGTGAAAACTGGCAAGACCTCCCCTCCTGCGGACCTGGTTTTGCAGCAGTGGCACCTGTAAATCAGTTTATTTCTGCAACAAGGCACATTGGTGTAATTTAACCCTTTCATAATATTCTTTCCATCACCTTAACAGTTTAGTAACCTAAAACAGACTGTAAAGTAACAAGCATGGAAGAGACCACCTTTTAAACTGGTAGCAACATTAAAATGACGGACTGTTTGTTTATTACCAATTACAAAGCAGACAAACAATATATGATATAGCCAACATGTACCTTGAAATCTCGAAAATTAACAGAACCCAGCTCAGAGCCCTAGATGTGAATTAAATGCCTATCTGAAACTTTGAAGCAGCCTCCCATATTGTCATAATGCTGTCAGCAGCTCCTGGCTTGTTGCCCAGGGAAGTATAAAGAAAGGAAAAGTTACTTACCGTCCTCCCCCCCCCCCCCAGTCTTTACAGAGAGAGGCTATAAAACCCAGCCTCTTGGATAATGGCATTGTCCCAAGTAAATCTCCACCCCTGTTCTTTCCCACTCTCTCTTCCTCATTCATCTCCTCTACGTGCCCTCTGTCTTTGAGCTCTTTGTTCTCCTACTTTTAAGGCTCGCCAGGTTCTGGGAGATGTGTGGGAATATTCAGAGTGGCAGGAAGAGGATATATTGTTTATTAATACCCTTCCTGGAGGCAGTGGAAGACAGGAGTGCTTGGCGTGCTCTGGTCCATGGGGTCACGAAGAGTCGGACACGACTGAATGACTAAACAACAACAAATATCCTTCTTAACTTGCATTAGCGAGTTTCTTTACTTAGCAGAGTTTACACTCCCTTTCTCATGCAGAGCAGAAAACTGGTTTCAGGCTCGTTAGAACCTCTTACTATTATGCAATTCAATCTGCCTCAGACTGAATTGTATGTTTCTGGTAAGACCCCCTTTTTAAGCCCCTCCTAAAAGAATAAAGACACCACAGTCTTTTCATTAGTAACAAAAAGAAAGTTTACTCATGATCAGGCAGAGCACAGTGTGATCCCTGAAGGCAGGCTTTAGGCTTTAAGTTACAAACATATACAAACAAGCTTACCCCATAAGAGTGATGACCTGGGGGACTGCTTGGCTGGCAGCCAGCAGTTCAATCTAGGAAGTTCGCAGGATGAAAGGAAGGTGGAAAAGAGAGAAAGTGGCAGTATGCCTTGTCCTTTTACCAGGTCTGGAAAGGTCATGCCCACCCACTAGTCACAAGCAAGAGGAAGGGTGCTCTAGGCCAGGAGGAATTGGAAGTTTCGACCGGCTGGACCAAACATTCCCTTGCATGTCCACTCTAGGAAAACAAGGAATGTTGTACTTGACTGCTCCCAGTGGATTACATCCCACAAGATGGAGGGTCCGGGATGCTTTCTAATAACAATGTGTCAGCTGGGTGTTGTCCCGGCTCTCCCATTATTTCCCAACTTTCCCGCTCATCTGCCTCTGAGTTGTGACACATATGAAACATGTCCCAAACCCATTTCTTTCTCTTCCCACCTCCTCCAGGCAGTTGGGCTCTGGGACTAAGAGGCGCCAGCTGTCAACCAAAGTGGGTCAACTGCAGGTGCATGGTCCAAAACAGACAAGAGTTGACTTCCAAAGTGGCAAATGGGCTATAGGTGCCATGGGTATAGAGATAAAATCAAGCTAGGGGCAGGAGCCAAAGCAGCAATAGAGAATTTAGGAGGACTGGAAGGAGGTCCTTAGTGAAAGGGATCAAGAGTCATGGTGCAATCAAGGAGCACAAGTTGTTTAGATTGAAGGGCCATCTGTGAGGTCAGGGCTTTATAGGGCGTTGGGTGTACAGAGGCAGACCAAATGACAAAGTCCAGAGCTCTGTCTAGTAGGAAAAGCAGAGAATGTCGTGGTGCAGGAGCTAGTGTGATGAAGCCCACCCACTGTGGACTCTGCCTGAGACTACTCCCTACTTTCATGCCTTATGCTTTTCTTGGAAAGAAACAGTTTTCTTAAGCAAACCGTAGTGTGAAATTGTATTGCAGTAACACAGTGCTTTCCGTGTTTACTGAACTCCAAAGAAATGTGGAACGATTTTTCCTAGCATGCAGCTTTGGAAGAAGGAAACCAATACAGATGAGGACTGATTATATTGACAATAACTATTTCAAGTGTGAGAGCTGCGTGATTCTCTCCAGTTCTCCACAAGCCCCCAAAAGAAAAAGCTGTATCAGTGAGGAAGAGCTTTAATCGATTTATCAAATGAGTTTTAGCCAACTGATAAAATTTGCATAAATCTGCATATTGGTGCAAACCAGTAGTTCTGAATAAATATGCAGAATTGCAGCCTGCAGGCTGGTGTGATGTCTTGCTTTGGTGCTGGTGCAACAGGCTAACCATGGTTTTTCCTTATCAGGCCAATTTCTCATTGGAATCAGTTCAATTAATCAGTTAAATATGAAACCCTAACAGGAAGAGAGAGAGGGAGCTGCGTTATACATAAAGGATGGATCTATAGTATACACATGCCAGTTAATCCATCAATCTGAACCCAGAAGGTCATTTGAGAGCATTTCGGTATAAATAAAAGGATACGAGACTGCCAAACCAGGGGGAGACTTGGACGATGCCTCTGCAGATCAGGTTACCAAACTTTCATAGAGGAGCGACATCGTAGCAATGAGAGGCTCACAGCTACCCTGATATCTGTGGGAAGTCAAACTCTGCCAAGAACAGAAGGTCTAATAAATTCCCAACTTGCCTTGCTGTCAATTTCATCTTCCAGAAGGGGGGAAAAGAGACATGGGCTGTCCAGCCTGTTCTACACCCTAGAACATGGGTAGGCAAACTAAGGCCCAGGGGCCGGATCCGGCCCAATCGCCTTCTAAATCTGGCCGTGGATGGTCCAGGAATCAGCGTGTTTTTACATGAGTAGAGTGGGTCCTTTTATTTAAAATGCATCTCTGGGTTATTTGTGGAGCATAGGAATTCGTTCATTTTTCCCCCCAAAATATAGTCCGGCGCACCACAAGGTCTGAGGGACAGTGGACCGGTCCCCCGCTGAAAAAGTTTGCTGACCCCTGGCCTAGATCTTCAGCAGCGGTCTAGGGAACTGGCTGATGAGGTGAAAGTAGCTCCAACTTTGGGTGGGAGTGACTATAGACAGACACGCACCTTGGTTTTTGGGAATGCGAAAGATTTTAACAAGTTTTTTGGGGGGGGGACTTGGGTGCAATCCTGTGGGCAGAAACACTTGAGGGGAAGGGAGTTAAAGACAGGTGGGGGGCACTTAAAAATGACCTGTTGAAGGCACAATCACAAACCACTCCGATGGGCAAGAAAAATAAAAGTAAAGGTAAAGGGACCCCTGACCTTTAGGTCGAGTCATGACCAACTCTGGAGTTGCGGTGCTCATCTCGTTTTAAAAGCCGAGGGAGCCGGCGTACAGCTTCCGGGTTATGTGGTCAGCATGACTAAGCTGCTTCTGGCGAACCAGAGCAGTGCACGGAAACGCCGTTTACCTTCCCGCCGGAGTGGTACCTATTTATCTACTTGCACTTTGAGGTGCTTTTGAACTGCTAGGTGGGCAGGAGCAGGGACCGAGCAACGGGAGCTCACCCCGTCGTGGGGATTCGAACCGCCGACCTTCTGATCGGCAAGTCCTAGGCCCTGTGGTTTAGCCCACAGCGCCACCCGCGTCCCTGCAAGAAAAACAGGGGGCAACTAAATAAATCAAAGAGGCTGCATAAGGAGCTGTCCGATGAGCTGAGATTTAAAGGAACATGCACAGGAAATGTAGCTCAGAGTGGGGGGGGGGGGGAACCGATAAGGACAAAGGAACAGCTAAAGTTCGTGGAGAAAGTGTCAGCTCAGAGTCAGCTTAGGCTTGCAAGTGATGCTAAAACCCACCCCCCCAGAAGGGGATGGTGGTTGTGACCATGTTGAGGGGAAGCGTGAGCAAGTGATAGATCTACCGAGAGAAGGGGGTGGGAATTATTAGTGTGTGGTGGAGAGAAAGCAGAACTGCTCACTTCCTACTTCGCCTCAGTCTTTTTCCGCATGGGAAACTATGCTGAACCTGGCAAAAATAGGTCAAATGACCAAGGAAGGGCCAGGATAGATAAAATGGTCATATGGGAGCACCTTGCCCCTCTACATGGCTTCAGAGCTTCTGTCTATAATTTTAGAAAATCTTCAGAGATTTTCAGAGACGTGCCATAGGAATAAGGTAAAGGTAAAGGGACCCCTGACCGTTAGGTCCAGTCGCAGACGACTCTGGGGTTGCGGCGCTCATCTCGCTTTATTGGCCGAGGGAGCTGGCGTACAGCTCCCAGGTCATGTGGCCAGCAGGACTAAGCCGCTTCTGGTGAACCAGAGCAGTGCACGGAAACACTGTTTACCTTCCCGCTGGAGCGGTACCTATTTATCTACTTGCACTTTGACGTGCTTTCGAACTGCTAGGTTGGCAGGAGCTGGGACTGAGCAACAGGAGCTCACTCTGTCGGGGGATTCAAACCGCTGACCTTCTGATCGGCAAGTCCTAGGCTCTGTGGTTTAACCCACAGTGCCACCCACGTCCCACCGCCATAGGAATACAGGTGGGCAATTGTCACCATTTAGGGGGGAAACTACTGTGATTAGTAAGCCAACACAGCTTACTAATAAGTCATGCCAGAAAGACTAACGTTATATCCTTTTTAATAAACAGTTATTAGCCTGGTAAATCTGGGGAATGCAATGGATGTAATATATCTTGCTTTCAGCAAGGTCCCATATTCTTGGTGGTAAGCTGGTAAAATGTGGTCTAGATTCAGGGCTCGTTTTCACTTCCGCTTGTCCTCTGCCTAAAATCTGGCCGGTTTTCCACTTGCTCTGTTCCTTTCCCAGGGAAAACCTGCTTGTTAGTGTTAAGTCGGAGCAAATGTTTGCTCCAATTGAGCGCTAAAGAGCAGTTTTCCCTGGGAGAAAGCAGTGGAACAAGAGGAAGTATGGTTGAGCCCTGTGTTAGGTGAATTTGTAGCTTATTGAAGAGCTTTCCTCAAAGCGTGCTCATCAACAGATTCCTATCGGCGTAGAAAGAAGAAACAAGTACTGTAGGGTTCACAGCGAACTGTAGCTTGTTAAGAGTGCTGACAGTTTTTAGGAGATTCTTAACAAACTATAGTTCCCAGGTTCCTTTTGAGAACGCATGGCGGGCAGCAATCTTGGAGGGCTTTGGCGCGTAGTGCTTGCGGAGCTTCTCTTTAATTGTGTCCCATGGTGTTGCCTGGACTGCTACAGGCGCAACCAATTCTCGGGCCGTCTCGAACACCTCAGGCCCACAGAGGCTGAGGAATAGGCCCCGCTTACGCTCCTGTGATACTTCCGTCAGCTCGTTGGCTTGGAGGTAGCAGTCGAACCAAGCGACGTAGGAGTCCCATGATTCAGAGGCTGGCGTAAACAGCGGTAGAGGCACAAGTGAAGACATGGTTCCGATGCTGACGTGAAGGGCGATGGATGGGACACAGCACTCTAGCCAGAACGGTCAGCTCTGAATTGGTTCAGTTCAGTGATTTTGCATGGTGTTTCAGCTCCGCTCGGAGGGTGGCCGAATCTGGCTGTGCTCTGTTGTCCATCAATCCCACCTTCGTCGCCAGTGTTAAGTTGTGGGTGAGCATATCAGACGACACAGCGATTCTTCAAATAGCACTTGTTTATTCACAGGCCAGAACAGAACTGAACTGACGGGTTCAGCCAGCCTGCTTATATAGAGCTCCACTAGAACGCAACAGTAACCATTTTCTGTAACTATCCAATCACTGAACGTCACTTTCAATCCCTTATTTGCATATGTGGACCTGAGTGAAAACTATCTACAGTATCCCCCTGCAGGCCCAGGGTGAGAACTTCAGTACATAACACTATAGTTCCCAGGTTCCTTTTGCGGGGGGAGGCTATGACCATTACCAAGAGTACATTAAATATGTGGTGTGGATGTAGCTGCTATGCAGCGCAGGATATTTGCGCCTCCTTTTCTACCTAGGACCCTCGTACCTACGGGACCGCCTCTCCCGGTATGCCCCACGGAGGACCTTAACATCCATAAATAGCAACACCCTAGTGGTCCCAGGCCCTAAGGAAGTCAGATTAGCCTCAACCAGAGCCAGGGCCTTTTCAACTCTGGCTCCGGCCTGGTGGAACGCTCTGTCTCATGAGACCAGGGCCCTGCAGGATCCGACTTCTTTCTGCAGGGCCTGTAAGACAGAGTTGTTCCACCTGGCCTTTGGCTTGGAGTCAGTTTGATTCCCCCCCCCCCCAATTCTTTTTTCCTTTCTCCTCCTGTGATGAGGCTGCATTTTAATGTTTTAATGTTGTATTTTAATCTTGTTTTTAAGTTGTATTCATTTAACTTGCTTTTATTATTGCTTGTTAGCCACCCTGAGCCCATCCTTGACTGGGGAGGGTGGGGTATAAATAATAATTATTATTATTACCTTCTCTTTTCCCTTGTAATGTCTACTACTGCAAAATGTGATATATCACCACACTTTGAGTTTTCTCCACTCCGCAAAGGTGCAAATGTTGGAGAAAGCTCACCAGAAGCTATGCTATGTCACACATTATGCGATAGCAGACATTTCTGGGGGAGAAAGGAGGAGACGGAGAGCCGTTTGTTGCTTTCAGGAAGGAGCAGCTTGCACACCCCATAACGTGTAGCTCTGAACTGCTTTGGAATGTTTGTGATTTACACTCCGGGATTCAGTTTCCCCTGTTGCCACCGGAGAGCAAATAGCTGTACCCGCCTGGACAGCTGGCTCCTAAATCAAAGTTGATTCCCAAGAGGAAGCTGGCAGGTTTAATGGCTGACCAAGGAAGCGTCGATCAGTGCGCTTGTCAATGTGGTCTTCAAACGGACTTTAAAGATACAGTGGTACCTCAGGTTACATACGCTTCAGGTTATATGCGCTTCAGGTTACAGACTCCGCTAACCCAGAAATAGTGCTTCAGGTTAAGAACTTTGCTTCAGGATGAGAACAGAAATCGTGCTCCGGCAGCGTGGCAACAGGAGGCCCCATTAGCTAAAGTGGTGCTTCAGGTTAAGAACAGTTTCAGGTTAAGTACGGACCTCCGGAATGAATTAAGTACTTAACCTGAGGTACCACTGTACAGTTCTAGGAACCATAGAACAAAGTGGTCCAAAGTAGAAATCTGGATGCTGCGACAGTTGAGCGACGGATGACAAGGAGAGCAGTTGGAAAACATGCTTTACAATGGGCCAAATCTGCGGGGTTGTCAGCTGAAAGAGAGAGGAGGGTTTTGCTGCATGTTACCGCTGTGGTCTAAACCACAGAGCCTAGGGCTTGCCGATTGGAAGGTCGGCGGTTCAAATCCCCGTGATGGGGTGAGCTCCCGTTGCTCGGTCCCTGCTCCTGCCAACCTAGCAGTTCGAAAGCACACCAGTGCAAGTAGATAAATAGGTACCGCTCCGGCGGGAAGGTAAACGGCGTTTCCGTGCGCTGCTCTGGTTCGCCAGAAGCGGCTTAGTCATGCTGGCCCCATGACCCAGAAGCTGTACGCCGGCTCCCTTGGCCAATAAACGAGATGAGCACCGCAACCCCAGAGTTGTCTGCAACTGGACCTAACGGTCAGGGGTCCCTTTACCTTTTACCTTGGAAAGATGTACCTTATAATATGCAGCTGTACATGCACTGCATCAAATCGCTTTGATGCGGTGCAAGTTCCATTTTCACCACAAACACGGCACCTCCTTTCCAATTTCTGCTGCATCTGTGGGCCACAGGTGTTAATTATGTGAAGTAGGATCAATACGCATTAGAATACATTTAATCTGCCCCTTTCCTTTGTGGATCTGGCCGTAATTCTCTTTCTTCCTCCTGCAGCTACAAGGTGTCTCCCCACCCCCCACCCCCGCAGTCTCCCCTCTCCCCATGATGCTTTTGTCTGCCTCATTGTATTCCAGAGTAGGACCATTTCCTCCTGCTTTCCTATCCAGGCAAAAGCCCATGGATAGAGCCTGGAAGCAGAGAAATAATGGCTTGCTTATTCTCATAATGGCTTGTGTTCTATGCCATTGATATTTTTTGTGGTTTTTTTTAGCCTTTTCCATTATTATTATTATTTTTAAGGATTTTTCTTTTGTAGTTTTGGTTGTTTATATTTATCTGTATTTTTTTAAAGCAAAATAAAAATTAAAAGGAAAAAGAAATCACAGTTCAGTTCTGGATTTATATGTTTTTTAAGGGCTAGACTATAAGAAGAGCGCTCTTGGTTCACACCCTAGGTGCATTGGTTAGAAAGCAACATCAGTTGCGCTTGTTGGAGAACTAAGTAGCTCCATCTCCCCCGAAAACGATGGAAATTAAGAAAAGGATAGTAAAACACACCGGGCACAATCCAGCCAAATTGAATCCCATATGGGAGAATTAATGGGGAATTAAGCACATGCATAATTATTTCCTGTTGAAATCAATTTGCTTTAAAAGTGCCAGAGTGCAGCTTGGATTGCGGGTGCTCTTCCAGCAGAGATCTAGCAGGTGCCTTCTGTACTGACTCTCAAACATTTAATAAAAACTTATTTGCCACCAGGCTTATGCAGAAACATTTTATGCAGTAGGCAGCTTGTGAACTATTTCAGTTTGTGTGTGCGTGTGTGTCTTTTATTGTCGTTGTTGGCATCTCCTCTGCGATTGTTGTAAACTACTTCGGGCATCATTATTTTTTATTATTATTATTATTATTATTATTATTATTATTAACTTTTTATTTCATTTTAATACACCACATACAAAAAGGAAATATGAAGATAAACAAATATCCATCACCTCCTAACAACTAAGAAAAATAAAGAAAAATAAACAACAAGATCAATACATTAAATAGTGCTCACAATACATTTAACATAAAAACAACTTTTTTTCTATATAGCTGACTTCCCATCTACTCCTTACTTCTATTTCTCATCTGTTATTCACTGACATATTGTAACACGTTTTGGCTTTAATGTTATTTATTCTATCCTAGGTTTTCCATCAGATTTAAAACTCCTACTGAAGTTATTCAAATGCTGCTACAGATTTCAAACCGTCATTACATACTATTTTTCAAATAAATTTTAAAGACTTCCCATTTTGTAATAAATACTTCCCTTGATTTATTTTTTTATTCTTTCTGATAAATGGTCTAATTCAGCATATTTGGTCATTTTTGGGATCCACTCTGATCTAGAAAGGACTTTATCACTTTTCCATTGTTTTTAATTGTGGTATACCAATATATTTATAAATAAATGCAGACCCTTCAGATACCAGCAAATGATAAATGCAATTGCATGACTGTGATCAAATACTTTCAAATATCAAATATTTAAGTATTCAGTACAGGTACCAGATCGTATGTAAATATTCCGGTAGTTAAAGAAGCAATTTAAAGACTGTAAAGTCAAGGACTCTGTAATATTGGCTCACTTTGTCTATATGGCATTTAATAGATGATAAGTATATAGAAAACTCCTGCCAACCTAGCAGTTCGAAAGCACGTCAAAGTGCAAGTAGATAAATAGGTACCGCTCCAGGGGGAAGGTAAACGGCGTTTCCGTGCGCTGCTCTGGTTTGCCAGAAGCGGCTTAGTCATGCTGGCCACATGACCCGGAAGCTGTACGCCGGCTCCCTTGGCCAGTAAAGCGAGATGAGCACCGCAACCCCAGAGTCGGCCACGACTGGACCTAATGGTCAGGGGTCCCTTTACCTTTACCTATATAGAAAACAGTGCGGCTTGTAGGTCCTGTTCTTTCCTCTTCCTCTCGCTACAAAATGTACCCAAAATGTACCCATTGTGCACAATTCATAGACTGCCTTGCTGAATCATGCTTACCTTTTCAACATGGCAGGGTAGGGATGCAAACAGAAACTTTAAAACAGAACAACTCCCACGCCCCTAACAATCTACTTCGGGTTGTGGAAACGTTTAAAATTATACCTTTTATAAGGGAGGGAAAGTTGAAGTGGGACCCTTAACCTGTTTCCAAACAGTCCTGGGTTTTAAAAAAGGCCTCTCCTTTCTTCTCTGACACGCAGAATGATAGGTTTCAAGACCTGAGTTGTGTATGGCATTTAATTATACCAAAGTATTTTCATTCCTCCTGGATGAATATATCGCTCGTCACCCATCATTGCAGGCCTTTGTTGTGCTGTGAGGGGCTTTGTTTATTGGTTTTAAACTCGCAACCCTAATCTTTACGGCTTCTGTTCCGGGGTGTTTCTGAAACTTTCCGGCCAGGGACTTAGGGGAGAGCTCTGCTGGCTACCTGGCTAGTCTGCAGAAGTACATTTAGGCATAAACAGAAAGGGAAGGCACTATGTGGATATTTTAGAGCATGGGTAGGCAAACTAAGGCCGGGGGCCAGATCTGGCCCTATCGCCTTCTAAATCTGGCCTGCAGATGGTCTGGGAATCAGCTTTTTTATATATGAGGAGAATGTGTGCTTTTATTTAAAATGCATCTCTGGGTTATTTGTAGGGCATAGGAATTCTTTCATCCCCCCCCCAAAGTATAGTCTGGCCCCCCACAAGGTCTGTGGGACAGTGGACCGGCCCCCTGCTGGAAAAGTTGGCTGACCCCTGTTTTAGAGTCATCTGCTCCCAAAGCAAAGGACCATTGTAATTGGGATGAGAAGAAAAGTGTTATATACTGAAGTTCTCACCCTGGGCCAGCAGGGGGATACTGTAGATAGTTCAGGTCCACATATGCAAATAAGGGATCGAAAGTGACGTTCAGTGATTGGATAGTTACAGAAAGTTGTTACAATTACGTTGTTCTGGAGCTCTATATAAGCAGGCTGGCTGAACCCTTCAGTTCAGTTCTGTTCCAGCTTACAAATAAAGAGCTGCTTTCAAGAATTGCTGTGTCATCTGCTATGTCTACCCACTATTCAACAAAAAGCTTAATTGCTAGTTCACACATGCATCTTGATTCCTCGGCATCTGAGGAGTCACAACTGAATGGGAGGATTACCGCATGCTGCAACGTGGAATGCATGGGTGTCGCTGCTCAGAGGGGCCCAAAAGGTGGAACAAGTTTAGAAGAGGGGGCAGATGTCAGGGACTGGGCAGAGGAGGAACGGTAGAGACCACCTCCCCACCCTGACCCTTCCAAAGAAGAGGAGGACAGTTCAGAATTAGAACAGGGGTTTGAGGCAGATAAGGGGGAAAGTTGGGAAATACAGTGGTACCTCGGTTTACAGACGCTTCAGGTTACAGACTCCGCTAACCCAGAAATAGTACCTCGGGTTAAGAACTTTGCTTCAGGATGAGAACAGAAATCGTGTGGCGGCAGCAGAAGGCCCCATTAGCTAAAGTGGTACCTCAGAATAAGAACAGTTTCAGGTTAAGAATGGACCTCCGGAACGAATTAAGTTCTTAACCCGGGGTACCACTGTAATGGGAGAGGAGGAGGAGGAGGAAACACCAGGAAGGTGACAGCTGACAGACTTAGTGTCTTTAGAAAGCATCCCAGACTCTCCATTTCCCAGAACCTGGCGAGCCTTGAAAGTAGGAGGAGAAGAAGAAGAAGAAGAAGAAGAAGAAGAAGAAGAAGAAGAAGAGGAGGAGGAGGAGGAGGGAGTTTGGATTTGATATCCCGCCTTTCACTCCCCTTCAGGAGTCTCAAAGCGGCTAACATTCTCCTTTCCCTTCCTCCCCCACAACAAACACTCTTTGAGGTGAGTGGGGCTGAGAGACTTCAGAGAAGTGTGACTAGCCCAAGGTCACCCAGCAGCTGCATGTGGAGGAGCGGGGAATCGAATCCGGTTCACCAGATTACGAGTCTACCGCTCTTACAAACTACACCACACTGGCTCTCAGGAGAGATGGCACCTAGCAGCACCCATAGAGGATGTGATGAAAATGATGAATGAGGAAGTGGGAGAGACGGGGCAGTGGGGTGGAGATTCACTCGGGACAACGCCATTATCCAAGAGGCTGTCTCTGTAAATCCTGGGGGAAAAGCGGACAGTAAGAAACATTCCTTGTCTTTGTACGTTCCTGGGCGACCAGCCGTGGGAGTTGCTGGCAGCCGCCCAACAGCAGAGTACAGAAAGTTTGAGAAACCAAAAGATTGCAGGGGGTTGACCCTTTCCAATTCTACATTTCTATGATTCTAGAAAAAGCAAAGGGATCCAGATCAAGTGTGTGTGTGTGTGTGTGAGAGAGAGAGAGAGAGAGAGAGAGAGAGAGCGCTTTGGTTCTAATGAACGAAAGGGGACTATTTAGCCATGAGCTGAATGCCCCTTTGGGATGGTTTCAGGAAGATGTGGGCGGTGTAAGAAGCCGCAGCCCCTACAGGGGCCCAGGAAGCCCAACCAATGCATGAAGCAATTTGTGTGTGCAACACATGCAGACCGGCAATCTGTTGCCCCCTTGGTTCACAAACACAGCGTACAGGGCTTACAAAGATATTCTATGCATATTACACACCATTTATGTAGCAGCTCTGGCATTTAACGAAAGAGCTAATGCTAGGGTACACTGAAGCTATTCATCAATTAAAAAAAAAAACCTTTTCTTTTTCTTTTGAACAGCTGAGTCCCCACCTCCATGTCATATCACAGATTGCTTTTGAATCTCTTCCCAGCTGGAAAAGCAGTGCTGCCATGCAGTATTTGGGGTGGAAAGCTCCTCTCTCTCTCTCTCTCTCTCTCTCTCTCTCTCTCTCTCTCTCTTCCTCTCCCTCTCCCTCCCTCCCTGTCATTTTTTTTTGGGGGGGGAGAAGGGAGCGGCTTTGCATTCCATTGGTTCTTGCTTTTGAATTCTCTCTCATACATATATATATATATATATATATATATATATATATATATATATATATTCTCATATCACATCTCTTAACATGCAAAAGGAAGAAGTCAATCAATCAATATAAATTAAATTGAATATGACTCTAAGGATGCCCTTAAGAGTTTTGAATATGCAAGCAATCAAATGCAAAGTAAATAATTGGGAGGCAGCAAATAACAGACACTTCAGCCAGATGGGTAATGTTTCTGTTTTGTTCACAAAGCTATACAGGGGGAGAAAGTTCACTTTCCCAACAGAGCATCCTTGACATCTTATGGGAGTTCCGGAGTCTGACATTTTCAATTATTTCCATCTTCACAAGTCTCAGATAAAGGCGGGCATATCGTGCTGTTACGTTTGTCCCACTGTTTTTATTGCTAACCAAAGAGATGACTTCATATCAAACCACACAGAAAGAGTCCGTTTCAGCTTCCTCTTAATACCTGTAAATGGTGCCCGAGTTTTTCCCCATCGCTAGTATAACTTTGGCACATCCTTTAGCAGCGCTTAAGTCTCCGGCTTCCCTCCAGCGCTGGGCTATCATTCGCCTTGCTGCCACTAACGTAACATGAGGAGAGCGCTCCTTGAGTTCTCCCACAGGAATATGGAAACCTAACATAACTTGGTATCTGTTACCAAGAGTCTCGAGGCTGGATTACTGCATCAAGCTCTGTGCTGGGCTGCCCTTGGGCCTAATCCAGAAGCTCCATCTGGTGCAGAATGTGGCAGTCGGATTGCTGACCGCATGTGACATCATTGTTAAAGTATCTGCATTGGCTGCACATCTACTTTGGAGTCTGCATTCCTAGTACAGTGGTACCTTGGGTTACATATGCTTCAGGTTACAAACTCTGCTAACCCAGAAATAGTGTTTCAGGTTAAGCACTTTGCTTCAGAATGAGAACAGAAATTGTGCTCCGGCGGCACAGCAGCAGCAGGAGGCCCCATTAGCTAAAGTGGTACCTCAGGTTTAGAACAGTTTCAGGTTAAGTACGGACCTCCGGAACGAATTAAGTACTTAACCTGAGGTACCACTGTACTCAGATCTATTTCCTATTTGATGGTTGATAAGAGTGATCAAAGAGTGTGTACAGAACCAGCAAACTGGTCTGAAATGTAAAAAAAGGTAAAGGACCCCTGACAGTTAAGTCTAGTCGTGAACGACTCTGGGGTTGCGGCGCGCTCAACTCGCTTTACAGACCAAGGGAGCCGACGTTTGTCCGCAGGCAGTTTTTCCGGGTCATGTGGCCAGCATGACTAAGCCGCTTCTGGTGAAACCAGAGCAGAGCACGGAAACTCCGTTTACCTTCCCACTGGGGTGGTACCTATTTATCTACTTGCACTTTGACGTGCTTTCGAACTGCTAGGTTGGCAGGAGCTGAGACCGAGCAACCGGAGCTCACCCCATCGCAGGGATTCGAACCGCCGACCTTCTGATCGGCAAGCCCAAGAGGCTCAGTGGTTTAGACCACAGCGCCACCCTGGTCTGAATTGTAGTTGGGAGCTAAAGTGTGAAGAAGATGTAAAACGATGCTCCCACCCTCCCTAATCTTTTCCTCCTTTTCAGCACGGTTGAGCAGCTGTGTTCCTAAAGGCTCCTCGCAGGAACATAGTGACATTGTCTTCAGGGGCCCATGTTTCTGTTTCCATTTATTAGGTCGCATGCGGCGTCTTGGCTGCTCTCTTGGAACAAGACGAGTAACGCTAGGAGAGAATGCTTGGGGCTTCCTCCGTATTTAGGCGGCTGCCGAGCAAGAGCTGTCATTGTGTGAGGCTATGTAAACAGTTTTTGCCCTTGCGGTTTTACCTGCTGGCAGTGTGCTCGGCTGCTGAGCAGACCACGCCCCGATAAATGGCTATAATTGTAAGCTTGTTCTTCCCCTTCCTTTCGCAGGGAATACTGTTTCAGCGTGACATTGGCATTCTCACAGATGTGGAGCTACCATTGGGGGGGCGGAGATCCCATAATAATCATATGACATCATGGATCAAAGCGGGAGAAGGCAAAAATACAATTAAAGGGAATGGCAGTGCCTTGTTTGCGGCCCTCTCAACTCATCTTCAGCTCAAACCTAAACTGAAAGTCAAGCAGGGGAGAGGACGGTCCAAGCAATTAGTCATCCAGTGATTCAAATGTCTCTCTCCTTGGTCTGGAGCCAGAAAAGTCACTCTCATGTAGTGGGTCCACATTCTCCCAGTCCAACTGTTACAGCTAGAATCCTGGCTGCCTAAGAGCTCCTCTTCTTCTCCTTCTGCACAGGCAAATACCATCCCTGTCTTCTGGGGCTGAGAGGAAACAGACTGTCAGGAGTGCATGCAGGAGCCGGGCCCTGTGACCAATAGGACTCTGCAGGACTGGGGCCTTCCTAAGTTTGTTCTGAAGAGGCAAGGCGCGGCTGCACAGGTGAGGCCAATTGGTAACTCACAGCACCTGGTGGCAGGAGCCAGGAAGGGATATAAGGTCAGCGTTTTCCCTTTGGCTCTTTGCCACAGCAACACGTTCCCTGCCTTGCTGCATTTGACTCCTTGCTTCCTGACCCTTGGACCCTTGACTTGTTGACTCCCGGCTCTCTGACCCTCGGGACTCTTGGCTTTCTGACTCCTGGCTTCTGGATTCCTGTTCCTAGAATCATAGAATCATAGAGTTGGAAGAGACCAGAAGGGCCATCGAGTCCAACCCCCTGCCAAGCAGGAAACACCATCAGAGCACTCCTGACATATGGTTGTCAAGCCTCTGCTTAAAGACCTCCAAAGTAGGAGACTCCACCACACTCCTTGGCAGCAAATTCCACTGTCAAACAGCTCTTACTGTCAGGAAGTTCTTCCTAATGTTTAGGTGGAATCTTCTTTCTTGTAGTTTGGATCCATTGCTCCGTGTCCGCTTCTCTGGAGCAGCAGAAAACAACCTTTCTCCCTCCTCCATGTGACATCCTTTTATATATTTGAACATGGCTATCATATCACCCCTTAACCTCCTCTTCTCCAGGCTAAACATGCCCAGCTCCCTTAGCCGTTCCTCATAAGGCATCGTTTCCAAGCCTTTGACCATTTTGGTTGCCCTCCTCTGGACATGTTCCAGTTTGTCAGTGTCCTTCTTCCTGCTCCCACCCTGCCATCTTGCCCCCAGTCCTGATGTCCCCAGCCAGGATTTCGATCACCTGTGAACCGGACCGTGACACAGACCCACTGACAGCCCCATCGCCTGCTAATTGGAATGGATGGTGTTAGAATAGCTGGCTGGGTAGACAGCTATCACCCTCACAGAATCCTAGAATTGTGTAGTTGGAAGGGACCCTGGGTCCCTAGTCCAAACCCCTGCGATGCAGGAATCTCAACTCAAGCGTCCATGACAAGTGGCCATCCAACCTCTGGTGAAAAATCTCCAGGAAAGGAGCATCCATCACTCTTGTGGGAGTCTGTTCCACTGTCGAATAGCTCTTGAAAGCTCATACGATTCCCATTTCTTTAGTACGCTTGCCTGCAGAATTAGTTTAATAATAATAAATACTGTATTTTTTTATTTATACCCTGCCCTTCCCGGTTCAGAAAACCGGGCTCTGGGTGGCTAACAACAAATTTAAAACACTTAATTCATGCAACAAAAAACAGCATAAAATATAGTATAAGGTAAAGGTAAAGGGACCCCTGACCATTAGGTCCAGTCGTGACCGACTCTGGGGTTGCGGCGCTCATCTCGCTCTATAGGCCAAGGGAACCAGAGCAGCGCACGGAAACGCCGTTTACCTTCCTGCTGGAACGGTACCTATTTATCTACTTGCACTTTGACGTGCTTTTGAGCTAGGTTGGCGGGAGCTGGGACCAAGCAACGGGACCTCACCCCATGGCGGGGATTCGAACCGCCGACCTTCTGATCGGCAAGTCCTAGGCTCTGTGGTTTAACCCACAATAAATTCAGAATTCAAAAATCAGTTTAGGGGGGAAATCCATCCAATAAACATTAGGTGATCACCAGGGCTAGCTGGCTAAATAAGTCCTAGTTTACAGGTACTCTTTGTAAGTGCAGGAATCCTGGCATGGGAAAAGGAGGGTGGGTGGGTGTCTAGAATATACAATGCAACCCACCCCCCATTCAAATAGTCCTCAGCCACAACCACATCCTTTTTCTTGCATATAAGCACCCCTATTATTTAAGTGGAAATGTGCATTTGCTAAGAGCAAAGTAGAGGGGGGGGGGGAAGAAACAAAAGGTGTGACCCTGCTGACTGAAAGTGTTTTTGCACAGGTATGAAGCTAGGCAACAATTCACCATGGAGACCGCGAAAAAATCGCACTCTGTGATTATAGCTAATTTGTCGCTCGTCAGTTTTGCTCTCACCGCATGCAGTATTCCTGCTTGAGCCACCTTTGTAGAACACAGTCTCAGCTGTGGCCACCAAGTCGCTTCTCCAAATGCTCTAGGAAGGGCTCCCCTCCCCCCACCCCAGTTCCGGCACCTTTCAGGTGGGCACCGTTGCCATGATAAGAGAACAAGGATTCATGTGAGTTCCGGCATCTCTCTAGAAAAATAGCATGGGCCTCTAGAATACAACCCGCCCCCACCCCAAATTATCAGTCAAAATCAAATAGATGAAATACCATATTGTTTTTGTTGTTTAGTCGTTTAGTCGTGTCCGACTCTTCGTGACCCCATGGACCAGAGCACGCCAGGCACTCCTGTCTTCCACTGCCTCCTTCATGCTGGTAGCTTCGAGAACACTGTCCCACCATCTCGTCCTCTGTCGTCCCCTTCTCCTTTCCCAACATCAGGGTCTTTTCCAGGGAGTCTTCTCTTCTCATGAGGTTGCCGAAGTATTGGAGCCTCAGCTTCAGGGTCTGTCCTTCCAGTGAGCACTCAGGGCTGATTTCCTTCAGAATGGAGAGGTTTGATCTTCTTGCAGTCCATGGGACTCTCAAGAGTCTCCTCCAGCACTATAATGCAGAAGCATCAATTCTTCAGCGATCAGCCTTCTTTATGGTCCAGCTCTCACTTCCATACATCACTACTGGGAAAACCATAGCTTTTACTATATGGACCTTTGTTGGCAATGTGATATCTCTGCTTTTTAAGATGCTGTCTAGGTTTGCCATCGCCTTTCTCCCAAGAAGCAGGCGTCTTTTAATTTCGTGACTGCTGTCACCATCTGCAGTGATAATGGAACCCAAGAAAGTAAAATCTCTCACTGCCTCCATTTCTTTGCCAGGAGGTGATGGGACCAGTGGCCATGATCTTCGGGTTTTTGATGCCATATTATTTGGGTATAATAAAATAATGCAATGAATCCTAAGGCTCCAACGTAGAATTCAATAGCCTCGATAAACGGAGAGACAAAACACATCCTCTGGTTAGAACTGAGGCATCACCCAAGGGAATTTAGACTGCAGTGCCCTTCCTGATAGGTGGAGGGGGCCGTCTATCAGGAACCGAATTCTTGCCTGCACCCTGCTCTGGCGAATGGGGCTGCAGGCTGGGACGTGGGCTGTGCCAGGGAGCGGAGCCGATGGAGCTATGGTGGGCTTCCCTCAGATCCGCCCCTTGCCCATTTAAGCAGCCCACACCTGGGGCACAGGCCTGTTGGTTTCCCCGCTCGCCCACCCACCCATGGTTTACACTGCTAGTCAATGACTTTGCTGTGGTTACGGTGGTCTTTAAGGGGGCTGGGTAGCCCACCGGGCTAACCGGCCCTGACCTGGTGGTTTTGCCTACCTCATGGCAATCGTCACAACTGGTTGGGCATTGGGGCAATCCTTTGTTTTGGAGGGAGGGGAGGTTGTGGTCTCCACCTGCCCCTCCAAACGCTGAGGTATCCCATTACAGCAGCTAGTGCGGCAGCTAGACTGGTGACTGGGAGCGGCCGCTGAGACCATATAACACGGGTCCTGAAAGACCTACATCAGTGGCGTAGCGTGGGGGGTGCAGGGGGGGCCGGCCGCACGGGTGCAACATCTGGGGGGGCGCTCGCACTCGCAGCTCTCTGCCCCTACCTGGCTCACTCACTCTCTCTCACTGCAGTGCTGGCTGTGCGAATCCGATCCGAGCCGCTGGGTCGCCGCCCACTGTGGAGGGGGTGGGTGCCAGGCGTGCGGTGCAGAGAGAGAGCGAGGGACTATCTGGGGGAGGGACAGTGCAGCGGCCGCCCAGCGCAGCGCTGAGCGTGGGAGAGAACCACAGCAGACCAGACCAGGCAGCAGCAAGAAGAAGCTAGCAGCGGCGGCAGGTTAGGGGTTAGGGGGCGCAAATTACTTGCCTTGCCCCGGGTGCTGACAACCCACACTACGCCGCTGACCTACATTGGCTCCCAGAACGTTTCCGAGCACAATTCAAAGTGTTGGTGCTGACCTTTAAAGCCCTAAACGGCCTTGGGCCAGTATACCTGAAGGAGAGTCTTCACCCCCATCGTTCTGCCCGGACACTGAGATCCAGCGCCGAGGGCCTTCTGGCGGTTCCCTCACTGCAAGAAGCCAAGTTACAGGGAACCAGGCAGAGAGGGCCTTCTCGGTGGTGGCACCCGCCCTGTGGAACGCCTTCCCACCAGATGTCAAAGAGAAAAACAACTACCAAACTACCAAGACATTAGAAGGCAGCCCTGTTTAAGGAAGCTTTTAATGTTTAATAGGTTATTGTATTGTAGTGTTCTGTTGGAAGCTGCCCAGAGTGGTTGGGGAAACCCAGCCAGATGGGCAGGATACAAATAAATTATTATTATTATTATTATTATTATTATTATTATTATTATTATTATTACTACTACTACTACTACTACTACTACTACAGGGATCTGGGGGGAGTGGCCATGTCCGCATGCCCAGGCGGGGTCCAGGGCAGAAGGCACTCTCCCAGAGATGGAGGGCAGAGCAGGGACACAAGGATCTGCCCCAGACAAGTCCAGAGAGCAGGAAGGGCAAGGATACGGGGAGCAGGTGAAGTTGTGGCTCAAAGGCTCTTTCCAATTATACTGGTAGCATTGCCCACTAGTGAATCATGCTTTGCATAGTCTAAAGTAAAGGTAAAGGGACCCCTGACCATTAGGTCCAGTGGTGACCGACTCTGGGGTTGCGGCGCTCATCTCGCTTTACTGGCCGAGGGAGCTGGCGTACAGCTTCCGGGTCATGTGGCCAGCATGACTAAGCCGCTTCTGGCGAACCAGAGCAGCGCACGGAAACGCCGTTTACCTTCCCGCCGGAGCGGTACCTATTTATCTACTTGCACTTTGACATGCTAGGTTGGCAGGAGCAGGGACTGAGCAACGGGAGCTCACCCCATCGTGGGGATTCGAACTGCTGACCTTCTGATCGGCAAGTCCTAGGCTCTGTGGTTTAACCCACAGCGCCACCCGCGTCCCTTTGCATAGTCTACTGGCTATCAAATGAGGAGGTACTTTTCTTCAGTCTTTTGTCTAGCTAACAGAAAAACAGGATGCAATATGGCAGACACCTGGAATGTGTCTTTCTATGGCTGCTTATGATACAGACTTCCGTTTCTTCTGCATCCGATGCGCTCCCAATGCCGGCTTGGGGAAGCAGTGTATGCTCATTATCCACAATGGATAACGGCTGTCTCTTTAGAAATCCTCCCAGGCTTTATTTCTACCCACAAAGGTGAACATCCGTGCGTCAAGTTACACCTTCCTTCCATAAATTCCACCGAGAAGTGTTATTTCAAGACCCTCCTAACAATTCTGGAGTCTCTGAAAAAGAGCACTTAATAAGTTCATACTATCAGACTGAGCAAAAAGCTGTTTTAGAAAGATTGGATACCTTAAGAGAAAGACCCACAAAGATCTGGGTTGCTTCCACCTGCAGGCGGGAAAGCAGCTGAGAAATTATTAGTATAGACCTTCGACTGGGAAAACACACTGTGCATGCATGCTGCTGCAATCATGAAGTGTAAACAGATAGTCTGATGACACTATGTGTGCGTTGCTTGTCTGCCTGTCCCTAAGGATAGCGATAGCATGTGCAGAGAAAGAGAAATAGTTTGGAACTGGCACGGAACCAGCAAAGGAGTTAAGATGTCTAGATTAGGCAGGTAGTTTGAGGCTCCACAGAGTTGCTTTTGCATCATTAAAGTCTCATTGACTGTCTGCCTCTGCCCCTCCAGTAGAGGGTCACCTTCCACCCCCACAAGTCTTCTCTGGAGAGGAATCGTTCTGTACCCTGTGCACTGCAAGTCAGTGCTAAATGCTTCAGAAAGCCCTCCATGCCAGTCTTTGAGGGCATCTGTGGTGGTGAGGTATGGCACACAGAAGCCATAAACTTTACAAGAAACTGCAGGACAGCAAGGTTTGTTGCAAACTGGGTGGCGGCAATTCATTTCCTCCAGGCTCCTGGCTCAGCAAGCTCCCCTTATAAATACTGATGTCTATTTTGGGCTTTGGGTGTTTATTCATCACTCACATGAATAAGTGATTGGATTAGGTTTGCAGCCGATAGAGGCAAACTGGATTTTCCTAGGCTGAATCAGAAGACTTGTTTCTTATAATAATGAGAAATGGGAAAGGGGAACTGAGGGAAAATCCTGCTAGTTCTCTTTCCCCACCTCTCTTCAGATTGCCGTGTGTGTGTGTGTTCCTTTGCACGCACAACAAACAAACAAACCCCAACCTGCACACCTGTCAGTGAGAAAGGCAGGCTTTTTCTTAGGGCATCCATTTTCTGCTCAGGATCGTTCTGTCTGGAAAAAGCATTCGGTCTTATCAGCTTCCACCTGGATTCTGAAAGAGGCACTTGCCCAGACATAGGCTCGTTTCCTCTGTGAGAATCAGACGGTGTGTATTCTCACAAGGGCCAAGTGCAAGAGGACTCTCAGGTTGCTGCCAGTGACTCTCGTGGATGGTCACCCAGGAATGTACAAAGACAAGGAGATGTTTCTTACCGTCTGCTTTTTATTCAGTATTAACAGAGAGAGGCTATAGAACCCAGCCTCTTGGATAATGGCGTTGTCCTGAGTGAATCTCCACCCCCGTCTCTCCCACTTCCTCATTCGTCTCCTCTACGTGCCCTCTGTCTTTGAGCTCTTTGCTCTCCTACTTTCAAGGATCGCCAGGTTCTGGGAGGTGGAGGGTCTGGGATGCTTTCGAATGACGACGTGTCAGCCAGCTGCTGCTCTGGTTCTGCCTCTTCCTCCTCCTCCTCCTCCTCCTCCTCTCCCATGATTTCCCAACTTTCCCCCTCATCTGCCTCTGAGCTGTGACCTCCCTGTTGTAAATCTATACTGTCTTCCTCTTCCTCCCCCCTGGAAGGGGTCAAGCTCGGGAGGTGGTTTCCACCATTCCTCTTCTGCCCAGTCTCTGACAAGGACAGACAGGGGTATTCCACTCTCATCGCTGTGTAGAAGAGACAATGGGAACATTTTATGCAACTGGCTTGGGTTTTTACATGCATTCCATGCAATCAGTGCTCTCTTTTTAATGGGGAACTCAAGGGTACTCAGTGCCAGCCCCTCTTTTTGTTGCTGTTAGGCACATACTGTAACCATTTCATGATGAGCACCAGCACCAATTTTTATGAGTACAGTGGACGCTCAGGTTCCGAATGTGATCCATGTGGGATACACGTTCGCAACCCACAGCATTAGCAACCTGCATCTGCGCAAGCACGGGTTGCGATTCAGTGCTTCTGCACATGTGCAAAGTGCGATTTAGCGCTTCTGCGCATGCCCGACCGCCGAAACCCGGAAGTAACCCATTCTGGTACTTCCGGGTTTCGGCGGTCCGCAACCCGAAAAAACGCAACCTGAAGCACCTGTAACCCGAGGTATGACTGTACTGGGACCTATTTTTCGGGGAGGGGGAGCACTGCATGCACCATTCAACGCCCACATCCCCGCCTTCGACTATTCTCCTCCCTGCTGCCACAAAGTGCTGCCCAGAGTCAGTTGTTTCACCCTGTTAGGTAGCAGTGCTGGCACCGAATCCGTTCCTTCCTTAATGTGTCTAGAAAAGTCAGAAGAAGCCCTTTCTCCTCTGCCTGCCTTCCTGAGCGCCAGGTCTTTCCAAGCCTCAGACGTTCAGCAAAGATGTACGTACCATTTCCAGTTTGGGTGACACACCAAACATCCCCTACAGGAAAACTGTTTGCTTTTAAACGATAATATGGAAAACAGAGTTGTTGTCTGTCTCCATGGTGCCTTCAACTCCTTCTGTGTTTACAGCAGAAACAAAGGAAATATATGTTTATGTTGCAGCAGGTTCTCTTCATTCAAGAGAGCTATAATCAGCTTTTGGGTGTGCGCGTCAAATGACCTTATTTCTTTGAGGAAGGGGCACGTGGAGGATCCAAAGGGAACCTTGGGGACGGCTAGTCCTCTTTTTTCCAAGCAGCCGTGTGCGCATCAACTCACATTGCCAGTTTTGCCTGAGAATACATGTATCAGATAAAATCCCCACCCCCAAAAAACTCACAGTTTTGCTGCTGCAATATTTTGAACAAGGAATCCAGAAAAGTGCACCAAACCTCTCAGATATGTATGTTACAGGTAGGTAGCCGTGTTGGTCTGCTGTAGTCGAAACAAAATAAAAAAAATTCCTTCCAGTTGCACCTTAGAGACCAACTAAGTTTGTTATTGGTATGCATGCTTTCATGTGCATGCACAGTGGTATCTGAAGAAGTGTGCATGCACACAAAAGCTCACACCAGTAACACACTTAAAGTAAAGGTAAAGGGACCCCTGACCATTAGGTCCAGTCATGACCGACTCTGGGGTTGCGGCGCTCATCTCATTTTATTGGCCAAGGGAGCCGGCGTACAGCTTCTGGGTCATGTGGCCAGCATGATTAAACCGCTTCTGGCGAACCAGAGCAGAGCACGGAAACGCCGTTTATCTTCCCGCTGGAGTGGTACCTATTTATCTACTTGAACCTTGACGTGCTTTCGAACTAGTAGGTTGGCAGGAGCTGGGATTGAGCAACTGGAGCTCACCCTATCACGGGGATTCGAACCGCCGACCTTCTGATCGGCAAGTCCTAGGCTCTGTGGTTTAACCCACAGCGCCACCCGCGTCCCCCAATAACAAACTTAGTTGGTCTCTAAAGTGCTACTGGAAGAATTTTTTTTATTTAGGTATGTATGTGTCATTTAGCGGTTGCAGCAATTTCGTTTCTGCTTTGTGGGATGTGGATGGCGGAGTTTCTTTCAGCGTGGAGACATTATGTACAAAAACGGATGACAAAAAATACCCCCAGGTGTACCTTGAAACTATGGCCCATGGCTCCTGCTGAAACAGTGAACGTGTGCCTGAGTTACACCTTTTAAAGCTACAGGCAGGGGCTGATATTGTGGAGTGCTCTTTCTTTGTGTAAAACCGTGGAAGACTTGGATTCTGTTTAATATACTCATTTTCTACATGGGGTGTTTACTGAGTGTGTCCATGAGGAGCGTACGTGTAAGGTTCTTCTTCTCATCTCGCGGAGGAGACCACAAAGCAATAGAAACTCCTGGTGAACAACTCACTCCAACAATGTCTGCGATCAGACAAAAGCCTTTTGAGGCTTGACATCAAGACAGCCCAGCCCACTCTGGGTTACACACCCTCCTTGATAACTGGAAAACACTTAAGGGGGCAGGACTTTGTGTCACTGTTGGACTCGGGTCCATGCACCGCACAGCCTTGCTGGATCGCACCTGGTTCTCACAAACAGAACCAGTATGCTGGGAGAAAACCGCATTTTCATTTTTAAACCTCTGTCGTGTTGGATTCCAAATCAAAATCACACGCGCAGCTATTTTGCCCTGTGAGTGAAGAAAGTACAAGGGCCTTTATTTTATGGTTACCAGATTTTTTTCAAGGAATCCTGGGACACTTTATTTTTTGAAGCTGAGTAGCAACAGGGAGGCAGTAGTGGGGGTGGTGAGGCAAAAGACCCTGGGCCCAAGCTCACATGCATATTGTATAAAGGTGCAAAGTCCTTCTTTCGCACCCTGTGAAACATAAATGTGCAGGGTTTTTTAAAAAAACAACACTTCATATGGGGACTTCCGGCAAGGAAAAATGGCAGGCTGGCTCTGGGCTGCTGAGGCTGCCACTGCCACATTTCCCAGGGACAGATTTGCAAATCTGGGGACAGAATTTGTCCGGAGACAGATTTGCAAATCTGGGGCTGTCCCCAGGAACCGGGGCCGTCTGGTAAACCTACTTTATTTATTTATCTTCCTCCTCTGGGGTTATTTGCAGCTTCTCTTCCTCACTTTCTTTACGATTCTGTTTGAGGAAACACTATGGTAAGGAAAGCATTACCAGACCCTATTTTCCAGGGACAGCCCCAGATTTACAGAAGCCATCCCGGTTTCTGATTTGATCCCGGAACGTCCCGCTTTTCCTTTGGACGTCCCTATTTTCATTGGAGAAATGTGGGAGGGAAACGGAGTTATGTGACCCCCTCAGCCATGGAAAATAAGTCACTATTTAACCTTTAGAAGACATCTGAAGGCAGCCCTGTATAGGGAAGGTTTTTTTAATGTTTAATATTTTACAGTGGTACCTCGGGTTACATACGCTTCAGGTTACAGACTCCGCTAACCCAGAAATAGTGCTTCAGGTTAAGAACTTTGCTTCAGGATGAGAACAGAAATTGTGCTCCGGCAGCGCGGTGGCAGCGGGAGGCCCCATTTGCTAAAGTGGTGCTTCAGGTTAAGAACAGTTTCAGGTTAAGAACAGACGTCAGGAACGAATTAAGTACTTAACCCGAGGTACCACTGTATTGTGTTTTTATATCTGTTGGAAGCGGCCCAGAGTTGCTGGGGCAACTCAGTCAGATGAGTGGGGCAATAATAATAATAATAATAATAATAATAATAATAATAATAAGCAATAGGACATCCCTATTTTCATCAGAGAAAATTATCCCTGCCCCTCATTATGCCCTTCTGGTCCCATTCTGATCCAGTTTGGATATCCCCCACCCCGGCTACTTTCAAGTAAGCATAAAAAACATAAGGGGATCTGTGCAAGCAGATACCATCCATACCACACAGAGTTTGGCCCTAACCAAAAGCAGGCGAGGTTGCTTTGGGGTCAGAGAAAATGGCTAGTTCGTAAGACGCAAGGAAAGGATTGTGTGCCCTCTTGTGGTCGCATTCAATATGGCAGCCTGCGGTAGAATTGGCAACACCAAAACAGGTACACAAACCGTTGGGAGGGTCAGCTTTTGCACTGTGGGGATGGAGGGAGGGAGAAATACAGTACATTTCTATTTACTATTCCCTCAGCAATTGTGTCTGCCACTCTGGGCTCCTTTGGAAGGGGGAATATCAATTTAATAATACATAAAATGAAGCAATGAAGAGTGTTGTTGCCGCTGACTTTTTTTTAGATGGGGTTCGATCCAAAAGCACAGAGGAATTGCACTCTGCACATGCTCCATCCATGTAGTCCCGTTTGTGACTTTATTTCCCTCTGAGATGGCAGCTGTGTCTTTCCCTGCCAAACTAGGGATGGGTGGAAACTAAAGAAGGAAGCAGAAGGAAGCTATGTTTGAAACTAGTTCTTGTTCCTTGTCCATCAGCCATACTGCCCCACGGAGGACCTTAAGGTCCACAAATAACAACACTTTGGTGGTCCCGAGCCTCAAGGAGGTTAGAATGGTTTTAACTAGGGCCAGGGCCTTTTCAGCACTGGCCCCGATCTGGTGGAACACTCTGTCACAAGAGACTAGGGCCCTTGCGGGACTTGACATCTTTCCGCAGGGCCTGCAAGACAGAGCTGTTCCACCTGGCCTTTGATTTGGACTCAGTCTGACCCTTATGTTTCCCTCCCCTTATGGTCTTGATTTATCAGCTATTTTAAAATGAGGCTGCATTTCAAATTGCATTTTCACCTGTATTTTAAATTGGTGGGGTTTTTTTTTTTTGTTTTCTCCCTCTCTTTCCCCCCTATTATGTTTTCACTGTGATTTTATTCCATTGGTGTTAGCTGCCCTGAGCCTGGCTCTGGCCGTGGAGGGCGGGGTATAAATAAAATTTATTATTATTACTACCACTACTACTATTACTAGGGTAGGGACGACTAACCTTTTCCTTTAAAGGGGGTAATCTGTTGGGGGCCACATAAAGCAGTGAGCAGAGTCACAGCTGATGATGGGTGGAGTCACAGACATAAACATTCTGGCGGAACTAATCCAGAATAAAGGCATACCCTCCAACATTTCTCTGATGAAAATAAGGAACGTCCCATTCCATAATGAAAATTTTATTCTTTATACCCCACACATCTTACTGGGTTGCCCCCAACTGCTCTGGGCAGCTTCCAACATATAAAAAAAATAATAAAACATTTTTAAAAAATCCTTCCCTTTACAGAAGGCATGGCTAAACTTGGCCCTCCAGATGTTTTGGGACTACAATTCCCATCATCCCTGACCACTGGTCCTGTTAGCTAGGGATGATGGGAATTGTAGTCCCAAAACATCTGGAGGGCCAAGTTTGCGTATGCCTGCTTCACAGGATTGCCTTCAGATGGCTCAGCGGTCAGATAACGCTGTTGGGAAACTGCCAGGGAGATATAGTCCATCATGGCCCCAAGCCGGCTGCCGGACGTCCATCGATCTCCCGTAGACAGGCAGATCCAGCAGTTAGCGACACGAAGCCTCAGAAATAGATTGGCTGCATTCCGGGGCTTGTGCACACTGTTCTTTATCAGCAGAAAACACAGCCAGAAAGCTTGCACCGCAGAAGAGCATATTTACAGTTTATTTAGCGTTGAACAGAACAAAGAAAAACATGACCGTTCTGTGTCAGCGTCTCTGACCAACTGAAATCGAAAGGAATAGCAAATGTAAACATCCTGTGAACAGGACATGCACAGACTCTGTTACTTACAAAGCCTGCTCCCTTTTAAGGTGGAACGGAAATATCCTAACAAACGCCATACCCTACAATATTTCTCCAGTGACATTTCTGGCATCAAATCAGAAACTAGGACGGCTTCTCTAAATCAGGGATGTCCCTGGAAAATAAGGACACCTGGAGGGTCTGCTTCAGGTTTCACCATGGCTACTTCAAATCAGAATTCTCAGTCCTAAACAGGTCTGCTCAGAAGAAAGCCACACAGCCTTTGATGTGAAAGTAATTCCTCTCCGGCTTAGTGCAATTCTATGCACACTTACTTGGGAGTAAACCCCACTGAACCCAGTAGAACTTACTTCTGAGGATTGCACTCATAAACGTATAGCAGAAACCTACAAGTAGGTTGCCAGGAAACCGGGTGGGTGGGAGCAAGACTGGTTTCCTTAGTCAGACACTCTGGAAAGAAACCAGTGTGGTATAATGGTTAGAGTGTTGGACTGTTACTTATGACCTGGGAGAGCAGGGTTCAAATCCACAAAGCTCAGTGGGTGAGCTTGGGTCGGTCAGCGTCTCTTAGCTTAACCTGCCTCAGAGGGTTGTTGAGAGGATGAAATGGGCATGAGGTGACCATGTACACATCAAGGAGCTCCTTGGAAGATAAGCATGGGATATAAATGTAATAAAATTAATGTATATAATAAAGTAAGTATTTTTTTTTTAATTCCCCAAATAAAATGCTTCTTCTTCCAATCATTCTGAAACAACATAGAAACAGGAAATAATGGGGGACTTATGAACCTGTGAATTTCATGTGGAACCATATACTGTATGAAGTGACCGTACTCAGCAACAGAGTAGAGCAGATTTGGGAACTTTGTAATGGTAAGTGTTGTGTACTGAGTTGAATAGGATCCAGAATGCAGCAGTCTGATTGGTCCTAGAACAATAGGATCCAGAATGCAGCAGTCTGATTGGTCCTAGAACAATAGGATTCAGAATGCAGTAGTCTGATTGGTCCACAGGAGCCACCCAATCCAGCTCCAGGTGGAAGCGAATCCGTAACCTGATCGGCCTACAGGAGAAACCCGGAATTAGCCAATTACGTGGGGCCCATTGTGTAAATAATGTATATAAAGCAGACATTCTGGGGGAACTTCCATTCCTCGCTACTATGAGCTGAATAAAGGGCATGAAATCCACACTCGACTCTGAGTATATTTCAGTAATGGTCACTAGATAGACCTTTGAGGTTGGTCATATTTGATTCTTGGCTATTGGGCAAGTGTCCCACTTGCAACCACCAGGACCACCCAAAGGGATTTTGCTACCTGAGAGAGAACATAAAGTGGCTGTCCTCTCCTCTCACCAAGGTGCACCATACTCAAAGCTGACCAAGTTATTTTGGCACCTGAGGCAAAAAATAAAAAATAAAAAAAATCCCACACTGTTTATCAGTGAAATATACTCGGAGTCCTAGTCTTCTAGGATTCAGCTCAGTACATAACAATCAGTAAGAAATAAATGACCATTTGCTGCTTTTTCATGGCACCCTGAGGCAACTACCTCACTTTGCCTAATAATAGGGCCAGCCCTGATGTCCGTTTGCTGTCCTTTCTTCCAAAAAGTGACCAAAAGGAGCAGATCCACCTTGCCTGCCCTGCCTATGGCTGTTGACCACCAATGTCCTCTAGCAGCTTCTATGGCCAAGCAGGGCAGTTCTTGTTGAATATAATGGACAGAGTCATGGGATTGTTCAGAGGCCAGTGGGGAAGTACTTCAGTCTCCTCGGACTCTCAAGTGAACATTAGCTTTGTTATAAAACAGAAGCATTTCGGAGCACAGCTGGTGAAGAGGCCAGTCCTGAAACTCGTTCACTCAAATGTCTGTGTTCTCAGGGCCAAAACAAGAATGATGAGCGGCTCTCTCAAAATAATTGCTTCCAGATAGGCCGTGCGCTTCAAACATGCTTATTGCTCTAGCCATTGTTTTGTGTTTAAGGTTCCAGCAAATGTTCGGGTCGTGTATTGCATTTTTATGCCAGCAATCAGGCTGTATTTCTCCCCGTTATCTTTAGCATTTGCCTTGTTCATATGATTTGTCCTCTCGTGTACCTGAGCTGACATATAAATTGCTTACCCTTCTCAGTTTCCTGTTGCCTGGAAAATGTCCTGTCACTATAAAAACAAAGGTTTTTTTAATCTACCGGTTTTGCACAAAAGAGCAGTCAGTAATAATAATGATAATAAATGTGTGCATCACTCTAAGCCAGGACGTCTGTTGAAGGGAGGGAGGCAGGAATTTGTGTGCTTGCACTTTTGTTTTTTTAAATCTACCAGAGTTGTACGAAAGAGCAGACAAAAAATAAAAATAGAAAAATGTGTGTGCTGCTCCAAGCCAGACAAAGATTTGGAGTTACTCTCATGAAAGCCTGCCACTTCATTTCCTCCCTTTTCCTATACCTGAAGGGAGTATTTTGATTCTTAGTACAGCTATTTTCTGCAAGAGCATATCTGTGCAAGAGAGTTTTAAAAAATAATAATAAAAATACCACAAACATGCTTTTAGCAACAAAGACGAAAAAGAAGTATTATTCATTAATGACATATGGATAATGGTTATCACAACTTGCCCCAGATATATCACCCTGTTCTATAGTCCCTTGCTCTTAATTTAATATTTCAAGGAATAGCTTTAATTTTGGAATTTAGATCAATAATCAGACACACCAGAGATTTAATTGAAAGCTTTAAAATATATATCATCAAGTTCAAGAAAATAGGTTTTGGTCATTCAGTCTTTCAGTACCTACAAATCAGACTTTGATTTTTAGAAATATTTGTAGAACTTTTAAAGAACACTTTATAAGGCAAGCCGCCACAAAAAGTAGTGTTTTAAATGGTAAAAAAGGCAGCTGTTGGATCCAAAGAAAACTAAAAATAACTATCAAGGATATGTATTTAGTATAACCTTCTTTCTGGCTGGAAATGTATTCTGTTGTGCCAAATGAACATTTGTAAAAAATGTGTTTTATACTGTGTTGTTTTGTTTGGTTGCAGTGATAGGCCATTTCTAAATTGTGATGACAGGCTTCAAGTACAACAATGCTCAGAGTCCATTTGTTTGTTTATATATTTATAAACACAGTCATTTATATATTTGTTTATATGCTTATATTGTTAATATCCTGCCAATCCTTTTTCATGGATGGAAATTATACACACACACACACACACACACACACATATAATTTTATTTGTATGCCGTCTTCCATAGTTCAAACCACGATCAAGGTGGCTTACAACAAGAAAAATGTACACAATTACAAATATAAGAAAAGTAGTTGTTGTTGTTTAGTCGTTTAGTCGTGTCGGACTCTTCGTGACCCCCTGGACCAGAGCACGCCAGGCACTCCTGTCTTCCACTGCCTCCCGCAGTTTGGTCAAACTCATGTTTGTAGCTTCGAGAACACTGTCCAACCATCTCGTCCTCTGTTGTCCCCTTCTCCTTGTGCCCTCCATCTTTCCCAACATCTGGGTCTTTTCCAGGGAGTCTTCTCTTCTCATGAGGTGGCCAAAGTATTGGAGCCTCAGCTTCACAATCTGTCCTTCCAGTGAGCACTCAGGGCTGATTTCCTCCAGAATGGATAGGTTTGATCTTCTTGCAGTCCATGGGACTCTCAAGAGTCTCCTCCAGCACCATAATTCAAAAGCATCAATTCTTCGGCGATCAGCCTTCTTTATGGTCCAGCTCTCACTTCCATACATCACTACTGGGAAAACCATAGCTTTAACTATACGGACCTTTGTTGGCAATATGATATCTCTGCTTTTTAAGATGCTGTCTAGGTTTGCCATCGTCTTTCTCCCAAGGACCAGGCGTCTTTTAATTTTGTGACTGCTGTCATCATCAGCAGTGATCAAGGAGCCCAAGAAAGTAAAATCTCTCACTGCCTCCATTTCTTCCATGGACTCCATGGACAAAGAAAAAGAAAAGTAGCAATAAACAAGAAATAAAAACAAATAAAAACACCAGATATTATAAAACCAAACCGAACATTTCCACATAAATCATAATAAGACCCCCCCCCAGCAATAACCCTCTCCCACAAAACCCCGAAGGCCTAAGCATGAATGAACCCCGGAACGTTCCTTTCCAGCACTAACATTCCTTTCCGGGGTCACTTTACACCAATGCACCAGCTCCGCGCGGGGGACAGGACGGAGCGTCGGGTCACCGCCGGAAGTCTAGGCCTCAAAGCCCGCAACTGAGTTCGCGGAACCATAGACTCATAGTATGGTAGAGTTTTCCCCGCTCTCTTCCCAATAAGAGGATAATACTTCCCCGGCGCGGAGCCGCCGCAGCGGTGTAAAGTGACCCCGGGAAAGGAAACGTTGAGGCTGGAAAGGAACGTTCCGGGGGTTCATTCGGACTTATTCAAAAGCTCTTTCCGTCGCCGCGCCGTATCTCTACGTGCTCCGGGCCCGCGCGTGCGCAGTGGCTGGGTGCCTCACCTGGGCGTCCGCGTGAGACGCACGCGCGGGGGTGGCTGGGCGTGGCTTCGGCCGTTGGGCGCGAGCGGGAGTGGGCGGGGCCTTGCTCTGAGGCGGGAGGAGGATGGACTGACTGAGGCGCTGAGGCGGCGGCGGCGGCCGGGCGGGTCATGGCCTCCTTGTTCCCGGCCAACGGGGCGGCGGGCGAGTGGGGAGGCGGCGGCGGCGACCCCAGCTCGGCGGACGAGGGTGAGGGCGGCCGGGCGGCGGCGGCGGCGGGGCTGAGAGAGTCCCCGGTCTCCGACTCCGGGAGCCGCTCGTCGTCGCCTCCGCCGATGGAGCAGTTCGAGCGGGCGGCGCAGCGGGTGCCGGCGCTGGCGGGGTCGGCCAGCCGGGAGCAGCTGCTCTACCTGTACGCCAGGTACAAGCAGGTGAGGCTCCGCTCGGGCCCGGCCTTCCTTCGCCCTCCTTCCCCACGCCCTGCCTCTCATAGAACCGCCCAGGGACACCCGGGGGTCATCTAGTCCAACCCCGCCTTCGAATCTTTGTGCCCCGTGTGGGGCTCTCGAACCCACCACCCGGAGAGGAAGAGCCCCTCACGCTCTTTGCCCTTCCCGTGTGTTCAGAGGAGAGGTACGCTGCCCCAGAGTGTGGAGGTTCCGCTTCTTCTTATTTTTATTTACAGTGGTACCTCGGGTTACATACGCTTCAGGTAACACACTCCGCTAACCCAGAAATAGTGCTTCAGGTTAAGATCAGAAATCGTGCGGCAGCAGCGGGAGGCCCCATTATCTAATGTGGTGCTTCAGTTTAAGAACAGTTTCAGGTTAAGAACGGACCTCCGGAACAAATTAAGTACTTAACCCAAAGTACCACTGTATGTATTATGATTTTCATTTTTGTACACTTCAATCATTCTATAATTGTTTTAACATTTCAAAACTTGACTTTCCTTCCCCCTCTTTCTGCGCTTCCTTAAATTTATTGTTAAAATATTTTCTGCATACCCATATGAACTGAATTCCCCAATTTATTTATCTCACCTCCGTAATGTAGATGGCAGTTCCAATTTGGCTTCTGCCACCGGCGAAACGGCGTCATAGACGTCTTTGAAAATGCCTTATTCTCCTGTTAACAGTGCTTCTTCGAATGTGTTGCTTTATGTTCTGCGAATAATGTTTTATTCTGGATTGTTTGATGTTTTAATGAAGGGTGTAAACTGCTTAGAGACTTTATTAATTTTTTGCTTAAAAACAGAATGTGGTATAGAAATGAAGATAGGTTCGTCGTCATCACCATCATCTCCGTGGGTTGGTCTGTTAGATAGGATGGCCTTGCGAAGCCAGTGTGGCCAAGCTGTCAGGCTGCAGACTTACTTGAGAGTTTCATAGGGCGGGTGTGTGGGTAGGTGGGTGTAGCATTGACCTTAGCCTATGGTTTGTCATGGTTAGAACTATAAACTTATGATTAAGTATCTTAGCCTGTTCTTGCGCTACCCACCCCATTATTATTTTTCTCACTGCAGCCTATTTAGCCACTCTAAAGTGCATAGCACTTTCTGGAGAAAGGAAGGAAAGATTGCAAGCTTCTCGGTAGTAGGAACACAAGTACCCACCAATGAAGGTTGCAGGGGAAGAAGAGGGAGAAAGAGTTAAATAGGAAGAATGTGCATTCAGTTCAGATGCGTGTTTTAAGGCTTATGGTGCAGTCCTCGCCCCCATGTGTGCATGTGGTGTATCTTCCCACTTCCTGGCTGAATTGGCCTTCAGCTGATGTAAGTTACTTACCCCATTGTATCTACTGGCAGAAGAAAAGCCCTACTGGTGGAAGTTACACTGGTGTAAAATGGCCCAAGAAGAGGGTGGTAGGATACAGAAAGTTTTGCTGCATCCCATCTCCCTTCATTCACTGGTCTTGTCCGCGGAGTTTGGTGTAACTTACACCACCCAAAAATGCAATTGTAACTAAAATTCACCCTGTGGAAGGCAGAAAGTGGAGGTTTATGCTGCTCCTGCCCCAGCCAGAAGCAGTTCAGTGTAGCTTAGTTTATCCAGGAAAAAGACCAGTATATCTGCCTGGTTAGGATTGCTCTGTTATTTTCAGCAGGGGATGAGGTAGTCAATGAACTTACACACAGTATATTGCATCAAATGCAATATGGAGGACAACACCTAATCACACCCACTCCATCAGAGCCAGTTCACAGACATCTCTCTAGCTATGGATTTAAATCCCCATTTAAATTATGTTGTCACAATCACTGTTCTTCTAAGCACAACCCACACAAGTGGGAAGAAAAAGAGGAAACGTAACAGATAATTCACGTAGCTGCTTGGACAAGATGTCTGTAGAGAGTGCACAGACTCCCTGGGATAAAGGTTCAAGGGCCATTCAGGAAGAAAATACTCTTCCTAAACAGGCCGGAACATCCAACAAGAGCAGCCTCCAGTGGCTCACTCCATAGTGCAGAGGGCCGGAAAACACAAGTGGTAATTCATGCCCCATGAATATAGCCCCATCCATCTCTTGCATGCATGCCAAAGTAACTTAAAAATGTCAGTAACAAAAGAAAAGTTGCTCCTGGGATTCAAACCCACAAGACACTTCTACTTACACACAGCCACAGCACCAGACAGGAATCATCCACACATATGGGAAATGTGTCTCCTCTGTCCCCCATCAGAGAGCAGAGGAGCTGCGAGAGGAGCCGTAACTTGGTGGAACATTTTACTTGCATAAGTATCCAAGTTCAAACCCAAGATACAACCCCTTAACTTGCACATGAGACGATCAAAATGAGTGCTGCAAGGAGCCATGTTGTCGTTTAGTCGTGTCCGACTCTTCGTGACCCCATGGACCAGAGCACGCCAGGCACTCCTGTCTTCCACTGCCTCACACAGTTTGGTCAAACTCATGCTGGTACCTTCGAGAACACTATCCAACCATCTTGTCCTCTGTCCCCTTCTCCTTGTGCCCTCCATCTTTCCCAACTTCAGGGTCTTTTCCAGGGAGTCTTCTCTTCTCATGAGGTGGCCAAAGTATTGGAGCCTCAGCTTCAGGATCTGTCTTTCCAGTGAGCACTCAGGGCTGATTTCCTTCAGAATGGATAGGTTTGATCAGATGGGACTCTCAAGAGTCTCCTCCAGCACCATAATTCAAAAGCATCAATTCTTTGGCGATCAGCCTTCTTTATGGTCCAGCTCTCACATAGTTTGGCCCATATGTGGGCTAACCTAGCCTTCCCCAACCTGGTACCCTCCAGATGTTTTGGATCACAACTCCATCACCCCAACCATTGACCACGTTGCTGGGAGTTATAGTCCAAAACATCTGAAGGTACTGAGCTGGGGAAGGGTGGGCTAACCCAAGCCTTTTGCTGATAACCTATATGACTAATCCATTCTCCACTGCTATTTTGTCTGATAGGCTGAGTGAGCAGAGGAAGGGGCAGTGCCCTTGAGCCCATGAAGTTTTCTGCTTGCGTCCTCGCAATACTATGGCTAGCTGATTGTATTGGGCAGAATATATTTGGGGAAGGGATTGCTATATATCGGTTCCCAGCAACAAATCATGTACAGTGGTACCTCAGGTTAAGTACTTAATTCGTTCCAGAGGTCCGTACTTAACCTGAAACTGTTCTTAACCTGAAGCACTACTTTAGCTAATGGGGTCTCCTGCTGCTGCCGCACTGCCAGAGCATGATTTCTGTTCTCACCCTGAAGCAAAGTTCTTAACCGGAGGTACTATTTCTGGGTTAGCGGAGTCTGTAACCTGAAGTGTATGTAACCCGAGGTACCACTGTAATGCTGTCAGCACCTTTCATTGATTAGTGTGTGGCATGGAGGAGATCCTAAGAAGCCACAAGTGCAGTGTTAGGTTACCCTAGCATGGCCGTTGGAACTTGGACAGTGACTGATAACAAGGTAGCATGTAGGTTTCCATGTGGGACCAGCTCCAGGTCAGGAACACCTCCGCTTGCATAACTGTGATGGAGCTTGCAAGAGTACAGAAACCTGCATGGAGCAAGTAGGTTGTTAACCCAGAGGGACAGCCAGGAGCATCCTAGGCATGTCTGCTGGTCATGAGGAGAGTCTCCCTCTTAGCCTGCAATGAATAAGCTGTACCTGTGGAAGAGAGGCCTCTGGAGAACAAAGTGACAGACAGAGTAGCAAGTGATAGGCAGGAACTGGAGTGCACTGTTCTTGAACTGCTGAGTGCATAGTAAGTGTTTGTGAGGAGGTAAGACCATCTATCTGAGTATTCAGCCAGGGCTTGTGCCTCAGCAGTGCTTCCCCTTCTCCATGGTGAGAGTATCAGGGAAAGAAAATTCTGGCAGTTCCCTCACTGTGAGAAGTGAGGTTACAGGGAACCAGGCAAAGGGCCTTCTCAGGAGTTGTGTTTGCCCTGTGGAACGCCCTGCTGTCAGATGTCAAGAAATAAACAACTATCTGAATTTTAGAAAACATCTGAAGGCATTCCTGCGTAGGGAAGTTTTTAATGCATGATACTTTGCTGTGGTTCTATAATTTGTTGGAAGCTGCCCAGGGTTGCTGGAGTAACCCAGTCAGATGGGTGGCATATAAATAAATCATCATCATCATTATGATTATGATTATTATACTGCACTGACTGTGAGAATACACTGGTGTCCACAGCATTTGTGTGATTACAATCTATGCAGCAAAATGCTCTCTTTGAAGAAAGTGTTGCATTTTGTCTGGTACGAAAGTTAGCAGTTTTGCCTGAAAATGCAGTATTTCTACAAAACAGTGTGGCTCTGAATGAAGAAATCTGTTCATATGCAGCAATGGACTGTGCCTTCCAGGCACAATAAACCCAAAGCCTGTTGGTAAATGGTGTGATACCCTATTTTAGATTTTTGCCTCTTTGCACAGTGTGGAGATGTGGGGAAGGGGAAAAAAACATTGAAAATAAATGTCCGAAGCCAGCCCAACTGTGATGGGAAGCAGTGAAGCCTAGAAATGAATGAAGTGCCCTTGAGCACTTGCCAGCTTTGTTAGACTGCTTTTTACTATTTTATACATTGGTCCTTGTGGCTATAGGCAGAATATTAAGTCCTTAGGTGTGATCATTGGGTCATTCCACACCAAATCACCAAGGTGCCATGTGCTCTCACGACTCAGATTTTCTTCATTTATGTGTAGATACCTATGAGATAACTTCAAAATAATATTTTAAGATTTTTTTGGTCCAAAATTGGGCTCAGGAGAATTTTTTGAAAATTTTGATTTTCGTGCAATTTAGGCTAATGGAATTTCTGTGTCAGCGTAGAAAAAACCTCCTGTTTCACTTATTTTTCAACCGATTGGGCTTATTTTGGTATCAGAATAAAGCTAATTGTGGTCTCTTTCAAAATAAGGTATAAAAATGGTCTTAAGTGCCACAGAAAAGGGTCGCTGACCATTCAAAGTAAATTTTTGTCTTTTTATTCCTCGTAGGTTCGATAAGCCATCGCACGCAAACCACAACTAATACATGTTTCATAATTTGGTTGTAGAATGGGCTATCCATGTACTTGCTATGTTTTAAAAATAAGGATGGTGTTTTTTGCAGTTATAAAATAAATTGATTTTGAAGTAAGTTTTTTACAATTTTTATTTATTTATTTTTGTACAGGTTTAAGGACTCCTTGAGCCTGAAATAACTCACACATTCATGAGAATAGTTAAAATTTTACCCTTTTATGTTACAATGTCATCTGATATATTTTAAAAATTAAGTTTTATTAATTATTTAATAAAAACAAAATACGTCTCAGAGCCCTTGTTCATTTTATTGTGTAAAACACTCCTGCAATGATATGACCCCCTTTTGTAAGTATGAAAAAAATTAAATTCCTCATTTCCTGCCTCTGAGGTTGCAGGTCTAAGCACCTCAGAGCCCCATCAAACACAATGAGGCTTATTGCTGAGCAAGTTTTAGGATAGCACTGCATACCTGAGGTTCACGGGACTTTTCTAGCCTTGGTTAGTGGCATGAATAACTTGTTAATCAGGTAGTCACTCCCTTCCCATTAAATTGTGTTGTCCAGCCTCAGATTTGTAGGATACGCTTAACATTTGTTCTTTGTCAGAATGATTGTGTCTATATTGTATGGAAGGTTGACAATGCTGGTTTGACAGGAGAAAACCAAATAACTCAGTATTTAGCAAAGAATCAAACCTGGGTGAAAAGTCAAAAAATTATACTGGTCTCTTCAATATTTCCATTTTCAGGGCAGCTTATAAACTAGACACACAGGAAGAAGAATAAAAGAGTTAAATTAAAACAGACAACATTTCAGTAAATTGGAACAAATGCCAGTAGTGACTAAAAACCAGAGTCAACTGATTAAACAGACTTGAATAGATTTTTTACCTGACACCAGAAAGACATAAGAGTAGGTGTCAGGTGAGCCTTCCTGGGAACAGCATTCCATAAGACAAGTACCACAAATGAAAAAGCTGTTGATCACTACCCATCAAGCCTCCAGAATTGGGGCAATCTTGAGGATGATCTCAGCATTTGAGCAGGTTCACGCAGGTTGGGCTGCAGATACTGTTTCAAGATTTCAAGGGCTTTAAAACTTGCATTTTGAGTTTTGTTTGGAAATGGGCTGGTGAGAGGTTCTGAAAGGCTAATTCTGGTCAGTAGTCTGCAAGCAGTGTTTGACTGCCTCATTGACTTTATGGGATACAACAATCATTGTCTGGTGAAGTATGGGCATATATGCTCCAAAAAATGTAAAGTACATCAGCCTCAGTGCAGACACCTGAATTATATGCCATTACTAGCTGCCTATTACAGTATGATGGCAACTGCCCACTGGCCGCATTTCGGAAGAACTTTTCTCATATTTGGCATGGCAATGCAAACTGCTGTTGCGCTGTTAAAAAAACCTATAATTCAAGTACATACATGGTGGTACTATAATAACAACAAATGGGCTTCTAGAGTTTGTATCCTGGGCTTATAGAATCTGTTTTGATTTGAGGAAATCTGCTCAACCACATTCAACATTTGTATATGAGTGCATTCAATGAAATGAGCAAAATCCCCCCAAGCAGCCCCAAAAGGCAGGGACCCCAGCCCCAAACAAAGCATCTTCATTTTAGAAATACAGAAAAGCAGGAAAAATGCACCTGCATCCCCCAAGGCAAAACACCCCCCCCCTGTCTCTCCTCATGCCTCCTGACTTAGGCAGCAGCAGGGCCTGCTTTGCTTTGCTTTTGTTTTGTTTTTAAAGAGAAGGTAGAGTTCCAGCTGGACACGGGTGGTGCTGTGGATTAAACCACAGAGCCTAGGACTTGCCGATCAGAAGGTCGGCGGTTTGAATCCCCACGACAGGGTGAGCTCCCATTGCTCGGTCCCTGCTCCTGCCAACCTAGCAGTTCGAAAGCACGTCAAGTGCAAGTAGATAAATAGGTACCGCTCTGGCGGGAAGGTAAACGGCGTTTCCGTGCGCTGCTCTGGTTCACCAGAAGCGGCTTAGTCATGCTGGTCACATGACCCAGAAGCTGTAGGCCGGCTCCCTCGGCCAATAAAGCGAGATGAGTGCCGCAACCCCAGAGTCGGTCACGACTGGACCCAATGGTCAGGGGTCCCTTTACCTTTAGAGTTCCAGCTGCACCCTCTTCTTTCCTCTGAAGCCTACCTCTGGGCTCAGTGAGACTCTGCATTCTGGGGAAAGGGTGAATGACTGAATGCCTGCACTTCACTTTCAAGGCAGCTAAAGGTTAAAATAAACCCTGGAAAATGTTCTTAAAATTATAAAATTGAGGAGGGGCAGGGGGCTACAACAGGTGCAAGGAGGGTGTTTGTGGGCACCGCTTGGGGACTCCAGGAATCAGTGTTTGCATAATCAACTAATACAAGAAGAAGCCTCGATAGCTTTAGATTTCTATCGTTACTGATTTAAGGCAAGACTTTACTCTTCAACATTCTTTCTCTCAATTTAATCATATAATCTGCATAAAAGACTGATAAAATATTGCTTTAGCAGAGACTAGTGCCTCCATTGAATAAAAGGTGCTGACTCAGGTCAGTCCACTGTCCCTAGTGCTGCATTTGTGCTTTTCCTCACGTCTGTTTCTTTTCTCTACAAACTGTGATTTAAGAGAGAACAGCCCCTATAAAAAGATGACAGTAACAGCTGAGCACTTTGTTAAGACACTGCTTACTTAAGCAGTTCAAGATAAATAGCATAAACACCTACTTAACTTTTCCACTTACTGGAGGTCATTTCAGAGTCTGACTGTGTGAACAGACCTGACAAGAGTTGCTCAGCTGATTTCTAAAATGTTTTTTCCTAAGAGTTAAGATAATGAAGATGTGGCTTGTTGGGGTTTTGCAATCCCCAGCTTACCTGTAAGAGTTCTAGACGGATGTGATGCTGGTAGACATGGTTGCTTGAATGAACACTTTGTTGGCTGTTACCTAGCAAGGAATTCCTTTCCTGGAACGATAGGCGCTTGTTCTAATAGGCAATTTTTTATTGTTGATACATCTACTCTATAGGAAGGGCTGTGTGTACTTTATTAAAAATATATTTTATTTTACTAACAGGTGACAGTGCAAATTGGCATGGCCACTAAAGTTTCAAAGGTTAAGAGATGGTCTAGAAGAGGCCACAGTTCTCAGGATGTCTGTGGCCTCTTCTCACACCATACTTCCCTCAACCCAGGACGCTGGTAATTTGCAGAGCATTCTCACACTGGTGTAAAACCTAGCCTTTATTTTTATTTTTTGTTTTAAAGTCTGCTAGTGATGGGGAGGGGCCAGGAACTTTGCCCCCAAACCGCTAACCACCAAAAATGTTAGTGAGCTGCTTTAGAGAGCATTCATTGTTTACCTAGTTTCAAGCGTATTTACATAAGAACTAGAAATTTTATTAAAAAGAAAGAAAAGAGCAGAACTGTGGCTATTACCACATTTGGTGCTTTTTGTGTGCTTTGCAGAATTGTATGTTCCAGCCCTGAGTATTTCTCCATCTTCACCACTTCTTGCAGAATATCACCAGGCCTGGGTTATATAAATGTGCTTCTCACTCTGCAGAACCTTGAAGTTACGAATTTATTTCTGTAGTGTTTCTGCATTTGGCGAACCTGGGAAAACAATTTATATGTTCTTAGAAAAAATTAAAAGCTAAAGTCACATTATTTTGTTAGCAAGTCCATAAAGACAAACAAAAATACATAATCATTTCTTTAGCACTTATGCCAGCACTGTTCCCCCTTCTATCTTTAGGTCAAATGTGGTAGCTGCAACACTCCCAAACCTGGGTTTTTTGACTTTGAAGGAAAGCAGAAATGGTAAGTGGAAATACCTCATGATTTCTATGTACTTTTCCCCAGCCCAGTCCTTTAGATAATTTTCTTTAGAGGATGTTACCATTTTTGTGTTAATTACTGAATGACTCATGGGAATGCATTTATATTTTTTGCTCCCCTTATCATTTTCCAATTTAAAATATGTGTACGGTAACAAACTCAAGGATTGTGCAGCTCACATTCTCAAAAGGCTCAGGATTTCCCTGAGTTATGCCCTGCAGGTCACTACCCCATGGAGCCTTATAAAAATCTGCACTACCTGGAGCTTTGAAAAACAGCTTTTGGGGGATTTTAAAGAGCCCTGTCTGAACTGTGATTAATGCCCAGGACTTAAATGAAATAGATTAAATTTAGAGGGGCACTAACAGTGCATGTGCAGAAGCCTGTTTTGCATTCTTTCTGAGCTGGAGATGTAGAATCATAGAATCATAGAGTTGGAAGAGACCCCAAGGGCCATCGAGTCCAACCCCCTGCCAAGCAGGAAACACCATCAGAGCACTCCTGACATATGGTTGTCAAGCCTCTGCTTAAAGACCTCCAAAGAAGGAGACTCCACCACACTCCTTGGCAGCAAATTCCACTGTCAAACAGCTCTTACTGTCAGGAAGTTCTTCCTAATGTTTAGGTGGAATCTTCTTTCTTGTAGTTTGGATCCATTGCTCCGTGTCCGCTTCTCTGGAGCAGCAGAAAACAACCTTTCTCCCTCCTCTATGTGACATCCTTTTATATATTTGAACATGGCTATCATATCACCCCTTAACCTCCTCTTCTCCAGGCTAAACATGCCCAGCTCCCTTAGCCGTTCCTCATAAGGCATCGTTTCCAGGCCTTTGACCATTTTGGTTGCCCTCCTCTGGACACGTTCCAGTTTGTCAGTGTCCTTCTTGAATTGTGGTGCCCAGAACTGGACACAGTACTCCAGGTGAGGTCTGACCAGAGCAGAATACAGTGGCACTATTACTTCCCTTGATCTAGATGCTATACTCCTATTGATGAGGCCCAGAATTGCATTGGCTTTTTCAGCTGCCGCGTCACACTGTTGGCTCATGTTAAGTTTGTGGTCAACCAAGACTCCTAGATCCTTTTCACATGTACTGCTCTCAAGCCAGGTGTCACCCATCTTGTATTTGTGCCTCTCATTTTTTTTGCCCAAGTGCAATACTTTACATTAAAATTCATCTTGTTTGTTTTTGCCCAGTTCTCTAATCTGTCAAGGTCGTTTTGAAGTGTGATCCTGTCCTCTGGGGTGTTAGCCACCCCTCCCAGTTTGGTGTCATCTACAAATTTGATGTTTGGTGTCATCTGCAAGTACTTCTTGGGGAAATTGTGCTCTTTTTATCATACATCTGAACACTTACAGACAGGATAAATTAATATTCCAAAGTGATAATTAGTGAGCTTATATTCTCTCTGTGGATGGAAAAACGTTTCCTGAGTACTTCACTGTGGAGCTAAACAATTTTGTTATAAATTTGCTTTAAATTTATATTAATGTGACCAATATTTGACCAGTCAGTGGATGAAACTATTTTTGCATGTCAGTGTCAAATGACTAGCATCTGAATCGGGTACCGGCTGCATAGGTGACTACTTCACCACCATTGTGAGAGAGAAGAAAAGCTCACTATGGATCTTTTTTAAAAAGTCTCTGAAATAATGATTTCAGCAGCTCTCCTCTGTGGAACCACCAAACCTCTTCCTATGAATCCCTGCGTTCAGAGAGCGACTTAGAAGGTTGCCCCAATCTAATTAGAGCAGTGATGGATACTATGATAGATTAATTATGGATGTGAAATTAAGTATATAAGCCTGAGCAGGGTATTGAATTGAAGGTGGGAAATCCAGAGATAAACACATTAACCTCTACTGAGTAGTGGATCTTCTTTCCTTACGTCTATTTCCCAGGGAAGCTTGGAAAGCATTGGGTGATACAAGTCCAGAGCAGGCTATTCGAGAGTATGTCGCTACTGTGAAGAAACTGGACCCCACTTGGAATCCACAGGTAGGCATATATAATCATCTTTCAAAAATTCATTGTGTAGCTGAATAGGCCATATAAGGCAATGTCCTGCCCTCAGGTCTGTGAATTTTGTACATTTTAATCAGGATGCAAGCAAATATGGGCTTTGCAGCTGGGGCAACTGAACACTTTCAAAGTAAATGGGTTCCTTGTGGGCAATTTCTGTCTCTCATGTCTAATCCACAGTGAAGTTTTTTTGCACCACTGGCCTGCATTACTTGCCAAGCCTAGTAGCAATAATATGAAATAATTGTAAACTTAATTTGCAGCCCTCAGAAGTTCAGAAGTATTAAATAGCCTAAGGCTTGAGCAGGGCCCTGCTGTTGGCGTAGCCAGTTATTTTCTTCTAACAATTACTGTAACTACAAATTATTTTATTTGAAAACTGTATGTTATATCCTGAAGGTATATTGTACTACTGTGCTGTCAAAATTACTGGAGTTACTGGAAAGTTGGTAAACCAGACCTACTCTGTTCAGTGATTTCTTATTCGGAAATCATTGCCCTTTAAAATTGCATTGTAGTTAGCTAACATTTAGGCCACAAGAGGGAGCTCTGATTCTAATAGTGAATGAAAGTTCATTTGTCATAGTGTTGTGATTCTTTCATAGCAATTGTTTACTTCAGATTTTAATTTAGAATTTTGTGGGGACATAGTGTAAGTGGGTTACCTGTTACCTCTTCCTTTTATGTTTAGAACTTCTACTGATTCAGGAGTTAAAGATGTATTTGGCCAAACAAAAGGTGGAATGGGAAATGCTTATTGCTTTATCTTGTTCATCTTTCTGTTAAGAACCTAAGTGCCTTCCTTGATCTAGTCCAGCAATCTCATTTCCAAAGCAGCTAACCAGACTCTGGGAACTCATAAGCAGTGCATGAAAGTGGTTGCCACCTTTTCCCTTCTTGTCTCTGTTGATGGTTTGGTTTTATATTATTTATTGCATTTGTATATCACCCATACAACTGATTTCTTTGGGTGGTTTTACCTTCATAGTTTCTTGTGATTACACCTATTTACCGAGTTTGAACCTTTTAGAGAGATAATATGTATTTAGATAATTTCTGCTCTGCACTTGATCTATCAATGGTTTTCTGATTTATTGAGAAATTAGAAAATAGTGTGTGTAATATTAGGGAAGCAGGATGTGACCTTGCGTTTTCAGCTGGTGGTGTTGAGGGGGAACATGGAGAATAGCCAGTGTGCTGTTAGAAACTTGACAGGCTTGAAAGTAAATAAAGCAGTGGTAAAAGCTCACCTGCTTAGGGCACAACATAGACTTAGCCTATAAATCCTGTGTTGAGGTGTTTTTTCCCCATGTTCCTTTCTGTATAACAGCCTCTAGAGGGCAGTGTATCATCAAGTAGCCAACCAGCCACTGCAGACAACTAAAATAAAATGTCTGCTACAGTTGAAATGTTTGAAGTTTCACGGACAAATAATTTCATAATTCACTAGAACTTCAGCCGTGATACTGAATAAATAATGCTGAAGAAAAGCAGTTTCTTTCTGTGCTGATAACACTTGTAGATAGTGCTGCATTTATAGCAATGTTGCAGCAAGAAATGTTTAGGTAGCAAATAGAATGGATTGTGTTGATTTAGTTAGTGGCTCACAGTGCCTCCCAACCAAATCCACAGATCGAAGGTATCTTAATCATTTTAGGTTGCCACTTCTCTGCCGCTTTAGAAAGCCTTAAATGCAAGAACAGTTTCACCAGCTCTGTTGCCATCATGTAAAGAATTGACATTTTTCCTGCATAGGGAAAGCATTTTTACTTGGCCCTATCCTTAACAAAATAAATTTTAAAAATGCATAATCTATATCTATAACCACACTGTGATTTAAACAAAATGGATACTGTGTGTTGTGTTCTGGATCTTGGGTTCCCCAAAATACAAACTTTTGGGTTCTATTCAATGCTAGTGCTACTCACAGTAGGCCTATTGAGCATGGCTAACTTGGGTCCATTACTTTCAGTAGGTCTACTGTCAGTAAAACTTAGTTGGATATACAGTAATAACCCTGTGGGTGGGACTCATCTAACCAGCCCTGTCAGTAGAAGCCCTGTGCAATGACTTCTACTGCACAACCGGGCTTTCCACCCTCTCTTCCCCCTCTGCACTCCCCAAAATTGACTCTGGGGCATTGGGAGAACCTTGAGAACAATGTGTGCAAGAGAGGAGATATCATTCCTCCTGGCAAGCAGGCCTAATGATTGGAAGAGCGAGGCGTTCAATTCCATTCTGTCTTTAAAATTATTTTAAAATTACAGGTTTTTGTTGCAAGCCCATCTCTGACTTTTCATTGTAAAATGAGAGCATTCAAGATAAAAACAATTTCTCAGTGATGAAAATTAACGTAAGATAGAGAACACTTTGTTGCTGGAAGAGATGAGGTAAATACAGTGTTTTAACAAAGCTGTAGCTTGCAAGCAAACCAGACTCCACATGTCTCTCTAGTTTGGTCACGCAAACAGATGCCATGTTGCTAATCTGTCCAGCGAGCCATCATCTGCAGTGAGGAGGAGAAATAGAGGTTTGGTCAGGATTACCAGAGGTTGGGAGGAGAACAAAGGAAAATATGTTGGGTCATGGCCTAATTTAATCTATGGCTTCTTTTATATCCTGCCTTGTATCTTTATTTTGCTAACACAAGAATGACTCCATTAATGATACATCATTTGCAAAGAAAGCCAGCTCTTCCACATGCTACTATTGTCAGTACTCCCATTGCGTGCATGTTTTGTATATAAAAAGTTGCTCGTGTTATTTAAAGCAAGACAATATTTGTGTAAAATAGTATCTACATTATGTAGAGGGTCTTGTTAATTTTGGTGTCTGGCTCAGATATGTTTTTAAAAATTTAATTGATAAGCTTCATGTATGTTTCAATTTTCTGTTGTTTTCTGATATAAGTGGTCATAAGGTGAGGCTTCTACTTAAAACTTGCTGTGTTTAATATTGTTTCAAAACCCACCCATAATGTTTCTGCACTGTACGATCCTAATAAACGCTTCCTAGTTGTTTTTATTCCTTTTAAAGCTTTCCAATATGAAATATGTATAAATATGCATAACAATAAAATGCCAGAAACTTAAAAACTTCCTAGTGGAATCTCTCCCCAAATCACCTGTTTGTTATCTTGCAAAATATATGGAAGGTTTGCTTCTGTACAAGCAACGACCATTTTGCACATGTTCAGCATGTGTGCAGCTGTGCACGTGTGCATTGCCACAACTTAGAAGTGGCAGAAAAGGGAGTGGGGATGGAGCAGGCTTATGCGTGCTCTGCCAACACATGCGGGGGTCAGGAACGCAACTCCATGCACAAAACTGTTGTTGCCTTCATTTATTGTATTGATTGCTGTTAAGTGAGCATGAGAAAGACCCTTCAGAAACAGCATATGTTCTCATATAGTAACTGGCAAAATGTCCTAAATATGATTCTCTAAATAATACTGTAGTTTAAAATACAGTTCAGCCTTTGCTTACTTCTGGATTGTGAGATACGTCTGACAATCGTTCAAATTTCAGGACACACCCAGTAGGTGCATTTTCCCACTGTTTCGTGAGCTGATCCATTTCATTGGACTATATGGCGAGCATGTGTCATTATGTGCTACGCAACTGACAGCACTTGCCTGTGTTCTGACTAGGCCGGATGGCACAGCAGCCGTGGTACTTAGGAAAATTCTGTTAAGAGTCTCTGTTGCTCATAATACTGGAGAGGAAGGTTCAAGAGGCTTGTGACTATATCTCACAACCAGCATCTCCTTCTGGTCCTCTGTGGAGTCATTGCCTGCTGCTGAATCTCCTCCTCCTGAGTAGCGCTGGAGCTGTCTGGCAGCCAAACGGGTGCTCCTCCAGGGACTGTGGGTTTCTGGCTGCATTATGCTGCTGCCTTTGCTCATGAGGCATGGGTGATGGGGTGGGCAGGAGTGGGAGGAATTATTGTGCGCCAGGTGAGGCATCCCCGAGATAGGGCTCTTCAGCCTACCTTTGAATTACTGTGGATTCCTCTATATCAGTGTTTCTCAAACTTGGTCTCCAGGTATTGTTGGACTACAACCCCCATCATCCCTAGCTAGCAGGACGATTAGTCAGGGATGATGGGAGTTGTAGTCCAACAAGAAATGGAGACCCAAGTTTGGGAAACACTGCTCAGTGTCTTCAGTTGGCTTGGCGTTCCCTGCAGCCCCCCCCCCCCCAAGACTCTTCCTCTGACAAGATCTCTCCATGATCTGGGTTGGATATGATCCTTTCATGTGAATGATCTGTCATTGAATTAAGGTTGAATGGAATTTTAAATTTAGAATGTTACCGGAATGGTTTCTGTTTTGGCCCTGTATCAATAAGCATGTTGTAGCAACTATTCTCTTTACCTGGTGTTCTATGCTGGAGTCATCAGTTGCCTTACAGATCTCATTCTGTCAAGCAAAATTGTCAGATGCACTCTGTGTCACAACATTAGCAGGGCTATTTCTTTCTTTCCCACCACTTGAATAGGTTAACTAATTTGACAAATGACTGACATTTCCCCCTCTACTGCAGTCAGAATTTGCACTGAAGTACCCATAAACACCAGTAGCACTGCTCAACTGTTTCCTAGTTTCTTCTGAGGGCCATCTCAAGCCATAGGTTCCATATAGCAAGAAAAGAATGAAATGTCTTTTTGCAATTAATGTAAGTAAAACTGCACATGGAGGTTGCTCTCTTTAATTTTTATTTTTTTAAAAAAAAATTGGCCTGGGTTTATAGGCTATTTGTTAGTTCTTTGATTTTATGTCTCTTTAAATTTATGGACTCTTAACTTTTATTTATGACAGGGCAGTCATCTTCATTCTAGCAGTTGATTGAAATAAATCACTGCCAGACCAGCTACTGGAGTTTAAACTGACATGATGTAATAATAAAACTTAAAATAATAATAATTAATAATTAATAAACAGATTTGCACAGGATAGGACCTTTCCTGGAAGTTCTTTCTTTCTGCTAGATACCAGCTTGCTTGGTTTTTATCTTAAATTTCTCTTACATTTAGAGAGCAGTCCTGGGCAGAACAGCTAAGCAGCTGTTGGATGCCTCGGTCCTCCCTCTGTGGGTGGTGCAGTGGTGGAAAGATCTGGCACTGTTGCCTTTCCATGGTTGGTGAGCCTGAAAACAAGGCACTGAAGGGAGGGGGTGATCCTGGATGTACCAGGTATCACCCTTCCCCTGAGGTTGTCTGGGGTGGTTTAGTAGAATGATGTGCAACTGGCCTAGTGTTTGCTGATTTTTGAGGATAGTTCAAACAGAATAGTTTTTTTTGCAATATACAATAAGCAGCATGCTTTTTTAAAAAAAGTCTTCTATATAAGAACCTGAAGTACTATACAGTGGTGCCTCGCAAGACGAAAATAATCCATTCCGCGAGTCTCTTCGTCTAGCGGTTTTTTCGTCTTGCGAAGCAACCCTATTAGCGGATTAGCGCTATTAGCGGTTTAGCGGCTATTAAAGGCTTAGCGGCTAAAAGGCTATTAGCGGCTTAGCGGCTTAGAAAAAGGGGGGGAAGCGGGGAAAAATCGCAAGACTCGCAAGACGTTTTTGTCTTGCGAAGCAAGCCCATAGGGAAATTCGTCTTGCGAAGCACATCGAAAAACGGAAAACCCTTTCGTCTAGCGGGTTTTTCGTCTTGCGAGGCATTCGTCTTGCGGGGCACCACTGTAGCTTGCACCCAGACTTTTGATTCTAAGGATTTTAGTTTATTGCCCCCAAATGCTGGCCGTGTTGAACATGGTGTTTGCAGCATAGTGAATAGCTCACTAAGACTGCTGATACCTGGGTTCAAATTTCCACTCAGCGGTAGAGCTCACTGGGGAACCTTGGGTCTGCAGGGTTGCTGTGAGGATAAAGTATGTGTGCATGTGCACGAACCGTAGAGAAAGGGAAGCATAACAATGAAATAACATAATTGCAGAAATGTAAGTTCCAAATATACCTTGTTGGGGAAAATATATTTTACTGGGGCTTAGGACACAAGGAATGAAAGCAAACTTTCAAAAACTCCTTCAGGAAGTCATTCGTATTTTAATAATATTTGAGAGGCAGGTGTGAGAGTACACACACATCCGATTTGCTTTATCAAATTTTAAAATGGAAACTATTGTGAGAATTTTAACTGTAATAAATTGGAGCTGTAGCTCATTGAATGGCTTAAATAGTTGAAAGGACAGATTGCTGAAAATGTACGGTTCTTCATTGGTCTTTTGAAATCATTCCAAGTATTAATTCTTGCCCAGTCACTTGGTGTTGCTGTTCACTGGAGCCAAGGAGTGCTGCTGAGAACAGAATATTAAAATGGGATGTTTTTGATAGAGGCTAATAGAGGTCTGTGACCAAGGTACAATATCCTTTTGTAAGAGGTGGATTCACAGAAGGAGTCTAAAATGGAAGCCTCTCTTTGAGCATGCTTATTTTTATCATGTTTACATGTAAATAGATGTCTTATTCTATAAAAAGTGTCATGTACTCTAAGATGTACCCACATTTTAATAAAGGAGGATGCTTTTATGGGGAAATTGACACTGTTTTAGGCATTCAGGATGTGGTAGTGTGAAGTGCAGCAGTGTTACCTACAGATACAGCCCTTTGGAATGACACTCATTTCATGCCTCATTAACTATCCTGTCAAAGAAACACTCTGTATTGTTGTGTCCATGTTCTCCTAATAAAGACAGGTGTGTAGCCCCTTATTTTAGAGACTGCAATCTTGGGCCACCTGATTTCCAAGGTGGTGCATTCTCTCTCTCTCTCTCTCTCTCTCTCTCTCTCTCTCTCTCTCTCTCGGCATTGGTTTTAACTAGCAAAGTAGAGGTAGAAGCAATTACAGCACACACAATTAACCAACTTCAGATCTCCACCCTGGCATGTAATTGTGACTGTCAAACACAATTAGTGTCTGATCAAATTTGGTTCCTAAAGGAGAGCCGGGTCATGACACCGGGATAGAAAGGAGGGGGAAAGGGTACCTGAAACTTTAGGAAGGTTTTCATCCTCCTCTTCCTGTTCAGTCAAATTATGCAAAGAATCTTAGTTCTACTGTTTAATATCAACAAGAAACTAGCTCTTCCCTATTTAACTGACAGACATGGTTTTCTTAGTTTGTATTATTTGCAGTAAAATAATGACCACTAATGAATGAATGCTAACAGTCTTCTGATATTGCCACAGTAGAATTTTTTTATTGATGTTACTACATTTCTTCTCCATTTATCAGTTCATCAATCAACTGGACTGGGTGGACAGGTTTAAATCACCCAGCACTGGGAATGATAACCACCGATCCCTGCTCAATCAACTGATGAGTAGGGTTTGGGTGATTTGCATCCCCACTGTGGTGGATAAAGAAGCCACCCATTAAAAGAGCTGCAGTTGGGACATTCGGTTCATGTTTTATTTTTATTTTCTGCCAGTGCTGCACATGTCATTGCCAGCAAAGTCTTGGAGACCAGAAAAAATGCTTGGGGGCCAGTGGTTCACCACCCCTAACATTGTTCTGTTCTGTTTCATTTTACCCTAATGTCCACATCTAATGGGTATTATTTGTATGAATACAAGATGTTTGTATTCAGTCTGTTTGAAACAAACTACTTTGCTTCATCCTGGAATCACGTTTTAGTAGGAATACTATAGAAGAGCAGTTAATCAAGAAGGAAGGTAAAGACTCGTTCTCAGAAGACCTTGCCTATCTTCTTACTTGTGTTCATAGTTGAGTTCTGTGACATTCTTAAATCTTCTAATCAAGGAAGAGAACAAAATTTTATCATTTTAACTGGTTTCACTTGAGTGTATTGTTCAAAAGACAGACTGGTTCTTAGATAATTCACGTAATATATCTCAGAACTACTTTGCTGAAAGAGCCATATGTATGCATCTTTTTTGCCACTGAGTGGTTCTGAGGAACCTCAGGATTCCTGAAGTTTGAAAAAAAAACTGTATTTAATTCATCAGTGGATACAGACTTCATGTTAAGAGTACAGAGAACCTTTAAGGAAATGCTTGAGTTACTGAGGTTTTCTTCCTTTATATAATGCTTTGCATTATAGCCATCCTCTTCAAATATTTGATTGTTCAATCATGATTTGACTTTAATTCTGTTAGAGCCTATAATTGTGTTTGAGTTGCTGTCTTTTAAAAAGAGAAGATTGAGCTAAAATGGTTGTGGAGGCATTGGACAGTGTATTTAATGTGTCTGTCATTATATGTTAACCTCTGATCTGGGATACGTGGCACCTCTTTTATTCTTGACAACAATTTGGAAGTATATTTCTTGACATTGTGTATAAAGGAATAAGAAGGGGGGGGGAGAGAGAGGCAGAAGTGAATTAATGATGTTAGAAAATACCACTCCCTGCATTTTCATTCCATTTGGAATACAGCTTTCAAACATGTAGCCCTCTGGAGCACCATTGCCAATGACAGCTAGTCAGGATCTGATTGTATCCTGAATAAAGCTTCTCCTTTTATTGAAAAATACACTGTATTAAGCCAGTAATGGGAACACTTTGCTGTACTTGTTTTGAGTGAATCTATATGTTCTGCCCAGTTCCAGATCAATTTTATTAGCTTAATCTCTTCCAGGAATACAGGAATGGAAGAGGATTTTGCAGGACTGTGGAGTCTAGATGAGTCATGCATTCATAGTAAAGTCACAGGTGTGCTCTTATTGAAGAGGGCATTGAGTTAGAGGTTGTCCAGACTATAGCATGCCATGTGCTGAGCAGAGCAGGGGTACATTAGCAGACCAAATAAATGTTAATAAAGCAAAACATGAAAGTGCAAGGGAAAAGCTCAGACACATTGAGAGGCGTAGTAGGAAGAGATTGACCTGTTTTGGGGAGGGGGCATAGATCGTTTGATGGAAGAGTTCAGGCTTTGCATGTACAGGCAACCCCCAGTTTGCATGGGGGTTGTGTTCCAGGTCATCGTGTGCAACAGGGGAGCATGCACAATCCCATTATGCCCCGCCCCTGTTCTTTCCCCCTTTTTCGAACACTTTCAGTGTACATGAGTGCGATCACGCATCAATTGGATGTGTCTAAATCGGTCGTTTCCTCTACCAGGCTTAATCTTTGGCATCTCTAGTTAGAGATCTTAGCTCACAGAGCTGGGAAAGATCTTTGCCTGAGATCTTTGAGAGCAGAGAGGCTGCAAATTGGAGCTGACAGTTCTGTTCTCGATGGAGATTCAGTCTGACATCATGTAAGGCACAATGATGGTCAAATCAAAAAGAGGGAGTCCAGTGTAGACATGTCCTCTAAGTAGCCATTACACCTGGGAACTGATGCCATGAGTACACAGTTTCTTCCGGGATATCTTGTGTGCTATACATTTGAGAAGGAATATACTATACAGTGGGCCATAGTACAATGCTGAAGCACAATGGCTTGCCTGCAGAAGGTCCCAGGTTCAGTCCTTGAAAAGTTCAATTATAAGGATCAGTCAGAAGCACTGTTGGAGAGCAGCTTCCATTCATGCCTGGCCTGGCCTGGCCTGGCCTGGCCTGGCCTGGTATAATAGGCAGTCCCCTATACAGCTGTGTAATAATTTATATCTCTAAGGGCTTATTTGCATGATGAATTATTCTTCAGTAACAAACTTGTAACTTGTTCATTCTTCAGTTTCTTTATACAATTGGGGTTTATTTAAGCTGATCAAGAGGGCGAAAGTGCATCTAGAACTTCTTACTCCATTTTACTTCTGAAAAAGTAATCATACAACATTGCAGGTTTGCAGAGATGGGCGCGTAGGTCAGCATTAGAACTGACTGCAGGAACACAGTGACTTGATTTTCTGGATGTAGCTGATTTGGGAATGTGGCTAAAACACTCGTTTCTTTTGCTTTCAGCAAGCACCACTCATTTGTTTTTTATTTATTTATTTATTTAAAAGAATGTGCACACTGCCCCCTCATGGGGGTGAAGCGGCGATCCTAGGAAGTAGCCTGTGCTGATTCAGGGCTCTCCTCTGGGCGCCGCCATTTTAATTCTTAAGAGAGAAATTCGAGGTAAAAAATTGGGGACGTATTTTCAAGAAATATATTTTTTAAATTAAGGAAAGGGAATTAAGATTTAAAAAATAAAAGATGGCTGTAGCGGCAGTGGGCTTCTCAAAAAAGGGGGGGAGGTTTTGAATATTATTAAAATATATTTTCCAGCAAGATGGGGGGGGCATGCTGCACTATCTTCTCCCTCTGGTCCCTGGTGTGCTCTTGGTGCGCTAGCCGCCGAGGAGGTAGGCTCGGGTCGGGCCTGGGCTTGGCCGCGCGATTTGTCACAGCCGCCTTGGGCCTCCTGGTACTCTCCTACCTCTCCTCTTTCCCTTTGGCGTCAGCGGCAACAATGGTAAGCTGGGGAGGTTGGGACTCCTTTTTTCTTCGGGTTGGCGCTGCTGGGCCGTTGGCCAGGTATTCCCAGTCCCAGTTCAGCCAAGGTCATTGCTGGGGGGCGGGTGGGTTCTGGCGGCTAACCCGGCTGACACACCAGGCACCCCCGGTTCGCCTCCAGTGGCGGTGTTGGCGGCGGAAGTTCTGGCGGCCTGGGAGCCAACCAGGCAGCACAGTTGATTCTGGCTGCCATCAGGAGCTACATGCCACCGTGGCACCCACCATTTTGCCTCGCTGGAAGTCCGCTGCCCCCTCATGTAAAATATTAAAGCAGTGTTCGACAAAATAAGCAACAAAACATAAAATGTCATAAAAACAATACAAAATTATGATAAACATGTCTGGCTCAGTTTGAAAAAGTTTAAACAACTAACTTGTCAGCATAAAACAGTATTCAAGAGACATCTGAAAATTGCAATGAGGATGCCCACCTCACTGCTGGCTTAAGTGATGAAGTGAGTGTAGCAAAGTAACTGTTTTCTGTTTGGGAACAATATTCCCACTTAGTTTTCAAACAATTTCTATTTGAATATGCACAGAATATCACTGTTTCTACCAATCTTTCTCCACCTTCTTCATGAAACGGTGACTGTGTTCTTGTGTTCCTCGTGTGACAGTTGGAGAACTGATATTTTAATGTTTGTTCTTTCAGATAGCAGAAAAGAAAGGAAAGGAGGGGAAAGCTGGGTTTGGAGGCCCAGTTGTCAGCTCACTGTATCAAGAAGAAACCATCAGGTATATTTTCATGGCTTCATTTTCATTCCGTGTTTGTTTAGAATATCAACAAAAATGATAGTGCCTCTCCAGTCAGATAATAAATGGCAGGAACGAACTTTCTAGGCCCCCTAATAATTTAAATCAGTAGCTGTCGGTATTGCTGCCAGGTACTATTTTTTCCCTGGTGTGAAATGTTTGGGGAGGGTGAGTGTATGTTTCTGTATTTCAATTACTGTTCAATTTTTCAATACTTACCAAAAACCTTTTACGTTATTTCCCTGGAAAATATTGGATAGGTACTGTAAGGAAGTTAACATTGGGACTCCATTTTCATTTATAAGCTGTATTCAAAAGCCTTTTTGCACCTGAATGTTAATAGCTAATGCTCCAGCTGAGAGTAATTCCCACTAATAGTGTTGGGTTTACTTCTGATTGAACACATGGAGGTTTGTGTTGCAATCTCATTTAGCAGAACTGTTGTTTTAAAGTTTATAGTTGAAGATGCACAATCAATATTGCGGGCCAAAGTGAGTAAAGGTAACATATTATACAACTTACAATGAAAAATTAAGGTTACTAATTGAGGTCAGCATTAGAAATAAAAATGTAAAAGGAACTAATCTGAGAAATCTGTGTTGATGCTATATCAGTGGTGTCCAAACCTTTTTCAAAGAGGGCCAGATTTGATGAAGTGAAGGGCCCTGAGGGCCGACCAAAGGGGATTGTTGTTGAGTTTTTTTTTTTTTTACCCCGAAGTTGTTGAGGTGTTTTTTTTAGGATTTTACCCCAGGAAATAAACTGCCACAGGGGTCAGATTAAACCAACTAGTGGGCCAAATTGTGCCCCTGAAACAGACTTTGGACATGCCTGTGCTATATGAAAGTTGTGGTGAAGTAAGGGGTGCCAAGAAATGGGAGGTCTATAATAATCAAATTAATAATAATAATAAATTTTATTTATATCCCGCCCTCCCCAGCCGAAGCCGGGCTCAGGGCGGCTAACAACAATCAAATAATCCAATGCAGGAATCTCAGAATGTAGTGCCCCGTCCAATGTGAAAACATACTGGAGTTCTTGCAGAAATATCAGTGTTGCTAGCACACAAAACACAAATGTTGTTTTGAATTAACAAAGGCAAAATAGTGGCACAGTCAACTGACTAATTTTTTTTTAGCTGGTTAATAACTCCCTTTTCTATCCTCCTAAATGTGAATTACCTCCAAAATTCACCATTGAAATATTATGTGCAGCACCTTTTCACAGGTAGTGGTAGAAATAGCACAATAATGGGGAAAAACCTTGAAACACCATTGCAACATTATTACAATAAAAAAACTTATTCATTAGCTTCATGTTTGATTCGTCTTGCAGGTGTCTCAGGCTTACTTATTTCAACACCACTTCTGTGGAGTCCAAGGATTGATAGCTAACCCTTTAAATACAGATCAATGTGCATTTAATGATTTTAGCAAATGCAGATATTGTGGGGAAGGGCAACTGTTGAAGAGGGTACTATGAATATTGAAGGAAGGTGATCTGGCGTGTATGATCCACATTCTGATATATTCTAATGGTAATAGTATGAATGGAACTATTAATATCTTTATGAGAGTTTTCCCTTTATTTCCAGAGCTTTGTTATATTTATTTTCTTGAAGTTGTAATATAAAAGTTGAAAAACAAGGGAAGAACAACTGCAGATATTTTTATAAAGATGATCCTACTCCATTGCATGCCAAAACTGAGAGCCAGATTTAAATGGGTGGATGAAGGATGAAATTTTGGGGTGACTGGAGTTCTTCTGCAGTCATGTGCTTGGTGATTTTTCTTCAGGCTAGAAGATTCTCAGTCTAAGCAGTAATAGGAGGGTTCATCCACAGCAAAAATATGTTCACTTGAGTGCGTTGTATATTTGAGGCAACTGCTTACATATAGTAGAATATAGGCCATCTTTCCATAATAGAGAATTTAATACCCCCCCTACCGATACAAACACATTCCACCAATCTTAATCAAATGCTTTTAGACTTCAATCCTTTGGGCCGTGGAAGAATAGTCAGTGGAACGGGAGGAATTCACATCTCTGAAGTGGACAGTGGAATTCAGGCTTGAGCTTGACCGGGTATAGAACAAAGCAATTTTACTGCCTTCAGATTTTTCCGCATCTCCTAGGATTGCAGCCTTAGTGAGCTACAGAAGGCATGATCTGAGCTGCATGTGGTTGTATCCACTTCAAACTGACTGTCAGCTTCTGAAGAAGTTGAAGTGGCATATATGGCAAGAGGCCACATTGAACAACTCCAGCTTGAACTACAGTGCCCAGAGCAGACTAGAGAGCAATTATTTTGGAAAGTTTCTCACAAATGTGTCATAAGAGGTTTTAGATGTGGCTGAAATTAGGTGGCCTTAGCCACGTACCATGTGAAACAGTCCTCTGAACATTCCTAATTTGTCCCACTGCCCAGTCATCTGGACTTCTATCACCCAGTGGTCTGATCACAACAAGGTGACTTTTTTCAATTATCTATTCTGTAGCTGTAGATCATGATTGTACATTTAAGTAAGCCGGCCCATCAACAGTATTCTTGGGCACTGTAGCTTCAAAATGAGAAGATGGGAAGATTGGCTAAGACTCAGGATCATCTATCTGGCTGTCCTTTTGTCAAGAAGCAAACTTAGCATCCACCAGAGTAAGATATTTGACTCACAAAAACAACAGAGAGTATTAGATTTATTGTGACATAAGCTTTCATGGATTAGAGCCCACTGCCTCAAAAGTGTTATTTTTAGTTTTCTTTACACAGCCCCACAGAGGAATTGTTAACAGTGGGTCCAAAAGGCAATGAAAAGCCAAAGGTAAAAGTTAGTTACCGTAGTTACCGTATATACTCGAGTCTAAACCGTCTTTTTCAACACATTTTTTATGCTGAAAAAGCCCCCCTCGGCGTATACTTGAGTAAGGTGGGCAGCGGCAGCGGAGGGACGAACGGCCCGAAAGGAGCCCTTTCTCACCGCTGGTTCCGCCGCTGCCACCCACCTCTTCCAAGGGCAGGCACAGGAGCCGCAGTTGGGAGAGGCGCTAAGCTGGGCTGTTCCTCTCCCAACCGTGGCTCCTATGCCTGCTCTTCCAAGCGGCAGAGGCGGCGGCGGAGGGATGAGCGCCCAAAAAGAGCCCCTTTGGGCTGTTCCTTCCTCCTCCTCCACCTTTGCCACTGTCAGCGGCGGAGGAGGAGGAACGAGCAGCCCGAAAGCAGCCATTTCCGCTGCTTGTTCTTCCTCCTCCGCCGCTGCCGCCACCACCAGGTTTGTGGTGTGGTGAACTGGCTTATACTCGAGTCAGTAAGTTTTCCCAGTTTTTTGTGCTAAAATTAGGTGCCTCGGCTTATATTCGGGTTGGCTTATACTCGACTATATACGGTAGTTAGTTTTTGAATTTATACTTCACTTCCCACAACAGAATGTCCCACAGCAATTTACAGGAATAATTTACAGAAACAAAATGCTGTAATGCAGTAAAAAAAGACTTAAACATATTTATAAACATAATCAGAAAAACATCCAATCATTGGTGGTTCCAAAATGCCCAGTAAAACAAAAACATTTTTGTCTGTTACAAGAATGATGAACCAGTTGCCTCCCATGTGGGCCTCCCAGTTTTATGCAGTGCTAAACTGTATGCAAGAACAGATGAATGACTATTCACAGCAGTAAAAACGGGACAAAATGCCATCTTCCTAGCTTTGCTATACTAATACCTTTTAGTGAGAAAGGAATCTTTGGGGCTGTTTCTGATGGTGGTTTTGTACTAGCAGAAAGCACTTTTGTGCACGCAGGACAGACCATCTGGTTTTCACTAATCTCCCCTACCTATATGCACCCATTTTCTATTGTGAACCACCTTGGGATCTTTGGGTGAAAGGCAGGATGATGATGATGATGATGATGATGATGATGATATCGATATCACACTGTTCCAGAGAGTCATGCAGCCTTCAGGAGCAATTTGGGCAGTGCAAAGCATTGTAGGGGGAGTAGGGGAAAATCAAGTGCCCTGTCTTGTACAAGTCAAAGTGCTTTTAGTTACCACAAAACCGCTATAGGATATAATATAACCCATGCTCTTTAACTTTAACTTTAGTAAGCTACCTGAAAAATACCACCCCTCAAGCTCCTATCTCATTTCTTTCTGGTTAAGTGTCACATGAAGCCCTTGAGATGTTGAGCTCATGAGCCAGAGGTAAAAATTATGTGAACCATATCATATTGACATGTTATTCTTTTGCCACCTTTTCACTACTGGATGCTAAGCTTCAAGTAGTTTTAGCTCCATAATCCTATAAACAAAATAAAAAAACAGGATTTGGATTAGTTCTAAACCATTTAAAGTATATATTATTTGTATGTATTGTATTTTCATCATATGCCATCTCCTACCCCGATATTTTTGTGTAGGCCTCTGGGTGCTGTTCGAAACCAAATGCCCTGCTTTCATTTTTAGCTTTTGGATTCCTACTTCCCAGGTAAACTGATTTTTAAACCAAAATCACTAAACTAAAATACTAGTTTCCCACCCACAAAAACATCGGTGGTTGCTTGCTAATTTCTGGTCTCAGCACCAAGCCTCAGTATCAGTAATGCTCCCTTTGCCCCATTTATAATGACCTCAAAAAGTGGGTATTTCCCCCACTATTTTTCTAATTTGTTTTGATAGCTTGAAGATTAAAAGTTGATAGAGGTTAAGTGTAGGTTTTAATGTGTTCATATTAAATTAACACTTCATTTCAAACTTAGTTATTTTAAAACAAATTCAGTATAGTTTAAAAAATAAATATCTGATTTAAATCAGAACTCAGTGTTCTTTTTCAAATTACCTGTTTTTATTTTCCTTGATAGGTCTGGCATGAGAGATGAGACATGTGAGAGAAAACTGTTAAATGATTAATTAATTAAATGATTAATTTAATTAAATGATTAATACTAGGAATAAAGAGAAGCCAAAATTTGTTGTGTTAGTTGTAAGATTTTGAACTATGTTTTTTCAAGAGCCAACCTTTTTTAAAATATTTGAGGTTTGCAGTATGCATGTATTCAGCACTTCTCACTTTGATATTTATATCAAATCAAATGTTAACTATTAAATAACCAATCAAAATAGTTCAAAAATCCATTAATTTTCTGGTCAGAGAACTGGCATAGTGTAATGGAAAGATTATGTGCAGCATTCAGATCTCATACCAGCAAAATCCCCAATGAAGTAGCAAGGCTAATCTAATTTCCTAAGGGAGGGGTGAGGACTACTGGATGTTTTTATGTCTGTCATACACTTTGAAAACACTAAAGCCCCAATATTTTTAGGTTCCACCTGACTCTTAGTTCTTCTGTCTACCATGGCCCTGCATGCTAAGCTCTGAGCAACATCCACCATTGCATGAAGGCAGTCCCCCACCCATCTGCTCCAGAGTAGATCTTTTGGGCATGCCAGGAGCTGTGGGGGGAAGGAAAAATCATTCCACCAGCAGTGTCGTTTCCACTGGCAAATGGATGCTGTTGGATTTTACCCTCTTATTTTAAATTTTGCTGAACCTTAATGAAAGGAAACACAAGCAAACTGCTGAAAATGCCTTTGTGATGGTGTCTGGATTTGGTGCCCTGAGGGAATGAATTATGTGATATTGTAGAAAAGTCACCTGTCCAATAATCTGTAAGCAGGTGTGTGTGTACTTCTAAACTGCTATAGAAATTAGGCTATAGTTCTATGTACAGTGGTACCTCAGGTTACATACGCTTCAGGTTACAGATTCCGCTAACCCAGATATAGTACCTCGGGTTAAGAACTTTGCTTCAGGATGAGAACAGAAATCGTGCTCCGGCGGTACAGCGGCAGCAGGAGGCCGCATTAGCTAAAGTGGTGCTTCAGGTTAAGAACAGTTTCAGGTTAAGAACGAACCTCCGGAATGAATCAAGTACTTAACCCGAGGTACCACTGTACTTTCACTTGGAGGTAAGTCTCATTGAAGTCAACAGGACTTACTTCCAAGTATCCATTTGTAGGAATGTGCCAATACCTGCAGACTACTGGCTCATAATGAACTTTAATCGGACCATTGATACTAAATATGTTGCCTGCTCCTGATTTTTTTGGTGTGTGTGTTTTTCCCACTCAACTTCAAATAAAATAAGATGTTTTTCAATATACTGTACCCTTTCTCTGTTTCTGAAAAACAGCAACCTATGTCTAAACAATGCAAGTAACAACAGTGTCTGCTCACCAGGCACTGCATACAGATACAAAACACACACACACCCTCTCACTCACTCTGTATGTATTCATTTAATGACTAAACACCCTTGTAAACTGCAGAAATATAGCAGTGTGCTTTAGCTAGGTGGCAACTGTTTTTAAGCAGTGTCTTTAAATACTGTTTTTGTTAAGTTGGATATTGCAAATTTCAGAAATGTTTAGTACTGTAGAATGTGAAAACTTGAACAAAACTGATCAAAAATGTTTTTTTTTTTAAGTGGTCTTTTTAGGTAGAAGTACTAAAGGAACAGATTAAAAAGTAAAGGATAGTTTTTTGCAGCAGCATGAAGAGGGAACTGTAATGATCTCCTTCCTTGTTTTGGGAATGCTACAGGGAACTAAACTGCCAAGAAATGATGGGCTATTGTCTCTTCCCTCTCCTCACAATCTTCTCCAGCATTTTTGATAGTCCCTATCATATTTTGTAGTCTGATGCCATGTAATCTATCAGAATTTTATTAATCCCATTAACAGAGGCAGCCATCTGGCCAACTCTGAGCTAGACTAGTACTGAACTGGAATGATTGATGGCTCTGGAATTGATTAGTTGATCTGAGAGACAAATGAACTGTTTTGGCAGAAAATACCAGAGGTCACTGCGTGTGGTCAGGCGCAAAGGCCTGCAGAATTTTAAAGAGCAGCTTTTTCCATACAGTTGTAAACTTCCCCTAAAACTAACAGATTCCAGAAACAACCTAATGATTGAAGCTTGCAATTCTATACATGGCTACTTGGGAGTAAGTTCCACTGAACTCAGTGAGACTTCTGAGTGTACCTGTTTAGGATTGTGCTATAAAACTTCAACTGATTGTTAAGTGTGCGGAACTAAGACATACTCCATGATTTTGTCAAGAATATACAGCTTTTTTCTTGGCAGTGGCTTGGCTCAGATATGTAAGCACCAATTCTGACCATAGTTACACATGCCTCAGTTATGGGGTGGGTAACTTTCATGCTTGCAGGATCAACCTGTGTTTTTCAGTAAAACCGCTGGAGCCAAGGGCGTAACATTGAAAAATTTTGAATTGAGGGATTTGTTTTTGAGCATCAGAACTGAACTCTCTGTCCTTCCATGCAAAAATCCACTTATGGTTAACAACCCCATCAGGTTTCTTCATTTCAGTAATGCAATTTAAGGAGGAATAATTTTGATAATAAACAACTGAGAGTCAGAAATTCTTGCCAGTCAACTGGAAATTTCTGAGAGATCTACCCAGTAGATCCCAGTCTGCCTTCTGCCCACCCCTGCCTTAGTTTGGTCTTGGTGGGATTACTGCAACACATATTGTGTGGGGTTGCCTCTCAAAAGTGTTCAGAAAATACAGTTACTCTAGAATGCTGCAGGCATACTCTTGAGCAGAACTGGTTATTGCAACTCATTTGCTAAAACAGTTTTACTAGATTCTGGTCCTCTTTCTGAGCACAATTCAAATTTCTGGTTATAGCTCTAAATAATTTTGGGACCACTTCCTCCAGTAGGAATCTACTTAGGGATAGATTGCAGCTCATGGTTTGTCTGGTGGATGGAAAACATGGCTTAACTCACAACAGTATGCAGCAAAGAGACTACAATCTCCTGTGCATATTTGTGCGTTCAATTAGCAATATGCTTGAACCAAGCCTTTGTATATCGAATACACTTATGTGGGGGAGCAGGGAAATGCTCTCCTTTTTAAAGGAAAAAAGGTTGGCGTGAGTGATTTCCATAGCTGTCAACTTTTCCCTTTTCTTGCGAGGAATCCTATTCGGAATAAGGGAATTTCCCTTAAAGGGAAACGTTGACAGCTATAGTGATGTCACAGACATCTCATAAGTATACCTGACAATTGAATAGTCATATTACACACACTATCAATTGTAGGACTTTTTGGTAGCAGTGGGGAGAAAATTTTATTTTGCTGTCAATTACAATTTGTGATTTAAGTGTTGGTAATTGTTACTTCCCCAGCAGCAGAGATGTAGCCCGAAGGAGAGAGATCTGTATCCCCATGGTCATAGGGTTGGGTGGGGCAAGAGTGGCAAAGGAATTTGTCAAGGAATTTGCCATTTGTAGAAGCCTTCAGGGGGTTTACTTGCATTCTTACTTTCTGACAAGCACAATGGATTTTTACTTTTCATTTTAACTGGATAGGCGCTAGAGTATTAGCAAAGGCTACATCCCCTTGTGTTGTAAGAGTCAAAAAACCTGTTGCATTGAGGGGGGTAGTTATGCTATCACTTTTCAAATGCTTGGTAATCTTGAATTTTGTGCATACTTCTTTCACGCATGGGCAATTGGCTGACACATGTCTTGTTATGTCCTAGTTATTCTCTGAGGACAGCACAGAAGTGTGCAAGCAAGTGGGCAACACTTCCACCCTGGGGAGCCAGACTGTTCAGAATAAACTTGAGTTATGGATTTATTCAGCTTGTAAAACCTCAGCTGGCATAAATAATTGAGAAAGCAAAGGTTTGTCTGCAGTGCATACCTCAGGGACACGTGCCTGCTTCTCTCCCTCCCACCTCCCTTTCTTATGAAAATGATCCCAGTTGCACTGATAGATAATAACAACACCAAGCAATTAAAAGCTATGGGTGGCTGGAGAGAGGAGAAAAGGTTCACTTAATGAGCTTTTCCTCTTCCTGTGCCCAGGAGAGCCTCAGAAGTGACGGGGCGATTAAACGAAGAGATAATTATAGATTATGTGAAGATGGGTCCCTTGGGGGTAAGAAGGCCTTGACATAAACAGTAACTGTTGCAACTGTGCCTTGGCTCCCATCTCTCTCTCTCTCTCTCTCTCTCTCTCTCTCTCTCTCTCTCTCTCTCTGCTTCATTGAGCTTCAGTACACTCAGTGGCACAGTGCCAAGCAGAAAGGCAAGGCCACCTGTTTGTGGCACATGGGCCTTGCTGGGCAAGGTAGGATCCTTCAACCAAATCTCCTTCTACCACAACAATTAGACAGGTCCAGAAAAACAGAGAGGGTATAGTGATGGAGCATAACCACCCTCTCAGCTGTCTGTTTAGCTTGAAAGGTGACCCAACACAAAGGTAGGCAGACAGGGAAGATTCTGTGCAGTGTTCCCAATGATGCAGAATAATCCCAGAGCCTTTTCTTTTAAAAGAGTAGAAATTCGAAAGACTCACTGGATAATATGAGCTGCTTGTGGGGCAAGATAAAAAAAATGGGAAGACATTTCAGGGCTTCGTCCAGATAAACCGAGCATAAGCATCTTTTCTCCTTCACAAAGAAGTTCAAACTGCATAGACTATTTTAAAAAGCTTAAATAACTTTTCTAAATAAGCAGAGTTTCAATTGTTTAGTGAATTATCATCAAAGAAACAAGAGGCAGCCAGGAGTGCTGTATTCCTCTTTTCACTAATGATCCTTCTGCTTCTGCCAGTTTTTTTAGTGCTAGTACCATTCAGTGTTTATTAAGTTCCAATTATATGTGTGCAAATTGGAGAACTGGGCCCAAACTAACAAAATTAATTTCATTAGGGACAAATGTAAGGTTTTGCACTTAGGCAGAAAGAACCAGCTGCACAAATATAAGATGGGGGACACCTGGCTTACTAGTAGTACATGTGTAAAGGATCTAAGTGGACCACAAGCTTAACATAAGTCAGTAGTGTGATGCAGCAGCAAAAAAAGTTAATGCTATTCTAGGCTGCATCAATAGACGCATAGTGTTCAGATCAAGGGAAGCAATAGTAGCACTCTATTCTGCCTTGGTCAGAGCACACCTGGAATACTGTTCTGGGCGCCACAATTTAAGAAGGATATTGACAAGCTGGAATGTGTGCAGAGGAGGGCAACCAAGATTTGATCATAAACCAACTTTATGAGGAGCTGTTGAAGGAGCTGGGTATGTTTAGCCTGGAAAAGAGGAGACTGAGAGGAGATCTGATAGCCATCTTGAAATATCTTAAGGGCTGTCACATGGAAGATGGAGCAATCTTGTTTTCTCCTGCTCTGGAGGGTAGGACCAATGGCTTCAAGTTACAGGATAGCAGATTCCGACTAAACATGAGGAAGAACTTTCTGACAGTAGGAGCTGTTCAACAGTGCAATGGACTCCTTCGGGAGCCCTTTCTTTCTCTCTCTTTTTTTTTTTAGCAAGAAAGCCTTCAGATATATGATTTCCCCACTTACAACCTGCAGTAGTATATAGCACCCAATGTAGGTAAAAGGAAAGTGCATATGCTTAGGAGAAAGATTCTTTAGAGACCACATCCACAGTGAGGAGTAGGTCAGAGGAAGTCTGTTCTGGCATTTTTTCTGCAGCAGGAGCCCAGTATCAGCACTTTCGTTTTAAAAGTGCTACACTAGCAGAAGGGAAGGAGAAGAAATCCCTGAGTTTTGAAGAATGAATCATAATTCACAAAGCACATAAAGCTAAAGGAGTTAAGAAACAGCATAAGTGATGTGCCATTTGTTCTGGGGGTTTTTCTCACCTGTTTAAGCACATACGTGGTTTCTTGGAGGGATTGTTGCTTGCAAGATATAAAAGCCATCAATTATTGTATTGTTTTGTGTTTGAACTACAAAAGTGGTTATATCTTATTTGACCTCTTGATTAGTTTGTTATTGTCAGTATCCTGCATGCATGTAAGCTATACTTCAAATCGTGAATTGTGAGATTAGTTCCATTATAACCTGGAACCTTTTTTTGCAGCACGATGAATTTGAAGTTGGCAGTGCTCCCATTGTAGCAAGCTTATCGTTTGCTGAGACTTCAGCTCGTAGTTTCTGCTTATGTTACTGTGGACAAACAGGCTAAATACCATCAAATTGCACTAGAGTATTTGAAAATGAGGCAATAAAATGGGGGTGGAGAGTGAAAACACGTTAATTGTAGCATTGCTCCTATCGTTTGAAAACTAACACTGATGGTTATGGGTGTTTTGTGGCTATCTTTCTGGTAGAACTGAATTTCTTTCCCCTTTGTAAGTCACTTAGGAAAGGTTCAGTTCTAAGTGAGGTATAATTTTTTTAGTTTAATGTGTTTTCTAAAGTGTGTATTGCTCTGAACCAGACTAGACTGTTTTCAAACATGTTTCATTATGTAAACATGAAGGGTAGATATACATCCTGGCATGCTTTTAAGTCAGTGTCTTGGTTCCGTGTTTTGAGTTACTTTTGTGTTTCACAACTTGGAGAAATTCAGATTAAGAGTGCTAAAGTGTATCCATAAGATAAACCTGATCATACAGCAATGAAAGACTTTGACAGGGCACACTCAGCATTTCCAGTTTGAATTGTACCTCTATCATTGTATTTCATTCATTCATATATTCCACTTGTTTATGGTCACCTTATTTTAAAAAGGCAAGGTAGCTTAGGTTAATTAGAGACTACCTGGCTTATTGAGGCACACCAGAAAAGGGATGTGTGCATAGCAAAAGCCTTATTCATATCTCAGTTTAATAAGCCAAGGTATAATTGTCTGAATGTGGCCATAGGTTTCACAACAATGTTGGTTCAGTTTCATTGCCAGTTTGGTTTATGCGAACAGTAGTTTAGAAACCAAACCAACATTTGAGCTTACAAATGCACAACAAGCAAACTGTGGTTTAGACAAAGATTTGTCTGCATTTGTTTTCTATCCTCTCAGCACTTGGCTTCAGAAACACTTTAACCACCCTAGTGCAACAGTTTGTGGAGTTGGAGAGAGCCTATTGTACCTGCCAAACTTTGGTTTCTGATTCTAGTTCATTTGCTAATTGCAAACGATGGTTTGTTAGTTGAGACGCAACACCAAACCACATGTTATCTTTCCAAACCCTTCTGCCTTCCTTTCAAGCATCCTTTTGAGAAAATCTGGTTTGCTGCTCACCACTGGATGGTGATACTGAGATTACATCCATTGGAGTTTTTGTTGGTGACCTTTTCCAACTAGCCCACTTTATAAAAGTTATCTGTATCAGACTTGTAACTTTTTTGGGGGGGGGCGTCTTCAGAAATAGGGAGAACAGACCCTGGTGTGTAAATAATGGATGGCAGAAGGAATATTCCATATTTATTTTGCTAAGAAATACTGTCAGCCCCAGTGCACTAATATATATTAAAGTCTGTACATGTCAAATGGGGCTTTATAGAGATATATTAAGGGACAACTTTAGATACTAATTTATTATGAATTCGTGCACATTTTTCCTCAAGGCTGAAATTGGTTTGTGTTGGTTTTCTTCATTCCTTGCGGGAGGTTAGCTTTCAGTATATTGTTTTAGTTATGTGTGATGCAGAGTGTATCCCAACCTGAATTATGCTGTTTGCTTTCAAAGCACTGGAAATCTGCAGTACTCAGTAATGCTGAAATGATTGAATTGGTGGAAAAGCCGGGCATCTTATGTTTGTGTAGTTCCTGTGCGTTGCTCAGTAACAGTACGCATTTGCTCACTCTCCCTTATGTCTTCTTAGGGAAGAAGATAAGAACATATTTGACTACTGCAGAGAAAACAACATTGACCATGTAACCAAAGCCATCCGATCAAAAAAAGTGGATGTGAATACGAAAGATGAGAAGGTATTGGGCCAGGGGAGGGATTAATCTGTCTTAAAGGCTGGTATGTCAAATTAATGTCTCCTCATTTCTCTAATCCTTCCTTGCAGCTGCTATATCTCTGCTGCAGTGTGTCTGACCAGACATCTGTTAGTGGAAGAATTGTCCAACTCTGCCACTCCTAAGCAACAATTACCTGACACATGGTTGGACTTTGACTTTTGAATGTGATAACAGTTACAACAGGTCAGAGATAGGCTGGTGTTTAAAGCAAAAGCAAAAACACAAAACCCCAAATGGCACCCCTCTTACTCTTAATTAACATGGGGCACATGCCCTGGGGAAATTCTCTAGTGCAATCCTAATTGAAATGAATAGTTAATTTTAATGTGGCTGGCACAGGAAAGAAATTTGGTGGATTGTCCCTATGGATTTGATCTGTCTGCTTCCCACTCCACCTCTTAATGGCACCCAAAAACTTTCCAAAGAAGCCACATGCCCTATAGATGAGCCCTCTCTGGACTGATGGCAAAGAGAATGGGAGCTTAATTTAATAATCGTACTCTGGTTCAAGAAATATCTGATAAAGCAGTGGTGTAAATAGGAGTACCCTGTAATGTTTTTCATTGGCAATAGCTCCACATATGGAACACTCACTCTTATTAACTAAACTGTATTTGGATATCCTTTGCTGCCCTTCTGCATCTGTGCAGCAGATATTCACATCACTTGACCATAGGCTATTTGTGAACATGATTTTGCTGGTGTGGCTAAAATCAGTCTGGATTATGTGGGATGTACTTCATACAAATGACTTGCTTTATGGAGGGGTACCCATATTGTTCTTGACTTCAACATCAATTGTGTTGCCATTGTGACATATGAAATGGGCCTTAGAAATGATGGAGCAGCAGCTAATTCATTGCCAGTGAAGTGTCTTTATACCTTTGCCAAAAGAGGGGCAGCTCTTTCACTTGTCATCTAAAGGAGTTTTAGGGTAAAATATATGTCAGCGATGTTCCCTGAAAACTTATTTTTACAATAAAGTACTATATTATGGTCTGGCATGCTGAAGTGCTTCAGGCTTCTGTGAGCCATGCCTTTGAATGTGTACTCACCCACCCACCCACCCACCCTCTACCCAATGTAACTTTGTCAGAAGGAACCAGCAGATTATGTTTCTAGCATTTTTTGTAGTGCCAGAAATTCTCCTTCTTGCCATGCCTTCACAATGAGAAGTAAAAATTTAACCGTGCAATTTATGCATACTGGGATTTCCCCTCTGCTTTCTCTATACTGAGGTTCAGCTTCATATAGGGAAATAAATTTTGTTTAGTGAGTTAGGTCCAGGCTTTACCTTCCATACACAGAAGGCTTTTCATCCAGTGGAGGGATCCTACTGGTGGAAGTGGGGAAGGTGACCATTGCCAATTTCCCCCTTCCTCTACAGCACCTAATGCCACTTCCCACACCGTTCCTCGGGTCCCTCAACCTTCTGAAATGTACTTCCCATTGTTGGAAGCAAAGTCTTGATCCAACCCGAAGATAAAACCAGATAGGATAGCTGTAAGTTATCTCTTGCTCTGCACTGGTTGGAGAAGGGGAGGTATGGTATTTTGGTCTGCACTAATAACTCAGTAGCAGTGTTACGAGAATTATTATTATTATTATTACCAGAGCTGGACCTCGTTGTCCATGATGGCCATGGAGTGATGGGCATGGAGAAGCTCCTTCACGTATACTGGGCCGAGGCCATTTAAGGCTTTAAAGCTCAGCACCAACACTCACAAAGCTCCTTTTTAAAGGCTTGAGAGTTTTCCAGATAGTAAATATCTGGCGCGTAAATGGTCAGACAAAGTAAAACTTGTTTGACTTGCTGGTTACTATCTTTGCCCACTGACTATTTGTCCTGCTTTTGGCCTGTAACATGTAGTCTCTCAGCATATTGTGTTGCGGTGAACAGATGAAGTGCTTACGCATTCATAGACTGAGACGCCACAAATTCAGTTGGGTTCTCTTGTAGCTCTAAGCAGATTTCTGCCCTTTGAGCCATGACATTCCCGGCTGGGGTTCTGAATGCTGATGGCATGGCTTTTTATTATTAATCAGGAACTCATATGAATTAATTTGATGAAAGCAGGGGAGGGAGTTTAAAATTCAAGGCTAGAAACTCATCCTCGATGAAGTGAACTGAAACATCTGTGTGTTTCTACAGTACATTGTTCAGCTCTATCAGTATTGCCAGAGGTCACAGGTTGTTTAGCCATATAGGATAAATTTGTATAAATTGCAAGCACAGGAATGGTTTGTGATTATTTTCTGGTGATCAGTAGTAATAAACCAGAACTGAACTTTCTGATATCTATAGCAATAAACTAGTAATCCAAGCCACTTCTAGGCTACTGTTAGAGGCATATGACTTTCTGGAATATCTGCTTCTAGAAAGATAGGGTATTCTTCAGTTAATGAATTATATGCCCCATTCTTATCAAATATGAAAACAACAGGTCCCTTCACACTTTTATTATCAAACCGTCAGCATCATTGCAACCCTTCTCATTATCTTTCCCAAGTCAGTGACTGTACGTGGAGGCTTCTTACATGACTTGGCCGTAGAAAAGTTTTATGTATAGCTATGAAATGCACTTCTAGTAGTAGTAGTAGTAGTAGTAGTAGTAGTAGTAGGCGGCTCCCAGCAGATTAAAAACAGAACAAAACATCAAACCTTAAAAACTTCTTTAAACAGGGCTGCCTTCACATGTCTTCTAAAAGTCTGATAGTTGTTTATTTCTTTGACATCTGATGGGAGGGCGTTCCACAGGGCAGGCGCCACCACTGAGAAGGCCCTCTGCCTGGTTCACTGTAACCTCACATCTCACAGTGAGGGAACTGCCAGAAGGCCCTCGGAGCTGGACCTCAGGGTCCGGGCAGAGCAATGAGGGTGGAGACGCTCCTTCAGGTATACTGGGCTGAGGCTGTTTAGGGCTTTAAAGGTCAGCACCAACACTTTGAATTGTGTTCAGAAACGTACGTTTAGCCAGAGGACTGGATCCGAAAGTGACCCACCGTCCACAGGCTACATTGACAGATGGACAAGGCCACTCACCTATCACCCATCTGACTTCCTATAACATCTGAAGTGCAGAGTTCGAAATTAACAGAGCACCAGGCACATTTCCCCATTTGTGAGCACCTCAAAAAGTCTTGGTGCTATTTTTTGTGCTTGGCTGACACTCGAGGATTAATGTATGTGCTTTGAAGCCTCGAAGTATACGTTGAGGATAGACCGTATGTTAAGGAGCTTAAGAATAAAGAGTGTTTTGAAAACTGAAGTACGATACCAATATTTTTATTGTAAACACCAAATTAGACATGTATTAACAGTTTCTGCTGAAAATGTCACTTATGTGAATTGCTTATTAATTCATGCTTATCAAAATAATAAGGTGTTGTCAACCTGCCCCCCAGTGGCAACTAGACATTCTGTTTTGGCGCCCAGGTTCCAGGAGCCGTCCACCTTTTCTACCCCAGTTTCTAACACTGCAGAAATGGGAAAGGCCAGTTGGAAGTGCACAACATGGAGTGCACTCCCACTTGTGCCTGTGCAGATGTGGCTTCCATTCAGTGTTTAAATTTGCCTCCTTTTCAAACCCAGGCAGCCTTTGGGAAGGTGGTGGGGAAGGTGCTCCACTCCCCTCAAGAGCATCCGACCTCCCAAAGGCTTTGGGAAGGGGGTGCCAGGGCCCTTGGGCACAAGCTGATAGAAAAAAGCACTGTTAAAACAATGCCAAAATAGCTGTTAAGCAGGGCTGGGAGGAATTCATACCGATGTGGGGGGATTTCATGCTGTTCAAAAAGGGTGCCAGTCAGCTCTTGAGGATTATATCCTCTCTGCAGTCATGGGGAAAGGTTTTGAAATTGCAGATGTCCCACCCTCCCAGTCCCAAATTAGGCAAAATCGCCTTCCTTTTGAAGGAAATGTGCCCCATGCCCCATCCAGGCTGCAAATAGAGGCTGCTGTATGAGAGCATATGCACAACAACTTTAGGCAATCTCCCCCAAAGAAAGCTCAACAATTCTTTTTTTTTTTTAAAGTAATATTAAGATTTGAAAGGTTACAAAAATAAAAAATAAAATAAAAAAACACAGCATCCTAAGCAAAAACAGAACATCACATCACAATAAAGAAAGAAAGAAAAAAGAAAGAAAAAATACAATGAATCTTCCCATAGCTTATCTTTCATTTACTTGTTTCCTTGACCTCCTCACACCTCCCTTTTTTGTATTCTAGTTCAATTAGCTATTTCAGCAAGTCCTTTCCATCTTTTCCAGTTTTTGTCCTCTATTTTATCTTAATATAATGTAACTTTACTTTCCCTCCTTTCACCATTTAACAATCTGTTGTTTTTTTCTTAATCCTTTACGACATCTCTGCTAAAACCACATTACTTCATTCCAACATCCTTCTAACATTCCTTAATTTTACAATGTTTCTGTAAATAAACTTTAAATTTCTTCCAATCTTCTTCCACCAACTCTTCTCCCTGGTCTCGGATTCTGCCAGTCATTTCCGCCAACAATTCTTGCAGGTATGTGCCCGCCCCTGGTGCCGGTTGGGCATGCTCACACACGCACACATGCTCTCTCTTGCAGTCCCAGGTAGAATCAGCTGCCTTCGCCCGCTCCTTTCTGTGCATCCCTCAGATTTGAAGGTGGCAGGTCAGCTGTTTGCTTTGTGGGTCTCTTCACCACACCACCCCTTCCTCTTTTGTGCCAGGAAAGGCCTCTTATTTTAATTTTTTCACTTGCGGGGGAAAGCTGTTCAGAGCAGGAAATAAAATGGAGCATCTCTGATCTTGCAGCGGGCACTGACTAGCCAAGAAGAAGCCATGAAGAAACTTGCTAGTAAAAACTCATTGTAAAGGGTGCACTTTTTGCCATGCTCATTGCATTCACCAGCAAACACTTTTTTTTTGGTTTCAAGGTTCTGAAAATTGAGGTGCTCATTAGATTCAATTGTGCACTAGACTCGAGTAAATACAGTAATTTTATTTAAGCAACAACTACAAATATGCCCAGTGTTGGAGGTGAAACTGGTATAACTTTGACACCTGAGATGTATATTTTTAGGTCACACCTTTTTGTGATTGTAAGGTGTTTTAAACTGTTTTCAGTATTGTATTTTAAATTGTAACCGAGTCAGTTGGGCAGGGTACAAATAATAAAATGATTATTGTAAACTGCCGTACAGCATAAGTTGGGGCGGGTAATAAATTAATATAACAAAAACAATCATACAGTTTTTTCCAGTCCAAAAAATGATACAAATGAAACTATAAACATTATAGTAAATTAAAATACTTGTTGTATGTAAGCTTTGAAACAGTTTGTAGATCTCAGTATTTTCATGCAGATAAAAAATATATACTGGTAGTTTTCCGGAAAAAAAGTTCAGAAAATACCATCCCTATAATGTAATTGAGCAGCAGTAACTTTGACTATTTTTTGTTAAACTTAATAATGTTTAATTCATGTTCAGTATTGAATTTACGAACAGTCATCAATTTCCCTTTACCTTGATGCAGAAGATGTAAGGTAACTTAGATCCAGAAGCAAGAGGAGTTGGGAGTTGGTGCTGTAGTTAAAAACAACAGTTTCCCATCATGTCATAGGCATAATATGCTTGGTATGCTACCATACTGCAAGCCTGTTCCATGTTTTATATTTTTGAAAGTACTTTTCTGACATCAAGTCCCAAGAATGTTGCTTACTTAGTAATCCAGTCAGATGCAGTAGCAATGCTATCAGCATCACTACCTTTGAATCTTTCCTCCCAAGTTATTTGCAGCAGTGTGGATTGCCTGTAACAGTATTTTAATACACTGCTTTAAAAAGCATTTCACTCACTGTGCTGAAAGAAAATATTTAATAAGAAATGTTTGCATTTCTTCCCAAGTTTTCCAATGCTTTTCAGAGCCGGAGGAGGAACAAAAAAGATCTATTTTTCTATTCCCTCCCCCCCATGGGTGCATCAAGGTAAATGGATGTAATATTGCAGCAGTGAATACAATATTTCTACTGAATGAGCCTTTTAGTTAATCTTTGCTATGCTGTCTCTTTCTGTCTGAATTAAGAACAGTTCCTATACATGTTGTCTTCAGGCACACACATGTTTGAAAGCAGGCAATTCTTTTCTTAGCCTCCCCACTTGCTTTGTTTGTGACTAGACCTGTGACATGCAGCAAAGCAAAATTTATGTGCTGTTCACTTGAGAAACTGCTATACAGGCTGGCCAAGTGAGGCATGGAAGATTTAATAGGCAGGGTCACTGTACTTGGGATTAGATTTATGCATTTTTATTCCAGATCATTTACAGCGTAAGAAGTATCCTCATTCTTTTGCAGCTAAAACGTGTTCTCCATGAGAAAAGAACAAAATAGTAATGGACATCCGGAATATATTTTGGGCTGGGCTGGGCTGGGCTGGGTATATGATGTAATTCCTTGAGAATGAGGGAAACCAGCAGAATGTGTTATTGGGAACAGAAGTCGGCTTCCTGTGAATCTTAGCATTTCCGTTTTTTGCCTCGATACCTGTGAAAATATGCTTGAAAGTGTGTGGGTAATAGCTGAAGGTTGTGAACAAACTTTGAGTAGTCAAAGGCCTAGGTATTTCAGTGACCTGCCTTTGACCTCACCCCTTCTATTGACTAGAAAGATTAGACCAATCCTGAAAAATGTGCTTAACCTTCATAATTATTACTAGTCCCAGAATTTAGCTTTCCTTTTCACAGAATTTGGATTACCTGGGCACAGAACTTTCATTATTTCAATGCAGTGTAGTTACAGATAGGTAGCCGTGTTGGTCTGCCATAGTCAAAATAAAAAAAATTCCTTCCAGTAGCTCCTTAACGACCAACTAAGTTAGTTCTTGGTATGAGCTTTTGTGTGCATGCACACTTCTTCAGATACACATGTATCTGAAGAAGTGTGCATGCACACGAAAGCTCATACCAAGAACTAACTTAGTTGGTCTTTAAGGTGCTACTGGAAGGAATTTTTTTATTTTGTCAATGCAGTGTAGACAACCTTGATTTGGAGCATAAACTAATTCTGTACATATATTAGACTAATCTAAGGTTGAATACATTTTATGCAAGAGATGGGGCATGTTAGAAATGCAAATGAATAAAGTTACTTTGAGTGGGACTCATTTGAGGGCACAGCTCCTAGCAATTTTCAATTTACGGTTTGGGAATAAAATGAATAATCTAGTGGCCTACGGTCCTCCTGGGGATGCTGTACAACTGTTAAACACCATAGATTTTGGGCCAAAGATGGACAGGCTGTTCAGCTCATGAAACAATTCCAATTTGGCTTTTGGCTGATCAGTATTGCTGATTTGCATAAATTGTTTATGCTTAATCAGTATAGTTTGCAGCATGGGAAGGCCAGACTAACACTGTCCATAACCAGGTTTCTCCCCCGCCCCCTCAACACCAGATACCATTTGTGAAATTGTTGGCATTAAGATAATGAATAAGAGTCTTACTAGAATGTTGTATCACCGAATGGTTTACACTTAAAATTTAAAAATGTGATTATTTAGCACAATGCATAGTATTAGAGAGGTTGCTTTCAATAAACAGTGCCATGTGTATTAGCACATGTGATATATCTGCCTCCAACCACCCAGCTGGTTAATCAAAGGCCTTAGTATTGCCAATTCTTCAAATTTATAACCTTTGGAAAGATAGGGAGATATAGGTAATGCAATTTGGAAGCGCAAGTATGGATATTTTTTATTTGCCTTTGTTTGAGACCCTAGAAAACAACATGCTGTAATGTGGAAGCTTTTCTCGTTTAAAAAGGAAGGCTAGCACTTGCAATATTACTCTCGTGAAATGAATTTTTTTCAATTAGATTCTAGGCTATGTTGGTTGCCACTTTTTTCTCTTTTTTGCTGCTGATCCTGTACCTTTAACTGCAGCCTGATATATAGACATTTAACAAATGTAGGTTTGTCCGCCACCATCCAAGAAAAACGTATCCTGCTGGATTTGTGTCATACTGCTTTTAAAGGCACAAGGCCAGAAACTTTAAAAAGGTACTAAACCAAAGCTATGCAAAAGTACCTAAAGGCATCTGTACATAGCAGTTCTACCTGGCCTGCAAACACAGGTAACAGATGCCTTTAGGCATTTTTGCATAGCTTTGTGTACAGGACACTACAGATATTTATTTATTTATATTTAACAAAATGTATGTACTGCTTGATTGTAGAAACAACTTCTATGCAGTTTGCATATGGTATACATGTTAATGCTATGTTGGCAGTAGACATACAATATTGGGCAAATGTTAACCCTGTTTTGCACTCTTCCCACTTGGAGATCCTCCACACACACCTTGGCATCTTTCTTTTCTTTTCAAGGAAAAGCTCCTGTTTCCTTGAGATGCATTTTTACACGCAGCTTTTTAATTTTGGCGTTCCAAGTTTTTGCTCTTAGGTTGTTGGTGGAGAAAGAGAACTTGCAAAAAATTAAGCTGTGTTGCAACCCCAAGTAAGTTTGTACCTGTTGTTTTAGACTGCCAGAGAAGAAACTGCAGGAAGCCTAGGCTGGAGTGGCAGCCGCAATGGAAAGTAGGAAAGTGCATGTGCGAGGAAACCACCTAGAGAACTGTGTGGACACAAAATGGAACCTAGCTATTGCATGGGGAAAGCTAATGCCTGACCTGGAACCATTTGTGGATAAGCCAGGGTAGGGGGAACCAACAGACTTTTCAATAGGTAGAATAATGCAACCTTCTGCAATCTTGGCAGAGCAGGCCGTCTCTCCGTTCTAGACCTAGTCACTCCTGACATGGAGAATGGACTATAAATGACAGATGAATAAACCAGACTTTTATCAGTGAATTAATTTAAAATCATTTTTGCTTTTGCCAGATATGTTAAGATCCACACACTCCTTTTCAATTCCGTGCTGTATAATTGAGTGCAGTAAGGTTTAATAATTCATAGAACTAATCTGGGTGCCATCTATGTTTCTAAAAAGAATAATTGCCAAAACCCATTCTAATTCATGGTTAATTAGTGTACTATCAAAATAATGTGTTACAAAATTAATTACTTGTTGGGTTAAAAGTGAGCTGAAAAGCTTAATGCGTGGAAGCCTGAGACAGCATTTTCCTACTTAAAATAATGATCTACATCTGCTGCCTTTCTGAATATCATGTAGAATGAAACATGAATTGGGTTAGGTGCAGGTGTCATCCATCCTTCTCAGCTTCAAATGTAAAGCTTCGCTGTGTGCTTAAATACCTTGCTTGCTTGCTTGCTCAAGATTCAAGATGAGGAAGAGCCATACCTACCTAGCTGGTGGCTTTATGAAGCACTGCAAAGAAGTTTGAATAGTCCAGAAAGAAATGCACTCTGTTACAAAATTGCATGAGCTGTGTTATGATTTCCATCTTCACTTTAGTACGGGTGGTTAGGAAGATTTTTTCTGCAAGTGCAGCAGGTACACTCTGGACCTTGTTTTCTTGGCTGGGCAGGAAGAAAGTGATCTGAAAGTGGGGAGTATTGACATCAGTCCCTTGTCATGGTTGGATCACTTCCTGTTACAACTGAGGATCTCAACAACTTTCTCCCTCTGCAGAAGCAGGGGGTCTATGAAAATGGTCCTCCCTCAGAGGCTGATGGACCCAATTGCTTTTCAGATGGCCCCGAGGACTTCCCAGCTTATATGACTGAAGCCCTGGGTGACTTGTGGAACATCTGGATGGCTTGGGCTTTTGACATGATTACCCCTGGGCACCCTCTCCCACTTCTTGGAGCCCGCTTGGCTCCCTAGTATACTCCAGAGCTTAGGAAGAGGAAACAAGCTGGGAGATGGCTTGAATGCAAGAGAAAAACTGGTCAAATGCAATTGAACACTGGTGAGGGCTGTTCATCAAGCTTACCTGGTGGCCGTGAAGACAGCAAAGAAGGCATACTTTGGCTGCCTCCATTGCATCCTTATTGGTTTGGTTTGTTCTTACATATTTTGTGTTTTTGTTTTGTATTTTTGTGTTGTGAATTGCCCTGTGATCTTCGGATGAAGGATGGCATACAAATTTAATAAATAATTATAATTCAGAAAGGCAATTATTTTGTTACAGTGCAAGCGCTGTTGATATTAATGTATCAAATGAAATGCTTTGAGGCTCACATTGGTTATCTTAAGCTCTTACAACAGTTTCACTCAATGTTGTTGTTTGCTTGATATTTTAGGGCAGAGCTCTGCTGCACTGGGCATGTGACAGAGGACACAAGGAACTCGCCTCAGTACTGCTGCAACACACGGCGGATGTTAACAGCCAGGTACAGATTGGAGCAGTGACCACTCTGGTATATCTAGTGCATTTCAAAAGGGAAGCAAATACAGCAAAAATGTTCTCAGTTGCACAACTGAAGGATATGTAGGGTTCTTTCCGGATTCTGCTCTGTTTGAGTACTTTTGGTGCCTCTGCTCATCATAATTTCAGTGTTGTACTGTTTAATGTCTCAACAGCACCATGTCATACTTTCTACAGAACACAGGAGCAGCACAGTCCCTTCTTACAAGGGTTTAGCACAAACACAAGTGAAGGGAGGAAGAGATGAATGGAGGACCAACTTGGGTGATATGTGGGAGTTAGCATCCATACATATTAACTGAAAAGCATCGCTAGGGTTCTGCTAGCTTGAGGAGTGGGGCGGAATGGCAAGAGCGGGGGGTTACCCATTTCCCCTCTGACCATTTGTTGACTTCAAATTGTGCCGCTCCCTGGCTGCTTTCCTATAAATGTGTAGTGGTGGAGATACATGAGTCTCTTGTTTCTTTTCCCCTGCGAAGAGAAAAGCAGCTTTAGGTGGGCAATTTTGAGTGAACAAACAATGAGAAGAAAAAGACTGACGTGTTTCTTTCGCCCTCCTGCTGTTCCTCCTCACACGGATGAGCAGAAGAATTCTGTTGGAAGAATTTTGGAGGAGAGGTTTGATAGAAGCGATGATAGATTGTCTGCATTATGGAGATGTCAGCTAAGGGATGAAAATCAGATGTTGAATCTGAGAAAGTGAGGACAATTAAATAATAGAGAGGAGGGGAATTTGTTTAAAGCGTTCTGTTTTCACTTAAAAGTGCTAGGAGCCTAAAGATCACGCAGAAAGAGAACTAATTGCATCAGCTTAGAGGTGATGAAATCATGGCTGTTGAAGGGAAATGAGATTTTTTTTTTAAAGATGACATACCAGCAAAAGTGGGGCTTACTTAGCCAAGGGATGAGTAAAGCACAGATTAGTTTTATCTAGCTACAAATTTCCTTCCTGATGTACAGAGTTAATTGACTACTGTTGGGTTATACACACTGGTTTCATGAGAGAAAATCCCTACTAGGGCTGGAACACGATTTATTTCTACAGTCAGTTTCTTTGGTATGATGTGCAGCAACTTGCTTCCTGTGCCCTTGCTCAAAAATACTTACATTAAAAGCAGTCAGCTTTTTCAACAATCAGCTTTTTTACAAATAATGCAGTAAATAGTTGACTAATAGTTGCTTCGTTAGTAAACTGTTGTTATAAAAGTTCAGAAAAAGAATAGGTTTCTTAATGAGCAACACAAGCTTAGTTGATGAAGTGTTTAGCGCTTGATACTTAAGTAGGTGCAGTTAAAGTGCATGTTATTCTTTGATCCTTAGATATCTTTTCAACCTGGTGTACCATGATAACTCAAAGTTTAAGATGTTCATTTCAGTTTTTGAAAGCATCAAAAATGTACTGGTTGCAAATTTTAAACATGGAATTGACTTCCTGCTTTTTATATATTGCCATTTTCTAGCCAGATTATTTGGGGTTAATAATGGTTATAAAATGAAAATATTTTGTATTACACCCCCCCCCAAATAATAATAAAGGAGGCTTTCTAAAAGGTCTTGAATAGAATAGAAATGTATCAGACAAGCCAGGCAATGTGCACATAGACACACATGCATCCATGACTCCAACATGGGTTAAATTCTAGTAATATTTTGTGTGTTTGTGCATATGATGTTATCTTTATGCTGAGGAAAGCAGAGACCTTTATTCTAGAGGAGGACATACTCCAAACTACAGTTGCAAACCTTTTCTCAGAATAAAAAAAAGTTTCCACATACACTTTAAACATCAGAAGATTTGTTCTTTTATACAGTATTAGTTAATTTGAGGTTACGGAAAACTTTAGAACTTTTCTGTTAGTCATGTCCTGTGTCTACACACACCAGTAGTAAACTGAGGCTTGTACCTTCATCAACTAACCATACAGTAGTAAAACAATGCTTTGATTGAGAGCTGCATTTGCCAGTCAGAGCGAATAGTACTGGTCTAGGCAAGCACACTTTGATTTCTAAAGCAAAAGTTCGGCCAGTTCTTCAGTTCTTGCAGATGGTACCACATAGTGAATACTAATGTGGAATGGCTAGAATGAGTGTTGGGCAGTGGTTAGATCCAGAGTCACCATTTTTAGATGACTGTGGGAACCTGAAAAACTGCTGTAGGCACAACACAGTCTAAAAAATACATTTTTTATACCGTATTTTTTGCACCATAACACTCACTTTTTTCCTCCTAGAAAGTAAGGGGAAATGTCTGTGCGTGTTATGGAGGGAATGCCTACGGGTGGCATGCCTACGGATTTTCCTCTAAAAACTACGTGCGTGTTATGGTCAGGTGCGTGTTATAGAGCGAAAAATACGGTATATGATGTAAGCAACAAGCAGACATGGATTCATTCACAGGAGGCCTCAGATGTTTCACATGGCAGGACATCTTTGCTGGTCCCAGTTTATTCTCCCGGTCTGTATTTTGGCCTTAAAGACCCGAATGAGAGTGCCAGGAGGGTAAGTTGTAAGAAAGCTTATTTTGCTGTATGAACAGCAACATTGCTGACCATGGGGCACATCTGTTAAGACATCAGACTTAACTTCCAATTCCCCAGCTTTGTGGAGTTTTGAATCAGCTTGAGGTGGCCTTTACTCTGGCCTTAAACTGGCAGGTGTTTAGGGGGGGAAATATTTGAACTGCAGCAACAGAGTGGCAGAGCTTTTTTCCTTCCAGATTATAGGGCAGGCTGAGTCCAGCTCTTTTCAGTGTTGATAATTACCTTTAATAATACATTTGAAAAGAGATGGTGATTGCTTGGGATGGGGGGAGTGCAGAAAGAACTAATTTGTGGAGTGGGAGGTAGGCTTTGCTTTGTGTTGAAAAGGGTCATTTGTGTAATCTAATTACCTAAATCCTTAGCCACAGGCCTTTTCCTAGTGGGTGGCTCTGTCTTGAGAGCTATACTTAGAACTTAGATGGTTTGGGCATCTTGTAAGTGAGTGACTGCCCCAGATCCAAAATCTGCGTCTCCTGTTTTGTTTTCTAATTTTAACACAGATTAAAAAAAAAAAGTATGCCTACTGTGAATAAATAGGCATAGTTCAGATATAACACTGGTCTATGCTTTGTGTGGGACATGGGTGGTGCTGTGGGTTAAACCACAGAGCCTAGGACTTGCTGATCAGAAGGTCGGCGGTTCGAATCCCTGCAACGGGGTGAGCTCCCGTTGCTCGGTCTTGCTCCTGCCAACCTAGCAGTTCGAAAGCACCCCTAAGTGCAAGTAGATAAATAGGTAACGCTACGGCAGGAAGGTAAACGGCGTTTCCATGCACTGTTCTGGTTCGCCAGAAGCGGCTTAGTCATGCTGGCCACATGACCCGGAAGCTGTATGCTGGCTCCCTCAGCCAATAAAACAAGATGAGTGCCGCAACCCCAGAATCGGTCACGACTGGGCCTAATGGTCAGAGGTCCCTTTACCTTTTTATGCTTTGTGTTATGTGCACAAGTCTTTGGCTGATTGTGCTCTGCCTTCTCCTCTCCCTTTCCCCTCTCCTATTTACAATTTCTGTTTTTCAGTTACCTGCAGTTTGTTCTCATGTGTGAACTAGGAGTGATGGTTTGTCTTATGATTTAGAGCAGAGGTGTATAACCCTTTCTGCCCTGTACCTTCCAATCCCTTTGGGAGCCACATGTAGCCAAAAAGTGGGTGAGGCCACCTACAGCTGACATGCGCACCAGGTAATACACAGTCATACATGCATATAGACATACACAAGCAGTGCAAATCTTAGATGATAAATCTGGTGAGTGGCAGATTGTTCCTTGTTCCTTAAGTACATAAGCTTGCTGCTATGCGTGAGGGAGTAACCAAGTACTCTCAAGCTAGTTTGTTGCATCATTGTACTAAAGCGGTAATTTGTGATATGGCTAATTTCCATCTTGCATAGGATGTTATAAAATTTGAAGTTATCACCAAGATTCATACCAGATTAAGAATATAAACAGTAACTCTTATCTACTGAACGTTAGAAATGGTTTGAAAGTATCTAGGTAAAGCCAAAAAGGTCTATGATCACTGAATGGAAATGGGCAGGTCTGTTATACCCACCAGGATATGAGTTGAGCGCTGATGGTTCATGGAGATAATTGCAGAGTGCTATAACATATTTACAAATCTTTCTTACAGAGGATGTTAGAGAGAGACCTCTAGCTGATAAATCTGAAAGTCTACCACAGTTTGAAGTGTTTGTAGAGGAGACAATAGACTTTGAGAGGATATTGATAGTTTAAATAAGTCATCAAGACCGGATTGCATAAGATCCTTTACAGATTTGTTAACAATGCCAGCTTTTTATTTATTTTAAAAAAGGCAAATTGGGTGAGCTTAACAAGGTAAATTGCCTGGTGTTAACACCAGCCAAACATTCTTAACTATGTTTAATTTAGTTAAATCTGATATATTAGTGAAGAATTAGAATGCCTTTGTGAGAGGAGATAATTGTTTTCACAGATGTTTGTAAATATCAGTTTTACCAGTGTAGAGGAATAAACACAGAAATACTTAACTCTTTGTAGTTTAGAGCTGCATATGTTCCATACACAAAAAGGAAAACTAAAACAGGCACTATTATCAGTTGATACACTTTGTTTTGTTTAACTAAAATATTTAAATCCTGCCTTTTGGTTCCCCTATAGAACTCTAAAAGCAGCTCATAGCCTGAATAAAACGATAAATAAATTCACAAATTATCATAAAAGATCATTTCCAAAATAAGATGGCAGAAGCAGTTTTTTTAAACAAGCAAACAAAAAAAACCCCTTATTGCGGGGAACAATAAGTATCAAAAATGTATGCCCTTAACAATAATACCTCCCATCTCTGTGAGTGTTTATTTGTTTGTTTGTTTTCTATACTGCTCTTCAACTAAGAATCACAGGGCAATTTACAATATCAAACACAAAAATACACAACATAGTAACATACAAAAACAGTTAAGGTAAAGGTAAAGGGACCCCTGACCATTAGGTCCAGTCGTGGCCGACTCTGGGGTTGCGGCACTCATCTCGCTTTATTGGCCGAAGGAGCCGGCGTACAGCTTCCGGGTCATGTGGCCAGCATGACTAAGCCGCTTCTGGCGAACCAGAGCAGCGCACGGAAACGCTGCTTACCTTCCCGCTGGAGCCTATTTATCTACTTGCACTTTGACATGCTTTCGAACTGCTAGGTTGGCAGGAGCAAGGACCGAGCAACGGGAGCTCACCCCATTGCGGGGATTCGAACTGCTGACCTTCTGATCGGCAAGTCCTAGGCTCTGTGGTTTAACCCACAGTGCCACCCGCGTCCCACAAAAACAGTTACCCCAATGTTTAAAAGGCCATAGATGTTTAATCTGCCAAAGGCTGGGAGAAGATGAATATTTTTGCCGGGCGCCTATCTCTCCCACTTCCCTGCAACACACTGCCTGATAACTAAGAAGAAAATACTGCCTGATAAATAAGAAGAAAAAGGAAATGAACTGTTTTGGAAATCCCTCAGTCACATACACAAATGCACCTTCTCTCTAGCAACTGCTCTGAAGAATACCATTTGCCTAACACTCTTACCTTTGCTGCCTCATTCCCCTCCTCCTTTTGGTTCTACTCAGCTATAATCTTTCTCTATGGGAGGGATGGAGAACATTTTCTTGCTGGTGGGCCAGATCTTAACACCTCCCCATCCCTCATGGCTGCCCACTTGTCAGTAACCTGATGTCAGGTGAGGCTGCCCTTTGAAGGTTGGACTGAATTGGTAGGACTTCAAATTGCAGCATGGGGATGTTGAAAGAGCCCTTGTGCTGTTTCAGCATAGTTTTGCAAATATCCGCAGGAGCATTGTAAGGGCTGTTTGAAAGTCCTTTGCTTACATTGCTGCACTGCTCCAGTGTGGATTGTACAAAGGACTTTCAAACAGCCCCTGTGATGCTCCTTTAAAGGTACATTGCAAGCCTTTTTGAAAGCTCTGTGCTGCATTTTAAATTCCTGAGCTTCAGGGGACAGGGCTGGGAGGGAGAAGTGGTTTTAGCTGAATGCTATCGACTTCCCCCTCCTTGAGCAAGGCATGCTCTGACCACCCATCAACTGAAGAGGGGCTGGGCGTTCGCCTTGTTGCAGCGAAGGAACATAGGGAGCCCACTGTTCCGGCCCCACACCTTACGTCATAAGAATGTAAGAAGAACTTGCTGAATCAGGCCAATGGTTCATCCAGTCCAACGTCCTGTTCCCGCAGCGGAACAAGATGCCTGTGGGAAGCTTCAAGCAAGGCATGAGCACAATAGCACTCTACCCCACATGTGATTCCTAGCAGCTGGTATTCAGAGGTATACCGGCCCTGTCAGTCGAGGTAAAGCATAGCCATCGTGGCTAGTTGCCGTTGATAGCCTTGTCCTGCATGAATTTTGATGACTTTGAAAGAAGATTAGACAAGTTGGTGGCCCCATCACTGCCTCCTGAGAGAGCGAATTCCATATGTGTCGCATGAAGTAGTACTTTCTTCTGTTAATCCAGAACTTCGAACATTCAGCTTCTTTGGGTGCTTGCAAGCTCCAGTGCTCTGGGGTAGAGGGGAAACCTTTTCTCTATCCTCTTTCTCCCATGTCACGCATAATTTCTGTTATGCCACCTCTCACTTCCCCTTTCGCTAAACTGAAAAGCCCCAAATGCTTCAACCTTTCTTCATAGGGGAGTTGCCCATGTATGACATGTATGACACAGGTGGACGTGGCTTCCTGAAAATGGTCTGGTGGGCTAGGTTTGACCCCTGGGCTGGAGGTTCCCCGTCTTTACTCCTTGGGCATGTTTGGGGGAAATGATGACCTCAGCAGCTGTTATAAGAAGCCCCCGTCTTGATAATACCTGTTTGCACACTGAGCAACCAACACAACAGAAAAGACAAAGAGGTCTGAGGGGCTTTGTTAGTCCCAAGATTCTTACTCGTGTTTCAACACTGAGTTGCCATTTTAATTGAAAACAATATAGCTATCTTCAGAAAAGGGCAAGGGCACTTCAAGGGTGTGAGTGGGGAAATTCTTAACTATGGTTATTCATCAGGATGGTAAATTGTCTTTTCTGCCCCCCCCCCCGGGGGGGGGGCTAGAAATTGAAATGAACAACAGCAGGAGCTTTTCTTTTAAGAGCTTTGTGTAAAATTTATACCTTTAGCATTTCTTTGCTATTGTATTGCCAGAAAGCCAGCTGTTCAAAAGACACAAGTGTACATTTTGTTCCTTTCCCAGGAAAGATCAGAATGTGCTGCTTCAGCATTGTTCTGCGTTCTTACCTCCTGTACCATCAAGTGAAATCTTCATTTGTGGCGTTGTAGAGCACCATCACGGTGTAATTTGGTTATTGCTTCCACAGCATTTACAGAGGCTGTGTAAGACCTATGCAGTTTTTGTTGTTGTTTGCTTGTTATTGACTAAGAACCTAATGTACTTTTTATATATAAAAAGGTGGGCTGTTTACTCAAGGTGGAACTGTGGCTTTCAAGTATTGTTACATTTAGGGGGCGATTCTGACTTAGAAGCATTCCGTCATAATCCCACAGATGGTAGCTTCGCCCTGCTGGATCCTCAGCCAAGCACATCCACCAAATGTCTGAACCTGAACTATACCCTTCAGTCTGTCACCAAAAATGATACCAAGTTGGCCCTCTGTGTCCTCACACAATTCTGTGTGTTTCTGTGCCCCAGTTGTGGCAGCTACTGATGTCAGCCAGTGTCATGTTTCTTGTAAGGTGTAGTTCTGCCTCAGCAAGGGCAGTGTTGTTGCCACCCTCCTGGGTGTTCACTTGATCCATTTTGGGACAGATGTTTTTGAAAGATGGCCAACCTGCCAGTGTCAGTTTTGATTTCAGAGGAGGGGACTTCTTTCTGCCTCGATATGTAACCTTTCCTGTTGCAGACTGAAAGCATTCCATCAGTTTAGATGGGAAGGTGCTTGTGAGTCAGAGGGCTTCTGGAGACAAAGATGCAGAGTATCAATTCTTTTATAGTACACTCATGCACGTTTTTGGGAAGGGGGGGCATGCTTTTCAAATAGAGACAATACAAACATAATAAATGGAAGAGAAGGTTCATCTCCCTCATGACTCAATCCTTCTCAAACGACATTATTATTGACTGGACCATTGGTTGCCAAAAAGAAAAATCAATTTTTAGAAGTACTTGCTTGGCCACAGATCATGGTACTAACCCAGCACAGACAGGCTGATTTTATCAACTATCTGAAGACTAATTTCCACCATTAGCCAGAAATGAAGTAGAAATTATGGATAAATCAAAGATGGCTTCGTATTTCTTTCCATTTTCTTGCTCCTTTTTATTCTGTGCCTCTAAAATGCTTTTATGTCTCCTTTAATTCTGTCATCTTCCAATTTGATGCAGTTATATAGTCTATGTAGCTCAGAACCTGCATTTAGTGTTGTTTTGTGTTCCCCAAAAGCTCTGTAACACACTCTCACTCACTCACTGTCTCTCTCTCTCTCCCCTCTTGCTCAAACCGTTCTTTTCTGGCCTCCTCTGGCTCCAATTGACATTCTTTTTGCAAAGGTACAGTTGTGAGTGAGCATCAGTATTATGAATATAGGACAAGACACACCAATAACTTAGTGGTCCACCTTGAAGGAGGGGTGTAGGGAAGCAACTTTTCCCCCACCGTGACCATCCCATGAGAAGTCCACGAGTAGGATTAAGGGGCAGTATACTTACGGCTTTTGTTCACTTGTTTGCCTTGCCTTCACGTCTGTAATTGTACCAGAATGCTCCCAAACAAATTCTGTTTGCATGTATATGGCAAATGGCAATAAAAAAAGGTATGGATCTTTTTCACATTTTACTACAGAAACAAATGGCTGTATGCAAATTTTCAAGTAGTATAGCTGCTAAAGGACACTTTTGTGTTGCACTACTTTGACTGTTAGATAGCTCTGATGTGCAGCCAGCACCCTTCTCTCTCAGACTTGAATCTAACAGCTCTAATTCACTTTGTAAAATTACCATCCAAATTAAAAGCTGTTAAATGCTGAAAGATATTTCTTAGGTATCCAAGGCTTTTACTGAAAAATAATACTGCTGACCTTTTACGATTCTTAATGTACTAAATTATGCCCAGTGTCGTACATACCTTATATAATGTAATGTAAGACTACCATGAGGTTTTTTGTTGCAAGGAAGGATTATAAATGTTATTTAAAAATCAACATGTTAAATCACATGTTGGAATAAACCCAGCTTTATCTAAGTAACCTACAAGTGTATTTGCCATGATGACAGGCACTGCAGTGGGATGGGGAATCGCCAGAAATGCACACCCCCCATTTCACTGATGAATCCTTCTGTCAGTACACAATGAGCACCCAAAAGCTTTATATGCGGCTGGACTGTGTAATTTTTTTTCAACTTTATCCAGCTTAAGGAAGTTCAACTTAAACAAGAATTTATTATAGGATTGTTCTCTAGTATAGATCAGCCTCTGCCAATGACCTGCCAATGTTCCCTGACGGTTAATCGGGCTGGCTGGGGCAGATGGCAGTTTGTGCTCCAAAACGATTGTAGGTACCAGGATGGGGAAGGCTGGTATTGATCCCTATCAGATTGGACAAATGTATAGATTTCTTCAGAATACTTAATCTTCATAAATTTCTTTGCAGCCATGAACGAGTAGCCATGTTAAATCTTCTAAATTTTATTTCTTGGTGCCTTCAAATGTTTAGCTATGCCTTTAAAGAGGCCGCTTGGGTATGTTTTGCTTCCTTCCCAAACGGTTGTTCTCCAACATCCTGTGTTGCATTTACCGTATTTTTCGTCCCATAGGATGCTCCGTCCCATAGGACGCACCTAGTTTTTTTGGGGGGGGAAATAAAGGAAAATTTTTTTTCCTTTATTTCCCCCCCAAAAGCAGGTCGGGGAAACCGAACCAGGTCGAGGAACAGCGGGATGGCGGCGCTGCGCCTCCCTGCTGTCCCCCGAGCTTGTGGGGCTGGCCGATGTCTGCCCGGCGCGAGGGGCGCTCTGCATCAGGGCGCCCCGCCCGCCGGGCGGCAGGCTGCTATCCGCAGCCTGGGGAGCCCTGCGGGGAACTCCTGCAAGGCTCTCCACGCTGCGGATGTCTGCCGGGTGCGGGGGGCGCTCTGCTTCAGGGTGCCCCTCGTGCTGGGCAGCAGGCTGCTATCCGCAGCGTGGGGAGCCTTGCGGGGAACTCCTGCAAGGCTCCCCATGCTGCGGATGTCTGCCCGGCGCGGGGGGCGCTCTGCTTCAGGGTGCCCCTCGCGCTGGGCGGCAAGCTGCTATCCGCAGCCTAGACATCCCTGCGGGACCTCCCGCAGGGCTGCCTAGGCTGCGGATGTGTTCCCGAAGCCTGGAGAGGGAGAGGGGTCGGTGCGCACCGACCCCTCTCGCTCTCCAAGCTTCAGCAAAAGCCTGCATTCGCCCCATAGGACGCACCCAGATTTCCCCTTCATTTTTGGAGGGGAAAAAGTGCGTCCTATAGGGCAAAAAATACGGTACTTAAAAAAACAAAACAACCCTGTAATTCTGACCTATTTTACATTAGTAGGTCATTATCATCTGAAAACATATTATTTAATCTCCCATCTTCTTTCACAGCTTCAGTCCTTATTTGAATCTTTTCAAAACAAAAAACAAAACCCTGTGATCAGCAAGTACAACACTCTCAAACTGAGTGTTTGCATTTCAACCAGGTAATGTGAGGAAACAAGTACATACATTCTGGAATAAGTAATTTATTTATTTTTACCCTGGAAAAGAAAGTGTGGCCTCTGTTTTTTCTGAATATTGTACTCTTCTGATTGCCTCCTCTCTCCTACGGCTCCTTGAGCACTTCCGCTACCAGATTTCTTGCTGCAGGCCTGCTGAAAATGCCAAGAGAGGAGGGCAGAGAAAGCAGCAGCATATCATAAGTGTAAAAAGGGTAGTTTGCCCAACACCAGTTCTTCCCTGCTGTTTCTCAATTTGGCTGTTCCAGGAAGCTCTCTGTAGGCTGCAAGCATATATGCCCACCCTGTTTATACTCCTGCCAATGGTTGTGAAATCCATTAACCAAAAGAAAGGAAAGATCTGCTTAGTGACAGAGGGTAGCTTTCTGCATTAAAGCATTGACTTGGTGCCAGTCACAGTTATTAGAAGTGGCACAGCTCCACATTTCTCTCACAGGTCTCTCTGAAGAATGCAGGTTGGCAGCAGGTTGAATGCTAAGTGGTCAGTGCTCAGCAGATGCTGTTTATGTCTTCTGATGGGGAAAAAAACCTTTTCAGCAAAAACATCATTCAAAGCATTCACAAGTTTCTGCTGGAACTTTAAAGTATTTTTTGGATACGACAGTGATTTATTTTGGTTTGTACTCTACCTATTGGATGTGGACTGGAGTACTTTTCAAAACTTGCTAGACTTTGGTATGTATATTTTAACCCCTTGTGGTGGTGGTGAATCCCGTGAATTATTGGGAAACTGAAGTTATTGTTGATTAGCTCATTTGTGGTTCACAGCGGCCCTAAATATAAAACTTGCTATCAGGAAAGAAGATGAGGGTTTTGAAATGAAAAAAAAGTCATTCCTTCCCACACACCTCCTGTTCTATAGTTAGTATTTGAAGCTGCCCTTGAAAGAATGTACAAAGCTTTATATTTAGGTGCATTATTACCAGTGAAGAGTGTAGAGAACTTTGTTTTCAAAGCTCAGCATCATATAATCCAGTCCTAAAACATGCTTCTCTTGGAAATATTTTGACAGTGATGTATATACTGATACATCCTCTTAATGTTGCAAAACAAGTTATTTGTGGTTGCCAAGCATCCAAATTCAGATATATAGATATGTCTGGGTTGAAACAGCAGTAGGTGGGAGCTAAATATATTTACCATTGAAATAAATGTACTATATAGTCTAGAATATATGTGTTTGGTTAACACCTATCACCCAAAGTCTGTTCTACAAAAAGTTTTATCCAATCCACATAGCTGTTAAATATTAATCCCCTCCAAAAAATGTTTTGTGGAATGTGCCTCTAAGCATACATTTTAAAAATTGTATTTTAATATGGCATATGACATTCTTGGATGATCCTATTTCCTTTTTAATTATCCTTATCTTGTTACTGTGTAGTTAGATTTGGTGGTTTAGTCATCTGACAAACATGTGCCTAATGTGGTAAATCACCTGTATAATTTTGGAAATCGTTTAGAAGGTTTAAACCTTCTTTGAGCTATTTGCTCTTTAAAAAAAAAAGTCAGGTGTGAAAATGTAACCTGTTGTTCAAGAACAAAACAAGATTCCTCTGGCAGCTGAGTCAGTTTTCCAGGTGAGTGCATCATAACAGAAGGGCTTTAGCCTCAAATTGTTTCCTTTAATCCTGGGTTTCATCTTGAAGCATGAAACAACACGCACATCTTCTGTCTCTACTTAGCAGTGACAAATCCCTATTTTTCAAAATGGCATCAATCATATTCGCACCCTGTCAATCCACAGAACTCTCTCTGATGAAAGAATTTATTTGAAGTTAAAAGGAAATCCTTCATTCCTGCTGCTGCTTATAGACTTCTGCTGCTGGCTGTATTTAATAGGAAGATGACAGTTGCCCAACACTTTAAGCAAACCAGTCTTTTTGCATGTTATTAGCGGATATTGGGGCGGGGGGGGGGGGAGCCAGGCAGCTAGCTGAAGAGCTTGTGTTGTCCCTGCACAGAGCCTTACGTTGGCTGACAAAATCCCTAGAGTTGCTGACTGACTGGCATTATTTTGCAGTCTTTGATTTCTACAAGGCTGGGAGACAGAGGTACTTGAGGGAGCTCATCCTCTTGAGTTAGAATAAGCTTGGCAGAACTGAGACTTCTGGCAAGGGGGGTCCCTGGACTATCGCCAGCACATAACTCCAGTGCTCAAAAGCTTGCACTGGCTGCCCACATGGTGCTGGGCCAGGTTCAAAGTTATTGAATTAATTTGCAAGGCCCTTAACAACTTGAGTCCAGGATACCTCAGGGACTGCATGATTCCTTATATCCCTGCACTGGTGTCTTGGGGGAGTTGCTGTTAGTGTCCCCCCATGGCTCAGACGCATGGCTGGCTCATATCCACCAGGAGCCATGGGGCTGTTATTGCGGGTCCAGGTTTGCATGTTGTAGTCAGGCAGGCCCCTGACTTCATTATTTAAGCTCTTTTTTAGTCTTCCTGTATTGGTCTCCTGTACACTGCTTAGAAACTACTGTGACTAAGCGGTATGCACATGGTTGTATCATAATGTATAACCAACTAAATAGGTTGGTTTTTGCAGAATCGCCCAAAATAAGACCTGCATCGGTCCCCAAAAGTAGAAAACAAGTCCCTTTGCACATTGTAGTAGCACATGGCTTCTGCTACTTTCATAGTGTTTTCACATGGAACTTTATTATAGCAGGCATTAGAATTAACAATTAAACAAATATTCAGGCATAGTATCCCACTCTACATTTGCTAGAAATTTGCACAATATTCTCCCATCAGCCTCATTAAAAGGTGTCTGAATCTCTAAACCAGTTTCTACTTTTTTCTCCTCACATTAAAATTAACAGAAAGAATCTGCCGTTCTTAAGAATCTGATCAGTTTTAAGAAGATCAGTTAGTTATGTTTACCTCCCTGCAGAGATGTGAGTTTTGATAGCTTGTCCACCTAGCTGAGCATTGTCTCCAGTATTGTAGACTACACTGAATGGTTTCAGACTTGGGGCATTCCCAGCCCTTCCCAGAGGTGGCAGAGAGTAAAGCTGGGAGTTTCAGCATGCAGAACTAATGTCCTACCACTGAGCTATGACCCGTCATTATACAAACAAGGCTCCCATTCTACCAGTCTGAGTTACATAATTGCAATCTCTTATAGATGGTTGACCTGAATGATTAAGTGATCTGGCTGCTTAAAGTATTTCTGCTTCTGTATGACAACCTGAACTGTCTAAATCCTTAAGTCAGTGTATCAGTCATGTATCAAAATACTATATCTTATAGTGGTCTGACCCCAGGGAATTCAGACATTTCCACTAGCCAATCAAACATGCCTTGTATTAAGCCCATTTTATAACCATTCCACAAGCATTAGTGTAGATGTCAGAAATGCATGTAATGATATATATATACTTTACCTCCATGAAGGTGGTCGGTTTTTTGCCCACCAGCCAATTAACTAACTATATAAAAAGCCTTTATCAAATGCATTATAATAGCCATTCAGGGCTATGTGCAAGGTTGCTCTATCCTTTTTTCATTACCCCTCTCTGTAGTAATGGAAGATGGTATTGTCTCAGCATCCCTTTTAAGATTACTAAGTGCTTAATAACTATTCTGTTGTTGCTCTCTGTAGTTCTGACGGACTGCTGTAATACCATTTTGAACCTGCAACTAGGGAGTGTTATGTGAAAGCAAGTGCCAATGTGAGTGTCTTTATGTAGAGGGGAGAACTTTGAAGCTGAGATAATGTCAAGGAAGACTCTGTTCTAATAGAAATAAAAAGCAGCAAATGTGGTAATCAAATTCAGATAAATTAGTATTGGCAGATTCAGAATGATGTACTTGCTTGAGCAATCTTTCAAAATTCTTTCTTGTATACTGCTGCCATCTCTATATTTATTATTATAATAATATGATCCATGAGGCATTCGAGGGTGGCCTAGCTAATTCTAATTAATCCAGTCAGAGAGAGCAGCAGGGTAAGTGGAACAGTCTATCGGATTGAAATTCATAACTTAATTGAGGTCAAAGTCCTGGGCTGGGAGAACAAAAGTCTTTTGCTAGGATCAGGTGGATCAATAGCAATAAATATCTGGCTTGGATACAAGTACTTTATAGTGACAGATTATTTGACACTGGCCAGAGGGCTTGGTCTTGTTAAGGGCAGTGTCCTGTACAGTATTCCACAAGTTATGTTTGTAGTCTTTCCAAGACCATAGGAGCCCAGAAGGGGAATCGTGTGATATATTATAGGCTGTTGTGAGGCATGGAAGGATGCAATTTAGAGAACTCCCATAGAAATGGTGAAGAGCTAGCTACAGTTTATTGATGTATCTTCAGTAGTTCAAGGACTTTAGTCACATTAGCAGTGGCTGAGGTCAAAAGAACTTGCTTACGGCTTGCAGAAATAAGCAGCTTAACCCTCAGGCTTGTCCACAGAAGGACCACTAGGAGGTAGGAGACATCTGTGCTGATTACAATCCTGCTCCATATCACAGGCAGTGACTTAGTAACATACTGGTTGAAACAAAGTAGAATATTTTCTGCAACATGGCTTTCAAAATACAGTATAGACCAAACATTTTGTTTCCATAAAACATTCAGCATTTTTTTGGGGGGGGTGTGCATAATTGTAGTGCGGCCACAAGAGAATACATAATGTTATCAACTTTGCATAGTAGATAGTGGAGGCAAGGAAGTACTTTCTGTCTTTTGAAAATAAGCATAGTGGAAGTGGTACTTTAAAAAAAAAGTATAGGGTCCAACCTGTTGTTCATGAGGAATGGTACATAAGAACAGACCGACTACTGCATCAAAATTGCAATGATGTTATACAGTGGTACCTCGGGTTAAGTACTTAATTCGTTCCAGAGGTCCGTACTTAACCTGAAACTGTTCTTAACCTGAAGCACCACTTTAGCTAATGGGGCCTCCTGCTGCTGCCGCGCCGCCAGAGCATGATTTCTGTTCTCATCCTGAAGCAAAGTTCTTAACCTGAAGCACTATTTCTGGGTTAGCGGAGTCTGTAACCTGAAGCATATGTAACCTGAGGTACCACTGTACAGAATAAGAGAACAAGAAGAACATACGTTTAGAGAAGATTGGAAAATGTTTATTGAATGCATGGGAAATAATTGTGTACAGCTGAAAACGCTGGCAGCATTAAGATAAATTCAACAGTTCTGATGGGTGTAATGATGGAATGCTGAATGGGTATAGTTTCTGTAAAATATGCAGGGGTTTATGATATGTAAAATGAACCATGGAAAGAGAAGAAGGGAAGTCACTGATATCTTAAGGATGCAAAATGGCTTCTCCCCGCCCTGCCTAGAGGAGGAAGGGGGCTGAGCACCATTTTAAGCAGGGGCTGGGGCTGGGGGGGGGAGTACTACTTGCCCCCTTCACCTCTTCTTCCAGCTCTGCCTCCCAGTGCTGCTTCCCTGGCCCACCACAAGGTCTGAGGGACAGTGTAACCTGAAGCGTATGTAACCCGAGGTACCACTGTAGTAGAAATACTAAGAAAGCCTCTTTGGACAAAGTGCAGAACTGGGTAAGGTTTTGATCATCAGTAGTTTTGTATTGTTGGACATTATTGGGGGTTTTCAGTCTTGTCAAGTGTTGCAGTGTCAATTCTAATAACTCAGAGTTTTGCAACTCTTTGCAAGCACTTATTTGTAATAGTTATGCTTCAGTGTTTTGGGAAACAGCACCTGGGTGTGAAAATGTAGATGTAAAAAAATCATTTGCTTTTTATATTTTAATACACTTGGGCAATAATATTCATTATTTTCAGAACTCAGGAGTCCAAAATACGCTTTGGTTTTGAAACACAAGTTACCGTATTTTTCGCTCCATAAGACACACTTTTCCCCTCCTAAAAAGTAAGGGAAAATGTCTGTGCGTCTTATGAAGCAAATGCTGCGTGGAGGAGGGACGTGTAAGCAGCTCCTGTCCGCTTTGCTGCTTTAAAGCGAGCCACAGAGGAGGGAAGGAAGGGAGCCATGGCGGACAGGAGCTGCCTGCTTTGCTGCTTTAAATACCGTAGTTTAGTACAGCATTTGATTCAGAATATTTTTGTGTGTGTTTTCCTCCTCTAAAAACTAGGTGCGTGTTATGGTCAGGTGCGTCTTACGGTGCGAAAAATACAGTGTATTTCTAGTCTCTGCCAACTGTAAAAGCAATCTGAAATCACATGCTAAATGGAACTGAAAGTAGGCTAATTCCTTTGTTTGAATAGGATTCAGTATACATAGATCTAGGGGTGAAATGTAGGCCAGCTTCTTCCTTCTTACCTATGTCATAAGAACATAACAAGAGCCTGCTGCATCAGGGCAGTGGTCCATCTCGACCATCATCCTGTTCTCCAGCAACTGATACTCTGAAGCATTACAGCCTTCAACTGTGGAGGCAGAGCATAGCCCTTATGACTAGTAGCCATTGATAGCCCTCTCCTCCATGAACTTGTCTAATCCTCTTTTAAAGCTACCTAGTTTGGTGGCCATCGCTGCCTCCTGTGGGAGCCAGTTTCCTAGTTTTAACTGTGCTGTAGGAAGAAGTGCTTTTTCTTCGATCTGTCCTTAATCTTCCAACCGTCAGCTTCATTGGATGTCCACAAGTTCCTATATTATGAGATGGGGAGAAAAACTCTTCTCTATCCACTTTCTCCACGCCATGCATAATTTTATAAGCTATCCTCTTACTCGCCTTTTCTCTAAACTAAAAAATCCCAAACGCTAAAACCTTTCCTCATAGGGGAAGTTGTACCATCCCCTTGATCATCCTTTTCCGAACCTTTCCAACTGTACAATATCCTCTTTGAGGTGGGGCGACCAGAACTCCCCACAGTACTCTTGATAGATTTGTATAGTGGTATTATGATATTGGCAGCTTTTTATTTTCAGTTCTTTTCCTAATGATCCCTAGTATGGAATTTGCCTTTTTTTTTTTACAGCTGCCGCACACTGGGCCACCATCTTCATCAAGCTATCTACTACAGCACCAAGGATTCTTTCCTGGTCAATCACTACTAATGAGCATATATGTGAAATTAAGATTTGTTTTGGCCTGACATGCATAACTTCACACTTGTTTACATTGAATTGCATTTGCCATTTTACCACCCGTTCATTCAGTTTGGAGACGTACTTTTGGAGCTATTCAGCTTTTTCATTACTTTAGTATCATCACCAAACTTGACCATCTCACTGCTCATCCCTAACTCTGAACTGTTTATGAACAAGTTAAATCAGCACAGATCCCAATACAGATCCTTGGGGGATCCCATTTTCTAAATCTCTCCATTCGGAGAACCGTTCTGTTTATTCCTACTTTTGCTTCTTGCAACTTAACCAATACCTGATCCACAAGAGGACCTTTCCTATTATTCCTTTACTACTGAACGTACTCAGAAGTCTTTGGTGAGGTACTTTGAAGCTCTTTGAAAGTTCAAGTACACTATGCCTCCAGGAATCTCCCCTATCTATATGCTTGATGACATACTCCTTTGAGTATAGATTCAATAGATTCATGAGTCAGGACTTGCCCTTGCAGATGCCACGCTGGCTCTGCTTTAGTAGGTAAAGGTAAATGACCCCTGGACGATTGAGTCCAGTCCAAGGTGACTATGGGGTACGACGCTCATCTCGTTTTCAGGCTGAGGGAGCCAGTGTTTGTCTACAGACAGCTTTCCGGATCATGTGGTCAGCATGACTTAAATTGCTTCTGGCACAATGGGACACCGTGATGAGTGCCAGAGTGCATGGAAATGCCGTTTACCTTCCAGCTGCAGTAGTATCAGATGCTTGGTTATTTTATATTTAACAATACTTTCCACCAGTTTTCAGGGGGTGGATAATTAGGTAACGGGACTATAATTTCCAGGAAACACCCCCCCGTCCCCGCAAGAATTCTTTTAAAAATGAGTGTTACTTTGGCCACTTTCCAGTCCTACTCTCGGGGCCCAATATCACAACCCATAATGATTCTGAAGCAAATCAGCAACACCTGCTGCTTAATAAGATATGATACATTTCCACAAAGGAAGTTGCAACTTTTGGAGTGTGTGAAGAGAGGAGTTGTTGCAAACTACATCCTGTGTCTTACTCGCTAAAGAATCGTAGCTTCTGACCCGCAAGCAACCACATTTCACGTCTAGATTGTGCAAAATGATTCTCAGTCACTCATTATAAGTGGAATCCGCTTGTTTGCTTACGAAGTCTTGCTCTAATAGCCTAGCTTTATCCCAAATGTGCATTTTAAATGTGAAGTAAGTATAACTTACACTTTTCAGGAAACAACCGGTATTTCTGTGTCTTAATTGAATCGTGACTACCAACAAGTGTTTTAACACAGTTACAGTTAACTGCTCCTTCCTAAATTTCTCTTGTCTAAATAAAAGGTAAAGGGCTGACCATTAGGTCCAGTCGTGACCGACTCTGGGGTTGCGGCGCTCATCTCGCTTTATTGGCTGGTACAGCTTCCAGATCATGTGGCCAGCATGACTAAGCCGCTTCTGGCAGCGCACGGAAACACCGTTTACCTTCCTGCCGGAGCGGTACCTATTTATCTACTTGCACTTTGACATGCTTTCGAACTGCTAGGTGGGCAGGAGCAGGGACCGAGCAACGGGAGCTTACCCCGTTGCGGGGATTCGAACCGCCGACCTTCTGATCGGCAAGCCCTAGGCTCTGTGGTTTAACCCACAGTGCCACCCGCGTCCCTTCTTGTCTAAATACCTACATGCTAATTTAGACGGCAGCTCTTTTTAGACATTCACATTAACTGTGGGAGTGTCATGAGGATGAATACACAAGCTCTGCTTCCCCTTTGCCATTCCTGACACCTTTTGCTAGTTAGAGGATGAAGGTCTGAAGCAAGGGAGCTTCCTGTACTTGGGAGGCTCTGGAATATCAGGGTTTTTAAATATGCAGGGAACCTTCACGAATACAGGAAGCTCCCCACTTCAGATCTTCATCCTCGCAACTCATACAGGGCAATTGGGGGGAATGTAGAGCTAGTGCAAGTGTCTGCACTCGTCACAAGTTAACCCCTAATCAGAAGCCCTGAAAAGGGCTTATGTGCTTGTTGATCTGCAACACACTGTGGCGGGAAGGACTGAAAATAAAAAGGGCAAAGTTTGCTCAATGTATGAGCTTTACCCTTCTGTAAAATGATTTTGAGCGTTTCAGCTGCACTAACTATGCTGTAATCTTTGTTGCCATTAAGCTGATTATGCCTGCCCCAGGATTCCTCCAACTAATCCTGAAATATTGCAACTGGTAGCTTTTCATTTTAACACAATTAAAAAAAATCCATGCAGTTTGACTTCACTGGTCTTTTAAGAACTGACTGCACTATATTACAGGGATCACTTCATAAAATATTTGTTTTTGTTAATGCTTGAAGCTAGAATATAATAATGGACTTGTGCAGCAGAGGAAAAATCTCTTGATCCGTTAGTTACATACACTTTGTGGAATTTAGATAAAATGATACACTCTTTAGAAAAAAGAAGTACATACTGCATTGTTCTGATATTAATAACATTTTGGCCATATGTTGAAAGCAACAGATTCCTCTGTAGTTGAGTATCTCTAAAAATCTCTGCTAATGACCAGACATTTCACTTGCGTAATGTAAGGTAGCATGCCCTGCGCTACACTTTTTTAATATGCTTTTTTTGTAACAGAGTGTTTTGCAATTTTGCTTCTTCCTTATGACCTCACCTAAACTAAGAAGGAATTCTTGGCCATGCCTTCTGAGTCTGCCACATGCCCAATTAGGAAACCTGTTTTTGGGTTTTTGTGATTTTAGTTTCAGAACAAAGATTCTGTCTTGGGATTTGTCATTTTGAGACTTGTTGCTATAAATAAATGCATCCTTTTTTCATCAGCGGCTTGGTGTTTAAGGAAATGCAATACCTTAAATTAAAAGAGTACATTTACATCAGTGGAATCCGATTGTGACCATGTGGAAAAGGTGGGGAGTCACTTCAGGTCAGAAAAGTGAAAGCCTTTGTGTAGTCTCCACTTGCCTAATATATGGCACTGTTACAGCCTCGGGATAATCCCTTTAGATTACTCTGTGGCAGTGCTTAGTGGATGCTTATTTTGAGGTGGCTGCCTTGCCTCTAACCATTACAATGGGTTTGCAGTGCAGCTGCCTGTCGGCCAGAGTTGTAGCACTTGTGAGTGTTGGGACACCCCCCCCCAGCAGCCTTTTTAAAAATTATTTTTCACGTTACAGAAGCCTTAATCCCATGAGCTCACCTTTTAATAACAGGAAAGTGTATGCGCTCTCTTTGCCATGCTCATTGCCACTTGAGGGGTAACTCATTCCTGAGGAACATTCATAATGGAATTCAAGGCTGCTTTCCTGCCCCCCCTCCTCCTAAGGGTACTCACAGCTTGGTTTTTGCAGGTTGCTGTGAAGCATGCCATGTGGGTTCAAGGACACGCTCCCAGTTTAATGTGCACAGGCATGCTCCTGCTTGCGCTCTGATTGGCAAGGTTAACTCTGAGAGGCGCTGAGAGGCTGCAGCTTTTTAAACTGATTTGATTAGAACCACTACTTTATTCCCCTTCACTCCCCCTCCCCTAACCACTACCTCCTGATCCTTTTAACATTGGTCCAATAACCATTCACTCTGTCCCTCACCACCCCCTATCCTATTTTCATGCTGAATTTTGACATTTTATAAAATAGATTAAGAAGCTCTAGAGGAAGGATTTAGGCACTAATATATGTCTCCTGGGTGCATTGTTTTCTGAAACTGGCTGAAAGTGTGATTCCCTTTCCCTCATTTCCCTAGCAGTTTTCTGGTGCCACTGTGTCAGCACGCAGATTTTAGGGTGTATGGCGAACGGAGAGATGTATCCTGGTCTCCCATTTAAAAATATATCTTTTTGTGATTTAGACCTTTGCAAAAGATTAGATTTCGGTCGTGGCCACTATGTGCTTTACGTTTCTTCCGATAAAGCTGTGCAGTGTGTGGGCTCCTTTTAACAAATCTTTGACAACTCCTGTCATGACTTCCTCACTGACTGCTTGCTTTTGTAATGTTGTCATGTTCATGACAGCATTTGAGACTGAACGTGTTCACATTTCCCCCTTGGTTGTTCCCAAACGTATTCTTCATGCTGAGAGTTTTTTTTATTATTTAAAAAAACTTCATGCCTATCAACAAATCCTTAAGCTATACTTTTCCGGACACCTAAAATTTTGTTTATTTCGGTAATCTGACTTCTGAGGAGATATGTATAGGATTGCAATCTTATTAAAAAGAACGTCAAAAGGTGCAGAAATAGAGAAGCCGTCCTAATGACATCCATACTGTGGAATCCCTTTACTTTACCATTTGAATTTAATCTAAGCTGCTATTACTGAGTCTGTAGTATGTTGCTGCAGGAATTTGTCTCTTAAGTGTTGAGGACAGCTAAGCTTGCAAAACTACCTCTAGTTGAAGTAGCACAAACAGTGTAGTATAAACACAATCCCCTAACCAATTTATTAAATCGTGACATACTGCATTACTTAAGAGTTCTCAGGGAGAATTGAAGCCTTTCTGACTGGCTTCCGCATTGCGGGGAAATTTTTAGTGACATTTAAAAGGTTTCTCTTGTGCTTCTTTTTTAATGGGATATATATAAAAAGGCTTGTTTTAGGCCAGCAAATGGGACGACAATCCAATTTCCCCTGATTCCATCAAGACACTCTCAAAGCATTAGCTCGTGCAGTTAAAACAAAAACAAAAGCCCACATACCTGCTTGACCCTTTTGCACCTGATAGCTCAGAAAAGTGGCTTGATGTGTAGGTATTTATTCACTGCTATATATACCTATGCACTCAAGTACATTCGGAAGCGAAAATGAAGCTTAGTAAGAGTGTTTCCATTTACAGTATCATGCTGATTATATGAAAGAGATTGGGGAAGCTTTTGATCAAGGTGGGTAGTCCTTGTCTTTCCAGACTCCCCTTTCCCAGGAAAAAGCCAGGCTTGGGTTAGCAGAGAGTTGGATGGGGGTGAAAGCCAGCCCAGGAAGCTATTAGAGCAGCATTCACCAGCCGGTGCCCTCCAGCTGTATGACCATGTGGTTGGGGCTGATTTGAGTTGTAGCCCAAAACATATGGAGGGCACCAGGTTGGTTCAAGGAAGCTGCTGGGTCTCTGGGCCACATCTGAAGTTTTAGTGTGTAATTTCAATAAATGCATGTGCTTAAAGGTCAGTTGTGACCAAGACATAAACGTTAGCTGCCTTTTTGAATATGATTTACTGGCTTGTATATGCATCTCGGGGCGCAGGTGGCGCTGTGGGTTAAACCACAGAGCCTAGGACTTGCCGATCAGAAGGTCGGCGGTTCGAATCCCCACGACGGGGTGAGCTCCCGTTGCTCGGTCCCAGCTCCTGCCAACCTAGCAGTTCGATTGAAAGCACGTCAAGTGCAAGTAGATAAATAGGTACCGCTCCAGCGGGAAGGTAAACGGCGTTTCCGTGCGCTGCTCTGGTTTTACCGGAAGCGGCTTAGTCATGCTGGCCACATGACCTGGAAGCTGTACGCCGGCTCCCTCGGCCAATAAAGTGAGATGAGCGCCGCAACCCCAGAGTCGGCCACGACTGGACCTAATGGTCAGGGATCCCTTTACGTTTAGCCTCCCATCATGGAGAATCTCTCATAGGTCCAGTCCTGTGTCAGGCAGTGTGGGGCAGCCTGCTTTAAGGTGGCAGATTTGGCAATGTCATTAAAGGGCAGCAAATAGTAATGGTCATTAATCTTTTCCCATTATTGAGGGACATTTAAATTTTCTCCTAAAGGACACCAAAGTGCTGTGGCCTGTAACTGTTGTCTGTGGAGGCTGGTAGCCCATTTTTGCTTCAGCCATGTCCACCATGTTTCCTTCTTGCCCATTACAGCCTTAACAATAATGTACCATGTGCCACAGCAGTGATATCTAAGGCTTAGGGAGGAGGAACTTTACGCCAGAGCCCCCACAAGCCTTCACCAGTTATCCCCGTCACCAGGAAGAGCCAGGAGGTGCTGATTACCCATTGGTAGAGGATTAGAGGATGCTTCACCATCTAGAGCCCAGGGAGGGTTGTAGCTCAGCAATAGGAAACATGCTTTGCATGCACTAGGACTCAGGTTCAATCCCTACAACTCTTAAGTAGGGCTGGGAAGTTTCCCAGTCTGAAACTCTGGAGAGCAACTACCAGTCCTTGTACACAGTACTGAGCTAAATGGGTCAGTTGCCTGACTTGAACTGAGCTGCTTCCTTTGATGCTACCCAGACATACATAGTCACTACAGAACTTTCGGGTGAAAGACCTGGGGAACCTTACTCACTGCCTTTCCCCTCTTGTTACATACCTATTATTTATTTTGGAAATTTCTGGGCATTTAAAAATAGCTAAGTGGTATATAATTTTCAATAAAACATAACAAAAAAATCATGATATAGAAGCACTAAACATAAAAACACAAAACAGTAAAATACACAGCAGAGGTTCAAAGATACGGGGTGGGGGAATAAGCTTAGGGGGAAGGAAGCACACTGGTAAAAACATGTTTTCACAAGGTTCCTGAAACAGAATTTGGATTTTAGGTTATTAAGATTTTGCTAGATTTTTGAATCTTACACCGTGCCATGAGTTCTTAGGCACTTTATTAATAAAAATACATAGTGGCCACATTCAGATGTAACCATTCTTTCTTGCACTATTCTCTTTCTCTTTATTCCTCTGAGAGCAAAAAAAGGGCAGAGGAAGAGAATACAGATGGGAACTACCGTATTTTTCGCTCTATAACACGCACCCGACCATAACACGCACGTAGTTTTTAGAGGAGGAAAATCCGTAGGCATGCCACCCGTAGGCATTCCCTCCATAACACGCACAGACATTTCCCCTTACTTTCTAGGAGGAAAAAAGTGTGTGTTATGGTGCAAAAAATACGGTATCTTGTTTTCTGGATAGGTCACTTCCTGGTTCACACTGAGAAGCTCTTTTTTCAGTGTCCCCAGAGATGGAAATGAGGGCTGCCTATGGAAATCAGTACACAAATCTTAAGATTTTTGATGTCGCTGGAATTTGACACCAGCGTGTCCACCACCAGGTCCTCTCAGAAATCCAGAGAGGCCCAGGCCACTTCCAGTTATTAAAGCCCATAATAAAATAAAAAATGAACAAGACCTAAAAACACTTAGATTATAATACTTTACTATTTGAAGCACCATATTATTAATCTCTATTGCCACTCTGGGCCCCTTTTGTGAGGGGGGCTGAGAGATAAATTTTAGAAAATAAAAAAATAAATTTCAACACGCAACGTATCTGGAATGAACAAACAAAACCAGAATAATCCAGACCTTGTGCTATAACTCAGTAGCATTGGGCCTTTTGTGAAACCAGGTTAAGGATGGGTACTTGCACAGTTGTGCCCTGCTACTAGCAGACTGTAGGTTTTATAAATACATACAGAAATAATTAAAATCTAAGGGGTTTAGAAGGGGTAATCTCCTTTCAATAATCTCTGCCACAAAGCCTGTAAAGTCACTGCTGGCAGAGAGCCCAAATCGGACCGGCTGTTGGATATCAGGATAGCACGTGCAGCTCGGAGTCCGGAGAGATTAAGTGAAATCACTGCCCTGCTGGCAGATAGGAGTCTCTAGAATATGATCTTCACTGCCTAAGGTGAAACCCCATCTAGGACACCATTCTTGCACCAAAGAGCAGATCAACGTTCAGCTGATAGAAAGGGATTGGGAAGGAAGAGAGGAAACCATGCACTGAAAGGCAGTAAGGAATCCTGGAATGAATTCAGGTAGGCTCCTGCTGTATGAAATCGGACCTCTCCAGTTGTGAAAACAAATATAGCAAATTTTAAACATATCTTAATAAAGCTTCTTGAACCATGCCCCAGCTAGCCTAATTAAAACAAATTCAAATTAGAAAATACTATTAAAATGGGTGGCATGTTATTAAATATCCCATTCTACTACTGAATAAAACAGCCATCATTCACTACATTTATCTGATGGATGTCTGCCAGAGATGGCTTTGGAAGAAATCAGATTCATCGTACCTGTGATTTATCAGATTGTTCTGCGTGATTCCTTAAAAGATGGTGCTTTCTGTTTTGCCAACCTGCTGCTTTTGCAGACTCCAAAAAGGCTATTTAAGTTTGGCTCTTTAGGAAGATCTTTAGTGAATTACTATTTTTATTCTTGGCTTAGTAGTTACATCAGCACTTCCCATACTCATTATAGCTGAAGCACCTGTATATTCTGAACTAAAACTGGAAGTAAAATTCACTCCAAAGTGTACTTCAGAATGCGTCAGTTACTGTACCATTTCCTTTGTTCCTATTGGAATGTGGGAAAGCCTACCAGAGTAGCAACTCATGCGCAAAGGCAGCAAGTAGACGTACATAATTTACATACATAATTTAATTTGTATGATGCCTTTCCATAGTTCAAACCATGCTCAAGGCAGCATAAAACATAAAAAATACATACAAAAATTGCAAACTCTTGTCTTAATAATCATATCCTTCATGTTAATCCTATGCTTCCTCCATCCGTTGGGGATGTCCACTGTCAGCATAGAGGCAGGATATTAGATAGCCAATACTGTATCTCAGATTATCATGCCCATACTTGGTTTATTAAATTAATATATTTATAACCTGCCTTTCCCTCTAGTTGAGATGCAAGGCAGCTTACACCTTAAAAAAAAATCAATGATAAAATAAGGTAAAGGTAAAGGGACCCCTGACGATTAGGTCCAGTCGTGACCGACTCTGGGGTTGCGGCACTCATCTTGCTTTATTGGCCGAGGGAGCTGGCATACAGCTTCTGGGTCATGTGGGAAGCATGACTAAGCCGCTTCTGGCGAACCAGAGCAGCGCACGGAAACGCTGTTTACCTTCCCACCGGAGCAGTACCTATTTATCTACTTGCACTTTGACGTGCTTTTGTTTTTTTTTTAATATTTTATTAGGTTTTATCAATAGAAAAGTTTAGAAAAATACAAAAACGAAAAAGATACAAAATTACAAAATACAAAAATACAGACATTAAACACAAAAAAGAAGGGGAAAAAACACATATAAAAAAACCAAAAATTCGCTCTTTCTTAATTTCTCATCTTAGGTTAACTTATTTTCCTGACTTCCTCACGTCTCCCATTTTTGTATCCCTTTTCAGCAAATTCATATCCTATTAGTTTATCTATTATTAATCCAATCTTACATTTTACCTTGTTGCTAGAACCCCTGCAATTCATTTCAATGTCATCAGCATTCAAAAATTTTACAGTATTTCTGCAAATAGGTTTTAAATTTCCTCCAATCTTCTTCCACCAACTCTTCTCCCTGGTCTCGGATTCTGCCAGTCATTTCCGCCATCTCCATATAGTCTATTAGTTGCATCTGCCATTCTTCCAAGGTGGGTAGGTCTTGTGTCTTCCAATGCTTTGCGATGAGAATTCTTGCTGCTGTTGTAGCATACATAAAGAAAGTTCTATCCTTCTTTAACACCGATTGGCCAACTATGCCCAGGAGAAAGGCCTCTGGTTTCTTCGGGAAAGTATATTTAAATACCTTTTTCAGTTCATTATATATCATTTCCCAGAAAGCCTTGATCCTTGGGCACGTCCACCAAAGGTGGAAAAAAGTACCTTCAATTTCTTTACATTTCCAACATTTGTTATCGGGCAAATGGTATATTTTTGCAAGCTTGACTGGAGTCATGTACCACCTGTACATCATTTTCATAATATTCTCTCTTAGGGCATTACATGCCGTGAATTTAATCCTGGTGGTCCACAACTTCTCCCAGTCAGCAAACATAATATTATACCCTATATCTTGTGCCCATTTTATCATTGCAGATTTTACCGTTTCTTCCTCAGTATTCCATTTCAACAGCAGATTGTACATTCTTGAAAGTATCTTAGCATTGGGTTCTAACAATTCTGTTTCTAACTTTGATTTTTCCACCTGGAAACCAATTTTTTTATCCAAGTTATAAACCTCTCTTATTTGAAAGTAATGTAACCAGTCTCGCACCTTCTCTTTAAGTTTGTCATAACTCTGCAAATTCAATTTGTCATCTTCCTGTTCTAAAATTCCCCAATATTTTGACCATTTAGCCTCCATGTTGAGTTTTTTCAAAGCTTTCGCTTCCATAGGTGATAACCACCTTGGGGTTTTACTCTCCAGAAAATCTTTGTACCTTGTCCAGACATTAAACAGTGCTTTCCTGACAATATGGTTTTTAAATGCCTTATGTGCTTTTACCTTGCCATACCATAAATATGCATGCCACCCAAATATGTTATCATACCCTTCAAGATCCAAAACATCTGTATTCTCAAGAAGTAGCCATTCCTTCAGCCAGCAAAACGCTGCTGACTCATAATAAAGTTTTAAGTCTGGCAGGGCAAACCCCCCCCCTCTGTCTTTAACATCAGTCTTTGACGTGCTTTTGAACTGCTAGGTTGGCAGGAGCTGGGACCGAGCAACGGGTGCTCACCCCATTACGGGGATTCGAACCGCTGACCTTCTGATCCAGAGTGATAAAAACAAACTAGTTAAACTGGTCAAAAACTAGAAAATATTTTGATTGACTTGAGAGGTGTTGCTCATTCACCTACTGGGAAGATCAGTGACATTGGCGAGCGCAAGAGAAAAGGTCTTTTCGGTGGTGGTCCACAGCTGTGGCACTCCTTCCAAATGATTTACACCTTGTTCAGGCATTTAAGGGGAAGCCCCAAAGACCTTTTTCTTCACTGCTACCTTCAGTTAATGTTTTGAATGACTTAACCAGAGCAACTTTGTTTAGTAGTACAGTGATACCTCCTTTAGCGGACAGGATCATTTCCGGAGGCCCGGTCAGATCCCAAGGTTTCCACAACCTGAGGACCACTTCTGTGCATGCGCACACGGCGGTAGACCGCTTCTACGCATGTGTGCGTGGCGGTAGACTGCTTCTGTGCATGCAGCAAAACACTTCTGGGTTTGCTGCTTTCACAACCTGAAGTTTACGTTACCCGAGGGTAATGTAAGCTGACATGCTACGGTATATATATTCTTCTGATGTGCCCACATAGCCAATGTTTCTGTATCATTTATTTTGCTGTACATTGCTTTAGGAGGGCATGTCTAAAATATGCAACTTACAAAAAAGCTTTTCATTAAAATTAGGCAAATAGATACCCTGTGTGAGGACTCAGTGGCTAGACATTGCTCACAGCCAAGGGCTTAGCAATTGCCAAAAGGACAGTCAGGAATGTCTCCAGCACCCCTGCCAGACTGGCTAGCAAGCCCCACAGTGGTTGCCTTTCCCTGTAGGGTTTACTTGCTTGTGTAAGAAATTTACAGGTACAGTTCCACCAACTCAGTTGAACTGCAGATTACGACCTGTCCGAGCCTTTTGCACCCCTCTCCTCTTGACTCATCAAGCTCCCTCCCTAACCCAGCAACCTTTCCCTCAAACTCACCTCTTCCCAGTTTCAGTTTTGCTGTGAGAGACCACAGCCAAGGATAATTGATGAGGTACCCACCCGTTCCTACAGGTGGATAATTCTGTTGTGGCAGAGCATAATTACCCAGCTACAGAGCAGACTGATTGGAAAGAGGCAAGGCCAGAGCACTGACTCATGATGAGACCAGGTCTTTTAGTCTAACAGGAGCCTTTCTTCAATTTATATCTCACATTACCCTACTGTGCAGAGTTTGGAAATTACATAGTTAAGAGCAGATGCTGTGCTCTTTGTTTTATTTTTAAAGTAAACACATTCCCCTAACGAACTACTGGGGCTTAAATGAGGCCAATTTTCTCTCTCCGCACTTCATCCTCCCTGGTTTAATCACATAGGTCCTGGAAGTCAGTAAGCATCAGTTCACTTTGGACCATTTTGGATTTTAAAAAATGCATTTCCTTTTAATTGACAACTTTCGTGCTTTTACTCGTCAGGGAACCCTCTAGTATGCAGAAACCATTCCCTTGTTTTTGAGTGGCTTTGTTTCACTTCCAAATTGATAAGCATGAGAATACTCAAATTCAGTATTAAGGACAATTAAGTACTGCCAGGAAACTGAAAGATTGCAATGTATCCCTAGTTGCTGAGGGCTCTGTACCATTCACTTCTTTTACATGAAGCACAAAAGGGTTTGAGTAAAGCAAGAAGGGGGAGATGCTGAAAGGAAAACAAGTGACTGTTCTAAACAATAGCAGAGGTTTGAATAAAGCAGGGATGTGGAAACACTGAAGTTTTAACAAAAATATTTTAGCAAGGTGAAATAGTAGAGATGGATTCAATAGAGAAGTTAACCCCTAAAAGCTTACACAACAGAGCCTTTCCAAACTTTCCAAACAGTACTCAAACATTGCTTTAAACTGTTGCTCCCCCTTCAGTGTCATCCCCTGCTAACTCAACCCAAACTTCTGTTATTTTAAACCCCTGCTTTTCCCCTGTCACTGTTCTCTCTTCCCAATCCCATGCCTGTTGTGCAGTCTTCCTTCACTTTTGCTTCCCTACCCCACTCTGAATTCATGCCATTCCAGGGTTGTGTATTGAGCCAGTGTGGTGTAGTGGTTAAGAGTGGGGGACTCGTAATCTGGTGAACCGGGTTTGATTCCCTGCTCCTCCACATTCAGCTGCTGGGTGACCTTGGGCCAGTCACACTTCTTTGAAGTCTCTCAGCCTCACTCACCTCACAGAGTGTTTGTTGTGGGGGAGGAAGGGAAAGGAGAATGTTAGCCGCTTTGAGACTCCTTAGGGTAGTGATAAAGCGGGATATCAAATCCAAACTCCTCCTCCTAAATCCTCCAATGAAGGCTATGTGATGGCATTATTATATTTTTATCATATAGAGAGATAAGCTAGCTAGGGTGGCAAGCCTATACTCGCCTGAGTGTGTTACCCATTGAGCTCAATGGACTTATATCGGAAAAGGCACATAGTTTGCACTGCACACTCCTGCAGCTTTCAGCTTTTCTCTTGATTCACTGTCCTCCTGATTGTCTCCTTGATTATCCTATATCAAATCCTGTAAACTATTTATTTTAGACAGACACAAAGTAATAAATGCTTTCCATGTTTCTAATGTTACTCTTGATACACCCACCCACACCCACACCCCTTTCTATCTTTTTTTGAAGTTTCACATAACACCAGTCTTGAAAAACCTACATTGGCTCCCAGTACGTTTCCGAGCTGGTGTTGACCTTTAAAGTCCTGAAAGGCCTTGGCCCAGTATACCTGAAGGAGCGTCTCCACCCCATCATTCTGCCCGGACACTGAGGTCCAGTGCCGAGGGCCTTCTGGCAGTTCCCTCATTGTGAGAAACAAAGCTACAGGGAACCAGGCAGGGGGCCTTCTCGGTAGTGGCACCCGCCCTGTGGAATGCCCTCCCATCAGATGTCAAAGAGATAAACAACTACCTTACATTCAGAAGACATCTGAAGGCAGCCCTGTTCAGGGAAGTTTTCAATGTGTGACATTTTAGTGTATTTTTGGTCTTTGTTGGAAGCCACCCAGAGTGGGTGGGGAAACACAGCCAGATGCGTGGGGTACAAATAGTAAATTATTATTTGGGATGCTTTACTTGGACTGAGGAGACCTGGGCTCAGATCCCCTTTGGCCCATGAAGCTCACTGGGAGGGCATAGCTTAAACTACCACAGAGGGTGGTTGTGAGGATAAACAAGAATAACAACAGCTGGGTTTCTGAGAGCTACTTAAACTCATTCAAGGGGCTGTGCAGATGCTACAGTTCTTTCTAAGGACTTCCAGTGCCTATTTCTATTTAAGAAAAGCTTAAATATTACATCACCTGGGGGAAGCAAAAGCTCTAGTACATATAGTTAGCTGAACCATTGTTGAAATGAATATAATGTTATGTTTGAAAATACAGGTCTCCAGACCCGTACTGCGTTGAAAGGGTTAAGTTTCCAAGCTGTAGCAGCAGATTGTGTTTTCCTTCTATGATCTGGGCTGACAAGACATCAGTATTCTATTCATCTGTTGGGAATTAGGCTGTTAATCCAATCAATGACTCTTGAGTGAGCTGCGGCCTGCCTCCCCACTGGGGAACAATCGGATCAGACGGCAGATTGTTTAAGAGCACAACGCTGTCCCAGTGTCAGGTGGAATTCTTGAGCGTTCCCTGGTGAATTGGAGCTGGGGGAAACTGTCTCAGACCATTTATCCTGCTCTTTAAATAACCAGGTACCTGCCTCATCCATACTAAAGCGATAAGCAATTGGGGAAGGCAGAAGGGAGCCAGTGACTAAAATGCTGCAAAAGGGGCTGCAGGAAATGGAAGAGGGGCTTCAGATTTAAGGCTCCCTGTTCATTAAGCATGTTAAAGAAAGGGATTGCCTTGATGTCCTGAACAGATCTTGGTGGGCTTGGGGGTAAGAGGGGAGGGGCTGGCAGCGTTACACACTTTGGTTTCCATGAGCATTTCCTTTTGGAATTGGAAAGGCGAGATATAAATCTCGCAGGAAATAAACATTTGGTATAGCACAATTGTCATACAGCTTGGATCCTTTATGTTTTAGAGAACTTGGTGCTTTTGGGGGGGAGGGGGTGAATTATCAGCTTAGATTGCACCACATCAGGTGCCTGTTGATAAAATATTTGCATTTGGAATATTGCTTAAGAAGGGGCTAGCTAGTTGCTCATCTGTTGGATGTAGTTTGTATACGCTGATAGGTCCAAATATGTGAATTTAACCTCCCTGCACAGAAACAGGTTTAATTAGGACACACAGAGAACTCCTTTGAAGACACATTATGTTTTTCAACTGCTGAAGCCCTGCCAGCTATCTCTGTTTCAGACTACCTGGAAACCACTTCTGTGTTCTTCAGAAGAACAGCAGAGTTTAAGTGTAATAAATGAAGTACAATATAGGAACCCCTGCCATCTGGGCAGCCCACTTCTCTTTTCCCTTAGTCACATTTGTGCATTCCCCAATGAGTCCTCTGAATAAGTAGGCAGCTGAGGAGGCAAGGCTATGTAGATGAAGAAGACTGAATCTGCATAAAATCAGACAGCTGTTCTTGCTGGTTGCCAGGTGGCAAAGTCCAACAAGGGTGTATATGCACTTGGATCAAGTTGAAGAATCTCCTAATCTCCACCTACCTTTTGATTTTGTTTCCTCTGAGATTCCTGGCTCCCCCTCTGAACGTGGAGAGTCATGGATCTCCTTCCTTTTTATATGTGCCCCACTAGCTGTGTCTGTTGCCTAGTTCCCTTGATTTCTTTGCAAGTAAGGCTCTGCTTAGTGCCAAGGAAATAACTTCAGGCTGCTATATCTTGCTCCCCACCTCCTAGGTGTCCAGTATAAGGGAGCTGTCCACCATCTTCCTGACCAATTCTCTGCTTCCCTTATGACTGTCCTCTTTCTCTGCTCTGTTAACAAAACAAATCAACTTTCCTCCAGCACCAGCCTTTATAGCAGAGGCTCAGAAAGCCAGCAATGAAACACTAACATTTAAAAAAGGATCCGGGAAGCTACAAACGAATTAGCCTGCAGTATTTTCCTAGATAGAAGTCGTTAATCACCGATCTTTTAAAGTTCTGTGTCTATTTATTTATTTATTTATTTATTCAAAGCATTATACTCCACTTTTCACCAAGAGTGACTTTCTATAAAAATAGCACAGTCCTCACCCTCAGGCTTACCTTCTAAAAAAGACATGACACATAAGGAAAAAAGAGTGGGGAAAGGAGAATAAGCAAACTCAGACACTAAATTCTTAATATTATATTAATGCCTTAATATTATATTAATGTCTTTGGATGGAGGTGGGCTGTTCAGTTCAAAAACAAGCATTGGTGGCCCCTGAAAACTGCTGCTCATTGATCCTTGTGGTACAATGGGTCGCTGTGTCTGGTAACCCGAAGGTTGGTGGTTTGAGCCCAGCCAGGGTGGGCTGTGGGCAGGATCCCTGCATTGCAGAGGGTTGGACGAGATGACCCTCTGGGTCCCTTTTGACTCTACAATTCTACAATACTAGCCTTCCTGAAAGTGACTGCAATACAGCTGGAAATTGCTGATATAACAGGGTGGGGTCTAGCTGAAATCTGTTAATCATCATCATCTGTTGGCTTCTTGTCAATCCCATTGCATCATATAGGTTCACAGGTGCTCAGTTGATGCAGTCACCCCTGCAACAGATGGTCTTGCTACTCTTTGTCACAAGGCAGGAGGAACTGGTGACCTCTGTCAGTGGGGAGGAGGAGCCCAGCTGGTGAGAGTAGCAGTGAATGAAGATGGGAGTCCCACACTGGCTGTTGCTTCTTCTTTTCCTCAAGGACAGATGGAACAACAAATATGGATAAGACTGATCTGGTTAGATATTATATACATGGACTTTAAATAAGCCTTTGACATGTCCCTTATTAAAGTAAACTTGGGAGTCATGGGATAAGAAGGTAGCTCCTCTTAGGTATTAGTAGTAGTTTAAACAACTCCAAACAGAGCATAAGATTAAATTGACATTTCTCACAAAGCACGAGAGTAAGAACTAGGATCTTCCAAGGATCTGTATTAGGTGTTTGGTTTCTTCACAAATGATTGGAGTCAAGGTGAAGTAGTGAAATGATCAAGTTTGCTTCCGATCCTAAATTAATGTAGTTTTTGTGGAGGGAGTGTGCTTTCTCATTTTCTCTAATAGGACTCAAAGGGTGACTGTCGGAGAGGCTATGTCAGCTTCTTGCAGTCGACATGTAAGTTTCTTCACTGTTTGGTGCTATCACTGATGTCTAGCTCCCATATGAGACCATCCATTGCTTTGTATTTGGGTGTCATGACACTGAGTTCTCTGTATTTTAAACAAAGTATTCAGAAGTGGCGATCTGCAAAAGTATTTGGAGGCTGTGGTTAAAAACCAGAGAAGATTCCAGTGAATCTGGTAGGGAACAGCTGTACTGGGGGTGTGTGTGATTTGCCTGCCTGTGATTAATGAAGTCTCTGAGACTTTATCTGATCACATAAAGTGCCTGGCGGATTCCTGGATCCAGCACTGCCCTTCCACTGTAATAACTCCTCAGGGCAACTTGTTGCAAATGCATCCTTTCTTCCTGAATTAGTAAGAAGGTTTCTTCTCTAGTAAGACCTTTTTCTTACCTTATTTTTCCACCTATGATGGGACTGCCAACAAATGAGCAAAATACTCAGATATCCTATTCCAACTTCACTGCAGATTTGTTTGCTAAATCTATGGGACAATCAGCTGCAAGGGTTCAACTTTCAGGAGCTCTTGACGTGGATGCTGGTGCCCACCAGAACTTAACTTGCTCTAAATAGAAAAACCTTACAGGACTTGCAGCTTCCACCTTGGTATAAAAATGTGGCATTTAGCACAAGTTGAAAAGATAACTCATAAATTACGTGTTGCAAAATGCTCAGAGGATCCTAAAAAAACCTACAATGTTTGGTGAGATTTTATCATATGGACCGTACAACAAATATACACAGGACTCCTTATTCACAGTATAACATGAAATTTGAATCCTAATGGTCTTAAGTACTCAACCACAGAGCCTAGGGCTTGCTGATCAGAAGGTCGGCGATTCAAATCCCCGCATTGGGGTGAGCTCCAATTGCTAAGTCCCTGCTCCTGCCAACCTAGCAGTTCAAAAGCATGTCAAAGTGCAAGTAGATAAATAGATACTGCTCCGGTAGGAAGGTAAATGGCGTTTCCGTGCGCTGCTCTGGTTCATCAGAAGCAGCTTAGTCATGCTGGCCACATGACCCGGAAGCTGTCTGCGGACAAACACTGGCTCCCTCGGCCAGTAAAGCGAGATGAGTGCCGCAACCCCAGAGTCATTCGCAACTGGATTTAATGGTCAGGGGTCCCTTTACCTTTATCTTTGTTTGACTTGCTTCAATAAAAATTAAAGTTAAAGAAAGAAAGAAATACAGTGGTACTTCAGGATGCAAACGGGATCCGTTCCGGAACCCCGTTCACATCCAGAAGCAAACGTAACTAGTGACTGCATATCTGCGCACGTGCGCATCGCTTTTCGCCGCTATTGCGCATGTGCATGATGTCATTTTGAGCATCTGCACATGCACAAGCAGCGAAACCCGGAAGTCACGCAGAGGGGGAAGTATGTATAAAAATGCATGCATTGGTGAAAATTGTTTGCAAAATTGTGCATTTTATGAGAAATCCTCCCTTAAATTTGGATGAATTTTCATGGCAGCTTTTTTTACAAAGAAAAATCACAAACTGATACAGAAATGTGTTAGACCAGAGACTGGAACAATGAGAAACTAAACTTGACAGATTCATCTATCCCTAGAAGCCATGTTTGTTTGTTTGCTTGTGAGTTGCTGTTAATTTAATGTGATGTAAGGCAACAGAAGCTTCATATTGCCAGCCATCTTTAAAATGGATGACAGTTTGAGAGCTGATGTGAACAACTTATTGGATGAGCTTCCAAGATCGGTGTAATGCAAGAACTCGGCCTCAGTATGGACATAATGACTCCTAGTGTGAAGAAATGTGAAATATAAAATCATGATCAATTAACCATTTTCCCCATATTTCAGTTGTCCTTAGTTCTTGTTGATAGGTACAGCCCCAAATGAGCTACATTTAGGCAGTAATTCATGCTGGAACAGAGCAGAGTATAAATAACTGTGGCAAATATTCCCTCTTCTTGCTTAGTAACTCAAAATGAAACTTAATTATCTTGCTCAATTTCCAAGAAAAAAAGATCAAATGTTGTCACTCTGTTCCATTTGCTTATTTATAGGTGCATTTTTACAGTAGGACTGGAAATTTCCCGCAGTAGTTGCCCAGAGACAATTTATCAGGGCTACACATGGAAAACTGTGTTGCTGCACTATTCCACACTTTTTAAAACATAAAAAGCCCTAATGCGAACAACATCTTGCATTCCAAAAGTTTAGGGCAATTTAGGGATATTTATATAATCCATTTTGTGTAGTGGTACAGTACTAGCATGCATGAATCTGAAGAGCTTAGTTTTTGTGTGACTTGCTTTCTTGTGAGCCAATGAGCCTTTCAGGAAGGCCAGTAGAATTATGTAGGCGACAATCATGTTATTTCCTTTCAACTGAAGTGGTGACACTTACTTAGGGCACTCTTCTCCTAATGAGTTTTCATGCTGAAATTTCTGAAGATTAAGAATTAGATTTTCTCACTCTGGAGTTGAGCAAAGACTCTGTCCAGCACGCAGTAGATAGGTGCCCATTAGACACGGAATTTCGGGCAGTAAAATCCAAGGACGTAGCTCTCTGTAGGCAGTTGGAAATCCTTAATGGGCATTTCTGTAGCAGCCTCTTCAGCTTTGCTAGATTAAAATTTTGTTATGTGGAGAATTCATATGATTGCTAACACAGCACAAACTCTTTAGCTAGCATTCAGCTTCATGCGAACCCTTGATAGTAATCTTTTATTACTGTTCCGGATTCAGTGTTCTCTTAGAAAGTTGCTTCAATGCAGGAAAAGGGTGTCTGACCCAGCAGCCACAAGTGGCAACAATGCTAAATGGAGAAGCATGAAGGGGTCACTGCCATAGGCAGTACATAGGTATAGCACAAAAGAATGGGGCGGGGGGAGGCATTCACCTGAAGGGGCTCGTTCTTCACCACTGCTTGTGGTGTCTGCTGCTCTGCAGCAGCAGCTGATCAGCGGTTGATGCTAAAGACTCCTCTGGTTTAAGGGCCTTGGTCCTTGCCTGGTGGTGGAGGCTTTGCATACAGTCATACCTCGGGTTAAATACGCTTCGAGTTGAGAGCGTTCGAGTTGCGCTCTGCAGCAACCCGGAAGTAACAGAGCACATTACTTCCGGGTTTCGCCGCTTGCGCATGTGCAGACACTCAGAAGCGGCAAAAAGTGACGTGTGCGTGTGCAGACGTGCCTTGGCTAGATACGTTTACCTCTAGATGTGAACGGGGCTCCGGAACGGATCCCGTTCGTATCTAGAGGTACCACTATATTTGTTACAAAAGCCAAAGGGAACTTACCTTCTTCGATGTACAAAGCTAACCTTTCCAGTGAGCATATGGCCACAGGTGTAATAATTTTGGAATTTTATTCCCTTGCGTTTTTGCCATCGGCACTTACTATTTCTTATTTAGCAGGATTTATATACCCGTTAATCATCAAAACTTTTAAGCTGTTCACTTCAGGTTAATAGAATTGCATCTGTTTTATTGTATGTACTTTTCATACAATGGGAAATCGACCATAGTTCCTTCCATGATCTGTAGCGCTTTTATCCGGTATAAAATATAGTAACCAGATTTTTTGTGCTGAGTGGCAAGTTGCAGGGTGCCCAGCTGCCAGTCTGGTGTGATCCATATGATGCAAAGTCAAGTTCCAGCAAAGGCAGAACAGAGTCCAAAGATCAAGAGGTGAGGGAATAGCCAAAACTGGACAAGTCAGCTTCCAGAAAAGGTAGACTAGGATTCATAAGAACATAAGAAAAGTCTGCTGGATCAGGCCAGTGTCCCACCTATTCTAGCAACTTATCACAGCGACCAGCCAGGTGCCCATAGGAAACCTGCAAGCAGGATTTGAGCAGAAGAGCACTCTCCCCTCTTGTGGTTTCCAGCTAGTATTCAGAATCATTACTACCTCCCAACTGTGGAAGCTGAACATAGCCATCACAGCTAGAAGCCATCAATAGCTCTCTCCTCCTTGAATTTGTCTAATCCTCTTTTAAAGCAATCTAGGTCAGTGGCCATTAGTGCCTCCTGTAGGAGTGAGTTCCATAGTTTGACTGTACACTGTGTGAAGAAGGTACTTTCAAGAGCCTAAGACGGGTCTGCAACCCGCGGCTCCGGAGCCGTGTGTGGCTCTTTTACACCTTTGCCATGGCTCCGGGGCGGATACTAGCGAGGGGAGGAGGCGCATTGTGTGCCCCGACACTCCCCACTGTGGCGGGCGCTGTACTGGCTGTGACGTCGCATGGGGGCGGTGCGTGCGTTACGATCCTGTATATATAGCATTAAGGTAAGAAACAATATATGCAGTGTTATATTTGTTTTAAATGTCACAATGGTTTTGCGGCTCCCAGTTTTTTTTCCTTCGGAAACGGGTCCAAGTGGCTCTTTTTGTCTTAAAGGTTGCAGACCCCTGGCCTAAGACAACAGCATAGTGAAGGCTGAGATTTGAGGACTGCTGAAGTGGGGCACAGTAGGGGTCAGAAGTCAGAGCAAGTGCAAGAACAAGAGCTGTTTGACAGTGGAACGGACTCCCTGGGGAGGTGATGGACTCTCCTTCCTTGGAGGTTTTCAAGCAGAGGTTGGATGGCCATCTGTCAGGGATTCTTTAGCTCTTATTCCTGAATTACAGGGGATTGGACCAAATGACCCTCCCAAATCTACAGTTCTGTGGTTCTATGAAATTAGGCAGATGTCATAATCTGAGAGAAGAAAGGAGGGCCAAAGTATCAGAGTCTTCGGCCTCAAGATGAATTGTGCAGACAGAGGGATGGGCTTTGATACCAAGGGTTTATAGATCCTAATGAGGAGGGATAGGCCTGTGCGGACAGTGTTCAGGCAAGCTGGTACTGTAGTCTGGACCAGTGTTGTTCATCCTTGGGTCCCCAGATGTTGTTGGACTAGAGTGCCCATCATCTCTGACCATTGGGCTAAACTGGCTGGGAATTAACAGCACCTAGAGGGCCCCAGGTTGATCTAAATGGCACCCTTGATGCCAAAAGCTTAATTTGTCTGGCTAAGAAGGTGGTGGAAACAGAGCCGCATTGAGAGAAGAAAATAAAAATAAAAGCAATACTGAAAGTGCTGTTTTTATAGACATGTAAAGTCTTAGGAAAACCAAAATACCCAACACATTTTGGTGATTGATAATCATCCAATGGGGCTCAAGATTAAGGTTCAGAGTGCTTTGAGTTCAGAAGGACTTGCTTCCAGATAAGTATGTACCAGGTGGTGACCATTTCGTCCCTGGCCCCCCACGCATGTCCATGGAGTATGCATATGCTCTGCCCTGTTCCACCCTCTTCTGGGTCCAAAAGGACCTGTGTGTCATTGATCGCTTGTCAATTGGACGTACCTAAAATGGCTGCTGCCTGTATAGGATTGAAGCCTAAGACTATTACTGTTCATAAATGTGTCTTCCAACTCCTCTTTGAGGCTTTGCCTCTTGTTTTGCTTCATTCAGGCCTGTAAGTGAACCAAGTTCGGATGGTGAGGAGGTTGTTTCAAGACCCATGTCAATGTAGGGTCTCACAGCCCAGCACCTTGCAACCTATTCTATGAATGTTGAGCTTGAGGCTGTGGTTCAAAGATCTATTAAGAGTTTTAGCACCGGTGGGTCAGTGGGTATCAAGTGCCAAGTTGCAGGGAACCCTGCTGTCTGTTTGGGGTGGGGGGCTGAAGCAAGAACCTGGTGTGAGGCCTTGGGTTCAGCTCTACCACACAGGTTTCAATTACTCTTTAGCCAAGGAGGAGGCAGGGGCTCTTTAACAGCCAATGTGTAAGAACATGGGAGAGCAAAAAGTTATCCTAGTCCCCACAAAAGTTGGGGCTACTCCAGCTATAGTACTGCATCATCTGTGTTGCTTGTGTCACTTGAGTTTAAGCAGATCTGTTTGTCACTATCACCCATGTTGAAAAGATAAGGATTCAGCTAAAATCATCTCTACTGTTCATTTTAGCTGCAGATTTTGTATCTCATTAAACGAATTACACACAGGAATGTAAGTCAAGTGGCACTTTGTTTTGTTTTTTATATTTTATACCCTGTTGTTCAATCAGGAAAAGAATGCACAGGACAGTTTACAGAGACAGTCAAAACCTATAAGCAATAAAGTCTATAAAAAGATAAGCAGTAACAATAAAGCATGCCAGCATGAATATGTTCTTTTAAGGGCCTGCAATAATAAAAAGATGTTGGTGCCAAAAAGAGAACAGACTTTGTGCCAGGTGAGTCTCTCTGGGGGAAGAGTTCCAAAGATGGGATGCCTCCATTGGAAAAAGTCTAATCCAGGCTTCTTCAACCTCGGCTCTCCAGATGTTTTCGGCCTACAACTCCCATGATCCCTAGCTAGCAGGACCAGTGGTCAGGGATGCTGGGAATTGTAGTCTCAAAAACATCTGGAGGGCTGAGGTTGAGGAAGCCTGGTCTAATCTCTTGAGCCTTGGGGGATTACCATTAATATGCAGGCAGGCCCTTGTGGGAAAAGGTGATCCATAAGGGACTTGGGTCCCAAAATGTTTAGGGCTTCAAAGGTTAAAACCAGCACTCACAGACAGGGAGCCAGTGAAGCTGTTCTAAATCTGACATGTAGATGTTCACTGTACAAGAACATCATGCCTTTCTTTTAAAATGCATATGTGTGGATAAAACTAAATCTGGTTCTCTCTTTCCCCCCCAGGATGATGAAGGCCAAACAGCATTGCATTACGGTAAGCAGTGAGTGAGCATGTTTGCCTATTAACCTACATTATCTGGAAGAGTGAATAAATGATACCCAAGACAGCTACATGTAACAGAAGTAAAGGCCTTCTTAGCAACTTGTAATAAGTTGTTCAAACCAGGAAACATTGCTTTCCAAGCTAAGACTCTTAACTTTGTCTCCTTCAAGCCTGCTACAATATCTGTGCCAAAGTGAATAATAATATTGCATGAATGAGGGAAATGGCTTCAAATACCATAGGTCTTTTGTTTTTTAATGACCATTGATGGATCTTTTGGTAACTTAAACTTTACTCAGTCAGTCTAAAATAGAATCATAGAGTTAGAAGGAATCTTTGAGGACAACTATTCTAACCCGCTGCTCAATGCAGGATTTGTAGTTCAGGATGCAACAATAGCACCCCTGTCATATGGCTGTACTGCTTCTGTTTAAACACCTCCAGCTAAGGAGAGCCTACCCATCTCCCAAGCCAATCTGTTCTTCTGTTGAACAGCTCTTACCATTAAGAGGTTTTTCCTGAATCTTTAGCCAAAATCCACTTCCCTTCAGTTTCCACCCATTGTTCTAGACTTTCCCACTAAGACAACAGAGGGAAAGCCTACCTCATCTTCTGCATGACAGCCCTTCAGATATATGAAGACTGCTGCCATGTCCCCCCTGAAGCTTCTCCAGGCAAAACATATCCAGCTCTTCCAATGATTTGTCATAGGACTTGGTTTCTAGACCCTTTGCCATTCTGGTCACCCTCCTCTGGTCCTTTCCAGATAAATCAGCCTCGTGAATAAGTCTGCAAAATTACTAGCAAAATTACTACATGTGAAAAGGATCTAGGAGTCTTGGTTGACCACAAACTTGACATGAGCCAACAGTGTGACGCGGCAGCTAAAAAAGCCAATGCAATTCTGGGCTGCATCAATAGGAGTATAGCATCTAGATCAAGGGAAGTAATAGTGTCACTGTATTCTGCTCTGGTCAGACCTCACCTGGAGTACTGTGTCCAGTTCTGGGCACCACAATTCAAGAAGGACACTGACAAACTGGAACGTGTCCAGAGGAGGGCAACCAAAATGGTCAAAGGCCTGGAAACGATGCCTTATGAGGAACGGCTAAGGGAGCTGGGCATGTTTAGCCTGGAGAAGAGGAGGTTAAGGGGTGATATGATAGCCATGTTCAAATATATAAAAGGATGTCACATAGAGGAGGGAGAAAGGTTGTTTTCTGCTGCTCCAGAGAAGCGGACACGGAGCAATGGATCCAAATTACAAGAAAGAAGATTCCACCTAAACATTAGGAAGAACTTCCTGACAGTAAGAGCTGTTTGACAGTGGAATTTGCTGCCAAGGAGTGTGGTGGAGTCTCCTACTTTGGAGGTCTTTAAGCAGAGGCTTGACAACCATATGTCAGGAGTGCTCTGATGGTGTTTCCTGCTTGGCAGGGGGTTGGACTCGATGGCCCTTGGGGTCTCTTCCAACTCTATGATTCTATGATTCTAGCCTACAAAATGTTTTACTAGCCTGCTGTGAACTGGCAAAGGAGTAGCAGACAGTTTCATCCCTCTGCAGCAGTTCACTCTGTTTCTCTGTTGGGTCCAGAGGAGAAGGCTTCCGTTGTGAGTGCTTAAATACAAGGTTGTGTAAAGGTATTATCAGGAAAGATAGGTCAAAATAAGATACAGCATTCTGTTGACTTGAATATTCATCTAATGCTTCTCATTAGTTAGGTTTTAATTTTGTAATAGAATCCAGACAGCTGAAGACTTATGAGGGTATGTGCAAATATATGTGTAATAACGTTCCACCCCGGGAAACAAAACCATATTCTCCCCTCCAAATAAGGTAGTAACAGGGAGCGGGATGTTGTTAGATTGACCAGGCCTGTTTTCACTGAATTCCATTATGCACAGTTTTATTATTCAGAAACATTTTATAGTGAAAAAAGTGTATTCCAAGAATTCAGGGGAGTCTTCTGTTGTTTGAGACAGATTTCTTGTATTTCCTTTTATTGTCCTTTTAGTATAATAAAGTCTGATGCGGCTAATACACCCAAGGGGTGTCTGTTGTTTAACAGCAAGGAACAATGTTGGGTTCTTACCGTTTGAGTTCACTGCCTGTATCCTTGTATCCTTTTTTTCTTTGTTACCACCTCCAATAGCACTAATCAAACATTACTTGAAGCCTGACAATATTTTGTTTGTTCAATTAATCATTGTGACTTGCTCAGGCCTGCGCTCTCCTGAAAAATCCTTATTTATTTATTCATTCCTTGGACTGCATAATAAAGTCATTCGTTGTAACCAAGACTTGATTGTAGACACAAACCTCTTGTCTATGGGCATCCTTCCCCCCTCCTTTGCTGCAGCTGTACAACAAACCAAGTAGTTAGCAAAATCCCTTTACAGTAAGGATGGTGAAATAGAATCTGAGTTTATCTATCTTTGGATGAGGATGTTTGGCCTGACAGCTGTCCTTGCCTCAGCAGCTCTTGTGATTACAGAAAGTGTCAAGCTGCATCCTTAGATGGGTTATAAATCCTGGTTTGTTCTGATTAAACACGGGTCAGAGCCATTCGGAGGTTAAATGAAGGACAGCTCTCCAGTATGTTACCCTCAAATGGTCTGCCTAAAGGGACCCACCCCCTTCCGTCCAATATCTTCTGGTTATTGGTGCCCCTGTCACTGAATGGTCAGCGCTAGCACTGTGTCTTTGAAAAGGCTAGGATGTGTGTGGTCTCCCTCATGAATGGCTTGCTAGCCTTAAATTCCCTCTTTAAGACCTTCTTTCCCCCCCTCCCCGCCGCTTCCCCCCATGCACACACTTGTTTCCCTCAGGGAATGCTCAAACGATTGGCTCTGTGCCTCCCAGAGGAAATCAAGGTTTCTCCTTGGACTTGAAGTCACCTGACTGTAGCGTGGGCTGGCTCTCTGTATCCTCCCGGGTTCTTTCTTCCTCGTTGAAACACCATCTGCTCTGCTCTTTTTGCGCTGTTGCAGGGCAGTGGGAGGGGATGCTGGAGTGAAAATAAATAATAAAAGGAGAAATCCATCATGAAAACCCTGAGGATTAATGGACTTGGAAGGCAAACTGTGCTGAATGAAAATTCATCTTCACCTGTGCCTATGTCAGGGCTGCCTCCCTGGTGCTTGATAAATAGACGTTCCCAGGATGCGCTGTAAATCCAACAGCTGTTCTAATCTCCAGGGGAAATTTTGCACTCTTTAGAGGTGGGCTTGAGGCCCTCTTGGGTTTCCCGGTGCAGTGGCAACACATTGCCTCACTTTGGGCCCCTCCTCAGAAATGCCAAATATCTGTCTACACGGCACCTCCATTTGTAAAGGATCCCTTTTGCCATTGTTGTAGAAGCAAGGAGGCTATTTTCAAGTAGTGCTGCAGCTGCCCCCACTTTACTTACTATGGAGGCTCCTGTTGAAAGATGGTGACATTTGGAGGCTGGATTAATGTCTGGCTTTCTTTGTTTTGGTTTGTTTGGAAATACAATTGAGATAACTACCCTGCCACTACTTAACGCTTGCTCATTTTGGGCTGTCAACTGGTTAAAATGGCATTGATTAAAATAAACGAAATGTTAACACAATTTTAATATACGTTAATTTATACAATTCTGAAAGAAACTATATAAAATGTCACTCATTGTTAGAACAAAATTCAATCTTTTAATATTTTCCCTTTTATGGTAACCCTGGAACCAAAAGAGCTGAAAAAAGAGCTATTAACTTGTAGCCATGCTGATTTAAAAAATTCCCTTGCTGATTAATCAATGAAGGCTGCAGTCTTCTGCCATTTTACTTGGAGTAAGGCCCCTTGAACACAGTGGGAGGGGGTTCCAAGTAAACATGTCAAGGATTGAGTTGTGCATCTTTAAGGTTGTACCTGCCTCTTTCTATGGGCTGATCCCAACCATAATTAATTTTGTCAGCTGTAAAGGTTCCTACTACCACCGAGATCTATTTATCGCCAATATAGTAATTCTAATATGCCGTGCAATCTCTCCAATCTCTTCCCTCCTTGCCACAATCCTATGAAGTAGGTCACTTTTACTTACATTTTCATAAATCTACAACTGCAGTGTTTAGAGAATAATTTGCACAAGGTCACCAGTTATGCCTGTGGAAGAATGGAGGATTGAATCCAAATCAGAATCAAAGTGCGCTATCAATTGGGCCACCTTGCGTGCTCTGCCTTTTCATGTGAAGTAGGTTCTTGTGTTTTTCAAACCTTTTTTGAAAGCGCACAGATTTCTAAGGGCCCCTCACTATGAGAAATGACATCTTGGATCGTTCTTGAAGCCACCTGAGAATTCCTCCAAGCATTTAATAACACCCTTGAGTTCTCATCTCTTCCTAGAACTCCCAACACATGGAAATTTGTCAGTATTCCGCTAAGCATAGCATGGTGTTCACAAAAGCGTGGTTCAGACTTCAGATTGCAAGATCTCTAGAGCTATTGGGCCTGGACCATTGTTCTTGTTCAGAGTTCCTTCCATTACAGCCTTTCCAGGAGATTGATTTCCAAGCAACTTCACCAATTTGTTGCCCAGCGCAGGACATTCTTAGCATGTAACATTGATTCTGGCACAACTGCACTAGCTACCAAATTGTTTGCTGGCTCAATTCAATGTGTTGGTTCAAAGAGCCTTATGTGGCTCAGGACCCAAGAACCACTTCTCCCCACGTGAACCAACCTAGACCCTGTGATCATCGTCTGAGGCCCTTCTTCATCTGCTATCCTTCCATGGGAGGTTTAGGGGGTAGTAACATAAGACCTTGCCTTTTTGGTGCTGACAACCCACTTGTGGAGTGCTCTCCCCAGGGAAGCATGCCTTATTTTTAGGCACCAGGCAGAAAACCTTTGGCTCTACTCAAGCGTTTGGCCCTTAATTTGAAGAATAGCATTGTGGATTCTTTTAGTGTGGTGGGATCAGTAAGCCCTGATTTGTTTTAACCGTTCAGCTGCTTCTACTGGAGATGAGTAATACTGCATCTCCTGAAAAAGACCCAGAACGGTCTGTTTGCGGGCAGGGGTATAATATTGGTCCCTTCCCTGGTTTTGAGCTGTTCAGCAGCTGATAAATCTATACTATGTAAAGCACATTTAAACTACCCTACACCCAACATAGGGACGCGGGTGGCGCTGTGGGTTAAACCACAGAGCCTAGGACTTGCAAATCAGAAGGTCGGCGGTTCAAATCCCCGCGACGGGGTGAGCTCCCGTTGCTTGGTCCCTGCTCCTGCCAACCTAGCAGTTCAAAAGCACGTCAAAGTGCAAGTAGATAAATAGGTTCCGCTCCGGTGGGAAGGTAAAGGGCGTTTCCGTGCGCTGCTCTGGTTCACCAGAAGCAGCTTAGTCATGCTGGCCACATGACCTGGAAGCTGTACGCCGGCTCCCTCGGCCAATAAAGCGAGATGAGCGCTGCAGCCCCAGAGTCGGCCACGACTGGGCCTAATGGTCAGGGGTCCCTTTACCTTTACACCCAACATATGGGGTTAAAAACAGCCTCTGGCAGGGAGGAGCTTAACCAGCCTAGTTCTACACCTGGTTAGCTTTTTCTTCCAGAAGTGGAACAAAGATCTCCCACCCTCTTCTGCCTTATATTGTACCACCAGGTAATGAGGAAGTTTCCTAGCTTCTCAGAAAATGTCCTGTAGATGGATTGCTTCCCTGTTGCCAGGGCAGTAGGACTACACAGTTCATCCTGTCACTCCCTCGCTAGTTCTGAGGAAAGGCACAGCTTCTTGTGGGTCATCTGTGTATTCCTGTCTCACAGGGGCAATTTTGTTTTGCCGCCCAAGGTGGTGGGTAGGTGGATGAGTTGGGGAAGCCATCTGGGTTGTCTTCACATGGGGAATGGGGGCACAGTCCTAGGCACAAGGCTAACACAAGCCTTGGCTTGCAAGATCCTGGAGTATTTGGTTTGAGAGCTTTTTGCCAGATGTGGTTAGCAGCTCCAGCCCAGACAGATAAATGATTTTGTGCCTAGCATAAGCTCCTAAAATGCTAAAATTGTTCTTTAAATAACCTCCAAATGTGCCGCTGTCCTATTTTAATTAAACCTTTGCTTCCTCTCCCCCCCTGTGTCAGCTGAGGAAGGCAACAAAACATTCAAGATACTTTCTAATTACTACACCTAATTGCAAAAAGAAGTACACCACTAATGTGCTGATTTGAAATATAATTAAAAACAGTAATTAGTGTTCAACAGAGAGGCTTCTTGAAGGTTTAGCTCCCACTGGAAATTTCAGTTACAAAGTTGCTTTCGGGTAAATCTTCCAGCCAAAGCCATCGTGCTTTCAGGCTAAGCAAAGGCTTCCTCTCCAGTGTGAGTGAGAGTGGGCCTATAGTGTTACATTAGTCTGGTGTGCAATTCATAATTCTATCCAGTATGAGCTACGATACACAAACCTATTGTACAACATTTCACTTAATATTCCAGGCTCTAATTCATTTCAGTCTTCCTGTCTTTTCTCCAGGACTACAGGCAAATTCTGATTTGTAATATTTTTTGCATCTCATCTCTTTGGCAATTGGAAGCTTCTTTAGCGTGGTACTTCCTACTTCTCTATTTTAAGGAAGGAGAGAATAGAATCATATTAATCACCTCTACAGGAAAAGTGCTGTTGAAATTTCATTCCAGTTTCTTTGTGAAGAAATCAGTGCTCATCTACTGCTCAAATTCAACTAAAGATCAATGCAGAGCCAGTTTTTACATAGCAGTGGCCTGGTTGGAGTTTTACCCTCTCATCCCATGTCCTTCCAATAATGCTAGCACAGGGAAATTTGCATGGGAGATACTTACAGTGCCTCGGATCACAAGATAAGTTAACATAGAGTGCCCTTGCAATCCTCTGCCTAAAGCCTTTCAGAGAGGAGACAAGAGGCCTCAAACAATCTAGGGTGGGGTGCAGGGGCTACTGTCAAGAAGAGACAGAAACTTTCCTTCAGTGGGCTCCCTTAAATTAGATCTTAGGACCCAAACCCAATACATGGCCATTCTACATGGTTCCTAAGGCGCCCCTTAACCCTACAGAGAGACTTTGTGGGGGCACAGTGGGGAAGGATGGAATGGGCATCTTTACTTCTGTGAACTTCCTTAAGTTGACTTAGCCACAATGACTTGGATTCTAAGATATTTTTCATGCCAGTTTGCCTTATATCAATCATTATTTCAGTTGTCCAGTTTAGTTTTCAAAGCTGCTCACCCGCATTCAATCCCCAGCCAAAGGCAGATGCTGAAAAACAGGAGGTTGCCATGAGAGTAAAATTATCTATGCTTCAATCGGTAGGTTTCGGCCAAGTGGTCTCCCTTCCTGCTTCATTCACCTCGTGTCCCCTGTAAATCAGGCAGACATGTCCCAAAAATGGGCAGAAGAAGACTATTAGATGCATCACATCAGCTGCTGCAGTCAGCCTTCTGTTCCACAAGCTATGAAGCCACTAATGGAGGGATACTCATGGGACATGGCCTTTGCCATCAGAGTTATGGATGCTAGGTGGTTCCACGAACCTTTATGAATCCAGAAAAAGTAGCAGTTTTGTCTGTAGCCAGAAGTATTATGTGGCATATTTGCAAACAACTCAGAAACCATTCAGAGTCAAAAGGCATCTGCTGTGAGGGGGGGGGGCACACACTGCTTTACTACCTCTTTTGGAAGGCCTTGATCTTCTCTTAGCCACTTCTTCCTAAGGCTTCAGGTCATGAGTTGTGGGTGATGGCAGCATTGAGACATTATGCGCCACAATTGCCACTGTGCCTGCAAAAGATGTCCCCCCTATGCCTAGAAATTTTTCACACCCTGAAATGTCTTACCTGCAATTTGTCTTTTTATAAGGGTGAGCCTTAAAAAAAATGTGTTAATGGTCTGGTAAAATAATTCCATTTTTTAGATTGCTCAAAAGTCAGGAAATGTCAGAGTCAAGGTTGGTCTCATGTTTCCTCTGAAAGGTTACGATTTAAATTTAATATCCTGCATCTCTTCCATCCTCCACCTCTTTCGTTTCAGCAAGCTATGTTTTCCTGGCTACCTGTGAAGTAATTTTGCTGTAATATCTATAGTTAATAGCAGAGATGCCATAGTGTTCTCCAAGATTGAGCTCTGTTAGTTGGTTTTTTTCATGTTCCAAGATTCAGACTTTTATCCCATTCCTTTCTAGTAATAAATCAAGATCCAAGTAATCATTCCTTACTAACTACTGTCAAAACTGTGACCTGACATACATTTTAAGAAACTGAAATAGTGGTTCTTAGGCATGTCGATAGAATGTGGAATATCAATCTTCAGCAGAGTTTTCTCTGCTTTGCCAACTTCGCTTTCCATTTGGCTTTAAAACTCTTTGCTTCTGCAATTCTGAAACACACCACTCATCAAATGTTCTGTTAGCCACTTAAAAGTAACCTGTGTTTTTTCTGTCCTTTCCTCTCTAGCTTCCACCTGTGAGTTTTCTGACATTGTGAAACTGCTCCTGGAGTCTGGAGCTGACCCTACCCTTCGGGACACAGAGGGCTACTTGCCTGAGGAGGTCACGGACTGTAAAGTGATCACCTCCATGCTGCAGGAGCACACGGCTGGCAAAGCTTGATCGAAAGGCCAAGGAAGTGCAGGTAGCCCCAGCCCAGGGCTCTCAAAATGGACGAAAAGCTGCAATAAAATCATCCTATGTCCACATAATCAATATGCATGATGTATGGAGACTGGAATCTGCGGAGCAAAGAAGCTTATTTCTGGGAGCAGAAAACAGAGCAATGCAATATTGCACTGAACAACACAGGCCTGCGTATCTGTGTTGCCTTGCCTGCCTGGCACAACACAGCCCCAGCCATAGGTTGTGACCTGTCATTTGCTTGGCAGACCCCTGTTTTTGTAGCCCCAAATGAAAAAAGAACAGATCTACTCTGCTTCTGGTGGCCGCCAAGCATGGCTGATGGGATCTTTCCTCTCTGATAGGTCACAAGCGTTGTGCGCTTTGTGCAGCCCAAGGCTCAGTTTGCACGAAGCAGAGTTTCATCATGAATCTTGAGGTTAACTTAAGGGAGCAACTATATTATGAATGCAATCCTGTATGTGCCCACTCAGGAGCAAGCCTCCTCTGTGGGATTTGTTTTCCCAAGTAAATATGGACAGGATTGAATTGCAAGACTATCTGCTCTTTTCCAAAATGCAAGTTACTAGTAAGAAGGGAAAGTCTAGCTGATGGGCAAGGGGTGGGGAGAAATGAGCATCTTTACAAAGCTGATCTTCCCATGACAGATTTCACTTTTTAGTCCTGTATCACTACTGCTACTTCCTTGAATTGGGTAATGGAAGCAATGGAGTTATCTAAGATGTGAGAATTGAGGGTTTTCCTATTGGCTCCTGAAGATCAAAAAGGCAAAACATGGAGACTGAGCTACTGCTATGAGACTGAGAGCTGATGGGAGTGTCCTTTGTGTGTGTCTCTGTAAAATACTGTCTTGCACGATAAAAGATGTCAAAGAATTGTTTCTGAATTGCTCTTTTTCTTCCTTTCCCGTGAAATCAATTGCACAAACAGCAGCATGACTTTGTGTTGAACATTCTGGAATGTTACTTTGGATGTTTTTAATTGTTCTGTCGTGATCACCTCATGTTCTAGAGTTACTGAAAGAGAACTGACGGAGCTATTTAAAAAACTGTGAAGACTGAAGCATCTTTGAAAGGCAGTATGAAATCAAATATTAAATGATTGTGAATCCAGAAAGAGAGGAAGAAAAGTATTACTGATTTGCAGCTTGCAGTTTATAGTACTAGAACAGTTTGAGGAGTTGACATGGTAGAAACTTCTCTGCCGAAAGAAAATCAGAAGAGAGGAAAGCTTTTCTCTGGCATGCAAAGTGAGTAAGTATGCTGGTAACTTTGTAGTATCCACCAGTGTCCACTGGCTGACTGAATATGCACAAGAAATAAATAACATTGCAAGAATTTCATCCTTTAGGACTGATAGGAGTGTTCAGCTATGCCCTTATTCTCTGTCACTGTACAAGTAAGTTACAGGTCCATTGTACTTCTTCACTGCTGCAGTGTCTACACTGAAAATATTTTAGTATTTGTGTAGATGCTACCGGAAATGGTTGATGTAGACGAGGTTGAAAAGCTTTAAAGAGCATAAATCAGAGAAGATGAAATGTATGTATAATGTAGTATATAGTATACATATATAATAATGTATATGTAGTATAGTGGTGGACACCTATATTATTCCTAATTTCATCTTTCATAGTGGAATGGTAGTGGCTCTGTCTTTGTGCCTGCCTCTTGCCATTGCTCAGGTTACCTTTGCCTGTTGCTGCCTGTCCGAAGATGACTGGGCAAGCTCATTTTCCATCTTGTTTGCTAAGGGGTTTCCTCCCCACTCGGCACCCACCCCTATGGTGTGCATTTTAAACCACATTTTTATTATTACTTTGCAAGGTTGTACAGTTGTCTGAAAAACATGCACAAATAAGAGTGATGGACACATAACAATCTGTCAGAACAGACTAGGCTTTTCTCAGAACAGGGCATGTTTATCACCTATATTTGCATACCGCCATCTTTATGGCAGACAAACTCTTAGTTGAATTCACAGTCCCATGTTAAATCTCTTCTCCCACACCAAAAAAATGTTTGGGCTGTTCTTCATCCCATGGAGACTAGATCCAAAGATATGTTTGCTGGAATCATTGTGCAGCTACGGTATTGTGACAGCTACATTTTGGTGCATGGAGAAGGGCATGAAAAGTATGGTCACTGCTGCACGGTTGGCAACTACTCCCTCTCTCTGCCAAATTCATGAAATCAGTCATCAGTTTTGGAATTGTGCTGTGGAGAAGCTGGCAAACACTGAAGAGCATAACAATCACCTTTCTGTGGTCCCTTGGCACCACAGAAGCAGCCACTTTGCCCAGTAGCTAGGATTTATTTATTCTTTCGTGCTGAAGGTTATCCTTTCTGGCATTTTTATATTTTCAAGGGAAGTTCTCTCTGATGGACATCTTGTGTACTAAAAAGCTCTCTCAAAATAACACATGCTTGCTGCGTGCCCAGATGCAAAGTGGCAAGCTGCAGCGCCCACACCTTTCACAAAGTACATTTGCAGAGCTCAGAGCTTAGGCCTGAATATGTTTATAGCACTTTAGGACTGTTTGTGAAGTTGGAGCCCTTCCAAAAAAGAAGGAAAAAATCGAGAAGGCATATATTATTGTTTATAATCTGCTTTATTCAGCCAAACCTTTTCCCAAACAGCCCCCTGGATTGCTGTTTAAATCCTCTGGTGCCTTTAACTACCGATACTGAAAATGGTTAATGCATATTCAAACTAAGCCTGGCATCTACTCCAGGAAATCACTTTAATTGAGAAGCATTAAATGTTAAAATGATTAAAATACATAAAGCCAACATGGTGTATATGAAGAGCCCAGATCCGCAGCTTCAGAGTGTTCCTTGGCCCAGTATCTCTGAAGTATGAGCTTCAAATGATGATACAGTTTAGAATTCCCTGAAAAGAAAATTGGTCCGTTTTCTTGACTCACAGAACTGGATGTCTAGCAAGTAGCTCTCTAACTAGAATGGAAGCAAACACTTTGAGAGTCACCGGGGAAGGTTTGATGACTTGATGCTTAATTCTGCTTCTGCTTCTGTAGGATTATGTGTCTTTGTTGTGTGTGTGTGTGTGTGAGAGAGAGAGAGAGGGGGGGGGGTTCCCACCCTGTATGAGTTCAGGGTGGGAGAAAACCTGTACTCTGATTCTCTGAAGATTCCATGGCCAGATCACATACTGCCAAGAGCACAAGTGATGAACAAAAAATGTGGGAAGAAATTCCACATTAGAGCCCAAATAAAATTTAGTAATAGTGACAGCTGTGGTAAAATGTGCATCACTATATGAGGATCATCACCACCAACAACAAAACAAAACTGCCTGCCTCTGAGAATAGAAAAACATCATGCTTCTCTCTTTTTAAAATGGTTGTATGGACTGGTATGATTCAGCCAGTTGCTGCATGGTGATAACTGTATCTCTGGTGATAAACCTGAACCTATGTACTTTGGGCATCTGAAAATAAGTATCTGATCTCTGCCAACCCTCATAATGTAATAGATTTTATCACTTATCTGTGTTTCAACAGAAGGAAGTCTTGATTGAAATTAAACACAGAAGCTAATTAGTCAGTTGATTAGTCTGTTGAAAGTCAGCTGGCCCCATTAAGCTAGCTAGCTAGCTCCAGATTGTGTTTTCTGAGATTGGAACCAAATATATGTCCTTGTAGAGGATGTGAAAGTGGGTGTTTGGGGGAATAAATAATCTGTAGAACGGGGATGATGAATCTGTGGCCCTCTAAATGTTCAAAGAATCATAGAATTGCAAAGTTGGAAGGGTCATCTAGTGCAATCCAGGAATCTCAGCTAAAGCTTCCATGACAGATGGCCATCCAATCTCTGCTTAAAAACCTCCAAGGAAGGAGAGCCCACAGCCTCTCGAGGGAAACCATTCCACTGTCTAACAGCTCTTACTTCTGTGTCCTTTGGAGGATGGAAGTTGTAGTCATAATGCAAATACCTTGGGCTGCTTAACTTCACACTCTTTTCCTTCATCCATGTAAGGCTACAGATCCATCCCTCATTGCATAGCTGTCTGAGTTGTATATGGGCATGATGGGATGGGTGAACGCAAACAATTCGCAAGTTCTTGTAACCAGTTGATAAGCTGGTTATTTATCTATATCATCCTGTAAAAAGAAATAAGAGCTTCACTGTGCCCTAGATTTCTACTAAGATACAGGTTGGCTGCTAGCGGGTGAATTTAAGCCAAGTGGTGCTAAGTGCTGGTCTCTGTCTAAAACCTTTTCAGTTGTGTGGTGAATGTGATATATTTAAAAGATCCTTGGAGAAAGTATGTCGGTGCTGTAAGCAAAGTTTTTGTTGCTCTAATTTAAACTATTGATACAACACAGAAAAAGGCACTTGAATCCTAAAGAACTTTTCATATTTATTTTACATAGAACTTTCTTTTTTTACATACAACTCATGCCAGCACACATGAGGCATATACGAAGAAACTTGCCAGGTTTTGTTTTGTGTTTTTTTCCAGAGACACATGGCAATAAATAGGTTTCTTTAGACTTCGCTTCAGAACTGTACAAAATGTATAACCGCAGGGAGCTGTCCGTGGTGGGATAGAGCAAACTGGGAGGGAGGTGTAAGGAATGCATCAGCCTTGCTCTTGTCATTTTTCTTGCTTGAAACTGTATTCAAAAACAAAAAGTGGACAGCTTCATTTTTACCGAGTCCAAAATGCTGAGTTTGTTCTTGGTCTTTTCCCTCCTTTAAGGAGTTCTGTGCTTGCATGTCTACACAGAGAAGCTATTGGATGGAATGCCTGATGAGCTCGTGACACCACTATGCACACAGTCTGTGTGTTCTGCTCTTCAGGTACAAAAGATGCCTTCTTATTCCACATCACTAGCTAGAAGTCACCCATGTGCTTTAGGAAAGCATTGTGTTTACCAAGCAATGTGAATATGCTAATCCTGACCTCTGCTTTTGCATTATTTGCTTCCTTGTTGCGGTTAGGAGCAAATCCTTTTTGTTTTTGTTTTTAAAGACAACAACCAAACCCAAGTGAAATAGACAACATGCCAGTGGTGTGCTTTTTCTTTTTTAGCTTCGGCCATGGCCAAAGCCCTGCAGCAACAGGTCATAACATACAACATGTTCACACTAAACTCTGAGCACTGTTTCCGAGTCCTGAAATGCAGTGCTCTTAACAGGAAGATGGATTTCCTTCCCACAAATATACCAGCCATAGCTGCGTTAGAGTGCAGGTGAAAGCTAAAGTCATAGAAGAGGAGTTCTGGTCAAAAACACTGAGACCTTATACAGGGCTGGAATATTGCAAAGGCAGGTAAAATGTTATGCTAAGCTCTTCAGGAATTAAGGAGACATGGATGGCAAAGAACATGCAGTAATCAATTTGCATGATTCTCTCTACATCTGAACAATTTCAGGCAGATGTTCTTAAATCCTCCAGAAAATGTCAAACTTTATTAGACACTTCATGGCAAAGCGTTTATAACTTATGCTTAATCAAGTTAATAAAACTGGGATGCAAACTGATCGTCTAAATAAAAGTTTCAAGAGCAAACATTTCCCCCATTTGATGTTGTCAGATCGATAAATTGTCATACACATGCGATTGTTGCAGAAAAGTAGCTATGTTGATACCTTAGCAGTGGTGTTCTGGGTGTGGCAGCAATGTATACAGATGCCCTTTTGCATCCAGTAGAGTTTATAAGTCCATTCTACCCCTCTATTACACTTGAGCTTTGATTGAGTGGGGGCGTATATATAATTTCTATTGAACTTTGAAAGAAAGATGTAATAGAGATAAAGAATCCAGCCAAAGGGCAGAGCACCATCTGCATGCATGCAGATTTTTGTTAATTCAGCCTTGATGCACACAATTCCTTACTGACTTTACTGGAGTTGGTAACCAGGAATTGAAAATGAAGTACACAGAAGCAAATCAGTATTAATGTTCATCATTCTCACAAACTTGATAGCCTGCCTATTCTTTGCTGCATCAAATTCCTCATTAAAGATTTGATAACACATTGTAAACCACAATATACCTGTGCCATATGGAAGCTAAGAATTTTAAAGGGATCTTGGCTGGGCAGCAGTAGGATGCAAAGTTTGTTCCGGGTTTTCTTTGTGGTCTCTCAGTTTGCTGCCGTTTCTGTATCATTGCATCTTGAACAAAACATTTGTCAAATTATTTTTAGCACTGTCCTCACACTTGTAATTTTCACTTGTGAATAGTTCATGACGTATTTAAAGGTATCCTCCACAACATACTCCTAGTTAAATTCATGTCTCGTACAACATAGAGGTTTTTCTGCTGTTCTTCCCAAGCTTATTTTTGCCTCAATGTATGTTTTGTTGTTTGTTTTTGTTCCCAAATGGGCAAAGGCAACCCATCATTACGGATTTATTTTTTGTTTTTAGGCTAAAGGAATTGTGAAGACTGAAGAGGGTGAAATGGTACAATCCTTGACAGTGTAAAGCAGACTTCCTCAGCCTTGGCCCTCCAGATGTTTTTGGCCTACAACTCCCATGATCCCTAGCTAGCAGGACCAGTGGTCAGGGATGATGGGAATTGTAGTCTCAAAACATCTGGAGGTTGAGGAAACCCGTTTTAGATGAACTAGTATTTTAGACATGTAAAGCATGCAATAATGCCATATAGGCAATGAGAATGATGGGGGGGGGGGGATGGCATAATTGATTTCAGTCAGAGGCTTGCTTTTCACTTATAGGGAACTATGGCACTTGAGCACATGTGTATCTCTCACTGACACCACAAGGGCTTGAAGGTGCTTAAGTTTTGGCATCAGCATGCCATGTGTTACTCATTGTTTATAAAGAGAGAGAGAAAATGCCCCAACGCCTACAATATTCACACACACGTGATCTAAACGTTGCCACATTTCCTTTTGTCATGGTTCTAACAAAGCCTGATGCATGAATCCCTTGCAAGCACCTTCTAGAGATTTCTCTTGTGTTCAGAGTAATTGGCTCCACATACATGAACATGTGCAAGCATATACCTGCATGCTGACAGACTTGAATAGGATGAATGTTTGCAACGGGGGGGGGGGGGGTTAAAGTTAAAATTAACCCCCCTTGCAAAAAAACACACCCTTTTTGTACCTATTTTAAGTTCTGCAGTCTGTGACTCCAATATGGATAAAACAGCTTGATTTCAGCAGAGTGTGGGGCTGATACTGGAATAATTGCTTTCTCACTTGAACTGAAATAGAAAATCTATTCAGTAATGAAGCTGAATTAGTCTTGATATTATAAAGGGTCATGGTAACAAATGACATAGAAATAGTTTACAGTTACAGTATCTTAAAGGAAGATACTGAAAATGTCCATATATTGTCAGAAACGTGACTGAGATTGTTTAGCGGTGGCACAGTGGACTTAGGCTTGGTCATTTGTACCTTCAGTCTGATCCTCATTGGGTTGCGTGGTCTTATTGTCTGTTTTTACCACTAATAAATGTATTGGGGGTAAATCAAATACTGACTCAAGGGAAATGTTTCTAAATTTTGATTGAAAATGAGACAGTGTGCTGGTCAGGAGAGATGTGGAGCTCATTCTACATGAGATCGGTAGTCATCTTTCACATGGTGTACAATGCTTGGCAAAACTGAACACGTTTTTTTTAAAAAGCAGGACACACAAGCCCAAATTATTACCAGCTCCATAAAACAGAAAGCAGTCTTCGCTTTCCCCCACAAAATCTTGTAGGGGCAACATTTTCCACAGTGGAGGCAGAATTCCAATTAAATGCTTTTTTAAAAAAAGGAGCAGTGAATATTAATCTGGAGACTTTCAACAGATACATTACGGGGTCTTTTTTCATTAGATTGTTTTGATTATGGAATGGCAGCTATGGAAGTCAGCAGAAACCCCTTGCCTAATTCAGTTCTGTTTCTATTTTTCGCAATAGCATGTTGAAATAAAAACTTTACATATGCACTTTCCCCCTTAACAGCTATAATCTCTCCAAGGGAGAAATGTACATACGTCCACACAGTTAAAGGCAGCATGTATTTGGGTCGAGAAGCTGCTATTTAGCCTTTAGCATTTTACTGTGTCTTGTCCCATTCTCGTGTGATTTCAAAATAGGCCCCCAAACCCCACCAGAGCAAGTGAAAGCTTCTTTTTAGGCTTTGACTGTGTGATAGCTCAGTCAGTAGAGCATGAGACTCATAATCTCCAGAGTTGTGGGTTTGAGTCTCACGTTGGCCAAAAATAATCCTGCATTTCCTGGGGTTGGACTAGATGACCCTTGTGGTCTCTTCCAACTCTACAATTCTATGGGTTGTAGTCATTCCTAATATTTCAGTGGGTCTACTCAGGGTATGACATATTTGGCTACCACCCTATTGGTTCAGGGACAGAATATTGAGAGTTTGCACGTGTAAGACTGGTACACTTGTGTGTGTAACCTCATTGGCAATCGTTGTGCTTGAGGTGTTAAAACTGATCTACCTGACTGCTCATTCACAAAAAAGTAATCACATATTGAACACCTATGCATGGGCCAGTTCTCAGCTTCTCGTTACACTCATGTGACCTTGCTCCTTTTACTCAGTGAATATAGCAAGTTATTGTCTGGAAATGCAAGGAAAGACATAGTTCTTCCCTGAGCTATGTCTGCAAACAGTAACCAATTTATAGAAGACACCGTTAAGAGAAGCATTCTGTGATTCTCAAATAATTGAGGTGGGTTATAAGACTATAGTAGTTCTAAGAGCAATGGACTACTGAGGTATGAGAGGCAGGCTTGGAATGTGTATGAGTCTCTAAGAAAGTTCAAATTGTTCACAGAACTGCTTCAGTGGAAAGTTAAACAACTCTGATCTCAGATAGTCTATGAAACCCTCTTGCCACATCTGGTTTCTGGCTAATGTCTTCCACCATATGATTGTCATGTTATTTTTCTTTCTCGGTCTTTTCTTCCCACCCTGGAAAGCAGGGGTGGGGATCCCATGCACTCCAGAGATGGTTGTTGGACAGCTCCCATTCCTAGCACTGGCTCTTCTGGCTGGGGCTGATAAACACCATAAGTAGAGGGCCACAGGTTTCCTACCCCTGCTATGAAGCTTTCTTTGGCGGGTGAATTCTGAACAGCTTTAAATCTTCTAAAGGTTTGTGTCCTCGAAAACCAGTAGCAGCATAGCAATGGCAATAAAAATGTGCCATTTAGCATGGTGCCATATTATAACATGTACTGAAATAATGAGACAGCATAGGACTTTGCACTAGATTATGGGCATTGTCAAATTCTTTGTAATCCAATTTCCTATAAACTAAGACCCCTTTTTTTCATTTCTGATCAGACGAAATATGCCTTGTGCTTGACTTGTATGCAGATTGCAGCCTTGGAGTAGTGGAGTTAAAGGCCTACAGCGGACTTTTTGCCCATGCTGGACCCTTGCATGCTCACATAGTTGATGCGGACTACAAGTCCAGTAAAATTGTGCATTGTGGAGAGATATTTTGTTGTTGTTCTTTTCATGAAAGGGAAAGTGTCCCAAGGTAAAAGGTACTGCTCTTGCAGTGGTTATAACCAGTGATCCCAGCAAGTCAAGAAAATAACTGCTGTAATCTCCCCGTGACCCACCTGTGATGTAGGTTTTTCTAGCCTATGCAAAATCAGTTTTTTCCTCTCAGCTCCTCTGCAGCACGTTGTCCAATTGATCACAATGGTACCTACTCTCCCCTAGCCGAAAACAGGACAGGCCTGGCTTGGTGGCTGGGAAGGGTTTGAAATGTAGGAGATAAAATTGTATCTGCCTTGTTTTGGGTACTGTGCCTTGCCAGTTGGTACAGAGGCTGGGAAAAGAGAGGAAAAGGCAGCAACATCCCCTGTGATGCTGCAAACTGCAAATGCTTAAAAGCTGCAATGTAGGTAGGAAGTAAAACCACCTGTGGCTGCCCCACCATTTATCCTGCATAAGGCAAAGATATACCGAAACAGCCAAGTAAATGTGAAGCTGCAGGACTGGGGGAGGAAGAAAATACAGAAGGGGCGGGGAAGGGGGGAATTGCAATCTCCCAATAACTTTCCATCCCTTCAGCAGTCAAGTCTGGATTTAGCAATATTGCATTTCCATTGGTTGGCTAGAGGTGAGCAAATGAGGACAGTGGCCGTGCCACATGTGAGCTGATGTGGAGCTGCCAAAGGCCAAGATGTTTAGTCATTTCAACATGTGCTAGTGTTGCACTCAACAGCAGAGCTCTATGGAAAGAGTCAACTCTTATTTACTACAGCTGGCACCCCTAAAGTCATACAAATACTATACACACCAATGTGCTCTGTTCAGGAGCAGTGCCTCCTATGTCCCACTCTTTCAGACAGAAAGCAAATATATATCTTAATACCATGTTTTCTTTCAGCTCTACAGGAAACAAATAGTGGATTCCCATTCTAAAATAATGGAAATGTTCTCGGAATGGCACGCCTGTGATCCTTGAAGTCTGATTGCCGTCCCTCAGTGGGTGTTTGTTTGTTTTTTTAGTATGCTTTCAGGCCCCAGAGAGCAAGTGGGGGTATGGCAAAATTGAAGGGATCGCAAAATTTTAAAAAGGAGGATGATCCATTTCATCAAGCCAAGAGGCAGGGCTTGTTGGAAAGTCTGGATAACCAACGCTGCTTCCAGTAGAAATATCAGAGGTTGCGCCTCCAGCCATAGCTCTGAGTGTCTGACTCACCCCCTGCCCTCCATGTGCCATTATTCCTAAATTATTGTCCATTGTGTAATCCAGGCCATTTAGCAACGGAGTGTGTGATGGAAGGGATGATATGGAAGCGGGAGACTGTGGGATTCCGTAGGGGCTTCCATCCCTCAAGTCCTGATACGATTGTCCAGTCCCATCCATTGAGAAAGTACCGTTCATTAGCTGTCCACTAGCCACCTCACCAGCATTGTTATAAATTCTGTTGTTGTGGCCAAGCTCCGAGAGGATTTGGTCTTCTGTAAACAAAGCAAGGAAAACAGCATTTTAAGCGCAGCAGTAATAATAAGGGTCACTGCATACATTTGCCATGAAAGGAAGAAAGAAGAATACTGGTAATCTATCCAATTCCAGTCCCATCCAAGACAGCCAACCGTTCTTAAGTCCATTGATGCCCATGGATTTAAGCTAGCCTTGTATCTAACCACCTGTCTGGTAGCTGTAGGCGACAGAGAATTGTAAAAAAGTTACTAGCCTGGCAGGGGAGGGACCTTCCCGGGGACAGCATAGAAACCCACCGGCATGGCAGAACTGTCTCCTCTTCAGCACCCAGCAGACTAGTAAATGTTGCCACAGGCTAGTAACTTTTGTGACCTTATTTTCAGGGCTTATTCAAGCACACTTCTGCCGCATCATGGCTTAAGTATATTTTCCATCGCTGAAACAGGATCAACCCCATCCCAACTGGCTGTAGACCTACATTAACTGATTTCCCTTTCTTCTTCTTGTGGCAGTTATGAAGTTCTGCCAATCCAAAGACTGAGAAGCTTCATACATGCTCCAGTGCCCACTTCTGGAAAAGACTAACCAAAGCAGTGCAGGTGATGAAAGACTGACATGTTTTAAATGCTCTGACAAACAGTAGTTCTGAAATTCTCAGGGATATTTACATTGCAAAATTCATCAGTGTCATTGAAAGGTCTATACTGGCATCAAAAGCCAAACTGTAACAAAAAAGCCCTATTGTACCTGTGTGGGAAATGGTTGTTGTTGTTTTTTAAAAAATACATTTACTATTTTGACTTATTTTTAAACCACCATTTCTTTCTCACATCTCATTATTATTTGACTACTTGGTTCATCTCTCATCAACTTATTTCTGGTCACTTGCTGATTCAGCACATATCTTTGTGTATTTAAGGGCATTAGTCAGCCAAACATAAAGTTTCAGTGTTTCAGTGGCAGAGTTAAGCCTAGGCTAAGCACACACACACCCCGACATTGTCATCAGTGGGACTTACAGGGGCTTAGTTTTTCAGCTGGTGCTTGTTTCTAAGTTTCTACCTTTTCATCAGCCACAACTGAACAGACCCATCTTGTGGCATCACTGTTTTAATGAGGGTGCACAGCACCACATAAAAAATGCACACAGAACACCACACAAAACTTTCAGTGGTATCTAACGTTTCACAAGCAGACTTATGGGAAATGCACACTTCCAGATCTGTTCCAAAGGGTCCCCAACCCTCTGGAGGAGATTTGCGGGGAGGAAGAGGAAGGTGAAGTCCCATTAATGCCAGCTGAAGGCCATTCCGTGCGCACACAGAGACACCTTTCTACACATTTAAAAGGAAAGAAAAATTCCAAACCTTAAAACAGGGAGAAGGTTTAATTAAATTGGATCTGGCTTTAGTAAAGGCAATCAAGTTTATATGGAGTTGCACATCTGTGAATATCTCTTTACTCTGCCAGATTTTATACAGCAAAGTTCAATTTGTGTGTACCAAGAAATAAGTCCCATTCAATTCATTGGGGTTTACTCCCAGGTAACAGTATAAGATTCCAGTCTTCAAATGCTACCGGGCAAGGTTCCAGATTCTCATGGCAATGCACAAAGCAACGTGGGTCCCTGATATCTTCAGGACTCTTATATCCTGGCTCAATCACTGAGATCATCTGGAAAAGCGCTGCTTGTTACGTTTAAGAGACCTGAGGCATTTAGGCAGTCTCAAGCTGTGGAACACTTTCCCAGTAGAGATGAAACAGCAAGCCTCCTTGTTGACTTTCAAGCCCTTTTAATGCCAACAGGCCTTTGCAGCTGCTACTTATTTATCATTAGGATTAGCCTGCCTCTTTAATTACTAACTGTATGGTTTGAATGGTGCTTTTATGAATTATTGTTGTATACCACCCTCGGATTTTATGATAATGGCAGTATGGAAACGCTTTTATAATAAGAGGGTAAAAATATGTGTTACTTGGTTCGTTGGTCTGGCTCTTCTTTTTTCCTCTTTTTATTATTGGTTACATTTCTTGTTGTTGATGGTTATTTTGTATATTTAAAAAAATCATCTTTAGCCTTAAATACCTTAAACACGCTTGAAGCAGGTAATTCAGGCTGCAATTCTCAACATACCCTCGGCCTAGCTCAGGGCCCTACAAGTGCAAAAGTAGGTTTCTAAATGGACTGTGCAGGCAGCTTCCTCACTGATCCAATAGTTTGGGGTTGAATGGGCAGAGCCATTTCAAGACTGCAGTTTTGCAGTGAAGCACTGATTCAGTCCTCCACTATACCACCCAACTGCTGCTTGGCAGGATTTTAAACTGTGGACTGGAGCAACTCAATAACTTATTTTATTTATTTAAGTCCATTTTTAAACAGCTTAATTTTAGGGGGAGGACATTTAAGCAGCATACAAGAAAACTCAAATGTATAATAAATTTACAATCTGTACAATCGAAATGCCTATGGAATTTAGCTTATGAGGAGGCTGTAAATTAGCTTTCCAAACAGTTGCCTTCTGAGCAAATGTTTGTGCATTCGTAAGAGAGGGAAGCATGTTTTGTTCCCAACCTTGTTTTGGCTAATGATTTTGAATCCTGTTAAGAACACAGGTGTTTTTAAATTGAGAAGAATCCCTGTGAAAAGCTAATGAGAAGTGTTATCTCATGGGATTATCAGCACAGAAATGTTTGGGGTGGGAGAGTCACATGCTGCCCATTCAATCCTGAACAGGAGCACTCCACACGGCGCCATTTTGCAGGTCCCACTGCCACATGTAGGGCCTTCTCTGCCTTGCAACTCCCACTAGTAATTCTCTCTAGGTACTGGACTTTATATCTGTTTGATACAAAAAATCCAGTGGTGATACCAGAGGCTCCAAGTTTACTCACCAAAATTGGAAATACCCAGCCATTCTCCAGTCAGTCAAAGACTATGCATATAGCAAACTGGTTGTTTTGGGTGGGGGGTGAGGGAATTGTCACAAAAACAAACAGCAAATTCAACTTCCATCGGAGAACTTCATTATAACAAACAATTCAGAGGTTCAATTTGTCGTTTGGCAGCTTGCACACAGTGAGGGCATGAAAGCAAAGGTTGGATTTGCTGCCCTCTCCGCTGCATGTAGAATGTTGCATTTGGACTGGGGCATATGCCTAGATAGGCATACCTCCCACGCAACCCATTCCTTTGGGTGGCCAGTGTGCAGTGCTTCTCTATGGGAGATTCTATATCGAAGAGGGGAAATCCCAAGCCTCCTTCATGCCACTGCTTTTGTAGCTAACATAGACTAAAACAAGTGTGGGGAACCTCAGGACTGGTGTCTGACTGCAGTCCTCCAGGACTCGCGTTGGCTCTGCTCTGTGCTTCCCTCCAGGCAATTTTGTCTGGGTATATACTGTCCTTGAAATCAATAATGCCTCTTACGTAAACAGATGGAAGCGTTTATAAGTAGAGAAACCCTATGGCAGCCTTTCTCAACCTGTGGGTCCCCAGATGTTGTTGAACTACAACTCCCATCACCCCTAGCTAGCAAGGCCAGAGCTCGGGGATGATGGGAGTTGTAGTCCAACAACATCTGGGGACCCACAGGTTGAGAACCGCTGCCCTATGGCTTGCTTTTTTCTCTTGCCCTGCCCACCACCAGCACGCAGAAGGTTGCCCTCAGTCTGAAAAAAGTTCTCCATCCCTGAGCAAGGGCAACTTCAAGCACAAGCATATGAACCTGTAGCTCAATCTGCCTTGTAGAGCAAGTTTGTGTTGTCCTGTGGACGATAGCCCTAAGCCTTCCCCCAGTCTCTGCTCTCCCCCATGCCTACCTCTGAAGCTCAGCTCACTATCACTAACCCCACAGTCCTCTGCAGAGCTCTCCTTTTCATGTTTGCTGCCTCCTCGATTCCTCTTAACGCTCTTGTAGAACTGGCCCCAGCGGTGACGCCCAGCATCTTTCTTCAGACGTTTCTCTTTGGCTCTTCTGTTTTGAAACCAGACCTGGAGCCGTAGAAGATAAAGGAGGGAAAAGACAAGCATTGGTGGTGGCTTGAGAGTCCATCCAAGTAGAGAACTCTAGTGTGGTTCAGTGGACAGAGAGCAGCAATTTGATCCCCTGCATCTGAATTCAAGCCCTAATTCTGCCTTAGATACGTCAAAATTTATTTTGTTATTTGTAGCACTTCTACCCTAAAGCCAAAGAAAAAGCTCCCAGAGTTGCATACTAACTACAGAAAGATGGAGAGGACGAACAAAATGAAAATGGTGTAAGAGGGAGGAAGAAGCAAGCAAACTCAGACACAAGTTCTTAGTTCCATGGTCGTCTGGTGTGGTGACCAATAGGTGGAAAAGTTCAGAAGAGTTAGCTGATCTCTCCATTATGCTGCAGTCAGGTGCAATGGCTGCTGGAGGGAGAGGAGCCTAGCTTCTTGCAGCATAGCTGTAAGTGGCCATGCATCAGTTTTCTTCCCTCTGTTACAGCCTCGATTATGTGACTTTCTCAGCTTCAATTTCTGCATTCCAAAAATAATATCTGCATTGGGATAATATTTATTTCACAAGTTTATATACAGTTGTTTTTCTTTTGTAATAAAACCTCCAGGTGGTTTGCAAAAAAAGAGTAAAAAGATAAAATAGTTCCCCAATGTAAATTATTGCCATTATTAATGACATTGTAGCAACTCCCCCCCCCCAAAAAAAATTCCCAAGGCAGATTCATATCTGGGGTTATTGTTTCTGTGTATTACTCTGTACTTTTGTGCTTTTGTGTTGTGATCCTTGAAGGGCATAAAAGAAATTTCATAGATAAATAACATTCCTGCCAAACCAGACGATCCACAGTGCAGTGTGGCACAAACAGAGGCAGCTCCTAGTTTACCTGAAGAGGAGCTCTGTGACAATACAAGCCTTACACGCGCTCAGTTGATACGGTTAGTATGAAAATCTTTCCCTTGGAGGATGAGTGAGAGTTAACACGGGAGCACACTCTAGGAAAGCCTTGGAGCTGCTTTTGACATCCCTAAAGATCTAAGAGGGTTTATTGTTGTGTCAAACCATCGGAGGATTCACCGGCCTTGCAATTAATATACCTCTGCATATGTTTGAACTGGTGTTGCTTTCTGCGCCTTCTCTGAACGTGACCAGATGAAAAAGCGGAGAGGGTTAGTAAAAGGTACCGGATCGTGAAGGTGAGGGGATTTGCAAATTTCCCTACCCTGCTTGACAAGCTGCAACAGCTGATACTCCTTCCTCAACAGATCTTTATAAAAGCCCTCAAATTCTATACATTCCTTTCATTCTGTTCCCTCATCTGAGGTCCATAGCAGCCTCCAGATATGCTTTATCAACCCCATGAAGTGCAGGGTTGTGGAATTTTAACCCACAGGTAAAGGGACTTCCGCTGCCTCCTTCTTGCACACACAAATTTCTCCTGCATGAGCTCAGCTAATGCCACCTGGCAAGTAATTAATGGCAAGTAATTAATGCTGTAGATCAATCAATTACTTAGTTGAGGACAGCATCTGCATTGTGCCATTTGGCTCACCTGTACAACCCGCATGTCCAATCCAGTTTCAGAAGACAGCTGCTCCCGCACATGCCTTGCTGGTTTGGGGGAGTTTTTATAGGCATTTTTTAATGTTTCCAACTGTTTGGCTGTGATGGTGGTTCGAGGCCTCTTAGCTCCAGCTTCTGAATCGTCTGTAACAGAACAGTTTCCTTTTAGTTTGGCACACAGAGCATGAAACGGAAGCTTAGGCAGAATATAGGTATATGTGTGCCGTGAGTTTTGAAAGTGGAAGCTGTCTCAGGAATGAGAACAAGGTAAAACCAGCCTGCACTGTCCTTTTAACAGTCGGTTGACGCTATTGAATGGCAATTTAGAGCCATTTGATTGCACAGCTTGCAAAAGCACACAAATAAGAGAACCCAGACCTTGTTTGTTATCATCTGTCTCATGCTTTTGATTCTATAATTAAGTAACACTTCAACTGGAAATCATGGATCTCACTGTCACTTGGTTCTGCAAGCAGTAGCACGTGCAATTTTCTGCAGTTAAAACAAATGTATAAACAGACTCCCAAATCTGATTTAGTCTCAGATAATTGCCTATGAATTTCAAGGAGAGCAGCAACAGCCTCTATCATCAGATCAGCAATAAAAATGCTAGTGTGAAGATACTCTCTGGTTGAAGTTGCCAGGCTGAAATGGGTAAAAAGTGCCTGTTTTTATTTCTGAACTCTCGCAATATAACAGCCATCTAACAGTAGCTTTTTTTCTTTTCTTGAAGGACAGAGCGCATGTTCTGGAAGAAGCATAACTGCCAAAGCCAAAAAAGCTCCACAGAATATCCTACGTACTCTGATAACAAAACGTATTGCTATAGAAACACAAGTCTCCCCTTCCTTCATATATAGACAGTTTAGCCATCCTGTTTGGTCCACGCCTTGGAATTCCTCCTCTCTTACTTTGCAGACCATTGGGCTGCAAAACTTTATGACACTGTAGCCATCGATAACGCTGAGTCAATAATAGAAATTGAGCAATATTCAATCTCTGATCTCTTAGCCCTGCCCCCCAAACCAATCCCCTTAGCACAAATAGGCATTGCATCACCCTAGCTAAATTGATTAGGTCAAAATAGAGTCCTTAATTAATGAGAAGTCAGGGCTTGTCAACATGAAATCCATTAAAGACCAGTTCAGTTTTAATTTCAGTCAGGCACTGTTTGGCAGTCTCTGTGGATTCATTAGTGTTTGGTGATCTATAGCCTCTTTCTGTCTCGCTTGCCTCAACCCACCCCCCAATTCTGGGTTTTTCACCTACAGTAAATATTGGCATTTTAGACCTTGGGATGAAAAATGGGAGACTCTTTGGGTTAAGGGCCAGATTAAGCTGCTGTGTAAGATACAACTCTGTTGCCTCAAGCAGAGCTGAGCTGGGGGGGGTTGCTTTTGGCTCTTGATGTTCCTTCATGCAGAGCATCTTAAACAGAAAATAGATGGCATGCATCCCTCTGTTGCTCATCAATCCCCTGGGAATATAAGATTCTTTTTGGAGATACATTGGGGGGACGACCAAATATTTGGCCCAGTTCCAGGAGCTTGCGGGAGGAACCGAACAATTAGATGCTCAAGACCTGCCCCTGCTCCGTGCTTCCATGTACCCTGGCACAGCCATTTTGCCAAAGCTGAGGATGTGCCAAAGATGATGTTATGCAAAGAGATTCAGGCTGGGGAGGCTAACAGCAAGAGAGAAAACAATGTGCTGGAAAAGAGGTGGAGATCCTAGGGTGGCAAGACAGAGCCAGGCCGTTGTTCATGCCTAGTGAAATGGGCAGGTTCTGGCTGCCTTTTCCCAGTTCCCTGCACCTGTGTTTTTTCAGGTAATACTGTCCATTCCAGTAGGATGTGTGTTCGCTTGGTAATATGCCCATCTATTGCAACTCTTTGTGCGATAAGGAAAAAGAAGTTTTGTGTGCACAGAACTTCAGAAGGAGATTTGGTGAGGTACATTAATTCTCGAGAAGACATGGTTTCAGTAGGACAGCCCTTGAAATCCAAGGGAAGCAGGTACATCATTCAAATGGGAAAGCTACAAACTGCAAAGTTCGGCTTCCAGGCTTAGCTGCCACCTGGCCATGTCCTTGCTGTCTCTTAGCACTGTTCATCCAAGGCATTCATCCTTTCCTGAGACATAGAAATCTCCCCAAGAAACAAGGCCAGGCTTTGTGTCTGGAGTATGGAGTTTTGAGCTGGAACGCAGCAGCGCTTTGCTCCAGACCTTGCACAGCAGAAGGAGCCAGCCTGCAACGTTTGGGCAACAACATCAAGTGGCCCAAGGCAGCAGGAGGGGTGACACGATTGGAGAAGAGCAGGAGAGTCCACCGGTCATGGCACGACTCTCCATTCCCCAGCTCAGGCAAGCCACCCCACGGTACAGGGATCTGCAGATGTACACCCTAGAGTGGTACCGGCATTTGGTTTCACTTCCATTCACGGCACACTTGCAAATGAGACTAGCCAGAACTGATGTCCCATATGTGTATCCATGTGCCAGGATTGGATCCCAGGTTCCCAGAGGGTTCAGTTCCTGCCTTGCAAATAAATTCCAATTGTCATTTCCCATAAACAGGTTTGCTACCTTTCCTGCTCACGTGTATCGTATTTTTTGCCCCATAGGGTGCACCGGCCCATAGGGCACACCTAGGTTTTTTTGGGGGGGGATAAAGAAAAACAATTATTTCCCCCCAGGCACAGGGCTGGGGCGGGGAAAGCCCGAACTTCCCCCGACCCCAGCCCCCAGAACAGGCTGCTATCCGCAAGCCTAGGGAGCCCAGCGGGAAGTCACACCGGTCTCCCCAGGTTTGCGGATATCTGCCCGAAGCCGATACAGACAGCTATCCGCAAGCCTTGGAAGACCAACGGAAACTCCCGTGGGCTCCCAAGGCTTGCGGATAGCTTCCTGAAGCCTGCAGAGGAGAGGGGTCGGTGTGCACCGACCCCTCTCGCTCTCCAGGCTTCAGCGAAAGCCTGCATTCGCCCCATAGGATGCACACACATTTCCCCTTCATTTTTGGAGGGGGAAAAGTGCGTCCTATACGGCGAACAATATGGTACTTAATGCTAACACTAGGTGGTGCCAGAGGAGAAAAGAGAAGCAAGTGGCCCCCCCCAAAAAAATAAGGAGCTTGCCCCCCACTGCTGGACTCCTGTCGTTAACATAATTTTCTTTCATACCTTGCCAATCTAGAAATATCCTTTGCCCTTCCTGCACCTGCCCCCTTCCCTTGCCACCACTGATGTTAACCTGAAAGAAAAAGAACCAATTTTTTTCCTAATTCACACAAGTTCTCTTGTCTGTTTGTCCAGAAGCAATTGTATCTTGCCACAGAGGAATGCCTGGCATGTTTGCTGAATCCCTACCGTTCTGCTTGGCCGTCTCATAGTCTTCCTTGCACACCAGGCGTCCGTCTTCCATGAGGTAGAACTCATCACCTGTGGCCAGTTGGCGATTGCAGATGATGCAGGCAAAGCAGTGCAGGTGATAGACGAAGTCCTGGGCTTTCCTGACCACCTGCGTAGGTGGAATCCCCTGCTGGCACGCTGTACATTTTGTTCCAAAACGCCTGCAGAGGAGAACAAAAAAAGACTACGCCTATAACCAGAGCAATATATATACTGTACTTGGTGCAGAAAAAAAGCACAGAAAGTAGCATTAAGCAAAGATTTCAGCTGAACACAATTTTTTGCTCATACGACTCTTGAGCATAGCGGTCAACTGTCCCTTATTTGGCGGGAAAGTCCCTTATCCCAGCACTGTGTCCCACTGCTGTCCCTTATTGATGATGTCCCTTAAATATCCCGGGTTTCAAAGGAAGCAGCTCCTCTCCCTCCCTCCCTGCCGGCCAGGGAGGAGGGAGGCTCCAGCTGTGTTGCTTGGCTGCGTTGCTCACCCAACAAGGAGTCTAAGAACAACTGGGGAGTGGAGCTTGCATGCCTTGTGCCGATCAAATCGGCCGCATTGCCTGGGGACTCGCCTTTGCTCAGCGCTTCCCAGCGGAGAGGTGACGGTGGTTTTCCTTGCTGCATCCCCGTTGCTGCGCTGTGGGAACCACTGCTTGAGGCTTCGTTTGGCTGCTGGCTGGGCTTTCTGCCTTTGGCTCGGAGGGGCTCAGAAGTTGAACATACCTGTGCCTGGAAAATCCCTTATTTTGGCTGCTGATCCCTTATTTTCGAGGCTGCTGGTCCCTTATTTTCAAATCTGTAAGTTGACAGCTATGCTCTTGAGAACTAGCCTAGAGTGTATGGGTAATGCCTGCTGAAATCTCAGAAGCCAGAGCCATTCCTATATCCACTTTTGAGAAGTGGAAGGCAGGGTTTCAGAGCCCTGTATAGGTATTTGCCCCTTCCAAGGACCAGCAAAACTAGAATAAATTAGGTAAAAAAGGCAATGCAGATTGGCACAATGCATGCAGCTTTTCTTGGTCGTACAGAGTATGGATTACCTGGGCACCAATTTTTATTTTAAGGGTGGGATGTACACAGCTCCGCCTGCGGCAGAAAACCAGGATGGAGTGAGTCACTGTTCTGAGCAAGGGAGGCCAAGAGATCTTCTGAAGAAGAGAAGTACTCAAAATGAAGAGAAAGGGATGTGGACGAAGGGGCAGAGTTTAAAGCAGCAATCGACCCAATTATGCATGACATTTCACACAGCAGGGCTTAATCTTCTTCACTGGAGAGAGACTGGCCTAATGGATCGCAGGAAGGGTTGGTCTTAATGGTCCTTTTAACTAAAGCCTATGTGGGCCGTGCAGTTGCCCCCGCGAGGACAGTACATATTTCATCCACATTAAGTCTAAATTAATTACGGCTAAATAAATAAATTATAGCTGGGATGATGAATTAATTTAGAATGATGGGGTCTCGCATGCGCCCATAATACTGAGCACAGCACACCTGCTGCGTAGGGGAAAGGGAGGAAGGAAACACATCCTGGGTGAGAGATTGTCCCCCTGCATGTGAGTTGGGCCCTAATGGTCTATAAGGCAGTGTTAAAAGCTATGCTATGAATCCGTGCCCAAGACAGATAACAGTCTCGAGAGGGAGTGCAGCCACAGCATGCCAGCATGACAATGTGAACATAATCGGCAGAGTCCCAATCCTGTGCAGTAGATGTTTATGCCCTTGGAATTCAAGGATGTGAATTGGGGGGTCTCTTCCCACAAAGTTGCAAGAAAGTTGAGGCTGCACAAACTGCTCTAGCAAGTAACAGCAACACATTCGGTGCATTGAAATGTTTACCACCAGCCGATTTGTACTCCAACCGGCAAGCAGGGGCATCTTACCCATAGAGGCTGGTGGCGCAGGGTGCCAAGTTCTGGAGGGTGCCAAGTTCTGGAGGGCGCCAGGGAGGAGGCAGAGGCTGGACGCAACGCCTCCCATCATCAGCTCGCCACCCTCGCCCGCCTCCGCCATGCTGCCTGCGCCAAAGCAGCACTGCGCCTGGAGCCTCCGTCTGCTGTGGCCACCGTGGCACGAAGTGGCCAGCTGAGCCAGGAAGTGCCACGTCCAGCCTCTGCCTCTTCCCCACCAGAGGAGCCGCCCTCCAGCCGCTGCCCGCCTCCTCCAGCCCCGTCGGCAGCACTGTCCTCCCTAAAAAACTCTGGGAAGCGGGGGGGGGGGCGCCGGAGGGAGCTTTGAAAGCCAGTGTGGTGTAGTGGTTAAGAGCGGTAGACTCATAATCTGGTGAACTGGGTTCGCGTCTCCGCTCCTCCACATGCAGCTGCTGGGTGACCTTGGGCTAGTCACACTTCTTTGAAGTCTTTCAGCCTCGCTCACCTCACAGAGTGTTTGTTGTGGGGGAGGAAGGGAAAGGAGAATGTTAGCCGCTTTGAGATTCCTTAGGGTAGTGATAAAACGGGATATCAAATCCAAACTCTTCTTCTTTGCACCACGGCGCCAGATATGCTTCAGATGGCCCTGCCAGCAGGTGACTGCAAAAAGGCTCCCACAGTTCCTTTTGGGTTTTGCTTATTGGGTTTCTTCTCCTTTTGGTTATTTTCAGATGTATACTTAAAACATCTCAGGTCTACACCCGCAGAAAACATAATGTGGAGTTCAACCCTTTAAGTGCCCTCTGTTAGAGCAGTGTTTCCCAACCTTGGGTCTCCAGCTGTTTTCGGACTACAATTCCCATCACCCCTGGCCACTGGTCTTGCTAGCTAGGGATGATGGGAGTTGTAGTCCAAAAACAGCTGGAGACCCAAGTTTGGTAAACACTGTGTTAGAGCATCCCAAGAAATGCCGGTGTTCCCGTCTGCCTGATTTGTAGCTTGCATTCAGTTTCCAGTGTCCTCTGCATCACAGAGAGAGAGAAAGAGACTGTGCTCCTATATTCTGGGACAGCATATACCCATAAAGTCACATTAAGGCAACATTAAGGAGCCACATTTATTTTAAGTGCCGGAAAAGCAGAGTCATAGCATCACAGTTCAGCCATGCAGCCACTTGATTTTATGGCCTACCTTCCCAAACCTAAACTGCAGCTAATCAATCTGCAAATGCAGGAAAGAGCATAAAAGCTACTTGCAGAAATTCACCTCTCGGTTTTTCTAAGCGTCGACACGTGAGTTCTGGTTAGTAGCAAAAGCAAAAAACATTCACTCGCTATCTTTTGCAATTTATGCACACCCGCAGGCTACTGTCCTACAACAATAACAACATAAAGATGGGAGAGTAGAGGTAAATAAATCTCCAGGCCTTCTCCATGATAACCACCTTTTTGGCTGAAAATAATATTGTATTGTTTTGCAGCATGAATAGATGTCCTCGCAATACAATGAAAAACAATTGGCCTTGGGTGTTTAGATCAGGCCTCATTCATTGACATTTGGGCTCTCTTTGTATTCATACTACTTCTCCTTCTGACCCTGCTGCCCTCTATTCCCATCTTTGCCTTTTCTTTAAACAGCTTCCACCACCGGCCTTATAGTCAGCATGCTGGTCTTGATTTTATAACCGGAAACAGGACATCGGTTCCTTCCACCCCAGCCGTACACCCAATCCTTAGAACCAGGGGCTTTGCAAGAGAGGGGTACTGGGGGCAATTGCCCCAGGGTTTTCTGCATGGAGGGGCCTCATACACAAGAGAGCATCATCAGCATTGGCACTGCTGCATTTTGTCAACTTCTGTAAGCTGCCTGGACACTTATGCATTGTCCCCAAAAGGAAAATGCACCCCCAAAAATAAAGAAGGAACAGCATGGAGGGAGAATAAAGGAGACGGGGGAATCATTCTGGTTGATCAGCTGAAATGCTTGTGCAGTTGGAATGACTGGAAGAGCGCAACCCATTTGAATTCCACCCATTGTAGTTCTTCTTTTAATCGGGGACCCTTTTTTGGTTCTAACAAATCAGGAATGCAGAAGCAGGTATACAGCATGGAATGGCGGTGGAAGAGAACTGTTGTTGCATGCCACCCCAATCTCTGAGCGGTGCGAGATTCCAGGGGTTCCAGGCGTGCTCACCCAGGGTGTGACTGCGGTGTCTTTATGATATGTGGTTCATTTACACTTATATACAGTGGTACACATATACTGGGTGCTCACTGGAAGGACAGGTTGTGAAGCTGAGGCTCCGATACTTTGGCCACCTCATGAGAAGAGAAGACTCCCTGGAAAAGACCATGATGTTGGGAAAGATGGAGGGCACAAGGAGAAGGGGACGACAGAGGATGAGATGGTTGGACAGTGTTCTCAAAGCTACGAACATGAGTTTGACCAAACTGCGGGAGGCAGTGGAAGACAGGAGTGCCTGGCGTGCTCTGGTCCACGGGGTCACGAAGAGTCGGACACGACTAAACGACTAAACAACAACAGTAGTACCTCTGGTTACGAATGCTTCTGGTTACAAATGCTTCAGGTTATGAGCTCTGCTAACCCAGAAGTAGCTGCTCCTGGCTGCGATCTTTGCCCCAGGATGCGAACGGAAATTTCACACAGGAGGCGTGTGTGCAGCGGGAGGCCTCATTAGTGAAAGCACATCTCAGGATAAGAACGGTTTCAGCTTAAGAATGGACCTCCGGAACAAATTAAGTTCGTAATTAGAGGTACCATTGTACAACCTAACCCCATGATGGAGGGGTTCACAGCGTTAACACTCCGAGAGGGTTTTGCTTTTCCCATAGGCACAGCTCTGGATCCAAGCAAACATCAGGCATCGTGCTCTGCCCCTATCTCCAGCTTGCTCTAAAAATATCTACAGTGGTACCTCGCAAGACGAATGCCTCGCCAGACGAAAAACTCGCAAGACGAAAGAGTTTTTCGTTTTTTGAGTTGCTTCGCAAGATGAATTTCCCTATGGGCTTGCTTCACAAGACGAAAATGTCTTGCAAGTTTGTTTCCTTTTTCCTATGGGAAACCGTGCTTCGCAAGACGAAAAATTCGCAAGACGAAAAAACTCGCAGAACGAATTAATTTCGTCTTGCGAGGCACCACTGTACTACAAACTCTGCCTTTGCCTTCTAAGAGTCCTCTCTCTTTGGCTTTCTTCATGGCTGATCACCTTCATTATATTCTCTAAATGGCTCACCTCAAGAGGAAACTGCCTGCCTTATTTAACTTTTAACATCTGCTGGGTCCAGGGATCAAGAGTCTGGTACCCACAAACTCATAACAATATTAACGGAGTGCTTCACAACTAACATAATGTACAAAGCCATCCTAGGGTGGATCATCCATAAGCCCACTGCTCCTGAGTATTGGCTACCTTTTGTGTGTGTGTGTGTGTGTGTGTGTGTGTGTGTGTGTGTGTATAATTACTGTATTTTTTGCTCTATAAGACTCAATTTTCCCTCCTAAAAAGTAAGGGGAAATGTGTGTGCATCTTATGGAGCGAATGCAGGCTGCGCAGCTATCCCAGCAGCCAGAACAGCAAGAGGGATCGCTGCTTTCGCTGCGCAGCGATCCCTCTTGCTGTTCTGGCTTCTGGGATCCAAAATATATTTTTTTCTTGTTTTCCTCCTCCAAAAACTAGGTGCATCTTGTGGTCTGGTGCGTCTTATAGAGCAAAAAATACGGTAGTTTTTTAACATATCTGTCAGAGCTGCTTAAAGATCCTAGCTCACAGAGGATCACGCTAGCCAGCGATCATTAAGTAACAGTCTTTATTGAGTTACAGTTTCCATTCTCAAGCTGCTGCGTGCAACTCTACATCTAGTGGCTAGATCGGCGAAGCTCCGTCTGAGTCTCCGCCCCTTGTGCACCAACTTAATATCCTAGCCCGGCTCCACCTTTTCCGCCTGACTGTCCTCCTCTGGGTCCCTCTACCCCCCGGGGTCTCTTCCTTCCTGGATTCTTCTGACGCCGACCCCCCGGACCCTCCTGTCTCCTTGCGCCGGGCTTTAGGACCTGGCTCTCTTTCAGGGCTGCCCACTGCGTCACTTTCCTGTGCATTTGAACTTGGCGCGCGCGCCCAACTTTCCACTTTCCGTTTGACCGTTTCCTCGCTCCCCGATGGAGGTGTGGCCACTCCTGACTCATGCCCTCCCTCCTGTTGTGAGCTGCCAGCGCTTGCCCCCTGGCTCCCTTCCTCTTCCCTGCTCTCTGGCGGTGACGCTGGTCCCGATTTCCAACTGCTCTCCTCTGAGTCCCCTCTGGCTCTATCTTCCTGGGGTGCCCCCCTAGACTCCCCCCTTGCCCTGGCCACTGGTGCTCCTTTCTGTGAATCTTCTGATTCACTGGAGAGACTCGGAGATCTCGGGTCGTCGTCATCACTCATCTTTTCTTCTGCCTCCTCCCCTTCGCTCTCTGTTTCCTCCCTTGCCCTTGCCTCTGCTCCTGAACCCCTGACAATATCATTTTCAACAATTATTAAACATACTTTTATATATTATACATTTTTTTTGACTTCCATCAATCACATCTGAAAGTTTTCCAATCTTTTCCCTTGAGTATTGCCTACCTTGCAAGCATAAGGGGCAGTAGTGCCATCTTTCTGGTATCAATAGGGCCTATCTGCCCCAACAGAAGTGACAGCTTGGATCGTGAAGGCCAAGGCTCCGCCCTGTATATTTAACAGCTTTCAGTTCCATGAAAGTCACTTCCAGGTCGGTTGGGTCACAAGGGCCATTTCTCAGGGGCCAACAAGCCCTTGTTTTCTCAAACTGTGAACAACCCCCTTCCATCCAAGATGGTGCCAGGATACTCTTCTGGCCCTCTACTCCCCCTGCTGCCAGGAGAGGAGGATCCGTTCTAACTTGGCACTGCCAGAAGAGGGAAGGCAACATTGATCACTGATTCAAAATAATCATCCAAAAGTTCACTTTGAAAAATCTGTCGCAAACAAGATGGTCCTTTGGAGAATCAGCCACACAGGTTCCTCTTGTCCTGTGACAGGGAATTTTGAAGATTTCAACATGAAAATTGTCAATGAGTGGCAGTGTCAATGAGAAGGTGGCAGTTTAAATAGGAGGCAAACTCTTTGTTTTTACCAAATATTTGAAATACATTTCAAATATTCGAAATACCCTATTTTTCGCTCTATAAGACGCACCAGACCACAAGACGCACCTAGTTTTTGGAGGAGGAAAACAAGGGGGGAAAATATTCTGAATCTCAGAAGCCAGAACAGCAAGAGGGATCGCTGTGCAGTGAAAGCAGCAATCCCTCTTGCTGTTCTGGCTTCTGGGATAGCTGCACAGCCTGCATTCACTCCATAAGATGCACACACATTTCCCCTTACTTTTTAGGAGGGAAAAAGTGAGTCTTATAGAGCAAAAAATACGGTACATTTCATGGCAGCAATCTGGGCATCAAGTCCTTCAAAGATTTGACTGTGTCAACAAAATCCTAACAGATGAAAGAGGAACAGCATGGAAACACAAATCAGTTTTCCCAGGTGATGGCAAGCTAACTGGCAGAGACAAATGAATGGTTCGAACATACTACAATCTCTCAAGTGGAACTGAACAAGAGCTCCTGGGTTTCCCCAGAAATTGTGGGTTTAATTCAATTCCTGACAAGACTTTATCACTCTTCCCAAAATAATGCTACACTCGAAAAAGGATGCAGTAGCTTTAGTGAGAGCTTACCGAAAAGATCTTCAAATCTCTGTTCCCTGATCTGAAATATTTCATTTTCTTCTTGGATACTGCAGAAGGATGTAATGGACCTGGGATTATTGCATAAAGTCGTTTGAAGATCACTTAAAGTAAGAACCTGGTAGAGGTGTTTCCAAAATGTATCATAGCTGATGATAATCTTTAACTAACTCTGCCTATTTCAAACGGTGAAGGAGAAAGAGAATTCTCTAAATCATATCTTATGAAAAGTAAATTATGGTAAGCAATGCAGCAGTCAAGGCTGTGATCGTTATCTGTTCTCCCTACAGAATAAGATCTTAGAGAGAAATGTCTCCTGATAATCTCATTGCTGATTTTGCTGCTCAGAAGAATAAGTTATCCAAGGCCGGATTCAACTAACCTTGCGTGCTGGCAGAAGGACTCCCAGTAGCATACTGTGAGCCCCTCCTCCCCCCTCTATGCCCAATGCCTCCCCCAAAATCTGCTTGGAAGAGTCAAGAGATCCCCCAAAACAGCAAGGGGGGAGGAGAGAGGAGATTGTTCTGCCTGGCAAACAAAAGTGTTTACACTGATGGGCAATTGTGCCACCCAAATTTCCTACAGTAATGTAACATCTGAATGTGGTTTGTCATTGTGTATAAATATATTCCTTAGATTTGTTTGTGTTTGTTTATGGATCCCAGATGCAGAAGGACTCAAGGCATGTTTGCAAGCGAACTTTATAAAATTGTCTTCAAATTCTAGAGGCATATCTTAACACACTCTTTCTGACATCAAATCAATATGCTTTTTAATGGATTGCATGCACATTTGCTCTCTTTGGGGGTTTTCGCAGCTAGAGGCGGGGAGGCATTAGCACATGGCAGATATTTTCAACCAGTGTGCCATGGCACCCCGGGGTGCCTTCAGTGATGGTCAGGGGTGCCATGGGCAACACTGGCCTCTGTCCCTTTTTCCTTTCCTCCTGCCTCTGATGCCCTCTTGTGTCTCTGCCTCCCAAAGGCTTGCACAGCTGTTTGTTGCAGCAGCCCTGGCTACAAGCTCTCTAGGCCCCTGTGGGGCAATGTGAGGGGGAACCTCTTTTGGGGGTGGGGGGGCAGCTCAGAGACCGGGGGGGCACGCAACAGCTGCCCGGAGGACTCCCAAGGAGAAGGGAGAGGAGAGGAGGCTGAGGGAACACCTAAGAAGAAGAAGAAGTAGTAGTTTGGATTTGATATCCCGCTTTATCGCTACCCTAAGGAGTCTCAAAGTGGCTAACATTCTCCTTTCCCTTCCTGCCCCACCACAAACACCCTGTGAGGTGAGTGAGGCTGAGAGACTTCAGAGAAGCGTGACTAGCTCAAAGTCACCCAGCAGCTTCATGTGGAGGAGTGGGGAAGCGAACCCAGTTCACCAGATTACGAGTCCACTGCTCTTAACTACTACACCACACTGGCTCTCTACAAAGGAGGATGTTCAAGAAAGGGTAAGAGGCTGCCAGCTCTGCAGGCAAGGGGTGACATAACTGGGCCCCTGAGCCCCACAGGGGCCACAGAAAGAATATAGATGGTCAAGGGAGCCTTGGACTCAGAAAGGTTGAAAACCTCTGGCACATGGTATACTGAATGGGGAACCCTCAAAAATTCCGCCCCTGCTCCTCTCAGAGTCATACGCCCAGAACACAGGATTAAATGCAGTCCTCCCTACATGGTGGCCAGTCTCCTGCCAGAACCTTCCAAGCACCATGATTACACTTTAATACATCTTTTTGCCTCTATTCACGTTGCATGAAAAATGTTCCGCTCTCGTAAAAAACATGTTCTTTAATGGCACCTGTCAGAGACTATCAGCAGTCTGGAAATGTGGCTAAGTAAACACACAATTTGTTACCAAGGGCAGCAACAGCAATTGCTGGACATCAGATCAATCAGTTTTTAAAAGGCAAATTAATAAAGGGATACGTGGCGGCATAAACACATTAACATGGGGAATTCATTCCATTCCTCCCCCAGTTGGATGTCTCTGTGAGTAATAGAAGAGCAGCCAGGTTCTACCTAAAGAGAATTGCTAGCTTCAGCGCTAATATTGCTGCATTTGGCAGCCATGGGGTTTGCAGGGATATGGCAGGACTGTGATGTCAGTCAAAGGGCCTCTTCGCACATTAAAGCTTTGGTGTACAACCTAAAACGTTTCAAGTGAGCGTTTAAACAAGTACATTGTGGATGCAAAGCAAGCCCTTCGGTTATTTAAAGTCTGAGTCAAGTAACCCACTTTTTGAGGCTAGCCAGTTTTAAGACAGCGTACATTTTCAAGAATTGCAGTCCAACATTCCTCCTCAAATCCCTGCACTGACTTTTCACCAGCCCCCCCCCCCAGCCCCAGTTGATGGGTAAAGTTAAAGGGACCCCTGATCATTAGGTCCAGTCGCGGACGACTCTGGGGTTGTGGTGCTCATCTCGCTTTATTGGCCGAGGGAGCCGGCGTACAGCTTCCGGGTCATGTGGCCAGCATGACTAAGCCACTTCTGGCGAACCAGAGCAGCACACGGAAACGCCGTTTACCTTCCCGCAGGAGCAGTACCTATTTATCTACTTGTACTTTGACATGCTTTCGAACTGCTAGGTTGGCAGAGGCAGGGACTGAGCAACAGGAGCTCACCCCATCGCAGGGATTTGAACCTCCGACCTTCTGATCAGCAAGCCCTAGGCTCTGTGGTTTAACCCACAGCGCCACTCATGTCCCTTGTGGTACTGTCATTCAAATGGTGTGCAAGTGCTGTGTCATGTGAACAATTATGTGAGGCAGGGATTACCTCCCCCTACCCAATATTTTATTCATATTGGCACCCCTAATTCCGACTAAACATCAGGAAGAAGCTTCGGACAGTAAGAGCTGTTCGACAGTGGAACAGACAAGATGAACCTCGGGCTCCCTTCCAATTCTATGAAATGTCCTCCACCCCATGACATTATTAGCATTTATGTATTATCCAGAGAAGCACTATCGATGCTTGAAACATATCTGGCTTGCAGTAGTGCCCAGCAGTTGGATCTGATCTTTGGAGTCTCAACCTACCCAAAGTCCAAAAGATGACTAAATAAAACTGAAAGCAACAGTCTTGACGTGAAGACTTGGCGCTCACCAACCTGCTCTGTAAAGAACTTCAGGAAGAGTCTTGGCAGTGCTGGTAAGAGCTCCAGTTAGTGCACTGAAAGTACATTCTGTTCCAGAGGCCGGGGGTGTCAGACAAGCAACTTCCAAAAGCTGTGTGCAACTTAACAGTTTGAAGCACCGGAAGGAATTCATTCCATGGCAACCACTTCAGTTGCCCCACGGGGGACGGAGAAGCCACAGGGCTTTTTGGACCAGTGTGAAAAGGCTGCTGGCGTTGTGGAAAGAATGGGGAGGCACAATTTTTAAATGCTTTTCAAGGTTGCTGAAATGGCTAAAGGCAGCCCTAACACAACCACTGTTTCATTTTGATAGCAAAAGCTTTTGAACATGGTTCGGAGGGCCTTTGTTTTGTTTGTTTTTCTCTGGCATTGTGGTGTTGCTCACACTGTTTTTACATTTACCGGTATATCTCGCCTTTCCTCCAAGGTGGTACAAAAGGTTCTTCCTCTCCCCCTTTTACCCTCACAACCATCCTGTGAGGTAGGCTAGACAGACAAGCACGAGGGGGGGGGGAGATATGTTCTCCTGAAGAGAAAACGACCATGGAGTTAAGAATAAAATGCTCAAAAGGGAGGCCACTGATGAAGACTAAAAGTTGAAATGTATCTGACCATTCCAATTTTAATTAGACTGTATCTTATAAATAGGGTGCAGGAATGCTTTATAAACATGTGTTTGTAGAATTTATTTTATTTTACAGTCAATTTCTATGACTGTAACTCTCCAGCATTTTATTTGCAATGGAGGCAAAACCTTTTTTGGGGGGAGAACCCCTACCTGAGATTATATAGTCATGTTAGGCTATAAAGGTAAAGGAACCCCTGACCATTAGATCCAGCCGTGACCGACTCTGGGGTTGCGGTGCTCATCTCGCTTTATTGGCTGAGGGAGCCGGCGTACAGCTTCCGGGTCATGTGGCCAGCATGACTAAGCTGCTTCTGGCGAAACCAGAGCAGCGCACGGAAATGCTGTTTACCTTCCCGCTGGAGTGGTACCTATTTATCTACTTGCACTTTGACAAGCTTTTGAACTGCTAGGTTGGCAGGAGCAGGGACCGAGCAACGGGAGCTCACCCCGTCGCGGGGATTCAAACCGCCGACCTTCTGATCAGCAAGCCCTAGGCTTTGTGGTTTAACCGACAGCACCACCCGCGTCCCATGTTAGGCTATATAATGGCCCAATTATCTGCCTCTGTGCAATGGCAGCTTTATATTTGTAAATGCTGACAATAAATATCAGTACAACTACCGTTCACCCACCACACCCTAATATTTAAGATACTGGCCTTATCACGCATGACACCAAATGCAATGTGGTTTTTCTTGATATCAAAAGCATCCTTTCTGTTCAACAGCAAGGAGGAAGGACACAACCCTGGTGTTTGCCTCCCTCCTGCTTTCCTAGCTGAAATCCATGTTTTAGGACCGTGGCTCCATGCTTTACCTCTTCATCTTGCATCTAAATCTCTCAGTCGTCTTCTGTGATTCATCCCATCCATATGACTCATGGCTGAAGGTGACAGCGGCCTGACTGGAAGAAGAGGGAGCCAGGAAGTGCCCTTAGCCTTCCCCAATCTGATGCTCTCCAGATGTTTTAGACTACAACCCCTGTGATGGCTGGGCTGATGGGAGTTGTAGTCTAAAACATCTGGCGCGAACCAGGATGGGTGCTACTCCAAGACCATCCTTTTTAAATCATTGCTTATTGTCTTCACAAAACAAACAGCAAAATAGGCAATTATGTGTGCCATAAACAATTAGGAATTTAACAGGACTAGGCAAGATTCACTATTTCCTTGTGAATGCCTTCATGTGATTTCATTTGATTCCAGGATCTTACAAAAGATCAAGGGCATCCTTTATCACATGGATCTGTTGTTATTATTTATTATTATTATTAATTCTAAGATATCACTCCTGCTTTCCCCTTCCAATGGAGATGTCAACCAGATAGAATCAGCAAAAAAATCAAAGTAAATATAACAACAGTCCAAATTATTTAAAATATCTATGTAAATAACAGGTATGTTACCATGCTAAAAATAGCATTAAAAGAACCCAGGAAGTTGAAACTCATAGACAATAAAACAGCAAAAGGGTCTAAGGATGGTTGAGAAACAAGTCTCTGAAAAAATTTCTCTTCAACTATGGCTTTTTAAATGTGTTGGGGGGGCGTTGGCTTGTTCTTGTTTTACTATATATTTTGCATCTTTCTGTTGTGAATGGACCTGGGATCTTCAGATGAAGGGTGGTAAATAATAATAATAATAATAATAATAATAATAATAATAATAGGATAATCTGAGTTATTGGGTAGGATGCTTTACAGTGGGTCATGTTCCCAGCAACTGTACCTGAGAAGAGAGTGGCACATTCCCTCTCCTCACCCCCCCTTCCATTGTCCTACTCCAGTTTGCCCCCCCCCCCGCTTCACCACTGCACTTCTCCTCCCCATTTTATGGTACCTTGCTTTCCTTTCTTTTCTGTACCCCTTTTGGAGACCTGCTCAAGTATCAGCTCCTGGTTCTGCTGCTCATAGAAAAAAAGTTGAATGAATCCAGGTAATTGTGATTGGGTGGCAGTGTACCTCCCCACCCCACAATGTACGGTAGCAGCACAGACAGGAATTTCTATGTTAGGTGAGCGCAGAAGTTCCCTGCCCAGAAAATGATGTCATTCACTCTTGTATTATCTTATCAGGGTGTCCTGAACATTCCACAGGATGCAGAAGTTCACAGGGCCATTCTGGAGACTTCTAAAAACCTCTTAAATATGTTGCCAACTTGAAACATCTAATGAGTCTCCCTATATAGAAAGCATTAACTTTTAAAAATTGTTATTATCTGTATTTTTAATAGATTTTTAAAATATTGTTATAATTCTATTAGTGTTTTTAAAGGTAAAGGGACCCCTGACCATTAGGTCCAGCCGTGACCGACTCTGGGGTTGCGGCGCTCATCTCGCTTTATTGGCCGAGGGAGCTGGCGTACAGCTTCCGGGTCATGTGGCTAGCAGGACTAAGCCGCTTCTGGCAAACCAGAGCAGTGCATGGAAACGACGTTTACCTTCCCGCCAGAGTGGTACCTATTTATCTACTTGCACTTTGATGTGCTTTTGAACTGCTAGGTTGGCAGGAGCAGGGACCGAGCAACAGGAGCTCAACCCGTTGCGGGGATTCGAACCGCCGACCTTCTGATCAGCAAGCCCTGTGGTTTAACCCACTGCACCACCCGCGTCCCTTCATTAGTACTTTTAATGACCTTCTAATGACTATCTTTTCTACATTTTAAGCTTTTTCTATTTTTGTCCCACTCTAGTCTGAGGGAAAGACATTCCCCTCCTCCTCCTCCTCCTCCTCCTCCTCCTCCTTCTTCTTCCTCCTCCTCCTCCACCTCCTCCACCTCCTCCTCCTATTATGTGCTCCCGATTCACTTCTATACTGAAAGGCACCTGACCAATTGAGTTTGCTCTTAAGGGCTCATCTACACTTCCACTTGTGCTGTGCCTAGAAACTACAGATCCAAGCAGTTTTCTGTTTCCCTGGGAAAACTCCCTCTTTACTGCTCAATCTCCAATTCAGAGGTCCAGAAGGTGTCAACATGAGAACGGGCCTTTTCTGTGGTGGCTCCCTGGAGTCCAAGACAGAAGAATGTCAAGAGAATACAAACTCGTTTGCAAGGAAGATCCTCAGACTAGAGACTCGGCTGCCTTCTATCTTCCCAGTAAATTCTGCGTGGACTCTGTATTTCATGTCTATGCCTTCAAGGGTGTTCTTCCACGGGGGGGGGGGGGGGGATATTACAGTAGAATTGGCTCCAAGGCTTATCCTGCTGAGTGATGCCCACACGAGAGCTGTTTCTTCCTTTAAAACCTGCTTATGTAATGCCATTAAAGAGGTTTTAACTAAAAGCAAAAACACTCATTTCTGCAGGGCAGATCAAGCAGCCATTTCCCCACTCCAGAGAGATCCAAACAACTGGCGAAATGAGGGGGGATATTAACTGTTGGATTAAAAAGCTCATTAATGCCAACAAAGGAGAACCGGAGGGAGGTCCGCGGAGCAAAATATTATCTTACGACATGCCGCTGGGAGCTTTGAAAGCTGCACAGGTTTTGCACAGCCAGCCAGCCAAACATTATGTGGTTTTTGGGTGTCCAGAGAATGAGATATGAATGCTAACAAGAAGGTGTGCCAACATGAATAAAATAGGGGGGGGGGAGTAAGCCCTGCCCTAAGGGACGCGGGTGGCGCTGTGGGTTAAACCACAGAGCCTAGGACTTGCTGATCAGAAGGTCGGCAGTTCAAATCCCCATGACGGAGTGAACTCCCGTTGCTCGGTCCCTGCTCCTACCCACCTAGCAGTTCAAAAGCACGACAAAGTGCAAGTAGATAAATAGGGACCGCTCCGGCAGGAAGGTAAACGGCGTTTCCATGCGCTGCTCTGGTTCGCCAGAAGCGGCTTAGTCATGCTGGCCACATGACCCGGAAGCTGTATGCCAGCTCCCTCGGCCAATAAAGCGAGATGAGCGCTGCAACCCCAGAGTCGGCCACAACTGGACCTAATGGTCAGGGGTCCCTTTACCTTTACCTTTTAAGCCCTGCCATGCATAATCACAAGATGTGGTGCATGCACACCCTCAACTTGTGGGGAGGCCCTCAAATATTTATTGGGGGTGCTAAAACAACCTTGGCCCCTAGGAGTTGGCTCCTATGCTAATAGGGGATTCTTCATTTTTGCCATCCTTGCGAGTCACCCTAAATCAAGCCTGAAAAGGGCCAGTTTTCAAGTTATTTGGTGAAATGGCTATTTCTAAACAATCACTTGTTTTCAGCTCCCTGAATTCTTTGACGGGGTGTGTGTGCGCCCTTCAAATGTATATATTGTTTACACAGCATAGGTTCTACTCAGAGTAGGCCCGTTAAAATTAGTAAGACCTATTTGAATCATGTTCATTAATTTAAATGGGTTTACTACGAGTAAAATTTAGCTGAACGCTACCCATAATCTCTAAAGACGGTTTACAAAATAAAAAAATAGATGCAGCAAACACCATCCCCAGGGAACCATTAGCTGTCCTCTTCCTGTTGCTGTAATCCCTTGCATAAACAAAACCCCCCACTCTCTACATTATGGCTTCAAATGATCCATGTTAATTGAGCATCTGGCCTATTACATGTTCCTCAGCTGCTAATGGCAAAAAAAAGATACGGCAGGGAGAAGCATCAGGTTTCATCCCAAGAGCCGCAAACAAACCCACAATCAAAATGGGAAGACTACAACAACAGTCACACCTCACATTTGAAGCTCCTTATGATACCACTAGGAACGTGGGGGGTGCTGTGGGTTAAACCACAGAGCCTAGGACTTGCGGATTAGAAGGTTAGCTGTTTGAATCCCCGCGACGGGGTGAGCTCCCGTTGCTCGGTCCCTGCTCCTGCCAACTTAGCAGTTCGAAAGCACGTCAAAGTGCAAGTAGATAAATAGGTACCACTCCGGTGGGAAGGTAAATGCCGTTTCTGTGCGCTGCTCTGGTTTCGCCAGAAGTGGCTTAGTCAAGCTGGCCACATGACCCGGAAGCTGTACGCCGGCTCCCTCGGCCAATAAAGCGAGATGAGCGCTGCAACCCCAGAGTCGGTCACGACTGGACCTAATGGTCAGGGGTCCCTTTACCTTTTATTATACCACTTGGCCATGGTTTTCCCCAAAGAATTCTGGGAGCTGTAGTTTGTTAAGGGTGCAGAGAGTTTGCTAGGAAACCCTATTCCCCACCCCCCAAAGAACTACCGTCCCTCGAGTTTGCCTGTGAAGAGATTGTTAAAACAACTCTGGGAATTGTAGTTCCATGAGCGGAGCAGGGCTTTCCTAACAACTTTCTGCAGAGGAATCTGTGTCATTAGTCTGCCATATGTCAGCTTCAGTCTAAAGCAGGGGTAGGCAACCTAAGGCCCAGGGGCCGGATGCGGCCCAGTTGCCTTCTCAATCTGGCCCATGGACGGTCCTGGAATCAGCGTGTTTTTACATGAGTAGAATGTGTCCTTTTATTTAAAATGCATCTCTGGGTTATTTGTGGGGCATAGGAATTCATTCTTTCCCCCCAAAAAAATATAGTCCAGCCCACCACATGGTCTGAGGGACGGTGGACCGGCCCATGGCTGAAAAATGTTGCTGACCCCTGATCTAAAGACTATTTCACAAGACAAGCCTGGGTTTGGCACCAGATATACCGTATTTTTCCATTTATAAGATGCCCCCATGTATAAGACACCTCATATTTTGGGGGACTCCAAATTAAGAAAACACCCCTCAGCACTACCCGTGTATAAGACGAGCCCCAATTTTAAACCTAATTTTTTGGTTAAAAAACCTAGTCTTATACAGGGAAAAACATGGTACACTTAAAGAAGGAGCTGTAGCCTACCACTGGTCCCTGACAAAGGTAGCATGATATGCATGCCAGGAAACACGCTTAAATTGTTAAGCGTGCACTTAAACAATTTAGGAGCACCTCTTAAATAATGCAGTGTGTTTAATGCCCCCCCCAAGGTTTTTAAAAATAAGCTCACCCGACACCAGCTATGCTGTATTTAATATTGGCATGCTAAAACTTTCTGCTGGTTCCCAGGCACATCTCACTGCTTCAGTCTGCCATACAACAAATGTGTTTGGGAAAGATCAGGAGGAAACAGGAGGGCAATCAAGAATGGGCATTTTCGTGGGGGGCTTCCTGCCCTCTGGCACAGAACAGATGTGCTTGATGTGGGCAAGAGAGATTAAAATCAGACAAAGCAATAGTCCAATTTGGGCTTAAAAACGCAGTGGGGGGGGGGAGGGTGTATTATAGGGATTTGGGTCTCTAAGAAGGTTAAATACCCACAAATAGCATTCACCCTGTGAGAGCTCTAGAGCAGGACAAAATTCCCTTTATTATATGCTTGGAGATTCTACTCCATTTAAAAAATGAGCCAGTATTTTCCCACACTTCACCTGCTTGTCTTATACAGAGTCTCTTTCCCAGTGGCGTAGCGTGGGGGGTGCAGGGGGGGCCGGCCGCACCAGGCGCAACATCTGGGGGTTAGGGTTAGGGGGCGCAAACCCACGGGTTAGGGGACGCAAATTACTTGCCTTGCCCCGGGTGCTGACAACCCACGCTACGCCACTGCTCTTTCCCATGACATCTACCTTTCCCCCACCCCGTTCCATTTCCCCCAAATTTGAATTTCCTCCCCTCTACTAGCACATAGCATAAGGACATATCTGTGGCACATTATCGCAGTCAAACCAACAATTCATGCTTTGCCAGACAAACACACGATGGGGCTGAGGCTCACAGAGCTTTCCTGTAAAATTTGCTAGAGAGAACTCTGTGAGATCACTTCCTTTGCCTGCCACAGCAGGAAACTATAACACAACATCCTTCCTTCCTGCCCTGACAGCCTCCTCCTTTTTCATCGCACTTCCAAGATGACCTCATGTGTGTATCTATGCTCTGCAGCTCAGACACCATTTTTATTTTTGTACTAAAAAGCAATGACAAACCTAGACGGCATCTTAAAAAGCAGAGACATCACCTTGCCAACAAAGGTCCATATAGTTAAAGCTATGGTTTTCCCAGTAGTGATGTATGGAAGTGAGAGCTGGACCATAAAGAAGGCTGATCGCCAAAGAATGGATGCTTTTGAATTATGGTGCTGGAGGAGACTCTTGAGAGTCCCATGGACTGCAAGAAGATCAAACCTCTCCATTCTGAAGGAAATCAGCCCTGAGTGCTCACTGGAAGGACAGATCCTGAAGCTGAGACTCCAATACTTTGGCCACCTCATGAGAAGAGAAGACTCCCTGGAAAAGACCCTGATGTTGGGAAAGATGGAGGGCACAAGGAGAAGGGGACAACAGAGGACGAGATGGTTGGACAGTGTTCTTGAAGCTACCAGCATGAGTTTGACCAAACTGCGGGAGGCAGTGGAAGACAGAAGGGCCTGGCCTGCTCTGGTCCATGGGGTCACGAAGAGTCGGACATGACTAAACGACTAAACAACAAACCAACTGGAGCACCCTGCTGCTTTGGTGAATTCTGGATGCATCAGCTATACAGACACACACACACCCAGGCATCCCCTCCCCCAGCTGTCCTGGGATTTCCCTTCACCCAAATGCACACAGGGTTTTGTGAAGGTCCCAGCATTTTTGTGGCAATTGGAGACTATGGAATCGGGGTGCTGATTCCATAGTCCCGGCCTGCATGATTAGAACTCACTCACATAGCTGAGTCATTTACAGATAAGTTGCTCCCACAAGGCTGGGAAAGTGAATAAAAGGCAACTTAGAGATGCAATATTAGAAGCCAAAGGGCTTGCAGAGTTGGCAGTACATGAGCTGGGGTTTAAAAGAGGGAGACAGAGAGAGGGGGAAAGTGATACGTTTTTAATTAGAGTAACTTCAGTTGGTGAAGGAGTCCAGACTTTAGATCTACCTACACACGTTTCATTTTTAATTTGTACGCCACTTTTCTATGTTATTAAAAACAAGGTGATTTACAAGCTGAAGAAACAACAAAATGGGCAGCAAAGACCACATACCCAATAACAATCTGATCCAATGCACAAAAAGTCATAATAAAAACATAACTTTAAAATAAACAACTTGCATCAAACAAAGCCATACAAAAAGCAATAATAATAATAATAATAATAATAATAATAATAATAATAATAATAATAATATATTACTTGTACCCTGCCCATCTAGCTGGGTAAAGAGTAAAATTAAAAATCAGCAAATAATAATTAAACAGTTTTCACTTAACAATTGCAATAAAGAATTACTAAACTATAATCAATAAAAAGAATGGCAAGTCACATGCATAAAATATGGCAGAACATACAAAACCATGTGAAAGGATCAAATTGAGAAAAAGGTGGGAAAAGCCATTGCCTGTTGGACAGGACAAAGACTCTCCCCTCACTTGAACTGGTGATAATTAATTCTAAGCTATAGCAAGGTTATTTGTTAATGATGACTGGTAGTAATTATCCAAACCCCAAACTGAGCTGTTTTAATGCTCAGCCCCAGAGGCTCTGGGGTCCCCTTGGGGTTCATGAGATTACAGTGAAACTAATATAGAAAACCGTTGGAAAAATTGATCTTTTTCTAAGGTTTCCACCACATGCCAAAGAGCAAGCCACTTTTCAGTTAAAATGTAAAATTAAAAACAATTTGCCTCTTCCGCATGCAAATAGCTGTAAACATCAAAGAACCTCCTGGCTGTGTGAATATGGGGGCCCTATATCTTTGGTGAAACACAAGGGGACAAATATAGAAGCTGAATTTTAGTCCGGAAGCCTTTCAAGCCTCTCATAGGTTGGCCATATCAGTAAGAATAAATCTCTGGTGGGCCTCAAGCAAGAAGAAAACCAGGATATGTATCCTTAGCACAACAAAATTTAAGAACTACTGTACTGACATTAAATGTGAAGTCAGATGTTTTTAAGAGTAGCAGAGGCAGCTTCACAATGCACCACAGTAATTCAATGCATCTTTTTCTCTGGAATAGGTGCTAGGGGGAAAAAACCCAGTTCTGCAGTTTTTCGGTGTCTTTTAGTTTAATAGGACAATCCCAGCTGTGGAGGGCACCTACTGGCTAGCACCAATGCCATCGACAACACAATTCCCAGAGGAGGTATGGTATAGTTCTCTTTTAAATGATTGCATTAAAAACAAAAGCAAACCTTCATTTTTGTTTTCTTTTAGGTAAATCAACGAATACGAGCTGCTTATATAAAAAAAACCAGAAGAGGTTCCATGGTTCAGTCTCTCAGATCTCCAAATAAAAGACCTCGGACAGCAAGACTCAAAAGGACCCCTCTGCCCAATTGTCAGCCAATATGGGGGTAGATAGACCACCTGCCTAAATAAGTGCAAGACCTTCCCATATGGACCGTCACTCAATACATAACGGAAGGGTCAATGAATAAGGCAAGCTATGGTGCTGAGTTCACACTGTGTGTGAAGAACCAGCTAGAATAGCTCTTAAAATCTGCCAGTTTTTACCTCAATCCTTCCTGGAAGCCATGTTAGATGTGTTTGAAGAATTAAACATTTCATGATTAAGCAATTTTCTGTTTCTTAAACAACAGAATATGCATGCATCTCCTTACACATAACTGAGAATTACCTGTTTTCCTCCTTTTCGCAATGTAATTCAAAAGTCCGCATGCTCTTTTGCCCACAGAAATGGGTCCAGTGCAATGTGTATTGCCATGACTCTTCTGTGTCCTCCCCACTCCCTGCCCCTGCCGTCAGTCCCCACAGCAGGCAGACAGGGCACCAGCTGTCTACCAAACTAACTGGGTCACTGAGGCTACAATCCTGTGCATGCTTACTCAGAATAAAGTCCATCTGTTTTAAATGAGGCTTACTCGCAGGTAGCTTTGCACAGGGCTGCAGCCTGAGACGCTGTACCTGGAACTGATCCCAGAGGCGCCATGCCCTCGTTCCATCAGTCCAGTCCAATCCATGCCTAGGTTCCCCACTCCCACAACTGAAGCAAAGCAGCTGCAAGGAGCAGATCAGGTTTTGATTAGGAGAAATATTTAAGTTAAAGGGGATTTATTTCTAATGCAAAACAGCTTGGAGGGATTGTTATATGCTGGAGGGTGTCTTAGGTTAAGCCACTGCGTGACTCTGTCCAGGAAAGGCGTTTGTGTTACTCTCCTTTGACGCTCCTTTAACTACTGAAGCACTGCTACTTAGTGCCTAGGACCCTCGTACCTACGGGACCGCCTCTCCCGGTATGCCCCACGGAGAGCCTCAAGGTCCATAAATAGCAACACCCTAGTGGTCCCGGGCCATAAGGAAGTCAGATTAGCCTCAACCAGAGCCAGGGCCTTTTCAACTCTGGCTCCGGCCTGGTGGAACGCTCTGCCTCATGAGACCAGGGCCCTGCAGGATCTGATTTCTTTCCGCAGGGCCTGTAAGACAGAGTTGTTCCGTCTGGCCTTTGGCTTGGAGCCAATTTGATTCCCTCCCCCTCTTTCTTTTTCCTTTCTCCTCCTGTGATGAGGCTGCATTTTAATATTTTAATGTTTTAATATTTTAATGTTGTATTTTAATCTTGTTTTTAAGTTGTATTCGTTCAACTTGTTTTTATTATTGCTTGTTAGCCGCCCTGAGCCCGGCCTTGGCTGGGGAGGGCGGGGTAAAAATTAAAAATTATTATTACTTCTAAGTTCCCTTCCTGATGCTACAGTGCAGTGACTAAATTTGCAAAGAGGTCTATCACTGGCCAGCCAAAGTGATGAGCAGCATGACGCTCAAGCAGGCCTTCACGAACACCTGTCCTGAACCCAAAAACAAAGACTCACACCCAGGTAGATGGCCTAGAAGTGTATAATTTTCTTGCTGTATGCTTGTGAAACATGGACCACTTATAAACGCCATCTCCAGGTGTTATGTACTGAAGTTCTCACCCTGGGCCAGCAGGGGGATACTATAGATAGTTATGCAAATAAGGGATTGAAAGTGACGTTCAGTGATTGAATAGTTTTAGGAAATTGTTACAGTTACATTGTACTGGAGCCCTATATAAGCAGGCTGACTGAACCCTTCAGTTCAGTTCTGTTCTGGCCTGTGAATAAACAAGAGCTGTTTGAAGAATCACTGTGTCATCTGATATGTTCACCCACAACTTAACACCAACTCCTCAAAAGATTCCATCAACAGTGTCTCCCAAAAAAATTATCCATCACTTGCAAAGATAGGCAAACTAATGCCAGTGTACTGGAAGAAGCAAAGATCACCAGTGTTGAAACAATGATTCTTCAACATCAACTTAGTTGGACTGGTCATGTTGTGCGGATGCCTGATTATCATCTTCCAAAGCAACTACTCTACAGTGGACCTTTGGATTACGTTACATTCGGGTAACATAACTTTCGGGTTGCGAACACGGCAAAACCGGAAGTGTATACTTCTGGTTTTTGCCGCGCATGTGCGCAGAAGCGGCGCCTCTAGATGCGGACTTTTCGGGATACGTACAGACCCCCGGAACGAATTAAGTTCTAGAGAGTCCACTGTATTCTGAACTTAACATGGAAAGCATAATGCTGGTGGTCAGCAAAAGAGGTTTAAAGACTCTCTCAAGGCAAATCTAAAAAAATGAAGTATAAACACTGACAACTGGGAAACACTGGCCTGCGAGCGCTCCAGTTGGAGAACAGCCTTTACCAAAGGTGTTGTGGACTTTGAAGACGCTCGAACTCAGGACACAAGGGAGAAACGTGCTAAGAGGAAGACACGCTTGGCAAATCCACACCGTGACCAACTCCCGCCCAGAAACCAATGTCCCCACTGTGGAAGGATGTGTGGATGCAGAATTGGCCTCCACAGTTCCTTACAGACTCACTGTTAAGACCGTGTTCCTGGCAGACAATCTTACTCAGCTACGAGTGATCGCCAGAGAAGAAGAGTAGTACAATTTTCTTTCCCCTCGACGACTAAGTGGCTGAGATGAGCTTGCCTGCCCAACCAACTAGCAGCAGAAGACAAGGTCAATCTCTGTAGCTCCTCCAGAATCATTCTTCGCTATAACCGGGGAGGAATCTATAGGCACTGTAGCTCCCTCTTGGCTGGGCCCAGAATAGTTATTATCTGCCTTCTCATCAACCCTAGGATGAGTTATTGGAATGGAAACAGAAGCTGCTGAAGGGATTGAGGGAGAAAACACAACAACTTGAGGAAGCCATGGCAGTGCTCTATAGCTGGGGCCCAGAATACGAGATGCACAAAGCTGATGACGAAACCCCAGAGGGAATTTGTATTTATTCATTTATTTGACTGTAGTAATATGCTCCCTGTTGTTGCTCTTGGAAATGCTTCCTTGACCCTTCAAAGCTTTGGGGAGACACAGAGGGAGCTCTCAACAAGAGAGTGTTTTTATTGTGTATTTTGATGCTGTGAACTTCCCTGAGGTCTTCGGATGAAGGGCATTATACAAATTGAATATGTAAATAGGTAAAGGTAAAGGGACCCCTGACCATTAGGTCCAGTTGCGGACGACTCAGGGGTTGCAACGCATATGACCCGGAAGCTGTACGCCGGCTCCCTCGGCCAGTAAAGCAAGGTGAGCGCCGCAACCCCAGAGTCGTCCGTGACTGGACCTAATGGTCAGGGGTCCCTTTACCTTTACCTAGGGTAAAGAACATTAGAACTGGGAGAGCAGGCAGAAGTGTCCCAGCATAAGTTATTTGCATAGGGCTAAACATGTCTGCTCAGAAGTAAGTTCTCAATAGCTATTTCAATCCTCCCAAGAAGAAAATGTTGGCCGGAAAATACATACTGCTCTTGCTGCCCCCATCTGAGTGTAAGGAAGTAGGTGTGTTGGACAGAAAAACAATTACATTGGCAATAATTACGTCAAGGGAGCAAAACTGGAGCTTTCTGTGAAGCAAGCAGGATATATATCTATATATCTGCATAAAATAAATACCATTGCCACAGAATCAGAATATGATATTAAAAATACAGTGGTGCCCCGCAAGACGAATGCCTTGCAAGAAGGAAAACCCGCTAGACGAAAGGGTTTTCCGTTTTTGAGCTGCTTCGCAAGACGATTTTCCCTATGGGCTTGCATTGCAAGACGAAAACGTCTTGCGAGTGTTCCATTTTTTTTCCGCTCCCCCCCCCTTTTTCTAAGCCACTAAGCCGCTAATAGCCTTTTAGCCGCTAAGCCTTTAATAGCCGCTAAGCCTTTAATAGCCGCTAAACCGCTAATAGCGCTAATCCGCTAATGGGCTTGCTTCGCAAGACGAAAAAACCGCTAGACGAAGAGACTCGCGGAACGGATTAATTTCGTCTTGCGAGGCACCACTGTACTGTACCAAGATTTCATATAGCACTTTTATAAAGAATTTCATAACAGTAATATCTACAGCAATCCTGTATGGTGAGTCTGCATTTTCATCATCATGGTTTGCCTGCTTGCCCTTTCAGTCACTATGTGATCTCTCAATTATTCCAAGCGAAAATTGTATGTTCAAGTATCAGCAAACACCTCCTTTGAAAGGAAGTGAGACTGCATATCCTGCTGCTACTTAGAGGGCTAGCAAACTCCCCAAGGCAAAAGTGGAAAGTTCTCTGCACCTACTTGAAGAAGTCTTCTTTGCAATAGACGCTCCCGGCTCTGGAGAAGCAGCGGTCTGCCAGCTGCATTTGGCAATCTGCGCACTTGAGGCAAGAACCGTGCCAGTGGCGGTCGAGGACTTTCAAGATGAATTTATCCAGGATGTGCTGGTTGCAGCCGGCACACTGGGGGATCTCTGGCGGAGGAAGAAAGAACATCAGCCAAAAAAAAAAAACCTACCCCAAAACACTGCAGAGCAAGAAAAGACTTCAAGGCATGACCATTTCTGACCTAGAGGGATAATGGCAGCAACCTAATCTGTTGCTTGAACAATTGAAGTGGGGAAAGGTGTATTGGAACTGCTGGTTCAACATGTATAACAAACAGCACTCCTAACAAAAGGATATCTCATATTCCTCTACTGTTCGCACACCATTTCTGTCTGGACTTACCATCTGGACCAATTTGGCCATTTCTCTCGGTTCTCTACATGAACTAGCCTCAAACTGGCTTGGGGCAGCTGCCACACAGCTTGTAGGAGCTAGTAGCGAATAATAATAATATAATAATAATTTATTATTTATACCCCGCCCATCTGGCTGGGTTTCCCCAGCCACTCTGGGCGGCTTCCAACTGAATATTAAAAACAGTACAGCATCAGACACTAAAAACTTCCCTAAAGAGGGCTGCTTTCAGTTGTCTTTTAAAAGTAAAATAGTTGTTTATTGCCTTGACATCTGGTGGGAGGGCGTTCCACAGGGAGGGCGCCACTACCGAGAAGGCCCTCTGTCTGGTTCCCTGTAACCTTACTTCTCGCAATGAGGGAACCGCCAGAAGGCCCTCGGCGCTGGAGAAGAACTGTGACACAGAATTTATTGTGAAAACCCATCCCTGTGACTTGCAGGAATTGTGGTGAATATTAAAACAGGCACGCCCTGGATCTCGTAGCCCAAGTCTCCCGCTGCTGTTGTTTTATGGCATATTTGGCATATTTTAATTATGGGTGCTTATATAATAGGATTGCTTTATTGTGTATATATTTTCATTTTAAAAATGTTTGTATTTTGAGGTTCATATCATGGGTTATTATACTTGTAAACAATGAAATTGTCATTGTCTGAATCAGGGCGTCCAAATATTGCACCCATTTAACAGCTTTGTCCCCTATATACACCGACTGAATCAAATAGCAGAGAGGAGCAGGAGGTGGGGAGGGGGAGGCCTTGGTGGGTGACAAGCGCTGGAGGTGGCGAGTGGCAAGATCCTTTGGGGGGCCCAGATTTGCTGCCCGCCCCCCAGCTGTCCCCAGCTTGCCACTCAAGGTTGACCGTCTCACTGAGCCTCATGGGCTGGCTGGCACCGGGTGGAAAGGCCTGTATAATTTAATATATATGTCCAAATAAGTTGTTATAAGTAGATCTAGATAGGATTGCCATTCCCCTCCCCAGTTTAAGCCCAACAACTTAAGAGGGCTTCTGCCTATATATAAAGTGTCTGTCTGCAGGCAGAACAGGTAATACTGATGTGCATATCTGTGTGTTCGTCTCTATTTCTATCCGCCTATAGTTCGAAATAATGGAATGTGTTGTAAAAATCTGCCAAGGGAGATTACCCAGTAAAAGCAATGCGCATAAATTCTGATATACATGCCTGAAAGAAGATTGATTTCTGAGGAGTCGAACGGCAGAGCGGGTTTAGTGTAATATTGCAAGAGATGTTTATACATCAGAGCCTTCCTGTTTTGCTATCCTCTTGGGTAGCGATGGAGTGGCAGGAGACTGGCTCACAGTAAATATCAAGGATTTGTTGCCGTTTGATGCTGCTACAAATCCTCTGGATGGCCGGGAAAGACTTCTCAGGAGCAAGAGCGATGGAACCTTTTGTATTGGAATCCAAATGAAACAGCCAAGCTGATTGGCTTATTTATTGAGGAGCCTTCTATTGCTGGAGACAGGCGTTGGTTTTGAAGAGAACTGAAGGTGGAATGATAGACCCATGGCTGCCCCTGCTGTACAGACATAACCAACCACTGTCTCTACAGGGTCTGTCAGACTACAGGGTCTGTAGTCCATCAAAAACTCACAAGACATCTTTCTCCAGAGATGACCATGGGACAAAGGAAACAATGCGTACACTATATTGTATACCTGTATCTATTTTTTTAAAAAAATATTTAGTTTTTCTGTATTTTGAAATTTACAAACAATTATCAAACAACCAACATAAAAAGAGAATTCCTGGACTTTCCTTTGTGGGTCCTCATATTAACCTTTTCCTCCTGCATCTTGTCTATTAATCCACATCTCTTAAATCTCCATTATAACCAAAATTCAGCATTGAACTACAACTGCTATTCCAATAGTTTTAATAGTTTACAATGCTTTTTAAGGTAAATTATATATTTCCCCCATCGTATACCTGTATCAAACTACCTTCAGCTTTTCAGAGCAACTGTCTCCTACTCTAAACACAAAGGCACCAACCATCAAGAACTGAGGCTTTTTAAAAAGACCTGTGGAAAATGCTATTCAAACTCATCATGATTAACAGAGCACATTCAATTCCCAAATCCACAGATGAATGCAATTCACTTCTAGATTGCCCTGCTGTTCCTCCTGTCTCCTCCACCAAACGCTTTATTCTGTTTTCAGGTTCAAAAGATTAGAAAAGCATAGGAAGCTGCCTAGACCAAGTTGGACCAGTGGTGGATTTAGCTCAGTATTGTCTGACTGGCGGGACGCGGATGGCGCTGTGGGTTAAACCACAGAGCCTAGGACTTGCCGATCAGAAGGTCGGCGGTTCGAATCCCCGTGATGGGATGAGCTCCCGTTGCTCGGTCCCTGCTCCTGCCAACCTAGCAGTTCGAAAGCACGTCAAAGTGCAAGTAGATAAATAGGTACCACTCCGGCGGGAAGGTAAACTGCGTTTCCGTGTGCTGCTCTGGTTCCCCAGAAGCGGCTTAGTCATGCTGGCCACATGACCCAGAAGCTGTACGCCGGCTCCCTCGGCCAATAAAGCGAGATGAGCGCCGCAGCCCCAGAGTCGGTCACGACTGGACCTACTGGTCAGGGGTCCCTTTACCTTTACCTGTCTGACTGGCAGCACCTCAGTTGTCCTATCAGGCGATGCCAAGAGACCTTCCCGCATGCAAAGCCATGCAAAATACCATGCGCTCAGCTGCAGCCTTTTCCCAGAGGCAGCACTTAAGTGAAAAATAAGAAGAGTGCTTCTGACCATGTCCTACCCAAGTTCAACTAGGCTGCCGCTGCAAATCTTTGATCAAACAGAATGGTCCTTTTCAGCAAGCCACCAGCTGAACGGCTCCGAAGCTGTCTGATGACTCTGGCAAGGCCAATTTATTTTTATTTTTTTAGAAAGGAGCGAAACCAGTGGGTTTCAGATGACTCAGTGGAGATCATGCTGTTCTTAACCAAGCCGCTGCAATATAGCAACCCCAGCCACGCGTCCCAGCAATGTGGCTGGGAAGCTGTGCTAAGTAAATCCAATATGCAGAAAAACATTGTTGTGGAGAAGGTTGGGGTTAGTGCTGTGCCCTCGTCCAGGGATAACTAATGCCAAAAGGGAGCGTTCGTTGAATGAGTCAGCCACCAAGTTGCACAAGAACATTTTAATTAGATTGTTGCCATTTTTTAAATGGGATGTAGTACATAAGTCGTACACTGTCCTTCTTAGTTGTTTGACTACCGATAAAGACTGCTGATGCAAACCTATTCAAAGTCAGCTCGGAAGGCAGCCCCAACACCACCTATGGGGGGCTGAAGGAGGGTTTTACTATCAGATTTCTAAAAACAGGACTATCTCTGTGAGATTCCTTAAGTCAGGGGTAGTCAATGTGGTAGCCTCCAGAGCCTGTGGCACTCCAGTTCCCATCAGTTCCAGCCAGCATGGCCAATGGTCAGGCACCATGGGAACTGGCGCTGTGAGTTAAACCACAGAGCTTAGGGCTTGCCGATCAGAAGGTCGGCGGTTCGAATCCCCGTGACGGAGTGAGCTCCTGTTGCTCGTTCTCTGCTCCTGCCAACCTAGCAGTTCAAAAGCACATCAAAGTACAAGTAGATAAATAGGGACCGCTCCGGCGGGAAGGTAAATGGTGTTTCCATGCACTGCTCTGGTTCGCCAGAAGCAGCTTAGTCATGCTGGCCACATGATCCGGAAGCTGAACACCGGCTCCCTCGGCCAATAAAGCGAGATGAGCGCTGCAACCCCAGAGTCGTCCGCGACTGGACCTAATGGTCCCTTTAGCTTTACTCAAAGTATTTGACTTGACAAAAGAGTGTTAATAGCATGGAATATTTCAGGCAGCAGCAGACTGGAGCGGCGAGTTCAGGAAAAGCTTTGCCTCTGCTGTTTGGCAAGACTGCTGCTTTGCGTTAGATCTCAGGCTGGATCTAGACCCATCAAAAATGCGTTTCAGGAAAACTCGTTGTAAACTTCATAATGGGAAATCACGTTGGCGAACGACGGGACTCCACAGCGCCATCTGGTGTCACTGTGTTATAAAACGCTTTTCCTTTACTAATGTAGCCGAGTCTTCAGCGTCCTCCCCACTGACCTCCAAAACAATAACTGATCCCCTCTCCATCACTATTTGTTTGTTTATTGCAATGCTGAGATTCTGCTTTACTCTTACAATAGCTCACAATAACGAAATTTAAAATTAAAACAGTCAATCACATTAGATGGAATGGCCCTGCCCAAGGGGTATTGATTGTTGCTGTCCTAATCCATCCCACCTGGTTGCCCCACATGGCACAAAATGGAAGCCCACCAAAATGTGGCAAAATGCCTCCCTAGCTTGAACGGTGAAAGACTAAAATAAGCAGGAGTCAATAAAAAATCTATATGCCCGCTTTGTCTTCTTAAATAGAATTGTCTTTTGTGTGAATGGCTGCCAGGCCAACTCTCCCACTGCTATCATAGGCCTGGCAAACAGCTTTCATTTATCTAATTTATTTTAACTAAATTATTTAACATAACAGGAATCATGTTAATGGAATTCTGCATAGTGACCAGATTAGAGTCTAGCGCTTTAAAGCAACAAATGTCTCCAATTCACCTCTGAGCTAACACCCATCTTATTAAAATAAATATGTTTCCTCTGCATTTGCCTCTCAGTAGACATGCAGCACAATACGTAATTGGATTAGCGTTGCCGCTTAATTGACTAGCTACAAATTCATTTCCCTCGTTTGTCCTCATGCACCTTCCCACTCGCCCACCCCAGACACACCTCCAGGACTTGCCAAGATCACAGAATGTACAGGAAAAGGAGGCGACTTAGAATCATAGAATCATAGAATTGAAGAGGGATCCCAAGGGTAATCTCGTCCAACCCCCTCCAATACGGGAATCTCAGCACGTGCCCCCCCCATTGAATCATGTTGGTGGATCCACAGTAGAGAGGTAATAAGCTTTTGAACTAGTCTTATACAAAAAGGCAACAGGAATTAACCCTCCCTTCTTTTTTGTTTATTATTTGTGTTTCTTAAGGGTTCGAAAACTGCTCTACATTCAGAAAACGTACAGTGTACAGAAGTGGAATATAAAACAGTACTGAAATATAAAAATTGAACTGGAATGTAAAACTGCAGACATAAAATAGACTGGCAGTGCGATCCTAATTGTATCTTCTCAGGAGTAAATCCTATTAAATTTGTTGGGGCTTGCTCTGGGGGTTAGGTTTACGGCCTAATTTGAGAAGGTTTGGGAGAAAATAAGCTTTCAGCAAATGAACCGGTAAAGGTAAAGGTAAAGGGACCCCTGACCATTAGGTCCAGTCGTGACTGACTCTGGGGTTGTGGCGCTCATCTTGCTTTATTGGCCGAGGGAGCCGGCGTACAGCTTCCGGGTCATGTGGCCAGCATGACTAAGCCGCTTCTGGCAAACCAGAGCAGCACACGGAAACGCCATTTACCTTCCCGCCTATTTATCTACTTGCACTTTGACGTGCTTTTGAACTGCTAGGTTGGCAGGAGCTGGGACTGAGCAACGGGAGCTCACCCCGTGTCACTAATGAACTGGTACCACAATACTGGAAGCATATGCTCAAATCACAGCATGCTTTATCTAAAGTGGGATGTGGCACAATCGACGGATTTTCATTCACAGGTCAAAGTAACCGAGTTGGGATGTGGAGAAGAGGTGGCTTTTCAGATACCCTCCTGCAGAACAATAGAGGGCTTTCCGTACCTTGAATGTAGTTCGGTAGCAGATTAGCAACTAGCGCAATGCTTTTAACAGTGGTGATGGGACGCCCCCCCAAAGTAACTGTGCAGCAGTATTCTGTACTAGCTGAAACTTCCAGACCAAGTTCAAGGGCAACCCCACATAATGCACATTTAGTGCTATAGTGTCTTGAGCCCTTGGCCCTGAAACCAGACCCTCCAAGTGTCCCTGTTTTGCAGGGACATCCTTGATTTAAAGAAGCCGTCCCAGTTTCTCATTTGATCCCAGAATGTCCCGCTTTTCCTTAGGATGTCCCTATTTCCATTGGAGAAATGTCAAAGTTATCTGACCCCCCAGCTGTCTGAAGGCAATCCTGTATAGGGAAGTTTTCTTAATGTTTAATGTTTTATTATGTTTTTATATATGTTAGAAGCTGCCCAGAGTGGCTGGGGCAACCCAGTAAGATGTATAAAAGGGGTATAAATAGTAAAAATTCTCAACCACTGAACCTTTTGTTAAGTTACCGTATCTAATCTCCTAGCCTTGGGACTGAGAGGCTGCACATCTTCCAGTGAGAGTCGGTTAGCTCACTCTTTTCCCGTTCTTCTTGCTGTTCACCTCCCAGTTATGCCCAGCTATTGTCCTCCGATCTGTGCCCCTCAGCAAACCATTGTTCCAAATCAACACTACTCCACTGCTCCTGTGGAGTTTCAGGATCATAGCCATGAGCAGGCCATTCCTCAACAGAGTTGTACTCCTCAGCCTGGTCTCTGACACCTAGTTTCATCAGAGAAATGTTGGAGGGTATGTGAAACTATTGCATAAAACATCCGTAGGTAATTTGAGAAGGGCTTTATAAAAATGGTAAAATACAATATAAGGAGAATTTGGAAGGCTCTGCTTAGATCAGGCATGGCCAAACTTGGCCCTCCAGATGTTTTGGGACTACAATTCCCATCATTGGTCCTGTTAGCTAGGGATGATGGGAGTTGTAGTCCCAAAACATCTGGAGCGGAGCGCCAAGTTTGGCCATTCCTGGCTTAGATGAAACATATTTAGGAAAGAGGAGGTGAAGGAATTTCAATAAAATTAGGGGAAATTTTTCATATGGCTTTGGCACACCTTACAGGCCTATAATTATTTCATAAGCCTCTTATATTACAAATATTTTTTTTAAAAGTGGGGCTTTTTTAAGGCCCCGGGAATAGCCTTAGAAGCTTTTATGTGTTTGGCTCTTTTCAATCTGACTCTTGACCAGTATTGTGAAAAAAATAGGAAGCAATACCTTAAAATGTTAGAGTGCTAAATATGAGAGAGATTAATGACTCTCCAGGATTCTCGGAATTGACTAGGGATTTGGAAAATGTCTTAATCGGGCACTTTGCACATCATTAATATCAGAACATCCTGAGTACTTTGCTCCTGAAACTTCAAAGTGTTTCATTGTCCTTCAGAGAAACTGAAACTGCCTGGCCAGAGAACTTGCTTGGTGCTCCAAACACATTTTAGAATTGTTTCTTAAGACTGTTGGGACCTTTCAGGTTCAGCACATGAAATAAACATCTGATAAGCAATGGAGAGTAGGGAGATCTTGTGGAAACTCTTATTTTGGAAGAACATCACCACACACACACCTACCCCAGCAACGCAAACTGCAACAATTTGACACAGGAAAAATGGGATCCCCAGTTAGCACTTCAGTATTGCTTAAACTGCAATGGTGTGGACCATATGGCAGGAACCGCCAGCCTGTTTCTGTTGCATGTTGGTGGCGAGTGGATGGTTTATGGTACAGTGGTACCTCGGGTTAAGAACCTAGTTAGTTCCGGAGGTCCGTTCCTAACCTAAAAGTGTTCTTAATCTGAAGTACCACTTTAGCTAATGGGACCTCCTGCTGCCACCGTTGGACGATTTCTGTTTCATCCTGAAGCAAAGTTCTTAACCAAAGGTACTATATCTGGGTTAGCAGAGTCTGCAACCTGAAGAGTCTGTAACCTGAAGCGTCTGTAACCCGAGGTACCACTGTATGTGGGGCCATGTGTTCAGCCCTTTGTGGGGGGCCCTACTCATTTACCCAAATTAACATGACGTGGGTGGCGCTGTAGTCTAAACCACAGAGCCTAGGGCTTGCAGATCAGAAGGTCGGCGGTTCGAATCCCCGCAACGGGGTGAGCTCCCGTTGTTCGGTCCCAGCTCCTGTCCACCTAGCAGTTCAAAAGCACGTCAAAGTGCAAGTAGATAAATAGGTACCGCTCCGGCAGGAAGGTAAATGGCATTTCCATGTTCTGTTCTGGTTTCACCAGAAGCGGCTTAGTCATGCTGGCCACATGACCCGGAAGCTGTCTGCAGACAAACGCCAGCTCCCTCGGCCAGTAAAGCGAGATGAGCGTGCAACCCCAGAGTCGTCCACGACTGGACCTAATGGTCAGGGGTACCTTGACCTTTACCTTTATGACCAAAAATATGTAGTTGGTATCCATTACATAGCTCTCCCCTATGGCTCCTAGAAGACGCCCTGACCAGAAGTATGATGGTACTAAATGCATAAAAATGAGCCCTTGTGCTGGCTCCTACTAACCTGCCAGGTTAGTTTAATCCAGCCAACTGTTTTTCTGATTCCAAGGTGATATGAAAGTTCTGCCTGTAGTAGCCATTTCACATGCAGTTCATCCCTTGTTCACATCCCAGTTCATCACATGCAGCCTGAGAAGCATGTATATGTGAAACAGTGTTAAGCTCAGTTATTGAAATATACTTAGAGTTGCAAAGTGATTTCATGCTCTTTATTCAGTTCATAGTGGTGAGGAGGAATGAATGAAAGTCCCCTCACAGTATCTGCTTTATATACATTATTTACACAATGGGCTGCACATGATTGGCTAATTCCGGAATTCTACTGTAAGCCAATCAGGTTGTGGATTCACTTCTATCTGAAGCAGGATTGGGTGGTTCCTGCCAACCAATCATACTGCTGCATTGTTCTAGGACCAATCAGACTGCTGCATTCTGAATCCTATTGTTCTAGGACCAATCAGACTGCTGCAGTTTGGATCCTATTCAACTCAGTACATAACAGTTATGAATCTGGATAGATAACTCTCCCTCCCCATTCCTGCCCACCTTCTCCATTGCTCACAAATAGGTGCTTAACTGTGCATCAAAACACATGTCAGAACCCTGCCACCAGCCACTCATGAAACCTGGGTACCACCAAAGGCAGCTCTACGTCTGCATCAATCTAACTCAAAACGCTCATGCTCTCCTTAATTCCCTGAACCACCTCTTTCTCATTGTAGGAGTACTATTTCACTGAACTGCATACGTACAAAACAAGCCCCACAGAATAAAATTATGAAATGCAACATAAGTAAGGCTTACTGAATCAACTTTAGTATGTGCCTTGTTCTCAGAATTCTTCATCAGCATCCCAAAGGCAGTGAAACAACATATTCAGAGAAAACTCAAAAGCTGCGTAACCTTGCACTAGCAAATATTAATCGCCTTTTCAAACTGTAACAAATTGCACCTGATAATCTGGCCCAGAAGCAGCAACAGCTGTGCATCAAGCTGAGATTTGGGAGTCTGTTGCCATTTATTTACATCAAGGGAACATTTTTCCTCGCTTAACTAATATGAACCTTGTTATCTCCCTCCTTTGTCCAACTTATGAGCACTTAGGTAGTCTCTTCCATCCTCTCCATCTCTCTCTCATGTGTAGCTGAGCTTGCTTTCAGCAGCCACAGATCTGATTAGGTTACTAGCTAATGGACCTACTCCTTTAACCCTAAGTCAGTGTCTTTCAGAGAAGCTAAGTGCTGGAAGAAGGGTCCTTGCATGATTCAGAAGACGACACAAGACAATGTCCTCTCTTTTAACAACCTGTTCAAACAACATTTTCATTGAGCCCCACAACTGTTTGAGTGAGGAGATAATCTGAAAGGAGGATGGGGAAGGGTGCCAGAATTCCCAGTCAGTTCAGCACAGCATCTAAAAGCTAGGGCCTAGGCTCTAGGCCAGTTGTTCTCAACCTGTGGGTCCCCAGATGTTGTTGGACTACAACTCCAATCAGCCCTGAGCTCTGGCCTTGCTAGCTAGGGGTGATGGGAGTTGTAGTTCAACAACATCTGGTGACCCACAGGTTGAGAAAGACTGCTCTAGGCTTTTCTGGCCTCTGAGAAAATGATAATCACAGGCGCTGAGATGTACCCAACATTGATGCGGGGGGGCTGAAATCCTGCACACATTGTGTGTGACATTGCACACATCACACGTGTGACAACTGTCACACCGGGAGAGGCCTCAGCCCCATAGAGTTGGTGCAGGTAAAGGTAAAGGGACCATTAGGTCCAGTCGTGACCGACTCTGGGGTTGCGGTGTTCATCTCGCTTTATTGGCCGAGGGAGCCGGCGTACAGCTTCTGGGTCATGTGGCCAGCATGACTAAGCCGCTTCTGGGGAACCAGAGCAGCACACGGAAACGCAGTTTACCTTGCCACCAGAGTGGTACCTATTTATCTACTTGCACTTTGACGTGCTTTCAAACTGCTAGGTGGGCAGGAGCAGGGACCGAGCAACGGGAGCTCACCCCGTCGCGGGGATTCGAACCACCGACCTTCTGATTGGCAAGTCCTAGGCTCTGTGGTTTAACCCACAGCGCCACCCGTGTCCCACAGAGTTGGTCACCTGGTAACAATAGCAATCTTGTAGCATCACCAAAAGCAACCCTTTTAAAACAAGCATCTTCAGTTGGTGGCATTGCCTACCGAACCCCTCTTTCTCTCATACCCCACACATCAGGGGACATATTCATGGGAGACTATTACTGAGGCAACACTCATGCTTGTATCCCTTGCCTTGGAAATAGGGGCAGCTCTAGCATTTGGCAGAGTGAAGCATCTGCCTCAGGAGACAGATCCCAGGAGGACTGAGGGGAACAGCATTAACTCTTCAGCTGTTCCACTCTGTTGGACTACAGACCTGTGTGCACCCCGGCCCCTAAACTAAGGCACTGCTCTCAAGAGCAATGGAGGCTGTTGGCTCATTGCCAGCACTGAAGTCAGATTCAACTGTTTCTGCATGTGGACCTTTGTTCTTCAGAATCTATACACCAGGCCAACTGCAAGCATGTGTCCTCGGGACATTGAGGCAAGCTGAGAAACTCCACCTGTCCCTAGGTAGCAACTCAACTTCATTGGACTGGTCATGTTGTTCGGATGCCTGATTATCATCTTCCAAAGCAACTACTGTGGTACCTTGGGTTAAGTACTTAATTCGTTCCGGAGGTCCGTTCTTAACCTGAAACTGTTCTTAACCTGAAGCACCACTTTAGCTAATGGGGCATCCTGCTGCCGCCACGCTGCTGCAGCACGATTTATGTTCTCATCCTGAAGTAAATTTCTTAACCTGAGGTACTATTTCTGGGTTAGCGGAGTCTGTAACGTGAAGCGTATGTAACCTGAAGCGTATGTAACCCGAGGTACCACTGTATTCTGAACTTAAAAATGGAAAGCATAATGCTGGTGGTCAGCAAAAGAGGTTCAAAGGCTTTCTCAAGGCAAACCTTAAAAAATGTAGTATAAACACCGACAACTGGGAAACACTGGCCTGCGAGCGCTCCAGTTGGAGAACAGCCTTTACCAAAGGTGTCGTGGACTTTTAAGACGCTCGAACTCAGGACACAAAGGAGAAATGTGTAAGAGGAAGACATGCTTGGCAAATCCACACCGTGACCAACTCCCGCCCAGAAACCAATGTCCCCACTGTGGAAGGATGTGTGGATGCAGAATTGGCCTCCACAGTCACTTACAGACTCACTGTTAAGACCGTGTTCCTGGCAGACAATCTTACTCAGCTACGAGTGATCGCCAGAGAAGAAGAGTAGTACAATTTTCTTTCCCCTCAACGACTAAGTGGCTGAGATGAGCTTGCCAGCCCAACCAACTAGCAACAGAAGACAAGGTCAATCTCTGTAGCTCCTCCAGAATCATTCTTCGCTATAACCGGGGAGGAATCTATAGGCACTGTAGCTCCCTCTTGGCTGGGCCCAGAATAGTTATTATCTGCCTTCTCATCAACCCTAGGATGAGTTATTGGAATGGAAACAGAAGCTGCTGAAGGGATTGAGGGAGAAAACACAACAACTTCAGGAAGCCATGGCGAAGAGGAAGGCACGCTTGGCAAACCCTCACTGTGAGCAACTCCTGCCTGGAAACGTATGTCCCCACTGTGGAAGGACGTGTGGATCCAGACTTGGCCTCCACAGTCACTTACGGACTCACTGTTAAGACCGTGTTCATGGAAGACAATCTTACTCAGCTACGAGTGATCACCAAAGAAGAAGAAGACTGTCAAAGAGGCAGACTGACTTCTGTCTGGCTGATTTCCAGAAGCTTCTATAAACATTATATATATGCACTCCCCACTAGATGTCCACCTCTTTAACTGCCCAGCATACATTTCAACTCTTCTCCTTTCCCTAGAGAGATGAATTGCACTGGTCCTGATGCGAAACTTCCTTATTTACTCAGCCCGCCCATGCATTTCAATGGGAAGTGTTGTGTGCAAGCCATAATTAATGCAGACTTGGGCCCTATAAATTTTTTATTGCCCTGAGCTAGTTGAGACTGCGTAGGCTCCCGAAATGTCAGTGAGTTATGCAGCTTTCCCCAATAAGTGGCAATGAAAACTTTATAGCATCCCCAACACTGCGGATTTTGTTTATGCTACTGATTTTAGTCCCCCTTTTAAAAAAAGAAAATAAAACCATGCTCTGTTTTCTCCTTGAAGTGCATTAGTTGCCATGGAAACAGTGATGTCAATCAAATGGGCAGAACTTCAATGATGCCCTAAAGTGCTGACTTAAGCAAGGGGAAGCATCTCCCGTAACACAGTTGCAGAATTTGATCCTAATCAGTTGCAGGAAGTTGCCGTGTACAGAACACACAATGAAGCATACTGATGGCATAATCAGTCTATTGTGACTTACTGTGCTTGAAATTAAAGATGTACAAATAAAATAAAAAAATTAGAGCTGCAGAATTTAATCAACAGAATTTTAAAAATAACTTGATTTATTGTAGAGGCCTATTTTAATAGCAACTAAACACGGAAGGGACATGGGTGGCCTGTGGGTTAAACCACAGAGCCTAGGACTTGTCGATCAGAAGGTCGGCGGTTCGAATCCCCACGACGGGATGAGCTCCTGTTGCTCAGTCCCAGCTCCTGCCCACCTAGCAGTTCGAAAGCACGTCAAAGTGCAAGTAGATAAATAGGTACCACTCCAACAGGAAGGTAAACGGCGTTTCCGTGTGCAGCTCTGGTTCACCAGAAGCGGCTTAGTCATTCTGGCCACATGACCCAGAAGCTGTACGCCGGCTCCCTCGGCCAATAAAGCGAGATGAGCGCCGCAACCCCAGAGTCGTCCCCGACTGGACCTAGTGGTTAGGGGTCCCTTTACCTTTACCTAAACATTTATATAGTGCTTTGAGCATTCAGAGTCCTTTCTATACATTACCAGAGAAATCTGTACAACGGTATTGTATAGTGGGCCATAGATAGATAGTGTGCATTCTCTGCCTACAGTTTGGCACTTGAGGCAATGTACGATACGAGTAGAACAACAATAAATCACAGTAATGAAACAATTTTTAAAACGCAGTTTAAAACACAAATCAGCAAGTCAAACAATCTGTACTAAAACATCCATAGAAAGGTCAACAGAATCCCAGTGGTAGAGGGAGAAGCCAGCTTCACACTGAACGCCACAGAAGCCTTGCTTACGAAGCCATTTTTTATTTAATCACTGGAATGACGGCGAAAATGCCTCTGCCGGCAAGGTATTGTGGAAGAAGAAGAAGAGGAGGAGGAGGAGGAGGAGGAGGAGGAGGAGGAGGAGTTTGGATTTGATATCCCGCTTTATCACTACCCGAAGGAGTCTCAAAGCGGCTAACATTCTCCTTTCCCTTCCTCCCCCACAACAAACACTGAGTGGGGCTGAGAGACTTCAAAGAAGTGTGACTGGCCCAAGGTCACCCAGCAGCTACACGTGGAGGAGCGGGGAAGCGAACCTGGTTCACCAGATTACGAGACTACCGCTCTTAACCACTACACCACACTGGCAGAGTGCGGGTAAATGTATCGCTTCCTATACCTTTAGAGGCTTCACTTCTCTCTAAAAAAAGAGCTTCCCCAGCAGATCTGAGGGATTCCCCAGGAATTGGCACCTCTAAAACATAGAGAGGCCACAGACCAAGCCAATTTTAAAGATCACCACCAGCACTTTGAGCCAGGCCTGGAAGCTAATAGACAGAGCTGAGCAAGATTGTGGGTGAAATGCTCTGTGTGGCCACTCTTGCAAGAGGAGAGACATGGAATTCTGCAATAGCTGAAGTTCCTGAGCCATCTTGAATGGCAGTACCTCCACCTGGCAACAGCTCACCTTGCAATAGTCAACATGAGATTTTACGAACGCAAAGGTGACTTACAGCCAAATCTTTATCAAAGCGAAGCAGCCCTGGGCACTGCCAACACCTGAAAATCCAGCAGCAATTCAGGCTCCAGGAGAACACACAGGGCATGCAGGTTGTCCTTTTTTTGGGGGGGGGGGAGAATGCCATCCATCACATGCAAAATTGGCAACTCGCCAGCCTAAGGCTGAATATCACCGTCATCACCACTGCCAAACTTGCATATTGCAACAGTGCTGTGAGTATATCTGAATGTAGAAAAGATTGTGATTGTGATTGTGATTGTGATTATTAAACAACTCCCAGTCATCATTGATGCAATGCCCAAACTGACTTCAACTGAATCTCAGCTAGAGTTGCATGGTACAATTCTATCCTCCATTGATCTTCACAGTTCCACCCATGCCACTCTAGTTAAGATTCTGTCAGTGTTTCCATAATGGAGAGGTTCATAATTCAACCCTAAAAATGTTACCCCTGGCTAGGAGATCAAAGGGTGGAAGCAATTAAAGGGTTGCTGGGTTTAAATCAGATTGATTATGATTTTTCTCACCCTTTTTCAAGTTCAGATAATCCTCGAAAATCAATTTGCATTTTATTTACTTAACTTTGCATCTTTAAACATCATTTCTTCAAGTTCTGGAAAGGAAGTATTAAGCAGAAGGAATTAAGAACAACTCTACTAACCTGGGAAAACTGATAGGAGACATAGCAAGAGGAGAGAGAGAGTTTAGCGTCACACATCTGATCCTAAAAAACAGCAGAGCAGCTCTATCATCAGTTATCAGCAAGGAGAGCTCTATACAACCTCTAAACACAGAAAACCACATGCTGGAGACAAACAATGAGGGCTTGCAAACACCCCAGAGTCATTCAGCTGATTACTCTTGGAAACAGAATGCCTGGCTTTTGGGAATGAGATTTACTGTCGGAAAAGTGACTCCTCCAACACAGTTGTCATGTGTTTAAGGGCTTGGTTGAAATCCTCACTATGACACAATGGGCTGGATACTGCAGCAGTTATTTGCCAGTTCTTCTAAAGGGGTACAAAGCCCATAGCCAGGGAGAGATGGAGAGAAGGGCCAATGGCCAAGGTAACGTGTACATCAAGTTGATGCACAACAACGAAAACCCAGATCTGAACATTTGTCTATGCAGTGGCGTAGCGTGGGTTGTCAGCACCCGGGGCAAGGCAAGTAATTTGCGCCCCCTAACCCGTGGATTTGCGCCCCCTAACCCTAACCCCCAGATGTTGCGCCCGGTGCGGCCAGCCCCCCCTGCACCCCCCACGCTACGCCACTGTGTCTATGTTCATTTTTAATTCATTTCATTTAAATAAGATGGTAATAACTGTTAAGGGCCCAGTGTCCCAAAACCTGTCAGTCCAGTAACTTTGTTCATGTGAACAAAAACAGTGGCATATGGGAGCTGGGTTTTTTCTAAGTGAGCAATATTATCTGCACATTTCCCCTTCTATTTCTACAAGAAAAAGGGCAAAATACAAAAATGCTGAAAATTCACAGGAGAAGAGGAAATGCCCATGGCTTGCCCCCTTGTGACTATGGGCCTGGACCACAACGAGCAAAAACTCTTCCTAAAACCAAACCAAATCACCTCAAAATTTATAGAAGAACTGCCACCTTCCGCATTGTGTTTCCCATGCACAGTCACCTTCATTTTATAATGATCCTGCGCAAAATCCTATCAATTCCCAAAGAAGTGCTGTTTATTTGCATAATAATGATGCCATAATTCACAAGGCAGCCTCCTTCCCTCCGCCTCATGACATTGCCTTTGCCTTTGAAGTAGCATGCAGAGAAGCTGTGATGGTAATACAACCTGCTGATCAATCGCATCTTAACTGCTCTGGTTCCACAAAGAAGGCGTAGCATGGATCATATCAGGTACCCATGGATTTTCAGGAGACTTTCCTGCGTTGCATTGTGGAACATGCCTGCTAAACAGGACCAGTTGTCAAGAGCATCCTATGTCAACACAATCTGCTGTGGTGTCCTAATCTGGAGCTTTCTGCGGGGCTATGATTTAAGGTGCTGGGCTTGACCCACTGACCCCCACCCCCACGACAGAGTTGTTTATCTTCTATGATTTTTCCATGTACAGATCTTCTGAGGTCTGGGACAGAATCTGACATTGGCCATGGATTCTGCAGGATCTAACCTCACTTTCAAACTTTCCCAAATGTTTATGGAATTATATTATTAATAATAATTATTACCTATAGTACATTATGTATTTATGGAACACCATCCATGTAAAATGGTATTCTAAAGGATAACAAAAGCAAAACACAGCTGTCTGCCCTCAAATTTAAATTTAGAGGATGAAGGCAGCTGGGGTAAATGTGAGTGTCCTGGACTCTGGATTGGTTTGCGTTGCTAATGAGGACTAAAGAGATTGTGCTTGAAAACATACAAGCTGCCTCTAGAAATGGCCCCAGTTCTCAGGGCCAGAGATTCTGGCCCCTGCTTTGAAATGTGAAACTTCCTCTAGGCTCTCAGCTATAAGCACATCCATACCATCCATCATCCATCATTTTTACCTCCCATTCCTTATTTCTCTGCCTTTCCCCCTGCTCCCCTCCAACACAATTCCTTCTTGCAACAACTGAGTTACAAAGCCACAAATCAGGTGTCTGCATGCTGCTTGTTAGTGCCATTCTTTTGTCTGAAGTGCAGAATTGTGGCTTTCTTGGTGCCAAATTTAGATGAATTTTATTATAGGTTAGCGATCCAGAGGATGAGGGATTCCTTACAAATCCCTAAGTGACTTTCACCCCAGATTCCCTGTCTGAGGGTTACATCTCTCCCCTACTTTCCTTTACATATTATGTTTTGTGAGAAACATTATCTTTATGACATGTGGTCAAGTTCATGCAACAAGGACAGCTGGAAAGACATTCTCATAACTTATTTCTCCTCCAGAAACAGCAAGTTCTGAGACTCTTATAGGAGGTTTTTCTAGACTGTTCAAACTGCATTCGTTTTTCATTGAGCAGGGTGAATCTGTTTCAGGTTACATATAAAAGATAACACCTTGCCTTAGCTTTTTAGAATTTGTTGTCCTTTTTAGCTCTTTGATTTGAAGGGATTTCATTACATTTTTCACCTAAATAGCATCCCTTGCAGATCTATAAAGTAACATAATACTTGAAGTAAAATTACTGATTTATTCAGGTACATAAACAAAAGGTCAAGTGACAACGGCAATATTCAATTCAGTAAATCCTCATGGATGAGAGTCTGGGTGGTCTATTATTGCTCCAAGCTGCTCAGTTAGAAACAGGAATCCTTTTTCCAATAATAATTAAATCTGGGGTTAAAATGCTACCTTCCATTGGTGCAATACTTTATCCATTATTAGCATCTTCCACGCCTTCAATTAAAGTTGTGTCATTCTTCCACTTTTGCACAATTTGGAAATTAGCAACCACCCACTCAGCTTTCATTCTGAAAGCCATAACCTATTTGCTATTATGTATGTCCTTCACAGATTCAAATAGGTACAAACAACATAGCCTATTTGATTTTTGCAAATAGTTAAATAACCAAAATTGCATGTTCAAAACATGCATTAAATTAATTACAATTGACCAGTGACAAAGAATGAATTTTGTGTTTTGTTTTTGTTTTCACAACTTTTATTATTTATTGTCACAACCATCCTGCAGAGTCGATCATTTCAAATCTCACTTTACACATGTGGAACTGAAGTTAACAGAGAGAGCAACTTGCTCAAGGCCACCCAGTGAAGTAAGTACATGACTGAGGCAGAACCTGAGTCCAGAACACCCAGCTTCAAATGAAGCACTCACTCTTCTGCAACACATTGCAAAACACTTTGCGACAGAACAGTGCAGAGCAGACAATTTGAAAAGGGAACTCAATCGCATGCATACACAGCAGCTGTGGCAGAACAGGATCAGGCAGTGCCACCAGAAGATTTAAAAAATAGAGCATCATAGAACTGTAGAGCTGGAACGGACTCTGAGGGTCATCAAGTTTCTTTTTCTTTAAAAAAAAGGCAGGCAAAAGTATACTTCATAGTCATCAAAATTCAAAGTAACCATTTGTGAGCTGATTCTAGCTGGGTACCTTTCAAAACTCTGTCACAGAACTGAAATCCATGCATGGCAAATCAAGAGCAGATAGGCTGAGGGAGTCTTGCATCTGCCATCTTCCTTGCATGCGCCCCATATCCCTTAATGACTGTTAATGGCTGCAACCTGATCCAAGGCTTCGATTGGAAGGAAAGGAAGATCCCCTCTTTGATCACAGGCATTTCCCTGCTGCCGCCAAGGAGAAGAAAGCAAACAAGGGCGACAGCCAGGGTAAGCTCAGCCGTTCCACGTGCAAAGCGGCTCCTTTCCAGCCACTTGTCCCATGGCATGAACCTCTTGGAGCAGGGAAGAGGGTGACCAGGTGCAGAAAAGATTTCGATCTCCTTCTGGGACAAAAGAGGAGAGAGCTGAACCACTGGGTGGGGGGAGCCAAGGGTCGAAAGGGCAGACTTCATTAAGAAAAGAAGCTAATGAGAAACCGACTCTGATCTGGCCAGGAGAGCAAGGCATGTTTATGCCCTCTGCCCACCAGCACAAATGTTTTTTTCCATACTCCCAGCAGTCTAGCCACCATGCAAGGTGGAGATGAAAACGACGTTATCCTGGTCTTGGAGCAGGTAGTCTAGCTCGCCCATCAACTCCCAATCTGCCCCATTGATCAGCACCAAGATTCCCGGCCGCACAGACTCTCCCTGCACGAACAGTTCCGGCCTCTCTTTCAGCAGGTTCTCTTTCATCCACACCAGCAACTTTCGGACATCCCAAGGTCCTTGCTGGCTGGGCAGAGTCACCCGCTGCTTCCTGATCCCGCCGAACAAGAGCTCTGCTCCACCTCCGCACTCCAGCAGCAGGGACAAGGGCGCCGCCATCTTTGGTGAGGGCACGGCGCTGCCCGCACCGGAAGCGCGACGCCGCGCCTGCTTCCGGGGGCGGCGGTGGTTGCCTAGCAACCACAAAGAATGGATTTTTGACCCTCTCATTCTGGGGCAGAAACAACAATAGCAGCAAATTTGGTTCTATTCATCTTCTAGGCAGTGCCTTTTTTTCTCTCCTTTAAAAATGTTTAGGGATACTCTCATTTTGACTCAAGAAAATCACCATTTTATAGTTCAAATAGGGGGAAATAAATACAGTAAATGGAAAAGTACAAAGATTTACACAATATTTAGGGTATGCGTACCCCTGCGTACCCCCATAAAAAAGCACTGCATTTGGGTTTTACTCAAGAGCAGGGTTTTTTTCTTCCACTACAGGTAATATAGAAAGAATGAGTTCTGCCCAGTGACTATTGTTATAGATGATGCTCACTGATCTTACTATGTATAAATACAAACAACACACACACACATAAATCCACATATAAATATCAGAGGCCTGCTGTATCTTTTGTATTTCATGGTCTCTTCATCTCAGTGTTCACACATGTGGCCATGTATATCCCGCAAATTGATAAATCTTATGAAACAAGCTCTGGGACATGAAATTGTATGCCACAATTTCTGCTAATCTTTATGGCGCCGCAATACTCTTTGTTGATTTCACTGCCACAGATTAACATGTCTAAACCTCAGGAATATCCAGTTATAAATTGAATTGGTCCTAAAGATAGACAGGCATTCAAGAAAGCTGGTTCTAGCACTCTTTATTTTGCTGATTGTATTGGCAGAGCAAGGCAGCACGATTCTGAATTATACCAGCAAATCATAGGAGGCATTTGGGGTTCTATCAGAATTTCCAGGACTCCGATTCACATGCCACTAATAAGATGGTTTAGCTGCCTCACCATAGTCAAAGGGAATAATCATGGGAACACTGGTGAAATGCTTGCCATTTGTAAGTGTCAGTCAGCGGTGCTTCATTTATTAGATTGCCTCCCTTGCTCCTGGATTAAAAGTGCTAAATGCAATATTAGTGCCAACTAATATATCCCAATAGTGGCAAAATGCAGGAAACCCACAGGTTTCTCTGCATCCTTTTGTGAACTGTCCCTAATCACAGAAACATAGAATTAAAGGGTTGGAAGGGACCTCAAAAGTCATTGTTCCATGCTTTTATAATGAATGATTTTAGAGTGTTGTTTCTGCTGTACTTTTGTACTGTTTTATTGTTGTTAGCCGCCCTGAGCCCGGCTTTGGCTGGGGAGGGTGGCATATAAATAAAAATTTATTATTATTATTATTATTATTATTATTATTATTATTATTTCATCGATACCTTTCCAAGCAGGACTGATTCTCCTAACTCTAGAAGTCTGAAAGAGGGCCCTCACACTACGCTAATAAAGGACAGGCTTTATTTAGCTATATAGCTATACACAAAAAGTGTTTTCTGGTGCATGTTTTATTTCCTTGAAAACACTATGCACAGAAGGTGTTACATGCGCAGAAGATGCTTGCATGACTAAATAGAACTGAACGGAGGTGAGCCTACAGCAGACAGTAGATTTGGGGCGCCATTAACAGGGGGTCTTAGGGAGGAGCAATGGGTGTCACCGTTCCCTTCCTTTCCCGATATTTCAGGTCACATTGCAGCAGTTAAATATATCTTTATATTAGTTATTTATGTTACAAGAAAGTAACAACAGATAGCCTGAACTAGCAATGTGAGAAATATTTCCTACTATACTTCGCTCCTTACTATTTTGAGGAGGTGTTTGTATAAAATGGAGTTCTAACAGGCTTCCAAACCTTGCAATAACTCTTTACACACACACACCACCACCACCACCACCCAATGCACATAATGAAACCTCTTCCCTGCCCTCATGGGAACCCAAAACACTACCCCCTGGCCATCAAGAGTAGCAAAGACGGCAATCAGCCTCTGATACACAATTCCCTGGGAAGTTCCACAAGCCTCAGTGAAGTGTTTTGGTGTTTGCCAGGATCAGCCATCACCAACGTGGTGCCCTGCAGGTCTTGGACTACAGCTGCCATCAGTGGAGCTAAAGGAAGTTGTAGTTCAAAACATATGGAGGGCACCAGCTTGGCCAAGGCTGGCCAAGATCATGTTGGTGAAAGCATTTAGGATCGTGCTGTAAGGCAACAGTTTCCCCAGATGCTGTTCATTTCAATCAGACCAGCACAGGAGAGCATCCCTTATGGATTGTGCCTCACGCTAATTAGTGGAAGCAGGAAAGATGCCGTTGGGATTTTTCACCACACCAAAATGGGCTAGCCCTGAAACTAAATCTAAGTATATATTTTTTTACAGCAACAAAAGTGATTAAAGGTCCCATTGAGCAGTTTAATTTGGTGTAAAGTTACTAGAACATGGTGTGATTTAAAGTACTTTGAATAAAATAAAAAAAACAGCTGGCGCCACTTCAACACAATGAAAATCAAGTATTTTAGGGAGGTGGGGGTTTGTTTTTTTCCTTCTTTGCAAAATAGCAGTCTATATCCCTAAGAGGTATGCATTTTGAGACCCATGTATTCTGATTGCCCATGGTTCCTTAAATTTACATTTGTTATGTGTGCATTTTATTTTATCCTGCCTTTCATCCAAAGATCTAGTTCCCATTTCGGTGATGTAGGGCAGGAGAGGAACCTTAAGCCAAACCCAAAAAAAACCTACATGCAACATAGGTGAATATGGATTGCTTTTTTATTGTTAGCTACCAGGGTTTCCTAATTCTTTCTTATATTTAAAATATTTTAAAATGTAAGGTAATATGCGTTGCATTTTAAAAGTTATCCCATAATTTTAATTTTTTTTAAAAATGTACATTTAATTTAATCATTTTTAAAGTACACAGCATTTCTGCTTCATTAGAGCTTTTTGCTCATTTGTCAGAACATGGGAACACCCCCTTTTATTGTCTTAAAACGGCAGCAGGACCTAGAATAGGGAGAGCCAAACTGGTGACCTTCAGAGGTTGCTGAATATCAACGCCCATCATCCCCAACTATTGACCATGTTGGATGAGACAGAGGGGAGCTGGATTCTAGCACCACCTGGAGAGCACTGCATTGGTGAGCCCTGGGCTAGAATGCTATGTCCATAGCTTTGTTTAATTGAAGCTGAACATTTAGGGAAGGAACCTGGAATAGCCCTGTGGAAAGCTATGCTCCTGCAACCCCTGTCCCACCACAAACACAATCTGCAGCCACAACAAATCAGCTCCAATTTATGGAAGTCTCAGTAGAGAAACAGGCACGCAGGTAACCCTTCAAACGTTACAACAATGCGCCTCTGAAGAAGACACACGTGTGCATAGAAGCTATGTTTCAGAACATAGTCCAAGAACATAGCCAAGCATGAAAAGCCTTTAAGATATTAAACACAACAGGCAACGCTTTGGCAAAACCAGGTAAATAAACACTTCCATGGCTTAATCCTAAAAGTTTGTCCTTGGCACGCATGTCCCCGCATCCACAATAAACAGAATGACTACCCTGTTTCTTGGCCCTAGGGTCCCAAACAGACGCATTTGTCCAACATTCTTGATATTTTCACTGCATATTGCTGCTCTTCAAGAGAGCCTAGTAATCGTACTTTTGCAAAAGAGTCCTATGTTGGGGAGACAACCTACGTCCCTCCCACCCTATGCTCAGCTATAATAATCCCAATATTGCTTGGAGAGAAATGTCACAACAGTCAAACAATTTCAAGTTGATTTTCTTATATAGTTGTGGTCCACTAAGATAGAAGTGCGCTATTTTTCAAAACTGCAGTGTTAAAGAATGTGATTCAGTACCTGGAGTTCTAAGCTAAGAGGGATCCCGGTCCAAATTTAATCTCCATCATAGACCCAATGGGTGATTAATTCACTGCCTTAGTTCCCTTCTGTAAAATTGCTGCAATACTGAAAGCTCAGTAACTTAGCAAAATGTATATTGTTATTTATTACCTCTTGAAGGCATATATAAATGCTGCCCTTCATATTCACATTTAGAGGTAATGAAGCAAATTCATTCTCCAGAATTCAAAAGTGAATACTATATATACTCAGAATTTCGATTCACACACACACACACACACACACACACACACACGAGAGTATATAAAATTGGTAAGCTGTTCCCTTGTACTGGACTGGTTTATTCTAAAGGCAAATGTGTACAGTAAGTCTTTCCAGATACACCAATTATTATTTTTTAAAAATCGTTGTACATTAAATGGCTGTGTCACGGGAAGGTATGATTCACTTAAACTTTAAAGCATAGAAAAATTTAAAGTTTAAATTATCTTTTCTCGCCTAGTGTCTCTCCTACTCGCTGTACTGGGAACAAAGGTACAAATCCCCATGCCAGCGGCTGGATAAACTGCCTTTCATCAGTATCTATCTATTTATTTGTTTATTTTCATTTTACTCCTGCATATTTTGGTTATTTGAACCAGGGCAGGTTTTCTGGAATACAGAGGAGATGAGCGTCTGATAATGGATTTGAATCCTGCGTGTTTCAAGGGAGGAGAGCAAGATAAAAAGGGGTTAGAACTGTACTGTCATTTTTAAAAAACACATACATACACACACACACACCAGATGTTTTAAAAGCAAGGGGGTAAAGGAAAAGGAGGCAAGCAAAAAGTGACACATACAAAGTGCTCGTTTCAGCAAATTTTGCAAGGGCTTTAAATAATGTGTGTCAACGCTGTTTTTCATTGTTTTGAAGCAAATTGTAGTAAAGTGGTTATGTGACAAAAAATAATAATAAATAGCAACAATTAGTATACATGACCAAGCCATTAAACCGTGAATTTCGTTTATTTCAATCCAGAAGTTAAGAACGTGGTGGTTTCTCTCGCGTTAAAATCGGTGGGACTCCTATTAACTTTGGCTGGATCGCGCACTGAATATGAGGCTAGAGCGCACGAATTCAGAGAAGCCCAGAGTAGGGCTCAAGAGATGTATAGAAAAGGATCTCTTCAGTGATCTGAAAGAGACATGCTCTAAATTTCTGCCCTTTTAAAACAACGGAAAACAACAATAGCAACGTTGCATTGTTTTCACTTCTGCTATGCGATATTGCCATAGAAATTCAGCGCATGGGAAAAGCGGATCAGGAGTTTCCCGAAAATTTTACCCTTCGCAGTGGGAGTTAAAGGCTGCAACGCTATGCCTGTTTGCCTGGGAGTAAGCCCCATTCAACTCAGTGAGACTTGCTTCTGAGCAGGCACGAACAGAGCTGCGCTGTGCTCTGCCAAAAACATCACAAAATGCTGCCTTTTACACGGATTCGGGTTCCAGAACCTTTCGAGGTTAGAGGCGCATTTGATAGGAAACCACCAGAGACAAAAGATAATTTCTACGAGAGCTGAAAGTGGTTCGAGAGAGTCTTTGCTTTCCATGGCCTATGGACACACACCGTTTTTTCTTTTTAAGAACACCAACCACACAATGCAACCTTCAAAACCTGTGCACCTGGTGTGATGACCTTGCCCTGGGTGTCTACATTAAGACCACCATCAGCAATCTCTCTCCTAAACCACAAATCATAGGTTATTATTTTCACATCTACGATGCGCGGAGGGGAGCCCAATCTTTCTTAATTTTCTCAAAAGCTGGCGCTGTGGAACTTTCCCCACTCATTCTCTTTGCCGAAACAAGAATAAATTTAATGGGGAAATATCACAAAATAAAGCGAAAATGCTCTGGGTATAGATAGCAACCCTAAGGACGGCCGGGCCAGGGGCTCAGTCCCCAACAGCCAGGTGCAACGCTAAGCGAGCGGAGGTGATGCGAATTAATTCCGTTTAATGCAGTTCCACGCCGGCTTTGGAGTTCCGCAAAAACTAAGTTTCTTGGAGTTGTGGCCAACAAAAGCGTCCTAGTTATTTTGCGTCCAAGGCCTGAGGTTAGGGACCTTGTTCTGGCGATCCACTGAGGATCCTTTTCCTGCGACCACGTTGTCGCAGCAGCCACCTGGCCCAATGCTGGGACTCACAGGACCAACGGGAGGAGGAGGCTGTCGTTATTACCTCGCAGTTTTTCCAGGGAACAAACGGCTTGAAATCCGGTCTGCGCCTGGGATGCCTTAGGGCGATTTGCTCGCCCACCGGTGGCAAGATCCACTTATACAAGACGCAGTACTTAGAAAGGGAAGACAGACCCGCGAAGGGAGACGCGAGGCTGCTGCCTGCGGCGCATTACATTGCACGGGAAGGGAGAGAGGGAGGGCGCTGGAGAACGAGTTTTCCTCCAGTTGATATAATGGAATTAGGAGAGCCCACCCTCCCTAGGGGATCCCACCACGGGAAAGGAAACGGGGGTGGGAGCCACGCAGATTCCGAAGGAAAGATTAAAACTGGAGGGTCTCTCCGTTCCCTCTCTCCACTGAGCTTCCAAAATGACGAAGAAGGTAGGTACCCAAAAAAACAAAAAAGGGGTCCCCGGTGCCTTTTGCTTTCCTAGGATCCTGCCAGCACCCCTCTCCCCCACTTCAACAAGGCAAGCAGCGAAGCAGAGATTTGCTTTAAGCAACAGAATGCAATTAAAGTTGTTGTTTTCCTCTTTATAGATGGTTTTCTATTTGTCTCAACTGGAGAGAGTGGGCGGAAGAATGGTGGCTGTGTTTTTGTTGGAGCTGTAGAAAACACGCGCGCGCACACACACACAAAACAGCAACTGTAAAAAAAAACGAGTAAAGGAAAGTGAGGAAACCGTCATTTTTGTGTCTTTAAATTAGTGGTTCGAAAATGCAAGAGGCTGCTGATTTTCTGGAGATTTTAAAAATGCAGGAATGCTTTGTTCTCTCCCCCCCCCCCCCGCTGGACAAGGAGTGAGGGGGCCATCAAAAATCACGGCAGAACAGAGACACCCAGACCGTTTAAGTCGGTGTCAGTAATTTGTTTTTTCTTCGCTCATCAGTGTAGGAGAAGAGGTGCAGTTAAACGGAATTAAAAATGTCCCTAGATGTAAAATAACAAAATGCCCTTAAATGCAAAATGGAGTGTTTGTATTTTGTTTATGGTCTGAAGTCCTGTTTGGCTTATTTCCTGACAGACTCCAACAGGAGCGGCTGATGTTCACACAGAAGGCAGCGGAAGTTAGGGTAAAGGGGAAGAAAGGGTTATTTGTCTGTCCCCAGCTACGCGCGCGCGGAAAGTGGGAATCCGCGACAGATCTCTGGAAAGCGCGCAAAGAGATGAAAGCCGAGCGTCGGGAAAGGCGCCGGCGCTCTGGCGCGCAAACAAGACCGCGAGAAAATCTGCATCTCCAGAGGCCGCTGCTTGCCAGGGCTTGGTCCCATCACGACAGCAAATCGATGGGGCGCAAACATTCAGCCCCCCCACCTCTCGACCACAGTCTCCGTGCCCCTCTGGGTACAGACAGTTGAAAACAAGGAACCTCAGGACACTTCCCCACACGGGCCACTTAACCATGTCATCTGCCTAATCTGCGGTTAAGCACGCTTCCCACACACCTGCGAAAGACGCAGCGCACCTGCCCTTTCTCCTGCGCAAGCGTCACAGAAAATAATATAAACGCCGCAGAAAATGCGCGTTACCATCCGAGCTTAAGATTCAAATTATTTACATATTATCCAGAAGCTTGTATTTCTATAGCCCACGCAAAATCCTCTTTTAATTTTCTATCCTCCGCCTCTCCCTCCGCACTTTTACCCCTCCCCTCTCCCTTCCTGTTTATCTGCCTCTCTCCCCCCCCCCCGTTATATACTTGCCCCTTTCAATTACTTTTAGGTATTTAGTGATCAGAAAACTGTTTGCACTAAGTGGTATACGAATGGTGACGCGCAGGGCATGCTAAAAACGGTTTTATACAAAACCACATTCATAAAATGCATTATGATATATAATCACTGTCGCACAATTCTCGTGCCTGTGTGCACAGGCAGGCTGCGTAAAATTCTAACCCCATTTCGGGAAGAGAAAACTCCTTGATATGGAAAACATCAGCGGTGCGGACAAAGGAGGCGAGAGAAATCGGGGCTTGCCACTCCGAATTTAGAAAACCTGTCTTTTCGTTCTTAGCCCAAAGCGTCGCCTTTCGCTCGGCAACCCTCTCCTCAAATCCAAGGAAGGGAAAGGAACACACAGACACCTTGCAACCAACCCCCTTTGGGTCCAGATCTGGGCTCCCCTCCTCGCCGAGGGGGAACAACCAGAACGCGCAGAACCATTGGAGAGGGGGAACCAAAGCACAGGGAACCGAACCCTCTCAGCTTATCTCAAATTTAACTCAAGAGACATTTCGACACGGTGGGGAAAAGAGGATTTGCTACTGGACGCAACAACACAGATATTCCCCATCATAGCCCAGTCAGTCTCGAGGAATGGGGGGGGGGGGTCGGGCTGCCCAGTTCGCGCTCTGCGCCCGCCCCCTCCTTCGAACCGGTCAGGAAACCAAAGTCTCCGGACGTCGTGGCGCAAGCGAGGGAGCTGGTAGGGACATTGACAGAGAAGGACGCTTCCCCGCCTTGAGTGAATTGGAGAAGGCCGAGAAAAGACAGAGAGGAGGCCAGGGATATATCCCCATGATAAGAGGTGACTTCGTCTCTCTCCTTACGGTCCCCAGGAGAGAGAATGAATTCACTCGACAAAGAAATCGGATCAAGTCACAGCCGAGAATCGGAGCAAGACCCGCACCTTCTTCGTACCTATCCCACCATGGATCTTTCCCGCTCCTGGCCCCCACCACCCTCCCTCGTTTTCCACTAGTAAGAACAACCAGAAAGCGCAAAACCATTGGAGAGGGGGAACCAAAGCACGGGCAACCGAACCCTTTCAGCTTATCTCAAATTTCACTCAAATCCAGATTCGATTTTCTGGGTGGGGAAATCTGAATTGAGAGTCGGGGTGGGAGGGAAGGAAGAAAGACATATAAAAGGAAAAGAAGGCGCATTTTATGGCTTGAATCCGAAACCACCACGTTATCCGAACTAATGTGGATTTAATTCGATTTGCGTCCTATTAATCCGGGTACAACCCATCCACTTTAACGAGGCTGTGAATTCCAGACTGGATCACTGCGGAAAAGGTATGGGTTAGTCAACCGTTCAGAGAAAAGAGTTGCCTTAAAACAAAACAAAAAGAAAACACCTCTCTCTCCTCAACTGACTTGAAATTGACAACACACTTCGACTTCGAACCACCGTCTATCCTGGGAACTTGGGTTTCCAGGGAAATCCGTTCCCTTCCTTCGCGTTAGCCTGTTTGCTAGGGGTGGGGTTGAAACCCCTGCATTTTATGGAAATACGGTAAATGAGCCAAAATTGGGGTGCGCAGGGAAAGAGGACGACGCAAACCATTAGTGAAGGTTAAAGTGAGAGGCGCAGTGCCATTTTGCCACAGATTCTCCGAGCGAAGAATTGTTCTTAAAAACAGGAGACTGTGGAGGGGCACACCCAATACTGAGGAAAGAATGGAGTGTGCTTTATTTGAGTGGCATCTGGGTGCTCGGAGCCTCGCAAAACGGGAGCAGTCAGAAAAAGGAGACGTGGCGGCGGTTGGCGGCAGTCAGCCGTCCTTAACAGGTTAAACGCCTGCGCATCTCTATTAGGAAAAGAGCTTCCGAGCGTTTGCGGTGCCCTTTGCTTCTTTCCAGAAACGCCTAGGTGGAATCCCCCACCTGCTCCAACAAAAATTAAAAGATGCCTTTAAAAAAAACAACCCCTCCATTAAAAAAAGCGCGCCCCGGTCAGACGGGATCAGGAGACCTCCTTCGTCGAATCAAAAGGGAAAGAGAGAGGGGAGAAAGTGTACTCGGGTCCCGGGACCAGAGTTCCTCGGCAGGCATTTGGGCAGGTGGGACTTTGCAAAGGAGGGGAGGGGAGCAAGAACGCATTCGCACGATCGGATGTATGGGATCGAGGAAAGGAAGAAAACCCGTGGGGAAAAGAGTCCCGAGAGAAAAATCGGAAGGATTAGGAAGAACATGGGCACTTCGAGATGGAATAGAGATTTCAGCCCAAACATTTATAGGAATAAACAAACAAACTGGGAACCTGAGAAGGCCTAGTCTGCAAATCATCTCCACCGATTTCCATGGGCTTAAGAGCACCTTGCTCTGCGCGGGTTGTGGCCTTTGCGTCCGTGCGCGCAGAGATGGTGCTTTTATTTTTAATGCATTTAGAGGCGGGATAGTTTTTTTTTTTGCGGGCCGACCTAAAATACTGAATGCACACAACATCCAGCTCCGCCCAGGAGCGGGCAATCCTCTGCGTATTCCAATGTTGACAGAGAGAGATAAAACAGGGAGATATAAATATGTAAATGAATACTTTGACGTTTGTCTACACATGGAAAGAAAGGCAGGGGGAAATGGGGGAATGCAGACGCACACGCGCGCGCACTCCAGCGGTTAGATAATTGGAATTTAACGGACTTTCTGAGTTATATTCTAGGCCTAATTGAATTAAACCAATTGACTCTCCATTAGAAATACTCTAGCAGTGACCCAGGCTATAAATTTGGGGCACACGGTTTGCAGCAAGTTCCTGATCTATGTTTCCGCATGCAGTCAGCCCGTCTTTCCTTCCTCCCTTCCTTCCGCCCTTCCTTCCTTCCTTAATTTGGTTTTCAGAAAAATAGGAGCAGCAGCTCCGGAAAGAAATAAAAACGGGACGGGAGCCTAACCGAAAGATAATTCTCGATGGCCCACCGGCGGGCGAGAAAGTCCTCGAAGAGGATAAATGGGGCGCAGACGAAAGAGCAAATTTAAGGCTCTTTCCCGCAAGAGGTACAGTCCAGTTTGCCAAAGGTGAAGAGCCACACACCAAAGTATAGGATTCAAGTGTTTGCATCCACGCGCTGTCGCATCCCCAATTCGCATTTTTTAAAGGTGCAGGCTTCTCTAGGTGGAAATCTAAAGTTGGATTCCCATAGCCCCCCCCCCCAATATTGGAGGAAGGGCAAGCTCCATTCCGAGGGGTGTTAAGTTGACACGACAGGTCGGGGGTTCATCCAGCTCCCCAGTTTTCCAAACTGGGTTGCAGGCCAAGTTCAGCAAAGATGCGTATCCAAATGCGCATTAGGATTTTTCTACGCATTTCGCTCAGCGGAACCGACTATTCAAACAGGCATGGGTACTGGGCTGCGCATGCACGTTTACTCTCAAGTTATTGTGTTCAATGGGTTTTACTCTCAAGTAGCGTAGTTGAGGATTGTGGTCCTGGAGCTAGCAAGAACGGTAGAGGGATCCTAGCCGCTTTTTCCAGCCGGGTCTGTACTGGAGAGGGTGGTGGTTTGGGCGTATCGGCTGTACTCCTCCCAAAGCCCGCTTTAAAGGAAATGCGCATCTTTCTGGTTTCTTCAGGAAGGCAGTTCCTTAAGCTGTGCCTAGCAAGAACCCGCTTTGCCACGGGAATGCCTTATATTATTTGCGCGCATAGCTACTATCCGCAAGCAAGTTGAGCCGTGAATGATTGCAGATCAAGCCATCGTAAAGGGAAATGAAAAGCAGCCCAATCTCTGCGTGTGAGTTTAGGCGGAAGCAAGGCCCTCTGCGCTCAACGGGGTTTGATCCCAAGTAAGTGTGTGGGCTGGAGCCTGCTCCGCCTTAGCTGGGCTGGTATGCGGATCGGGGCCTCACATGGATCCCCGCCGCTTAGAACACGATGCCCGCGTCTTAGTTAATAGGTTTTCTGGATCGAAGCCACGGAATGTTCCTACCGACAGAAATTGTTAGGAAATTAACGTTCGGCTTTTAAAAAAAGACTCTCTGGGCCTCATGTAAATGAGTGTACTCTCTCAGGATGGGTCCATTACGCAGACAGGTAAGTGCCCCCAGCTTAAGGCTACACTTAAGACTGTCGATTTGAATAGGATTGTGCCGGATGCAGAGCGAAGCCCTCCAGTTTCACCGGATTTGGGGATGGCGGCGGCACTGAAGTCCCCGGGTTATTATTATTTTCGTGGGGCGGGGGAACACTAAGACCCATGGAACGCTTCCTTACTTCCGAGTATGCATGAACAGGCTTCGGTTCTCCATAGTCCATACTGGCTTCGGGGCGATGCCAAAACATACGGGCGTCAGCCTTCTCTAAGTCGAGGGCTGCTTGCCCTGCGCTCAATTCTGAAACTAAAGATCTCCCTTTTGAAAGCCTCCGAGGCAGCCAGGTAGATTTACCGGCCCAAAGCAGCCAAGGCAGTCAAAGGATAGCAGCAAGAGGCAGCAGGGAGCCCGGCGGCGGGCAAGAGAAAGGAACAGCGAAGAACACGGCGTAGCGCGCTTGTGCCACGCGCGCAGCAGTCGGGAAGGGCAGGCGAGGGCGCACAGCAAGCGGGAGATGCGCGACCACCTGCTGGCTGCACACAGAGAGACGCGCAGCCCTCTGCCACACGCCGGCGGCAGGTCCCGTGTTTGTGCGTTCAGGGGGGAAAGGGCGCGTGAGCACATCTGTTTCAGCACCCTCTCTCTCGGGACTTCACACGTGCACACAAACGTAGAGAGACAGGAGGGTGACCAGTTCATACGCACGCGTGCATGCATCTATCTATCTATCCATAACGCGTCTGTGCATCCTGCGAAGGCGACACAGGAGGCCAGGAGGCCCATACTGGCAAAACAGCCGCCGCTCTGCGGCTACCACGGCTCATATGACCGGAACCAAGCTGAATGTTTCCTTGGCCAGCAATGTCATATAGACCCAGGGAGGGGAGAGAGAGGGCCTTTTCAGGAGTGCGGACACGATCCAGCCAAGTCGAACGCTCTTAAGTCCCGCAGTTTTCAAAAAGAGAGTAAAACACAAGACTTATTAGAAGCGCCACTGAAATGAACTGGGCTTAACAGCTGTTAACTCTGGGGTGCACAGTGCCCCGATTTCTCTCACACGCACAAACCCCGTTCTGACACGCATTTATTTATTTGCAGAGCCCACGGAGGCCAGAGGAATTCAAGGAAGCGTAATGAGGTTCGTAGCCTTGAATTGCGTCCGGAGACTTCTCTAGAGGCGGCCCCATTTAAAAGGTACACATCACCCTTGCCATTTGCACACACAAAACGTGTGCTCCTCAGCAGGCTTCCCGCTTGGCAACTTAATATACACATATGTAATATATACGCACACATTACAAACCCACAAACTGTGCATTTTGCTGCTTCATAGGTGAACGGAGTAGCCACATGTTTTATAAACAGACTGATTCCATGTCTGTCAACCCAGAAATCGGCCCCGAGGTATTTAGTTATTTATAAGTGAGTAACATACTCACTTAAGCTAACTTATAAGTTATTCGCTTATAAGTGAGCGAGGGGTTTTTAGGGTTGCACTCGGAGGCTGAAATCCTAATCATGACTTAGAAAGAAATATGCACTTAGGAGTCTGTCCCATGCCTGCTGCTTACCTAGACGCTGGTCTCATTTTAAATCAGGGGCTCTCACCTCTGAATATAGTTTGAGACTGGGCTGCCAGGCAGATCGAGGCAGGTTCACAAGGAAGGATACAACCAGACAGGTGCTGCGCTATATACACAATACCGTTCATCAGCATACGTATTAAGAGATAAAGTTGGGGAAAATACGTTTTGCACAGGGAAATATATACATGATTGACTTCTCCAGACCTCCCTCACCTATTCGTACCCGTTTATATGCACATACTTGGGTCTACCTACCTCTTTCCGTAAACAGACACTCCTGATCTATCTGCAGAGGCACACCGCGAAAGACATGCTGCACGTCTAAGAATAGACACCAGATAATCCCCACACTCCCCTCGGTACACGCATCTTCCCGGGGCTACAAATATACACGCGCGCGCACAAAAAGGATGTCATTTGGGAAAGCAACGCACAAATAACCAGGGCAATGAGTTCGCAGCGGTTCGTGTATCCGCTACTCTTACTCTCAAGAAAGCCACAACGTTGGAGTAAGCAGCGGGGGGGGGGAGGAGAGAGAGGGGGGGATCAATTGCCCTTCGACGCAGCGTAGCCAAAACAAAACTGCCTGGGAAGGAAGCGCGTCGGGATGGCGACAATCACTTTATTTAAAAGCAACAAATGCCCCCCCTCGCTCATGCATACCCTTCGGATGGAGGCCCCACGAGGGAGGGGTGGCCCCCATTATTTGCCCCTTGGAAGAGGAAAAGGAAGGATTGGAGGGGTCAGGCTTCAGGCAAACTTCTTGCGAGCCGCTGTTATGTCTTCCCTGATTCCTATACCTGCCATTCTTCTTTCTGCCTTCCCAATTCTCTGACCACTAACCTCTTTAAGCTTCCGATGTGCTTTGAACGCTAAGATTATCCGTGAAGCAAAGAGACTCCTATGCACCTCCATGCAGCTATTTAAACAGGAAAAGTAACCAGCCCACCTGTTTACAACCTTGAAATATCGCTAGCGCAGCGCTACATAAACACACACGCGCACTCTCCTAGTCTTCTTCTTCATATCTGGGCAGCGCAGTTATTATAATAATCCTCCCTGCACCATTCGAGCTCCTAAGACTGCCAGTTTTCTTTATTATTAAATCAATGTGGGAGAGGGAGCGAGAGAGGGGGAGAGAGAGAGAGAGAAAATTCCTTACGTTGCATTGGCACACCGAGGATTTCTGGAAGCCCCTTGACAGAACCTTCTGTAGTGAGTGCTGAGCTTTGCATCATTTTATTTCAAACGTGTCGAGCAGAGGGGGGGAAAATGGGGACGGAAAACCCCCCCAGGAGAATATATGTCTATAGATTTAATAAAATAAAAATTAAAAAATCTTGATCAATAACAAAACCAAAAAAAAAACCACGGAGTATGATCGGGGCCGATCCTTCTAGGCGCTGTAGGAGGGCTGAGGCTGGCCCTGGTCCGCTTCAAATCCCCTTGGCTTCTCCTGCTATCCCAGCTTGACTGTATCCTGGGTTAAAAGTGCTTGCTGCAGTGGTGCTCCTCGTCGTAGGAGCGCTGGTCCAGGAGGAGAGGCAGCTTTGATTCATTCACACTGCAGGGAGAGGGCGTGACGTCACTTTCCGCAGGGAAGCCACGCCCCCTCCAGCCAATCCCTGCGCGCCTCCTTTCAAAAAGACCCGGGGCGGGGGAAGAAGGCGACGGAGCAGCAAGTTCAGGGAGCGGAGCGCGGCTGGGCGGACGCGTCCCGGGCGCACCTCTCCATCATCGCCCTTGGCAAGGCGCGCCTGGGGGACATCTCCGCCCCTGAGCGCCAAGTCCTCATCCAAAGGCAAGCGGCTTCTTAGGTTTGCAGGCTGCTGCTATTGCACCTTAGAGCCCAGCTGCTGCTGCATCATCATCATCATCATCATCATCATCATTTTTTAAATTATAAAAAAATAATGATATACCGCCTTTCACCCTAAGATCTCCAGGCGGTTCACAACAGAAAATTACTATTGTTGCTATTCTTTCTTCTTCTTTATTAAATTTGTTTACTGACCTTCATCCAAAGATCTCAGGGGGCTTCCCAGCATAAAAACACAATATAAAATACACAAGATACATAATAAAAACTACAAGGAGGAACAAAACAAACCATATCCCGGCCCGCAACATATTTAAAAGCATATAGGATGTTAATCAGCCCAAGGCCTGGCTCCACGCGCTGAGTAAAGAATGAGTCAGGGGATTGAGAAAGCGCCGCCCGCGGTTTTGTTCCGCGACCTCCCTTTCACACGTGAAAAGTCACCCGGCGCTGCGCGCTCCTGTCACGAGTGAATCCACGGCAATGCGCGAAGTCGAACGTTAAGAGGAGCGCGGATCAAGCGGTAGCAGCCGGAATTTAGATGCCAGATCTGTTGAGAAGGGCTTACTGCACAATATCGGAACAAAGAGGGATATATTGAAGGCGTTGAAAAAGAACCGAGCAGGGAACTTGAATAAGTTCAGGTGAGCACATAACTGCTTTTCTTCCCTGTATGACGGGATGCATGGATGCGCAGCTAAAATTGTATTTCTCCCTACAGGAGAATGGCAGCCCCTTCCAAACTTAAATGACCGTTTTCTCAGAAGTAAATTCCAAATAGTTTGATGGGGCTTACTTTCAAATTGAGGGAATAAAGAAGTCTGAGGCTTTGCTACTGTTTTAAGGATATTATCATTTTCTTACTTTGCAATGGTTTTGATGACCATTCTAATTCTTTATTTACAGCCCACTTCTATGCATGGGTTTTTCAAAAGCATGTCTTGCTGTTTTTCAGTAGACTCACTCCTATGGGCAGAAGATGGCACCCTGAATTTTCCATTATGAAAACCTCCTTGACAGCCACCAGGCAGAATATAAACAATAACTATAAACAGAGCTGTAATTAAAACAGAAGCTGATCAAACACATTAAGTTTTCAGATTAGGATCAGTGAACAATTTGAGAGAAGAGTTCTGGTGAAAAGAACAGCATGCTGTGAATTTCAAGAGTCCCAGTGCTTCAACTTTTCTTTAAAAATAAAACAAAAATCAGAAGCTCAAACACAGAACTGGAAAACATAGTTTCTTCTGAGGGGTTTTTGGCGGTTCATGTGTGAGTTGATTGCATTTATGGTCTCAAATGACAATTTCTGTGTTTGTTCTGTTCTTTTCAGGCATTAGATTTCTTTATTAAACAAAATTATGTACTGCTTGGTTGTAAGACAACCTCTTAAGTGGCATATATATATATATATATATGTATGAATTTTAATGGGGGCATGTGATATATATATATATATATACACACACACACACACACACACACACACATGTGATACATATATGTGATATATATATATATATATATATATATATATATATATATATATATATATATGCTTTCGTAGATTTTCACGGGTACAGGAATGCAGGTTTTGGTGTCTTCGGGTGTCTTCCCGTGTAAGAGTTGGGGTGTCTAGGCGACGTTTCGACGAGGTCTCACTCGTCATCTTCAGGCTGGTGCTTTCGGCTTCTTGTTCCAGTAACAAGAAGCCGAAAGCACCAGCCTGAAGATGACGAGTGAGACCTCGTCGAAACGTCGCCTAGACACCCCAACTCTTACACGGGAAGACACCCGAAGACACCAAAACCTGCATATATATATATATATATATATATCACATATATATATATCACATATATATATCACATGTGTGTGTGTATATATATGTGATATATATATATATATATATATCACATGCCCCCATTAAAATTATTGATAAAAACAGGTATATAAAAGCACTCAAAAGATAACTAAAATCAACAGTAGCTTAACAGAGATTCCAGACAAATAACCTCTTCTTGTCTGGATAGGCTTGCCTAAGAAAAAGTATTCTAAGCAGCTTCTGAAAAGAATACAGTGAGGGAACTTGTCTGATGTCAAGAGGCAGGCAGTTCCAAAGTTTAGGTGCTGTAGACAAGTGGAACAGTGCTAAGATCTGCCATGATAGTGAAGAGTTAAACTCTGAAGGCATTTGCAGAGCCTTGGGAAGGCAGGGAATATGTAAAATAATTCACCAAACAGAATTGAAAGTCTAGCAAATCTTATTTGTGATTGTGAAAAGCCAAACCACCACAGGGAGTGAAAGATCTACAGCTGTGATTTAAAAACATTTTCTTAAAAAGAAAAAAAAAACTTAGTTTTTTTAACTCTAAAGAGGAGAAAGTTAAACTTTCTGCTGCAATTTTTTCCAGAGGCAAAAAAAAAAAAAAGAGAGGAGAGTTTCAGAGGCACCCAAATAACAAGCAAGCAAGCAAGCAAACAAAGAAACAAAGAAACAATTTTTAATGTGCATTTTAGATTCTCAATCTCTCTCCTCCCCTCCCCTGATAGTGGTACATTCCGCCCCACCCCATCAAAGGCTCCAGTAACATAAGCATAGGAAATGGGAAGGTGGAGGGGGGGGAAGGAGGAGGGGCAGGGAATAAGTTATTTAATTGTAAAGAGCCTACCAAATGTCTTGCTAAGTTTTATTGAAAGAAGACCATTCAAAATGCTGTGCTGTGATTTAATGAAAAATATTATCTTTTAAAAAGATGTGTCCCTTTTATTCCCTTTGTAAACAGGGCATGACTCTAAGTTATCCAGGGAACAAGCTTATTGCAATGGCTGGAGTTTGCTACGAGATCAAGAGCTGGACAGTAACAAAAATAACTTACGTGTTTGCCCCGCACCCCAAGAAAGGAAATAGTGGAGTCTAGTGGTATAACTCCTTTAAGATTGCTGATAGATGGTGCGTAACTGAGTCACACGCTGAGTAGACTTACTCAAAGTAACAATACAACTTGATGGAGGGGTGTGGATTGCTAAGGACATTCACCCACATTTGGTGGGTTTGCCTAATAATTCAGTACTTCTGGAACAAAACATTTTATGAAATAGAATTAAGGGGCAAAATCGGACACTTAAACCTCCTATGGCTTTATTATCTATTTTTTGATGATGCGGACAAACCCATATTCTTCAAGGGTTTATTAATCCTCTCCTTTATAGCGACACACATTGTAATTGCCCACAGATTAATGAATCAGATTAATGGAAATTTAGGTGAACAATGATGTTCTCATTGACACTTAGCTTAAAGGAGGAATACAGTTCATTGTATACAAAATTCTTTTGCTTTCACTAGATATATTTCAGGCAAAGAGCATGACTGGAATGCCCTCTTTATGCAGATATGTCATAGACTGTTTTACATAACCCCACCCCTACCTTCTTTTATTACATAAAGTGGTCTTATTTATGCTATATCTTATTTTTTGACAATGATACAACATTTTCTTCAAAATGTTCTATTTAACCTACATAATCAGTCTGGCAGAAGCCTAGTTCTGCCCTTATGGCTCCCCCTTATGTATGAAAATGATATTATTTGTAATGCTTTTATTTATTTGAATTTTATTTCCCCTTTGATAACAATCTGTTATGTAACCTGTAATATTTTGATGGACTCCCCATCCATTTTACCCCTTAGGGCCTGTTGTCATCAATGATCTGCTTTGCTATATTGGAAAAAAATTCAAAGTCTTATCTTATTACCATATTTACCCAAGCCTAATTCGAATCTCAATTTTCAGAACCTTGAAACCAAAAAAGTATTTGCTGGCGAATGTAAATGTGCCATCAAATCTAGTGCACACCTTAATTTTCACAAAGTAATTTAGCAAAAAATGGTGCGCATTAGTTTTGAGCAAATGTGGTAACTTCAGTGAGAGAGCTACCCCCGTTATTTCTAAACCATGTGCAGGGAAACCCCTATTTAGAGAGTGTAAAATAAATTAAATTATTAAAGGATCTTGTGAGCTCAAAGTAACCAGTCACAGAGCAATTTGCCTGTGTGCTTTGCATGATTCAATACTCTAGCCTTCTTCTAATCAGCATCACAGAGAATGGATTGTTGCATTAGGTGTGATCTAATTATTCACACATCCCTAATGGAGCAAAACAGAATTCTGCTCTTAGAGGAGGATGTCTGTGGTGTCTCTGCGTGAGTCAGTGCTCTGGGCTGGCCTTCCAATCAGATCAATGACTAAAGCAGAATCAGAGGGGGTGAACTCCTCAGGGAGTGGTAACTCTCACAAACCATAAAAGTAACCCTTAAAAACGTAAGTGCACACCTCCTATTTTAATTCACAAAGTTTGAGATACAGATAGGTAGCCGTGTTGGTCTGCCATAGTCAAAATAAAAAAAATCCTTCCAGTAGCACCTTAAAGACCAACTAAGTTAGTTCTTGGTATGAGCTTTCGTGTTTGAGAAATACTGAGATAAGTTTGAGAAATACTGAGATAAGCAAATGATGAAAACTCTCCATTTAAACTATTGTCCTAAAATACTTTACTGTGGCTGGAATGGGCCCAGTAATTTTAGAGTAAGGTGATAAATTGCTCACAAGAACACAAGGGGAAATTTCATTGCTGGGCAATAAGTTAACATGTACATTAGAAACTGTGCGAGTACCCAACAACTTCATAGGCTTTCAGCACCATCTCACCATGGACAGCACTCTGCTTTGCACCTCCCTGAAACATTTTTTTTTAAATCCAGTACAGTACTGTATTTACATTTATAAGGTTTTTCCTTGAGACAGAAATTTGCATCATTTCGTTCTTAAGTCTAACAAGAGACCAGGTGGAGGGGCTGTGGACAAAAGGACCGACTCCCCTCTTAGAGTGCTATTTATGGGGAAACGTCCTAGAAATAAAATACAGGCAGGACTTCCTGTAAACACAATTGCTGACGGAGAAGATAAAAAGGGGAAGAGAGCCTGCGGGGGGGGGGATTGTGTAGAAAATGGCTATGATATGCTATTTGGCAATATGGTGTTGTGTTAGAGGTACATAAATGTTGCACTGATAAAAAAGATGCCGAATTATTTACTTATTGCTTTGGTGCTCAATGCACAACACATTCAGGCTGATTCTGGAGGGACTTGAATTGTTACACTGTGAGCAGCTAAGGGCCATAGTTTGGTGGTAGAGTCCCAGGATCAATTCTCAATACTTCCAGGTAGGGCTGGGAGAGACCTCTTTCTAAATCTAAAATATTGGAGAGTCCTCTTATGCGGCTCCTTTTTGCAACTCCTCCAGCCAAGTTGGAGCCAAATGCATTGCTCTGCTTTCTGTTGGACCACACAAGCGAAGCTGAGAGGGGGGTCTTGTTGTCTGGGCAGCACAGGTGAGGTCACTTGGGTGCTACTAACCTAACAAAACTAGATAGCATCTTAAAAAGCAGAGACATCACCTTGCCAACAAAGGTCCGTATAGTAAAAGCTATGGTTTTCCCAGTAGTGATGTATGGAAGTGAGAGCTGGACCATAACGAAGGCTGATCGCCAAAGAATTGATGCTTTTGAATTATGGTGCTGGAGGAGACTCTTGAGAGTCCCATGGACTGCAAGAAGATCAAACCTCTCCATTCTGAAGGAAATCAGCCCTGAGTGCTCACTGGAAGGACAGATCCTGAAGCTGAGGCTCCAATACTTTGGCCACCTCATGAGAAGAGAAGACTCCCTGGAAAAGACCCTGATGTTGGGAAAGATGGAGGGCACAAGGAGAAGGGGACGACAGAGGACAAGATGGTTGGACAGTGTTCTGAAAGCTACCAGCATGAGTTTGACCAAACTGCGGGAGGCAGTGGAAGACAGGAGTGCCTGGCGTGCTCTGGTCCATGGGGTCACGAAGAGTCGGACATGACTAAACGACTAAACAACAACAACAACTTAGCAAAAACAACGCTGGAGGCAGTAGTTACGAGTTACTGGTCTTTGCAGCCACAGCAGGTGCTGAGATTCTCCAGCAGTTTGACTTTACTCCCAGAGGCACACTCCATTGTCTCTTGAGACAGAAGGATGCCAGCTGTTAGTAGCTGGCCCTAAGCTGGGTGGACCAATGGCCCAACTCAGGATAAGGCAGCTTCCTAATAATTATGTATTCCTTTGGAAAATCATTAGCCAAGTCAGTTATTTGAATGTAGCTCCTCTGTTAATATAACTCTATGCCATGTGCAGAAGGGATGTGGGTGCGCTGTGGGTTAAACCACAGAGCCTAGGACTTGCAGATCAGAAGGTCGGTGGTTCGAATCCCCGCGACGGGGTGAGCTCCCGTTGTTCGGTCCCTGCTCCTGCCAACCTAGCATTTCGAAAGCACATCAAAGTGCAAGTAGATAAATAGGTACCACTCTGGCGGGAAGGTAAACGGCGTTTCCGTGCATTGCTCTGATTCGCCAGAAGCGGCTTAGTCATGCTGGCCACATGACCTGGAAGCTGTACGCCGGCTCCCTCGGCCAATAAAGCGAGATGAGTGCTGCAACCCCAGAGTCGGCCATGACTGGACCTAATGGTCAGGGGTCCCTTTACCTTTATGCCATGTGCACACACTCTTACACAATCATCCAACTTTCTAATTATCCAGCTGCTTCAGGATACTGGAGACCTGTGGGCAAGTAAATGGCTTACTGCCACTTGGGGGACCTTAAAAATTGTAGGCCAGCTTGTCTGATTTCTATTCCTGGAATGCTGCTAGATAGATCATTGTAATAAAACAACTCATCTGTAAACATGGGAGGGGGGAATGGGGAAATATTACTAGTACCAAACACAGGTACCTGCCCCCCCTTCCAAGCAAAAGCAATCAAGCTTACTTATTCCATTTCTTTCCTTGACACAGTAGCTGGTTTGGTAGGTCAGGGGAAAGCAGTTAGTGGATAAGGGGAATGCCCATAAATCTTGCCTTCAGTAAAGCTTGACACAGTAGGAGATTTGTATCAACAATGTGGGAGAATGAAGGGACAGATTATGAGTGGCTAAGCCTTTTCAGCCTGAGGACTGCACTGCTGCTCAGCCACCTCTCTGAGGGCTCCAAGCCAGCAGCGTGCATGGCTAATGCGTATATACCCTGCACGTAGAGGCCCTACATACACTCACCACATGTGCACATACACCACAAATACAGCTCACATACACACTTGCCAGGCATAGTCACACAGTGTTCTCTCCCACTCATTCACACACTTACGTATGCACTCATGCAGATACACTTACACACGTCTGTGCAAAGTAAAGGCAGCATATAATAAGTACAGTGGTACCTCGGGTTAAGTACTTAATTCGTTCCGGAGGTCCGTTCTTAACCTGAAACTGTTCTTAACCTGAAGCACCACTTTAGCTAATGGGGCCTCCTGCTGCTGCCGCGCCGCCAGAGCACGATTTCTGTTCTCATCCTGAAGCAAAGTTCTTAACCTGAGGTACTATTTCTGGGTTAGCGGAGTCTGTAACCTGAAGTGTATGTAACCTGAAGCGTATGTAACCTGAGGTACCACTGTATTAAGAACTTCCAGAGCAGAAAGCTTCACTTCTATTCAGAACCCTTGCACTTGAGAAATTAAGCCTGATTATAACTACAGTAAAGGGACGCGGGTGGCGCTGTGGGTTAAACCACAGAGCCTAGGGCTTGCCAATCAGAAGGTGATTCGAATCCCCACAACGGGGTGAGCTCCCGTTGCTCTGTCCCAGCTCCTGCCCACCTAGCAGTTCATAAGCATGTCAAAGTGCAAGTAGATAAATAGGTACCACTCTGGTGGGAAGGTAAACGGCGTTTCCGTGCGCTGCTCTGGTTCACCAGAAAGCGGCTTTGTTATGCTGGCCACATGACCTGGAAGCTGTCTGCGGACAAACGCCATCTCCCTCGGCCAGTAAAGCAAGATGAGCTTTACTCTGTGACTGGACCTAACAGTCAGGGGTCCCTTTACCTTTACCTTTTTATAACTACAGTAAGTGGTGTTGGAGGAGCAGCTTTAAGGTCCCAAGAACATTAAAAACATTAAAAAGCAGCTGCAAGCGATGGCCCATTGCAGGTGGGTTACTGAGCCCCAATATAATATAATATAATATAATATAATATAATATAATATAATATAATATAATATAATATAATATAATATAATATAATAACATAACATAACATAACATAACATAACATAACATAACATAACATAACATAACATAACATAACATAATATATTATAATATATTATAATATAATAATTTATTATTTATACCCCACCCATCTGGCTGAGTTTCCCCAGCCACTCTGGGTGGCTTCCAATTGAGTATTGAATCCCATCAGGGAAAGCATCATCATCATCATCAGTATTATTATTAATATAACAACCTGAATATTCTTTATATTCTACAGTTCTTATATTCTGCACAGAACATGAGAATTGGTCTTTCAGAATCAGACCAAAGTCCATCTAATTCAGCCTTCCATCTCCAACAGAATATTCCAGATGCCCTATGAATCTTGAAAGGAAGGCACAATTGTGATGTCCACCTTGTTTGGTGTTCCACTTAGGTATCACGGCTAGCAGTTCCTGATAGATTGAACCTTCCTGAATTTGTCTAATCCTTGTAAAAGCCTTTTAAATTTGTTTTCTACGCCTGCACATCCATACAGCAAACCTTACTTGCCCGGCACGGGTAACCACCCAAATGGCTGCATTCAGTATAGCTGAAAATAAATGTCAAACCACAGTAAGATTAGACCCCGTGCAGTAGAGTTTCCTGAAGATTCAGAGATCCACGGTTTTCAAGGAAAGAACAAGGCTTCAGATCTGCTCCTAGTAAATCCCAGTGTGGCTGCAGACCCTGAAATTATCTAATCTGATTACAACATGTCCCAGTGCATTTCCTGGTTAGTAATTTGCCCTCTGTTAGGGCTACAAAGGTTAATGGTCCGGATGATTATGGGCATTAGCATCTGCCAACTATTATGATAAACGGTGTGCTTATTTGTATCCTGTACATTTACATCCATGCATGTTTCTAGATGGCAATGCATTGTTTGGATTAAGAATAAAAGCTCTCTTTCCCTGTCTTTTGCAGCTGGGCTTATGGGCAGGGAAACGTAACTGAAGGCCACAAGACAGGCGTTGTTTTGAATACATCTGCACAAAGCAGCAGTACTTGAAGCATCACCATTAAAAACTGAGATGTGCAGGAATCAATCTTTCCTATCATATATCAAATTGCATGCAAAATTGTTTAGGTGTGGAGTCACACAGGTTTTTATAGCTCCTTTGCCATTATCTCTCTCTGTTCAAATTCTTCTGAAATTGATTTCGATTTCTCTACCATGGGAAGGTGCTTTGTTCACCTTTATGCTGTGGGCCTCCTTCTTACTGGGGTGGGGACCTTCGCTCTTTTCGAGCACAATTCAAAGTGTTGGTGCTGACCTTTAAAGCCCTAAACGGCCTTGGCCCTTATACCTGAAGGAGCGTCTCCACCCCCATTGTTCAGCCCAGACACTGAGGTCCAGCACCGAGGGCCTTCTGGCAGTTCTCTCATTGCAAGAAGCAAAGCTACAGGGAACCAGGCAAAGGGCCTTCTCGGTAGTGGCGCCCGCCCTGTGGAACACCCTCCCACCAGATGTCAAAGAGATAAACAACTACCAGACATTTAGAAGACATCTGAAGGCAGCCCTGTTCAGGGAAGTTTTTAATGTGTGACCTTTTAATGTACAGTGGTACCTCGGATTAAGTACTTAATTCGTTCCGGAGGTCCGTTCTTAACCTGAAACTGTTCTTAACCTGAAGCACCACTTTAGCTAATGGGGCCTCCTGCTGCCGCCGTGCTGCTGGAGCACGATTTCTGTTCTCATCCTGAAGCAAAGTTCTTAACCTGAAGCACTATTTATGGGTTAGCGGAGTCTGTAATGTGAAGCGTATGTAACCTGAAGCGTATGTAACCTGAGGTACCACTGTATTTTTAATCTTTGTTGGAAGCTGCCCAGAGTGGCTGGGGAAACCCAGCCAGATGGGCAGGGTACAAATAATAAATTTATTATTATTAATTATTATTATTACTAATCCAAAAGATGACCCCCTCAGCTCACTGCGTGGAACAGCTCTGCGTGGAATGGAGACTTAACGCAGCAGTCAAACATTTGGAAGATCCTCTCTCCAAGTCTTTCATTCAAGGGCTTCCTAATGAAAAAGAAAGTACTGTACAGTGGTACCTCGGGTTAAGAACTTCATTTGTTCTGGAGGTCCGTTCTTAACCTGAAACTGTTCTTAACCTGAGGTACCACTTTAGCTAATGGGGCCTCCCACTGCTGCTACGCTGCCGCTGCACAATTTCTGTTCTCATCCTGAAGCAAAGTTCTTAACCTGAAGCACTATTTCTGGGTTAGCGGAGTCTGTAACCTGAAGTGTCTGTAACCCGAGGTACCACTGTACTCACTGAGGCAACAGTGGGTAGGACAGTCAGCCAGCCAGCTCAAGAGCGTCAGAGCTCACGACTCTTTGCCTGAGGGTTAAAGCATGGCAGCAGAGCACCCAGAGATTGAAACACTGATCCACTGGGAATCGACCTGCAGCCTTTCCAGGCGTGGAGAGATCTAGAAGTCGCCTCTCCAGGGGGAAGCTAAACCACAGTGTCTCTCCTGTTTGGCAAGAAGCAGCGTTCAGCCCTCCCTTAAGTGCATTAAGACATATTATATAATTTTAATTTATCTCTTTCTCGCTCGCTCGCATGCACAGGCTACCTGCAACGAGGTCTTTCTAATGCAGCTGCATGTTGGCAGCAGAGCTGCAAATCAATCACCTAAAAGCAATGCAAGCAACAGCTGTGAGAACCAGGCAGCCACTAGAGAGCCATTGTTGACTTATGAGGATATGCCAAGCCATTATATGCAATTGCTTAAAAATAAAACAAAAAGTTAAACCAAAATTCTACACCCAAGGCCATGGCCAAAACAAATCATATGAATTAAGAACATTTGCATATATGTGCTTATGCAGCTTATTTCGTTCTGCTAGCTGCAAGGAGGAGCAATGAACTGAAGAGGAAAGCTACCTCTTTTTCCGGGCTTCTGAGTTTTGTTTTGTGTTTAAAAAGGGATTCCCCATATGTCCGAGGCTCCTACGTTTCCCTCCAAGCTGAGCTCACAACCATGAACACTTTGTGAAGGATGGCAACTGCGCTTTCAAGCTTCCAGGCATTCCCCAGAGGAAGCTTGGAGAGGCATATCTAACTTTACGTACAAGTACCCCAGGTCAGAAGAGAACAAAGCAATATGGTCGTAGAATCATAGAATCATAGAGTTGGAAGAGACCACAAGGGCCATCGAGTCCAACCCCCTGCCAAGCAGGAAACACCATCAGAGCACTCCTGACATATGGTTGTCAAGCCTCTGCTTAAAGACCTCCAAAGTAGGAGACTCCACCACACTCCTTGGCAGCAAATTCCACTGTCGAACAGCTCTTACTGTCAGGAAGTTCTTCCTAATGTTTAGGTGGAATCTTCTTTCTTGTAGTTTGGATCCATTGCTCCGTGTCCGCTTCTCTGGAGCAGCAGAAAACAACCTTTCTCCCTCCTCTATGTGACATCCTTTTATATATTTGAACATGGCTATCATATCACCCCTTAACCTCCTCTTCTCCAGGCTAAACATGCCCAGCTCCCTTAGCCGTTCCTCATAAGGCATCGTTTCCAGGCCTTTGACCATTTTGGTTGCCCTCCTCTGGACACGTTCCAGTTTGTCAGTGTCCTTCTTGAATTGTGGTGCCCAGAACTGGACACAGTACTCCAGGTGAGGTCTGACCAGAGCAGAATACAGTGGCACTATTACTTCCCTTGATCTAGATGCTATACTCCTATTGATGCAGCCCAGAATTGCATATTTACAATTCCTATAAGAAGATCCAATTATGTAGAATTTTCATTGCCAGTTTGAAATAATAATATAGTCTTCAAAAGAAGCAAATGAACGACCAGGTAACAGGGCAGCCACAGCAACCTCTGTTTAAACTTTTTAGCTAGTGTCTGTGCAATCTCTTAACATGGAAAATGTACTTTCAACCGTTGAATAATTAGCTGTTTTTAGCCTGACCATTAGACAGAGCAGCCTTTATGAGTGACAAACAAAATCTCACAGCAGCACAGCGGTTTGTAAATATATATAATCACTCTTGACCTGCCTCAGTTTTTTGTTTAAGCTACAGTAATCCAAAGGAGTCCATGCAGAGGTAATGCATTTTACATTTTGAGCTTCTCTGCCTATTTACCCCACATAACTTGAGGTGAGATCTTGGTGCTAGGACCGTGTGTGTGTGTGTGTGTGTGTGTGTGTGTGTGTGTGTGTGTGTGTGTTGTCCTAGGCCTAAAAGTGACATTGGGGAAATGTAGTTCTTGGAATTCTTTGTTTTTTTTATTTTACCAGGCCAAACTCTCCTTTTTAAAAAACTTTACATTTTTTAAACAAAACCACCCTATGAAGAGGACCCAAAAAATTACCTTGTGAAGGAGGTGACAGGTTGGGTAAGCAGAGCAGAAATGGGAAGGGAAGAGGCTTTCACAGCCGTTTCCCTGTTCTTTCTGCAGGGAATGTTCCTGCTGTTTCCTTTTGTATGGGAAAAAGCTCCCTTCGGAGATGGCTTCTGCGCTGCTCTCCTTGCTGCTACATCGCAGCACTGAGTAATATGGACCAGGGCAGAGGGTCTATATCAATCTAGCAAGGCAGAAAAATGAATGAAAATTGAATTCCCTTGGGAGGGGGGGAGGGGGGGAGGGAGAGCTGTGCTCCAGACAGAAAGATAAATCAAAGGATGCTGGGGAGGAAGAAGAGTGATGAACCAGCTCTCCGTCAGAATGGAATAATTAGGGGAACAGGTTGGAAAGGCAAAGGGTGCAGGGAAGTGGAGAGATTGGGAGGACAGCCTATCCGTGTGCCACAGAAGAACAAAACATATTTACCAGGAGATTCCAGAAACCCTGTTTTGAGCACGTATTAGACCCACAGCAAGCGATTCCCCAAATAAGCAGGTAAGGTGTACACTCTGCCCCCGCCCCCGTTATATTATGGAGGGAAAAGACTGAAAATAAAGGCATTCTCTATACACATTGATCACTTTGTTTCTGGGCTTATCCCAGAGAATAAGGGACTCCCTGTCTAGTTTGCATGTGTGTGCAATAAATGCGCATTTATTAAGGCCGTCCCAACATCCTGTCTTGATGTTGCGTTTCTGTTCTCACTCTTAGGCTGAGAAGTAAGAAATGTACTTTGAGGGGAGAATTTAGAGCTTCTCTTATTTGTACTGGAGGAGGGTTTTGCCCCCACAGAGGTAAAGAGGAGGATACTAATAGTACGTTGGTCTTTCAACAATGTCTCTCATTTCTGGAACAGCTGTCTGCCAACGCTTTCACCATGAACGAACGCAAGGCAAGCCCTAATTTGGCTACAGGAATCAGGATGAAAGGGGAAACCATGGACATAATAAGGAGTGTATGACAAGACAGAATTACTCAGATGCTGCCCCAGGAACAAATCAGGTTCTATGCCATTGTTACACTGGGAGAGCTCACTTCCACAATGTATGTTAATGGCAGCTACGTAAGACAACAGGAATCCATGATGGTACGTCGCTCACTGGCTATTTGCCATATTAGTGAAAAAGGAAGCCTCCATAACCAGAGGCAGTTTACCAGATGCCTAAAATAAAATAAAATAATAAAACAGTTGCCCTGTTTTTGTGAGCTGAGGTATTTGGCTGATAGGGTGGCCAGGTGAAAAAGGAAACACAATACGTTACACCTGCTGGAATTTCCTCTTCTGCACAACTGTCTGGAAACTGCATGCTGGCTTAAACAGGCCCTGGGTCTGATTAAGCAAAGCTGTTCTCTAGTTCCTAAAAGGAATCAGAGCTCTTGGCTAAGGAGAAATCATGCAGACAATGGCGTATTTGTAAGCAATGTTGTTTTGTATTATTTGTGCTTCTTTCTAAAAACAAATATTAGCTGTTCAGGAAGGGGGGGGGAAGAATTGACAATAATGGAAATTGCAGAGGTTTGAGTAGGGGCACATGACCGAGGGCCACAATGGAATGCACACATGAACTCTAAAAACTACTGGAATCTTTCGCAAGCATCAGTTACATACAGCGCTGTTTTTATAGAAAAAGAGGTGCTGGAACTCAGTGTGAAGCCTCTCTTGTTATAATGACAATGGCGCCCACCTGAGGGGCCAGTACTGAGTTCTGGTGAGTTCCAGCTGAAAAAAAAGCCCTGGTTACATGATATAAAAGGAATCTCCCCAACCACAATTTGCATGCACTACTTCCTGAAGAATCTAAATTCTGAGCCAGGGACATAATAGACTCTTGTCTATTTTACCTAGAGATCCAGCAGGAATTAAAGTTCAAATGTCTAATTTATTCATCATTGCTCATCCCCACCCCCATATCTGGCCACAGTCTTGTATCATTTATATACACCCATGTTCAAAATAATCAGTAAATTTCAAAAAGCATATATAAACCCTGTTGGGGCCAACTATAAATCCCATAGTTTATTTAATGGTGCCAATCTTGATTTTCCACTCTCTTTTAACTAGAAAGTATTTTTATTTATTTATTTAAAAAATGAGTTAAAAAGTGAAGCTGTCACCTTTTTAGAACTTGGGGTGCTAAGGATCTGGGATTACAATTAAAAACTTGTAATCAAAGCATGGGAACTAACAATGTGTACACACTGAGAAATCAAACCAACACATACCTAGATTCTACTGGGGTTGTGGGAGAATCTCCCACACCTAACAGAGGGAGCAAGTCCTGAACTGGCTATAGGACAGCTGCACAGAAGAGGAAAGGTTGGTAGGCAATGCTTTTTCCACTCCTGCAGTCCTGTGGCAGGAGAAGCAGCAACATCTGACAATATTTTTCACTTTGTGTCATTATCAAAAGCACTGTGTCTCACTTGCCAAATCCACACTGGACATCGAAAGGGCCTTTTCAGTCCTAATGAGAAAGCCCCTTCTGCCTTAATGGCTAATATCTGGGGGCACAAGGATGGCCCAGTGGAGGAAAGGTCTGGGCAATCTTTGACAGCTGAACTGAAGTCAGGGAGAATCCCTGCAGGTGTGGCTTCTCATGCAAGCTGCACCCCTTGAAATCTCCTCTGACTTTATGACATCTGCCAAAAGAACACCAGTTATCAACACCAAGAGGGAATTTAGAAGAACTTGGTACAAAGGCCTTGTAGCCGGTAGGATCATTCCAGCACTTCAGTTGAAGAGATGACCTTTTTCTTTCTCTTAAACAGGGGAAACAAATAAACCAAGTAGAGTATACAGTATGCAAGTTGTGCAGTTCTGGTGCAGAGAAACAGAAAATGATAAATCCCGGCTGTTAGGCTAAAAATCAAAACCGCCCAAGACTGTGGATTCCATGCCCAGTTATCAACAAAATCAAGGAACCCCGATCTGCAGCCTTGCCCTTTTCCATTCTGCTCTTGTGAGAATATATTAGGGGATTTTATTTCGCCAAACAGGAAGCAATACAGTAGTTGCACGCTCACAATGCATTCAGGAATTATATATCGCTAACTTAATGCAGCCTCCGTCTTTCTTCGTAAGAGAGGAATATACCAGATGTGCAGTTATAAGCTGATGGAAATGCGGGACACAATCCACCAGAAACTTCAGCAGCACAAGTCCCCTCAAAATGCACAGGAGCTGTGTAAGAGTGTGATTGCGTGATTGTGCTGAACTCAATAGCAACTTCAGTTCATTTTAAAGGGGGCTTGCGCATGCAGGAACCTCTTGGCAGATTTTGTCCGTAAATATTGACACATAAATAAGAATGGCTGTACTTACCAGAGGCAAAAGCAAGGTGGGTCTCTCATTTCAAGACATGGAGAGGAAGTTAAGCCTGACCTGAAAACAATGAAAGCCATTTGTAACCAGCTGCCCCCACTGTCTGGCATCTAATTCCCCTTCATCCCCTGGGCAGGGCCTGCTTCCGACGGGAGAAAGAATGGAAAGTAAAATAAACGCATAAAGGAGATTCCCAAATGGAAAAGGAACTGAAAAGACCAGGAGTGAAAGGGGAAGAGGCTAAGGGTGCCAGATCTCTGAGCAGAGAAGGTACTGCGATCTCCACAATGTGGAGCCGAGAAAGTGACTCCGTCTGTGGGTCAGGGGAGGAGGGGGTGATGGTGGGAAACAACCTCAGAGAAAATTAAATTGCACTTGAGGGCAAATTCTATTAGGGAATAGCAACTGTCTCTCAACAGCCTGCGTCCATTTAGGTAATTAAGCTGCAGGATAGGAATTGCCTTGCGGGAGCAGGACTTCCTGCAGGTCTTCTTTGACCCACCTCCTTTCCTGCTGCAGACAGCAGAACTAGGCTTCACCCAGAGGTTCCTCACATAGGGAGGGCCCAGCTGGCTCTGGTTTAAGGTGGTCTTTGCCTGCAGGTTGCCCTCCAGATCTTGTGTGCTGCTGCTGAGAGCTGAAGTCGAAAACATCTGGAGGCAACAAGTACTGTAAAAGCTGGCTCGGGGAATCAGGTGCGGCCATGTCAGCATTAAATGGGAAAGGCTTGTTGTTGTTGTTGTTCAGTCGTTTAGTCGTGTCCGACTCTTCGTGACCCCATGGACCAGAGCACGCCAGGCACCTCTGTCCTCCACTACCTCCTGCAGTTTGGTCAAACTCATGCTGGTAACCTCGAAAACACTATCCAACCATCTCGTCCTCTGTCGCCCCCTTCTCCTTGTGCCCTCCATCTTTCCCAACATCAGGGTCTTCTCCAGGGAGTCTTCTCTTCTCATGAGGTGGCCAAAGTATTGGAGCCTCAGCTTCAGGATCTGTCCTTCCAGTGAGCACTCAGGGCTGATTTCCTTAAGAATGGAGAGGTTTGATCTTCTTGGCTTAGAAGCACAGAATTGTCAAGTTGGAAGGGAACCCAAGTATCATCTCGTCCAACCTCCTGCAATGCAGGGAATCCTGCCCACAGCTGTCCCTGAGTGGGCATGAACCACCAACCTTCTGGTTAACAACCAGACGCACTGACCTACTGAACCTGGGGAATGAACACTCCTGATAGGAAAGTAAGAAAGACAGGCATCTTCAAATATCTTCAAGGCTGTCCTATGGAAGTTGGAACAAGCTGGTTTTCTCCTGTTCCGGAGGGCAGGACTTGAACCCATGGCTTCAAGTTACAAGGAAGGAGATTCTGACTAAATGTCAGGAAAAGCGTTCTGACAGTAAGAGCTGTTCGCCAGTGGAACAGGCTCCCATGAGAGGTGGTGGACTCTCCTACTTGGAGGTTTTTAAGCAGAGGTTGGATGGCCATCTGTCATGGATGCTTTAGCCAAGATTCCTCCATTTCAGGGGGTTGGACTGGATGACCCCTGGGGTCCCCTCCAACTCTGTGATTCTATGATTGTAAGTAACAGCTCTCTCTGCTACCAGTACAGAGAGGCAGTAATGGTGAAATAAATAAATAAATAAATAAATAAATAATTATTATTATTATTATTATTATTAATACCCCCGCCCATCTGGCTGGGTTTCCCCAGCCACTCTGGGCGGCTTCCAACCAAATATTAAAAACAATACAACATCAGACATTAAAAACATCCCTAAACAGGGCCGCCTTCAGTTGTCTTTAAAAAGTGAAATTGTTGTTTATTGCCTTGACATCTGATGGGAGGGTGTTCCACAGGGCGGGTGCCACTACCGAGAAGGCCCTCTGCCTGGCTCCCTGTAACCTCACATCTCGCAGCGAGGGAACCGCCAGAAGGCCCTCGGCGCTGCACCTCAGTGTCCAGGCTGAATGATGGGGGTGGAGACGCTCCTTCAGGCCGTTTAGGGCTTTAAATGTCAGCACCAACACTTTGAATTGTGCTCGGAAACGTACTGGGGGCAGCAGCACCTGTAACATTCCTACCACTCGCAAAGTTTTTAAGGACTCAGGAACCCTCACAGGTTAATAAGACAGCAGGTGCTCCAGTGCTAAATGAAGCTTGGCTGCAGCCTGCCCTGGCGACTCCATGGCTTTGCCAACCACTGTGTCCTTTCTCTTAGTTTCCTTCCTATTCCCTCAGCTGAACTGCAGCTCCCCATGAACATTCTTTCCTACTGAGAAGGGAAAGGGGCTCCTGGCCCTTTAATAGCTGTCACATGAGCTATCCTGGTTGATATTTCCTCTGCTGTGTCACTATTCAAAAGTGCAGGACCTTGTTCATACCAAAGTGATGCCCTGTCTGGACTGTACCACTTCCTGTCGTAGATGGAGGGTGATCTGGCCGTGTTCTCCTGACCCAGATCAGGTCCCTATGCCAGTTCCTGCCCAAAAATCCTCCCCGCCAGCTGCTATTTGCCCCCAAAGGCTCTATTGACTGCAAATAGAAGAATCCTGCAAACAAATCTTTGGAGAGCTGCATCCTGACAATCTGAGAAAGCAGGGGAATCTGCCATTTCGTATTTGAAAACAGCAAAGAGTCTTGCAGCACCTTGAAGATTGCCAAATTCGTTATAGCATAAACTACTGCTTATTACTGCATAATAAACAGACCACTGTTCTCTCTGCACATCTCGATGTTGACCTAGTAGTGGCTTTCAAACTGTCATGGGGGCCTGAGGTTCCTCAGAAGAGTCTCAGCAACGCTTCAGTATGAAACAAAAACAATGGGATATTGTGGTACCTCGAAGACTTAACACTTGTATTACGGCATGAGGCTTTATGGAATACAGTCCCCTTCAACAGATGCTTTAAGAATTATATTGAGTTACAGGGGTGTGTGTGTGTGTGTGTGTGTGTGTGTGTGTGTGTGTGTGTATCACTCCATAAGAAGCACCTAGTTTTTAGAGGAGGAAAACAAGAAAAAAAATATTCTGAATCAAATGTTGTTGAAGAGGCTTCGCGCGGCTATCCCTCTTGCTGTTCTGGCTTCAGGGATAGCTGTGCAGCCTGCATTCACTCCATAAGACGCACACACATTTCCCCTTACTTTTTAGGAGGGTAAAAGTGGATCTTATAGAGCGAAAAATACGGTGTGTGTGTGTGTGTGTGTGTGTGTATTTCCCAGTGTGTGTGTTTAAGGGACGTGGGGTGGCGCTGTGGTCTAAAGCACAGAGCCTAGGGCTTGCCGATCGGAAGGTCGGAGGTTCGAATCCCTGCGACGGTGTGAGCTCCCGTTGCTCGGTCCCTGCTCCTGCCCACTTAGCAGTTCGAAAGCACGTCAAAGTGCAAGTAGATAAATAGATAACGCTCCAGCGGGAAGGTAAACGGCATTTCCATGCACTGCTCTGGTTTCGCCAGAAGCGGCTTAGTCATGCTGGCCACATGACCCAGAAAAACTGTCTGCAGACGAACGCCGGCTCCCTTGGCCAGTAAAGCGAGATGAGCGCACAACCCCAGAGTCGCCTGCGACTGGACCTAATGGTCAGGGGTACCTTGACCTTTTAAGGTACCATAAGACTTTGTTGTCCTTGCTGAATTTGACTACCCTTATTGATGTTGTCTTAATGAGAAGATCTGTAATTCTGGATAAGCTTTCCGGAAGTAAGTTTGTCTACAGCCTCCTGATCTGCTACAATCCTCCATCACAGGTGAAGACCGAATCCAGAAGAGAAGAGAGTGAATCCCAAAAGGTTCCAGGGTTCCTTGGCAGACAGTTCAACAAAGAAAAATATTCCCTGAAGGTGGAATGTTAGAAAACCACTGCTTTACACGCTGAAGAGCACCACTAGTGGGTGGAATGAAGTCGGAACCACTGAACTGTGGTTTGTGGTCATCCGAGCCTGATTCAATGCAAGCCTGCAGCATGGATAATAATTGAAATACTAACATGTAAAATAAAGAAGGGGCTGTCAGTGCTTGTGCACTAATATGCTGGGAGCAAAGACCATGACAGAAATAATAATGATAATAAAATGCCCCCAAGTTGCAAAATGGGCATGGCAGTGATGCTGAGCCTGAGAGCTTGCTGTTCTTTAATGTAAGAAGTATTAAAATGAAGGACAGCTTTGAGAGTGTTGGGTGGGAGCGGCCACTTCTTTGAACTCCATCCTGTTTTATTTTAAATATAGTATCGATCTTTCCTGCTGCAGTAAGCAGCAGCAAGCATCTTTCCTGTTTTTATGAGCTCCCCCTGCCCAGCACTGGATATATTTTTATTCTCACCGTTATTAGGATCCCTCAAAACGTTACATGGGAAAATACGCTTCATGGTGGGTGGGTGTTAGTTGGCAGGGCACACATTTGACACTTTCTTAAAAAAAATTAAAGCATCACATTAAAGCATATTTTTTCAACAGCCAACCCAGCCATATAAAGGTAAAAAGAGGGCACCACCACCTGGAACTGCAAAATCCTAGGCTGATGTACTGGGGAAAGAGACAATTTGAGGAGGTGCACAGAAGCAACTTTGCAGATTTTGGGGTGGGGGAGAAGGGATGCCGGGGCTGCAGTGATTGTCATGACATAGATGAGCAGCCCAACAAAAAAGGTAAAGGTACCCTTGACCGTTAGGTCCAGTCACGGACAACTCTGGGGTTGCATACTCATCTCGCTCTATAGGCCGAGGGAGCCAGCGTTTGTCCGCAGACAGTTTTTCTAGGTCATGTGGCCAGCATGACTGTCGAACCAGAGCTGCACATGGAAACACCGTTTACCTTCCCACTGGAGCAATACCTATTTATCTACTTGCGCTTTGACGTGCTTTCGAACTGCTAGGTTGGCAGGAGCTGGGACCGAACAATTGGAGCTCACCATGTCGCGGGGATTCGAACCGCCGACCTTCTGATTGGCAAGCCCTAGGCTCTGTGGTTTAACCCACAGCGCCACCCACATCCCCCTCTGTCCCTATAATTCCCGCCAAAAAAGCTTCTGGTGGCTTTTTTTTTTTTTTACAAACATTAGTTTAAACATTCTTTTCATTTCATTATATATCATTTCCCAGTAATGTTTACAAGCACATGCTCCAGCGTCTTTCTGCACATACTGACGCCTGTTCAGCATCAGAGCCACTTCTCACTTTTCTGTACACATTAACAAAGCATGGCAAAGGTAAAGGTAAAGGGACCCCTAACCGTTAGGTCCAGTCGTGGCCGACTCTGGGGTTGCGGCGCTCATCTCGCTTTACTGGCTGAGGGAGCCAGCGTACAGCTTCCGGGTCATGTGGCCAGCATGACTAAGCCACTTCTAGCAAACCAGAGCAGCGCATGGAAACGCTGTTTACCTTCCTGCCGGAGTGGTACCTATTTATCTACTTGCACTTTGACATGCTTTCGCACTGCTAGGTTGGCAGGAGCTGGGACCGAGCAACGGGAGCTCACCCCGTCACGGGGATTTGAACCGCTCACCTTCTGATCGGCAAGTCCTAGGCTCTGTGGTTTAGACCACAGCGCCACCCTAGAGGACAGGAAATAAAGAGAAAAGAGTTGTTTGAGATGAAAATAAATGGGAAAACAACATTCCAGCCAGCTCTTGAGCTTGAAATGTGGCACTGTTAATACTGCCTGGCATAGGAAAAGCCCACAGCTGGAGGAAGGGGAGGAACAGCCTTTACCGATAGAGCTATGTCAGCAACTGGTCACAGGCAGCAGTCCTGCTGCCACCATCTGCACTGAAGAGAAGAGGTATGCATGTGGCTGGATCTGAAAGCGCTCTTGGACCAGCCCCTACCACGCAGACCAGGTGTTCCAGAGGATTGGGAATGAACGTACCAAACAGGATTACAGAAAGGCCACTTACGGGACACTCTTTCTCCTGCCTTTACCGCCAGCAGCATCTCCCGCACTCTGTTAAATCTCTATACTCTGCCTGATAGTAAAATACTAATCCAAGCCACCTTGCCGGATGAGTCAACTTAGCTGCTTTGCCCTGCTGCTGCTGCTCACCGCTTGGCTCATCCCCCTTTTCACTAAGTAGGGCCACCCCTCTCTTAATCTGGACCGGGATAGCTTGGCCGCAATAGTTCACACAGTGAGAACTGCATGGTTGGATAACTGCAATGCATCTTATGTGAGCTGCCCTTAGGGTTGATCCAGAGGCTGCAGCTGGTGCAAAACGTGGCAGATACCGTATTTTTTTGCTCTATAAGACTCACTTTTTCCTTCCTAAAAAGTAAGGGGAAATGTGTGTGTGTCTTATGGAGCGAATGCAGGCTGTGCAGCTATCCCAGAAGCCAGAACAGCAAGAGGGATTGCTGCTTTCACTGCGCAGCGATCCCTCTTGCTGTTCTGGCTTCTGAGATTCGGAATATTTTTTTTCTTGTTTTCCTCCTCCAAAAACTAGGTGCGTCTTGTGGTCTGGTGCGTCTTATAGAGCGAAAAATATGGTGGGTTGCTTGGGGTGGAGGGGTGGGGGAGAACTACCACCAGCATTTAACACCTTGCTTGCAGCATTGGCACTGGCTGCCAGTTTGCTACTGGACGTAGTACTAAGAAACTACTCTACTCCCAACTTTAGAATGGAGAGCGAAATGCCAGTTTAAAGACACCCTCAAGGCCAATCTATGCAGTATAAGCACAGATAATTGGAAAGCATTGGCCTGCGAGTGCTCCAGTTGGAGAATAAAGGTAAAGATAAAGGTACCCCTGACCATTAGGTCCAGTCATGGACGACTCTGGGGTTGCATGCTCATCTCGCTCTATAGGCCAAGGGAGCCGGCATTTGTCCACAGATAGCTTCCGGGTCATGTGGCCAGCATGACTAAGCCGCTTCTGGCAAACCAGAGCAGCGCACGGAAACGCCGTTTACCTTACCACCGGTGTGGTACCTATTTATCTACTTGCACTTGATGTGCTTTTGAACTTTTGAACTGCTAGGTAGGCAGGAGCTGGGACCAAACAATAGGATCTCACCCCGTTGCGAGGATTCAAACTGCTGACCTTCAGATCGGCATGATCAACTCCTGCCCGGAAACCTATGTCCCCACTGTTGAAGGATGTGTGGATCCAGAACTGGCCTCCACAGTCACTTACGGACTCACTTTTAAGACCGTGTTCATGGAAGATGTTATGTACTGAAGTTCTCACCCTGGGCCAGCAGGGGGATACTGTAGATAGTTATGGAAATGAAGGATCAAAAGTGACATTCAGTGATTGGATAGTTTGTATGCAAATGAAGGATCGAAAGTGACGTCAGTGATTGGATAGTTTTAGAAAGTTGCAACAGTTACAATGTTCTGGAGCTCTATATAAGCAGACTGACTGAGCTCTTCAGTTCAGTTCTGTTCTGGCCTCGGAATAAACAAGAGCTGTTTGAAGAATCGCTGTGTCGTCTGATATGTTCACCCACAACTTAACAGAAGACAATCTTACTTGGCTACAAGGGATCGCCAAAGAAGGTAAGTCCTGATACAGTTCAGGACTAGGTTACTTGAGAGACACCTCATCACAAATACACCCAGTAATTCACTGTGGACTGAAAGGACAGTATCTTCTACAAGTTCCAAAGATCTCAGAAGAGTGCTCCAAAGGATCTCAGAGCAGGACTTTTGGTGTGGCTGCCCCTGTTCAGTGGAATAGAATTCCTGTCGAAAAACACTATCTGTACTTTCCGGAAACAGCTCAAGATGTTTTTGCTTTCCGACAGGCTTTCCCAGCTGGATAAATGGTTTTTTTCCACAAACGTCCAGTTTTTAGGGTTTTAAGTCATGTTTTAAATGTACTGGTTTTGCGTTTTTAATTGTTCTTAGTTATCCTGCGTGTAAATCGTCTTGCGATTGCGCTTTACTTTTTCCCAATAAATTTTATTAAAGTTTGAAAGGAGAGGATAATATCAAATATTATAAAAAGATAAAAGAAACTAATATAAATAAAAACACAAACCGAAAGGAAGAAAGGGGGGGGAGCAGAGAAGAAAGCAAAACGCCCCCCCCAAACTTCTGATTCTTCGTTTGTCAGTTATATATACAAAATTATTCAAAACATCCACTCCAAAATAACACCCAATAATTCCACTTTCTATAAAACCAGTATTTTCTTCAATTCTCAAACCCAGATATTCTAAGTTCATTTTCTTTTTTAAGCAAAAAGTCTATAAGGCGTTTCCAATCTTTAGTAAAGACTGTATTACCAATGATTTTTCTCTGATTGAACACCTCAACTTTGCCATCTCGGCTAAATCCAATAATTTTTGCTTGATTTAAAATTATTGTGAAAATTATTCAGATGGTGGTTTAGTTAGAAGTTAATATGCTAATCGTAAATTACAGTGAGAGCAACGTCAACGCACTCAAGGCAGCTGTGCACATAACCAACGCAGATGCCACACATATGCGCACATACTTTCTGGGAAATCAACTGGGGCAATTCTGAACCAAGTGCAGCAGCAAGATGCACAGATTCAACTGTTTATATAGATAAATATCCACACACATGTGGGGAACAAACTTTGCAAGTTTACTGCCTCTGTCCTGTATACCTGAAGGAGCGTCTCCACCCCCATTGTTCAGCCCAGACACTGAGATCCAGCACCGAGGGCCTTCTGGCGGTTCCCTCATTGCGAGAAGTGAGGTTACAGGGAACCAGGCAGAGGGCCTTCTCGGTTGTGGCGCCCAACCTGTGGAATGCCCTCCCTTCAGATGTGAAGGAAATAAGCAGCTATCCTATCTTTAAAAGACATCTGAAGGCAGCCCTGTTTAGGGAATTTTTTTAATATTTAATGCTGTACTGTTTCTAACACTTGATTGGGAGCTGCCCAGAGTGGCTGGGGAAACTCAGCCAGATGAATTATTATTATTATTATTATTATTATTATTATTATTATTATTATTATTACTGCAGGAAACACCAGTGGTTTCCTGCACTGACTGGAATGTGTGGATCTGCAGTCCTCCGCCTTTGGTGACAAGAAAAGGGGGGGGGGAAGCAGCTCAATATTTGGAGGGGGGCTGAGTTAATGGGGGATAGACTGGATAGATCAGAGAGGTTTGGTAATGAGATCTAGTTCCTGGACCTTTTAGGTTGCTGGCTGAGAGCCAAGCTGGGTTAATACTGAATGCAAACTGTCGTTTGGCAGGTGTCTGATGGTCTGGGGGTAGGGAGATGGGGGAAATAATAAAAAAAGAAGGTTGCCTTTTGTTATTTGCTCATTTCCTAGTTGACAAGTGTCCAGATCGTCACAGGGTGTGCCCCACCCCCAAATAGGCAGCAGCCTCCTATCATCATTTCTAACGCAGTACAGATCTACTCAGAAGTAAGGCAATTTAATTTAATGGGGCTTACTCCCCGATACATGTGATTAGAAGCGCAGCCTAGTTGTAACAGAACAGTAATTGGAAAACCCTCATTCTGAAGTTACGACGTCTGGTTCTGGGCACCACATACTTCGAGGGGGATGCAGACACACTGGAAAAAAAGGCTCAGATGTGAGCTGCAAGAAGAAGGGTGTTTAAAAAGATGTAGCACAAAGAAAAGAACTGAAGGGAATATGCTTTGCGAGAGGAAGGAAGGTTATGGGGAAAATATGTTGACATAATTAAAATAGTTTTTTTTAAATGCAAGGAAGAGGAGGGGAAATTGCTCACTGCAAGTTAGAACAGAAAGTACACATTTAAACTTCCTGGAAGTAAATGCAAGTCAAAACTTATTCTGAGAAGCATTTCAACAAAAGAATTAACTTATTCATTTTTTATTTTTTTTGACATAGCCTGCCTCATCCTGAGGACTTGGGTCAGGTTAAAAAGGTAAAGGGACCCCTGAATGCTAGGTCCAGTCGTGACCGACTCTGGGGTTGCGGCGCTCATCTTGCTTTATTGGCCGAGGGAGCCAGCGTACAGCTTCCGGGTCATGTGGCCAGCATGACATGCAGCCAGCATGACTAAGCCGCTTCTGGCAAACCAGAGCAGCGCATGGAAACGCCGTTTACCTTCCCGCCGGAGCGGTACCTATTTATCTACTTGCACTTTGATGTGCTTTCGAACTGCTAGGTTGGCAGGAGCAGGAACTGAGCAATGGGAGCTCACCCTGTCGCGGGGATTCGAACCGCCAACCTTCAGATCGGCAGGTCCTAGGCTCTGTGGTTTAACCCACAACGCCACCCGCGGTCAGGTTACACTGTGGTAATTGTGCACCATAAGCCTCTCTATCCGTAGGGGAGAGACTGGTGGAGAGTGCCCCAGGGAGCAAATGGCTCTAAGTACCACTTTGTAGCTCTTAATTATATCCACACACATACACAATCCCCAACCCCATTTTTTTCACATCACACACACACACACACACACACACACAGCACCTCCAAAAAAAGTAGTCACGTGGGGGTGGCGCAAAAAGGGTACTTGCCCATTCATTACGTCTCTCGTGCCCACTCCTCTCCCCCCCCCCCCCGGTAAGCCACCCTATACACCAGCACAAAAATTTAGAAACAATACTTTGACATGACAATCATGTCACCAGTATGAAATCTTTTTTTTCACCAGCTCCCCTATGTGCTTCCAACCACCCAACATACAAGAATTTAGCAGGTTACATGTTTCCATGCTTTTAACCGTCTCCTGAAGAAATGTTTGTGTGGCGAGCTCTTGGCAAAGGCTTAAGAGTCTGGGGGTAGAGGGGGTGAGGAGTTGGGTTATCTTACTGAAATATACTTGGAGTCAAGTGTGGATTTCATGCTCTTTATTCAGCTCTTAGTAGTGAGGAATGGAAGTTCCCCCAAAATGTCTGCTTTATATACATTATTTACACAATGGGCCCAATGTGATTCGCTAATTCTGGGATTTTCCTGTAGGCCAATCAGGTTGTGGATTCACTTCCACCTGGAGTTGTATTGGGTGGCTCCTGTGGAGCAATCAGACTGCTGCATTCTGGATCCTATTGTTCTAGGACCAATCAGACTGCTGCATTCTGGATCCTATTGTTCTAGGACCAATCAGACTGCTGCATTTTGGATCCTATTGTTCTAGGACCAATCAGACTGCTGCATTCTGGATCCTATTGTTCTAGGACCAATCAGACTGCTGCATTCTGGATCCTATTGTTCTAGGACCAATCAGACTGCTGCATTTTGGATTCTATTCAACTCAGTACATAACACTTACTGACTTGGACCAATAGCACCCCCCCTATTGATAATTCATGGTTGTGCAGAAGAGATAATATTGGCAGGTGTAGGTTTTGTTTTTTCCAACCTCTCTCTCCCTAAGCTGTGTGACATGGCAAGCAGCAGTTGCCAAATTTCCTACCCAGCTATGAAAGGGACAAGATCCTCATCTACTACTTCCGTCAACAGGGTTGCCAACATTTGAATAGGTCACTCTCTCATTTAACAGACAGTGGTTTTTATCTCCTTGCCAAGAAAAATCGTCATCTGTTGCTTTTTGCCTTCAAGATGCTGTTGAAGGCATATGAGCAGGTCAGGTCAGCCGCCAACACCCTGCCAATCAACAATTCTACTTACTACCTAAAAATACATTGCATGTTTTATCCAACAAGGTGAACACCATTGACAAAATGTGAGAATCCCAGGATTCTCTGTGCTGTGTGTTCTCTCTCCCCCCTTCCTTCCTTCCCTCCCTCCTTCCTAAAAAACCAGAAATAGGATGCAAAAGAGAGCAGGGACCCTGTACTCTCAGTAGTTTGGCAAAAGAGGCCATTCCTGCAACTATGGCTGTTCTCATCCCTGCGTGACAAGCTGTACCTGCCAAAACGCTCTCTTCTAAATAATTGTTAAAGGTACAGGAGACATCTGCGTATTGCCAACTCAGTCACTCTCATCATTTCCTTCTGCATTCCTTCTGGTCCTTCCTCTCTGCTTTGTACATCCATTTTAATATTTGGTCAAAAGGGGCAGATGCTTCTCTGGGTTTCTGCAAGTGAGAGCCGTTCAGTGTGGGGGTGGGGCAGGGCAGGGCAAGGGGCAGGATGCAAATATAGAGCAGGGCAGGCGATTGTGAAAGGGTCCAAGAGGGACAGGCCAAAGTAAGAGCAGCAGTCGGTTGGGTAGGGTAGCAGAGCTGGACAAAGATTGATGGGGGTTAAATGGCAGGACAGCTGTGGCGGAAACACAGGACTCAGTCAGGGGGAATGTGTTGCATTTGGCCCACAAAAGGGTGTGTGAGAGAGAGGGGGGGGGGTAGTCAGATTTTGAGGAGGACCTGGATGTTAGCGTAAGGAGATCAAGACAGGGGTGATGGGGTACTGTATTGTGTATGGGCCTGTGCTGTGAATGTGACAAGGAGAGAAAAATAAAAGACAATTAAGAACACCATCGAAAGGGCAGTAAGACTTTTCAGGGACAGGCATGGACTGTGGCCTCAGAAAGTTATTTGTGAAGGCAGCAGAAGAGGGTCTGTGTGTGTGAGAGAGAGAGAGAGAGAGAGAGAAAGAGAGAGAGGAGGGGGCTGAAGTAAAACCCACATTCTGTGAACCTATCAGTGGCGTAGCGTGGGTTGTCAGCACCCGGGGCAAGGCAAGTAATTTGCGCCCCTAACCCGTGGATTTGCGCCCCCTAACCCGTGGATTTGCGCCCCCTAACCCGTGGATTTGCGCCCCCTAACCCTAACCCCCAGATGTTGCGCCCGGTGCGGCTGGCCCCCCCTGCACCCCCCACGCTACGCCACTGGAACCTACAATCATGCAAATGAGTACAGTGGTACCTCGGGTTAAGTACTTAATTTGTTCCGGAGGTCCGTACTTAACCTGAAACTGTTCTTAACCTGAAGCACCACTTTAGCTAATGGGGGCCTCTCACTGCTGCCACACGATTTCTATTCTCATCCTGAAGCAAAGTTCTTAACATGAAGCACTATTTCTGGGTTAGCGGAGTCTGTAACCTGAAACGTATGTAACCTGAAGCATCTGTAACCCGAGGTACCACTGTACTTTACTATTCCATTTCTAGAAAAACGTAGCTGCTGGTTTTCAATTTCTTTCTTTCTTTTTTGCATGAACCAGTGTGACGTTGGGCTCTTCAAGGGTAAGGAAAAACGGCATGTTTTCCAAAGTGAAAAAGTGCATAACTGAGCAGAAAGAATGAAGCAGCACTGTTAAGATGGGCAGAGCCTCAGAGGAAAGACGGCAGCGAAGCGATTATGGGCCGGTGTGGCATACTGGGCCACTACTGGCGAGAACTCAGCCAAGAAGCTCACAAGCTGACTTTCGGCCAGTTGCTGTATCTCGATGGAAGCAATATAGGGTTGTTACGAGGCTAAAATGGAAAGGTGGAGCGAGGTATGAACACTGTTTGGAGTTCCTTGGAGGGATGGCAAGATGTAAATGTAATATGCAATACATTTCCGGAATTATCACATGATGCAGGGTTAGTGTGCTATAGAAGAACTGCATGCTGTAAGATGTTCATGAATGAAATAATTAAAGGCTTCTGTCAGCCCAATTCCCCACCCACAGAGGAGATTGCCCACTGTGTCTCTGTAAGATTTATTAGTCTAGCCTTGACTCTTTCCAATCAGATTCTGCACAAGGGGGAAATTGTGCTGAGTCTCTGCATCAGCCATTGGGAATGATCAGATCATTCAATCACTCTCAATGCAGAGTTGCAGCAGAATTACTCACCCTCAAAAGGGTGCCTCTTTGTGAATCTCTGCTCTAGGCTTCTCTCCACCTGCTCACGTGATGCACCCAGATTTATTATCCATTGCGGGTAGATAATCCTTTTGGGATATAAGAATGAAACATGCCTTAAACAATAATTGAGGGGGGAAAGGTGTGCAGGAATATTTTGTAATTATTTTACAAAGGTCTCCAAATATCTGCACTAAAAACAGTTACTCATTACTTCCTTTGGCTAAAGCCTTTTTGCAATAATACTGACCATTGTCAGACATCTTTCTTATTTATTGTGCGTTTATGACAAGCCTCAGGGACTACGTCCTCTTACTTGCAAAGTTGCTTGTATGGTCTCTGCTTTTTTGATAGATACTCTTTTCCTATCTAAAACTAAAACTGCTACTCCAGTTTCACGATGCCACCCTTTCTCTTTTACTGTCCCCTTTATCTGAAGTCATTACCAGCCGAAACACATACACACACATACCTCTTCCCCCCCCCCAGATGCTTATAAACAGAAAGCACCTGACAACATCTACCGTATTTTTCGCTCTATAGGACGCACTTTTCCCCCTTCAAAAATTAAGGGGAAATGTGTGTGCGTCCTATGGAGTGAATGCAGGCTCCTTGGCTTCAGCGATAGCAACGCGAAGCCTCCAAAGCGCAGAGGGAGCGCTCCCTCCACGCTCCAGAGGCTTCGCGTTGCTTTCGCTGAAGCCTGGAGAACGAGAAGGGTCGGTGCGCACCAACCCCTCTCGCTCGCCAGGCTTCAGGGATAGCTGCAGGCTCCGGGTTCCTTTTGCTGAAGCTGGGAGAGCAAGACTCTCCCGGCTTCAGCAGAGAGGGGGAGCTGTGCAGCGCCCCTTCAGCAAAGCGGGAGGAGAAATGGAAGGGGCTCCATTTCTCCTGCCGCTTCACTGAAGGGGTGCTGAGCAGAGAGAGGGAGATTTCTTTTTTCTTGTTCTCCCCCTCTAAAACAAGGTGCGTCCTATGGTCGGTTGCGTCCTATAGAGCGAAAAATACGGTATATTCTCCTTCTCGTTTAATCTCTAATCCAAGGGTGGCTGACCTGTGGCCCTCTAGATGTGGCTGGAGTTCCAACTTGCATCAGACCCATCCAGTATAGCCAATTGTCAGGGCAGATGGCAATTGCAGACTAGCAATAACTGGAGGGCCAAAAGTTCCCCACCAATATTCTTAAGGCCCCATTTATACTGCACATTTAAAGCAGTATCTTGCTTCCCCACAGAATGCTGAGAACTGGAATCTGCGAAGGGGTCCTGAATCCCAGCATACCCAGAGGTAAATCCTGGTAGTATACACCAGGCATCCCCGAACTCAGCCCTCCAAATGTTTTGGGACTACAATTCCCATCATCCCTGACCACTGGTCCTGTTAGCTAGGGATGATGAGAGTTGTAAGTCAAATAATTTATTATTTGTACCCCGCCCATCTGGCTGAGTTTCCCCAGCCACTCTGGGCGGCTCCCAATCGAGTGTTAAAAACAATACCGCATTAAATATTAAAAACTTCCCTAAACAGGGCTGCCTTCAGATTTCTTTTAAAGATAGGATAGCTGCTTATTTCCTTCACATCTGAAGGGAGGGTGTTCCACAGGGTGGGCGCCACTACCGAAAAGGCCCTCTGTCTGGTTCCCTGTAACCTCACTTCTCGCAATGAGGGGACCGCTAGAAGGCCCTCGGCGCTGGACCTCAGTGTCCAACACTTTGAATTATGCTCGAAAATGTACTGGGAGCCAATGCAGATCTCTCAGGACTGGTGTTATGTGGTCCCGGCAGCCACTCTCAGTCACCAATCTAGCTGCCGCATTCTGGAAAGAACGTCTGAAGGGCTGAGTTTGGGGGTGCCTGGTATACACAGTCCCAAGGGCACTGCTAGAGGGTACAGGCAACGACTGTTTTAGGCGTGTCCAGTTGACATGTGACCATACATGTGTGCATTTGGCCAACCCTATAAGTGGCTGGAGAAGTGGGGCAGGCTTACATGGCCTCTGACGACAGGTGTGGGGCTCAGGAAAGCAACCCCCACGGAAAGCGGTTTTTACCTGTAGTCAGACGGTCCAAATGGTCAAATACCGGCCCAGGTCTAATCCAAAGAGCAAGTTCCAAAGTCAATCTGTAAGGTCAGAAGATCCAGGGTTGGAACACCTGGGGGCCAGTCCTAAAGTCACCGTCCAGGGCAGTTCCTGGAGCAGATAGAGTGTCTCTCTGCCTTGCTTCCCTTTTACCCTTCCCAGTCTGGAATGATACACCTGAGTTTGCTCCAGCTGTGCCTCTCTACTTGATGAAGCCTGGGATCCTCACCTGCCCTGAGCCTCATTACCTCCACCAAGACCTAATGAGCCTCATTACCTTCATCTGGTGCACTACTGAGCTGGGCTGTGTTCCCTTGCCTGCCTCAGTCTCCTGGAGTTCACTTCCTGATGCCTCAGAGCCCACCGTGACCACGGAGACAGGGGCACCTCTGCTTCTGGTGCTATGTCTCCTTCCCCTGGCTCCAATGAACTGCCCCCTGCCCCCTCAACATCCTCTGAGTAACTCCCAAGTCCCACGTCTTGAACTTGTCCCGATGTGTACCAATCACGGATACCCCCTTGCTGCGATCCTCCTCCCCTTCCCTGATGTCCTGCCAACTCATGACCTAAGTGTGCCGGGCGTTTTTAGGAGACTCCCTGTTCCCCTCACAGGGCTGCAATGGTCAGAGTGCTTTAACAGCCAATTCCTCTTCCCAGGGAATTCTGGGATCTCAATCCATAGCAGTCAAGCGTTCTTTATTTAAATTCTTCCCTGGTCTCCTTGCTGGCCCCAGTAGGACCAACTTGGCCAGTTAGCCCTGGGGATCATTTGATGTCTACTGACTGGGTTTTTCCTTTTCCTTTTTTCCTTTTCCTTTCTTTCTCTCTCCCCCCCCCCCCATGACCCCTGAAGTTTTGAACTTTATTGCTATTGATGCTGCATTTTATGTTGTATTTTATGCTGTTTCCAAGTCGCATTTTAATCAATGTTTTATATTTGCTGTTAGCCCGGTTTTTAAACCAGGAAGGGTGGGGTAAAAATAAAAATTGATTACTATTTATTATATTTAGGTTTGTGTTTTTTTAAAAAAAAATGTTTTTGTTTTATTACCCACTCTTCAGTCCCAGATCAGGTTACAGCAATTTAAAATGCAGCATTAGAAAGAATTTCAGATATACAAGGAATACCATCACAATACATACGCCTCTCAGTTGTCAAAAAGGCCAGTGTAATCCCTTTTATGATGTGGATTCTGCAAAAAAAGACTTTCTAGCAAATATTCTCCACCTTTGCATTGCCAGGGGTTGGTGGGGTTTGTTGTTGTTGTTGTAAACTTCGCTGCTGGTGGCAGACAATGTGAGTTTCTAGGAGAAAAGGAAACTAAAACCACATACAGCTAAAGTGGGGGCATTATAATTGAGAAAATTCTCTCCCCCCCCCCCCGCTCCAGTTTTTTTATGAAGAGCTGGCTTGGGTAGGGGAGGAGACCAGTTTGCTGAAAGGAGGACAGTTGGGTGGGCATGTAAAACCTTGGGCTCATTATTACAATTTCTAACATGTGCCCAGGGGAAATCAAGGTGAGAGGCAGCAGCGGAGCTTTGCTAATGAGAAGGAGGAACACACACACACACACACACACACACACACACACACACACACCATTTATCAATCTAAGGGTTGAGGAGGGGACAGGGCACTTCAGAGTCCGCAGAACAACCGGTTGTACAATAGGAATTGTCACAAAGATATTGGGCGCCCGCCACATACCCTCAGGCAGGGGAGGGACTTGTCTAAAGGGAGGGCAGTTCTGAGTGCCAAAATCACTAGGACCTGCCAGCCACAAACGCAGCTTTCTTTTTGAAAAAGAATACAGTGGTACCTCGAGTTACAAACGCCTCAGGTTACAAACGCTTCAGGTTACAAACTCCACTAACCTGTAAGAGTTACCTCAAATTGAGAACTTTGCCCCAGGATGAGAACGGAAATTGTGTGCTGGCGGCGCAGTAGCAGCAAGAGGCCCCGTTAGCGAAAGCACCTCTCTAGTTAAGAACCTTGCCAACAAAGGTCTGTATAGTTAAAACTATGGTTTTCCCAGTAGTGATGTATGGAAGTGAGAGCTGGACCATAAAGAAGGCTGATCGCCGAAGAATTGATGCTTTTGAATAATGGTGCTGGAGGAGACTCTTGAGAGTCCCATGGACTGCAAGAAGATCAAACCTATCCATTCTGAAGGAAATCAGCCCTGAGTGCTCACTGGAAGGACAGATCCTGAAGCTGAGGCTCCAATACTTTGGCCACCTCATGAGAAGAGAAGACTCCCTGGAAAAGAACCTGATCTTGGGAAAGATTTGAGGGCACAAGGAGAAGGGGACTACAGAGGACGAGATGGTGGGACAGTGTTCGCGAAGCTACCAGCATGAGTTTGACCAAACTGCGGGAGGCAGTGGAAGACAGGAGTGCCTGGCATGCTCTGGTCCAGGGGGTCACGAAGAGTCGGACACGACTAAACGACTAAACAACAACAACAAGTTAAGAACAGTTTCAGGTTAAGAACGGACCTCCGGAATGAATTAAGTTTGTAACTAGAGGTACCATTGTACCTTCTTTCCACTAGTCGGGTCAACACAAGGCATTAAGCAAGTGAAGCTTTCTCCACTACTTACCCTTTGTGCCAGGAAAAAAACAAACACCTTCATCTGCAAATTGTTTGTGAGCCAGAGTCTCTGTCTGTATAGGCAACCTTGGAGAGAAAATATGCAGAGCTGGCTAGACTGTGGCGCAACGGGACAGTGCCTCTGGCTGTTAACTGGAAAGTTGGTGGTTTGAGGCCGCTCAGGCCATGGGCAGGATTCCTGCACTGCAGCGAGTTAGACTGGATGACCTTTGGGGGTCCCTTCCATCTCTATGATTCGAGGATTCTCAAGCTGCAACAAAAGCTGCTGTGGCATTTAGAACCAGACTTGGCAAATTGCTCCCTAGCTGGAAACCAACAGATGAGGCTTCCTGGTAAGTCTGCAGCACAGTGCATCCCATTTTAGAAAAATACATCAAAAGGGATGTGTAATGGGAATTGGGGTTGCTTGTGCGTAAACTGCAAACTGCTCCAAGCTAGCCGTGTAGCTAAAACTTTCCCCGGTTGACAGCCCTTGAAACGCGACTGTCTTAGTCACTGGCAGAATCCGTCAGTGGGCGGGACCTAAATTTGCGCCAACATAGGAGTTGTTTGACTCCAAGTCTCCGCCTAGATTCCCTGCGTGGAAGCCTTCTGCGCAGCGTGGGCGTGCCAAGCGGAGGTCCTGTGCTCTCTCCGCTGATTTCACTGGAAGAGTCTCTGAGCCTCCCCTCCGCCTTGCTCTCGGCTTCCCCTTTCTCCCTGGTGTCCCCTGGATTTCTTTCCCTCGGGGAAGCTCTCTCTCTCTCCTTGCTAGTTCCCTCCCCTGCATCACTGGAGCGACTTTCCTCTCCTCTTCCCTCTGATGGCAGTTCCCTGACAGGATGCTAGAAATAATTCATAGAATCATAGGGCTGGAAAGTACAAAAAGGGACTGTCCAACCCAACTGTCAAAATGCCCAGGCCCATACAGCATCAATTTATACCTTATTCAGTTTATTTTATAGGGATGTAGGTGGCACTGTGGTCTAAACCACTGAGCCTCTTGGGCTTGCCGATTGGAAGGTCAGCGGTTCGGATCTGCTTGACTGTTGGTGAGCTCCCGTTGCTCTGTCCCAGCTTCTGCCAACCTAGCAGTTTTAAAGTACACCAGTGTGAGTAGATAAATAGGTACTGCTGTGGCGGGAAAGCAAACGGCGTTTCCGTGCGCTCTGGTTTCCGTCACGGTGTTCCGTTGTGCCAGAAGCAGTTTAGTCATTCTGGCCACATGACCAGGAAAGCCGTCTGTGGACAAACACTAGCTTCCTTGGTCTGAAAAGCGAGAAGAGAACCACCAGGTACAGTGGTACCTCAGGTTGCATACACTTCAAGTTACATACGCTTCAGGTTACAGACTCCGCTAACCCAGAAATAATGCTTAAGGTTAAGAACTCTGCTTCAGGATAAGAACAGAAATCATGCTCCGGCAGCGCGGCGGCAGCAGGAGGCCCCATTAGCTAAAGTTGTGCTTCAGGTTAAGAACAGTTTCAGGTTAAGAACGGACCTCTGGAACGAATTAAGTACTTAACCCGAGGTACCACTGTAGTTGCTTTTGACTGGACTTAACCGTCCAGTTTATAAAAGCCAGGCCTCGGTATTGCAGAGGGTGATATCAGATCAAATGAACCCTGATGAGTAACCCAAGTCATAACACTACAGAGGAAGCAGTGGGTGAGAAAGGGTGTATGTTTGTGGTGGGGACACATTTTCGGGTCGTAAGAGGCAAAACTATGGAAGGGATCTATTCCAGAGAAAGAGTCAATGGCAACAGTTCTGGGCCAGGAAAATGTACATCTCAGCTTCTTCCTACTGGTGCAGAACTTCAGCTGCCGGCTTCCAACAACCTTCCATCATTACACAGTCCCTTCTTTGGCACAGATAAACTCAGGTCAAAATCCCGGCCAAATCTTCTCCTTCTGCCACCTACACAAGAATTCGGCTCTCTCTTAAAGCTCTCTCAAGATCTAAGGCAAGGGACAAAGTTGTAAGGGGGGGAAATCTCCACAGAGAGTTCAAGGTTTTTGCTTAGCTATGGTTAAATGAATTTTTATAGTTTTAGGCTGCCATAAGGCCCTTTACGATTTGATTTCAAGAGAGAGTGTGCCTCATCACCTCATGATATTTTGGAGTTGGGCAAACTCAAATCCCAAATTGGCCACAGACTCAGGGAATGGCTTGATGCTGTCACCCTCAACTCTCATTCTGTGAGCCTGTAAAATGTGAATAATATGTCACCTACCTCGTAGTGTTTCAGGAGTGATTAATAAGATACAGAATGCGATTACTTTTGCAGAGACTTAGGGGGGAAAGCCATGGTGCAAATCTTTACATTGCTGTAAAAAAATAAAAGATCACCTTACAGAACACAGAACTCTTATAAAATGCACAAAAGTCCTAAGTTATTACTTACCACTATGGGTAAAAAAGGTAAAGGGTCCCCTGACCATTAGGTCCAGTCGTGGCCGACTCTGGGGTTGTGGCGCTCATCGCGCTTTATTGGCCGAGGGAGCCGGCGTACAGCTTCCGGGTCATGTGGCCAGCATGACTAAGCTGCTTCTGGCGAACCAGAGCAGCGAACGGAAACACCGTTTACCTTCCTGCTGGAGCGGTACCTATTTATCTACTTGCACTTTGATGTGCTTTCGAACTGCTAGGTTGGCAGCAGCTGGGACAGGGCAACGGAAGCTCACCCCATCACGGGGATTCGAACTGCCAACCTTCTGATCGGCAAGTCCTAGGCTCTGTGGTTTAACCCTCAGCGCCACCCGCGTCACCACTATGGGTAGGTGGGAGTTAAGATGTTTGATATGAACTTCTCCATGGCCCAGGGCTGTCCCCTTCCTCCTCACACATCTGGCTTGGATTTAGACAGGTTGGCTTTCAATAACTGCTCCCCCATCCCAATGTTATCCCTTGTGTGCCCTTGTTGCCACCTTGCTGATAAAAATGGAAGCCACAACAGCCGCATGGTTTTTCAGTGTCACCAAGAGGGAGAAAATACTGCACCTGTCAAACAGATGAGTTGGCCATTATAATGCTTGATGAAATGTCTGTCTTCTGTGCTGCTTTGGGTTCTGTCATGGTTTGAGAGACCTATGGTCAAATGCCTGCTCGGCCACAAATGTGGGGTTTTTTCCTGTTACTCCTTAGTGTAAGCTACTTCATAGTGCTGCTGTCACTATTTCCACTGTGAAATGGAGAAAAAGGAAGACATCGAAAAACATTAATACCTAGAAAGGTTTTACTGATAGGAGTCTGAACCACAGCACTGTTAAGCAATTGTTTTTAGGATTATGAATAGCATAAATGGGAATTGACTAAATCCTGATACCCACACACACGTTTGATTTGATGTAGTACATGGGTGTGGTCAAAATATATGGGAAGATCTTTGTATCCTATCCTATGTCAGGCCATATTCTGAAATTTGGCATGCCTCCCCGCTCCAAACAAACAAGTCTGTGGCAGAGAGCTATGTGGGATTTTTTAACACGGGTGATGTTAGTTAGAAAGGCAAAAGAGAGAATGAGGGCGAGTCAGGGACAGAACATAAAGGAGATGAGGAGGATGCAGGAAGATATAACAAGGGAAAGAGAAATAAAAACCCAGTTGCATAATTACATAATACCACCCCTCTGAGATGCGCCAAAACTTTACTGAAACCAATTTAATTGCCTTCACAACTTGCCTCAAAATTTGCCTTAGGAGAAATTTGGTGGCAGCTTTTAGAAGGAAGGAATGGGGAAGACATCTAAACCTTTCATTGACACCTTCTTTCTTTCTTTCTTTCTTTCTTTCTTTCTTTCTTTCTTTCTTTCTTTCTTTCTTTCTTTCTTTCTTTCTCTTGCATGTGATGGCTGAAATGGATCAAAATATATCCCTCTAAACAGGGGCAGCAACATCTCCCTTGTTGTCTTGGTACATCTGGGTCTCCCGATGGCCCCCTCCCCAACTCCATCCTGTAAAGTGAAGATGTAAGGTGGGGGGGGGAAGAGTCCAAATCGGATTGACACCCACTACCCCCCTTAATAAAGTTTATTATCAGCGGTCTGTAATCCCTTTAAATCCCCTGCAGCGGGGGAAGGGCTGGGATTAGGGGAGGTCAATGTAATCCCAATGAATTGGTTACAGGAGGATTTAGCTAGTGCCAGGAGAGCAGATGGCCCAAGTCCCAGCTATGGAAAACAACCATTTTCTTTAATGATTTGTAACAAGGATAAAAGGACAAGAGAAATGGGAGCAGCGGTTCTGGATTTTGTTTTGGGGGGGTGGGGTGGGCATGGGGGATTGAATGAAAGGAGGCAAGCTTTTGCCATATCCTCCGGAAAAAAGAAAATAAAAAGCAACCCTTTGCTCTTGGCACTCGGAAGGGAAGCTTTGCAGGCGCTAACCTTTGCATTGTTCTTGTAAAATGGGATTTTGGTCTACTTCCCACTCTGGCATCAAACCTATGTCACTCCTGCCCCCTTGTAAGTGTGGGGGGTTCTTTATGATCCAAAGTGCCTTTGCTGGGGCTGGGGAGAGAGAAAGTCCACCCACACAAAACTGGTGTGTTAGGGAAAAGAGCTCAGTTCTACGTTTTAATGTCTGATGCTGTACTTTTTTTAATATTCAGTTGGAAGCCGCCCAGAGTGGCTGGGGAAACCCAGCCAGATGGGCGGGGTATAAATAATAAATTTATTATTATTATTATTATTATTATTATTATTATTATTATTATTATTATTATTATTCCCCACAGCCGGCCCACCCATTCATGAAAGGCAAAGTGAGGCAAATGCCTCAGGTGGCAGGATCCACAGGGGCAGCAGATCCTGATGTAATCGCCCTTAACCCCTTCTTTCCTGGAGTGTGGGGTGTGTGCGTGTGCCATTTTGAGGTCTGCCTCAGGTGCCAAAATGTCTTGGGCAGGCCCTGATCTTCCTTAATATTCTAGTTCTCTCCATGGATAAAATTCTTTTGGGCCTTCCGTTTGATAGGAATATGGCCTACTTCCAGGGGGTACACCCATGTCTAGGCCCTTCCACTTCAGATGGGCTGGTCTGAAGTGGAAAGGCCTGGACATGGGTGCACCCCCTGGAAGTCGGCCATATTCCTGTCAGAAGTTTGAGGGCAATGGACAGGGTTCATGCTTGGCTTTGCAATAGCCTGAAGGGAGAAGGGCCCGACCAAACACAAGAAAAGGTGGAGAAAGGTTGCTTGTCGCCAAGAATCTGAATGCCCGTGGAAGAATCTGCATTTGTGGCTTGAGTTTGGCGCACAAAATATAGCAAACGGAGTCGGCATTTGTGAATATAATCCTCCGAGTGAAATGCACAGTGCAAGCAAAAGAACCATCCTAATAGGGAGACATGTTCCAAGGCATGTCAACTACTCCTGTTATTTTTCACCTTATTTTTCACCTTACTAGGAATTTGTTTTTTCCTTTTTATATATATATACATTTTTATTAAAGTTTCACAAATTTTTAAACAAACACAAAAACACAAACAAACACAACACAAATAACAAGTATAGTTTCGGATCCTTATTTTCTTAACATCTTTCCCTGACTTCCCCACACCTCCCCTTCTTGTATTCCAATTCCAATAGTTAGCTCAGTAAGTTCTTGTCCCCAGCTTTTACCTTATTATTATTATACTTAATTCATCTTAATTAACCAATTTTAACTTATAGACCTCAATTTAAACAACAATACTCATTCTTTACACCCTTTTCTAAGGTCGACCCAAATTCCCTTCCACAAATTTCCCAATTTTTATATTCATTACAAAACAAAATAACAGAGAGACTACATACACCCTTTGGATTCCAAAACTCTCACCCCCCCTTTCCCGGTTTCGATCCCCCCAAAATGTCCATCAGTCTATCATCTATCAGCCTGGAGATCTCACGTCCGAGGCCCTCAGGAATTTGTTTTTTCCTAACTGTGGTGTTGTGTGTGGGGGAATATAAATTTTGTTTTAAAACGGGTGAGGCAAGCTTTTCAAATACAAGGGAGTCATGTCCCCAGTGACTGATCCTGACGTCAGAAGCGCCATGTGGCACAAACTGTTTTAAACCAGATTGTGTGGTTCACACTGCGGGCAGCTCAGATTTGAAATGGTGTCGTCCCCCCGGCCACATGTTTTACCAAAAAAAATAAAAACAAACAACCCCCAACCCTTAACATGTCAAGAAAAGGGGGCGAGGTGTTCCCCTACTGCTGGAAATATGGCAAAGATTATTTCAGGAGTGCCTAGAGTATTGGCTGAAAAATGGCTTTGGTGGTGAGGAATTTCCCCAAAAAGGGTCCAGAAAGCAACCCAACACTTGGCAGTTGAAGCCTGCCACGAGAAAGGCAAAAATATCCAAAACAGGATGTGACACGCCGCTCCCCCCCGCAAGAACACTTCCAATATATTTTACTAATCTTGCTGGAATCCTCTTTGTGTTCCCCAAAATTCCTACAAAGGTTTCATAGGAGCAAATTCATTTTAGGAGAAATTCCAAGGCTATTCCAAATTTATTTGAACAGTTTTGTGAGCTGCCTCCCCCTGCCCCCGCCACCTCTGCAATGCATACTTAGAAACAAAAGCTTTGGTCAGACGCACACCAATATTTATTAGCAAAAATAAATTTATTCCACTAATGTAGTTAGACACAATGACAGCAGGAGAGATCAGGTGCTCCTTGGATCATTCCTGTGCAGCAGCAGAAATGGAGAAAGATGGAGGAAAGGCCGTGTGCCAAACTCATTTGGATCTAAAGAAGTGACAGCAAACTTTCCTTTCATTTATTTAAAGAAGCTGGTTCTTCACTGTTCCGTTATAAAATGCTTCAGGCGTCTGGGAGTGCAGAGAGAAGGGGGATACAGAATAAGTAGCATATGCATTTATTAGTCTGGTGTAAAACAAGGAGGGGTGGCCTGTTTCCAAAATGGCTTCCAGGTAAACTGCTGTAAAAACAGGGTTTTGAGAAACACAACTTACCGGCGACCTGCTCTAGCTACAAGTCACCAGTTCATACCCTCCCTTTCCCCAGTTCAGAGTGTGGTCCAAATATATAGGTCTGGGTTTTCTCCTTCTCCCCCCACCCCACACTTTTTGTTAGAAGTCAGCATATGAACAGTATGTCCAAAGGAGATCATCAACAGGCCTGTTTCTCTCATGTAGTATTATGGAAATGAAGTGGGTCAGACTTGCCCCAAATGAATTGTGGAGTTACTAGCCAGTCATTCGGGCAGATAGGGCAAAAGAAGATTGAGCATGGAGATGGGCCTACGTTCCTACTCTTAACTAAATTATTTTTCTTCGCGATGGGGTCGAAAAGGCACGAATCTCCTCCCTCAAGGATGGCCAACTGGCAGGTCCACTGAAATAGTATTTATCAGGCCTCTAGTGGCATTAAACCAGATTTCAAACTCATCTGGAGGGAAAATGCCTCCGGTTTCACTCGTAAGGACAATAACTAGCCCACCACCTTCAAGCAGCTCAGTGGGAGATAGAAGCAAGTCCCACACTTTATAGCATCAGATTTTGTACATATTTTAACAATCGAATCATGCCAAACTGCATAGAATCATGGAATTGTAAAATTGGAAAGGGACCCATGAGGTCATCGAGCTCAGTCCTCCACAATGCAGGAATATGCAGCTGTCCCCTAAATTCTGCCAACTTTATTACAGAGTCCGAGCAACTATGATGTCAGTTTGTGCCGTGAAACACATTTCTGGTCTCTTAGCAGAACACCCCACATGCAATTCCTTTGCAAACTACTACTAAGAAAATATGGCTGAAAGACACTCCTTGTTAATGCCATAGCCTCCTCAACAGTGATACCTGAGAAGGATTGACAGCTTCTCAAAGCTGCCATTTAAACACAAGCAATTTAATACTTAAGGCCCTGCAATTGCTGTTAAAAGACATACAAGTACCGGTACATTTTTGGGGGTGGGTGTAGCAATAGGGCTTGGGCACACAGAGGCATTCATAGCACCTGAAAGAAAACCCCAGGCCCTTTTGAAGAGAGAAAAGGTAATCTAAGGCTTTCAGGGTCATCGATAAGCATACTTAAACTTGAGAGAATATAAGAGCAGCCCACAGGCAGGTATAGACAATCCTGTTCTTTTACACACAAATGTAGCTGTTTTTCCAACCACACAGAAAAGCTTCTCTGCGCAATCTGCAGCCCAGAAGGCCTATGTTTGCATTCTGCCTACTGACTAAATATGATTCAGTTAACGCTCAACAGGGTTATTTGTTCCACAGAGCTCTCCTTCTCCTTTCTTTCTTTTTTTACTGCATTGTTATCCATAGCTGTCAACGTTTCCCTTTTTTAAAGGGAAATTCCCTTATTCCGAATAGGATTCCCCGCAAGAAAAGAGAAAAGTTGACAGCTATGTTGTTATCTCAAGCATCTTCTGGAAAGGCAAATGACTGCAGGAATGGCCAGTCCTTTTCAAGGGAGCTTGAAAGAAGCACATTAGTTCCTTGAGATGCACACACACTGCTCCAAAGGTTTGGTATAATTTTAGCTAACGTATTATCCAGAAAGGGGTTAGATCAGTCCAGTCCCCCCATCTAGGGAAGGCTAGTGATGATTTACCCCCTTCAGGTGTTTGTCAGGATATCCCTCCTTTCCTAACTTTTCCCAAAGCATTTAGATGCCATAACTGAACATAATGTGGCTGAATAAAATTGCCAGCATCTCTCTGGAGTCAAGAGAGAAACAAAGGAGAAGGGGCCAAGGCAAACACCAACAGGTAACAGGAGGAAGTCTCCCAGCAATGAACAAAAGCATTTAGATGCGTCTGGAAAAATAGGTCAGTCCCAATCATATTAATGCACATCTATGTAAGTGGGTTTCAAGTGTTCAAAGCATTTCACATACGTTAAGCACCTCAGTAATCCTGACTAGTTTTGTAAAACAAGCCAGTATTACCATTCCCTAGCTGCAGGTGTGGGGTTGAGGTTTTGAGAAGATGGTTTGCTTAAGGCCAGCTTGTAAGTTCTGGACAGAGGCAAGATGTGAATCATGGACTTCCAAGCTCACCCCTCACCACTGAAGCCACCATGCTACCCCAGGCCAATGGGGCTACTCAAAGGCAAGATGAGATGGTGCAAAGCACTTGTGCAAAAAACGAGCAGCTTAACTTTCAAAGGAGAGCGGGAGAGACCAATGAAAGGGAGTGGTGGCAGTAATGCAACCTGGGGTGCGGGGTTGGCGGATCGCGGTTCTTTTGAGGAATAAGTCTTCTTCAATTATTTGCCTTCAATTATTTTCTACATGGCTCTATTTCCATACTTCTCCAGAGCACTTCTCCAGAGCACAGCTACCTGCTATTCTCACCAGTAAGAAACTGCATATTTACCATGTCTTATTTGAAAAATCTCATGAGAAGAGAAGACTCCCTGGAAAAGACCCTGATGTTGGGAAAGATGGAGGGCACAAGGAGAAGGGGACGGCAGAGGATGAGATGGTTGGACAGTGTTCTCGAAGCTACCAGCATGAGTTTGACCAAACTGCGGGAGGCAGTGGAAGACAGGAGTGCCTGGAGTGCTCTGGTCCATGGGGTCACGAAGAGTCGGACACGACTAAACGACTAAACAACAACAATTTGAAAACTAGGTTCTATTATAGGGATGACAGTTCTGCTATCATTAACTTTGCTTCGTATTCTTAGTGAAGAGCCATGCTCATTCACTTGTTACGTTTCCACTCTAGGTGTTAAAACCACCAATAATATACGTGTCAGGGATCTCTTCCAGTCTCTAAAACTGAAACCCAGCTGTTTTCCTCTGTGTTCAGGAGCCTAAGCAGCTAAGTTGGAAAAGGCATGCTAGTTACCCAAAAGGGATGACGTGGACCGGAACTGGCGGAGTCTGAGGAAGTGGTCAGGAATGGTCTGTTCAGTCGACAGCCCTCCTATAGTTAATCTGCATCTCAGGACCAGATTTGCACATACAAATCTTTTCTCTTTTATTGGCAAGGAAATCATAGGGTGTTGGTAGTGACAAGCACGGCATGGAAGATAGGGGTGTCCCTTTGGGGTGAAGGTGAGGGTCGCACGTCGCAAGCTGGCTTGGACAGAAGGTGAAAGGGAAGTAGCGAGCAGGTTGGCTGGTGGGAAAACAGCAAAATGCTTGCTGTGAGGTTCTTTGGCGTGGGATCTGCACTCTCCATTGCTCAGCCATGACTGTTAGGAATAGCATCTGTGCCTGTTGTCATCCCCAGCACTCTTCCATTTCTTTACAACATCGTTCAAGTCCAAGACCGTATGGGGCAGTTTTTAGCCTTTGCTCTCCTAATCCAGGGAGCAGGAGGTGGTGGGTGAGGCAGACAACAAGGCCCAACTATGCCCTACTACCAGGCTCATAGGAAGGACTGCAGAAGAAGGAGACAAACCTTTAAAATGCCTGTGCCACTCATATATACCCAAAAGTACAGGTGAGGTTGTTGGTGGAGATAAGAGTTCTAACTCTCTCTTTTTTTTAACAGATGCAAACATTGGCTTTATTGAAGGTAGTTTCACAATGGCTCAGAAGCTTTGGAATCCAGTTTAGTAAAAAGAAATCAAAGTATCTCCGGCGGACTATCGTGGAACTGCGTTTCTACGCCTAAATTCAAGAAATCAGGACTGAGTTTTCTTCCAGGTAGGAAAGGGCTCAGATATACCTCAAGACACCAGGCACAAAAAGTTCATCTTCGTATCCGCAAAGTCCATCATGTCACTTTAACCTGGAACAAACCAGCTTTTACAAATTATACAGGTCTCCGATTCATATTTGAAAATTGTCATTTTGCCGCTGCTCCCAAACCATCCACATAAAAGCTCTGCAAGAACCTTGTTACACACTCTGATATTCTGAAGAAGGAATATGCTACATTTCCATGGTGGGGTCAGAATGTGTTCAGCTAAAGATCCCACAAGGCGAGGACGTTTTTATTTTTTAAAGCCCATTCACTCCCCTGACAATCACACTATCCATACGTGGTCTGAAATGGAAACCAACACCCCTTTCAACAACAAAGTCAACATGTTGCTCAACAATTCGTACTCCATTATAGATACAGAAATGAAACACCCACACACATACACACTGCGGAAATGGTGGCATAATGAGCACTTGCCATGGGTGGTGTTCAACTAAGTTTTACTCAGAACAGACCCATTTAAATTAATGAACAGAACTAAGTCAAGCCCATTAATTTTAACAGGTTTAGTCTGAGAAAAACTTCAATTGAATATCACCCCCTACTTCCCTCCACACACAGGCTTGCTGATTCCTTACCTGCCGGTTGCCACTGTTGCACACTCAGTCGGGTCAAGCACTACACCACATGTATGTGCTTTTACAACTGAGATACCTGCATGTTTTTTGCATTTGTGCATCCATAAACCAGAGTAGGAATTGTTGCTGAGGAACAAGAATCGTGGGCATGCAGCGCATGCGCACAAACACACACACTCACACTCACACCCCTTCTCCAACCTGCTATCTGCTGACGCTCTGCTTGTCTCTCTCAGGCTTGGAGGAAGCCTGGGCGGCCCTTGCGGTACCTCATGCGCATGCGGAAGAAAGTGTACATGCCCAACAGGCACATGGAGGAGAGGAAGTACAAGACAATGCACAAGCTGACGTCCAACCTGGAGAAGCCCGCCCCCAGGATGTGGAACCACTGGCTCCTCCTCTGGATGACCCTGCCCTCCTTCTCAGACTCCTCCATGATGCCCACGATCTGCTGGGCTCCCAAGCCCTTCTGCTGCAGAAGCCGCCAGGCGGCATCATAATCAAGAGACTGGTGGCCCCGGTCCTCCATCCGTACCAGCCCAACGTCCCTCTTACTGCGGCTGTGCCTGAAGCCGGCCTGGCCTGCCATCTTCAGCACCTTGCTCCTGAAGTGCTGCTCGCTGAAGGTATCCAGATCGACAATGTTTTCCTCCAGCTCTTTGGTCTTGGTGTTCATCTTGACGATAGAGGGTTTGTGTGCCTCCAGGGAGCCTGATCGTTCGAAACCAGATTTCTTCCTTTCTGTCCTCTTCTTCTCTTCCTCCAAGGCCTCTTCATCTCCTCTGCCAGTCTCTTGTCCTCCTCCTCCTCCTTCCAGCTTCCTGTCAGCTTCATAGTCTCTCTCCTCAACATCTCGGCCCTGTCTGACCCGAAGCCCTTTCTCAACTTTTAGGAAATCCAGGTAAATGTTGCCCCGCGAGAAATGGCTCTTGAAGAATTTCAGGATGGCTCTCTCGTCCCACATCAGCCTTCCGTTGATGGTGATCTGGCATGACCAACACAAATCTTTGGGAGGCCACTGGATCTTGGGGAATTTGGGGTCCTCACTTGCAGTGCCTAAACAAGGAAGACAACAAGTGAAGTCTTAGATATTACCATCTGTGCATATTACCAGTAAACTATATTGGAAACTAACAGTATCTATAAGCAATTTTGCTCTTAGGACAAAAGGAGGGCAGCAATTTTTAAAAATCAAATCATTAGTTGTCTAGGCTCTGCAGAAGAGGGAAAAAAATAGGTTTAGCGATTTAGTTTAGGTTTAGTTCATAGGAAACAATGCCAGAAATTATTCAGCAAATCATAGTACAATGGCCACAATTCTATATGTGCATGTGAGCAGCACCCTATAGTGCAATCCTAGCCATGTCTACTCAAAATTAGGTACTATTCAGTTCATCAGGTCTTACTCCCAGGGACTTATGCACTGGATTGCAGTTTTAGTTATGAATGACGCACCTCGTGTTTGCTTGATCACCAAGGACCACTCAGTCCAGTGTTTTGTTTCCAATCAGTCAAATGCCCCTGAAAACTCACAAGCACAGGGCATGCAGGAGATGGCCAGCCCTTGTCATTGGTCCCCACACAGCTGATATTCATAAGCATTCACCTTTGGTGGACGTGCCCAAGGATTAAGGCTTTCTGGGAAATGATATATAATGAATTGAAAAAGGTATTTAAATATACCTTCTTGAAGAAACCAGAGGCCTTTCTTCTGGGCATTGTCGGCCAATTGGTGCCAAAGAAGGACAGAACTCTCTTTATGTACGCCACAACAGCAGCAAGAATACTTATTGCAAAGTATTGGAAGACACAAGATCTACCCACTTTGGAAGAATGGCAGATGAAGGTGATGGACTATATGGAATTGGCAGAAATGACTGGCAGAATCCGAGACCAGGGAGAAGAGTCGGTGGAAGAAGACTGGAAGAAATTTAAAGACTATCTACAGAAATATTGTAAAATTAATGAATGATAGAATGATGTTGGATAGCAACTAAGGGGTTTCCAGCTGTAATGATTTAAGAGAATATGAAAAAAGGGTTATAAATGGGTTAAAATCTAATGGTAAGGCTGAACCAATCTAATTGAAGTGGAATACAAAAAAGGGAGGTATGAGGAGGTCTGGGAAATAAGTTAAAAGAAAATAAGTAAAAGAAATAATGTATGTTTTTAACTGTTTTTATTTTGTATTTTTATTTTTCATTTTTTCTGTTATATTTAAAAAAAAATATTAAATATTTTATATTAAAAAAAAAGATATTCATAAGCAGACTGTGCATCCAGGTATACCAAGTCAGCATTTAAATCCTTAGCACAAACACTGCCAAGACTACGCTAGGAGAGGCAGGGAATCTGCCTTCTAGGTGCGTCCAATTTTCTGAACCAAGTGGAAGGTTACCGCGAAAGTACGAAGGCTGGTATGTTTTACATGCATTGCATGGTTGTGTTACAAATCGTATCCTAAATGTGGAATCCGTTGACAACTACAAAGGAACGCCAGCAGTCTAAAGGGAACCTCTGAGACTACGGTGTTACCGCAGCAGTGAATGTTGACAATGGCGATTTGCCCGTGTTCGCTGCGTTGTCTTTATATTTTCAGACAGATGCGCCCTTGCACTTGTTGACAGTCCCAGCATTTAGAAGATTAACCAAAACACGCAGCCACCGAATGCCGTGGCGAAATTCCGAAGAGGATTTAGCATGTTTCAAGTGGCTGTTACCTACGGTGGGCTTGAAGGAATAAATAGGTTTGGTAGGCGGGGTAGGAGAGAACTATATCGGATAAACAAACCTCAGAGGCATTGTGAAGCTGGAGTACACGCTTTAGAAAAAGGGAGATTATGTCCCAGGGGGAGGGAAGAGAAGGCACAAAAGCCCAAGAGGGACAAAGAAGGAATAATTCCTTTGATTCCTTGGCCGGGCCAATGTGCCCCTCCTCTCTGCCACAATCATCTGTCAAGAGGAATCACCCCCTCCTCCCCATGTCAAAGGAAACAGGCCCGGGGAACAAGGGATTGCATCTGTCTGCAAAAAACTGAACATGTGGGCAGCCGTCTCAGGAGGAGGGTCCTCCCAGGGCACGTGTCGGCCTTTAGAAGCCCCCCGCAGCAGGAAAGGCAGAGAAGATTTAGTAGTTACATCGCAACCAGCTGCTTGTTCAAGGATTGCAGTTGGCCCGCATTTCTGCCTCACAACTGAACTTGTGCGTACGGCAGGGGGTTAACTACCGTATTAGTGATGCATTTGGCTGCATTACATTGCTTCAATCCCTCCTTTTCCAGGAGGCAGGCAGGCAGCTCTCTCCAGAATGGTGGGTGGTAAGGCTGTCTTCTCTAAACTGCAAGGGCCTCCAGGCTGGTTAACAGACAGGGAGTTATAGGGACACCAGAACCAGAAATATGGCACGTTGCTGGGTGTCTTTTCCTCCAAAGCACGACAGAGTACAGAGCCAACTACTGAGAGAAAGAAAGGCTAATTTGCTTCCATCAATGAGGGGCGATTTATCTTAATTCAGGAACACTTTCTCCCTCAATCAGTCACTGACTGCAACACAACAGAGAAGATGAGGGTATCTTGTATCAAAAAAATTGCTCCTTCATTTTACTTTCTCCAGCTGCCCACTCCCCACTCTCTGGATCGTGGTCCAGTAATTGCAGCAAAGAATCTGGCCAGAAAAGGCCAGTGGCCTTAACAACCAAATCTGTGGACGCAAGGTAGGTTTATAAACCTAAGCTACAATCCAAATTTATCAGCACGTTTTGAACATAAATGTTCTTTCCGAAAAAGAAACTACTTAATACACTATCTGTTTATGGGAAGTTTCCACCTTCAACAGTTCTGAACCTGTCAGCTGCATTCAGGGTTCCCAAGTATATTATTTTTATTTACTTTATTTATTATATTTGCATTCCACCCTTTATCCATGGATCTCAGGGCAGTTCATGACATAAAAATACAATATAAAAAACACAGGGTAAATAATAAAAATAAGAACAAAAACAAGCCAATAAACGCCCCCCAACTTATTTAGAAGTGTTAGATGTTAATTAACCAAAGACCTAGTTAAAAAGGAATGTTTTCGACTGGTGCCTAAAGGTGTGGGATGAAGGCACCAGCCGAACTTCTCTGAGGAGAGCATTGCACAAGTGGGGAGCCACCACAGAGAAGGCCCATCCTCATGTTGCCACCCTCTGGACCTTTCATGGAGAGGGTTCCGGTAGGTTCATATAGAGAGAGGCAGTCCTTGAAGTATTGCAGTATAGGAAAGCTACCGTATTTTTCGCTCCAGAGGACGCACTTTTTCCCTCTTAGAAACTAAGAGGGAAAGTCTGTGCGTCCTATGGAGCGAATGCAGGGGGGAGGCAGGCAGGAAAAGCCCACAGGAGTCGCGCACCCTTTAAGGATGCGGCCCGTCAGTCCCTTCTCCCTTCTCATAGAAAAGCCCACAGGAGCCACACGCTCCTTAAAGGGTGCGCGGCTCCTGTGGGCTTTTGTGGGAGGTGGGGGAATTGCCATAGCTGGGAGAGGCTGCACAAGGCTAAAGAAGCCAAGGCAGCGAGCGCGATCCATCCCCGGAACCCCACAGCCCCGAGAAGCTCTGGGAGAAGGGGACAGGCTGCATGCAGCCGTCCACTGCTCTTTGGGGCTGGGAGGGGAAATAATTCCCTTGATTTCCCCCTCTAAAAACTAGGTGTGTCTTGTCATCCGGTGCATCTTATAGAGCGAAAAATACGGTGCTCATCAAATGTGGAGACAGAGCAGCTTTTCTGTAATGCAGGAAACCTGCAAACTGTTGACTAGTTCATTTACTCTGAGATAAGCTGTGGAAGATGGAATTCAACCAGAATACAGAGATTCTGAACATTCGTAGGCTGAGCATTTTCAGACAGCCACTTATTCCTGTTTCTCAGTGCCCACTCAGGAGTGACTTAATGAAATAGCAGGTTTCTATTTCATTTTCAGGGTTCTATGCTTGTGAAACATGGCCCACTTATAAACGCCATCTCCAACTCCTCAAAAGATTCCGTCAACGGTGTCTCTGAAAAATGTTACACATCACTTGGGAAGATAGGCAAACTAACGCCAGTGTACTGGAAGAAGCAAAGATCACCAGTGTTCTTCAACATCAACTTCTGGTTGACTGGTTATGTTGTTCGGATGCCTGGTTATCGTCTTCCAAAGCAACTACTCTATTCCGTACTTAAAAATGGAAAGCAAAATACTGGTGGTCAACAAAAGAGGTTTAAAGACTCTCTCAAGGCAAATCTTAAAAAATTTAGTATAAACACCAACAAGTGGGAAACACTGGCCTGCGAGGGCTCCAATTGGAGAACAGCCTTTACCAAAGGTGTCGTGGGCTTTGAAGACACTCGAAATCAGGACGCAAGGGAGAAATGTGCTAAGAGGAAGGCACACTTGGCAAACCCTCATCATGATCAACTTCCGCCCGGAAACCTATGTCCCCACTGTGGAAGGACGTGTGGATCCAGAACTGGCCTCCACAGTCACTTACGGACTCACTGTTAAGACCGTGTTCATGGAAGACAATTTTACTCGGCTATGAGGGATCGCCAAAGAAGAAATAATAATAATAATAATAATGAAATAGCAGGTTTCTGTTAGTCTTCCATGTTGCCCTGAGATAGACAGACAGCAATCTACATGCAGCCAGCCAGCAGAAGTGCCCTTACCTGCCAAACGAGCATTGACTCTGTTGTGCCTTGACCAAAGCCAGAGAACGCTGCCATCTTTGTTCCTCACTTTGTTCATGGACTCTGCTGCCATGGCCTCGAAGTGGTCTGCGCACTGCCGGCAGCCAAAGAAGTAGTGGATGTACCCTCTCATTGTAGGGAGGACTTCCGGTGGTGCTGGGGGGAGAGGAGGGAGGGGAGGGGCAGACCCGTTAAAATGCGAGTGGGCAAAACACCCAGACCAACCGCATGCACCCTGAGCCCTCTCGAGATGAATTCAGGTGCTGCTTGCTGAAAGTATTACTGTGTGGAGTAAAGTACTTCACTTCCATACCCTCCACGCTGTAAACTCAAGTCAAACCTAAATGTCTGCAAGCAAACCTCTGTTGCCCAATTGCAAAGTGTTGGGAGGAAAGGCCATTTTTTTCAAGGCGAAATAGGGAGATGCTTAATGCTTCACTTGTGTACCACTTCTCCCCCCGGCCGCTGGGGTTCTAGGCAAACTTTTGCCAGAAGGAAAGTGGCTTTTTGCGGTGAGTGCTATAGGAGAAAAGCAGAATGTGTGGGTAAGGATTTGGCACAGCTTTCTCTCCTGGTTCTTCTCTACTGCAAATATTATATTCTTATATGAGAGTGTTGTTGTTGTTGTTATTGTCAGGTGGTGGTGTGGTTGCTCAAGAGTAAACAGGCAAGACTCCGACCTGTCTTTTCCAGGCTTTATTCTTGGTGCAAACTATTTACAGTGAAGAGCGTTGTAAGTTCATGTCTGGCTCAGTCGCTAGCAGAATCCGGGAGTGGTCGGTCTTTGTACCTCCCCCAGCATAAAAGTCGTGTCACCCCCAGCCTTTTCTGCCCCTCCCTGCGCCGAAGCCTACTGTGCAGAATGGGCACTGGCAGGGGCATACTTCCCGCCTCTCCGGTTTGCTCAGACTCTGTGATGGCCTGGGAATCGGATTCAGAGGCCGAACCAGAGGAACCCCAGCCTGCACAGGAGTCCCTGCCTCCAGGGCCGGCTGAGCCGGGGCAGGGGCTTGAACCTGAAGGGCCTTCACCTGTGCCGGATCCTCAGGCGCAGACACCAGCTGGATCCGCTCTGGCTCCGGAGGTGATGGAGGAGCCATTGCCTGCAGGTGCTCCTCTCCCAGCCCTGTCAGGGGAAGGTGAGGTTGCCTCTGGGTCCAGTAACCCTCCAGCCTCTCCTGAGCTGCAGAGGCTCAGGGCAGAGAGGCGGAGGGAACTGAGTTCCCGCAGGAGGAGTGCTCACCTCCAGGCCAGGAGAGGCGAGTCACCTGTGGACCGGGGCTGCCCTATGCCTCAGAGGAGATAAAGGCCAGTCAGCCCAGTCCCAGGTTGCGGGAGCAACATTGTTGGTAACCTGTTCTTGCCGGCACCCTGTCCTGTTTTCTGCCAGAGTTCCTGACCACACCTGACTCCCTGCCTTGGACCCCACTTCAGCCTTGGACCGGACACGGACCATGCTGCACGGTAAAACCCCCCCCGGGACCAGCACAGGCTCGGTGTTGAGGCTCTCCCTACCATCCCCTGGTCCCTGCACCTCTTCCCCACTGGAGGTGGGGCTTTCCTCCTCCCCGGAAGAGGAACTGCTTTGCAAGATTTTCACAGGCTCCCTATAACACAACTGCCCTTCCATCTCTTGCCTCTGAGCTGATGGCAGTTCCCTGACAATTATTATTATTAACTGCCCTTCATCCAAGGACGACAGGTCAGTTTACAATATAAAAACACAAAAATACATTCCAGTACAGTAACAAACAAAAACAAAGTTTAAAAGGCCATTCATTGTTTAATCAGCAAGAGGCCTGGGAGGAGAGGAATGTTTTTGCCTGGTGCTTACAAGATGTATAATGATGGCACCAGGCAAGCTTCCCTGGGGAGAGCATTCCACAAACAGGGAGCCACCGCAGAAAAGGCACTTTCTCGTGTTGCCGCCCTCCGGACCTCTCGATATCTTGAGGTATTGCAGTTTAAACAAAGTAATGGAGGATAAGGCTAAAAATGGCTCCTAACCATGATGGCTATGTTTTGCCTCCAGAGTCAAGGGCAGTCTACCTCTGAATACTAGTTGCTGGGAATCACAAGTTGGGAAAATGTGACTTTGCTCGGGTTCTGATCCATCCAGCCTTTTACATTCTTAAATCAATGTCTTTCCCTTCTACTCTGCACATGTTTGGCATTAAGTAGGGAGCAAAGAAATTTGGCAGCGTAGATAGCACAGGAGTGAAGCACTTTACGCAGTCAACTGTCATGGTTTCAGAGCGTAAATGCAAAAATCCTGTTGTTTTTTAAAATTAAAATTCGCAGATGTAACAAAAATATAGTTCTGCACCAGCATCCCTAGTCACATTTATTTTCACTTTGGTGTGACCTCTCTGAATGCTTCCCATATGTGTACCTATTTCTTCCTCCAAGGTTCTTAAAATATATACACTGGACGCTCGGGCTGCGAACATGATCCATGCGGGAGGCACGTTCACAACCCACAGGGTTCGCAACCCGCAGCACCGCATCTGTGCACAGGCAGGTCATGATACGGCGCATGCACAAAGTGCAATTTAGTAACCTGTTCCGGTAATTCCAGATTTGGCGCAGTGCACAACCCGAAAACGCACAACCTGAAGCATCTGTAACCCGAGGTATGACTGTACAGCCGTACCTTGGTTGTCGAATGCTCTGGAACTCAGATGTTTTGGCCCCCAATCAATCAAAACCCAGAAGCGAGTGTTCCGGTTTGTGAATGTTCTTTTGGAACCTGAACATCCGATAGGAGCTTCTTGCAGCCAATCAGAAGCCGCGATTTGGAAGTCAAACGCTTTGGAAGTCGAACGGACTTCTGGAACGGATTCCGTTCAACTTCCAAGGTATGGCTGTATAACTGAATATGGGCAATGACACTCAATTTTAAATACTCATTTCATTGCTGTAATTTTTGGCAAAAGACCAGCCAACCAACAATGAAGCGGATGAACAGATTCCCACAAGATGTGATAGACTCTCCTTCCTTGGAGGTTTTTAAGCAGAGGTTGGATGCTGTCATGGATGCTGAGACCCCTGCAGTTCAGCGAGTTGGACTAGATGATCCTTGGGTCCCTTCCAACTCTGTGATTTCTATGATTCTACTGACTGACCCAAGAGAAACCAAAGATAGCCAAGCCGGGGTGTGAATCCAGGCCTTCCACTGCCAAGTCCATTAGCCTAATACACTCCTACACGTTGGCTGGGGATTAGAGGGCAATACAGATGATAAGCTGCCATGTTGTATGTTCTTTGGGGGAAGAAAACGGTGCCTGAATTCACCTGGACACGACTTGGGCTGTGGGTTTACTACAGACCACTGAGCAGGGGCCGCATTACTCACTGTGAGGTTGAGGGCTAAGCAGTGCTTCCTGCACTGTCAGGAGATGGAAGAGAGTCCAGAGGCCACATGGGAAACCTCTCTTGCTCCCTTGACACCCTACCCAGGTTGGATTCTCCGGCAGCCAGGCATTTGGAAGCTGAAAGGGAGAATGCAAAAACAAGGTGGATATTAGACATCCCTCTCTCTGTGTGTGAACATGTATAGGGAAGTTTTTAATGTTGTGCTGCTGTGCTTAAGGTGTTTTGTTTGCTAGACGCCGCCCAGATGGGTATCATATGAAGAAGAAGAAGAAGAAGAAGAAGAGAGAGAGAGGGAGAGAGAACGCATATGTACATAAGGGGGCTTGTGAAGAAGGCGCAGCAAAGACTGTACTTTTTGAGAATTTTAAGGAAAAACCATCTTCCGCAGAAACTGCTGCTTGCCTCCTATCACTGTGCCATTGAGAGCGTGCTCACTTATGGCTTATGTGTGTGGTACAGAAGCTGTACTACCCAGGACAGGATGGGGTTGTGCAGGGTTGTTAAGGCAGCAGAGAGCATTGTTGGCTGCCCACTCTCCACCTTAGAGCAGATTTATGCCACAAGGTGCCATAGGAAGGCACTGGACATAGTAAAAGATCCATCGCATCCTGGTCACTGTCTCTTTGAGCTCTTGCCATCGGGACGGAGATACAGGACGATGAAGACAAGAATGAGCCGTCTTAAGAACAGCTTCTTCTCCAGAGCGATCTCGGCCCTGAATGGGAAGCCTGGACTTTGAAAGTCATCTAATCTTCCTTGCTGTATTATACTGTATTGTTTAATTAGTGTTTTTATGGAGCAGTCAAGCAATTTCGTTGTCCCCAAAGGGGGCAATGACAATAAAGTTATTATTATTATTATTATTATTATTATTATTATTATTATTATTTACACACACACACATTAAAAAGAAATCCCATACTAAGATTATGCAAAACTAATACAGAACAAGGCAATCCCTGTCTTCTAATTCTAACCCATTATTGACCACTGACTAGCTCCTGGAAAAGAAATATTAGCTGTTTAATCTCCTATGCAGGATTTCGAGGCTGTTTTACATAATGCGTCCAATTTTGTCCCTCCTCTGATGGAAGGGCTCTTTGATCCACCACAGGCTTTGGGAGAAGCACAATTTCTGCAGATTCTCCCTTCCCTCTACTCTACCCCAAATGAGGGGTAGCAGCAGTGGCACAAACCATCTCTCCCCTCTCACAGGCGCCTCTGCTGGATCAAAAAGCCCCCCACTAGCAGACGGACACAACTGGAAACAAACTAATGTTTATCTTCACCATAAATGATATATTCCATAGTTTCTACACTTTTCAAAAATAATAAAGCCAACTTTGCCCGCCCCACACAGTCCAAATGGAGGCTATGTTTAATTTTGAGGCTAATAAACTTACCGTAATTTAACATCCACAGAGAATATCTAAGATAGCATACATTCATTGAGTTTTTAAAAAGTTGCCCAATGAATTTTAATCATGAGACCTGCTGCCCTAAAAAGTGAAACATGAATTACATTGACAGTGTATGTATACTTTAATCTATGACAGGCATAGGCAAACTCAGCCCTCCAATGTTTTGGGATTACAATTCCCATCATCCCTGACCACTGGTCCTGTTAGTCCTAGGGATCTTGGGAGTTGTAGTCCCAAATCATCTGGAGGGCCGAGTTTGCCTATGCCTAATCTATGAGGCAAAGAGATACCACTTAGTGCTCACGGAATTGTAGTTAGAAGGGACCCTGAGGGTTATCTGGTCCAAAACCCTGCAATGCAGGAATCTCAACCTGTGGTCTCCCATCCAATTAGAAACCATATCGGACCCTGCTTAGCTTTGCAAATGTGTCAGCAGTTTTACTGCTGAACCACTAGGTCATTTTTTTTTTTAAAAAAAAAGCCAAATCTCTGGGAAGCTTCTAGATATGAGTTCCCCGAAGTGATGTCTATGGGCACCAATGCACCTCCCTTGACGCCCACCCAATCTGTTTATAACATTTCCCTCTCTTTTACCTTTGGCAGCAGCTAAGTTTAAATCAAAGTGATGTAAAAAAATGAACAATTAAGTCTCCTTGATCATAACCAGAAATAATAAGAAAAAGAGGTTGACTTAAATCCAGAATGCGGCAGCTAGACTGGTGACTGGGAGTGGCCGCCAAGACCATATAACACCGGTCCTGAAAGACCTACATTGGCTCCCAGTACGTTTTCAAGCACAATTCAAAGTGTTGGTGCTAACCTTTAAAGCCCTAAACGGCCTCTGCCCAGTATACCTGAAGGAGCATCTCCACCCCCATCGTTCAGCCAGGACACTGAGGTCCAGGTCCGAGGGCCTTCTGGCGGTTCCCTCACTGCAAGAAATGAGGTTTCAGGGAACCAGGCAGAGGGCCTTCTCGGTAGTGGCACCTCCCATCAGATGTCAAAGAGATAAACAACTACCTGACATTTAGAAGACATCTGAAGGCAGCCCTGTTCAGGGAATTTTTAATGTGTGACATTTTAATGTATTTTTAATCTTTGTTGGAAGCCGCCCAGAGTGGCTGGAGAAACCGAGCCAGATGGGCAGGGTATAAATAATAAAATACTATTATTTTAAAAAACAATTGAACCATTTTGTGGTCGTGCCCACAGGTCCAAAGGGGTTGGGGCTATTCTAGATCCACATTCAAGCCACTTAGGGCAATGGTCAGGCCCAATGGATTTGAGCTCCAACCCCCCACATAACCCCCAACATGAACCAAAGGTACCTCAGAGCCTGCCCCCGGGGTATTCCATGGCAGACCCGGGGTTTGTGTGGACAAAGTTCCGAGAAGACAGAACATTTCAACAGTGGCGTAGCGTGGGTTGTCAGCACCCGGGGCAAGACAAGTAATTTGCGCCCCCTAACCCGTGGATTTGCGCCCCCTAACCCTAACCCCCAGATGTTGCGCCCGGTGCGGCCGGCCCCCCCTGCACCCCCCACGCTACGCCACTGCATTTCAAAACCACCTCAGTAGAAAATGGAAGAGACCACCCATGCTTTTGAGGCGGAAGCAAGGCCAGTGAAATATACCTCCTTTTTATTCCTCAGCGCTTCCTCCCACTCGCTCTTGGAAACGTTTGTCTTTGGCCTCAGCCAAAAGTCCAGGTTGCGAAGGTAGTTCATGATCGGCAGGCGTCCAGGAAAGTACTGGTGTAAAGAAGAAGAAAAATGCAGACAGGAAACAGGAAGGATAAGTAACAGAAGCCAACTAATGTCTACTTGTGGCAGGTGAAAACGAAAGGGGTGGCCACAGACCATGACGCTCCAGGGGCGAAAAGTGTATAAATACCAATCATGTGGTAGTGCAGAATAAATAGTATGGGGGAGAGAATTCAATTCTTGTGACGTCTTCTTTTTCATGGACAAAAAAAATTGGATCAAACTTCCTCTGTCCGCAGGTACAGAATTATATGCACAGGTACAGAGGAGGAGTGGATTATTCATGTACAGTGGTACCTTGGGTTAAATACTTAGTTCGTTCCAGAGGTCCATTCTTAACCTGAAACTGTTCTTATCCTGAAGCACCACTTTAGCTAATGGGGCCTCCTGCTGCCAGAGCACGATTTCTGTTCTCATCCTGAAGCAAAGTTCTTAACCTGAAGCACTATTTCTGGGTTAGCAGAGTCTGTAACCTGAAGCGTATGTAACCCGAGGTACCACTGTACAGTGGTACCTCTGGATATGAATAGGATCCATTCCGGAGCCCTGTTCGCATCCTGAAGCAAACGCAACCCACGTCCGCACCTCTGTGCATGCGCGGGTCACGAATCGCCGCTTCCGCGCATGCGCGTGACATCCTTTTAACCGTCTGCACATGCACGAGCGGCAAAACCTGGAAGTAACGCGTTCCGTTACTTCTGGGTCGCCGCAGAGCGCAACCCGAAAGCGCTCAGCCTGAAGCAACTTCAATTGTTGTTTGCTTCAAGACGGCAATTCCTCTCAGAGGAAGTCTCTATAAGGAAAAAGGTAAAGGTAAAAGACCCCTGGATGGTTAAGTCCAGTCAAGGCGACTGTGGGGTTGCGGCACTTATTTTGTTTTGAGGCCGAGGGAGCCGGCGTTTGTCCACAGACAGCTTTCCGGATCATGTGGTCAGCATGACTTAAATTGCTTCTGGCAGAACAGGACACTGTGAGGGAAGCCAGAGGGCACGGAAACGCCGTTTACCTTCCCACTGCAGCGATACCTACTTATATACTTGCGCTGGCATGCTTTTGAACTGCTAGACTGGCGGATTTAAACTGCTGACCTTCTGATCAGCCAGCCCAAGAGGCTCAGTGGTTTAAACCACAGCTCCCCTGCGTCTCTATAGCTTTGCACTGAGAGTCAGGTCAATGCACAAGGGGACTGAAATGAATATATGAAGCGAAGCAAGATCCTTAGCGGTCCTTTGCTTTTCCTGTTGTCATTCCCCCAACATCCCTCCTGCACTGACTTCACTTCGCACCCTCCCGTGTTCATTTGGGGTGCGTGTGGGGGAAGCACCTGAAGGAGGTTTCTAAGTTCGTTAGGATGGACACTGACTGTTCTTTCAAAAGCCTACGCTCCAGAGAGCAAATCTAGTTTGGATCAATGGGAGGTGTGGTCATGCCTAATTCAGGAATTGACCAGAGCTTTGCCAGGTGTTAAAAAGGAATCTCCCCAACAGTCGTCAGGAGTCCTCAGGCTCCATCCGCCTCCACATTATTTTCTCAGGCACGCAATCTTGGGTTGGGGCAACTGGCTAAAATGTTTTAAAATATTTTAAGCGGTTCTAATTTTGTTTCTTGATGGTTATTTTAATTTGGGTATACAGTGGTACCTCGGGTGAAGTACTTAATTCGTTCCGGAGGTCCGTTCTTAACCTGAAACTGTTCTTAACCTGAGGTACCACTTTAGCTAATGGGGCCTCCTGCGACCGAATTGCGATTTCTGTTCTCATCCTGAAGCAAAGTTCTTAACCTGAAGCACTATTTCTGGGTTAGTGGAGTCTGTAACCTGAAGCGTATGTAACCTGAGGTATCACTGTAAGTGTTTATTACAGTGGTACCTCGGGTTACAGACGCTTCAGGTTACAGACTCCGCTAACCCAGGAATAGTACCTCGGGTTAAGAACTTTGCTTCAGGATGAGAACAGAAATCGTGCTCCGGCGGCGCGGCGGCAGCGGGAGGCCCCATTAACTAAAGTGGTACCTCAGGTTAAGAACAGTTTCAGGTTACGAATGGACCTCCAGAACGAATTAAGTTCTTAACCCGAGGTACCACTATTCTGTTATTACTGTTGTTGTTGTTGTTAATGGTTTCAATTGGTTTGTTTGTTGCTCGCAGAGGATATTTTGTTTTTTACTGTTTGATGCTTTGTTGTGCTTTTATACATGTTGTAAGCCGCCCAGAGTGGCTGGGGAACGGGCAGGATATAAATTTTGAAAATATTATTATTATTATTATTATTATTATTATTATTATTATTATTATTATTATTATTAAATGCAGACCAAACAGCAGCGGTGCATTGGGAGATGGGAAATAGAGTTGTTGTGACATCCTCCCAAAAGTGGGGGTGCTGTTTTCAGTGGGGGGGGGGGAGGGGGAAGATACAGAAGTCGGAGGAGCACTGGGTTGGCGGCATCTGCGCCTGCAGTTTCTGCCAGCCCAGAGCTCCCTTGACCTCGCTGTGGTGCCGCCACTGGTACTCCAACCCCTCACTCACTCACTGCTGCTGCTATCAATCTAGTGGCTTTGCATCCTTCTGTATGTCCATCTTCATGGTGAAGGAGCCCCAGGCTGTTTGCAGCTGCTATTTACTCCCAGCAGTGGCGTAGCGTGGGGGGTGCAGGGGGGGCCGGCCGCACCGGGCGCAACATCTGGGGGTTAGGGTTAGGGGGCGCAAATCCACGGGTTAGGGGGCGCAAATTACTTGCCTTGCCCCGGGTGCTGACAACCCACGCTACGCCACTGACTCCCAGTGTCAGATATTGCAGAGGTCCAGCTACTGAGCCCTGCCGGTCACAGCAGAGGTGATAAGACAATTTGACTCCACAAGTCAAAATCTTTCCAGCCCTGGGGATCTGGGGACCCCAGAGAGCTCATCCTGCACCACAGCCTATGGAATCCTAGAATCCTAGAATGGTAGAGTTGGGAGGACCCCAAGGGTCATCTAGTCTAACCCCCTGCAAAGGGGGAATCTCAACTAAAGCATCCATGATGGACAGCCATCCCACCTCTGCTTAAAAGTCTCCAAGGAAGGAGAGTCCACCATCTCTCCAGGCAGGGGTACAGGAAAGGGGGGATGGGGGCAGGTACCATCCCCTTTTCTGAATATAATATTTTATTAGGTTTTAACAATAAAAGGTTTAGAAAAATAGTAAAAGCAAAAAAGATACAAAATTATAAAATACAAAGATACAGACATTAAACACAAAAAAGAAATAGAAAAAACACATATAATAAAAAAGACAAAAATTCCCTCTTTCTCAATTTCTCCTCTTTAGTTAACTTATTTTCCTGACTTCCTCACGTCTCCCACTTTTGTATCCCTTTTAAAAGTTGGTTCAGCAAATTCATGTCCTATTAATCTGTCTATTATTAATCCAATCTTACATTTTACCTTGTTGCTAGAACCCCTGCAATTCATTTCAATGTCCTCAACATTCAAAAATTTTACAATATTTCTGCAAATAATTTTTAAATTTCCTCCAATCTTCTTCCACCGACTCTTCTCCCTGGTCTCGGATTCTGCCAGTCATGGGGGCAGGTACCATCATGGAAGGGGGTGACAAATTATCAAGGAACAATTACTGCCCTACTAGGGCAGTTCATATATTATTATTTTTTAAATGCCTGTTCCAAAGGTCCTATCTTACTACACTAGGGATTATAGCGCTACATATGAAATTTCATGCATATCAGTTAATATCTTGACCTTCCTCCACGAAAACAGCTGTTTACTTGGCCGTTTTCCTACGTCGTGAAAGCTGAAATTTCAACAAAGCACGTGCCTTTGCTAGACTCTTTTTGGGCACCTGCTAAAAGCACCCTTCTTTAGGCAAGCATACCTAGACGCTTAGGAAGTTGAATTTTAATCTTAACATTTTAGCTTTTGTATGTTTTAAAGCAGGGTTGTTAATTTTTCTTGATTTTACTGCTGTGGTGTTTTTTTTTGTTTTGTTTTGGTAAACCACTTTGCAGGTTTTTTAAAATAAATTTTATTAAATAAATAAACAATAAATATAAATAAAATAACACAAGCCAAAACACAATCCATCCTGTAGATTTAAGTATCTGTCCATAGTCGCCTACTTGTTATCAGAGGCTCAGAGTCCAGATTCCTTTGTAAGAAAATAGGAAATAACGTAAAACCATTTTTGCAGGCAAAAAAATAATAATCCATGTTTGTGAGGGGGGGTGACAAAAAATGTCCCGCATCGGGTACCACCTGACCTTCCTATGCCTCTGTCTCAAGGGGAGACCCTTCCAATGAGAATAGTCCCAGTATCTGCTGCAACTTTTTACCAGTGGCAAGGACGCAGGTGGTGCTGTGCGTTAAACCACAGAGCCTAGGACTTGCCGATCAGAAGGCTGGCAGTTCGAATCCCTGTGACGGGGTGAGCTCCCATTGTTTGGTCCCTGCTCCTGCCCACCTAGCAGTTCGAAAGCACGTCAAAGTGCAAGTAGATAAATAGGTACCACTCTGGCGGGAAGGTAAACGGCGTTTCCGTGCGCTGCTCTGGTTTTGCCAGAAGCAGCTTAGTCATGCTGGCCACATGACCCGGAAGCTGTACGCCGGCTCCCTCGGCCAATAAAGCGAGATGAGCGCCGCAACCCCAGAGTCGGTCACGACTGGACCTAATGGTCAGGGGTCCCTTTACCTTTACCTATTACCAATGGAAGCTACAAACCTATCCTTGGGTTTTCCCTTCTGCCTGCCTGCTGATCGCTCTGCTCCAAGTCCTTCCTCCCTGTCCAACTGTTGGAAGCTGGAATTCCTCAAACATGGTGCGGCAGAAGGCATGGAGCTGCTCTCTGTTTGCATCCAGCTACCCCTCTGCTTTCCTTTGGGCGATGTGGGAATTCCTTGTCCGAATTCATCTTAGCCACTGCAAATACCGGGAGATCCTTTTGTTCATTCTGTATCCTTAGATGCTGCAATAAGCAAACAAGCCGGCCCCTGCGGGCCAACGGCCAAGATCCAAATCTTGGTCGTAACTCCAAAATAGTCTCCAAGGAGCACGCAAAGCTACTTTGACAATAAGTCAACTCAAATCCGATTAGCATCAGCACTTTAAAACCACAAGCACTCCAGGGAGAGGGAGCCAAAGAGCTACATACGTTCAAAGAGGCGATGGGGGGGGGGGGGAGAGAGAGATTGGGGGGGCATGTCACAGGAAGGCAGACAGACAAGTGGGAAATTGACAGGTTGAACAGGGGAGGAGAGGAGGGGAGGGAAGGAACCAGGAAAATTGATTGGGAGGATGAATAAAAGGATATTAAGAACCCTCTGTTGCTATTCATGAAAGCTCTGCAGATATACCTGCTCTGCTACCCAGTCATGGGGTACAACTTGCTCTAAACGGGAGAGCAGCCATTAACTTCCAATACAGTAGGTTTAGGGACACGGGTGGCGCTGTGGTTTAAACCACAGAGCCTAGGACTTGCCGATCAGAAGGTCGGCAGTTCGAATCCCCGTGACGGGGTGAGCTCCCGTTGCTCGGTCCCTGCTCCTGCCAACCTAGCAGTTCGAAAGCACGTCAAAGTGCAAGTAGATAAGTAGGTACCGCTCCGGCGGGAAGGTAAACAGCGTTTCCATGCTCTGCTCTGGTTCGCCAGAAGCAGCTTAGTCTTGCTGGCCACATGACCCGGAAGCTGTACGCTGGCTCCCTCGGCCAATAAAGTGAGATGAGCGCCGCAACCCCAGAGTCGTCCGTGACTGGACCTAATGATCAGGGGTCCCTTTACCTTTACAGTGGGTTTAAAAACCAACCAACCTAGGGAAATACTCATTTTCCCTTGATTTCTACCTTTCCTAAGTAGTCTGTAGGAAGAATAGGAGGATCAAGCACTTGCCCTGGGGCTACAGCGCTGCTTCCATTCATGCAAAGTTGCCCCATGCAGAATCAGACTGAAGTGGGGCCAGATGTGGGCAGCAGCTGTCTTTGGGTCTCAGGCTCAGCTCTCCCCCACCCTGCTACCCAAATGTCTTTTGAAGCAGTGATGTTGGGGCCTGAAACTAGGATCTTATAGATGCAAAGCTATGGGTCCTCCAGAGCTTTAGATTTTTCAAGCGTGTACAGTGGCTGGGTGCATCGGGGCAGGTGGGAGAGAGAAACACGACTATTGGATGAGAGAAAATCCAAGAGCAATAATTAGTTTAATAGTTGGATCCTAGTAAGACTGCTCCATCTTGTGGCCAGATCTTGCATCGGGCACAAAACTGTTGCTTTTATCCCTGTTGCGCTTTTCCGGAAGGGTAGCTAAAGAGCCTGTTACTAAATAAATAAATATCTATTTATTTTGCAATTTATATGACCCAACAATTTCATGGTTGGCACGTCCCCACTAAATATGAGTTTACTTGGCGGCGTGCATGACTATTTGGTATGAACCTTTTACAGATAGGTAGCCGTGTTGGTCTGCCATAGTCAAAATAAAAAAATTCCTTCCAGTAGCACCTTAAAGACCAACTAAGTTAGTTCTTGGTATGAGCTTTCGTGTGCATGCACACTTCTTCAGATAGGTATGAACCTTGTATTCCACAATGGAATTTATTTTACGCCATTCTTTTTTTTTTAAAAGCTTCCTAAGATTATTACGGTTGCTATTTTATTCTCTCGCAATTTTATTCTTCCTATATTTATGGCTGTTTTCAAGTATGGAGAGGGGGAATCTACAGAATTGGCATGTGGCTGCAATCAGCCCTTTGGGACTTCCTTCTTCTCTGTTAGGACCACTTACTTTTAAGGAAAGGGCTGGTGCCATAATGTTTTTATGGTAACAATCTGTACGTGATCTTTTATAGGTAGTGTGCGTTCATGTGTGTGTGTAAATCCATGCAATAATCTTGTAGCACTTTATTGTCTACAAGATCTGTTTGCTGCATAAACCTTGGTAGACTCCAGCTTTCCTTGTCAGAAGAGCAAAGTTGATATAAATCCACAGCTGGCAGGTGCACAGGGGAATTTTCATTCTAGGGCCAAAAAACCCCTTAATTTAAGACAGGGAATGCAGAATCTGTTACCTTCCAATTGTCGATGGATTTCAGACACCAGCCAGAACAGTCAATGGTTGGGAGTGATGGGGAAGGAAGTCTAGCAATATGCGGAGAGCGCGAGAGAGCGCCACAGGTTCGCCATCCCTTGCTTAAGGTAAGACTTAACAGTCTTACAACTTCCCCCATCCACTAAAAAGTGCCGAAGTCGTACACTAAGGCACCTGCTTGCACCTTCCACACAACATAAGTGTTAAGTTGTGGGTGAACATATCAGACGACACAACGATTCTTCAAAGAGCTCTTGTTTATTCACAGGCCAGAACAGAACTGAACTGAAGGCTTCAGCCAGCCTGCTTATATAGAGCTCCAGTACAACGCAACTGTAACAACTTTCTGTAACTATCTGTCAGGGAACTGACATTGGAGCGAGAGGCGAAGGGGAGGCTCCCAGATGATGCTGGCAAAGGACCCAGCAGCAGGGGGAGAAACAGCTCAGTAGAGGGGGAAGCAAATCAGCGCAACACCAGGGATAAAGGGAGGCAGACGGGGGAATTGGAGAGAGGGCTCCAGGACTCTTCACTGGACATCAGTGAGGAGAGCACAGGTCCTCCGCTACCCACGCCCTCCCTGCGCAGAAGACTCCCGCGCAGTGAGAGGAGGAGGAGACTGGGTGTCAAACAACTTTTATGTTGGAAGAGGTTCAAGAAACGCCCACTGACGGATTCTGCCAGCGACTGAGGCAGCCACGATGAAAAAGGGCTGTGCAGTCAGAAAGGTTTAATAAGGAAAATTAGCCCAGAAAGGAACCAGTTTACGCACGAGTAACTCATACCCACTACGCTATCCAATCACTGAACGTCACTTTCAATCCCTTATTTGCATATGTGGACCTGAGTGAGAACTATCTACAGTATCCCCCTGCTGGCCCAGGGTGAGAACTTCAGTAAATAACAATAAGCAGCAAACTGTGCTGCGGCCTCACATATTGCGAACACCTGCAACTTTGCTTCCATGCCCTCCCTTCCATTTTTCAGCCTCTGTCCCCTTACTCTGCAGATGGTGGGAGGAGAGGGACACACTGATGCTCAGGGAACTACAGAGGCCCCTTGTTTCCATTCCTGCTTTTATTTAGAATCATAGAATCATAGAGTTGGAAGAGACCACAAGGGCCATCGAGTCCAACCCCCTGCCAAGCAGGAAACACCATCAGAGCACTCCTGACATATGGTTGTCAAGCCTCTGCTTAAAGACCTCCAAAGTAGGAGACTCCACCACACCCCTTGGCAGCAAATTCCACTGTCGAACAGCTCTTACTGTCAGGAAGTTCTTCCTAATGTTTAGGTGGAATCTTCTTTCTTGTAGTTTGGATCCATTGCTCCATGTCCGCTTCTCTGGAGCAGCAGAAAACGACCTTTCTCCCTCCTCTATGTGACGTCCTTTTATATATTTGAACATGGCTATCATATCACCCCTTAACCTCCTCTTCTCCAGGCTAAACATGCCCAGCTCCCTTAGCCGTTCCTCATAAGGCATCGTTTCCAGGCCTTTGACCATTTTGGTTGCCCTCCTCTGGACACGTTCCAGTTTGTCAGTGTCCTTCTTGAATTGTGGTGCCCAGAACTGGACACAGTACTCCAGGTGAGGTCTGACCAGAGCAGAATACAGTGGCACTATTACTTCCCTTGATCTAGATGCTATACTCCTATTGATGCAGCCCAGAATTGCATTAACTTTTTGGGTTAGAGAGAATGGCAGTCATTTGTAGCGATGGTGTGCACAGGGGAAGAACAGACACACAGATAACTTGATAGATGTAAATTCTTTTTCTGCACCTATTTTTCCTCCCAACACCACCTGTCTCTTAAGGCATCCCAGCCCCATCCTTTCCCATCTTCATTCCCTTGGCAGCAGCATCCTTCCTTCTCTCAACATGTACGCCACAGTTTCTGTAAGAGACTACTTAGGCTGGCGACAGGCATTTAACTTCTGGGACAAGGCTCCAGCCAGCCAAAGCCTTGCCAGCAATTCCCCTCCTCTCCCCATTTTGCTTCGTAACCAGAAAAGAGGCATGCGGTGTGCTATTTGGCCTCGCGTGATTTATGGTTTCAGCTCTGAAACCTCACAACTTCAGACACAGGCGACGTATTGCCACCAAATTGCAGAGAGGGAGACCGCTGCAATATCCCAGAAATATCTGATAGAAGATATTTCCCTTCCCTTCCGGAGGGAAGGAGAGAATGAGATCACATTTCGGGTTGGCAAAAAACAGGGACGCAAACATTGCGAAAGGTGTGGCTTTAACTCATTTTTTTCCACTATCTCCCCTGTGGTGTTTGGACCGCTTATCCCCCTCTGCAGCTAGATTCTCTGTCTCAAGTCTTAAGATTATTATTGCCTTATTTAAATCAATCAATAAATGATTTGACTTTGTGCTTCTGCCGCCTGAGGCAGGTGCTTCACCCTGCCTCATTGGTGGGCCGGTTCTGGCTAGAATGTCAAAATACTCATATAACACAGGCACAAAGAGAGAGAGGGAAAGAGACAGACAAACTCACTCAGAACAAAAGGGCATGCAGTCTGCAACATTCATATGCAAAGGTCAAACAGAAACGATATGTATCTGAGCTATAACTTAAGAGCTTTGAAAATAGATGTCACAGACTGTACCCTCTTGCGCTTTATGGCCTTTCGATACCAGGGTTTAAAAGATTTATTGCAGCAAAAGAAACAAAACCAAAAAGTGCCTTTCAGAAGCCACGTTAACTCTTCTGTGGCTTTGTTATTACGACACTCCTGTCACAACCAGAGCAACCCCCTGTGTGATAATCTCAATGGAAGAAGCTTCGGTGGCAAAGAGGGTAACTGAGAGACTGTAAAGAAGTTTGGGTAACGTGACAAGACTGAAGGCCAGGGAAGAAAATGTACAGTGGTGCCCCGCAAGACGAAATTAATTCGTTCCGCAATTTTTGCCGTCTAGTGAATTTTTCGTCTTGCGAAGCACGGTTTAAACGGTTTAACAAAGTCGCAAGACGTTTTCGTCTTGCGAAGCAAGCCCATAGGGGAATTTGTCTTGCGAGGCAAATCGCGAACGAAAAAACCTTTCGTCTAGCGAGTTTTTTGTCTTGCGAGGCATTCGTCTTGCGGGGCACCACTGTATAGCAGAAACTCTACTCTCTAAATGGTGAAGCCCACGGAATACAAGGTCTAGAAGCCTTTTTCTTTTTAAAAAGGAATGGAGCTAAAGTTTTCAAAACTCCAGATTCTGTGCTATAAAACAAAGCTGATACGATTCTCTCCATGTTTGGAACCACGGAGATGGAACAATCATGACTACAAACAAACAAATGGGATCTGCATCAAAATGTTGCAGCGCATCTTGTTCCCAGTTCAGGCCTCCTGAAGGGGGAGTTTCAGGAAAGGGGACGGGTTAAAGAACTCACAGCTATATGTTGCTCCCCCTGCTGTGCTGTAACGTGCTAGAAGTTTGCCAGCCCTAAATCTGAAGATGTTATAGCTGTAAAAATATTGTATAGCAAGCAGTTCTGTGGACAGGCAAGGAATTTCCCTTGCCTTAATCCCACCCTCAAAATATTCCTTACAAATTCTCAGAGGCATGAGGAAATCGCTTCATCTTACCCCCACTTTCCGTTTTCTGTTGTGGTTTTGTTTTCAACACATCCCATGACTCTGATTTCCCTCAACCACAGACTTGATTGGTAAGACTCACCTAATCTGGCTTAAGACCTTTCTCGCCCCTCTCCCTCGCTTCCCCTCTGTAGGTTCAACCGCCACCGACATATTCTGCAAACTCGCAGGTCAAAGGCCACAGCCCCCTCAGAAAGACTTTACAAAATAATAATAACTGAGAAGTTATTGTTTTTGTCTTATGAGAAAAGAGGACACTTGACATGTGACTTTTAAGAATGAAAGAAACCCAGAACAAGATTAGTTGCTCTCACATATCATTTAAAAACAAAGCCACTACCGAGATAACAGGGAGCAAGTCTGTATATATGCAGAAGCTAAGATTCATGAGGAAGGGGGAGGAGAGGCAGGAAAAGAATTCATCAGAGCTCACCCTGACCAATACAGCCACATACTGCTTCATTGCGGAGAGTTGCTCTTTCTCAAGGAAATCGTATCGTGTTGCCTCTCTCCTTAGAGTGTAAAGCACTGCCGATTCCACGTCAGCCATGTACAATTTTCTCCTGTGGCAGAGAGAGAGAGAGAGAGAGAGAGAGAGAGAGAGCTGAACATGGCAGCTACATTCGTACCTTGGAAGTTGAACGTAATCCGTTCCAGAAGTTGTTTGACTTCCAAAGCATTCAAAAACCAAAGCACAGCTTCCGATTGGCTGCAGGAAGTTCCTGCAGCCAATCAGAAGCTGCGGAAACCCCGTCGGGTGTTCCAAAAGAACATACAAAAACCGGAACAGTCACTTCCGGGCTTCGATCGTTCGGGAGCCAAAACATTTGAGAACTAAGCTGTTTGAGAACCAAGGTACATAACTTACACAGGAAGCATCAACTTTAAGGCTATATCCAGCTCCTGTTTCAGCCCGACTGTAGCCACAGAATTTGCAACAATCCACTTTGGAGAAGGGGAAACGGGGACCTTTGCCCAACATCTCCCATTACCTCTTTGGAGTGAGCCTTTAGTAGAGATGATGGCTGACACCAGAGAGTCATCCACAATCTCTGCAGAGAGCACAATTCAAAGTGTTGGTGCTGACCTTTAAAGCCCTAAACGGCCTTGGTCCAGTATACCTGAAGAAGCGCCTCCACCCTCATCGTTCAGCCCGGACACTGAGGTCCAGCTCCGAAGGCCTTCTGGCAGTTCCCTCATTGTGAGAAGTGAGGTTACAGGGAACCAGGCAGAGGGCCTTCTTGGTGGTGGGGCCTTCCCTGTGGAATGCCCTCCCATCAGATGTCAAGGAAATAAGCAGCTATCTTATCTTTAAAAGACATCCCTCTTTAGGGAAGTTTTAAATATTTAATTCTGTATTGTTTTTAACACTCAATTGGGAGCCGCCCAGAGTGGCTGGGGAAACTTAGCCAGATGGGCGGGGTAGAAATTAATAATAATAATAATAATAATAATAATAATAATAATAATTTTTATTATTATTATTATTATTATTATTATTATTATTATTATTATTATCATTATTATCCCACCAAGAAACTTGGGCCTGTGCATGAGAATTCCCTCCTGTCCGGAGTGAAGAAAAATGCTCTCTTCTCTTGGCCTGAAGGGTTGGTTTTTCTCTTTTCATTTCAAAGGAATGAATTTGATCATCCTTTCCCAACTTAATTAGCATTTTCTGAAGGGAGTTTTCAAAAATTAGGGGCACCGCAAGGCTACTTCATCTGTTTTGTAGTATTTAGTATTCAGCAGAGCTACAGTGTTGTAAAGGGAGGGCCCTCGGCTAATGAGCTTGTGATGTCGAACCCTGACAGGGCCTTCATAAGCCACGAAGTGATGGAGGTGCTGCAAAAACAGAGCAGTGCAGAGCGAGAAGAGCAGAAGAACTGGAAGCATCAAAGGTGGTTCTCACCTGTCTATCACCTTCCAGGGCCCAGGTGTAGTAGGTGGTACAGGTGGCAGCACAGTGGGCTTGAAGTTGTCTCCTCTAACAACCCCAGGCAGTTTCTTCAGGAAGTCTGTGTAAAGTGGTCTCGAGTCAACATGCCTGCATGGGAAGGAAAGCAGACCTTGAGATACCAACTGAGATCATGGGAACTTTCACCCTTCTACCTGGGCATCACACAGCATTTCTGTATCCTTCTGCTGTGCTGAAAAACAATTCCACGAAACAGTGGGTATATCCAGAATCACTGTTCACTACCTCTGTTTGTGGACCACTTCGGTAGCGTTGGACATCATAAAACAAAGCTTTATGGCTTGTTTTCACCGGATAAGTATCTGACCTATTGCTTCTTTCAGAGACTTGCATAGGCTACAAAGACTTTCAGAGACTTATAAGACTTATGTTTATTTGGTTCTCACAAGGGACGCGGGTGGCGCTGTGGGTTAAACCACAGAGCCTAGGACTTGCTGATCAGAAGGTCAGCGGTTCAAATCCCCACGACGGGGTAAGCTCCTGTTGCTCGGTCCCTGCTCCTGCCAACCTAGCAGTTCGAAAGCACGTCAAGTGCAAGTAGATAGATAGGTGGGAAGGTAAACGGCGTTTCCGTGAGCTGCTCTGGTTCGCCAGAAGCGGCTTAGTCCTGCTGGCCCCATGACCCGGAAGCTGTACGCCTGCTCCCTCAGCCAGTGAAGCGAGATGAGCGCCGCAACCCCAGAGTTGGCCACAACTGGACCTAATGGTCAGGGGTCCCTTTACCTTTACTTATTTGGTTTTATGTTTTCAAGAGAATCCACCAAGAGTGCACATTTTGTGACTTTCAGAGATTTATAAGATTTCTGTTCCGTATAGGTTATATAAAGAGTTTATATTGATCTTGCATTGTTGTACTTGGTCATCGTGTTGCCTTGGATATTACTGGTAATTGTTTGCAACACAGGGGTTTAATTGTTTAGTTACTTATTGTCGTGCGTGGGAAGCAGAGCAGACCTTGAGAGCCCAACTGGGATCCTGGGTACTTTCACCCTTATACCTGGCATCACACAGCCATTCGGGTTTCAGAAAGTCAGCTTAACTTGCACGCAAAGGCGAACCAATCTGGCTGCTCCCCCTTCCATCATTAATCCATACACATGCACAGCTGCAACTCTTCCACATCACTACCAGAAGTAAATTTCAGATTTGGGGCCAAGGAATCTGGGACAGACTGAGGGAGAAATTTCTGAAGCAACAGTGGGATATCAGCTCCGCCCAAGGCATGATGGGTAACAGCAACAACCGGGGGAAAGATAGACATAACATTTCACAAGGACAGGAAGAAACCATGGACAGAATAATTGCCACACACAAGAAGAACAAGGATACAGTTCTGAGTGCCTCACGTGTAGTTTTATAAATCATTTAATGTGTCAACACAAATAGAAGTTATTAATATTGCAGTTGTTGTATAAGGGATTACTATGAGGACTGGAATATAATTGAAAACAATAAGATTTTGGAACGCAGAAGTAAAGAAAATCATCAAACCATAAATTCTAGCACACTTTGTTTAAATTATATAATTTGGTCTTAATAATTGTATTATAAATTGGTATTGCTATAATGAGGCTATTACTGGATTGTAACTGAAAACTAGTAACCATTATTATTTTAAAAAGAGAGAGAAGGAGAAGGTGCTCTTGCTATGAGCCTGGAACAATAACCGTGGTTGTGATAGTGCTGGCTGATCCAGTCTTAATAGTTCTGCAATATCAAGCCTGACTTTCACCTCCCATACTGCCTCCCATGTGCCCTTATGCGCTGAAAGCTGTGCATACACCCCTGGCCTTGAATTGTTTGACTCTAGCTCCCATCAGCCCTGGCCAATGGTCAGAGACGATGGGAGCTGTAGCCTAGACTTCTTTCCCACCGTCTTAGGTTTTCTGTGTCTCCCTGCCTCTCTCCCTATCACTGACTTCCCTATGGAATAAATCTCACCCTCCCCATAGGATGCAAGAGGGAACAAGCTCCGCATCAGCCAGCCACCCATTTTCAGGCAAGACGGCACAGAGCAGGAGGCGGCTCTGAATATCCTGATGAGAAAACCCGACTCTGCCCGCAACCCAAAGTGGAACGAAATGAGCAGGAAAGCTGCCTGCCCGTTCTATTTGAAAGACAATTGTAAACAATTAACATCCTCTTGAAAGACCTGCATTGGCTCCCAGTACGTTTCCGAGCACAATTCAAAGTGTTGGCGCTGACCTTTAAAGCCCGAAACGGCCTCGGTCCAGTATACCTGAAGGAGCGTCTCCACCCCCATCGTTCTGCCCGGACACTGAGGTCCAGCTCTGAGGGTCTTCTGGCGGTTCCCTCACTGCGAGAAGCAAAGCTACAAGGAACCAGGCAGAGGGACTTCTTGGTAGTGGCACCTGCCCTGTGGAACGCCCTACCATCAGATGTCAAAGAGATAAATAACTACCTGACATTCAGAAGACATATTAGGCAGCCCTGTTCAGGGAAGTTTTGAATGTGTGACATTTTAATGTATTTTTAATCTTTGTTGGAAGCCACCCAGAGTGGCTGGGGAAACCCAGCCAGATGGGCGGGGTACAGATAAATTATTATTATTATTGTTGTTGATGTTGTTGTTGTTGTTGGGTTACAATAAGTTTTGTAAGGTTAAATTTATCACTTATTATTATGTTTTTTAATTGAATATTTATTTAAGAATAGGATACAGGGGTAATAATAATAATAATAATAATAATAATAATAATAATAATAGTAGTAATAACAAAATGCAATATTAGAGTATAAAGAAGAAACCATGAGCCGAGGAAGAGGGAAGTCACAGGCCGAGATGGTCAATCGGTTTTTATGTATTATATATAAGATGGGTGTCATGTTTAATAAATATTCGGGAAATTTAATAAACAATATTATTCTAAAAAAAGGAAAGCTGCCCACCCGTGTGGGGGGAGGTGATGCTAGTGGCAACAAAGCCCATAAGGCAACAGCAGCCAACAAGGAGCCGCTCTGCTTTCTCCGCCGCGTGCCTCCCTGCAAGCAGATGGTCAGGAGACGTCAACATCAGGCAAACAATTTTCTCCTCTACCAGCAAGGAAAACAATGACTCTCCTGTTGGGTGAAGCTGGCATGGAAGAACAAAGGCAGCCTCCTGCGGCATGGCTCACCGCCTCCCTGACTCGTTCTTGCATATCCCATGTGCACCAGCTAGGAAGCCAGCCACAACAAGCGTGGAAGAGGCTCCCCCGTCTTTGGCAAGGGGGCGAGCAGAACTGTCTCCTCTCCGCACCCCATTCCTGAGGAAGACACGGTGCCCATGTGCCCCTTTCCCTGCCGCGCTCATGCCTTCGCTGCCAGGTGGACATCAATCAAACTGCACGGAGGTTGGGGGGCTGGGAGGGAGGGAGGGAGAGACCATCTGCTTGTTATTTTCATGCCCTATTCAGCAGCAAGAATCCACCAGAGGCTCCAAGCCCAGGTTCTATTGTTCTCCGCCAGCATCTCCAAACCAGCCATTGTGTGGCTCCTAATGAACTTTTCCGCAACAAGGGAAGCAGGCAGAGGAGCAGAGCAGCTGGGTGAGAGGAAGGTCAGGAAACGAGAGCCGATCGCTTGCCAGGCTTGGAACACCGTGCTTGATTATATTCAACGTTTCAAAAAATAAATCAAGTAAAGGCTCCTCTTCACAGTATAGGTGGAGTCTTATAATCTGCAACTCATTAAGGAGAAAAAGACAGAAATCCACAACAGAAAATGAGAGCTCCTTGGCTACAGGTATCAGCTACCAAGCCCACTGGGACAACAAGCATATTACAATATACTGCCTTATCACAGAGCCTTCCAGTTCAGGTGGGACTATAGCTAAGTGACAAAAGCGTGTATTTTGCATGTAGAAGGTCCTAGGTTCCATCACTGGTATCTCAGCGTAGGGCTGGAAAACCTTGTGAGGTGCTGCCAGCTTCCTCTGCCCAAACAGTCCAGCCTTTCTAAGATCTCAAGCTTGCAGACAAATACTTCAGAGGACTCTGTAGGTTTTCAGTGTAGGAGGTTGTGGGACAGAACAGCAAGAGAAGGACAGGCATGCAATTATCTGCTCCAACTGCCGATCCGTCATGGCTGTTCTACTGGTGCTTCCCATAGGAACATTCCAAGACACATTCCACACCCTCCATAAAGCGAGAGGCCTCCGTGCTCATTGGTTTCATCGCTAGGAGACATCCATGCCTGAGAAACACCCAAAGAGACTTCCCGTTCCTGGCTTCAGATGCAACAGGATCCTCCCTCCAGTGGAGAGTCTGTCATGCTGAGCGCAGGACGGCCCATGTTTTTCCCAACAAGTGCTCACATGCCCAGGCATCTGGCTAAGAACAGCCTTCAGCAATGCAGTTGCCAGAGACCTGGCCATCAGCACAGGAGCTTCAGAACCAATGTCCTACCACAAAGCTCGACCGGAAGAGGGGATATCTAGGAATCTGGATAGCTTTTGTTGTTTTGCAGGTTGGCCAAGTGTGACCTCCCACAAAGAAAGTTATAAAAACCAGGAAAAAGAATCCTGTGGCAGGGAGAACTCTGGCAAATTTCTAACCATCGTTGTTACAGAGGAAAACCTAGGGGTACAGGGAACAGAGCTGTAGCTAGGTGATCTTGTGCCCCTTGCAGAACAGTCCAGATTGCGCCCCCTAGTCATGGACAAATTATTTCTGCCTCTCCTCCAACCCCAACCCCAACCCCACCACCACCCATTCAATTCACCCTCTATTTAAATTTTTCTTATGAGGCAATATTCAATTTTTTAATTTATGGACATATTTTAGCCGATTTTGTGCCCCCCCCCCCCCAGCTATGGCCCTGACAGGGAACAATTTTCCTCCAGTGTAATTCAAACTAGGTAGCAACTGAGTGGAAACTCCCCAGAGGGGTTAACTGGGATGCCTTGAAAGCCTGGGTCATCCATTCCCTGGACAGCCACCCACACCAACATAGAGCGTTCCACCAGGCCAGAGCCAGTGTTGAGAAGGCCCTGGCTCTGGTTGAGGCTAATCTAACTTCCTTAGGGCCCGGGACCTCTAGGGTGTTGCTATTTATGGACCTTGAGGGTCTCCGTGGGGCATACCAGGAGAGGTGGTCCTGTAGGTACCAGGGTCCTAGACCGTGAAGTCCCAAGCATAAAAGCATATAAAAGCCAGAGCTAAAGTTCACGACCAAAGAAGCTGGTACTTTCATTGATTGCAGAAGGGTAAGGCAAGGACAAGGGATGTGGGTGGCGCTGTGGTCTAAATCACTGAGCCTAGGGCTTGCCGATCAGAAGGTCGGTGGTTCGAATCCCATTGACGGGGTGAGCTCCTGTTGCTCAGTCCCAGCTCCTGCCAACCTAGCAGTTCGAAAGCACGTCAAAGTGCAAGTAGATAAATAGGTACCACTCCAGCGGGAAGGTAAACGGCATTTCCGTGCGCTGCTCTGGTTTCGCCAGAAGCGGCTTAGTCATGTTGGCCACATGACTTGGAAAAACTGTCTGCGGACAAACGTTGGCTTCCTCGGCCAGAGATGAGCGCTGCAACGCCAGAGTCATTCGCAACTGGACCTAACGGTCAGGGGTTCCTTTAAGGCCAGGACAAGCAGCACACATCCATCTGGACCACCAGAACATGCCCAGTAACCCTACTGTATCTCCTATCATCTCCAGTGCTTGTACTCCCTCCCCCCACAAATACTGCCATGCCCTCAAAACACACACCAACGAACAAGCAGTGCAGCTCACAACATGTTAGTCACATTTATGCAAATTTGTCTCGCATGAATTGATTGCAATGGTAGAACTGGGTCTTACCCTGATGATTGAATTCAGAAGTGTTCAGAAATCCGGAGTCCCCCCGACAGAAAACTTTCAATCTACTAAAGCAGAACCATGGCTATGGGGCTTGTGCAGCAACAGACTCTTTTGCACTGGTCTTTTAAGAACCATTAATGAAGAGCGTTCCCAGGTTGTACAACTGGTACAAATAAGTACATATTTCTTTGGACTCTCTCCCCCCCCCCCCCCAAGATCCGCGACTGTATGGTGAACTAGGTTGTTGTCATATTTGGAGTCTTAAAGAAAACGAATAGGGCTCGTAAGTGAGTTTACGCATGCTAAAAAATATTGCTAGATAAGGAGGTACGGTAAGAGCGGCAACTCACACAGGGATGCTGCTGCACGAGCCGTTCTTGACAAGGAGGACGCCAGAAGGGAAGGTGGTAATGTTGAAGCTCCTCACCAGCTCTTCGTTGCTCTTTACGACTCGCCTCACTGCAATGTTCTCAAACTGGAGCATGTCCAGTGTGACCTAAAACCAGATACCACATTTAGTTAGTGTTGTGAACAGAGTTGGACTTTAATAGAGGGACGTAACAATCTATTTTTCTCCTCTGCCTCTAAACACTCAAACTCAAAAATCTGTTTCTTCCAGAAGTGTTGCTGGACTCTTCACTGCTGTTGACATTTTACCAAAGCCCTGGCTGTACGGCACCCTGTCTCTCCCCACCCATACAAATACTACTACTACTACTAATTATTATTATTATTAATAATAATAATTAATTATTTATAGCCTGCCCATCTGGCTGGGTTTCCCCAGCCACTCTGAGCGGCACCCAACATAATATTAATAATAACAATAAAGCGATAAAACATCAAACATTAAAAACTTCCCTAAACAGGGCTGCTTTCAGATGTCTTCTGAAAGTCAGATAGTTGTTTATTTCCTTGACATCTGTTGGGAGGGCGTTCCACACACAGAAGATGTGGAATGGGAAACGGAGGCGCTTGTGACCTGGGCCACCCCAGATCTTGAGCACTTGGCAGGATATCTGTAAAGCAAAGTCTACGTCCGCATTCAACATTTGGGAAACCTCACCGTACAAGGCTCCCTATCGCGTGGCGAGACTATACGCAAAGGCTCGGTTTTGCAAATGCCCCGCCAAACTTGCCAGTGTTGAGGTGAGTAGCTGCTGCAGGCCCACTCCCGCCACCAGGCAACGAGTGCATGTGCAGGAGATGTGCCATTTGAATAGGGCTTTGGAAAAGGGCAGGGCTACTACCATATTCTGGCCTCCACTCATGCTCTACAACGGCATCGTTAACAGGAAGTCATCTTAATACAATTACTGCAAGATTAGTAAAGGTAAAGGGATCCCTGACAGTTAAGTCCAGTTGCGGCTGAACTTTTTTTAGGGGAGCCAAATTGTTGAGCTTCTTGTGGGGTGGGGAGCCAGTGATCTACCAGTGATCTACCACAGATGCCCAGTGATCTACCGGTATAGGTGATGTGCCTGGTATAGCTGAAGCAGGAATGGCACAGGTGTGCCAGCTGTAGAAGAATCACTTTTACCCTGCCCTTCTCCAACAGAACCATGAACCAAACTGGGTGGAACTCCAGCTGCCTCCGAAACCAGTTGCCCAGTGTGAGTAATTTTGCTGAATTTCAAATTGCTAAAAGGACTGGCGAGTCAACAATGTTAAGTACATCCACAAAAGGAATGAGAAATTCTCCTTGCCATACGCTTGCTTCCCACCTCTTTTCCAGGGATTTGCCCGGCTTTACCAGTACTGTATGTACAACACTCCCAATGACTTAGTCATGGAAAACTGCTCTGTTGACAGCCCGGCTACAGGTTACACCTAACTTGCGAGACTCTGCCTGGGCAAAATTTGGAAGGCTCTCCTGCCAGCAGGCAGAGAAATCTGGGGTGCACTGAAAACCGTGTGCATGCACAATGAAAGGGGGTCTCTCTAAACATCCCTTACTGATCTCTTTTCTCGGCTGCTAACTTTATCTGCTCCTCATCCTCCCCCACTCCCAAGTCTTCAGGGAAGTTAGCTGCAAAGGAGAGAAATAAGGGAGAGATCAACAGACTCAGAAAGTGAGCCGGGGTCAGTGGAGGCTGCGTGTGTGTGGATATTTGTGTGTGCTGTGTGCACATGCAGGTGAATTTTCTGTACCTTTCTCTGCTTGCTGACTTGCGTCAAAAGGCAGAGCTCTCACATCATGGTCCTGGCCACCACACTTGGGAGTGTTGTAGAAGGGTAGATTCTTTTGTCATGTATTTATATTATAAAGGTAAAGGGGCCTCTGACCGTTAAGTCCAGTCGCAGACGACTCTGGGGTTGTGGCACTCATCTCACTCTATAGGCTGAGGGAGCCGGCGTTTGTCCGCAGACAGTTTTTCCAGGTCATGTGGCCCGCATGACTAAGCCGCTTCTGGTGAAACCAGAGCAGTGCACGGAAATGCCATTTACCTTCCTGCCATAGTGGTACCTATTTATCTACTTGCACTTTGCACTTTGCTTTCGAACTGCTAGGTTGGCAGGAGCTGGGACTGAGCAACAGGAGCTCACCCCGTTGCATGGATTCAAACCACTGACCTTCCGATTGGCAAGCCCAAGGCTCAGTGGTTTAGACCACAGCGCCACCCGTGTAGTCTATATTTATATTATTTTGGTATAAAAGGCCTGTGTGACTTGGCTTGCCTGGGTCTGACCTGAAGCCAGAAGTTCCAGCTTAGCCTGTCAGGAAAAAGATGCTGAAGCAGCTCTTTGTGAAAGCACAAGATCCTGTTGTTTTGCTTAATCCACGTTTGCTTTTGCTAATCGTACAGTTTGCAAAGGGGATTACTTTTAATGCTCTTGAAGAAACAAGAAGCATTGTGAAGCAACCAAAACACTTCCTTCTAGCATGGATTGAAATATGCTAGCCAGAAGAAAGCATCGTTCAGGATTCCTGCTCAAGTGTATCTTTCCTGTTTGTCAGTTGCAGACAAAGGTGTCCCTTGTGCATTTGTTACACACTGTCACACACACACACACCACTTTACCACAATACCAACCACTAGGTATACCTCTGATTGTAAAGGAGGGAATGTGTGTGTTTGTGTGTATAACTAGGTGAGGGATCTTGACCCCAAAGAGGCAGAAAACATAATGGGGGGAACGGTGGAAAACCCACAAGGGAAGGCTCAACAGAAAAGGAGAGAGTTAGATTCAGGGCTTTGGGGTACAGTGACAGCTAGACTATTTTGTGCCAAGCATGCCCACTGAATGCAGTTACCGTATTTTTCGCTCTATAACACGCACCAGACCATAACACGCACGTAGTTTTTAGAGGAGGAAAACAAGAAAAAAAATATTCTAAACGAAATAGTGGATATATGATTTTTGTGGTTCATGCTGTGGTCACAGACATGTGATCTGACAGTGAGTTTGGAGTAGCCCAATGCAAAAATCCTGAGGATCCATGCTTTGTAATCAAGGAGGAAGGAAGGAAGGGGAACCATGGATCCTCTGCTCACGACTGCAGCAGATCCCCCCGCCACCCGCAGGCATTCGCTCCATAACACGCACAGACATTTCCCCTTACTTTCTAGGAGGAAAAAAGTGAGTGTTATGGTGCAAAAAATACGGTATCTCCAATTTTCCATTCTGTTACAAAAGGGGGAGAAGATCCAGTTGGTTTTACGTTGGCTCCACTTCCCAGTGATGCCTGTGCAGGAAAAGGCATGAAGGACTGTCAAACATTCCCAGAGGCTCTGCGATAAAAGGGACGTCTTGTGTACTTCCATATAATTAATAAACAACTTTTTAAAAAAGAAAAAGTCACCCCACATTTCCATGCAGACCTGCAGGGGGCCATTTGCAGCATAAAAGAGCAAATGACCCACTTCTCTAAAGCTAGGCTGCTGCAATGCATACATAGATTGTCAACCAGTCAATTAAGAGTCACCTCTCTGCCCAAAAAGGAGTCCTCCTTTTCAAATATCAGGGCCAAATAAGTCACGTTGTTTGTGTGGAAGAAGTCGTGAAGTTCTGCCGCACTGCAAAAGACAAAGAGCAACACACACGCTGAGCAACTCTGCTTTAAGCACAGGGCAAACAATTATTTCACGCAGATTCAGACATCTCAACTTCCCTGCCGTTGCAGGAGGTCCTCCCGGATGCTCATATTTTCCCCTTTGGCACAGTATGGAACAGCACCTATCCTTTAATCTAACTGGATCTATGGCCCTGTGAGGGATTATTATGGGTTGGTTGGGTTGACACCTTTTCTTTACCGATCCTATTTTTGTGTTCTTAAGAGAGCAGCTCAATAGAGAAATCTAGCAGGTGGTTCGTTGTTGTTTTCTTGGCATGGAGATCAGCGGTGCAAAAGGCCTCACAGCTGTTGCCTGTGCCTGCCAGGGTGGAATTATACATTACAAGAGATATGGAGCTACAGCCCCAAATACAGTGGTGCCCCGCAAGACGAATGCCTCGCAAGACGAAAAACTCGCTTGACGAAACAGTTTTGCGTTTTTTGAGCTGCTTCGCAAGACGAATTTCCCTATGGGCTTGCAAGTTTGCTTCCTTTTTCTTAACACCGTTAATACAGTTGCGACTAGACTTCGAGGAGCAACTCATAGATCGCGGTGTGGTAGCCTTTTTTGAGGTTTTTGGTGATTTTTGAAGCTTTTCCAAAACTTTCCCGACACCGTGCTTCGCAAGACGAAAAATTCGCTAGATGAAAAAACTCGTGGAACGAATTGATTTCGTCTTGCGAGGCACCACTGTAGTGCAGAATTCTCCTCCTCCATAATATCATAGATTCATCGAATCGTAGAGTTGGAAGGGAACCTGATGATCATCTAGTCCAGCCCCCTGCAGTGAAGGAATACGCCCTCTTACATCTCCATTGCCTGTCAGTGCTATGATTTCTACAGCCACAAAAAGACACCCCTGAGACTGATTTTTGGGCATCTCTTGGGGACCTTTTTATAATTTAAGTCCTTTTAACGATTACTTTGTACCGTTGTTAATGGTGCTTTATGTTTTATTGTGTGTGAGAGAGAGTTGTGTTGTGGCACCCTGATATTTTTATGAGATTGGCAGATGATGAATACTTTATTAAAATAAATAAAATTAGCCCCAGGCGGTGGCGATTCTGGTCTGCTTACATGAAGTGTGAAAGCCTCAAGACGGCTTGCAAACAATTTCCCTAGAAACTGACCATTTTCTGAAAACCGGATAGTTATTAGATGCTTCGGTAAACGGTAAATAATTGTTAGAAGACAGCCTCTCCGAACGCTGTATGCATCCTGGGCAAGTTAAAATCATGCTCTGAGTTTGTGAGCCATAAGCCTTCAAAAACATGCATAGCTCCGCTCTGTTAACAGGTCAGTTCCTCTAATCACCCATTTCCTTGCAGGAGATGAATGGAACATCAGCGCATGTACTCTGAGTGGATAATTGTATCTCCAGACCAAACGCATAAACCTGGACTGAAGACTAATCACTTAAGATGCACAAAGGAGGACTGGAACAGGAAGCTGCTGAATTCTGGAACTGAACTGCTCAGCTGCTATTTGGAGTTCAGCAGCCTGGAGCAGGTAACACTAAAACAAAGGCTTGACAGTCATCGATGAACAAATACCATTTACTTTCCCACACCAGTGATACACACTTCTGTTCTGTGTGGCTTTCAGTATGTGGACACTTGATTCCGCTTCTCGTTTTGAAATATTTCCTGCTCTTTTCTTTATCTGGTTTTATTGTTTTAATTTTTGGTCACGGGCCAGATCCAGGCACTCTCGGAGGAAACGGGTTTTCTAGATCCATTTCAATCAGGGTTTAGGCCCAGTTTATGGGTATGCGTCCCCCTGCGTCCCCCGGGGGGGGGGAGCACTGGAGAAACCTCCCACCTTTTGCACAGCTAGAGCAGCCACGAGACTCTTAATTCAGGGCTGTGGGTTCGAGCCCCACATTGGGCAAAAGATTCCTGAATTGCAGGGGGTTGGACTAGATGACCCTCTATGATTCCATAAGACGCATGACGGCAGATTCATTGGGAGCCGATTGCAGGAAGGGAGCTGAAGCCATCGATGAAATACCGTATATACTCGAATATAAGCCGAGGCACCTAATTTTACCACTGGGGAAACTTATTGACTCGAGTACAAGCCGGTTCACCACACCACAAACCTCCTGGTGGGCTGGAGTGCGTGTGTGCGTCCACGTATGTGCACATGGCAGAGGGGGCTTCTCTCTCTCCCCCAGCCCCCCCAGGCCCCTGCCTACCTAGGGTGCTGCCAAAAGGGCTGCATTCAGGCTGCCTGTTCCTCCTCTGCCACCGCCGCCAGGGACCCTCAATCGAGTATAAGCCAAGGGGGGCTTTTTCAGCATAAAAAATGTGCTGGAAAAGTCAGCTTATACTCAAGTATATACGGTACGTAAGCTATCTATATCTACATATCTCTCTCTGTGTGTGTACATTTCAAAACACCATCGTGGAATGTTACCCGGAAGCCAACCCTAAATTGCAGCAACACCTATGTCTAACATTCAGTCCCACACACCAAGCAGGAAGTCTTTTGAGAACTAACTCCTTTTAATGAAAGGGCTGGTGCTGTTTTTATTGCAATTATCTGTATGTTTCTAATAGATCATATATATTCATATACAGTTTTGATTCCATAAGTGTTTCACTTATGGTTTTTAAAGATTTTTTTCTTTCTATGTTTATAGCTGCAAGCTGCCTTGAGTCCCTGTCTGGGGAAAAGGCGGGAAATTGGATGGATGGATGGATGGATGGATGGATGGATGGATGGATGGAAAAGAACAACTCTTCTCCTCTTAGTTGTTACTTCAGCTCACATGTGGAATATGCACCAATTTAGACCTCCCGTTTCCAGCTGTATTCAAAAGGCACATGGGCCTCTGGTAAACAGCAGCTTCTGAGACAGCTATTGTCCTCATGTGGGAAAAGGTACAGTTCAAGAACCTAAATATACAGAAACCTGTATCACAGCTCCCGTTACTGCTTCTTTCCCCACATGGGTGAGTCAAGATAAATGGGTTGAAATTTGGGAGGTTTGTGGGGGATTTTTAACAGAGGTAATCCCCTGGCCTCAAAGTCTTGAGTCTGAAATTGATTCTCTTCCTTCTTAAGTTATAAAAACCTGCTTGACATAGAAGTGCTGGAAGCATCCCAGATAATAGAGCCTTGTTGTTTGTTGTTAAACATAGAATCATAGAATCATAGAGTTGGAAGAGACCACAAGGGCCATCGAGTCCAACCCCCTGCCAAGCAGGAAACACCATCAGAGCACTCCTGACATATGGTTGTCAAGCCTCTGCTTAAAGACCTCCAAAGAAGGAGACTCCACCACACTCCTTGGCAGCAAATTCCACTGTCAAACAGCTCTTACCAGGACAAGGTTTCCCAAAGTGCTTGATATTGACCCCCTGGGGTCGCTGAGACTGTGCAGGGGGTGAATGGAGACCTAGGGGGTCTGAAAGGGGGTAAAAAGGACCTGGGGTGGAAATAAGTTTACAAGGTATAGCTTGTAAAAAAAAATAGAAACTATAAACTTCAGAATTAAGTGGCATGAGTGTCCAGACTGGACCTCCCTTGTCAATGAGGAACCTCTGTATTTGATCCTAAGATTCCACAATGCAACAGTATTCTCAAAGTCACAAGCCCAATCCTTATACACTTGTTCAAGCACATCAGGTGCAGCCATCTCGGCACAGAGGTGAAGAAGCATGGTATCATTAGAGCTGCCTCCCTTACTTTTTACATTTTATGATTCCTAGTAATAGGGATTAATAAACGTCAATTGGATACTGATATTTCTTGACTTTATTCAGTTTACCCCTCTAAGAGGGAGTCAATGGAAATTTTGCAAAGGGTGCGTGAACTCACAAGTCTGGGAAAGCCCATGCTAGGCTTTGCATTGCTATAATTGTTTTTCATGCTATGATGCATTCTCCACCCAAATTACCTAATTGGCTCCAGTGGTGGGCAGGCGGGAGGCCACAGGTCTCTATGGCTCTCTACTGAGGTGATGATGGACTCTGTGAGGCTCCGAATGTCGTCTCCTTTATCTGTACAAGGAAGAAAACATATCAGGGTCACAATTCAGGCCAGGAGCTCTGCACCAGCCTACATGCCCCCTGCACCTGCCATATCCTAGCAAATGCACAACAGCAGCTTCTCTCATGTCGGATTCCTTGGGATCATTATGGGATGGTGTTACTCAAAGTCAGGCGTTCTCCTTACTCCACCTTTTGGTGGCAGAAAGCAACCTGGGCCTGGGAATCTAGAGACAAAATAAATGCTGCCTGGATACGAGATAAACATTGTGCCAGGCTGCCACCCATACGCACAACCCTACGCTTAGACCTAAACCCAGCCAGGGAACCACTCCCAACTTAACTCCTACGTGGTTCATGTCAGACAGATACTATCTTTTCTCCAAAGTGCAATCTTCGGTCTTCGTGCCTGAATGGGGATTCCCTTTCCAGAAAGCATGAATCATTTTGGAGATTTTCCTCATGCAGAATTTCTCAAACTCTGCAATAATGAACCATCCGCAAGTGAGGAACAACAGGCGCACGATCCTCCCTTTGGTTCAAATGGAAGCAGCCAGGGCATAGCTGTCAACTTTCCCCTTTTCTTGCGAGGAATCCTATTCGGAATAAGGGAATTTCCCTTTAAAAAAGGAAAAACTTGACAGCTATGAGCCAGGGCCTATGGGGCGCTTTTCTTTCCTTGATTATGGGATTCTTGATTATGATTATGTGTGTGCCTTCAGATACACGGGCCCAGTACGAGAGCGAAGGACTTCCAGGAAAAGCATTAATCTGCCTAGAAACACAGGGAGACAAAGAAACCCCATCTCAAGTTTGATTTGGAGGGGAATATAAATCCTGAGACAAAAATGTGAAAATGAAAGCGTGGAATTGGTCTCACGCTGCTGATTGTGAGATGAGGGGCATGTTGACATTTCCTGGTCAAATTAAGAGACATCACGGAGGGGAAAGGGTGGGAAAGTTCAAAGAGATTGTGCCACACCCATCAACGACCTAGGGGACATTTTATGGAGGGTGACCACCAGCTTTGATTACCGGGGCCCTATAATTCCTCCATAAGCCCTCTGATTCATGAGCTTGGAGGATGGTGAGTGGATACCCCTCTCTAGGCAGGCCCAGCCTAGTAAACTAAACTCCAGCCATAACTTCTTGCTTCTAGCTTAGGTAGGAATTGATTTCAGGATACATACGGTGAAGTCTGACGCCATCCTCGGGCTTCGTGGAGAACTGTTCAGTTTCTGTTAATTGGTTCTCGTGGGAAACTTGCAGATTCTGGCTAACACAATTAACTCAAGCTGGTGTCAATTTACTCTTGGCAGAAAGCCCAGGTCTGCTTGACCTAGAAACTACTCACTCTGATTGGTTAACGACCAGCACTCAACTCTGTTATCAAGGGATTGTTAGCTCAGTTTGGTGTGAGGTGTGTTAGGAGTTAGAAGTGCTGTGTATGGTTAAGAGAGAGAGAGAAAGAGAGGATTTATTTTGCTTTGATTTGTATGCAGAAACTCTGCTGGTTTTATTTTTCCTTTTAATAAATCCTGTAAATAGTTATTCTGAGTCTAGCTGACTAGTCATTACTGCCGCAACTAGCTTCCTCGCTGTGCAGGAAAACTCTGCTACGTTTGGGCTAAAGCCAGTAGGGCTATGCCTGACACTTCAAAGTTCCATGAGGTTATGGGCATTGTGCTGCCAGCCTGAGTTGTGGTGGTGTCAGCATCAACGGTGTTGGTTCCAGTAGTTCCAGAAGTTGTTGTTCCTGTTGGTGCAGCAGATGGACACTGGCTGGTTCCTGACTGTTGTGAGCTGGTGACGCAGTGGACACAAGGACAACAGCTGCAGCGTGTGAGTGCTGGGTGCTGTGGTTCCTGTTTTCTCTCTCGGTGGTCGTGAGTAGCTGGTTCCAGGTTCCAGGGACATCGCTCTCAAGATGGCCTCACAACCAGTTCAGATGGCTTTTGAGCGTCTGAATGACTCCAATTACTTGCTGTGGTCGGAACGCATGCAGGCAGTGCTGCAGAGGGATCGTCTCTGGCAAGTGGTGAGTAAGTTTCCTGCGAAGCCTGATGATGAAGACCTCGATAAAGACCAAAGAGCAAGGGCCACAATTGTCTTGGGGCTGGAAGATTCCCAGTTGCCGTATGTGAGGGGAATCAAGACAGCTAGAGGTGTGTGGCAAGCACTTAAAGAACTCCATGTGCGTGAGACAGCGGTTTCCAAGCTGTTCATTCGCAAGGCATTGTACAAGGCAATGTTACAGCCTGGGGTTACAATGCAAGAACACCTACACAGTTTACAGTTAAAGTTTGCTGCGCTACAGGAAAGAGACTGTGCATTAGAGCAGCAGGAGAAGGTGGCTATTATTTTGAGTTCTCTCCCGGAAAGCTGGGACAATTTAGTTTTGTCTCTAGAAGGCATACAGGAGCATGATTTATCAGTCAGTTACGTTACTGGGCGTTTGATTGAAGAATGGCAGAAGAGGCAAGAAAGGTCGTTGGCTGCAGAGGCTTCTATAGGCGGGCGGTTTGGAAGGAGTTCTCATGCCGTGCCAGAGGTGAAGCAAAAGCAGCGTACTGGTGAGGAGTCAGCGTTTGCTGTTAGGCGTTGTTTCCGATGTGGGTCTTCAGCGCATCTAAAACGACAATGTCCGGAGTTGGTCAAGTCTCAGTTGCCGGTGCAGGAGCAGAGACGAGATCAGCAGCAGCAGCGTAAAAAGAAATTCTTCAAACAAAAACAGTCGGCTCAGCTGGTGACCGCCAAGGTCAAGATTGCTGATGAGAAACAAGCTGTCTGGGTGGTCGATTCGGGAGCGTCTCGCCACATCGTAAATTCAGATGAATTGTTTGTTTCCAAGAACTCAGCACAGCGCAGCCAGGTGGCTCTAGCAGACGGAAGTACTTCTGAAGTGATTTCGGGGGGTGCCGTTTATGTTCCTTGTCTGCGTGAATGCCTGCAAAATGTACTTTGTGTGCCTTCATTAAGGAGCAATCTGATGTCTGTAGATTGTTTGCTAAAAGCTGGGTTTAAAGTGTATTTTGAAGGAGACAGTTGCATTATTAAGAAGGCTGGTGAGATTTTAGGCACTGCTAAGTCAGAGGGAGGCTTGTTTTGGCTTAAAGCAGGATCTCAAGTTGCAGCAGTAGTCAGTAAATCTCAGCCTGCAGTGAATAACAAAGCTATACATGACAACTGTGTGCACTTATTGCATAGGAAAATGGGGCATGCTTGCTGGAAAAGTGTACTAAAAATGTCTGAATTGGCTGATGGGGGTAATTTAAAGAGTTGTAACAAGTACCTTGATTGTAATGTGTGTAAAAAGGTTAAAACCCACAGAGTCTCTTACCCCAGAAGCGACAGAGTTAGTGAGTCACCGCTACAGCTGGTTCACATGGACGTAATTGGTCCATTTGCTGTAAGCAGGGGTGGAGCGCGTTTTTCACTAACAATTGTGGATGACGCCACGCGTTACTCTTGGGTTTTTCCCATGAAGAATAAGGGTGATGTGTTCACTAAGTTTAAAGGCTGGGTGGCATCTGTGGAAAGATTTCTGTCCATTAAACTTAAAAGGATTCAGACGGACAGAGGTGGCGAATTTATGTCAAATGCCTTTAGAGATTGGTTACAAAAGCGTGGCATTGGGCATAGAAAAACAAACGTTTTTTCCCCAGAGGAGAATGGCGTTGCAGAGCGAAAAAATAGATCTTTACAAGGTATGATGTTTGCCATGCTTGCTGATGCGGATTTGCCCATGTCTTATTGGGGGGAGAGCATGCTCACCGCGTGTTATCTCCAAAATAGGCTCTTTCATCAAACAATAGGTACAACCCCATACTTTAAATTGTTTCAGAAAAAACCTAAAATTGACCATTTGCATGTGTTTGGATCAAAAGCCTGGGTATTAATTCCGAAACAAATGAGAAAGAAGGGAGATCCTAAGACCAAACAGTTAGTGTTTGTGGGTTACCAGGAGCTGGGAAAAGGTTTCCGCTTTGCTGAAGGGACAAATGGCATTGTGATCTCCAGGAATGCCAGTTTTTGTGAACATAGTGGCTGGGAGAGACTACATGCCAATACTGAGGTTTGGTTTGAACCTTCCCAGGAGCTTCATGACTCTGAAGGTAAACACAGAGAATCAGAGTCTGAGGGGGAGGAAAGTTCAGATAAGAGCTCTCAAGAAAGTGGAGTTAGCCAGAGACCAGTTGCTAAGCAACAAAAGAGAGGTCGTAGTTCTGAGGAGGAAAGTGGGTCAGAAGAAAAATTTTCTCCTAGAAGGTCTAAAAGACATAACAAAGGAGTGCCTCCGGTGCGTTTTTCCCCAGATACTGCAAATGTGTTTAGTGTAATTGCAGAGCCCAAGAGTTTTCAGGAGGTGTTAAAGTTACCAAAAGAGGAGGCAGAGCTCTGGAAACAGGCAATGGAGGAAGAGATGTCCTCTCTGAATGAGCACAAGGTTTTTACACCAGTAGCAGCGCCTGAGGGGGCAAAGATTGTAGGCTGCAGGTGGGTGTACAAACTTAAACCTCTGTTGACAGGAGAGTACAAATACAAAGCTCGTTTAGTGGCTCAAGGATATTCTCAGAGGCCTGGAAAAGATTATGACGAGATTTTTTCCCCTACTGCTAAGGGGGACAGTGTAAGGCTGATTTTAACGCTTGGAGCAAAGAGAAAACTCCTGTTAAACCATTTTGATATCCAGACTGCATATTTACATGCATCAATATCAGAAGACCTGTATCTAGCCGAACCGCCTGGTTATGAGACAGGTTCCAATAGAGTGTTGAAATTAAACAAAGCTCTATATGGTCTCAAACAGGCTGCAAGATCTTGGAACAAATGTTTCCATGAGGCCTTAGTGTCATTTGGTTTCAAGCAGAGTACAGCTGACAATTGTGTTTATGTACGTGGTACAGGCAGTGATCAAGAGTTTTGTCTGATTTATATAGATGATGTATTGTATGCCTGCAAAACAGATAAACAAACTAAAAGATTTGCCAAGCAATTGTCCAGTAAGTTCAAAGTGAAAGACTTAGGCCCGGTTAGGACATATCTAGGGTTGGAAGTGTGCTGGGCCCAAGATGGCAGCTGCCTAATTAGTCAGCAGAACAAAGTTAAACAACTACTGACTACATACAGGATGCAGGATTGCAAAGGGGCAGCGGTGCCTATGGATCCAGGTTTCATAAAAACACTTCACATAGATGAGAGTCCTGAATTTGAACATCCTGATGTATATCACTCTGTAATTGGAAGTTTATTGTATCTAGCACAGTGGTCCAGACCTGATATTAGCTACGCAGTAGGCATATTAAGTAGATTGGTCTCAAAACCCACACTAAATGCCTGGAAAGGGGTAAAACAAGTTCTGAGGTACCTCAAACAGACAATTGGCTATATGTTACAATTAAATTCTTCAGAGGATGAAATGTTGAGTTGCTACTGTGATAGTGACTGGGGAAATTTGCCAGATAGAAAATCTGTCACAGGACTAGTCATAATGGTCGGTGGAGCTTTAATCAGCTGGCGGTCACGCAAGCAAGACGTTGTAAGTGTGTCATCAACGGAATCAGAGTACGCCGCATTGAGTGAATTGTGCAACGAGGTGATTTATTTCAAGCATTTGTTAACAGATTTAAATGTAAATTGTGGAGAACCAGTACAAGTTTACATTGATAATCAAGCTTGTATAACCTTAAGTAAAACAGAGGGTTTCAAATCGCGTTCCAAACATATCTCTGTAAAATACCAAAATGTACGTTGCTGTGTACAAGACAATGTAATCACATGTACTTATGTATCAAGTGAAGAAAATGTAGCAGATGTGTTAACTAAACCATTGGCAAAGATAAAGAACAAGCGAATGTGCAAGGGTTTAGGTTTGCTGGAAAAATAATCTCCTACATAGGCGTATTTGGTGTTAATTGTTCAGCAGAATCTGTGAGGGGGTGTTCAGTTTCTGTTAATTGGTTCTCGTGGGAAACTTGCAGATTCTGGCTAACACAATTAACTCAAGCTGGTGTCAATTTACTCTTGGCAGAAAGCCCAGGTCTGCTTGACCTAGAAACTACTCACTCTGATTGGTTAACGACCAGCACTCAACTCTGTTATCAAGGGATTGTTAGCTCAGTTTGGTGTGAGGTGTGTTAGGAGTTAGAAGTGCTGTGTATGGTTAAGAGAGAGAGAGAAAGAGAGGATTTATTTTGCTTTGATTTGTATGCAGAAACTCTGCTGGTTTTATTTTTCCTTTTAATAAATCCTGTAAATAGTTATTCTGAGTCTAGCTGACTAGTCATTACTGCCGCAACTAGCTTCCTCGCTGTGCAGGAAAACTCTGCTACGTTTGGGCTAAAGCCAGTAGGGCTATGCCTGACACTTCAAAGTTCCATGAATGAGGGGCATGTTGACATTTCCTGGTCAAATTAAGAGACATCACGGAGGGGAAAGGGTGGGAAAGTTCAAAGAGATTGTGCCACACCCATCAACGACCTAGGGGACATTTTATGGAGGGTGACCACCAGCTTTGATTACCGGGGCCCTATACTTCCTCCATAAGCCCTCTGATTCATGAGCTTGGAGGATGGTGAGTGGGTACCCCTCTCTAGGCAGGCCCAGCCTAGTAAACTAAACTCCAGCCATAACTTCTTGCTTCTAGCTTAGGTAGGAATTGATTTCAGGATACATACGGTGAAGTCTGACGCCATCCTCGGGCTTCGTGGAGAACGCCTTGAAAAACTGGAAGGAAAGAGACCCTACGGTTAGGTTTTGCTTTTAAAGATACGCTTCTGTCCTGTCTGTTACTGTGCCTCCAATTGCCTAAGGTTGTAAGGTTGAAACCTGGTGATCACCCACCTCTTAAGCAGATATGGAGCTGGAAAAAGAGGATGAGCGCAGCCAATCCCTGGATATTTTGGAGAAGAATAGCAACGTGGGGCAGGCGTTCCTTGCCCCCCACAGGGTGCCAAGCCAAGGGGGTGCAAAATGGAGAAGGTCTGTAATTGAGAAGATCCATTTGGGGGCGCCAAATTTTGGCCCAGCACAGGGAGCTGTATTATGAAAGATTATCAGATTCCACCCCTGAGAACAGCAAATTGGGTCCCTCTTCCCTTTCCCCAGAAAAGGGAAGTTCCTCAAGTTCTCCTGCCCCCATTTGACTTTTTCTGCGAGAGCACTGCATGTTGGAGTACGGTATGAGTATAGTACTGTATTTTTTGCTCTATAAGACTCACTTTTTCCCTCCTAAAAAGTAAGGGGAAATGTGTGTGCATCTTATGGAGCGAATGCAGGCTGCGCAGCTATCCCAGAAGCCAGAACAGCAAGAGGGATTGCTGCTTTCACTGCACAGCGATCCCTCTTGCTGTTCTGGCTTCTGAGATTCAGAATATTTTTTTTTTCTTGTTTTCCTCCTCCAAAAACTAGGTGCGTCTTGTGGTCTGGTGCATCTTATAGAGCGAAAAATACAGTATTTAATGTGGATACATTATGCTGCTGTTTGTACATGCCAGTAGATTGGTGGCTGGGGTTGGGTAGAGTTTAGATTGCAATTTGATGGTATGCCGTTTGACTGCTAGCGATTGGTTTTGCAAAACGACTGAATACAGAACGAAATATCAAGCGTTGCAAAATGAGATGGCGAAACTCCTGTTTTCCAAAACCCTGCTCCAACTGCCACTGAGCAACGCAAGGGCACACAGTTTGCTTTGGCAAGTGGGAGGGAAGGACTGGCAAAGGGAAAGCGAAGGAGCAAGGGTGCGAGGAACTGAGCCCATCCTGTTCTGCAACTGCAGCAGATCCGTTAAAGCAGACCAGCTCAACCCGCCAAACCAAGCAGGGCCTCAGGAAACCTGATGCTGTTTCCGTGTGCTCTGACACTTGTCAGGGTGTCCCGTGGTGCCAGAAGCGGTTTAGTCACGCTGGCCACACGACCCGGAAAGCTGTCTGCGAATAAACGCTGGCTCCCTCGGCCCGAAATGTGAGATGAGCGCCACAACCCCATAGTCACCTTTGATGGGTCTCAAATATAGAATAAATGTTCATAAATGTACAAGGCAAACACATACATAAGTATATAAACCACCTGTCTGAAATAGTACAGAACAATCCTGAAGCCATTTTGACTCTCCCAAATTGACCCAAATATTTCTCTGCAAGGAGGAAGGAAATGGGAAAAGTTTTCTGGTTGTCTTTGGACTGGAGGGGCTTACACCTCACTTTTCAAAAAGGTAAAGGACCCCTGGACGGTTAAGTCCAGTCAAAGGCGACTTTGGGTTGTGGCGCTCATCTCATTTTCAGGCCGAGGGAGCCGGTGTTTGTCCACAGATGGCTTACTGGGTCATGTGGCCAGCAGGACTAAACCGCTTCTGGCACAATGGAACACCATGACGGAAACACCATTTACCGCTGCAACAGTACCTATTTATCTACTTGCACTGACCGTGCTTTTAAACTGCTAGGGTGGCAGGAGCTGGGACAGAGCTTTTCTCCCTTTTCAAAGACAGCCTGGCAAGTACAGTGGTACCTCGGGTTAAGTACTTAATTCGTTCCAGAGGTCCGTTCTTAACCTGAAACTGTTCTTAACCTAAAGCACCACTTAAGCTAATGGGGCCTCCCGCTGCCACCGCGCCGCCGGAGTACAATTTCTGTTCTCATCCTGAAGCAAAGTTCTTAGCCCGAGGTACTATTTCTAGGTTAGCGGAGTTTGTAACCTGAAGCGTCTGTAACCTGAAGCACATGTAACCCGAGGTACCATTGTATCTGTTAAGCTGAGCAAACTATCAATATGTGTAAGAGATTCAGGAACTAAAGTATTTACCATCTCAAAGGAATGTCCAGGCTACCCAGAAAATGCAATCAAGTAAGGCATTATCAGGCAGACAGGAGATTCTGCTGGAGGCCTCTCCTTCTGTGATATATGGGGGGGGGGGTCCCTGGGCTACAGGGTGGGCAATTTCAAAAGTCTTTATAGGGGCTTGTGCACCATTGTTAAGTGTTCTCCTCCCTGCTGCGTGTGGTGAGTGTTGTAAACAAATAAATCTGCCCTTTTCCCCTTATGGGATATCCTAGAGCCCGTATAGAGTCCTTACGTAGGTTCCCTATTGGTAGGAGAAAATAACAGAGGCCAACCAGAGAATATTGAGAAGCAAAGCAGCTAGTAAGCCTGATCTTTATTGATCTGTTGCAACAGGGTGCTCCCCTCACACACAGGAAAGGAGAACCCAGAACAATGGCGGACAAGGCCTTATATGGACTTTTGAAATTGCCACCCTGTAGATCAAGACCACCCCCAGAAACATCATATATACATCACAGAAGGGGTGTAGCTCAATACATCATACCTACATCACAAAAAGGGTGGTCTACAGCAGAAATCGGAGTGCTTTGTTTACCTCCTGTCTGCCAGGTTATCTGTTTAATGGTCACTTGATTGGATTGCCTGGGGAGTCTTTTGTAGCCAGTCTTTTGTAATGATAAATACTTAGTTCCTGAGCCAGGTCACAGGCTCACACCCTATTCATATCTTAAATGTGCCCTTAAGACAGGATTTGTGAAGGAAAAGACAATGGGGAGGCTTTTCCATTTTCCTTTGACCTTACAGAGAAAACATTTGGTCAGTTTGAGAATCAAAATGGTTTCAGTTCGGTCTTCCTGTGCTGATCTATGTACGTGCTTGGTTGGTACACTTATGAACATTTAACGTATATCTAAGACCTCAAAATTCCTATCACATGAGCGGGGACCCTGTTGCAACAGTTTATTTCCTTTAATAAAGATCAAGCTTACTAGCCACTTTGCTTTCAATATACTCTGGTTGGCCTTTGCTTTCTCTCCGACCAACAGAGATCTCCTGAGGGTCTCTATAGGAGCTCTGCATACCCCACAAGGGAATTAGAGGTATTTTTCTTATAACATAACCATCCAGAGGTTACCTTTTTACCTAAATGTAAAACCACAATCAGTAGCCTGTGGGCTTGATGGGCCACAAGTAAAATCTTGCAAGCTCTGAGCTGTGAACAGGCAGCCTCATCCGAGAGGCATGGGCTGTGACCAGCCTTTGCCCTCAGCCTCGCTGTGGGAATTTTGTCAAGTGCGGCTAATCTAGGACAGCCAGTGCCCAGAGACCTTCAGAAAGGAACAAGCAGTCCGAGATAAGGGAGATCTTCCTTTCTTTTTTTGTACACTCCTCTAGCGCTGTAGGAATCCTGCCTCGGAGGTTCTAGGCACAGGCTGATTAGGCGTCCCGAAAAGGGGGGGGGGGGACAAACAATAGAGAGAAAGAGAGAGAACAAAAACTCTCAGAGCCAAAAGGGAGGCGGGGGGAAATAAATCCGCTTGGCGGTCGAACTCCTGGCAAAGGTCCCAGTGAACAAACAGAGCTTGTAGCTACAAGCACAGCACGTCTAGAGGCACACAATCGAATGAACTCCAAAGCTGAGTTCCTTTCTCCTCACATATTTAAGCAGCAGCGCAAGCTGAGAGGAGTGCACAGTGGAGACCCCAGAAAGACAGAGAAGTTTGAAAGGGGGCTTCTTCGCCTATTTATCTCCCCAGTCAAATTTTCAAAAAAAGCACATTTTGAGAAACCTTCATCTCCAAAGAACTCTGTTAAAGCATAATAATAATAATAGGGGGCAGAATATTGCAAGACCCTACATACGCGGGTGGCGCTGTGGGTTAAACCACAGAGCCTAGGACTTGCCAATCAGAAGGTCGGCGGTTCGAATCCCCGCGATGGGGTGAGCTCCCGTTGTTCAGTCCCAGCTCCTGCCAACCTAGCAGTTTGAAAGCATGTCAAAGTGCAAGTAGATAAATAGGTACCGCTCCGGCGGGAAGGTAAACGGCATTTCTGTGCACTGCTCTGGTTCGCCAGAAGCAGCTTAGTCATGCTGGCCACATGACCCGGAAGCTGTCTGCGGACAAATGCCGGCTTCCTCGGCCAATAAAGCGAGATGAGCGCCACAACCGCAGAGTTGGTCACGACTGGACCTAATGGTCAGGGGTCCCTTTACCTTTACATATTGAAACGACACATAAAGACAATTTTAACAATACTGCTTGCCTTCGCTTTTCTTCCTTCCGGGATTACTAGGATTACACACAAACCTGAGCCTTCTGCCTAAACTGCTGAAGGCAGTTAGTGACATTTGCTGGGAGCTGTGAGTGGGTAAAGTGTTGTTGTGGGGCACTTTATCTGTCGAGGGGTGAGCTATCAAGGGCCTCGTGGTAGCAGCAGAGAGGACCAGAACCAAGAGCAGACTGGGCAATCCTTTCTCCTTTTCTGCAACCCACTTCTCTCATACTCAGGCTTCCGGGGAAAGGGCCGACTGCTCTTGGCAGTTGCCCAAACTGCTTGCTTGCGTTTGGGCTTCCCTCCATGCCCCTACTGAATTAGGCCTGAGGCCACAGGTTGTCTGCTCCTGCCCTACTAGGCCTAGGAACACAGGAAGATGCTTCCTTCCCAACCCATCCATCTCACTGCTATCCAGACCAGTACTGTGGTCTAACCTGCAGCCCTCCCAGGTGTTGCTGACAAGCAACTGCCTCATTAATGAGCAACTGCCTCATTCAATTAGGCTTGAGGCCACAGGTTGTCTGCTCCTGCCCTATTAGGCCTAGGAACACAGGAAGATGCTTCCTTCCCAACCCATCCATCTCACTGCTATCCAGACCAGTACTGTGGTCTAACCTGCAGCCCTCCCAGGTGTTGCTGACGAGCAACCCTGGCCATTGGGCTATGCTGGCAGGGCCTGATGGGAGTAGTAGTTCAACAGCATTTCGAGAGCAACAGGCTAGCGACCTCTGGGCTAGACTGACAAGCAGAGGCTCTACCTGGGCTCTACCTGGACCCTACCTGTAGCATCGAAAACAGATGCTATAGCCCATGCTCCAAGCGATTACCTTGGAAACAAAATGCTTTGGTCCGATCAAGGAAGGTAATCGTTACATTTGCTACCTCTTCCATTACAGAAAATGGTTTGTTTTGTGGGAAATATTGTCAGCTCAGTAAGGTCTCCTTGACTGCCCTCCCTGGGTGACAGTTTATTCTGCTCCCCTGATTGCTGTCTGTTATGTGGTTTGTTCAGCTTTCGCTCCATCCTCAAGCTTTCTCTGCCAGCTGCGCATTTACTTCCTACCTGCCGCAAGGTATCTAAGTCAATGTTTGTTTAATGGGCTGGCCCTGAAATCTGTTTGCAGGAGTAGACAGTGCGTGAGCGAAAGGGAAAGCGGAGGTCAGTGCCACATCAGCAGGTTTCTCCGGAGATCTTAGAAGGCTACTAGCAAGCGGCAGAATAAAAGCGCTTGCAAGTGTGAGGCAGGCATGTCTGGAAAACTAATGCTGGAGATCTCTGAATAGGATCTCCTGCACTTAAAAAAAATAAATTGTATATAACTTATAAGATGTTGAATTTAATCATTTAACACTCCTCTGATGGGTCTAGGTGCCAGCACTGGGGGGTGAGTGTCTTTCCCCCCTATTATCAGTCCCCACCCTCCAAATTTGCCATTTGCCTCTGCTCCCTAAAATAATACATTCGGGCGGCGGGCACGAGACTGCCTCGGCCCCTAGGAATTGGTGCCTATGTCCTGAGCTATATCTAGTTTGGCCTTAACCCTCTCCCAGGGAATCTAATGTGTCATTAGATTAAAATTGTGCTAAAGTGGCAGGTTTATAGAAGACCTGTCAAGTCCCACCACCAGCCTCCCAGGTCACACTGGGCGATGGATCCCTTTTCTCCCTGACTGCTGTGACCCCAGACAGAAACATTGGCTCCTGCTGGCTAGAAAAGAAAACAGCTTTATAATGTCAAGACATGAGGCAAGTTGCACCCCACGTTGTGGGAATGGAGGGGGAGAGCTTTACACTGGAGTCGCGAGCATTTCTTTCCACCTTGAAAACCCACCTAGCTCTTTAGCAGAAATTCCCAGGAATTTTTATGGCTCTGTTCCATAATTGTGAGGGCTGAGGGCTCATGTTTTACAGTGGTACCTCTGGATGCGAACGGGATCCGTTCCAGAGCCCCGTTTGCATCCTGAAGCAAACGCAACCCGCGTCCACGGGTCGCGATTCACCACTTCTACGCATGCGCGTGACGTCATTTTGAGTGTCTGCGCATGCTTGAGCGGCGAAACCCGGAAGTAACGCACTCCGTTACTTCCGGGTCACCACGGAGCGCAACCCAAAAATGCTTAACCTGAAGTTACTTCAACACAAGGTATGACTGTACTTTACATGCTGTAGATGGAAATGAAGGTTTCCGGGTTCTTCTCTGAAGGCCCACGGTTGCGTTTTTGTGCCCCAAAGCAGTCCAGGTTTAATACAGAACAACTCTCCCTATTGACACACATCCCTGGCGTGTGTCATATAATGTTGCCGGAAGGTTAGGGAAGGGATTTATACGCCCCACAGCCCATGTAGAAAGGAGAGCTTCTGGGAGGACAGAAACTATGGCTATTCTAATGGCACACTTCTAATGCAAGGCATCCGTCTTAGTATGCCATTAGACTAGCCATGGTTTCTCTGTGCCTGCATTCCTTGGGGCTGCCCTAACTTTCCTTTCAACGGATTCCAGTACATGCCTCCGGGATAGATAACACAGCTCCATCAAATCATCATAGCAGTTATGAGCACAAGTCCAGAACTGGAAGGTTCCCAGTTCAAATCTCACCTCATTCTTGAAAACAGCTTTAACTAGGCAAGCCACTGTTCCCTAAAGCTTACTCTAAATGCGCTATGGCTTACCTTTAAAAAATGTTGCAAGAACAGCTGAAATACTGTGAAAATCTTCATGCCCCGAGGAAAAGGACCATATAAATGCTAATGAGTGTGCATCTGAGGAACATTCTTTCCTTAGGAGAGCTGGGAACAATTCATTTCAAGCCTAACCGTTTTCTGGTGAGGTTTTGGCACTTATCCCAAGGTTTTCTAAAGACACTAATTATTCCTACCCAGCAATGTAGTCAAGGTCCCCACAGGAATGAGCCTGGCTTCTTCCTACAAACCAGTCATGGGGGCTTGACAATAAACACAGAAAGAGGGTCAGAGGCAAGGTACTGCGCAAAAGGAGACCAGATATTGTTGGAGCCATTACGTCAGGCTTTTCACGGCCGTGTCCAGTTCCCAGTTCTAACTTCTAACGCGCAAAACACTCGCACAATCGTTCCTGTGGAACTACGGTAGCAGCATCCCCACCTTCTGGGTCCATTATCTGGAAGCAGTAGGAGCAGCAAATGAATGTCCATTTAGTAGGACAAATCCTCCTCCCAGCTCCCAGTACGTTTCCGAGCACAATTCAAAGTGTTGGTGCTGACCTTTAAAGCCCTAAACGGCCTCGGTCCAGTATACCTGAAGGAGCGTCTCCACCCCCATAATCCAGCCTGGACACTGAGGTGCAGCACCGAGGGCCTTCTGGTGGTTCCCTCACTGCGAGAAGTGAGGTTACAGGGAAGCAGGCTGAGGGCCTTCTCGGTTGTGGCACCCGCCCTGTGGAACGCCCTCCCACCAGATGCCAAAGAGAAAAGCAAATAGACTATATGGAAATAGACTATATGGAGATGGCGGAAATGACTGGCAGAATCCGAGACCAGGGAGAAGAGTTGGTGGAAGAAGATTGGAGGAAATTTAAAACTTATTTGCAGAAATATTGTAAAATTTTTGAATGCTGGTGACATTGAAATGAATTGAAGGGGTTCTAGCAACAAGGTAAAATGTAAGATGGGATTAATAATAGATAAACTAATTGGACATGAATTTGCTGAACCAATTTCTAAAAGGGATACAAAAATGGGAGACGCGAGGAAGTCAGGAAAATAAGTTAACTAAAGATGAGAAACTAAGAAAGAGGGAATTTTTGTTTTTCTTTTATATGTGTTTTTTCTTTTTCTATCTTTGTGTTTAATGTCTGTATTTTTGTATTTTGTAATTTTGTATCTTTTTCGTTTTTTGTATTTTTCTAAACTTTTCTATTGATAAAACCTAATAAAATATTATAAAAAAACAAAAACAAAGAGAAAAACAACTACCAGACTTTTAGAAGTCATCTGAAGGCTGCTTTTAATGTTTAACAGACCATTGTATTTTAATATTTTGTCGGAAGCCGCCCAAAGTGGCTGGGGAAACCCAGCCACATGGGCGGGGTATAAAAAAATAAATAATTGTTGTTGTTATGATGATGATGATGATGACGACGCAGGTGGAAGTAAGGGAATGGGGGAGTTTCTCAAGCCCAGTGCTATGGTCAGGCTATGGTCAGAGGAAGAAACAGAAAACAAGCCAATTTGCCCATATGAACCAGCCCTGATGCTTACTGCATTCCTAGACCATGGGAACGAAGGCAAACACAGGATTACCAATAAGCAACAACTTTGGGGTGTGTGTGATTTTTTTGTTTTGTTATTATGTTATGTATTTTGCATTTTTATGTTGTAAACCACCCTGTGACTTTCAGATGAAGGGCAGTATATTAACAACAACAATTTTAATCACAAGAAGTGTCAACAGTGGAGGAATGGCAGATGAAGATGATGGACTTTTGGGAGCTAGCCGACCTGACCAGAAGAGTCCGCGACCAGAAGGAGGAGGAATACCAAGAGGAATGGAATAAATTCAAAGACTACTTAGCTAAATATGTTAAAATAAATTAAATAGACTTACTTGCGAGTATCAGATAGGCCTAGGATTTAAATATGTGATGTTGTAGAATACTATGTTAAGTTAAAATGAAAAGAAAGAAAGATGTTAATTGACTAAGTAAATTTTAGTGAAAATAGTTTCGGAAAACTGCTACAATGATCTATATGGAAACTCAGCCAGGGGGATTCGAGGAAGTCACCCAAAAATGTTAACAAAAGTGGAACAATTACAATTAGGATAAACGTTTGTTTGTTTTTTGATTCTTTTTTCTATTTGTTTGTTATAAATTTGGAAAACTAATACAAGTTTGTTGGAAACAACAACAATTTCAAAAAATATTTTGCATATAAGCAAAGTGCTTAAACTTCAAAATCCGTTCAGCTGCTTTCTATTAAACACAGCTGTTTTCAGCTTCTATCCTCTTAATAAAAATGCTTGCTAAAAATAAAAATAAAAATCCACTCTGCTTGCCTGGCAAAGCAGGTGAGTCAGAAACACCTCCAGATAGCTAGGTGGGGAAGCTTTTGTAAACCAGAAGAGCCACGGTTCTTCTCCCTGCCATCATCACCACAATTAGCTAACACAGGTATGTGAGGGCAGGTAGGCTAGTAAAAGTTTATAGGCCCTTCTGATGACATCGTTGCAAGGGAGATCTTTTGTTTAGGAAGGGTTCCTGCAGGTACACACAGGTATTTGCTCCATCCATCCTTGCTCAGTAATCTCCATTACTGAGATGAGATAAGTGAGCAGGACCTTCAACCAGCGCCCAGTGCCTACAAGCTCACTGGCTCCCACCAGCCCTGCCCCATAGTCTCCCCCATGGCCTGAGGACCCCAGGAGGAGCAGCGTTGGGCTGAGAAGGCGTAGCAATGGGCGTTGTGTGTATTCTATGCGTATTTTAATGAACTGAACAGAGTGAAAGATTATGAAGCATGGGGGCATGAGAAGTGTATGTATGAACTTAACAGCAATTAGCTTTTTCCCCCAGTTGCTATTTTGTTAATGCTGTTAACGTTGTTTTATAGATTATAAATGATTTGTTAATCATATAGCATGACTTGCTGTAATTGTGATGTTTAGCTTATTTTTTAGTTGCTGTTTCGCTTTATAGATTGCAATTATTTTATTGATGATTTGTTTATTGTTTTATATTACAGTGGTACCTCAGGTTAAGTACTTAATTCGTTCCGGAGGTCCGTACTTAACCTGAAACTGTTCTTAACCTGAAGCACCACTTTAGCTAATGGGGCCTCCTGCTGCTGACGCGCCGCCGAAGCAAAATTTCTGTTCTCATCCTGAAGCAAAGTTCTTAACCTGAAGCACTATTTCTGGGTTAGCGGAGTGTGTAACCTGAAGCGTATGTAACCCGAGGTACCACTGTATTTACTTGTATTTGTGGTGTTCTTTTGTGTTTTGTTATGCTACTGTTATTTATTGTTTGTAAGTCAATTTGAGAAAGCGGCATAGAACTATGATCAATCAAATCTCTCCGTTTAACCAGGCAAACCAGATTTTCCTGCTTTGCCTTCTGAACAAAGGCCTGGTTTTACAGAAAGGGCCCCCTCCTTAAGTTTGGGGACTCCTGCTCTCCTGCTACCCTTCTGCAAAGGCACAGGGCATTTAGCATCAATCCTAACACAATAGGAGGATCCAGCTGAACTAGCTGCAGCGCCGCCACTCTTGAACTTGCCCTCACCTACCCCAAAGGCAACTTTACCTTCAGTGTTGGGTAGCCGGTGATCCCGAAATCCGAGCAGATTTTCTGGTTGCTCGCCTCAGCACAGTCTAGGACCCCCAGAGTCACAGCAGGTCTCCAATCTGGAGGGGGAATAAGATACAGACAGCAGAATAAAAATTATTATTTTAGATAGATAGATAGATAGATAGATAGATAGATAGATAGATAGATGATAGATAGATAGAGTGGTGCCTCGCAAGACGAAAAGAATCCGTTCCGCGAGTCTCTTCGTCTTGCGGTTTTTTCGTCTTGCGAAGCAAGCCCATTAGCGGCTTAGTGGATTAGCGCTATTAGTGGCTTAGCGGATCAGCTGATAAGCAGCTTAGCTGATCAGCTGTTAAGCGGCTTAGCAGATCAGCTGATAAGCGGCTTAGCGGATCAGCTGTTAAGCGGCTTAGTGGCTTAGGATCAGCTGATAAGCAGCTTAGCGGCTTGGGAAAAAGGGGGGGGAACCCGCAGGAACTCGCAAGACATTTTCGTTTTGCGAAGCAAGCCCATAGGAAATTCATTTTGCGAAGCACCTCCAAAACGGAAAACCCTTTCGTCTAGCGGGTTTTCCGTCTTGCGAGGCATTCGTCTTGCGGGGCACCACTGTAGATGATAGATAGATGATAGATAGATAGATAGATAGATAGATAGATAGATAGATAGAGATGAGAGATAGATGTGTGTGTGTGTGAGAGAGAGAGAGAGAGAGAGAGAGAGAGATGATAGATAGAGATGATAGATAGATAGATAGATAGATAGATAGATAGATAGATAGATAGATGATAGATAGATAGATGATAGAGATGATAGAGACAGACAGATGGCGTTATTTCCTTTCCACTCTATTAAGACAGTGGTTTTCAGCCAGTGTGCTGTTGCACCCTAGGGTGCCTTGAATGATGGTCAGGGGTGCCATGGGCAACACTGGCCTCCATCCCTCTTTTCCCCCCTTCCTCGCATCTTGTGTCTCTCCCTCCCAAGGCTTGCACAGCTGTTTGTTGCAGCAGCCCTGGCTACAGGCTCAGCAGGTGAATGGTGTCTCTGGGGCTGGTCAGAGGGTGCTTCCCAAGCCCCTGTGGGGGGCAGTGTGTGGAGGCACCTCTCTTTGGGGTGGAGGGGGGGCAGCTCAGAGACCAGGGGTGCCAGCAGCCGCTGTCCCAAGGAGAGGGGAGAGGAGAGGAGGCTGAGGGAACACCCTACAAAGGAAGGTGTTCAAGAAAGGGTGAGGGGCTGCCAGCTCTGCAGGCAAGGGGTGACATAACTGGGCACCTGAGCCCCACAGGGGTGCCACAGAAAGAATGTCGTTGGTCAAGGGAGCCGTGAACTCAAAAAGGTTGAAAACCTGTGTGTTAAGGAATACACCTGCTCATTCTTCTACAGTACAGAAAAATTACTGGAACAAAGTTGACTAGTATTCAAAGAGTTGGATAGGAAGAAAGGTCATGGGAACAAAAGGTAGGAGGAGAAGCAGGAACAGAAGTGAAGAGGAGGAGGGGTCCTGCAGGCCAACCAAGGTGAAGGTTGAAAGAGGAGTAAGGAGAAGGATGAAATCAAAGAGGAGGAGGAGACCATGACCTGGGAGATGACTGGAGGGCTTTTAATGGCCGGAAAGGCTGAAGTTCACATACAGACTATACAACTCTATATATTTATCTAGACATTGAGATTGTCACTCTCCATGAACAGACGTATGTGTGTGTGTGTGGCAATTTAATAAGGAGTTATGTAAGAGGGAATCAACTTATTCATAAAGTTGGTCAAGAACCCCATTCTAATGCATAGAAAAGGTTCAAACCATGAAAGACCACATTTTAGGAAGTACCAACAACCCAGAAAATCCCTGATGAAGGGCAACGGAAATACACTTTTTGAAAAGAACAAAAGTCTGTGGGGATTGGAAGTTTGTTGGCTTCTGCCAACAAATGGGTCCCTCCCATTTTCTTATTTATTTATTTATTTATTTATTTCTTATTTATTTCTTATCATAGCAGCATATGTAATTATAACACAAAATGAATAAGATTCTTAATCATAACTGAACAACAAAACCATGATCTCTAAATAACCACTTAACAATAAGGTTACTAACCAAACGCTTACCCAAAAGATATGCTTTCATTTTCCTACCGGCAGTGATCCCATGTTAAAATAATTCTAAAGCAGCATTCTCAATAAGGTCCTTGATCTACCTCGTAAGAAATGATATATATTCCATAACGCTCCTTCACAAATATTAGCACATCATAAATGCAAAAATCTTATTCGGCTCAAAACCGTATCTCTTACTATAATCAATACCCTTCTGCTGTTTTGCCAAGAAATTGTCTTCTTTCTCGATCTGTTAGAAAATATGTTAATTTGGACATTACTGCAGGAATTATTTGACCTGGATTTTCATGAGGTTTCACTGTCCCCATATCTTATACTTGCAAGAGGCTTAAGAAGGACAGCATGAAATACAGTGGTGCTTATATATGCGCTTAGCACTTCAAAAAATTCTAAAGTACAGTGGTGCCCCGCAAGACGAATGCCTCGCAAGACGGAAAACTCGCTAGACGAAAGAGTTTTCCGTTTTGGAGGTGCTCCGCAAAACGAATTTCCTATGGGCTTGCTTCGCAAGACGACAATGTCTTGCGAGTTCCTGCTGGTTTTTTTTCCTCCCCCCCCCTTTTTCTAAGCCGCTAAGCCGCTTATCAGCTGATCCGATCAGCAGATAAGCCGCTAAAAGCCGCTAATAGCGCTAATCCGCTAATCCGTCAATGGGCTTGCTTCGCAAGACGAAAAAACCGCTAGACGAAGAGAATCACAGAACGGATTCTTTTCGTCTTGCGAGGCACCACTGTATCAGGATTTGGGCCTGACAGAGGAAGAATATTGGTCCAGACAGACAGTTGGTTTGACCCAGGCAAGGCTCCTTTCATGTGTTACTAAAATGTTAGACTAAGGCCAGGGAAACCTGGATTCAAGTTGCAGCTTGGACCATGAAGTCCAGTGGGCAACCTTGGACCAGTCATAATCTGCCTGCCATGCAGGGATGTTGTAAGAATAAAACCGTAGGAGCCACATGTGCCATATTGCATCTACCAGGAATACCCTGGTCCAGAAGAGCTGACTCTGAGCTGGTTCCTCAGGCACAGACTGAACTGCTTCCCCCCCACCCAACCCCACAAGTTTCCTCAACATCTTGCTTGCCTCTGGGCCTCCAGTCTTGACCCTGCCATCTTTAGTCTCATTCCATTACAGTGGTACCTCGGGTTAAGTACTTAATTCGTTCTGGAGGTCCGTCCTTAACCTGAAACTGTTCTTAACCTTAAGCACCACTCTAGCTAATGGGGCCTCCCGCTGCCGCCGCGCAGCCAAAGCACGATTTCTGTGCTCATCCTGAAGCAAAGTTCTTGACCGAGGTACTATTCCTGGGTTAGCGGAGTCTGTAACCTGAAGCGTCTGCAACCTGAAGCGTCTGCAACCTGAAGCGTCTGTAACCCGAGGTACCACTGTATTCCCTCGACATCAGTCAAAACATTGTGTTGAGCAAATTCAAGGAGCTCAAATTCAGGCTCAGGACATGTTACTACAGGGAACAGCAGAAGGTGTTAACCAAGAGAGCTATTTCCAGACGGCGCATTGCAAGTCCTCTGCATCAGGAGACACTCTCAGTCGCCACCCTTAGCAGGGAGTCACAACAGCAGCCCAAATCCCAGCTGCTCCACCCTAGGCTTTTGGTCCCAACTGTCTTGGAGATTAAGGAAGCCCTTGTTAAAATTCCCATTCCTTGCCACGCCTTACTCTTGTTTCATGGGAGTGGCAAAGATGTTCGCCCATCCACATGCTTGATCCGTGGCCAAACTACATAGCCCCGACTACCTTGAAGACAGAGGCTGCACGTGGACCTACAAGGCCGGAGGTCAAATCCCAGCTCAGGCACAGATTTACTGGAATTGCTTTGCTGAACTCATCGGAACTTGGCCTCAGTTACCACACCCATCACCTCTCAAGCCTTTCTAAGCCTGGGGTTGGGTCAGGCAAAGAATCATAGACACCGAGAGACAATGGGACTGCTCAACGTGCCCTGAGTATAAAATTGGAAAAATCGAGATATATACTGTATTTTTCGCTCTAGAGGACGCACCTTTTCCTCTCCAAAAATGAAGGGGAAATGTATGTGCGTCCTATGGGGCGAATGCAGGCTCCCTGGCTTCAGCGATAGCAACGTGAAGCCTCCAAAGCGCAGAGGGAGCGCTCCCTCCGCGCTCCGGAGGCTTCGCGTTGCTTTCGCTGAAGCCTGGAGAGCGAGAGGGGTCGGTGCGCACCGAGAATCCAAGTTGCAGGGAACCAGGCAGAGGGCCTTCTCGGTAGTGGCACCCGCCCTGTGGAATGCCCTCCCACCAGATGCCAAAGAGATAAACAACTACCTGACATTTAGAAGACATCTGAAGGCAGCCCTGTTCAGGGAAGTTTTTAATGTGTGACATGTTAATGTATTATTAATCTTTGTTGGAAGCCGCCCAGAGTGGCTGGGGAAACCCAGCCAGATGGGCAGGGTACAAATAAATAAATAAATAAATAAATAAATAAATAAATAAATAAATATAATAATAATAATAATTATTATTATTATTATTATTATTATTATTATTATTATCTCTCAAGACAGGTGGATGCCAACAATAACTTAGACAGCCTCGGTGTCCACAATAAACATACACGGAAGAACGGTGTTCGTTCCCCAGGTGCTTACAACCCAAATTTTGACAAGGGGGTGAGAGAAACATCCAGGAGAGCAGTAGAAGGCAAGAGTGGCAGAACACCAAGACGACAGAGAGGCAAGGGAGATTGCAGCGTCCACCGTGAGTCATTTTGCTTTGCTTCTGTTCCCTCAGATTCCATGCAGAATACAAGCTGTCCTTCCCACAGATGACGAGAGCTGTAGCCTGGGACTAAGAACACGCCAATTATCACTTCCTACGGGAGAAGCATTTACGTTTCCATCTCTGCCACTGACTCAGCAAGATGTTGGGCAACTCTCTTGATCTCCATTTCCTCATTTAACCTAATAGGGGTAATCATAATGACCTGATGCCGGTAGAAAAGGACTTTGAAACATACCACAGACGTGCGCGATTCTGAACACAACACATTACTCAGCCTTCCCCGAATCGTCCCCAACTTGAGGGGTTCCTAGAGATTGTTACCTTACCAAGGCAGTTCCTGATGGACAACGCAAGAACGAGGAAAGCGAGAGAAAAGGCAAAGCATCAGCGTGGTACTGGAAAAGATAAATTGTAGGAAAGTGGCACAAAATGCCAAATGTGCTTTGGTGAAGTCCTTCAGGGCCACAAAGATAATTTACCTAATAAGGCAACATCTCTTTAAAAACATACAAACCCGGAAGGTTTGTCCCAGCTTCCCCCTTGAAGCAAGACCTGCACATTTTATGCTCTGCAGCTGTGGAAATTAGGTGGGCCCAATTGGGGTGGTGGGTGGATGGCAGGGGGATGTGGGGGTGCACAGGCAATCGGAAGCTTTATTAATGCTGGGGAAATTCCAAAAAAGCAGTCGAGTCCAGATGAGCCAACTGAAATAGGTGCATGCAACATTGTCCCCTACAATTGGAAGGCAAAATGAAGCCCCTGGGTATTTGTCAATTTAGGTATTTGTCAATTTAGGTATTTGTCAATTTAGGAAGACTGAGAGGATGCTTAATCACAAAGCTCTTATAAGCAGTAAAGGTAAAGGGGTAAAGGGACCCCTGACCATTAGGTCCAGTCGTGGCCGACTCTGGGGTTGCGGTGCTCATCTTGCTTTATTGGCCGAGGGAGCCGGCATACAGCTTCCAGGTCATGTGGCCAGCATGACTAAGCCGCTTCTGGTGAACCAGAGCAGCACACGGAAATGCTGTTTACCTTCCCACCCATGCACTTTGACATGCTTTTGAACTGCTAGGTTGGCAGGAGCAGGGGAGCTCACCCCGTTGTGGGGATTCGAACCGCCAACCTTCTGATCAGCAAGTCCTAGGCTCTGTGGTTTAACCCACAGCGCCACCCGCGTCCCTTCTTATAAGCAGAGTACACAATAAAATTATTGATAAAGCAGATTTTTAATCCCCCAAAACTGAAAAATGCACACACCTAAGATAATTATCAATAAAAACATAGATAATACTTTAAAAGCAAACATAAATAACTAAATTTTATGGCTGTGTAGTCTTGCTGAAATGAAAAGGTTTCTTGCAAGCAAACAAGGCAGCGAGGGTGCCTCTGCCTTGTGTCAACAGCTGACGCCACACTGAAAGATCAGCTCCTAGCAAATGGGAAACATTATGAAGAGTAAATAATAGGAGCCCAGCCTCCTAACCTTGTCTAGGCAAGGCAGTATACGTATTCTGCAACACCAGCCACAATCTGCACTACCGACTGAAAGCAATGTCATGCCCCTTTAACCAGGCGTGCCTTTCGCCAAGGGATCCTGGAAACTGTGGTTTGTTTAAGGGTGCTGAGAGTTTTGAGCAGACCTCAACTCCCCTCCCAGAGCTACCATTTCCAGAGTTCCCTGGGGTGTTAAATCACTCTGCAAACTGTAGCTCAGGGAGGTGAAACCAGGTCTCCTAGTAACTCTCAGCACCCTGAAAAAACTACAGTTCCCATTATCCCTTGGGGGAGGCCACAAGTGTTCAAAGTGGTATGGCGTCCTTCAAACCTTAAGTGTAGATGGAGCCCCCAGTCTCTTAGCACCTCAAGTCCAGCTCCAACTGAGCTAGGAGATTCTGGGTTGGAGAACAAACACTACAGGCCAGCCCGCTCACATCAGAGACGTTTGGCAGTAGGCGCACTTTGAGTAAACTCTGACTTTTAAAGTCACTTTAAAAGTCATTTCTCCATGAAATCCACAGATGAGAGAGAGAAGCTTGAGAGACGCAACTCCCCTCTTCTCCTACAATATCACTTGAAAACTAACAGTAGTCAGCATTTGCAAGAGTTAGATTCATGGGACCTTTCTATCGCTGAATGGAGAAGCAATTAACCAATGGATTCTTTCAAAACACGCACACAGAAACAGATTCTGAAGCAAGGAACGGCTAAGGGAGCTGGGCATTATGAGGAATGGCTAAGGGAGCTGGGCATGTTTAGCCTAGAGAAGAGGAGGTTAAGGGGTGATATGATAGCCATGTTCAAATATATAAAAGGATGTCACATAGAGGAGGGAGAAAGGTTGTTTTTTGCTGCTCCAGAGAAGCGGACACGGAGCAATGGAGCCAAACTACAAGAAAGAAGATTCCACCTAAACATTAGGAAGAACTTCCTGACAGTAAGAGCTGTTCAACAGTGGAATTGGCTGCCAAGGAGTGTGGTGGAGTCTCCTGCTTTGGAGGTCTTTAAGCAGAGGCTTGACAACCATATGTCAGGAGTGCTCTGATGGTGTTTCCTGCTTGGCAGGGGGTTGGACTCAATGGCCCTTGTGGTCTCTTCCAACTCTATGATTCTATGAAATCGAATCTGTAGGGCAAGGCATGAGCAGTGGAGAAGTCCAGGGTGTTTCAGCAGCCTCCCAATCCCTCTGTTTCCCATTGAAAGGAAACTGAAAAGGGGACTCCCAACAAAAGGGGTCAGCAAGGTTTATCTCGCCTGGGCCAGTTCACTCCAGCAGAGACCCCTCTGAGGGCTGGATAGCTCGCACGCCTGCAATTTTCAGTGTCTGCATCTGTGCAGATGCAATTTCCAGCGCCGCGGAAGTGAGTCCCCGTACCAGTTTAGCGCAGCACGGGGGGACCCGCCGAACGGGCAGCTAGGTTCGGGCGTGGCTCGTGGGCCGGTTAAATGACCCCTGTGGGCTACTTGTGGCCCATGGGCCTTAGCTTACTGACCCCTGCCTTACAAGGAAGGTAACTACCGGTTAATTGTACCTGTTTCTCTTCAGTGCACCAATTGATTGACTTCCTTTACAAGAGATTATGCTTTCCCCAAAACACAGATGAGACCCACATCAATAGAGCAGAGAAAAAAGATTATTTCCCCACCAGTTATCCCCGAGGCAAATAAAAGGTTTATGTAGCACAAATCATTACTAATAAATGCAAGACTGAAAAGGTATGGCCCATATGAATAAGAATGAAAACCACCAGGACATCAATGGAGAGAGATAAAGGTCAGGAAATGACAGCCACTTGTGGGGACCATAATCTGCTACCAAAACACTGAGAATTTTAAATCTGTCTCTTAAAAACTAAAGGCACAAGCAGTCACTGGTCCCATTCATTTCAATGGGAGGGTGAGATCACTGGAATCAATGGGACCCCTTGCTCAGTTTTGGTTGGATCATGTTTTGTGGTCTACACTGCTAAGATTTTTGAGTGTTTCTTTAATGGAGGAAGGGAATGGACTGCGAATGGCCGTGGGAAAAGAAAATGTGAGAAGATTCCTATCCCCTTGCTCTTTCATTCAGCCAATGGGAAGGGGGATGGCAAAGTGGGGGTGCTGCAAAGGGCTTTTGGGGTATCAGGTGGGGAGGGGAGACAAAAAAAACTGTTTGTCTGTGGGATATCTCGTGGTTCAATCATGGTGAGCTTAATAAACTATGGTTTAATAAAGTTAAATTTCCAACTTTTGCTCAGGGAGGTGTGCGAACCAAGCCAGAGACTCCTCTGTAGTTGAAGAACACCCTCTCCTTGTGATCTCAAAGTCCAAGCCACAGAAAATTTGGAAAGCTGGAGCAATGAAGAGTCTTGCAAAGGTAAAAAGGTAAAGGTAAAGGACCCCTGGACGGTTAAGTCCAGTCAAAGGTGACTCTGGGGTTGCGCCGCTCATCTCGCTTTCAGGCCAAGGGAGCCGGCATTTATCCACAGACAGCTTTCCGGGTCATGTGGCCAGCATGACTAAACCGCTTCTGGCGCAACGGGACACCATGACGGAAACCAGAGCACACAGAAACGCTGTTTACCTTCCTGCAAGAGTGGTACCTATTTATCTACTTGCACCGGTGTGCTTTCAAACTGCTAGGTTGGCAGGAGGCTGGCCAGAGCAACATGAGCTCACTCTATCGCAGGGATTCAAACTGCCAACCTTCCGATCAGCAAGCCCAAGAGGCTCAGTGGTTTAGACCACAGCGCCACCCACATCTTGAGACTAACACATTTATTGCAGCATTTTTGTGCACTACAACTTTCACCTGGAGATTCGTACTGTGAGTTTTGATTGACTGATTGAACCCACATATTAGTCAATACGATTCGTAGAATCATATAACAGGAATAGCAGAGTTGGAAGGCTATTCATTAGGGGCATCTAACACAACCCCCTGCAATGCGGAATTCTGTCCTAAAACATCCATGATCTTAAAGCAAGCATCGCCTCCTGGATGAATACAATTGCCACTGGTCATACATTGAATACTTAAATGCAATTAACTTTTATTCTTAAAAATCTGCTGCCCGTTTTTAAATTGGCTTAAGCTTACAACACTCATAACTAATTTATCTCATCATTCCAAGACACTGTAAAGCAGTTCCAAGCTGCTGAGGCAATCCCATTCCTGCCTTATCACAGCAGGCTCCCCACAGCCTCCTAAAGTCCAAAACCATGGCATGTCTGGCAGATAACATTTAAAACTGGTCATTAGAGTGTGGGTGGAAAGAGACATGACCGACTATGCTGACCCACAAGCCAACTGGAAGCAGAAATGTATAGGCTACAAAAACTACTGTGTAGACTCCCGATGGGTGAGATTAGGAGATCTAAGCCTAAAAGCAAACGTTTGGGAAATGTTTGGGCTCATCATCTTAAGACAAGCACTGGCACAATCCTCCAGCTGTAAAATACAGATTCAGCGTTCTAGGAAAGGCTTCCTCAACCTCGGCCCTCTGGATGTTTTGAGACTACAATTCCCATCATCCCTGACCACTGGTCCTGCTAGCTAGGGATCATGGGAGTTGTAGGCCAAAAACATCTGGAGGGCTGAGGTTGAGGAAGCCTGATCTAGGGTGAATGTACAGTGGTACCTTGGGTTAAGTACTTAATTCGTTCCAGAGGTCCGTTCTTAACCTGAAACTGTTCTTAACCTGAAGCACCACTTTAGCTATTGGGGCCTCCTGCTGCCACCGCGCCGCCAGAGCCCGATTTCTGTTCTCATCCTGAAGCAAAGTTCTTAACCTGAAGCACTATTTCTGGGTTAGCGGAGTGTGTAACCTGAAGCATATGTAACCTGACGCGTATGTAACCCGAGGTACCACTGTATTCTCCTCATATTCTAACCCTCAGATCAGGAACATCATAAAACAGAAATCTAGTCCCTGATCATCCTGGCTTTCAAAACCATTAACGTACCCATCATCCGCAAATGTATGTCAACATTTAAAAGAAACAGAAAAGAAACCCAGCCACACAGTATACCGGTAATTACAGCCATCACAACATCCCCTGGCAGCAAGTTCCGCAGGTTAACTATCTCTTACCAAAGACAACAAACTTCCTGGTGCCCAGAGCAACACTCATTTGCATTTACCCACAGCTATGCTAAACTCAAGCAGCAATTTCCCATCTCCCCGTGGAACAAGGAATACTGAGCAGAGAGATATCTTCCTCAAAGTCTGGGGGTTGGCCATGCCTAATTCTCCCTCGGTTCTGCAAAATGGGAGAAAAACCTGCCTCCCTTCTTTGAGGCAACCCATTCACTCATACAATCCCCTCAGGGGCTTTGGAAAGACGGGGTAAGCTAAGTCCTTTAGCACTGGGCTGTTGCCCTCAAGATGTGATTGGACTACAACTTCCACCATTCTTGACTATGAGCCATGCTGGCTGGGACTGAAAGAAGCTGGTATATTACACACTTACACACACACACACACACACACACACACACACACACAGACACACACACACACACACAGACACACACACACACACACACACACACACACCTGTTTTAGCAGGAAGTCAACACAGGAGACACTTCCTTAAAGTAGGCAGCAGGAATTGTGGTAATTAACACCTTTTCCTAACGTACCATTGGGTGCTAATCTATGTTGAGTTCTGATCATGGTTTATGCCAGGGGTAGGCAACCTAGGGATGCGGGTGGCGCTGTGGGTAAAACCTCAGCGCCTAGGGCTTGCCGATCGCATGGTCGGCGATTCGAAGCCCCGCGGCGGGGTGAGCTCCCATCCTTTGGTCCCAGCTTCTGCCCACCTAGCAGTTCGAAAGCACCCCTAAGTGCAAGTAGATAAATAGGTACCGCTTTCTAGCGGGAAGGTAAACGGCATTTCCGTGTGCTGCGCTGGTGCCGGCTCGCCAGAGCAGCTTCGTCACGCTGGCCATGTGACCCAGAAGTGTCTCCGGACAGCACTGGCCCCCGGCCTCTTAAGTGAGATGGGCGCACAACCCTAGAGTCGGACACGACTGGCCCGTACGGGCAGGGGTACCTTTACCTTTACCTTTAGGCAACTAAGGCCTGTGGGCCGGGTGCGGCCCAATCACCTTCTCAATCCAGCCCGTGGACAGTCTGGGAATCACCGTGTTTTTACATGAGTAGAAGGTGTCCTTTTATTTAAAAGGCACCTCTGGGTTATTTGTGGGGCCTGCCTGGTGTTTTTAGATGAGTAGAATGTGTGCTTTTATGTAAAATGCATCTCTGGGTTATTTGTGGAGCATAGGAATTCGTTCATATATTTTTTCCTCCAACATATAGTCCGCTCCCTCCCCACATGGTCTGAGGGACGGTGGACCGGCCCACGGCTGAAAAACGGATGCTGACCCCTGGTTTATGCAGAAGGGACAGCAGAGGAGGCCTCTGTAAAACCCACATTCTGGCCAGCACTGGCTTTAGAATCAGCATTACAAACCTGATCGAGACAAGAGTCGCCATAGGTCTTTGGGTTTCAAACCACCTCGAAGCGCCAGTTGCCCTAAGGACGGAAATACAGCGAAGGATGCCTGCCGCCTCTCAGCCAAGACATACAGTGGTACCTCGGGTTAAGTACTTAATTCGTTCTGGAGGTCCGTTCTTAACCTGAAACTGTTCTTAACCTGAAGCACCACTTTAGCTAATGGGGCCTCCTGCTGATGCCACGCCGCCAGAGCACGATTTCTGTTCTCATCCTGAAGCGAAGTTCTTAACCCGAGGCACTATTTCTGGGTTAGCAGAGTCTGTGACCTGAAGCGTATTTAATATGAAATGTATGTAACCCGAGGTACCACTGTACTGCCAAGCTGCAGGATTGCTTCCCGTAAAGGAAAGAGGGCTGACTCAGTCCACTCGAAGGCAGAATCAAGTCACCATGCTTACAATTTCCTCTCGCCACCTCAAAGGGATGGAAATGTTCTTCACTTCCTGCCCTGACCCAGCATAGCAGCAATGAAGTGGACCTTTTTGATCAGCCGACACACTCCACCCCAGAGATGGCGAAACTTCCACGGCTGCAAAGTGGTTCAGACAGTCCTAATTGTGGCAATCAAATAACAAAGTGATTGGCAACACATTTCTGGAGGACGCACAGACCTATTAAGCATCGGTAGGCAAACTAAGGCCCGGGGGCCGGATCCAGCCCAACTGCTTTCCAAATCTGGCCCGCAGACAGTGTGTTTTTACATAAGTAGAATGTGTCCTTTTATTTAAAATGCATCTCTGGGTTATTTGTGGGGCATAGGAATTCATTCATTTTTTCTCCAAAATATAGTCTGGCCTCCCACAAGGTCTGAGGGACAGTGGACTGGCCCCCTGCTGAAAAAGTTTGCTGACCCCTGCTATTAGGCCATAAAGCAAGGAGCCTCAAGATTTGAGGCCACACCAGGCCATCTGTTAATTTAGAGAATAATGGAAGAGGTAACTGATAATGTAGCCATACATCAGCAGTCAGATGCCCAAATTCCTCCGCCATGTTTTGGACAGATGCATTCCTCCTTTGGGGAAACAAAACCTGTAGGATGAAAGAGGGGAAATGCAAGAAAACTACACCCACTTACATAGAAATGAAAAAGAGAGAGGACATACTCTTCCAATATATTCCAGTAGAGCAGGGCAGCGGAACCTGATGTCTCATTGCATGCAGGGTGAAACACAGCTAACTATACTTTATGGCAGGGGATGTGGTGGCGCTGTGGGTTAAACCACAGAGCCTTGGACTTGCCGATAAGAAGGTTGGCGGTTCGAATCCCCGTGACGAGGTGAGCTCCCATTGCTCGGTCCCTGCTCCTGATACCTAGCAGTTCGAAAGCACGTCAAAGTGCAAGTAGATAAATAGGTACCGCTCTGGCGGGAAGGTAAACGGCGTTTCCGTGTGCTGCGCTGCTTTGCCAGAAGCGGCTTAGTCATGCTGGCCACATGACCCGGAAGCTGTACGCCGGCTCCCTCGGCCAATAAAGCGAGATGAGCGCCGCAACCCCAGAGTCGGCCACAACTGGACCTAATGGTCAGGGGTCCCTTTACCTTTTATACTTTATGGCATTCGCCCAAGAGGGCAGCCCCCATATTGTAGAATTAATTGCCACTACATGTTAGGCAAGTAGTGTTTTGTTTCGCCACTGGAACATTTTTACTTGTGCAAGCCTGCCATGCCATGGGATCCAGTTTTAAGCTCCGATCCTTTTGCCTTTTTATGTTTCCATTTTTAAAAAATTTTGTACGCTGCTTTGAGAATATCCTGCCCTCTTGATATAGTGGTATAAGAATTTTGCATGTATAAATGAAATAAACGGGTAGCAAGGCCAGAAAAGGGGGCAGCAGAAATGGAGTATGTATTTTTCGCCCCATAGGGCGCACCGGCCCATAGGACGCACCTAGTTTTTTGTGGGGGAATAAAGGGAAAAAAATTATTTTCCCCCCAGGTGCGGGGCTGGGGCAGGGGAAGCCCGAGCTTCCCCCGACCCCAGCCCCCAGAACAGGCTGCTATCCGCAAGCCGTAGGAGAGCTGCGCGAAGCATGAAGCCTGGGGCGTGCTGAGCTCAGCGCGCCCCAAGCTTCTGGGTGCAGGCAAGCTCTCCGCTAGCTGTGGGACAGCTGCGCGACTTCGCGCAGCTCTCCCACGGCTAGCGGATAGCTTCCTGAAGCTTGGAGAGCGAGAGGGGTCGGTGCGCACTGGCCCCTCTCGCTCTCCAGGCTTCAGCGAAAGCCTGCATTCGCCCCATAGGATGCACACACATTTCCCCTTCGTTTTTGGAGGGGGGAAAGTGTGTCCTATAGGGCAAAAAATACGGTAATCTGCAATGGAGATTCATGACCCCTTGGACCAGAACACGCCAGGCACATAATAATAATAATAATAATAATAATAATAATAATAATAATAATTTATACCCCGCCCTTCCCAGTTCAGAAAAGTGGGCTCAGGGAGGCTAACACCAAATTTAAAACACTTAATTGTAAAATCAGCATAAAATACAGTATAAAAACATGAATAACAATAAAATTCAAAGTTCAGAAATCAATTTGGGGAAAATCCATCTAATAAGCATTAGATAATCCCCAGGGCTAGCTGGCTGAATTAGTCCTACTTGGGCCAGCGAGGAGGCCAGGGGAGAATTAGGTGTGGGGTCTCAGAGCGGGTGATCTTCATAAAAAGGGGAGGGGGAGGGAAGAGAAGGGAAATAAAAGATCAGGCTGAATTCAAATTAAAGGCCAGGTGGAATAGCTCTGTCTTACAGGCCCGACGGAAGGAAGTTAAATCCTGAAGGGCCCTAGTCTCAAGGGACAGAGCATTCCACCAGGTCGGAGCCATCACTGAAAAGGCCCTGGCCCTGGTGGAGGATAGTCTGACTTCCTCAGAGCCCGGGACCTCTAAACTGTGGTTATTCATGGACCTTAAGGTCCTTTGCGGGGCATACCAGGAGAGGCGGTCCCGTAAATAATAATAACATAATCCTTTTGTTGCCCCTCTACCACCTTGACCCCACAATGCCATTTATTCACCCAAAGCATAAGCTCGATATCAGGTATGCTGCTCAGGTGTGAAGTTTCTAAGAGTGGGTGCTGCGGCAAGAGAAAGAAAGCTACAGCACCTTGTTCTGTGTAGGACCCTAATCAAATTGCAGCTGGCAGAGGGAGGAGATATGTCTGCACTGGGGCAAACGTGTGTCTTGATTCGCTGTCTCTCTGGGTGGAATCAGGCATTAGTCGAGGAAAGCCGAAAACAGCAGGGCGGAGACATTGTCGCTCCAATGCAAAGGTGTCATCATACCACCTTGAAGTCTCGAACAGGGAATCCACAACCGTCTCCAGGCACAGGGTGGGTATGTCCTTGGAAACAGGCCTGCTTGCCATTTTAAAATGGGCGTTGTAGCTCCTGTATAAATGGAGAGTTTCTGAACCTCTGATAAAAGTTCACCACACTTCACAGATGTTACAGATAAAGGACAGGAAGAGTTGGGAAAGATGTGTCCGAGAGCAAGTGGTTTTTGACCGGCAAAGTACAATGGCTCCGCCTGCAACGTTCAAACACACGTTCATTGTCCAAGAGGAAAAGGCTCTCTTTCATCCACAATGAATAATCTATCCCATTTCTTTTATTGGTAGATCCTTGTTGTGCAAAGCCGGGGGGGGGGTGTCAAAAAGCATAATGATAAATGACTGAAACTTGGCTGCTTCACTGCAGTCGTGACTGCTTTAAACCAAGTTGACAAGAATTTAAAAGCCAAAATATATATGTATTCGAATCTTGGAAATAGAGTCAATAGGAGTATAGCATCAATAGGAGTATAGCATCTAGATCAAGGGAAGTAATAGTGCCACTGTATTCTGCTCTGGTCAGACCTCACCTGGAGTACTGTGTCCAGTTCTGGGCACCACAATTCAAGAAGGACACTGGCAAACTGGAACGTGTCCAGAGGAGGGCAACCAAAATGGTCAAAGGCCTGGAAACGATGCCTTATGAGGAACGGCTAAGGGAGCTGGGCATGTTTAGCCTGGAGAAGAGGAGGTTAAGGGGTGATATGATAGCCATGTTCAAATATAAAAGGATGTCACATAGAGGAGGGAGAAAGGTTGTTTTCTGCTGCTCCAGAGAAGCGGACACGGAGCAATGGATCCAAACTACAAGAAAGAAGATTCCACCTAAACATTAGGAAGAACTTCCTGACAGTAAGAGCTGTTTGACAGTGGAATTTGCTGCCAAGGAGTGTGGTGGAGTCTCCTACTTTGGAGGTCTTTAAGCAGAGGCTTGACAACCATATGTCAGGAGTGCTCTGATGGTGTTTCCTGCTTGGCAGGGGGTTGGACTCGATGGCCCTTGCGGTCTATTCCAACTCTATGATTCTATGAGTCGAATCCATAAGAAAAGTATATATGGGTGGAAAGTATTCTGTGCACATATCCAAACCTAAGAATGGCAGGATATGAAGTGGAGATGTAGCCTTAAGGAAGTGTGTGAGGCTGTCCTGGGTGCACAGGGTGCGTCAATGTTGCACACACAACATACCATATTTTTTGCTCTATAAGACGCACCAGACCAGAAGACGCACCTAGTTTTTGGAGGAGGAAAACAAGAAAAAAAATATTCTGAATCTCAGAAGCCAGAACAGCAAGAGGGATCGCTGTGCAGCGAAAGCAGCAATCCCTCTTGCTGTTCTGGCTTCTGGGATAGCTGCGCGGCCTGCATTCGCTCCATAAAACGCACACACATTTCCCCTTACTTTTTAGGAGGGAAAAAGTGAGAGCAAAGAATACAGTATTCCCTGGCTGCATAATTCATAGCCATCGTGGTTGCTTCCATTTTGAAACACAACATACATGAAAAGAGTAAAAACCTATGCATCTGCACTGGAAATACACTCCAAACTATAATCCCAGGTGGCAGCAGCAAGTAAGAATTTCATGGGAATTCTAAAAAAGTTTTTTTTTTATCCCAAGAGTGCATAAAACTGCTAGCTGCAGCATACCAGAAAAACACATAACTAGTCATGAAGCAGGGAACCGAAGGCTATGAGATTGCACAGATAAAAAGTAATGTGGTTGCAGCGCAGCCTTGTAAAAAGAAACAGCCTGGATGCAACATTTTTAATGGCATGTGTTTTAATTGCAGCATCAGTCCAAGACGGAGTCGTTTTGCACAGAGTTAAGTGTGGTACAAGTCGAATTGATTAAAATTAATGAACTGAATCAGGACTTTCAGCTTAGAAGCATAAGTAGACTGATGTATATGAGAGTACCGTGGTTCAAGGGAAGACGTCTAGGCCACAAGGCAGAGAGGTTGATTGTGGTTTATGTAAACCACAAATAAAGACCCAACGACAGAACCAAGGTAGCAGCTGTACCAGTACAGATGGAACTGGGAATATAGTATGGATGGCTACTGTCAATGCAGCAAAAGAACAGCACTGTCAAACAGAGCAGGGAGGGGAACCATTAGGAATAATTATTTGCAAGACTGGGGTGGATATCTGGTGGAAGTTTGCCAACTCAGCTTAAATTTGGTTTGAAATGTGTATTCATCCAATCTTCCATCTTAAGATTTTGCCTTATACCGAATCAGACCATTGAGCCACCTAGCTCAGAATTGTCGACCCCCTTAAATAACCTTTAAGGTCAGCCTGAGGAGAGGTGCACAACATGGCGAAAGCTAACGCATTTATTGAAACATAAACTTCCGTGTGCCAAAGCCCATTTTGTTAGGGAGAGGTTTAGCGCACACAGTATGGGCAGAACTGAACACACCAGGCCACTACACGAACTGGCTCTCATAGGCTAGGTAAATGGGGCGCTGGGAAATATGGGGGCCACCCTGCTGATCCCTACACCAGCCAGAAACACAAGGTGTCATACAGAAGTAATAATCCTCTAGTCCTGGAGTCTTCCCAGGCCTCCTTAGAGGGCCTGCACCAGCTGGTTCAAGCATTCTGCAGAGTCCAACAGTAAAACCTTTTTCTGGACTATAGCAATTCAGGCCTCTGGTGAGCGTCCTAGTTCCCCTTTAGAAAATACAGTGGTGCCCCGCAAGACGAATGCCTCGCAAGACGAAAGAGTTTTCCGTTTTGGAGGTGCTTCGCAAAACGAATCTCCTATGGGCTTGCTTTGCAAGACGAAAATGTCTTGCGAGTTCCTGCGGGGTTTTTTCCTCCCCCCCCCTTTTCTAAGCCGCTAAGCCGCTTATCAGCTGATCTGATAAGCTGATAAGCCGCTAAAAGCCACTAATAGTGCTAATAGCGCTAATCCGTCAATGGGCTTGCTTCGCAAGACGAAAAAACCGCTAGATGAAGAGAATCACAGAACGGATTCTTTTCGTCTTGCGAGGCACCACTGTATGATCTATTCAGCCTGCATATAGTAAACATCACATAAGGAGGCAGCCTTATGTGAAGAGAGTAATAGTAATTTATTATTTGTACCACACCCATCTTGCTGGGTTTCCCCAGCCACCCTGGGTGGCTTCCAACAAAGATTAAAAATACATTAAAATGTCACACATTAAAAACTTCCCTGAACAGGGCTGCCTTCAGATGTCTTATTTAGATGTCAGGTTTATCTCTTTGACATCTGATGGGAGGGTGTTCTACAGGGCGGGCGCCACTACCAAGAAGGCCCTCTGCCTGGTTCCCTGTAGCTTTGCTTCTCGCAATGAGGGAACCGCCAGAAGGCCCTCGGCGCTGGACCTCAGTGTCCGGGTAGAACGATGGGAGTGGAGACGCTCCTTCAGGTATAAGGGCCAAGGCCGTTTAGGGCTTTAAAGGTCAGCACCAACACTTTGAATTGTGCTCAGAAACGTACTGGGAGCCAATGCAGGTCTTTCAGGACCGGTGTTATATGGTCTCGGTGGCCGCTTCCAGTCACCAGTCTAGCTGCCGCATTCTGGATTAATTGTAGTTTCCGGGTCACCTTCAAAGGTAACCCCCGTGTGTGTGTGTGTGTGTGTGTGTGTGTGTGTGTGTCTGTGTTAGAGCCAGTGTGGTGTAGTGGTTAAGAGCGGTAGTCACGTAATCTGGGTAACCGGGTTCGCGTCTCCGCTCCTCCACATGCAGCTGCTGGGTGACCTTGGGCCAGTCACACTTCTCTGAAGTCTCTCAGCCCCACTCACCTCACAGAGTGTTTGTTGTGGGGGAGGAAGGGAAAGGAGAATGTTAGCCGCTTTGAGACTCCTTAAAGGGAGTGAAAGGCGGGATATCAAATCCAAACTCTTCTTCTTCTTCTTCTTCTTAAACATCAAATGTCCTAATCTGCAGCCTGAAATTCAATTCAGGAAGTCCATTCCCATTTGATAGGGGTGAATGTGCAAACTGGCCCTAAATAATCAGAGTTCCAGACAACGTGAATCTTCTGCCTGCTTTAATCAAACAAGAAGAACAGGTTGCTCCTAGAAGCCCAGGACTGACCTTTTTTTATTTACTACGTGTTAACAGTGGATGACCTATCATCTAACCGGTAAGGTTAGAACAGCTGATCTAACTTCTACCGTCACTGTAAACATTTCACAAACTTCCAGATAGGTGTTTTTTTGGCAAGAGTTGACGCATCTGTCTTATGACAGTAGTTAATCACTTTAGACAGAGCAAGAAAAATCCCAAAGAAAATGTGGTTGTCTTTTCTTGTGATAGCCTAAAGCAACAATAATACGTTTCATGCAACTATGTATATGACTTTGCAGTAGATGCGATCATATCGCCTTTAATTTTCATACGGGAAGGGATTGTTGTTGTTGTTTTTAATAATTTTTTATTGAAAGTTTCAAAAGTTTTTTTATCACAACAAAAACAAAACAAAACTATACAATAAACAAAACAAACATAAAAACATAAAAACACATATAATTTCGACCCTTAATTTCTTGTATCTTACTTTCTCGACTTCCTCATACCTCCCCTTTCTGTATTCCAATTTCTAATTAATTGTTCAGCAAATCCTTACTTATTTTTGACTTAATTTCAATCTTACTATTTCTCTTTAACATATCCATTACCGCTAATAACCATATATTTTCAAATCCAGCGTCATTTTAACATTCATTGATTTTGCAATATTTCTTTAAATAGTCCTTAAATTTTTTCCAATCTTCTTCCGCTGTTTCTCTTCCCTAGTTTCGGATTCTGCTCGTCATCTCTGCCAAGCCCATATAGTCTATCACCTTCATCTGCCATTCTTCCAAGGTGGGTAATTCTTGTGTCCATATGGGAAGGGATTGAACAAGAAGTCACACCAAACAATTTATTTCATTCAACAGTCTGAGGAAGGAGCCCCCTTTAAAAATGGGAGGGGTAATTCTGCTTAGCCTTACATGATTATTTTCAACCTTCATCCTTCTACTGCCCTCTTTTTGGGGGCGGGGCTATAATCTCCCATTTGCTTTTAGTCTGGAATCTCTGCTAGCTCAGATTAGCAGAGATAAGGGAATAGCCCAGCCCCAAGACAGAATCCTGCACTCTCACTTTTAGAATAGCAAACTTTAGCCCCTGGTCTCTCACTCCTGACCAGAGAAGTCATCCGCTTTTGTCCAAAGCATATGCCATATTTTTTTATCTCAGTAACGCATGGTATGTCAATATTTTCTCCATACAGAAATCAGGGTGGCGGAGGGGAAACTGAGGCTGAGACACAGCAGCTTGCCTGAGATCAGCGAGTGAGATCATATCAGGGAAGAGATTCGAATTCAAGAACTGATCACATTCATTCAGTTCACAAGCTGCCCAATAACAATACCTCTCTGGGCATTGTACAAGACAATTGGGCCCCATCTGCAATATACATTAAAGGCAGGATCATGCCACTTTAAACAGCGTGGCTGAAGAATCAATCCCTCTTCACAGGGAACCCTGGGAGTTGTAGCTGTGCGAGTTGAATAGGGGTCTTCTAACAACGCTTAGGATCCTGAACAAACTACAGTTCCCGTGAAAAACGGTAGGATCCTACTTTAAATGTATAGGGCATATAGGGCATTAGATCCAAAAGTTTCAAGATATGAACAGATACCACGGTTTCAATCAAATGACACACAGAAGCCAAAATGGTTTGCACACTAACATAGACAGAAATGCACACCCCTTCCATAGATCACTATCTTGCACCTTGGCTACCGATTCGCTAGAGAACCTGCAAGCATCAACTGTCTCCGGATACATGCTGAATCCAGACAGGAGTTTCAGTACAAGAGGAAAAGGATTGTGGTGAAGACACCTTGATATGATATGACAAGAGACACAATAGACTGCAAACCGAATAAGAACCACCCAACTAGCTTAGGGAAAGGAATGGGAGTCAAAAACAGGAATAGTATAGCAGGAACGATCCAGTGTTGCGCATTAAATTAATGAAGTCATAACTCAAAAGAGAATTTATGATGCAGATTAACCCTATCCTGTAGAAATAATCACACGGCAACTATAAAAGTTCTAAGTCCATTGATATATCTGCTTCTTTCTTTGCCAAGTAAGATTGCCTTCCGTAAACATGGTTTTAACAATGAGTCCGTAAGTGACTGTGGAGGCCAATTCTGGATCCACACGTCCTTCCACAGTGGGGACATTGGTTTCTGGGCGGGAGTTGATCATGGTGAGGTTTGCCAAGCGTGTTTCTCCCTTGTGTCCTGAGTTCAAGTGTCTTCAAAGCCCATGACACCTTTGGTAAAGGCTGTTCTCCAACTGGAGCGCTCGCAGGCCAGCATTTCCCAGTTGTCAGTGCTTATACTACATTTTTTAAAAATATGCCTTGAGACAGTCTTTAAACCTCTTTTGTTGACCGCCAGCATTACGCTTTCCATTTTAATATAGCTATGGTATATCTGGCTATATAAGAGGCAAAGACCAACTGGTGCACGTCTAATCGATGCACATATCGTCTCGAGCCTGGAAATGACTTTTAAAACAGCAAAAATGGCCCTAAGACAGCTCAGAAAAGATGGAAGTTGTGCTTAGCAATCCCACGAACCTTTGCAAGTGCAACCCCAGGAGCCCCGGCACTAACTGTTGTGCCACTGGTTTCCTAAACCGGCTTTTATGGGGTTTCCAGAGCTTTAGTGAGTGTTCACATATATATGGTGTTTCATATATATGTGATTTCATGTAAATGTACAGTGCCCCGTAAACGTAACCCCCACATAAACTGGGAGTTGCCTGATATGTTGGAATGAATTAAATTAGCTACGTTTGTTATGAGGTGTCGTCATTAGGTTTAAATTGCAGTTGCGCATATGGATAATGCTAATAATAAATACGTGTACATGTTGAAAGTTCTCCTGCTCTAGCCATACTGAATCACACCAAAGCAGAACAAGGACACAGCAACACAACACAACACAACGCAGCACAACACAACACAACACAACACAAGAAGCACGGCAAAGAAGCTGCAGGGAAGGAACACAAGACTGGAGAATATCCATGGGGATCGTGGCCAATGGCCAGTGCTTGATCATAAATAAGCACGCATGTGCTTTTCCCCCCCTCAAGGAACTCTTGATTGCCTGCAGCTTCCTGAGACAAATACCTATATCTTTAGATGCAGAAATGTTATACAAGCAGCTCAGGAGAATCGTTTGTGAAAAGCAGGGTGGATAAAAATCAATGATTTTTTTTAATTAAAAAACAACAACGGATTTTTTTAAATTTAAAACATTTTATGTTTTTGTTTTTAAATCAGATTTTTAAAATAAAATGCTTTTGGTGGAAAAATCTTTCTAAAGATAGCTTTCTATTTAAGTTACATTGTAGTCCAAAGGCTATTCATCAGGAGATAAGGATTTGTTTTAAGTTTTTCATGTCTAAGTTGTTGTTTTTTTTAAAAAAAACACACCACGTTTAACCACATCATATAACAAACATGGTAACATATGCTATAATGTTATTTGCTTTAGTTAAATAAATTGTTTAAATTGTTATTAAGGAAATGATTATTTTTCTCCTTCTAATAAAGTACTGCTGCTGCCCGCTATTACCGGCGCGGCGCTGCGCAGCTTCCCACTTCTGGGTCGGCGGAGCACCAGAAATAGCTTGTGTGCATGCGCAAGCATTATTCGCGCATGCATGTTATTTGCACATGCGCAGGTGTTATTTCCGGTGCACATCCGGGTCAGAGGAGGCCCCTGCACATGCACACAAGCTATTTCCGGTGTTCCTCCGACCCAGAAGTGCGCTGGAAATAGTGTGTATGGACACGCGCTCCCCCACCCTCCGGCCCGCCACGCGATCGCTGCTGCAGACACCGGCCCAGTTTGCTGACCCCTGACCTAGAAGGTAATTTCCAAATTCAGGTAGCTGCATTGCTTTCCTTAACTCCTTGTTAGGTTTGCCGCAGCTTCCTTTAATTTAACCTCCAGATGTTGCATGTCAGTGTTTTCAGAGGGATATATTTTCTACAGAGTATTTTCAGAGTTCAAAAGAGTGTTTTCAGAGGGAATAATTCTTTTGAACTGCACACCTACTATTTGGAAGCTGACAATGTAAAGGGTTTCTTAGACGGATAAAGATGCCCTGGAAAGATAAGGGTACAGCTCCAATGTAAAGAGAAACAAGGTTCTTTTTATCATGTGTGGTGGTCTTGTAGTAAGCTTAAAGCTTACTGGATAATGATATATAATGAATTGAAAAAGATGTTTAAAATAACGTTTGTAAAAAACAACAACCCTGAAGCTTTCCTTTTGGGAATTATAGGGACAGAACTACCCAAACCGTATAGAAATTTATTCATGTATGCAACTATAGCGACAAGAATGTTATCCAAAAATGAAAAGAAAAAGTCCCGGTGAAAGAAGAATGCATACAAAAACTTGTGGAATATGCAGAAATGGCGAAACTTACTGAAAAAATTAGAAATCAAGATTACAAACTTTTTATAAAAGAATGGAAATGGTTTGTTGAATATTTACGAATAAACTATAAACAGATAAGAACATTGGCAGGATTATTGTAATAACCTGAAGTTTTATAAGAGCATATATATTTAAAGTAGATGAATAAATGAGTAAATTAAGTTAAATTGGAATATGCAGAAAGTATTTTTTTTAATTAAGGAACCGCAGAAAGGAGGAAGGAAGTCGAGTTTTGAAATGTTAACATGATTGCAAAATCATTGAAATGTATAAAACTGAAAATCGTAAATAAAATAATAATGAAGATTGGGGGGAGATAAGGGCACAGCTCCATTTAATCAATGGATATGACCACACTTGCAACTTATGAACGGATTGCTTGTAGATAACGTAAACTTTGCGTGGAGAAATATAATGATATCCAGAATGTATTTATACAAAATGCAATAGATTACAAATATATATGTATTTGGAAAATAATGACACCTATGTATTAGATAAGTATATATGGAATTGGAATTGTTAACTCTTATAATGTCATAACATAATTATGTCATAACATAACATAAGTAATTTTGTTGTCCCCGAAGGGGGCAATGACAATAAAGATATTATTAATATTTTTTTAAAAAAACTTTTGGGGGTTTTCCACTTTTTGTTTTAATTGTATGTTGTTAAGTTAAACTTTTTTATTATTAAAAAATGTTTTTATTAAAAAAAATTATTAAAATTTTATTATTTAAATAATAATTAAAAGAACTCCAACTCCCACCAGGCCCAACCAGCATGACCAAGAAGAAGAAGAAGAGTTTGGATTTGATATCCCGCTTTATCACTCCCCTTCAGGAGTCTCAAAGCGGCTAACATTCTCCTTTCCCTTCCTCCCCCACAACAAACACATCTTTAACATCTTTAACTTTAACTTTATATTTGCTTCTAGTAATAGCACCATCACTGGTACATGTTCACAGCTGCCTGGTGGCATTAAATCAGCTCTTGCTGAAGGACCCAGTTGCCGTTAGTTGCACACAGGAACAGCAAGAGCGGTTCTGGGTTGCAGAGAAATGAACTGCAAGCCCTGGCAGGGCAGAAATAGCTCTGCTGGATCAAAGGTCTACCTGGCTCAGTGTCCTGTTTCCTACAGCAAGCCAGTCAGCTGCTTCCAGGAAGTCCACAAGCAGGACTTGAACCCGGAACTTTGGCGCTCCATGTAGCCCGTGACACACTGGTCCTCCCTACATTTAGTCTCACGCCCGTTGAAAGCCATGTAAGCTAGGCTAGCAGCCAGCAAGAGGCCTTGCGGTAGTTTTGATAACATTCTGGTAATTAAACGCAGCATCCTCCCTGTGCTTTCTGTAGAGATGTAAAAAGATACACAGAAACTGACATGACAATGGGAGGAGGAGGAAACACTGAAATACCTAAGCAGCTTATCTGCCACCAGGAGGAGAGCGGAATCAGCCCCAAGGAAAACAGAAGTGCAACACAAAGTTCATGGGGACATATGCCCACAAGGGCAGAAATCTACACAACAGAGAGAGGTGTGGGGATACAGTTGTTGCCCCCCCCCAAAAAAAAATGATTCCTAAGAGCAGACAGAGGAAGAGAGCATTTGCACAGGAAACTCGCTTGACAGGCAAGAAAGAAGCGTGTGACATCCTCTTTCTCTCTCTCTAACTCCCTGCCTTCAGTATAAAAGCACCCAAGCCTACGATACAGAATAATTCCAAGGGTGATTGTGGGGACCCAGGGCAGTTGCTTCCTCCATGTGTTTCAGGCCCTCTACTGATTATTCCTCAGGACCTTGGGCCCTCCAGATGTTCACAGGATTGTACAGTTGGAAGGGACCCTGAGGGCCATCCAGTTCAACCCCCTGCAATGCGGGAATATTTCATGCAATGTGGGGCTCAAACCCACAACCCTGAGATTAAGAGTCGCATTCTCTACCAACTGAGCTAGCCTGGGCAGTTGCTGAACAACAAGGGAGCAGGAAAGAGAGAAAGGGGGAAAGCTGGCCACATGTAGGGCCTCTCTCTGGCCAGTGGCGTAGCGTGGGTTGTCAGCACCCGGGGCAAGGCAAGTAATTTGTGCCCCCTAAGCCGTGGATTTGCGCCCCCTAACCCTAACCCCCAGAAGTTGCGCCCGGTGCGGCCGGCCCCCCCTGCACCCCCACGCTACGCCACTGGCTGCCTGCCCTCACCATTCGCTCTCCCTTGCTCCTCTCCAAAAGTGAATCTCGACTTCCCTCCCCACCGCTTACGGGTTTCTACTTTGCTTAAGTTTTATCAAGCACGGCAAGAGTATTGTTAGGCCAGAAATGGAAACAAGAAGAAATTCCAAGGAAAGAAGAATGACAGTCGAAATTAATGGACTATGCAGAATTGGACAAAATGACAGGAAGGATTCGAAACCTGCAGGACCAGAGATTTACAGAAGATTGGAAGAAATATACAAATTAGTTGAAGAGCAACTGTAATCAACAAATTATGCTAGTAGGACTACAAGAAGTTTTGTAAGGAGAAATATACGAAGTGTTACAAAGTAGAAAAAGATAGAGATATTGGTTATGCGTTTGAAATGTAATAGGGAAGATAAGAAATGCATAACTGAGAGATTAGATTGGAAAATTTTCAGACAGGATTGATGGAAGTCAAAAATCTGAATAAGATGTAAAAGTATGGTTAATTACTGTTGAAAATTATATGTTTAAAAAAAACTAATAAAAAATTATATTTTTTAAAAAAAGTTTTATCAAACACGTCAGGGGTAGAGAAGAGAGAAGCCTTGAATATTTTGGAAGAGCCGCGCCTCTCCAGTCAACGTTGCCAGTTCGATCCTGGGTGGGCGCAGAAGGGGAGAATCAGAAGTGAGCAGGGAGGCAGAAACGCTGGAAGGGGAAAACCGCACCAGGAAGTCGGCGCTCTTGTGCACCGCGAGGTTTGCGCGCGCGCGCTGCAAGAGGCGCAAACCGATTCGAGGGCTAACTGCCCAAATAGGGGAGGCTTAAATGCAAATAAAAACGCAACGGAGTTCCCACGTCACAGGGAGAAGGGCCGGCGCCCCCAGGGTCCGCAGGGAGAGGGGCATCCGCAAGCGGCTTCTTTGCGTCTCCAAGAACCATCACCGGGCAGCGCGCATCAAGAGAAAGCGCGCCTCTGAGCTCGTGCAGAGTGTCCTTCCTTCCCATTCAGCCATCACCGACAGGTGTCCCACCACCCTTCCGGCAACCAAGTCGCCGTCCTTACCTTGGATGTCGTTGGCCAGCGCTTTCCAGGTGGGGGCGAAGTGGATGCAGTGGCCGCACCAGGACGCGTAAAACTCGACCACCCAGGCGCTGCTGGAGTTGAAGATGCTGCGCTCCAGGGTGTCCGCCGAGAGCACCACCAGCGGGTCGTCGGGAGTGTAGAGGCCGACGCCGAGCGCCCCGGGCACGGGCGCCAGCAGCAGCAGCAGCCGGAAGGAGGAAGAGGCGAGCAAGGCGCCGGCAGCGGGCAGCCCCGGCCGGGCCCGGGAGAGCCGCTTGGGCATGGTGAGCAGCGAGACGCGACGAAGGGCACGATGCGGCGCACGGCCAGGAGCCCGTCCAGTGCCCAGTGCCCGCCGCCCCGCCGACAAGTCCGTCGGCCTCTCGCAGGAGGAGGAGCCGCGGGCGGAGCACGGCCAGCCAGCGCCGCCTCCGCGCCGCCCAAACGCCCGGAGAACCGCCCCGGCGCAGCGCACGTGCGGAAGCCACCGCGCACGGCCGGCCTCCGGCGCCGCCTCTCTCTCCGCGCCTGCGAGGCGAGACCGGGGCGAAGCGCGCGGAGAGAAATCCCATAGGCTAAAGCGGGCTGGCTCCCGCGTAAAGCGTGCGGGTGATCGGACTGGCGAGGGGAGGGGAAATGAAAGCGAGCTGGAGAAGAAACGAGAGAAAACGCAGAATTGAGGGCCCCCTATTACTTACGGGGTTTTGAATTATGGTGTTGGAGGTGACTCTTGAGAGTCCCACGGACTGCAAGAAGATCAAACCTCTCCATTCTGAAGGAAATCAGCCCTGAGTGCTCACTGGAAGGACAGATCATGAAGCTGAGGCTACAATACTTTGGCCACCTCATGAGAAGAGAAGACTCCCTGGAAAAGACCCTGATGTTGGGAAAGATGGAGGGCACAAGGAGAAGGGGACGACAGAGGACGAGATGGTGGGACAGTGTTCTGGAAGAGACCAGAATGAGTTTGACCAAACTGTGGGAGGCAGTGGAAGACAGGAGTGCCTGGCGTGCTCTGGTCCATGGGGTCACGAAGATTCGGACACGACTAAACAACAACAATTACTTATGGGACGGGTAGCTCCTCTGGTAGTGGAAGACACGTTAGGCTCCTTCTGGAGTCGTTTTTGTCCACCTTCGGTCCCCATCCTGCACTCAGCTCCTGTGGCTCCTAGGAGCTGGGAAACGGCTTCGACTGGCCGGATGAAGCAGGTGAAGGTAGCGATGGGTATTAAACCCAGAGTGAGATAGGGACTTGCCAAGCATGCAAAGACAGATTTGGGCAGATTGAGTGCACAAGACCAATACAGTGGTACCTCGGGTTACATACGCTTCAGGTTACAGACTCCGCTAACCCAGAAATAGTACATTGCGTTAAGAACTTTGCTTCAGGATGAGAACAGAAATCGCACGGCGACGGCAGCAGGAGGCCCCATTAGCTAAAGTGGTGCTTCAGGTTAAGAACAGTTTCAGGTTAAGAACGGACCTCCGGAACAAATTAAGTATGTAACCAGAGGTACCACTGTAGAGGGTTCAACAGTCAAGAGGGCAGTTTCGGCACATGGTGTAGACCGTGCAGTGGTTCTCAACCTGTGGGTCCCCAGATGTTGGACTACAACTCCCATCATCCCTGAGCTATGGCCTTGCTAGCTGTGTGATGGGAGTTGTAGTCCCAAAACATTTGGGGACCCACAGGTTGCTGGGGGGCTGGGGGGGGGGCTCCTCCACCTGGGAAGGCAACCCATCTGATCGTAAACTTCTGCTGCCTTGCGGGATATCTGGAGAAGAAAAGGCTAAAGGAGTAAGCACAACACAAGTCTGGAGTGGAGTCCCTAAAATGATGCCTTGTAGGCCTCCTTCCAGCAACTCCTGCAGCCAAGCTGGTGCTAGTCCTATTGTTCTGCTTTCCTTTGGACCACATCTGTGAGGCCGAGAGGTCTTATCATCTGGGCAGCCCAGGAGGACCTCCATATGCTTATGCACCAGGGAGGTCACTTTTGTGCTTCACCCCCAAAGGTGACCTGTATTGCCTCTTGAGACAGACAGGTGCCAACAGCTTCCTTTACTTTTCTTTTGCAAGTCCTGTCCAGCTTTTTCTACCGTTTACCTGAGCTGCACCTGTGTGGTTTAGTGATGCTGTTGCAGGCCAAACTATAGTCATCTCTTGTGCTTGCCTTACGGGTCCACAGCTCCAGAATAAAAACCAAGCGAGTATAAAGTACATGTCTCTTGATTGCAAGGGACAAAACACAGTCTGTTTGTTCTTGTTGCTCTCTTATCCCTCCCATGGGAATATACACAGGACAGGATCCAACTGCATAGTTTAAAGTACGGTACATCACAGTGCTTCCCTCTCTGCAGAGCATGATGTACTTTTTGCCCCAGCAGTAGATTTATCCAGTACTTTCCTTACCTAACAGATGTAGGGAAACTTGGGGCCCCAGATGTTGCTGAACTACAACTCCCATCAGCCTTGGCCCTTGATTGTTCTCTGTAGGGCTGGTGGGAGTTGTTGTTCAGCAACTGCCCAGGCTAGCTTAGTTGGTAGAGAATGCGACTCTTAATCTCAGGGTTGTGGGTTTGAGACCCACATTGCATGAAATATTCCCGCATTGCAGGGGGTTGGACTGGATGGCCCTCAGGGTCCCTTCCAACTGTACAATTCTGTGAACATCTGGAGGGCCCAAGGTCCCGAGGAATAATCAGTAGAGGGCCTGAAACACATGGAGGAAGCAACTGCCCTGGGTCCCCACAATCACCCTTGGCGTTATTCTATATCGTAGGCTTGGGTACTTTTATACCTAAGGCAGGGAGTTAGAGAGAGAGAGAGAGGAGCTGCTTCTGGGAAGTCACACCTGGTCTGAGAGCCGTCCTGTCTAGTCTCATGGCTGAGCAACGCTTCTTTCTTGCCTGTCAAGCAAGCTTCCTGTGCAAATACTCTCTTCCTCTTTCTTCCAGGGGAGCGCCAGGGCTGACTGCTTATTTTGCAGTACAGTGATATGTTGGTTTACAAACATAATACGTTCTGAAGGTCCAGTTATAAATCAAAACAGGTTGTAACCCCAGGCGCGCTTTCGCCAATGGGGCTTCAAAAAAAAAAAAAATGGGTTGTAATCCAAAAAAAGGGACACACACTTCAGGGTTTGACTTGGTTGTAATCCAAAACGGTTGCAAACCAAGGTACCACTGTCTGTTGCTTGTACTCTTCTGATTGACTCTTACAAATGTCGCTGAGACACCCTCTCCACATGAACACAGATACAGGGAAATCCTTTGAATAAACATCCCCAGACACAAGCAACAGTGTAAGGAAGAGGGCCTTCTCGGTAGTGGCGCCCGCCTTGTGGAACGCCCTCCGATCAGATGTCAAGGAAATAAACAACTATCTGACTTTTAGAAGACATCTGAAGGCAGCCCTGTTTAGGGAAGTTTTTAATGTTTGATGTTTTGTTGTGTTTTTAGTATTTTGTTGGAAGCCGCCCAGAATAATTAATTGTTATTATTCTTACAGTGGTACCTCCAGTTACGAACTTAATTCGTTCCGGAGGTCCATTCTTAACCCCAAACCATTCTTAACATGAGACCCGCTTTCACTAATGGGGCCTCCTGCTGCTGCTGCTGCGTGACTTCCGCTCGCATCCCGGGGCAAAGTTCACAATCAGGAGCATCTACTTCCGGGTTAGCAGAGCTCGTTACCCAAAACGTTCGTAAGGAGGACGGTACATAATCTGAAGTTCCACTGTATTATTGCTACTACTACTACAGTGGTACCTCGGGATGCGAACTGGATCTGTTCCAGAGCCCCATTCACATCCTGAGCAGAACGTAAGACACGACTGTGCATGCGCGGGTCACATTTTGCCACTTCCGCGCATGCGCGTAATGTCATTTTGAGCGCGTGCGTGAGCGGCGAAACCCGGAAGTAACACGCTCTGTTACTTCCAGGTCACCGCGGAGCGCAACCCAAAAATACTTATCCTGAAGCATATTTATCCCGAGGTATGACTGTACTACTACTACTGTAGTTTTCCCCCTTTGTGGTCCAAGCCAAACCCCTTGGAGGTGGGGACCTGGTAAAGTGTGCATCCCCCCCCCACTCCCTATTCCTGGGCTTTGCTTGTGGGTAGGTGTCAATCATGGGCTCTGAGGATCACATGCTCAGAAAGGGTACCTGTTGTACATACTTGAAAGGAGACCTCTGCCCACAGCATTATTTTTGCAACATTCAGTCGTTTCCCCCCTTGGGCAAGACGCTGCCAGCCTCAGCCCCTTATGTTCCCCTCTCCACTTCTATAATCTGCAATGCATGGATAATGCTTCTGGCCTACTTTACAATAGTGTTGTAGCATCATGAAGGTGAAGCTCTTTCAGCACTCTATACAGTGGTACCTCAGGTTAAGAACTTAATTCGTTCTGGAGGTCCGTTCTTAACCTGAAACTGTTCTTAACCTGAAGCACCACTTTAGCTAATGGTGCCTCCTGCTGCCGCCGTGCTGCCACCGTGCAATTTCTGTTCTCATCCTGAAGCAAAGTTTTTAACCTGAGGTACTATTTCTGGGTTAGCAGAGTCTGTAACCTGAAGCGTATGTAATCCGAGGCACCACTGTATATGGACTATATCAGTGCTAAGCATTATTATTATTTTGGAGTGAAGCACAAAAACGACTCATGATTGGGTTTACTAATTCAAAGACCGCTTTAAATGCAACTGCTGTTTCTCGTTGGTTTCTGCTGGCCGCAACATCTGCTGCCCATAATCCGCTCCATGGCAATGTGCAGCACACCTGGGCAACATTCCAGATGGACAGTTAACATTTTTTACTTTCCCATTGCAGCCGGCCATGCCCATGCAGCAATCTAGCTGACAGCAATACCAGAGACTGTATGTTTTTCAGAGTGAAACAAAACACAGTGGGTACAGAAATCCATGTTATATTTAAAATGAGCTTTGCTCACCTGAATACATTAGAAGAAGAGGAGGAGTTTGGATTTGATATCCCGCTTTATCACTACTCGAAGGAGTCCCAAAGCGGCTAACATTCTCCTTTCCCTTCATCCCCCACAACAAACACTCTGTGAGGTGAGTGGGGTTGAGAGACTCCAGAGAAGTGTGACTAGCCCAAGGTCACCCAGCAGCTGGCCTTGGGCCAGTCACACTTCTCTGAAGTCTCTCAGCCTCACTCACCTCACAGAGTGTTTGTTGTGAGGGAGGGACGGAAAGGAGATTGTTAGCCGCTTTGAGACTCCTGAAGGGGAGTGAAAGGCGGGATATCAAATCCAAACTCTTCTTCTCTTCTCTCTTCTTTAGGCACCAGACAAACGCATTCTTCTTCAACCAGACGTTTGGCTTATTGATAGCCTATGTCCTTTTAAATGGGTTTGTGGGAGAGGGGGGTTATTGGTTTGGTTTGTCCTTGTTTTTATTATGTATTTCATGTTTTTATTTTGCATTTTTATGCTGTCTTCCCGCTTGAGATCTTCGGATGAAGGGCGGTATACCAATTTAATAAATAATAATAATAATAATAATAGTAACCATCACATGGTCCTTGAGGGTTCCTACATTCTTTAGACGTGTGCACCCTATATTTTTAAAGCGCATTTGAAGCATATTTCCCCCCTCATAGGATTCTCAGCACATTAAGGGATGCTGGGAATCGTAACTGAGGAGTAAACAACGGTACTCAGAATTCTTTGACGGAAAGAACCTGTCTTAAATGTATAGTGTGCACACAGCCTTGGGTCATATCTTTGCTAAACATGTCAAGCAGTATCACGCTACTTGAAATAGTCATGACTTCCCCCCCAAAGACTCTTGGGAAATGTAGTTTCTAAAGGTGCTGAGCAGGCATAGGCAAACTCAGCCCTCCAGGTGTTTTGGGACTACAAATCCCATCATCCCTGGCTAACAGGACCAGGACCAGTGGTCAGGGATGATGGGAGTTGTAGTCCCAAAACATCTGGAGGGCCGCGTTTGCCTATGCCTGGTGTTGAGGGTTGTTAGGGGACCCTCTATTCCCCTCACGGAACTACAAATCCCAGAGTACCCTGGGAAGAAGGATTGACTACAGTGGACGCGCGGGTTGCAATTTGGCGCTTCTGTGCACGCGCAAAGCGCGATTTAGCATGAGCCCCAAAACCCGGAAGTAACCCATTCCGGTACTTCTGGGTTTCGGCAGTCCGTAACCTGAAAAAAACGCAACCTGAAGCATCTGTAACCCGAAGTAGGACTGTATTCAGTTTGGGAATTGTAGCAGCAAGCAACTGGGATCTGTGAGGCAACACATGAGCAGGCCAAAAGGGTAAAGGCCAGCTCAAGGAAGCTAATAAAGTAAATTCCCAGAAGGAAGATGGCAAATTGTACCTGTCTGTCTCCAGTACATGATTACTTCCTTTACAGGAGGCAATGTTTTCCCAAAAATGCAGATGAGACACACATCAACGGAGCAATGATAATTTTAAAAAAAGATTATTTCCCACCACTTATGCCGGAGGCAAAGATTTTTTTTTTTTTACATAAGACAAATCACTGCTGATGAATGCAAGACTGAAAAGCTATGGCACATGTGAATAAGAATGAAGACAGCCAGCGCATCGGCGGTGAGCAATTGAGGCCAAGGACACCTCGCAAGGAACTTACGGCCGCTTGTGCCGACCATAACCTTTTACCAAAGCATTAAGAATCAAAGGGCCTGACTCTTAAAAAGTAAGGGTGCAAGAAGTTCTGAACACTTTCCTTTCGATGGGAGAACTAAATCAATGGGATCCCTTGCTCACTTCTGGCTGGGTCATGTTCTACTCCTATGCCCTTTGCAAATTGTAGGGAGAACATCTGAGATATATATATATATATATATATATATATATATATATATATATATGCTTTCGTAGATTTTCACGGGTACAGGAATGCAGGTTTTGGTGTCTTCGGGTGTCTTCCCGTGTAAGAGTTGGGGTGTCTAGGCGACGTTTCGACGAGGTCTCACTCGTCATCTTCAGGCTGGTGCTTTCGGCTTCTTGTTACTGGAACAGAGCAGGATCTCAGTGTTTGAGTTCCTATAAATACTGTTGAGGGGGTGTGGTGTATAGCCTCCAACGTTCTGGGCAGAGGGGAAGTTCCCAGGTTAGTGTGCCTTTTCTTCTTTTGTTCCTTAATTACTTGAGGGATATCTTGAGTGATTTCTTGAGTGATATTCTGAGTACCACTTAGGTGGGTCATTAAGTGTGGATTAGTTGCTAAAGCTTTCGTGTCTTGACCTCTTGAGCTTGTGAAGAGTTTTTCTGAGAAGATGGCTGTACTGCACTTAGTTGTGCTCTGGCTTGGCTTCGTGTATAGGGGCGAGCTGTGGTTTTGTGCCCTGTGCCAGCCAGATCTGTGTAGGGATTGCAGGGGGGTGCAGCATCCGGAGGTGCCACTATGGTTTGGCTACTGGATGGTGTCTGTAATTTATCTGTGGAGAGGGTCTGGGTTTGGGTCTGGTGTGGTTGATTGGTGATGGCGTTCTGTGTGCCTCTGGTTCTGGTGTCGGTTTTTGTGGGGAGGGCTAATTTCCAGATGTCTGGCAGGCGGGACGTGTCGTCACGCTTGTTCATGTTGTGAGGGTGTTTCTCTATCTCGATGGCTTCCATGATTATTCTCTTGTGGTGATGTTCCATGTTAAAGAGCAATTTGGAATCTGCAAAATTAATTTCGTGTCCTGTTTCTTTCATGTGTTGGAAAAGAGAGGAAGTTTTTTCTTCTTTTTTGACGGCATTCTTGTGTTCTGCGATACGTGCATTTATTCGTCTGTTTGTTTGTCCAATGTACGTGGCTGGGCAGACTTTGCAGGGTATTTCATATTTCACCAAAAAATAGCCAATATCCTCAGAAACCCCAAAGATAAAATCCAGTTGGAAAACCAAGGGGTCTATGAAATACCCTGCAAAGTCTGCCCAGCCACGTACATTGGACAAACAAACAGACGAATAAATGCACGTATCGCAGAACACAAGAATGCCGTCAAAAAAGAAGAAAAAACTTCCTCTCTTTTCCAACACATGAAAGAAACAGGACACGAAATTAATTTTGCAGATTCCAAATTGCTCTTTAACATGGAACATCACCACAAGAGAATAATCATGGAAGCCATCGAGATAGAGAAACACCCTCACAACATGAACAAGCGTGACGACACGTCCCGCCTGCCAGACATCTGGAAATTAGCCCTCCCCACAAAAACCGACACCAGAACCAGAGGCACACAGAACGCCATCACCAATCAACCACACCAGACCCAAACCCAGACCCTCTCCACAGATAAATTACAGACACCATCCAGTAGCCAAACCATAGTGGCACCTCCGGATGCTGCACCCCCCTGCAATCCCTACACAGATCTGGCTGGCACAGGGCACAAAACCACAGCTCGCCCCTATACACGAAGCCAAGCCAGAGCACAACTAAGTGCAGTACAGCCATCTTCTCAGAAAAACTCTTCACAAGCTCAAGAGGTCAAGACACGAAAGCTTTAGCAACTAATCCACACTTAATGACCCACCTAAGTGGTACTCAGAATATCACTCAAGAAATCACTCAAGATATCCCTCAAGTAATTAAGGAACAAAAGAAGAAAAGGCACACTAACCTGGGAACTTCCCCTCTGCCCAGAACGTTGGAGGCTATACACCACACCCCCTCAACAGTATTTATAGGAACTCAAACACTGAGATCCTGCTCTGTTCCAGTAACAAGAAGCCGAAAGCACCAGCCTGAAGATGACGAGTGAGACCTCGTCGAAACGTCGCCTAGACACCCCAACTCTTACACGGGAAGACACCCGAAGACACCAAAACCTGCATATATATATATATATATATATATATATATATATATATATATATATAATATCAGACCTCGATCTTATTGTATCAAAACCAAAAAATGGAGCTTTCTTGTATGCAGTTTCATACATATATATATATATATATATATATACACACACACACACACACAGAGAGAGAGAGAGAGAGAGAGAGAGAGAGATGGATCGATATATATCAATATTATTGTATCAAAACCAAAAAATGGAGCTTTTGTGTGTGTGTGTGTGTAATATTAAAATGAAACTGGATACAAGAAAGCTCAGTTTTTTGGTTTTGATACAATAAGATCGAGGTTTGAAGTAGAAAATAATGGGAAAGTGTTATCAAAAAACATACAAACTACTTTTAGAACAGCATACAAAAGATGAAGTAGTTAAGGCAGTGATGATACATTGGGCTAGAGCTTTTGGGTATAATATCCAACTTTCATCTTGCGAAAAGTTATGGAAAGAAGGAATAAAGTTTACTGCATGCTGTTCCCAGAAGGAAACTATAGAAAGAGAACTATATGAAAGAAAACTATATGAAAATGATGTACTCCAACGCTGAGTAAAATGGCTAAAATGTACAAAACAAGTTCAAAGTTGTGTTGGAAATGTAAAGAGGGTAATTTTTACTATATGTGGTGGACATGTGCATTGGTAAAGGCTTTCTGGGAAATGATATATAATGAACTAAAGAAAATGTTTAAAAATACAATTATTAAAAAACCAGAAGCCTTTTTAACTAGGTGTAGTAGGTGAAGAGTTACCAAGAGGAGAAAAAAAGACTTTTTATATATGCAACAATGGCAGCAAGAGTGCTACCAGCCCAGAGGTGGAAGGAAGAAGTACCAGCGAAAGAAGATCGGCAGGTGAAACTGATGGAGTATGAGGAGATGGCGAAACTGATGGGGAAGATCCGAAACTAGGAAGATCAAGTATTTTCTAAAGACCGGCGTCAATTTGTAATTTATTTAAAAGACCACTGTAAACAGTTAAAATCTTTGGCAGGGATGTAATGACACTTGTAATGTGGAACTATTGAGGATAATTATGCTTATATAATATATGGATAATGGTAAAAGAAGCAGCAAATTTAAACTCAAACATGGAACCCATGGAGGAGAGAAAGAACCTTGTATTTTAATGTTTGAAATGGTTATGCTTTATATGTATAAAATTATCAAAAACCCAAAGCCAAGACAGAGCTGTTCTGCCAGGCCTTTGGGCAGGATGCAGTTTGACTTACCGTACTTTCCTTTGTATAAAACAAGCCCAAAGGAGGCCCCCAACCCGCTCACAGGCCCTTGTAGGATCGGTGGAAACAGTTGACCCTGGCAAGTGTCAACCACTCTCTGTTCCAACCTGATAATTGCCACCAGCCCAGATTTTAACTTATCTGAATTAATTTTAATATGTATTTTAATTAACTGATGTCTGTTTTTATGCACATTGTGTTATTTTTATGATGTTAGTCACTCTGAGCCCGGCCTTGGCCAGGGAGGGCGGGATACAAATAAAAAATATATTATTATTATTATTATTATATTAAAAAAAATCTATTAAAAAAGCTCCATTTTGTGTCCAGAACTCTTCATGTCAAACACAATATATATTTCAAGAATGGTTTGTTTCTGCACTTGACTGCGACATTTTACATTATTTTTATTCTTAAATAAATGCAGCGATGTTGACTTTGGCGAGCCATGTCCTACTGCTTTAAATTTACAATACGGAAAGCGCCTTACTGTATTTTACATTCCTATCCTGCCTTTCTTCTCTTGCGATATTTAAGGGTTTCCAGGCATAGGCCCCCATCTAATGAGCTTTGGCACCACTGCCTCATCATGTGTTTTCACACCATGAGGATTTTTCCCAATAAGAAGATCAGCAAACAGTGGATGGGCTTTCAGGAAAGACAGCTTAGTCCAGCACAGCCAGATCTTCCCTTGCGGGCGGGTATGGAGGACTCCCTGGTCCTGAATGGGGTAGCTGTGCCCCTGAAGGACCAGGTGCGCAGCCTGGGAGTCATTCTGGACTCGCAGCTGTCCGTGGAGGCGCAGGTCAATTCTGCATTCAGGGCAGCTGTTTATCAGCTCCATCTGGTATGCTGGCTGAGACCCTACCTGCCCGCAGACTGTCTTGCCAGAGTGGTGCATGCTCTAGTTATCTCTTGCTTGGACTACTGCAATGCGCTCTATGTGGGGCTACCTTTGAAGGTGACCCAGAAACTACAACTAATCCAGAATGCGGCAGCTAGACTGGTGACTGGGGGCGGCCACTGAGACCACATAACACCAGTCTTGAAAGACCTACACTGGCTACCAGTACATTTCCAAGCACAATTCAAAGTGTTGGTGTTGACCTTTAAAGCCCTAAACGGCCTCAGCCCAGTATAGCTGAAGGAGTGTCTCCACCCCCATCATTCTGCTGGACTCCGAGGTCCAGCACTGAGTGCCTTCTGGCGGTTCCCTCACTGTGAGAAGCCAAGCTACAGGGAATCAGGCAGAGGGCCTTATCGGTAGTGGCACCCTTCTACATGCATGCTGTGCCTTTAGTAATGTGGTTTAAGGTAAAGATAAAGGGACCCCTGACCGTTAGTCATAGACGACTCTGGGGTTGCGGCACTCATCTCGCTTTATTGATTTAATTACATTTAGAGCCTAGGGCTTGCCAAATGGAAGGTCGGCGGTTCGAATCCCCGCGATGGGGTGAGCTCCCGTTGCTCGGTCCCTGCTCCTGCCAACCTAGCAGTTCGAAAGCACGTCAAAGTGCAAGTAGATAAATAGGTGCCGCTCCAGAAGGAAGGTAGACGGCGTTTCCGTGCGCTGCTCTGGTTTGCCAGAAGTGGCTTAGTCATGCTGGCCACATGACCCGGAAGCTGTCTGCGGACAAACACCGGCTCCCTCGGCCTTATAGAGCGAGATGAGCGCCGCAACCCCAGAGTCGTGTGCGACTGGACCTAACGGTCAGGGGTCCCTTAACTTTACAGCTTTAGTCTACATAGAAGGAGTCCAGTTCTTACAGCATGGTCATCTCAAGAGGGGCTTGTTCCCCACAGCAGTGCTAGAATCCAGACCACTTCTGCCTTCAGCCAGCCAGCCAGCCAATATCTTTTTGCTCTTTTCCCAGCCATTCCAAGCCCCAAAAGCTTCTTGTGACATCACACCCAAACGCCCTGTTTCTGTCTTCACCTCAAGGCAGTGGGGAAGGACAGTTTCCTTGCATTGCAATGGCCCTCAATGGCCCTGCATTGTTTATTAATGGTCCTAACTTGGCCAGGTCAGTTTTTTTGCATAGGCTAGCCCAAGAATTTCCCTGCAGCTGTTTTCCCACCTTTATATCCCAAATAATCAAAAAACCTACCATTTGTTAATTTCTACTGTTCACTAAAAGACTCTGCTACCTCGTATCAGTAGCATTATGATTAATGTGTTCCTGTCACGAAGCACATTTTCTCACTATGCTTCAGCCACCCTTTACTAGGAGGGTGGTGTCCTTACTCTCTTGTGTGCTGAATGTGGAAACAGAGATCCAGTGAGCCACCCAAGGTGTTTCTGAGTCAGAGGCAAAGGCTCAGTCTACGGTGGTGGAAAGAGCCCTATTGTATCTGGTGTGGCTTTTAACTTACTGGGCTTGTGGTGCCTCTGCCTTGCCTTGCCTGTACCTTCCCACCCTCCCAAATCCTTAGCGTATGGTTATCATATGCATATAACTTATGGTTACCAGATGCCCCCGTTTCCCAGGCAAACTGAAACACAGCAATCTTTCGAAATTTGCACTTCTCCGAATTTCGCAATGCAGTTTTCCAGCCAAGTAATGTGCTCAAAAATGCATATAACGTATGGTTACCAGATGTCCCTGTTTCCCAGGGACAGTCCCCGGATTTACAAATCTGTCCCCGGACAAAATCCGTCCCCGGAATGTCCCCAGATTTCATTTAATGTCCCCGGATTTATATTTTAAGTGTTGTAGATTTATTAGTAGGGAATGAATGTTGCGTGATTGGTTCAACGGCACAAGACACATCATATGGGGACGTCCAGTGAGGGAAAATGGCGGGCACCACAGCAGCGAACAGCTCCTGAAGCCAGCCAGAGCCAACTGCGCTACCAGGCTGGCTCTAGGCTGCTGAGACTGCCGCCGCTGCCACAGCCAAGGGGGAACCAGTGATGCCCGGCGTGTCAACTGGGGGAACCTCTGACCCCCCCCCCCGGCCGGGACCCAAATCAAGTCGTGAGTGAGAGCGCCCGGCCACCCGGCTGACTGCCCAGCCACCTGGCTGACTGCCCAGCGGCGCTCCGGGGACAGTAAAAACCCCAGAGCTGACACAGGGAGAAGGAGGAGGAGAAGGAAGAGAGAGAAAGAGGAAGGAGAAAAAAGAGGGGAGCCCTGACCTTGCTGCGCTGCCGCTGAGGAGGAGAGGTAGGAGAGCACCGGGAGGGCAAGGACACGTGGCCGAACCCAGGCCCGATCCGAGCCTACTCCATGGTGGCTAGCGCTCCAAGAGAGCAGGCCGGGGCGCAGAGGAAGGCTGCGCAACAGAGGAGACCACAGAAGAGAAGATATGAGTTCTTTTAAAAAAAACATAACTTTTTTTAATAACTTTTTTTTTCTCTTTAAAAAAAAAGGGTCCCCGGATTCTTTGAAAAAAATCTGGTAACCTTACCTTAGCGTGTTTCCCAATTTTGTGCGTTAGCCTATGTTTCAGAAGGAGGTGGGGGGGCGTGGGACTATCACCTGGAGTTGCAGAGAGATGCCACCTCCAAATTACCTATACAAAGAAGTTTAACTATGGCCCAGGCTGCAGGGAGTTCAAGGAAGAAAGGTGCAGAAAGGAGGACTGCTTAGCAGGAAGGAATGAGTCAAAGTAAGTAGGGTCACCAGACTGACAAGGGGCTGGTGCTTCTGTGAATTGGGCACAGTGGTTATTTCCATGCCGGCGAGGCCTTTGCTAAAGGTCCCCAACCAAATGTGGTCCATCACTCTCTTAAGTTTCCATTTAACCTCCAAGCATTCTGAACCAGATAACTGTCATTTGTAGAGCACTGGACAGAAGAGGGGTCCTTCGGTGAGTTTATTTCTATTTATTACATTTATAGTATACCCCCTTTTCTCCCAAGGAGCTCAAGATGGCGCACATGGTTCTCCTCCCCATTTCATCCTCACCGCAACCCTGTGAGGTAGATGGGGCTGAGAGACTGTGACTGGGCCAAGGTCAGCCAGCGAGCTTCATGGCTGAGTGCGGATTCAAACCCTGGTCTCCCAGGTCACAGTCCATCGTTCTGTAACACAGGGATAGGTCATTTGTGGCCCTTTAGATGTTGTTTACCAGCAACTCCCATCATTCCTGATCCTTGTCTATGGTTGCTGAGGCTGATGAATGTTGACCCCCTACAATGTCTGGAGGACCACTGGTTCCCCATCAACGTCTGTAATAGATCTTGGGTCACAGAACCCTCCTTCCCAATATGATTTAGCAAAGGCTCCTCAAAAAAGCCTTTGTTATTCCACAGTCAATGTGATCAAAGACTACAGATGCTTTAGAAGAGAAGAAGAAGAGTTTGGATTTGATATCCTGCTTTATCACTACCCTAAGGAGTCTCAAAGCGGCTAACAATCTCCTTTCCCTTCCTCCCCCACAACAAACACTCTGTGAGGTGAGTGGGGCTGAGAGACTTCAAAGAAGTGTGACTGGCCCAAGGTCACCCAGCAGCTGCATGTGGAGGAGCATGGAATCGAATCCGGTTCACCAGATTACGAGTCCACCACTCTTAACCACTACACCACACTGCAACATTAATGCCAAAAACTTCCTCATCTCAAAGACAAGTTCCATTCTAAAGCGGCTGAAAAAGGAACGTTCTTGGACAAGGAGACAGAACGACAAGGAGACAAATGGGGCAAGGAGAAAGATTGGGGGGGGGCAGAGAAGGAGTTGGTGGCAGACAGATTACAGTTTGAACACTATGATTAGATGACCCTTGTATTTAAGCATACTGGTACTTCTGTATGCAATTCCTCATTGGGGGAGGGTGTCTAATGGGTAATAAAAGGTTAGCAATATGAGTTGACTATTGCATTTCTTACCTTTGGGGTGTTAAAATGATTAGTATCCAATACAGAATTAGGCGCACGTCAACCCATTGAAGCGGATGGGTTTCAGCATAACTAAATCTGGGTTGGATGAGCCCAATTATTACATAATTCTGAATTAATAAATTGCACCATCTTTGTCAGCAATGCTTCATTCCCCGGAGTAATTATTTCTAGTTCTGTTACAGCTAATTGTCGTAATTATTGTCCACGTAATTTCAGAAGTTCCCATTTGTGATGGTGGTTCTTTCCTTTCCTCGTTCCTGTGCTACATTCTGGGAGAATATTTCAGGGGGTCCACTTACAAATCTATCCCACAGGGTCGAGTTTGTGCTTGTGGGAATTTTCCCTCATTCAACTGTGCCACCTTGGGAGGGCAGGGAGAGGAGGAGTAAAGTCTGATGACCTCAGTGACCACTGGTAATGAGGATGTTGAATGCTTGTGGCAGATCAGTTAATAGTTCTGCACTGGATCCCAGTCAGGTTCAAACCTTGGCATCTGTACAATCCCCCCCCCCACACACACTTCTTTTTTCAGCCCACAGAAATATTTACTCAGCCTGCAAAGACTGAAGAGGGAGAAGAGAACTGATAACACATGCTATTTGCACTAATCTGCATGTGATTTGCACTATTTTTAAGGCACACTTTCAACTAGTTATATTAAGGTTATGAAGTTTTTTTCAAAGAATCCGGGAACTCTTTAAAAAAAAAAAGAGGGGAAAAAGTTATTTTTAAAGTTTTTTTAAAAAATAGAACTCATATCTTCTCTTCTGTGGTCTCCTCTGTCACGCTGCCTTCCTCTCGGCCCCGGCCTGCTCTCTTGGAGCACTAGCCACTGTGGAGTAGGCTTGGATCGGGCCTGGGCTTGGCCACGTGTCCTTGCCCCCCCCCCCAGTGCTCTCTGACCTTTCTTCCTCAGCGGTGGCAGCAGCTCGGCAAAGTCAGAGCTCCCCTCTTTTTTCTCCTTCCTCTTTCTCTCTCTTCCTTCTCCTCTCCTTCTCCCTGTGTCAGCCCTGTGTCAAAATTCTCACAAAATTCCCTTGGTTTTCCTGGCCCCAGAGCGCTGCTGGGCAGTTGGCCAGGTGCTCTCACTACTGGCTCAATTTGGGTCATGGAGGGGGTCAGCGGTTCCCCCAGTTGACACACTGGGCGTCACTGGTTCCCCCTTGGCAGTGGCAGCAGCGGCGGCAGTCTCAGCAGCCTGGAGCCAGCCTGGTAGCACAGTTGGCTCTGTCTGGCTTCAGGAGCTGTTCATTGCCGTGGCGCCTGCCATTTTGCCTTGCTGGATGTCCCCATATGCTGTGGCTTGTGCCATTGAACCAATCACGCAACATTCATTCCCTACTAATAAATCTACAACACTTAAAATATAAATCCGGGGACATTAAATGAAATCTGGGGACATTCCAGGGACAGATTTTGTCCGGGGACAGATTTGTAAATCCGGGGACTGCCCTTGGAAACGGGGACATCTGGTAACCATAAGTTATATGCATTTTTGAGCACATGACTTGGCTGGAAAACTGCATTGCGAAATTCGGAGAAGTGCAAATTTCAAAAGATTGCTGTGTTTCAGTTTGCCTGCTGCCTCAGAAAGTGCATTGGGTAAGCTCACTGTTAAATGTGAACTGAATTGAACTTCTGCCCCATTCCATCCTCTGGACAGGAGGATCTGTTTAGCTCCCCTAAGGTGCTCATTTCTATGTGGGAGACACCAAGGAAGATTCTTGCCTTGTGTCTTGAGGTTGAAGGAAGGGAGATCATCATGGAGCAAAGGCTCCTGTGGCGACCAAGAGAAGATTTGGATTAACAGATGTCCAGTTTGAATCAGAGATAGTTCAGCCCTACAGACAATATGGGATCACATAGCATGCACTGCCACCTCCTGCAGTGTCTTGCTTCAGAGAAAGAGCCAGTGTGATGTAGTGGTTAAGAGTGGTGGACTCGTATTCTGGGGAACTGGGTTCACTTCCCCGCTCCTCCACATGCAGCTGCTGGGTGACCTTGGGCTAGTCACACTTCTCTGAAGTCTCTCAGCCCCACTCACCTCACAGAGTGTTTGTTGTGGGGAAGGAAGGGAAAGGGGAATGTTAGCCGCTCTGAGACTCCTTAAGGTAGTGATAAAGCAGGATATCAAATCCAAACTCTTCTTCTTCTCTTCTTCAGTCATGGCTAGCCTGAAACTGTGCTTCAAGATAAGGAAACATTTGAGTTGCCTAAATAATAGATTGCAGGTGTTCTCCATCTTTTCCATGGGCCAATTACAGCTCAGTGCCCTTTAGTGGTAAATCTTCCAAAAGAAACATTCACTTCTTTAGGAATTTTCTGATGGTGAGGTAGAAGTTGCTTTGACTTCTTATTCTTGAGCAGCACTTGGGATAAATTCCAGCTCTCATCAAAACATTTGATCCACCTCTAAAATATTTCCCTGCAAAGACACTCCTCTTGACACATGCATTCTCACTGCGTTTATCTGCAGTCCCCTAATAACATACACACATACACAAAACATCCATTATGCTATATTTTCATCACCTTTGCGGCATGTGTTTTTTTTTTAAGGAGCACCCAGGACTAAGGTTGTGACATACAATCGGCTAAATTTAGTCACTGCATATTTGTAGATCTGTCAGCGGTATCCTCCCTCCCTGGTCCTGATCTCTCCCTCGTTGCAACCCTCACCCACTGGAACACGTGCTAGCTCACACACACTTTCACTTGGCTGGGCCATAAACCCTCTAACCAGAACACCGCATGTTGCACACTGTTGTTGAAGAAGAAGAGGAGGAGTTTGGAGTTGATATCCCGCTTTATCACTACTCTAAGGAGTCTCAAAGTGGCCAACATTCTCCTTTTCCCTTCCTCCCCCACAACAAACACTCTGTGAGGTGAGTGGGGCTGAGAGACTTCAAAGAAGTGTGACTGGCCCAAGGTCACCCAGCAGCTGCATGTGGAGGAGCGGGGAAGTGAACCCGGTTCCCCAGATTACGAGTCTATCGCTCTTAACCACTACACCACACTGGCTCTCTGAAGCGCTGGAAGACCATGAGCATCAATGAAGCTCTGGGTCACAGACCAAGTGAGCTCCCTGATCAGTCCTTCAGCATTCAGCTCCTCCCAGCCAATGAGTTCCTGGGACTTGTTAACACAGCTTGTTATGGCTTTGTTTATTTGCTAGGCCTATTAACTTCCCAGGGTTTCCACCCAGCCAGTCAGTGCGGACAGGTTCTGTTTGCTGCAGGAGGGCAGAATTTTTACACGGCAATTAGAATTCCAAAAGCCACCGAGAGGCTAAGCCAAAACTCTTGCCTCCTGCAGCTGGCTGTGGCAGGAGCTGCTCTACCAAAACTAAGTGGCTGTAAAGTACGGCTGCACTCCTGATGCCTCTGGGGCATTCCTGAGTTACACAACAGCATAAAAAGGATGGACTATTCCCTGAGATGAACTTGGAACACGGTATAATTATTCCAGGGTCTCCTCTGCTATAGAACCATGAGGAAGGTGACAGCAGAGTTCAGTTGAGGCCAGGAAAGGACTGCATACTAAAATCAGTGCAAAAGAGGAACATCAGCAGCACAGCAGCCTGATCAGAGGACCAAAAAATTAAGCTTCTGGACATGGGATGTACAAGTGTAACGCTCAGAAGAATATGCTGGTTTTGTGTCAGTCCACGTGCTTTATTGTAGAGCAGGAATTCCGCTTTCTGCAGAATCTAGAGATTTGCGCGCTTTAAGGCCCTGTGTTTTAACAAGGTGAAGGATACTGGTTTAGGAAGGAGCCATTGGCAGAGAGAAATGGAACTGGTATTCCAAGAGACAGGGGATGAGTAACCATGCAGATTAGAGGGGTGCCACCCTCTTGCCCTAACCCTGCTCCTGACACAGCAGCTTTTGACACACTTGGGAGTTCCCGAAAGTCAAGGAAGGTTTCTTCATTTGCTTCTGTGTTGGTGAAAGCTCTGGGCAGGCATCGCCTTGACACTGAAGTGAACTATTTACTCACGCGGGAGCTCTGGAGCCCTGCTGAGCCAATTACTTAATTTCTTTCAAAAGTACAGGGCCGGCCCATTCATGAAGCAGACTGAGGCAGCCGCCTCAGGTGGCAGAATCCAAAGGGCGCCAAAGCGAGGAGAAGTGGCTGCGGTGGCTTCTGTGTTCCGGTGAGAGATTATAAGAGCCCCTCATAATCGGTTTAGAAGGGCTCACGTGAGATTTTGCCAGAACCTGAAAGCCATTACCGAGGTAATGGGGGGGGTGTGGCAGGGGTAGCAAGGAGGGGCAGGGGGCACACAGGGGAGCACCTTTCCATTTTGCCTCAGGTGGAAAAACATGACTGGCCGTCCCTGCCTCCATGAGCAACAAAAAGCTAAAAAATCACCCTGAAAGAGAGCAAAAAGGGGGGGGGAATCTAAATCAGGGAGACCTTCCACCCTCCAGGTGTCAATGGACTGCAACTCCAATCATCCCTGATCAATGGTTATGGTGACAGGAGTAGATGGGAGTTGGAGGCCAACAAGAGGGAACCTAAGCTTTACAGACATCAAACGTACTACAAGGATTTTACAGCTGTGGAGTTTATGTGCAGGGCACCAGTGCCTGGGGACCCAACCCTTTGCCCCCCCAATATTTTGGGGAGTGGGCCTGCCCCCCATGTAAAAAAAAATCAGGTCAAGCATCGAGCTGAGCGCAGCTTCAGTGGCCAGATCCTCCTCCTGCCACATAGGTGTGTAAAGGAGTAGACCTCAGCTTCTAGCTCTTGACACCACACCTTTTTCTTTTGGGAAATGAGTGTTGCATGTGCTTGTGTCAGAAAACTTTGGGGTTCGGCAGTATTGGGGCGGGGAACAAGTTCGTTGTCCCTATGCTGGTGATATAGATAGCCAAAGGCATATCTAGTCCAGCACCCTGTTTTCACTGTGGCCAACCATATGCCTGTGAGAAGTCCACAAGCAATACATGAGATGCAAAAGAGACATGGGGTTCATGGCCACCATGACAACCACAAGTCTCTCAAATGGAATCTGGTATCCAGTACATCTAGCAGACCATGGGTTTGGTGTTTCGTACTGGGCAAAAAGAGTGTGATCTGTGGGTAGGTGAATCCAATGTGAATCTATTGCAGAGGTCAGACAAACCTGAGGACAGGGCTCCTTTAAGAGATGGGCTGGAAGGAACAAGAGATATATTGAAAGTGAAGAGGTGTGGCTAGCAACAGAAAGGAGTCATACAACTGAATGTAACAACAGTTTCCAGTGTTGCTTCATGACACAAGGAACAATACAGGGATTAGCCTTTCTAACCACCCTAAACTGCTGCTAAGGTGGAAAAACCCATTAAAATGGTTCCACCTTGAGAGGACAGATTCCTGATGGCTCTCACAGAGTTTCTCACTATCTGGGAAAATCTGGCCAGTCTCTGAAACAGGGAGGTGACCCAAGCAGTTGAGAACAGATTTCTCCTAAATATCCTCTTCTGCTTCTAAGAACTGTTTGCCCATATTCTTGCCAGCTCTTATTCTAGATATTAAATGTCAAAACAGATTAGGATGGGTGTTGATCTGCCAATTCCTTGTGGGTTTTGTTGGAGGAGAGGCTTGCTGTGTTCTACGTTTTCAAAGAGGGTCTAGCTATACTGCCATAGCGCTGTTGATGTGATTTGACAACAGAGTAAAACCCCACCAATGCAGAATTCCAACCCAGATGGAATCAGTAGCTGGTTTCCACCCAGGACAGGTTCTACGGCACGGGAAACTACTGGTGGCAGCTGTTGCATCTCCATGCATATTTGCAGCCAGTGACAACTTGATCTCTCTTGGCATCGCAGCCAGCAAGGGCACCAGCCAAAGCCTTTTGCTGAAAACTTCCACCATAAAAAGTGTTTTGTCTCTATTTGGGCTCTCTGCTTGGAGTTCAGCAAGCCTCTTTGGCCTCCCCTTGAGGAGAGAGCTGGAAACAAGGGGAAAAGTCTCAGTGACTATCAAACCCTTATACTTGTCCTGCTGTATTGGAATGTGGAATTTATGTAAAAGCACAGGAAGTCTCCTCTTGAATCAGTCGAAAAGTCCACCACATTTACACCTGTTTAAAGACCTGAATTGGTTGCTGATTTGCTACCGAGTCATGTTCAAAGTCTTAGTATGCCTAGATCACTGGCCCTCTATGCACCTACTCAATTGCTTCGATCTACAGAACGTGCACTCTTGCAAATATCATGCGAGCTGCATCTGTGAGGAGTCCAGCATTTCACTGTGGCAGCACCTGTGGTCTGAAACTCTTCGCTTAATATTTGGCAGGCTGTTCTAAATGCATGCTGAAAATTATCTTGTTTCAGCAAAGCTACCCAGACATGTGCATAAATTGTCAGTATACCCATTTTTAAATTCTGCTGCTTTTGATAACTGTTTTAAATTGTCATGTAGGTTGGGCTGGGAGATGGCAAGGGGGACAAAGTTTCAAAGTTGGGTGGGAAGTCACCCAGCGAGTTGCATAGCTCAGTGTCAATTTTAATCTGAATCCACCCAGTCTTGGGGCTTGTCCACACTTACGCTTATCCCATGTCTAGAAAGCACAGGTCCAAGCCGTTCTGCCTTTGCACTGCCGTGTTCCCCTGGAAAACATGCTCTTAAGCGCTAAATCGGAGCAAACATCAATCTGGAGAAAACCCAATCACCATTTGCTCTGATTCAGTGGTAAACAGCAGGTTTCCCAGGGGAAAGTACCGGGGTTAGCAGAAGTGTGGAAGAGCCCTTAATCCCAGGAATAGCCAGTGTGATACCCTCAAATGTTGTGAAGTATAACAGCCACCTCCCCGACTACTGGCCATGGTGGCTGGGGGTTATGATTGCTGGGTCCCAAACCCCCAGAAAGCACATGTGCCACCCCTGCTGTAACTATTGCCCATCCTCTCTGGTTAGAGTTTGCCCAAGACTTGTGTGTGTATGTATGTATGTGTATATATATATATATATACTTGTTTTCGTAGATTTTCACGGGTACAGGAATGCAGGTTTTGGTGTCCTCGGGTGTCTTCCCGTGTAAAAGTTGGGGTGTCTAGGCGACGTTTCGACGAGGTCTCACTCGTCATCTTCAGGCTGGTGCTTTCGGCTTCTTGTTACTGGAACAGAGCGGGATCCCAGACCCTCTCCACAGATAAATTACAGACACCATCCAGTAACCAAACCATAGTGGCACCTCCGGATGCTGCACCCCCCTGCAATCCCTACACAGATCTGGCTGGCACAGGGCACAAAACCACAGCTCGCCCCTATACACGAAGCCAAGCCAAAGCACAACTAAGTGCAGTACAGCCATCTTCCCAGAAAAACTCTTCACAAATTCAAGAGGTCAAGACACGAAGGCTTTAGCAACTAATCCACACCTAATGACCCACCTAAGTGGTACTCAGAATATCACTCAAGAAATCACTCAAGATATCCCTCAAGTAATTAAGGAACAAAAGAAGAAAAGAACACTAGCCTGGGAACTTCCCCTCTGCCCAGAACTTTTGAGGCAATACACCACACCCCTCTACAGTATTTATAGGAACTCAAACACTGAGATCCCGCTCTGTTCCAGTAACAAGAAGCCGAAAGCACCAGCCTGAAGATGACGAGTGAGACCTCGTCGAAACGTCGCCTAGACACCCCAACTTTTACACGGGAAGACACCCGAGGACACCAAAACCTGCATATATATATACATATATATATATGCGCAATATTTTTTTAAATGGAGTAGAGTAAGATACACATATACAGAGAGAGAATTAGGATCACGTTTCAAAAAGAGAATTTTTTTTGGATAATTTATAAACCAGTTTATTTACAGTTTTTATTCTCTTAAAGTACATCTCAAATTAACAAAGATATTTACACTGGTATACACAGGGACTACCCTGGATATCTTACAGTTTACAGAGTGTTAAGGTTGCAATTATAATCTGCTGAGCTGCAGGTGTGATTGGTAGCAGAAATTGGCCTGGGAACCAGTCTGACAGAGTTTTTTACATATCAGATACGAAGCGTGTGTGTACGTGTCTGTGTAAATAACCGTGTCAAACTGGTTCTGCAGCTCAGCTCAGTACATCCAAGTAAAATATAGCTTCTGTCACTGGAGTACTATATGGTTTTACATCTCCCCCTTTAATAAATTGGAGTTTAGTTTCCATGGATGGATGGCTCGTGCTCTAACCCAGTGAGCACCTCTGTCGGTGACACTCACGGAGGTGCTCACTGGGTTAGAGCACGAGACAGCCAGCAATGGAAACTAAATAGTAAACATTGTTCTTCATTTTAATAACTCCAAACCATATTGCTACGGAAAAAAATATTCTGTGTCAGACGGGCAGCAGCTTCTTGTTTTTTTCATTAATCTGGTGAAGGACATCAACAGTGTCTTTAAGTAAGGCATCAAAAATTCCATCTGCCAGTTGCATCTTCACCTGCAGCTCATCTTCATCATAGTTCACCCACTGCGCTTCTTCCTCGTGCAGCTCCTGTGTCTTAGAATTTAGAGGGGGCAGAGGGAGAGAAAGTTCCTACTATTAAATACAAATCTGTATACATATTTAGAATAAGCCCGTTCTTGTAAAAGCCTGCAGCTACCTTTGCTTCCTCCCACCTTAGAAGAGGCTTCGGGAAATCAACACAAGTGTTTTATTATGAACAACATAATATAGTCATCATTTATATAACAGCTTAAAAGCAAACTTGGAAATATTGCAATAACCTGGGCTTGCCAGTGACTACACTCACTCCACACTAGGGCTTCAGCCCAGTTGTAGTGTTATACCCCAACCTCCACTGTTACGTCTGTCTTGACAGCTGGCCGTGATTTTAAGCTCCACCCATACTGTGCAATACAATGAAATGACAGCATGACTGAGTATATACTGTATATGCCCATTTAAGATGAAGTAAAATTCCAAACTCTTACATCACCACCAGCACCCATTCTACTCTCACAATTCAAATAAAACTCCCTGCCAGGCTTCAGTATTTACTCTGAACAGAGTACCTTCCTTCTAACACCAAAGTTAAGAGATGGTTGAGAATTGCCCCAAGAGCTGCATGGGAATCCTCTCTCTTGAAAGGAAGGCTGAAAGTAGCTTGGTAGCTTTGTGGCGAAGACACTTGGATCATTTTAAACATGTAGGGCCCAAACACCCCAACACTTTTCTATTTTGGAGTAGGAAAGGGTGGCTGTGATTTGGTTGGCTTTTGCAGAGTGATGGGTGCTCTGAACACTGAACACTGGTGAATCTGGTGTATTTGTCCACCTCTTTTTCCTGCAGGAAATAGCTGTGTGTGTGTGTGTGTGTGTGTGTGTGTGTTTTCCTTGGCTGCTATTGAATGAACATGTTTGTCTCCATCAGGGCAGAATGGAAGGAAGACAAAGCTGATGACAACAATTTTTGGCTTGGTTTAGCAAGGCAGCCCCAAATGGCAAACGCTGGGTTCTTGCTACTCATGAAGTTAATACAAAGCAAATGCTCTGCTCTGGAGTTAGTAGATTCCATTAAGCCATTACAGTCTAATGGGTTTTTAATGTGCTCAGTTTTGGTTGGAGCATGTCCATGAGTTTCAGTATAAGCACAGAAGGGCAAATTATTTTATTGATAAGCAGATGAACTCCCTGTCCTTTGATAGCTATCCAGTAAACGTTTCAGCAACTTTAAAATTTTAAAAATATCTACTGACCAGTATATGATCCACTCTGTCACGTTTCTTCCGTCCAAATTTCATCATTTTCTGCCAGTCCGTTTTGTGGTTTGGCTCCTTCTTTAAATTTAAGAGCCTGAGCACCTCCGTTGCTATGAAACACTAGGGTAAAGTATATAAGAATGAGCTAAATATATTCGAAAGAAATATATCCTATTCACAGAATCCTCTCTACCAACACAATTCAAAGGTGGAAGATATCCAGTGAAGAACTTTGTACTGTTGGGTATGGAATGTACAATAGAAGATATAACATGTTTCCTTGGTCATTCTTGTGAAAATTCTGAAAATGTGTTGTCGGTTTTTATAGTAGTTAAACATAGTAAAATCCTATTCACTATAGTCATCTTAAGAGGTGACAAGAGTATATTCTTTAGGAAACCTCCTCCTCAGAAACTAAAATGCAGTGAATTTAACATACTACCCAGGAAGGACTCTCAGAATTATGCTAGTTCAATTACAATAAAGCAACTTGATACCTAACTACAGCAGTAACTATTATAAATGTATTTGTGAACCACAAAGCTCATCAGTTTTACATCCCAGAATACAGGTCAGAGCAGTCATGTATTCATGGAGCTTAAGTCTTCTTGCTATAACGAAAAGATAACAAGCCTTGTATGGGGGCATAGGTGCAAACTGGCAAATGGAAAGGGTCACACTTAGGAAAGCTTACACTAAGTCATGGCTTATTTTTTAAAATTCTAGATAAAATTATAAGCTATTTCTAAACAACTTTTTTTGGCTTACAGATGAAGTGTGCCAAGTCCCTAAATGAAATTAACAGCTTCATTCTTACCTTGATCTCCTCCAGATCATTTGGATCTTTTACTCGATGGAAATAACCAGTAATAATTCTGCAGGATTTCATCCATATGGGTTGGTTAATACTGGGATCTTCTGCAAAGATCTCTTCAAAAATCTCTCTTGTTAAGTCAAACACAGCCTTGGTAAACATAAGAATGTAGAATAAAAATAGCTTCAGATGTTGTATTCTCCAGGACTATCAATATGCAGTCTGTGGTTTATAATTACACCTGCATAGTGACCACAGCTATTCTGGTGCATGTCTCTCAATGTGGAAGGTGAATCTTCCTGATGAGGTACAACTTCTAGAATTACTTTCTAACGGTCCCCCTCTTGTTGCACACCTACACAAACCCCCTGCATGCACCCCCTAACTTTGTGTTGGACTAAGGCCCAGAAGAGCTGTATTCAAATCTCAGCTAGGTCATATAAGCTCTGGGGGTGACCTTCGGCTACTTCCTACCTTTCAGCTTAATCACAGGTTGTTGTAAATATAAAATTGGGGCAGGAAGGAGAACCATGGAAGCTGCCTGGAACTTCTTAGAGGAGAGGTGGGATAGATGTATTAATGAAATAAATAAATAAATAAATAAATAAATAAATAAAGCTGGAGACCAAAAGAGCACATTCCTTCTTTTCCAAAGGATTCCTAAGTATTTTTCACATGGATCTGAGAGCAACAATCCCAACTGTCTCCCTTGATGTACCTGTTTATAGATCTGTTCACTAACAGCTTCAATGTCATCATCTCTGGGGGAATCGCTTATATCTCTGGGGAGCCTGAAAGTCTGAATCTCGTGCCCCAGCTTTTTGCACTTCCATAATTCTTCCGCTGCTGCATGTACCAGCTCCTCCACCTCTTCTGCAGTGTGTGGGACAGCCAATAGCGCTTCACATGGCTTGGAAGGCACTTTGGGGGGCTCTGTTTCAGACGGCACAGCCAAGTCCTCTGCTTCCTTCTGAATGAGTTTTTGAGAACTCAAGCCAAAGTCTTCTTCAAACCAATCTTGCTCATCGTCCGATAAATCCAGGAACTCCCGGCTAAGCTCCAGTTCTGCCAGCCTCTTGGCAAGCTCTTCCTGACCACTGGCACAACACACAGGGCTTTCCTGTAGAATAAAAAGAAAGTGGTTGCTACAGTGGTGCCTCGCAAGACGAAAAGAATCCGTTCTGTGATTCTCTTCGTCTAACGGTTTTTTTCGTCTTGCAAAGCAAGCCCATTGAAGGATTAGCGGATTAGCGCTATTAGCACTATTAGCGGCTTTTAGAGGCTTTTAGCGGCTTATCTGCTGATCGGATCAGCTGATAAGCGGCTTAGCGGCTTAGAAAAGGGGGGGGGGAGGAAAAAACAACCAGCAGGAACTCGCAAGACATTGTCGTCTTGCGAAGCAAGCCCATAGGAGATTTGTTTTGCGAAGCACCTCCAAAATGGAAAACTCTTTCGTCTAGTGAGTTTTCCGTCTTGCGAGGCATTCGTCTTGCGGGGCACCACTGTACTCAGAACAGTAGTGGTTTTCACCTATAGTGTATGCCACATTTTGATACACAGTGGAATCTAGTAGGCATCAGCCCCAGATAAGCCCCATTCCATTCATCAGTCATAAGACTTAATGGCTAGACTGGAAGTAGAGGACCTTTTTTAGCTCCAGGGGTTGGAACCTGTGGACATACTTCAACAGGTAATCCACCTATCATATTATGTCACTGTGATGCCACATGACTGATAGCTGGGTTGCCCACATCCTTTTGTCAAAATCACACATGCTTCAAAACCAGAGCTTGAAATGAAAGGTGAAAAGGTTTGGAAAGAGTTTTGCAGAGCTCTCTGCAGACGTCTTCCCCCCTCCCCAATAGAGATTGACTGTACTTACAGCTCTGGGATACATATCTGGAGAATAAACTTCTTCGCCATCATCCAGTTCAGAAATTAAAGTGCTCTGCAGGTCATTAGCTTCCAATCTTTTCTCTTGGACAGAACAGAGGTCTTGATTGCTACACTGGATTTTCTCATTCTTGACCTTCCCGATTTGCTGCAGTTCATGAACTGTGTCCTTCACAAAAGCCTGCAGGAGGCTATCGGCCAGCAAGTCAACCTTTTTCTTTTGCTCTATCTCTTCTTCCTCCTTTTGGGATGGGACTCTAAGTTGTGCTTCTAATTGGCTTCTTTCTTTCGTCAGCAAGTCCAGGAGTGGAGAGGCAAATATTATACAATCTTCGGCTGCAGGTGAGTCCTCTTCAGCAGATGCATCTTTTGGAAAACTATTCTGGGGACATTTCTTACTTAGGTTTCTTCCTTCGCTCTCCTCTTCAAGATTCTCTTTTTCATTTTGATCCACTTTGTGGTGATTTAGCTCTTGTTTGAATAAAGAGTTTTCAGCTGTGTCCATGAAATTATTGGAACTTTCCAAAATACGAGAAATTTTTTGTGGAGGAGCAAAAATACCATGTTTTTCCTTACAATTAAAATATTGAACGCCATTGTAAGTGCCATTATTATTTCCTTCAGGCTTGTCCAACTCTACACCAGCCCAAAAGCCTTTAGCAAACTCTGTCAGGCCCTTGAATCTCAGTGTACCTGGCTGGATATTACTCACAAGAACTCTGTCACCAATGTTGAAACCTCTCAAAATGGTTTCTTCTTCTGTCTTGGAAATAGAAATCCAAAGTGATGAATCAACATGAGAAGGTTCCTCTTCCACATCACTGCGTTCCCTACTTTTCATAAATTCTGTGGGTGACTTCAGTTCTAATAATCTCTCTGAATGAACACTGCCAGCCACAGATGAAGACTTGTCACTGAGACATTCACTTATTTCATCATCACTTTCAATACTACTCCTAGGAGTTTTTGTATAGCAAGATTTCTCCCCCTGTGACCTAGAGTCTTTTTCAAGGGACAATGTAAATGTGTCAAAATCATCCTTATAATATTCAGTAAGAGATGTCTCATCTTTTGACATCTCTGTTCCTGAGGAAGACACTTCAAAATCATTTGAATATGCTGGCTCTTTGCAAATGGAAATCTTTTCTGAAACCAAGGCATCTCCTTTCAGCAGCTCCTTGCTCAACGTAGGAGAGGATTTGATCGATAAGGCACTTTTATCATCCTTGTTAGTTTCCTTTGGCATCTCAGTTTTTCTCTCAACACATACAAAAGCCAATTCAGCCTGATTCTTTTCCAACAGCTCAGCCTCAGGACACACATCTGTCTTTAGGGAAGCCGGAGGTGAACTCTTCAGCTCTTTGTTAAATTTATAAGCATCACATCTTTCAGAAACCTTCTGAGAAACTTCTGCCTCTGATTCTACAGATTCAATTTCCTCTTGTATCACAGATCTAATAGTGGAAACAATAGAATCATAACTCTCTGCATCTTCAAACCTGTCCTGTGACACATGGGATGTTTTGCTTAAGTCTCCTAAGTCTTTGAAGAGAGCTGATGAAGCCAAGCTGTCCAATGAACCACCAAGTTCTGCTCTAGATATTCTTGGGGACTGTACGAATGAGTTTAGTGTTCGGGAGTGCTCCTCGGTCTGAATTTCTGCTTCAATGAATTTTTTGGTGTACGCAGACACAGATTTCTCATGAGAAGCGGCATCTGGGGGTGGGGGTGGGAATAAAGACATGAATGGCTTACATCATTTTGTATAACATTTGCAATTTAACCTTATTAAAGCAGTTAAGTCAATAATGCTTGTGTTCTAATGAAAAAGTGTAATCCTTGATAGCCAGGCTAAACACCCGTGCAGTCAAGTAGTTTTTCATTTATTTTAAAAATGTACACCCCAACTTCCTTACAAAATAACCCAGAGGGGCTTAACAACATATCCGTTAAGAACAGCACTATATCCAACTAAAGAAATATATATGTAAAACTTGTCACAGATACTTTAAAAGGCCAATGTTTCACTAAAAGGGCAATAGAGTTGGACAGAGAAAATGGGAGGTGGGGAGTGAGTGGAGAAATGAAAGAGTGCACATCCAAGATTCTGGAGGTTCACAACTCCAACACAGTGAAAACTATCAAGTAGCAACATAATAGGTAACAGGTTGTATTACGTTACATTATGAAATGCTAATCACCTGCATTTTTCTGGCTTACATTCATGAAGTTGGAAGAGAGAGAGTATGAATGAGAGAACACCACAGAAATTAACTTGGGATGTATAATGCAGGAAAAAACAAGGAAAGGTCTCTACATAGTTGAAGAAAGATTTATTTCTAGAATTAATTCCTCCTCAGGAGCACATTTTTTACAGCAATTTCCACCAAGTTCTTAAACCACTGAGGGCGGAAATGTTTCTTCAAGCCCCTAAGGTTTCTTCCTGTTTCTTTTCCTGCCCATGGTCTTTTCCTTTTGAGGACCAATAGAGACTACACATATCTACAGTCATACCCCTGTATTAATACAGTTTTGTAGTTTTATCTTACAGTGCCAAACATATACAGTGGTGCCCCGCAAGACGAATGCCTCGCAAGACGGAAAACTCGCTAGACGAAAGAGTTTTCCGTTTTGGAGGTGCTTCGCAAGACGAAAATGTCTTGCGAGTTCCTGCGGGGTTTTTTCCTCCCCCCCTTTTTCTAAGCCGCTAAGCCGCTTATCATCTGATCCGATAAGCTGATAAGCCGCTAAAAGCCACTAAAAGCCGCTAATAGCGCTAATCCGCTAATCTGTCAATGGGCTTGCTTCGCAAGACGAAAAAACCGCTAGACGAAGAGAATCACAGAACGGATTCTTTTCGTCTTGTGAGGCACCACTGTATATCCGAAGTGGCTCTTCCAGTCACAACAAAATGACTTCCTCTAGCTCCCATCCCTATCTGCAGTCCCTCATACCAGATCCCACACTGTTCCATGGGGGTCCCTAATGCTCACCAGCAGATTTGGGGTAAGAGCAGTGAGAATTGAAGAGTGAAGGAGCGAGGAAGGAAAGCCCCGTTCCATTCACAGGAAGGAACGGAATATTTTAAACCGGGGGCGAGGAATCTTTTTCAAGGGCTGTATTCCCTCATGAGCAACTTTCTGGAGCAATGTGTCAGTGGTGGATGGGGCCAAAAGCAAAAGTGGGTGGAGGATCCTAGGCTTCGTAAAGCTGGCTATATTCCAGCCACGCAAACATTGAAAAGTTACATACATACAGACACACACACACACACACACACGAAGATGTGTATATCTCCACCACCTCCATCCATCCAAGCAAGCAAGCAAGGGGCATTGATCACAGTTCAAGGACACATTCCTGCCAAGCAAAAGCACTCAAGGGGCTTGCAGAACAGGGACAGTGAGGAACACGGCCTGGTGACAGGGGGCGCGACCTGGGGAGAGTCCTCTGGGACACATTTAAACCAAATTTAAACATTTTTATCTGGTATCTATTTGATTTCAATCTCAAATTGGCATTTTTAAAAAGGAAGAAAAAGGGTCGAAGCAATTGACTTTTTATAATCCTTTTTGTGCGTAGAAAAGTTTTGTGCACCCTTTCTAATACAGCCTCATTTCAACTTTGAAGAAGTACAGAAAAAGGTAAAGACACAGCGTAACTGCGCACACAGAGAAGGGGTGAAAAACACTAGGAAATATGTGCAGTACTTTGATACCAATATAAACTATATTTCTGAAATTCATACTTTCGGCATGAAACAGTTTCCGAAATTGTACCTCCTTGTTCCAAGGCTGTAGTCCGGAAACTGTTACAATTAATTACTGGGGGAAGTGTTGATTGAATTGACATTACTTTCAAAAACTATAGCCCCAAAGAAGGAAGAATCATTTATCTTGGATATAGTTTACCCACAAAACCTCTCATACAGTTTGCACATTGTAAATATCCAGGAAGGTTTCGGCAGAGACAAGATCAGCAAGCATTGGTTTTTCAAGCTACGTACCAACATGCTCTGCAATGGACTCCAGGGACCCTCTGGGACGTTCAGAATCAGTTATCGATTTCCAACTTTTTGTTGGTTCTGACCTTAAAAAAAAAAAGGGAAACCAACAGCCATTATGCCATTGTGGTATGTGAAAGTGTGATACGCTAAAGACACTAAAGAAACATGGTAAAAAAAACCCTGGCCAAAACTTGCTATTAGGCCAGGGCATTTTTTTAAAAAAATAAACAGATCTCCCCATAAGTCTTAATCTCCAACTCAGTGTGATACAACAAACAAATTTAACTGTGGTATCTGGAAGAAATATCAACTTTTTTTGAGATATACAATGGCATACACTTAGAAAGACAACTGTATTACCTAGTCAGTGAAGATGACTTGATCTTTGGTTTCTCAGTAGGTGAAGATGGGGTTTTAATTTGAGGCGTTGCAGTAGACGTTGCCTCCAGATCCCTACTCAGTTCTGCTTCAGTCTTCTTGATGAATTCATCATAAGTCTGAGAATAGGTGAGGAAAGTCTGAGAACTTTAATTCTTACTTTAAAAATGAGTGAACAAATAGAAACAGAGGATGAGATTCTTGTGAAAATTCTCTTTGCTCCATTTTAATTAAGTTTACCTTGACAGTCTTACTGAACATATGCCAATACAGAATGCTATAACTGAAAATAATTTATTTTTTACAAATAGCTTTTGCATATTAACAGTGGCGTAGCGTGGGGGGTGCAGGCCGCACCGGGCGCAACATCTGGGGGGGGGGGCGCGGTCGCACTCGCAGCTCTCTGCCCCTACTAAAATCCACGGGTTAGGGGGCGCAAATTACTTGCCTTGCCCCGGGTGCTGACAACCCATGCTACGCCACTGCATATTAAATAAACTGTACCTCAGAAGAGCATTATTCTTCCCTATTTGTCAGCCCCACTAAGACTATAGAATCTTAGAAAACTGCAACCTTTAAGCTGTGATTACTATTTTAAAATTGTGCATTTTAAAAGAAAACATGGAAATAGTGGCACCATTACTACAAGCTGGAGGAGAAAATGATTTTTCTTATAGATTCCATGACTATTTAAAACACCTCTTTCAAGTTATCCTTACCTCTAACTGCTTGATCAAACTAGCCTCTTGGGCTCTCAGTCTCTCCTTGTACCTCTTCTTCCGCTCCTTTTTCAGCTGGTAAACAACAGACTTTCTCTTCCGTAACTTATCCTTCAGAGCCTGAATCCGGCCTTCAACATCACTTTGATCAGATGCAGTTTCTAATAAGGAAAATTTTCATAATTTCAGAGACAAATGCGTAGTACTACTTTTTTTACTGCTTTACTAATTGATTGATCATATGATTTTTGAGTCAGGGCCTTCTCTTGTTTGCTCATGCTATTAAGTTCCAACTAGTTTGATGGTGAAGCATGAGTAAGCTAATATTTAATGTAGCAATCTTCACAAACCTGTTCATATATCAATGAAGCTAAGTGCAGTTAGGCACCCAGGTAATGTTGATTTCATCAATGGAATTTTGGAAGAACTCCGAGTTTTTTCAAGCTTACGTACCTTCACACCTATTTTTTAAAGATTCAGCCCAAAAAGCCCCAAGGGGGGGGGGGAAGTGTTGAGAACTGACATTGACACTTACTCTAGTGAACAAGCTTCCTAAATGGAATCAATCAATATGTACTTTCCCCAGCAAGAAAGAAATATTAATGCCTAAATGTTGAGTGTGACTTATGCTTGAAAAACAAGATAGGAATCCCAAAGCTCTAATACGTACCTGACTGAGTCATGGAAAAAGATTCATCGGACCAACAGTAAGATACATCTTGGGATATTGTAGATAAATTTAGCTGCTCCGCAGTTCTGTGGGTTCCTTTGCTAGATTCTTGCTTTGACGGGGATGTGCTGCTTTTGGATGGAGACTATTCAAAGAGGGAAGAAAGTAATCTGCTTGTAAAATTCACATGGGAGGTGGGTGGGAAACATGCATCCTGATAATCATTTTCAACAGACCAATTACAAGTATGGAAAACATTCTCTGGTCATAGTTCCTTAAGTTACAGCAAACTGCTAAGCATCTGTGAACTTTTAGGAGAATTCCATCTGCAGCTATAATTAGATATACTACAAGTTGCTGAAATCAAAATATTAATGCTATTTTTCCTTCCAAGAAGAAAATATACTATATGCAATATTTAGTCACGGTGCAACATGGTTTTAGTACAGTGATAAACAAGTTCACTAACGTGTTTATAAACCATTTCTTCAGTAGGTTTGTGATCCAGGCTTTCCAACTGCTCTTGGTCCTCAGAGATCTTTGAGAGGCAATTCTCAGCAGTGACACTGCCCAGTTCTTCAGGGACAGAACTTTCATTATTCAGGTGAGAACATGGTAGCACTGAAGACTCATCTTCACTGGCTATTTCTGGGAAAAGATAGTGGAGTAGAGTCAGTAGAGCAATAACTACCGCCACCTTCACATACAGAGATGGTACAAATGTTCTGACTACAAATTTAATTCCCCTTTACTGAGGTGAGGGACACACACAAAATTAATGAATCCTCACACAAAGATCACAGGCACAGCTGAACAACAAGGAATTGTAATTAGTAATTTATTATTATCATCATCATCATCATCTCCACCATCTCTACACCACCCTTCATCTGAGGATTATGGGGTTATTTACAATATAAAAGCACAAAATACATACCATAGTAACAGACAAAAAAAAAAATACCCACCCCCCAGTTTAAACGACCATAGATTATTAAATTAGCTGAAGTCGTGGGAGGAAAGGAATGTTTTTGCCTGGTGTGTAACAAAGGCAGCAGGTGAGCCTCCCTGGGGAAAGCATTTCACAAGCGGAGAGCCACCACAGAAAAACCCTGTTCTCATGTTGCCGCCCTCTGAAAAGAAGCGCTTCAGATAATGATCGCAGGGTCTGGGTTGGTTCATATGGGGAGAGGTGATGCATTGCAGTCCAATGAGATGTATCTGGCAATGATTCAGTTAAATGTTACAAATATTTTATTGCTGCTTTTGATAGCCCTAGGGTCATCACTATACAGTGATGTTATATGATGTAACAACCACAGTGACAAAAAACAAAGGCCCCAGATATCCCACTCATGCATATTATTTTCCTTGGAGATGTCAGCCAAAGGAAAAAGAGGTACAGTGGTGCCTCGCAAGACGAAAAGAATCCGTTCTGTGATTCTCTTCGTCTAGCGGTTTTTTTCATCTTGCGAAGCAAGCCCATTGAAAGATTAGCGGATTAGCGCCATTAGAGGCTTTTAGCGGCTTATCTGCTGATCGGATCAGCTGATAAGCGGCTTAGCGCTATTAGTGGCTTTTAGCTGCTTTTAGCGGCTTATCTGCTGATCGGATCAGCTGATAAGCGGCTTAGAAAAAGGGGGGAAGGGGGAAAAAACCAGCAGGAACTCGCAAGACATTGTCGTCTTGCGAAGCAAGCCCATAGGAGATTCGTTTTGCGAAGCACCTCCAAAACGGAAAACTCTTTCGTCTAGCAAGTTTTCCGTCTTGCGAGGCATTCGTCTTGCGGGGCACCACTGTAAGACTAAGGAATAGTTACGTCAGCCCAGATACTCTTAATCAAGAAATGGAAGGAAGCGAAGATTCCAACAAGAGAGGAATCAATAACAAAATTGATGGACTATGCCCAAATGGCTAAAATGTCTGGAAAAAAATCAGAAACCAGGATGATAAAATTTTTAATAAAGACTGGGGGGAATTTGTAACTTATTTGAGAGAACACTTAAACAATTAAAAATATTAGAATTGCAATAACACTTGCAAAACACTTGAAAAAGAACTTTGGATAAAGTTGAGTATTTATGGACAAATAGATGACAATATGATATGCAGTGGAAAGTGATTATTTGCGGATTCCACAGAGGGAAGGAAGGAAGTCTGAGAATTCAGAGAATTCTATACTTTATGATTGTATTTTGTGTCTGAATGTAAAACTAAAATGTAAAACCAATAATTTTTTTATATAAAATAGAGTAAGGTATAGTTATATACCTCCTTCCTTCAAATACTGAATAAACAAAGTTCCTATACTTTGGATTTTCACATTTGGGGCCATTTAGACTGATACTGGAATTTTAATGTTTCATTTTTCACACAAAGTGCAATTTCAATTTTCCCCAATTTCATTTAAAGGAAAGGTGGTTGAAGAAAGGTTGTTGTTACCATCTTTATCCTGCCAGATCAAAGCACTGGCATTAGTTCTTCACCAAATGCAACGAACTGGAATAGTTCAAGACAAGATCAGCCATTCAAGAAAAGGTAAAAAGGTAAAGGGACCCCTGACCGTTAGGTCCAGTTGCAGACAACTCTGGGGTTGCAGTACTCATCTCGCTTTACTGGCCGAGGGAGCCAGCATACAGCTTCCAGGTCATGTGGTGAACCAGAGCAGCACACGGAAACGCTGTTTACCTTCCCGCTGGGGCACTACTTGCACTTGACGTGCTTTCGAACTGCTAGGTTGGCAGGAGCAGGGACCAAGCAACTGGAGCTCACCCTGCCGCGGGGATTCGAACCTCCAACCTTCTGATCGGCAAGCCCTAGACTCTGTGGTTTAACCCACAGCGCCCCCAACACAGAAGGCTATATCAAGTGCACCAAGTATTCTTCCCCCTCCAGAAAAAAAACACAACTACCAAGAACCGTCACACAGCAGCTAAACCAGAGCTTAACTGATGATCTCCTCCCTTTGAGTGGTGGCTGCTATAAAAAGAAGAAGAATCTGTCTAATAATCATGTGAAATGGGCATAACCCTTTGATCTAACCCTTTGATCAGACTATCTATCTCTGGAAGATGTGAGAGCTGCTCCACTGTGGTGCAATTCCATGTTGAAGGAAAGGATCATCTTGCTCCTGTGACTTGGGCCAACGGCATGAGTCTTTCCTCCATGATCAGAACCCAATCAAGGTCTTTCTCAAAAGCACCCTCTCATTTTTGTACCTTTTGCATCAGATTTCTGGTCTCCGGCCCCCTTTCTGTTTACTTTTGCTTTAAGCAGCTCCATGTCCCAGGCAGCCAGGGCTTGCTTCTCTATTTGACGTATCTCTTCTTCCTCTGCATCTAAGCGGCGTTTCCATTCCAGCAGTTCTTCAGCGTGCTGGCGACGCTTCATCAATTTTTGCTCTCGCTTTGTCAAGAACCTGGCAAACAAAACAGTGAGAAATTGGTTACAAGGGCCACAAAGTGTAGGAGACAAGGTACCTGACCCTCCATTAACACGTTTGGCCTAAGGTACATTATTTAATAACAATATTTCAATTTGTATCATGGTTGCTAATTCAGTACAACAAGAATACATGAAAAAGTAAGAAGAGGCAACAGAAGTTAATACATGTCACTTTACAACCTGCCCTAAAAAATAAGGGGGGGGGGGGAGGAGCTCCCATCCAGGTTGATCTCTCAACAGAACAAAGAGTGAGCAGCACAGAATTTAAGAATGTTACAAATAAATTCTAGATTATTTGAAGTAACAGATAATTGTAAGTCTAGGCTTACAATTTAATATAACTGCATTGCTAGCTGTACAGCAATTCACCTCCATATCTGGATGCTTTGCAAACAATTATAGAATTCAGGATTTCTATCTCATCAACAAACTGTGTCAGGAACTGCAGTAGACTCTATTGCCCAGAACATCAATGTAATCCTCCAGAAAGAAGCTGCTGAGATGGAATGCACACATCTCCACCAAGCCATACATTTTCCTACTGCCCCAAGTTACAAGAGATTGAAGAAACAAATAGTTCTTCTGAAATACTGTCAACCATGAGAACAGGGCTCTAAGAAATACAAATAGTGAACACAAAATTAGCCAAACCCTGGTGGCAGAAAAAAATTTGAATAGTGCCTCTCTATAGTGGTATGTATGTATGTATGTATGTATGTATGTATAAATAATTGCTGTTTAATGGTAGCATAATGGAGACAGACCACATCATCCTCTGATAAATGGGGCACAAAATGAAGATTGCAAAAACCTGATCTAGAAAGCTGAGAAGTAGATATTTAAAAGGTAATTATTACTGTGACTTTCCAATGAACCTTGACACAAAGCTATATCAATTACATTTCCAGAACTTCTTTCCTAGCAGTTCTTGGAAGTTCTAAGCAACAAAACCAAAATATTCAAGTTTCATATATTACAAAAGGAAGCAGAAGGCTGGGACAAGGGAGGATCTCCTCCTAAGGAGACCATTCACTAATTATCCTTAACAGAATAAGGAAATTTGACAAAGGAGAACCAAATGCTCAGGTATATGCATGGATGCCAATGTGAATTAAATATTGGGGCATAATCAATCACAAGACATGGCACATGCACACCATTTGAATGGCAATGCCCATCAACTTTGGGGGGCTCAGCCCCCTCAAATATTTCATGGGGGGCAAAGGGACCTTGGTCCCTGGGAATTGGGCTCCAATGGGTAGAAGTCAGATAACCTAAAACCACAGCAGTGTCAATTGCCTGGTAGCCAGCTTATGGAAGCCACACTTTCCATGGGAGCTAAAAAAGAATACCTAAACAATTGCCCTACGCTGTTGTCTAGGTTTGGGTTCTCCTGCTGTTAAAATAGAGATGTTCAGGCAAAGCTTTAATTGGAAGCTTATTGTTCCACGTGCCAAAGGCTTAGGTCCGTAAGTCAGAACCCAACAGACAGTGGGGTGATGATTGCTTCTGATGATTTGATTCCCCCCCCCCATTCTGTTACACTGGAAATTTCATGATCCCACTGGTCTCTATTCTCCAAGTTAGAAGCAGAAGGAGGATCTGGTGCCAGGGAGCATCCTTTCTCCATTTTGATGTCTTTCAACCGAGAAAGCAATGAATTTTAAAGTCTTGTGCTAAGTAAAAACCTAAGACGCATTAATTTTATTTTTTTTAAATAGTAAGTCAGAACCTCATAATTAGAGAGAAAATATTGGAAACAGCAAGGATCCTGTGAAGGTTAAAAACAGGAGCTAGGCAAAGCAGTCATCATGTGTCAAGGAAATAAAGAGTCCAGAACTATATTGTGTCTCTGTTTCCCACATGGCTTTTGCAAGTCAACAACCTTTGCTTGCTGTACCTCCCTCTGCTAATCCTAATATCCATGCGTTTTAAAAATCAGGCCACCATGAAAATACCCCAAATTATTTGGTGGAAGCTGCAATTACTGGAAACAGAAACACATTTGGTTAGATTGCATCATTATTCCTAACTCTGATTTGGGCTCATTAAGCAATTTAGTTTGAGCAGGATAAATTTCAACCAATGTGGCCATATACAAGGCACCAACATTATTTTCAAATCAGTCTGAACAGCTTAATGAAAGCAAATAATTGAACTGAAGAATCTTTTATTTATATACAGTTAAAAATCTCAAAACTGGTGATCTCAGCTGATAGGTAGGTGCTAAAAGACAAATTAAATCTCAGAATCTCTGCCTAAACCATTGTTCTCGAACACTAAATTATGCATTGGGTAACTAAGAGAGGCAGGAGACTGCCAGTCACATCTACAGAATTACCAGGTAAGAGCTGCGAAAAATCCGTCCAATTCATGAAGAGCCTCCCAGTCATGTAAAACTGAACAGAGCATGCTCGATCAAAGAGTCTACCACTTAAAAAGGTAGAACGTTACCTGACCAATTGGTTGTAGATATACAGCTGGAATTTGGGATGGAGGTTGGGAAAACAGACACTGAGAGAAGCCCAGTGGTGAGACGTAAAGACAGAGAAGAAGTAGTGAACAGGAGAGCAGTGTCTACAAAATAAGGAGGAAGAGTTTTAAGCCAAGATAGCAAGAAACAGACAGAAAAATGAGAGCAGGAGAGCATCTTGCACAAATGGGTCTTAAATGTCAAACATATCGTCTGTCCACAAGTAGAAGACTCCAAAGGCAACAGAACGTAACCATGCATTACCTACATAACCCTTCGTTCCCTGTCAAAAGCCAGCCACTTTCTACACATCTTACTCTTGCTGCATTTTATGATTCCCGCCCCCATTGTTTATAAGAGGAAGGGATTCCACCTATCCATTTCAGTACTGAATTTTAAAAGGCTTGCTAGTCTGGCCATTTGAACAAAGGTTTCAAGCCATGTTCTAGCTAGTAGACACATTCCTACTAATGAGAACTCTAATGAACTGCCCTAAGCTAAGCAAATGAACGCCAAATAAAAAGAAAAAAAGCTGCAACTTCAATGCACAGAACCTCCTGGCGCAAAACTTCAAAATGATGTGGAAAACTAATGTCAGTTGAAGAGTTCATATGCTGCCATTTTTCACCAGAAATTGGTTTTATTCTTCGGATTTCACACTTCACACACACACACACACACACACACACACACACACACACTTTCCTTTTCAAATACTGCTCTGCAACAGGACATCACCTCTACTAAAATGTCTACATGGCAAAAATGTTAAAAGCCAAACAAAGCACTGGCTGAGAAAGTTGGTAAACGGTAAAAGTCATGCTATTCATAGGCACTAATCAGTTATACATGCACAGTAAGAACTCACTAAGGAACAGCAACATGAAGTATCACTTGTGTTTGGGACGGCTCCATGTCAAGGGGCTGAATATGCCAGAATCACAAGGGGTTAATTCTTTGACAGAGCATGCTCCTGTTCACATGCAAACTACAGACAAAGTCTTTTATTTCTCCTCTGACCAAACATAGATCCTGATAATTCCTTAGAGGAGGAATCCTACAAACTGTCAGATAAAACCTAGTTTTGCAGAAAGCCCAAGAACATCCTTCTCTAATTTGTTGGCATCTTTGACAATTTACAAAATATTCTGCTTTTCCATACAGACTTGCCGATTCCAGACATGAAACAGGAGGCTAAGCTGCCTGTTGCTGTAAATATGCTATAAGCTTCTATGTAATTTAGCAGAATAATTTATTAAAGAACTCTCCCATTAAGCACATATAAAAAATGCAATAGTTTGAAATATGCCAGATACCTGTTTCTTTTAAACATAAAAAGAAACACGCTGTGCTTCCATCATCTTGGAAACCAGCACCTTTTTTCCATGGACAGCAGACCCTAATAGAGCCGGGGTGTGTGTGTCAAAAGCTGTAAGAGTGTGTCTTAGGGGAGTTCCAAACTGCCATGTCTTATTGCCGGTGGTGGTGCCAGGCAACATCCTGACGTTCAAGGGCATCTTTTTGAAGGCAGCAATGAAACCCTGGCACCTGCCCCACCCACCCAAAGCCCCGCATGGGAATTTAAATCCTGCATAGAACTAATAAAAACAAATTTTACTGTGACTGAAAGGCAGTATTTCAGTTTAAAGTCCTCACCAGTGGGAAGATGCCTAATACTACATACAACAGACATAAAATAATCCTTTTTTAAAAAAAATGCAAGTACTCAGCCCAACACACAACCTCAAGCTGCACCATCTTATTTCATGAATTGTTCTCCTGATGAATTTGAGCCTTTGAGGTTAAGCTTCAAAGATCACATTTGGTTTGGAGGTAGCAAAAGCTGAAGAGAAAGACCACCTCTTTACAAGCTGCATTGAGATAGATATCACATTATACAGCAAGCATTACGCATTAAAGTAATGTATCTATACAGCTGCAGCCCTGCAGAAGATGTGTATGCTCAACAATAGAGGATGCTTTGTATAACTCAGTGGGAGAGCATGCATCTTGCATGCAAGAGGTCCCAAGTTCAATGCGCAACATGTCCAGTCAAAAGGGGATGTCAGAGAGATTTTCCTGTCCAGGACTTTAGACAGTCTCTTGTTACCTATCAGAATAGACCAGCAATTGCTAACGTGGTGCCCTGCAGACGTTGTTGGACTCCAAATGTTGTCAGAGGAAGTAGATCCATTCCAGTCTGGTTTGAGGCCAGGATTTGGCACCAAAACAGCCTTAGTCACCCAGACTAAGAGAGAGAGGGGGAATGCAACCCTGTTGGTTCACCTTAGCCTCTCAGTGGTGGACCATGTGTTCTTCTGCAGCGACTCAAGAGAGGTGAAAAAACTGTTATAGTGGTTCTGCTCCTACCTTGCAGCATGATGATCAGATACTAGTACCAGGAGAATGTTGCTTAGCTCCATGGCTTTTGGGCTATGAGGTCCCACAAGGGTTTATTTTGTCTCTTTTGCTATTTAACATCATAAAATTGCTGAGAGCTGCCATCTTGGGAAATGGAGCATGGTGCCATCAGGATGCTGATGACACACAATTTTCTCTCTCTCTCCATTCCATCTAAATCAGGAGAGACTGTGAAGGTGTTGGTTGGACTGGTGTGTGGGAAGCAGTGAAGGGCTGGATGCAGGCTAATAAACTGATGCTGAATCCTGATAACAAGATTGAAGTGCTATAGGCGGGTGGTTCTTTTGTTTGGGGATTAGGTGTCTAAACTGTCCTGGGATGGGTTGCACTCCTCCTGAAGGAACAGGCTCATAGTCTGGGAGTACTCCTGGATTCCAACTTGTCACTGGAACCTCAAGTGTCTAGGAGTGCCTAGGACTCAGTTGTCCACGCTCTGGTGAACTCATGTCTGGGCAACTGTAATGTGGTTCTGCCCCTGAAGATGGTCTGGAGGCTGCAGCTAGTGAAGAATCCAGTGGCTAGGCTGGTAGGTGGGGCAACCCAATGGAACAATGTGTCACCAGGTGGCCAGTGAGCTAACCAGGTCAAATTCATGGTGTCAGTACTAAAGCCATAAATGGCTTGGGGACTAAGTATCCAAAAGAGCCCCTTCCTTAGTATCAACCATCTCAGATCCTACAATTGTCAGGTGAGGACCTGTTGATTGCGCTGATCCAGCTGGTGGTGACGCATGACAGGGCTTTTTCTTTGACAGGTAGGTCTGTCTCCCTCATTACTGACTTTCAGGGAAAATGTAAAAATATTTGCATTTACCCAGGCATTTGATCAGAATACAGTGGTACCTCGCAAGACGAATGCCTCGCAAGACAAAAAACTCGCTAGACGAAAGGGTTTTTTGTTTTTTGAGCTGCTTCGCAAGACGATTTTCCCTATGGGCTTGCTTCGCAAGACGGAAACGTCTTGCAAGTTTGTTTCCTTTTTCTTAACACCGTTAATACAGTTGCGACTTGACTTCGAGGAGCAACTCCTAGAACGTGGCGTGGTAGCCTTTTTTGAGGTTTTTAAAGACTTGGGTGATTTTTGAAGCTTTTCCAAAACTTTCCCAACACCATGCTTCGCAAGACGAAAAAAATCGCAAGATGACAAAACTCGCGAATTAATTTCGTCTTGCGAGGCACCACTGTACACTGTTCCTGGAAACCCTGAGATCACTCACTGATAATGTTTTAAACTGGGTTTGTTTTCTTAGAATGTTTTAAAACTGTTTGTGGGTTTATTTGTGGGTTTTTTAGTGTCTTATTAATGCTGTGTCTGCCACCCCAGGTTCCTGCGGGAAGAAGGGCAGGATATAAAATGAACAAACAAAGTAACAGCAACTCCCATCTGCCCCAGCACCGCCAATGGTAAAGGATTATGGGAGTTGGAGTTCAGCAACGTCAGTAGAGCACCATGTTGGCTACCCCTGGAATAGGTGATACTTGACGAAATGGCAAGGCAACTTTGTATATTCACATTCATTCGTATGTTCAATGTACAATGCCAAGCCACCAGTGAGGCTAGCTAAACTGAAATGACACTACAGCTATAGGAAGCAAAAGTAAACCCCAAAGAAGTAGCCAACCTTATAACCAGCTACTGATCTCATCAATAAAAAACCACCAATAGTTACTTTTCATCCATTTGGCTGCGCATTTTCTTTAGTTTCTGCATAATGCTACTGGTCTCAGAGCCGGAAACGGAGGAGAGGCTCCATGTTTCTGCATCTGATGGCAGCGGGGTTGAAGAACGTGTTCGCTTTACATCGTCCTCACTAAAATGCTCCTATGACCAAAAACAAAAAAACCCAAATAGATATTCAACATGTAAAAAGCTATTTTCTATTATCTATACATATTTCTCTAGCTATTATCTCTCTCTTTCTATATGCATGTACCTTGCATTTTGTGCGGAATATTTTCCTCTATCAATTTTATATACACTTTGATCAGCATCTTAATATAACTCCAATATCACTGGATGCAAATATTTTTAACTGTAAATGCTTTTAGATGCAATTGTTTTTAGAACGTTTTAACTGCTTCAGTATGTTTTTGCTTTTTTCATTTTGAAATTGTGGACCTGTTTGCCACCTTGAGCTCCTTGGGGAGGAAGGGTGGGACAGAAATTATACTGAGAAACTCTAGACCTATGAGCACGATCTGCAGTTCCAGCAACAAAAACAGATTTTATTATTTTAGAAGTCACTGTTGTGTGGTTGGTCTTTTTCAAGCATAAATGTCAGCAATAAAGTATTCAGGACCAGCTTATTTATTTTAATAACTTATACCCCTCTTTTTTGTCTCAACTATTTTTCATTCAGTTTGAGAACTGCAGTGCTACAAATAAGAATAACAGGCTAACTCTCAGGTGCATGTTTCCAGCTCTTGCAGTGAAGCTTACCTGTTTATTTTCCCCTGCAGACTTCAGTTTTTCCTGCAGTTTCATAGTGGTTTGCCGTATTCGCTCTATCTCTTCCTGCTGCTTAAGGATCAGTTGCCTCTCCTTTCTGGCTGCCTTATTGGCTTCCTTAAGACGCTTGATTTCTGCCTTTATGAGTTAAGAACAATAAAGCAAAGCAAAAAAAGAGCAGTAATGTTTTTGCAGGTTTCTCTCTTATCTTCAGCCTTTCACTTCTGCTCCTCATTATGCTGCTTGGTATGTTTGTCTTCACCTGTAGTTTGGACCACATCTCTTTCCCCTTCCCCCATCCCTATCACTACTTTATACTTCCTGCTTTCATTACAAGCTTTTTATTTTAATAATTAGCTTTCTCAACTTTTCTGCTAATCTTCTCATCTTCTCTTCTGTCAATCAATGTTCCTTCCCACTTCCTTTGTTTCACTGGCTCTAACCCTCTTGAAATAGACCTACCTTCTCTCTGCAATGTCCTATTCCAGTGTGTTTTCTATAATGCACTGGTTGAAACTTACGTTTTCTCCCATGGTTTTTGTTCCTCCCCTCTGCCCCTTTCTGAATTCAGTACCTCACCTCCAATGCTCATTTTCTCCATTCATCCGCTCTCACTTTCCTCATACATCACGTCTGCTTCAGATTCCAAGATTTAAAGTATGGGCAATGTTTTATATGCAACTGTCTAAAACATTCCCCGTCTCCCAATTTTTTAGCCGAAAATAAATTCCCAAAGGAGTTTACAATATGCCTGGGTGATATATCAATATATCGCCCAGGACTGGTATGTGGAGCAGACAGTGATGTCGGCTTCACTCAGCGGTATATCGCTGATTGAAACCGCCATCCCACTCTGCCCCCATACTGCACAGGGGGAGAAAAAAGCTTCATTGGCGAGGCTCCAATACAGCTTGTTCCTCCCTCTGCGTCTTTCAACTGCTCAGCTAAGGAGTGTGCCACTGCTGCTCCCCTTCAAGCATTTAAAGGATTCCCCAGCCCAGCACTGGCTCGCACACAAGCAGGGGGGCACCAGGGATGGCTCTGCTGGGAATGGGGAGCCCTCCTGCACCCCAGCTGAGCCGTACAAACAAGCTGCCATGTCCCACCCTGCTGGGTGCTGTGGCAATTTTACCCGATGTCTTTCAGGCACAGACCAATGCAGCTTGTGTTTTCAAAATTGTGGTATGTCGCCAGACTGCAATGTTTGGCTGGTGACATACAGCGATGTTGAAAAGCTGTTATCACGATGCCTCTGCGTAGCTCCAACCTTATTTCAGACATTGTGATCAGTATCTGTATATCACAATGTTTAGGTGGTGATATATCACTATGTTGAAAACCAGATATTGCCCAGCCCTATACACCAGATCAAAATTCAGTGATTAAGGAGAAACTTGGCACAGGTGGATTTAAAATTATTTTTTACCTTTTCCTGCTGCAACTTCAGAAGAAGACCACGCTGTTTCTTTCGGATAGGTGGCATTTTGTCGTCCTCTCCTTTGTCTCGTAAACGCCTGTGAGAATCAAGGCAAGGAAAGTTCAGTTTCTCTCACTTCTGCATTGCAATTCTGTTTTGGTAGTTATGGATTTTCATTTTCATTTACATATTGGTAATACAGTTTTATTTTGGTTAGCAAATGCATAGGGGTAAAGGTAAAAGACACCTGGATGGTCAAGTCTAGTCAAAGGGGACTATGGGGTGCGGGCAAATGCACAAAGCATCTTTCACCCCACATCAACCCCACCCCACAAGGATCCCACTGCCCCCTGGGGAATTTTTAAACTACACACCTCCCCCAACTCTGCTAGACTTTGGACAGCTTTACCCTAAATGTTTTGGATTACAACACTCATTGTTCCTGACCATTGTTCATGCTGGCTGGGGGTGACGGGAACTGGAGCACAAAACATCGGAGCCCCATAGCCAATATAATATTGTTCTAATAGACTAATTCAAATCTAGCTAATGTGTTGAAGTAATTTAGATGCTTCTACATCATGTCAGATGGCTTTAGGATGCAATACAGACATGCTCTTCCTGTGCCTACACTAGCCAACACCTGAAAAGGTGGATCCAAGAGCAACCGTGGCACTCACACTCTCACTTACCAGGTGGACAATAACCCTGTGCAATCCTGGTACCTCATATTTGGCCATTTTGGTTGTTCTTGATGGCACTCATTTTTTAGTACTAGCTAATTACTTCAAGTAGGACCATACTCCCCAAAACATAGGGCCTACAGGATAAAGAACCTGGGCCTTTCGGGGGCAGAAATAGCCAAACTGTATTTTGGAGACAATTCTAATCTCCAGATGCTAGGCCAAGAAATGGAACTATCCAATCCCATCACAGATGATCAGGTTCTGTAATATTAGAACCAGCAAGCAATAAGTGCTTGACGGTTCACATGTGTGAAAAAGAGTAGGGTGATCAGCTGAAGAATGGATTGCACTGTCTGGAAGATCTCCCTCAAAAGAAAGATGGACAGTAATTCTTTGCTTTTCAAGAATCCACATGATAGAATATATTAAAGTTAATATGAAATATACAGAAAGACTCACTGTTTCCTTACAAGTGAGGCAGAGCTATGCTTTTAAAAAATCACACTTCATTTAAACTCCATCTGGCTTCTGCAGTTGCTTCTGCAGCACCACTGTGCACCAACCTTGCCCCCAAGGCTTCTACTTGTGTAACTACAAACACACTTCTTTGTTTAATCGTTATTTCATGGCATTCAGAACATTTGCAAAAGGGGCTTGGAAGCAGAGTTTAACAAAACTGACAGAAAGCCAAAGAAGTCCTAGGATGGAGCACAAATTACAAAATTTGGGGTCATTCTGTTTTCTGAACACTCTTACTTTTTCTGGTGTTCCAGCCAGGCAAGCTCAGCCCTTGCCTTCTCTTTCAGTGCTTTTTCGCGTAGCCTAAGCAGGGACGACTGGTGAGCTGACCGCACTTCTTCCTCCTTCATGTACTGCCGCACCATTTCCATGGTGAATTTAGAAAAGCTATCTTGCCCTCCTGAGAATGGCAGGCTTAGCTCCTAATTACAAGAAAACAAATTGAAAACATACATTTGTAAACATACAAATGTAAATGTTTGTATGACAGGATAAGTACTTTTGCTAAGATAAGAAGCATTACTAAAGAGGATGCCACCTCTTTGATCAAACATCCTTCCAAACAAGTATGGAATTAATAGCTGGTTTAAAAAACTGAGTTCAGGCCATGAATAAGTATGCAAGTGCTTTGAAAATGCACATGCACTTACAACTGTATTATGCAGTTTGTTTCCCTCGACCCCTTTTTGCTCACAAAAGGAGGTTCCTGTACCCTGCAGAATTTCATACGATATAACATGCCCACAGTTTTTTAAAGTCTGCAGATACTATACAATTATGGTGTTCATTTATGTACAGGACATCCCCACTAAAATTTACTGAAAGGTTCTGAAAGCAACTAGAGGAGCAGCAACAAACATGTGGCTGCAGAGTATTGAAAACTTACTTTAACAGGTGACACGCTAGTCTTTCCAGGGAAAGCCTCCTCATCAGAATAATCCTGGTGAACTCGTTTCTTCAAATTGATCCGGCGGTGACTTTCAGAAGGTAGCAAGGACCGGAATGACTTTTCTTCAATCTCATCCTCCGTCATGGACTCATCAAATTTAAGAGAATATTCTGTTGCTACAGAGGCTGAGTCTGAAGAAAACCCCCAAAAAATATTTAATTAAGGGAAAGTTTGCATTACAGAACAAGTAATGTATGAAGTAGTTTCATGTAGTAGGTAGAACGTATGGCTTAACGAAGTGAGCAATACAAGTAAATGAATACTGACTGAATGATCAGTAACGTCGATGACTGTGAATTATACCCAATCAGATGGGCGGGGTATGTATGTATGTATAAATAAATAAATAAATAAACTAGCAAAACACCTGTCCATATCACAGAACGGGTCTATATATTGCACATAGGTAAAGGTAAAGGGACCCCTGAGGGTTAAGTCCAGTCACGAACGACTCTGGGGTTGCTGCGCTCATCTAGTTTTACTGGCCGAGGGAGCTGGCGTTTGTCCGCAGACAGTTTCCAGGTCATGTAGCAGGCATGACTAAGCCGCTTCTGGCGAACCAGAGCAGCGCATGGAAACGCCGTTTACCTTCCCGCCAGAGTGGTACCTATTTATCTACTTGCACTTTGAAGTGCTTTCAAACTGCTAGGTTCGCAGGAGCTGGAACTGAGCAATGGGAGCTCACCCCGTCGCGGGGATTCGAAACACCAACCTTCTGATCGGCAACATGCCCTTTCAATGGTATTCAGGACACTCAAGAGTTGGGATGATGGAGTAGATATTATCTCCAATCTGCAGCACTTTCCCCGCTTACAACAAATGTCAAAAAGTATGGGGTCAAAGACTAAAAGGATATCAATAAGTAGCAATGTCAGCATAGGAGCTAAATATGCTTCCTGGAGGCCCATGTTTCTTGGAACTAGGAAGCTGGCTTTATCCTCCCACAAAAGAATTTCAAATTGCAACAGATTTTTTTGCTCCATAAAACATGCTGTCAGCCAATAATAACCAAGCCCCATCTGACGTTCCATCACTTAAGATATATTTGTGTAATAGAAATAAAGCTCAGGAAATTGCATCTTGCATAACACTCACTTGTAAACAAGTACACACACTGATGTAAAGACTCGTGACTTAAAAAAAAAACCAACCTCAGTGATTCCCAGAACAAAGGAAGGAGGAACACTCAGTCAGTGGCTCCCAGAACAATGGAGGCTGGAAGCAACAGCTAGCCAGGATTCAATGTGGCTATCATGGTGTCATTATCAGACTGCAGATTCCCCAGCAGCTCAAGGGGCTGGCTAACCAGAAAATGACATATAAAAGTAATTGTGGATTGCCTGTGATGGGGAAAGAGTGCTGCATGCAACAGCCTGGTAAATATTTCACCATTTTATATTTCTTCTATGTGACTCCACCAGCAGAACAATCAACAGAGCAAGGGAAATAGCACAAGCATCAAGTAGATGGGAACAGAACTAGGAGTAAACACTGAAGTAGTTTAAGTACTCGTCCAAGGACCCACCTCTCTCATCTGCAATGGATGGAATGCTATTATTCATTAAAGAATCATTCAAAGCCATAGGAACCTGCTCTTCAATGGAGCTGCCTGACTTTTCACGACGGGAAACTTTCTTGGTCCCCTTGGAAGGTGAGACAGATGGACTTCCTGGGCAACTGCTGCTGCTGCTGTTTTATGAAAAGGTATAATAAAAGCACAGAAGTGAATCTTGAATTAGGGTTGTAAAACACGTCTCAGAATAAATAAATGCATAATAATAATAATAATACCAACAGTGTGCTGCTGCACATTAAAAAACAACAACTCTAGTTTAGTTTTAGATCGTTTCTGAACGAGGCTCTGCATAAGTGCAAAAACCATATTATGTGACTGCACAGAAACCACAAAGAAAAATTCAGTTCATATTCATGTCATGGGGTATCAGATTAGCATTAAACGCCACTCCAAAATATAGCAACTCGGCTAATGCAATGGTCCTTGGCTAGGCCTGCATGACTTGTGATCCAACAGCTAGCTATATACCGTATTTTTCGTCCCATAGGACGCACCTAGTTTTTTGGGGGGGAAATAAAGGAAAAAATGTTTTCCTTTATTTCCCCCCAAAACCAGGTCGGGTAATCCAAACCAGGTCGGGGAACAGCGGTATGGCGGTGCTGCGCCTCCCCGCTGTCCCCCGAGCTTGTGGGGCTGGCGCTGGAGAGAAGCTTGCTTCTCCCCTAGCGCCAGCCTCCAAACCAGGTCGAGGAACAGCGGGATGGTGGCGCTGCGCCTCCCCGCTGTCCCCCAAGCTTGTGGGGCTGCCCGATGTCTGCCCGAAGCACGGGGCGCTCTGATTCAGCGCTCCCCGTGCTCCGTGCAGCAGGCTGTGGATGTCTTCCCGAAGCGCCGGGCTCCCTGCTTTCGGGGTGCCCGGCGCTCAGGGAAGCAGGCTGCTATCCGCAGCCTAGGGATCCCTGCGGGAACTCCCGCAGGGCTCCCCAGGCTGCAGATGTCTGCCCGGCGTGCTCTGCTTCAGGGTGCCCGCACACCGGGCAGCAGGCTCCTGCGGGCTCCCCAGGCTTGCTGATAGCTTCCTGAAGCCTGGAGAGCGAGATGGGTCGGTGCGCACCGACCCCTCTCGCTCCCCAAGCTTCAGCGAAAGCCTGTATTCGCCCCATAGGACGCACACAGATTTCCCCTTCATTTTTGGAGGGGAAAAAGTGCGTCCTATAGGGCGAAAAATACGGTGCTATGTTCTACCCTATTTTATTGATCCCGTGTGAGTTTGCGGGCTCAAAAGATCTGCAGGTCTGGACTAGAAGAAGAGACACTAGACATCAAGTACTGCTCAAAGTCTTCCTCTGTTATCTTCCACAGTTATCTTCCACAGAATCAGAATACGTTGCAGCAACAGAAGCCTGCAGAGAGATCGCCTGGCTTGACCAACTCATAAAGGACTTTGGGTTGGTGAGAAAAGGGCCTGTCAGCTTGCTAGAGGACAATCAAAGTTGCCTGAAGCTGACGCAGAGTGAGAAGTTCCTGGCCAGAACGAAACACATTGGGGTTAAATACCACTACATACGCCAGATGATCCAGGATGGACTTGTGAAACTATCCTACTGCAGCACCCAAGAGATGACTGCTGACATCCTGACGAAACCCCTACCAAGAGAGTGTTTCCAGAATCTACGTGTCAAGCTGGGACTCTGGGTGGTTGAATAAAGTTGTTTATGTTTTGTATATGTTGTATTGCCTTCCTCTATTATAACTGACAGTAACTGTATAAGTTATGCTTCTTACCTCTGATCATGTGCCTTTGATCTCGACGATTCTGAATAACTTTCAAATGAGGAATAAAGGATTTTTGAGTCATCTAGCTCCTCTATACTTTGTGAAGGTGCAGATTCTGCTTTCCTATTAAAGAAAATAAGCAAGTTTGAGTTATCCTGAAAATGAAAAAGAAAGTTCAAGCGGATTGTCATAAGTAGCTGAAAAAAGCCTTACAAGACAAAATGATTATAGTGAAATAAATGAATGAGAAACATCCAATTAAGTATCAGTAATGACAAATGAGACAGAAAATGTATTTAGCTCTGCATAAAAAGAGCTTTGTGTGTTTCCAAAGTAGGCCTAGTTTCTCTTGTGTACAGAACAAATGGAGAGCAGGCGACGCTTCCTGACACTTGTCACTCTGGAGCACCCAATATAAATTGGCATGGACTTCTCAGGAAGAGTTACAGATAGGTAGCCGTGTTGGTCTGCCATAGTCAAAATAAAAAAATTCCTTCCAGTAGCACCTTAAAGACCAACTAAGTTAGTTCTTGGTATGAGCTTTTGTGTGCATGCACACTTCTTCTGAAGTGTATCTGAAGAAGTGTGCATGCACACGAAAGCTCATACCAAGAACTAACTTAGTTGGTCTTTAAGGTGCTACTGGACGGAATTTTTTTATTTTTTCTCAGGAAGAGTCACTTGACAGGGAAGGAAGACTCTCCTGCCAAGTGGCATGTGAAATAGGCCTCTGATTTGGCAGGCAGAAAGTAGAAGTCTCAGTCTTCTAACTCCAGGAGTTTGAGGAGAAATAAAAGGTGTGTGGAGCAGACAACATCAGAGGCTTTGGCCTCTGATCATGGATTTCAATATGGAAGGCAGGAACTTACCATTGTTCCATTCCCCAATGGGGAGAAATGGACAGGATGTGCAAACTGGTGTGATAGCCCTATGCACAAAGTCTTCCCTGATGCCTACAATAAGTCAATCAAGGGACTATCAAGTAAACCCAACAAGTACAAATGCACATACAGTCAAACCTCGGAAGTCGAACGTAATCCGTTCCAGAAGGATGTCCGACTTCCAAAACGTTCGACTTCCAAGGTGCAGCTTCTGATTGGCTCTCGCAAATGGAAGAGCCGGTCCGAAGCCGCTTGACTGCTGCGACGGACAGTCGACCTCCGAAAATTGCTCGAAAGCCAGAACACTCGCTTCTGGGTTTTCGACGTTAGGGAGTTGAAACATTCAGCAACTAAGCCGTTCAAGAACCAAGGTTTGACTGTATTCCCTTTCCTTAAGAATTCACTTCTACACTCTAATGCTGGAGCCAAATGACCTGCCTTGCTACAGTATTGGCTGCTAGTGTAGAAAAGCAAACAATAAAAGGTCACAAGAGCTGAAAGGAAGGGGGGACTGCTCTTTATTGATGAGACAGGGAAAAGAAAGTAAAGAGCAGCCTTGGGGAGTTGCCTAGTACTCATGCGGACATCATATTCCCCTCCCTCACCTACGCATATCAGTGGTGGTGGGTGTTTTCTGGAGTCTGCCTTCATGCCTCTGGTGAAACACTGCTCACAATCTATTCTAAGAACTAAAATGTCATCTAAAATACCTGCTTGTATTATGAGATTTTAGCTTCTTTATGAATGCTGAATGTTGCTTCCGCTCTTGGTCAAACAGTGTGGTAATTGGGGTTGCAGGAGCACCAATGGCATCAGAGATCTGGACTCTTGCAAGCTCTGTCATCTGAATAAAGAAGCACAGTCAGATTTTCGTAAGTTAATATTTGAGAAATTAAGCACACACACACACACACACACATCCTCTCTCTCCCATCCTTCAAATAGGCAGCGTGCTTTCCTTTCCCATAGTAGTCTGCTGAAGAGCTCTTCGTTACAATCAGCAAGCTAGCTTTAGCAACCATTCTGCACAAGGCCAAGTCTGCCAAGGATTTCAGAGCAGAATCTAACCTCACGTATCTGGCTAGCAGCTTCTGTGGTGAGCAGAGCAGTCTCCGCCTGCTGAGCTGCAATTTTGCAAGTGGTCTCCTGTAAAGCATCTGCTTTCTCCTGTTGTGACTGTACGAGCTGCTGCATAGATTCTGCATGGCCCTATGTATTAAAAAAAAAAAGTTCTACTTTAGTTCAGGTGCCAAAGGGGCCAAACTGGAATTTTAGTATGCCAAACGTATTTTTGTTGGTTTTAATTCTTCTTTACGCACAGAAGCAAAAACTGGATGAGATACTTGGCTCTAACGTTTCTGTGACTGTCAAAGCAGAAAATTCTGAGGCAGAAAAAAATCTGTTCAGGCAATAATAAATACTTGAAACTCATGGTAAATGATTAGGACATAAAAGAAATAAACAAATTTATTTAAACTTGTGCACACAAAAGTGGCATAGATAAACTATTTTGGCTTTTTCATTCTCTTCTTCCAACAAGACGTACGTTGTGGCAAATGTGAGCTCGTTAGAGCAGAGGTTATGTGGGGTTGTATCCACCAGAATCATACTAAAATCAGCTCCATTGAAATGGAGATATAAAAATGATGAAAATGTGTTTGACACACCATAAGACAGCATCTGGAACCTGGACTATTTGCTTTCATAGAAAATGTAGACTTGCCTTGACCAGACAAACCTGATATACCAGTATATCTGAAGGAGCGTCTCCACCTCCATCGTTCAGCCCGGACACTGAGGTCCAGCCCCGAAGGCCTTCTGGCAGTTCCCTCATTGCGATACATGAGGTTATATGGAACCAGGAAGAGGGCCTTCTCGGTAGTGGCACCTGCCCTGTGGAACGCCCTCCTATCCGATGTCATGGAAATAAACAACTATCTGGCTTTTAGAAGACATCTGAAGGCAACCCTGTTTAGGGAAGTTTTTAATGTTTGATGTCTTATCATGTTTTTAATATTCTATTGTGAGCCATCCAGAGTGGCTGGGGAAACCCAGCCAGATGGGTGGGGTATAAATTATAAATTATTATGACATGCCCAGCACCTTTGCTACTAGGGGATGATCCTCACTGAGACACACTTTGCAACAATACACTTTTTTGTTGAGCGTAGGGAGAGTGTCAGGCAGAAGTGGAAGTGCTGGGCATGAACTGATCAATGTGAACTGATGCTTTTGAGTTCTGAATACAATATGTTTTATTCAGTACAGTACTATTTTTTCAATGAGACATTCTGTCTGTGTGATGTGCTAGGTCCAAAGACCTCACTTCCTGTCATTTCCCTGGCTTAGGAAGTGTCAGTATTTGGCATGGTGTGTACTGGCTTTGACTAGCTCTCCAAATTAACATGTGGCAGCCATTTTGTGATATGTTATGGCCCACATGGTAGCTTTTTGTGACTGAAGCCCATAGTGCCCCCTGACCCACTAATGTGGCAACTTCTAAAATCTTGCACCTCTAGAACAAGATATTTTTCTGAAGTACATTGAGATGACTCGATTTCTTGTTGCCTACTATTTGTGAGATTTGGATTAGCATCCATTCGCACCAATTTCTCCACAGGAAAAGAATTCTACTTTTAAGTTTTACATACTGTTTGAAAGACCTCATTACCTGAGCTGCTTTCTTCATCGCCTCTTCTAGCTGCCTCTGACTTTCCAGAGCTTCTTGCTCTGCCTGGAGCTTCAGAAGAGCCAAGTCGTGCTCATGTCGTTGCTGCTGTGCCTACGGATTAAGTTTAGCTTAGTTTTAGTTTATTAACTTATATCCTGCCTTTCTGCATACAATGTAATTCAAGGTACCTTACACTTAAAATATATTTCCATAAGGATATTAATGCTCCTGTCACTGAATCCTAAATATTTCATTAATGATTAGCACTTATACTTCTGCATCTTTTAGTGTATCTCATGACTTTCATTGCCTATTTTACAAAGTTCACAACTTCCATCCCATACAATTATACTGCAACAAATAAAACTTGTGGTATGAAGTACTGAAATTGCACATAGCTACTTGTGACAAATGTGGTTATCATTTTCAGAAACCACCGATTTTGTTCCTCCTTTTTCGAACAAGAGCCTACTAGTTTTGTAGCTTTAATGGAAATATAACAATATTCATCTGATCGCAACCACTCTTATCTTTGGCTGAGATACTTCAGAGGAGTGCATACAGCAAATAAGGCAGAGATAAGAACGCCTACGGTTACCTTTAGAATCTGAGCCAGTGAAACACTCTCCTGCTGGGCAAGTGATATACCTCGGACTCGTTCAACATCAGAGATCTGGCGAACAGACTCCTCAATGGCACTTAAATAATTAAGTTCTGCTGACATACGATGTTGGAGACCAGCAGGTGAGAAGCGCATGGTACCTGTAAGGTAAATATGAAATACTAAACACCTACGTCTTCGTGTAAATCACGCTTTTTAGAAACATAGGAAGAGTAAGCAGCAGCATGAGCCATCTATTTTTTGCCAGCTCACCATTCATGTTACCTGCTCCAGCCCTGTTGGTTCCAAGGTTCATATCAGAGAAGGCATGGCTTGCCTTGGGTCCAGAAGTTATAGTCCCTGGAGAGTCTGAAAGGGGGCTAATTTTTTCTGCTGTATTTACTGCAGGATCCAATGGTTTCTGTAAGCTTGGAGAATGAGGAGAGCCTGGAGTCCTTGGAGACTTTATCTTATCTGGGAGACTAACAGAAAAGTTAAACAAAAATTGAAGCAAGTCTTTATTCTTTCAAGAAAGAGTAGTCACACAGTAAAACCAGTTTGAAAAGTATCATATATTTCCATCAGTACACAAAGAAAAGAGTAATAGCCAGTGCTTTTCTTCTAGAAAAAACTGTCCCGATACCCATCAGTATGTGCCACACTTTTAACCTTTCTTCTTGGAAAAAAAGGTGCCAGTACTGCCTACGTTGAGTACCCCAGGAAAAAAAGCTATAGCAATAGTTGAGATTTACACACACAAAATGCAGTCTTCCAACTATTTGAAGAGCTTATATGTTACTTCAAAAACATTGGTATAGTTCAGATTATCATACCTCAGTTTTAAAACAGAGATATTAAATTACTGTTTTGCCCACACAAGCATCCACCTTCGCTCTTCCCTTTGTGATATGATCAAATGAGGCAATCTCTAATCGATCATAATTTCCTATTTCATCTAAACCAGGACATTCTGGTTACCAGCTTTGGAACAGGTTAGGTTATTAGACCAATTTCAAACTGTGGTTTAAAAACCTGGTTTGTTCCAAAGCTGTTAAATATGGCTCTTTGCTTCACTGCACAAGCAAAAAGTCTGAATGCATGGGGGAAAGACTCATTGACATCACTCAGTTTATTAAGCCAATATATGATTATGATTACTAAATGAAGTGGTTCGCTTTACCTCATCAAGGAGTGATCAGAAAGTTCTTCTAAAGTGCTGTCAGAATCTGGGCTCTTCTCTTCTCTATGAGATATGCCATTATTAGGTGACGCATTCTTCACCTGTTGCGATCCATACTCTGACCCTGGCAACATTTTGTTTTCCTCCCTCAGAGAGGCACTTGAAACTGGGCTGAAAGATTCTGACTCTGTAACACATATTTTGGCAAAAAGCGATTTAAATATAAAATAAATATACACTTTCCCCCACTTGACGAGTACACTTGACATTTTCAGATTTTAAAACTTTGCCAAAGGTTTCAACCCAGATTTGGGAGCGTAGTAAATGGCACTTACTTTCCCTTTTCACTCTTTTCTTAGACGATGCAGACGAGTTGGAAGAACCTGCAGAAAGTGTTCCTGAGGAATGGTGGGTAAAGTCTACAGCTGGCTGCTCATACAATGACTTTCTGGTGGCAAACTCTTCTTTGAGGCTGGGGCTGCTGCCACTGTCAATATAGACACGGAAGTAAAATATTGCTTGGCTTTCTCAGTTACATTTATACTACTTGTGTAATGAGCATTTTAGATCATTGAATAAAGCCTTACAAGGCACAAGAGCAGGACTTCTATTTACCTTTAAAAGCAGCTGAATTTTAGACAACTTTGCATATAGCTTAAGATAGGCACATGGGCTAGACCTGCAAGTTTTAATGTATAGTTGAATTATGGTTTAGCCCATTAATATTTGGGCTGAATCTTAAAAGCATTTTTTTTTTTTAAGTAGATGTTGTCGCAATCAGGAATTACACGCAGGACCAGCCATCTGCCCACAATGCATTCCTCCTCCCAACATTGTTTCTGCCTAAAATGGCTGTAGCCAGCCAGCAAAAGAGAGACAAAAAAACTGATTTGTCCTGCCCTCTTGATTGGTCTGCTCTATCTCCCTCTTCCTCTCTCCATGGTTTCAGCCCCAGAATGAATGCCGCTGACAAGCAAAGCACAAAGTGGGCAAGCTCCAGCTGTTCAGATATCTGACTCTGTGGAATGTATAATTCTTTACGTTTGGATAAGTGAACTGGTGGGTATCCAGTGGATGGATAGTGGGACCTGCATGTAAACTATTACAGACACCTTTCCTTTTAACAATGCCATAATGTTTGTGTTCAAAACTGAGTTCCTATTCTCCAACACCCTTAAGGATATTGAAATATCTATATTGAAAAATCAACTGAATAAATTAAGTTAAATAGTTACTTTCTCTAGGTCTCTTAAATAGATGTCAATCCTGATTCGAAACACCAGCAAAGGGAATTTACTTAAATAATTTTCAGGTTGATAATTCAGGATTTTCAAAAACAGTTGAGCTGAGTGTCATTTGTGCCATAAAAAAGTACCAGGTTGTGACTTGAAAGCTGTTTTGAATAGACGAAGTATTCATTTACTCTGCTCTGTGCCAAAACTCAGATTTGCCATACTCTATAACAAGGAAGCGTTCCCTTCCCATTCAGGGATGAAAAACAACTCTGTAATAGTTCTTTATTTAATGAACATGGTTTTTCATTGATTTTCGCTGCCATTTGTGAACTCATTAAGTACCTGGGCTCAAGAGTAGCTCTTTTATCTGCAATGGTTACACTTTCCTGTGAGGAAATGAAATCATCTTCATATGAAACAATGCTAGCTGGGGGACTCATGACTGGAAGGAAAGGTTCCCGAGTTGGTGGTGCTTGCTCTGACCACTGCTCAATTCCTGCAAGAGGTGCAAAAGCAAAAAGAAAGTAATCTGTATTTCAGAAGCATGCCAAATAATCTTGCTGACAGAGATCCAAAGCCCATTAAGAGCAGCTCTGGAAAATTTCCTTTATATGCAACAACTTTCAATTATAATCTGAAGACAGTTAAGTGATTTCATAGTAAAGAAGTAGTTGCCAAAATTTTCAAAAAGGACTGGAAACTTCTTGCTTATCAGCAAATACTGGTATCAGCAAAAAAAAAACCAACACAAAATCCGAGCTACAGGTTTATAACATAACTTAAAGAGCTCAGGGTTTCAACTATCATGGAAGTGCAGTCATTTTGACAATTACACCAACGAAACACCAGAGGCAGCAATAAGTCTCTCATTGCCTTACCTTTCCCACACTGCTGGTAATGTTTTGTAAAGACGTTGATGGCACTATGGGGACTCCCCCTTATCAGTTCTTCCCAAGTACTCCTTATATGTCTAAAAATGAGTAAACACTTCTCTGCCTCCTTCTGAACTTCTTTTATGGGCTCACAGCCAGCTATATCTGCAGCACAGAATTCTTTTTCCTTTAACACTTCCACAGTCTTCAAAGTTGGATGCTCACGCCTTTCTCCTTCCTCCTCAGATGCAAGGCCATCACTGATTGGCCCCTCACTTATTGACTCTATGCTACCATCACGCGGAGCTACAACTTTACTTTCAGCCCCTGGGGAGCATGCTTGTTTTTTGGACAGATCTCCTAGCATTCCTTCAGCTCTGTAGTTACCTGGAAGGCTGATAGCTGCAGCCCGAGGGGCGAGGGTCTCTGGGAGCCTTTTAAACTCACCAAGGTTTCCAACACCGGGAAGGTTATCATCAAAACTTGCGTGTGGGGTGCAAGCACCCAACATCTTCTGCAGCCTGGCTGAAAAGACATCACTTTCTTCCACAGGGGGGCTGCTGGCCTTTGCCCAACGGCCATCGCCCTGATCTCCTTGCAACAAGTCACGCTCAGAATTCCACACCTCACCATAGTTAATGCTGGCCCCGGCTAACTTCTTGGCTTCGCTTTCAATTCGGCTCGACAAAGAGGCTGCTGTTGCCTTCAGGGCTTCAATGCGGTTCAGCTTACTTTTATACTGATTAATGGTAGGCTGTACAGCAGATGCCATAAATGGCTGAGATGCCAAAGGCATGGATCCCACAGCTGCACTGTAACTCCTTCTGCTTGATAACACAGAGTCAAAGTCGTTTTGCAAGACATGGGTGTGATCGAGGGCCAAAAGCTGGGAGACAAATCCTCCAGTCAAGACCATTGAAGGTTGTTGGGAAGAAAGCTGGGCTTCTGAAGTCAGCCTATCTGGCTGAATCCATAAAGGGTTATTCCTATAAACAAAAAAGTTGAATTCTCATAAACTTGGAATAATGAAGACTGAACAATGTTTGACTATTAAATGTGCACATATGTTAACGTATTGGAAATCATTTTTAAAACTAGACTTCTTAGCCCAGATTAGATTTTCCCCGATCCACCCATACACAGTGTCGGAGCAGTGTAAAGGTGTAAAATTTGAAGCTGTGGGGTCGGGGACGTGTTTTTTCCAGGGCATGAGATTTGGAAAGAGATGTTTTTTTGGGGAAAGCTGAACAAATGCATTACTTGTCTTTATATACCGAAAGCCACTTTGTTACTTTAGGAACATAAAAAGCATTGTGCATAAAATGGTTCATCATAAATTTATATCTGCTATATTAAAAGTACAGATTATTCAGATAATAATTACAAACTGATTAAACTTTTGTTGCAAATGGAATACAAGCTGCTGAACTGGAAGGAACCTAGCATTCAAGCTTCCCAAATCCTGCACCAAGAGGACTGAAATCTATTAACATTTTCTAAAAAACCAGAGGCTTTTTTACTAGGAATAACAGGAGAAGAAGTGCCAGAGAATTTAAAGAGACTACTTATGTATGCTACTACAGCGGCCAGATTGCTACTTGCCCAGAAGTGGAAGGAAGAAAACGTCCCAACGAAGGAAGAATGGATAACTAAGATGACGGACTATGCCAAAATGGCAAAATTGACCATGAAGATCAGGCACCAAGATGAGAAAAAAATTAACCAAGAATGGAAAAAAAATTATAGATTACTTTAAAGAACACTGTAAATGTGTTAAAACATTAGCAGGATTGATGTAACATTTATGAAGTAACAATAGAATTAGGACTGGAAAACGACGCTGAAAGTAATTGGAGAAATATAATTATATGCAAGGAGAAGAAAAGGGAAAAAATTGGAAACCAGGGGTGGGTGTAAGTGGGTGGGTGTAAGTCAAACAATGCCATTTGGATTAGGTATGTGTGTATAAAGTTGTCATACTTAAAAATTGAAAAATATATTTGAAATATATGTTTTTTTAAAAGCAAGTGAACTGAAATGTACAACACCTTTCAACTCAGCAAATTTCCATAACTCAACTTGTTTTTCAAAATAATTTCTTTTGATTTTCTAGTCACAGAGGAGGAATAAGATACTAACAGGAACCCCAGCCCCTGGAAATCTGCCCAGTCACCACTTGGGCTTCTGAAGTTTCAGTAGGCATTGCCCATAAGCTTTCAAGAATACTGTTGTAACAATAAGGGCATTTTGTATTAAGAAAAGTTCTTTATCCCAAAATATTTATGTATTTTTATGCAGTGTCATAGAATCCCATCACACACAGAGATGGTTGCTTTTTCAACCTGTATTTCACGCAGGGACATGTCATTCTTATAATGCGGAATCTTACAAAATCTAAAGTGCTGGATTTTAAAATGTCACTTATGTTTGCAGGAAAAGTCCTCCAATCTTGCTGCTGCTTACACAGGGCGTATTGCTAAGTCATCTTAAGACCATTTTCTACTATACTGTACGAAGTTTCTAAGGTGTTAACAGTGACTTTTTACAAAAAATAGTGTTTAATGTTCTATTCAAATACTTACAAGTTGCCTTAAAGATAGTCCTGTTTTCTTACCTAATAAGAGGAGGAGGAGCAGCTTCAGAGAGAGACATATCGCTACTGGAAGATGCACTGGGTGGGCGCTCCTGCGCTTTGTTTTCTTTATCAGATTCTCCAGACGGCTGATATCCAGGTTTGGCCTGGGAAGAAAAATGGGGATATTTTTGAAACATTAAATTCTGTTAGAATTAATCAAGATAAAAAAAAGTTAAAACATGTGAGAAGTCCCAAGTGACCAAGCAAACAGCTGACATTTGTTTTCTGCACTAGACAAGTAACAACATATTAGCCATATTAGCTGGTCCTTTGGCAAGAACACCTTATATTTAAGTTAGTATTTTTCCTACTTCTGCAAACGATGGGGTTCTCCCGAGGCTGCCAATAAATCCCTTGGTGGGGTGTGGGTGTTGTAATTTTGGCTACATGTGACTGGCAATCAGTGATTCAAGATCACTATTAGAATATAAAGGTAAAGGGACCCCTGACCATTAGGTCCAGTCGTGACCGATTCGGGGGTTGCGGCGCTCATCTCGCTTTACTGGCCAAGGGAGCTGGCGTACAGCTTCCAGGTCATGTGGTGAACCAGAGCAGCACACGGAAACGCCGTTTACCTTCCCGCTGGAGCGGTACCTATTGATCTACTTGCACTTTGACGTACTTTCGAACTGCTAGGTTGGCAGGAGCAGGGACCGAGCAATGGGAGCTCACTCCATCACAGGGGTTCGAATTGCCAACCTTCTGATCGGCAAGTCCTAGGCTCTGTGGTTTAACCCACAGCGCCACCCGCATCCCTTTATTAGAATATATGATGGCTTTAATCCTAACTACGGCAAAAAAGAAAAAAGGAAGGTCTCACAAGGGGACACCAAAACACTCCTTTCCAAAAAGCCTTCTTGGGCAGTCAGGAGACCCTCCTGAACAAAATGGGATACAGCAGGACAGGAGGCTGGTGTGGGAGGAAGGGAAATTGTGCCAAATCAGGCACAACTGGATGCCGAGATGACATTTAAAGGTCTACACCCTTCACAGGAGCTGCCACACACACATTACATAATTTGCCCCTTGGTGTGCCTGAGCTTCCTGCCTTCCCCTTCATCGATGCTTCTTCAGAATACGAGCTGGGTAGTTAAATTGATCAACATGCTGCCCAACGTCTGGATTCTTACTCTATGCCATGACAAATGCTGTGAGCTATAGCTGCAGCCATTTTTAACTCTGGGCATGTTTCTTGCTCCTACCAGAGCTCCACACTGCAGGCGCAATCAAACCTCAGTTTGAGCATTATTCGGCATGTCCAAACCTAATGCCTATCTTTTACTGCTGCTAATACTTTACAAATCTTTTCTTTAAAAAAATGACATTAATACAAACTTTCAAACTGCAAGAAAAAACCCAAGCAAATCTTGCAAAATAGCTATCCCTGTACCTCCTGTCCAGGGACCAGGGGCTCCTCCAGTAAGGTTTGCTCCAGAAACAGTTTTGAGTATGTTTCTTGTAGTTGTTTGGTGGCTAATTCGGGAGCCAATGTTTCCTTGGTCTTATTAGCAAAAGCTTCTTTCTGTTTCTTGTAGAGTTCTTGAAGTCTTTTGTTCTTTTGTTCTGTTGCCACTTTCTGTGCTTTCTTCTCTTCATTTTGCCTCTTTTTCCTTTCCTCTTTTTGTCTAGCAATATACTGGCGAACTTCATCTGTATCATAATAGCGTTTCTTAGAAGTGACTTGAGGCTCTTCATTGGCAGAAAGCTTCTCTGGCTTTCTTTTGGTTGGACTATGGCTCCTAATAAATGCAAAAGGTGGTGATTTTTGATCCTGTCTTCCTTCATCCCTCATTTGTTCTGCACCCTGAGATACAGAGTCCAGCTGCAGGTCATCAAGCATTCCACGGATCTCCACGGGCAAGAAGTCCTTGTTTACATGGTCTTCTTTCCGTTTTGAATCGGGAAGAGTCGATTCTTTTTTCTTCGTGTTATTCTCCACTCTGACTTTACTTTGTGATCTTTCAGAATTTCTTGATCGGGTTTCTATGGTCACATCCAACTTGAAATTAGTGTCTGTCTTTTCACTGTGGAAAACTGGGGTGGGGATAGGGGGACAAAAGTAGTGTTAGACACTCTCCACTTGTAAGGCAAGGTGGATCTATTTATTTGACCTCTCGCGCGGCAGCTTTTTGTTAAGTGTTAAAAGCCTGTCCACTTAAGCACTTTAGAAAGGCAAGAAACCATGAGACATTCTAGCAAGTGCTACAAGAAACGAGCTGCAAAAACCTGAACACATCAAAAACAGAAATAGGCTGCATTTGGTTGACGCTGGACTTCAGATCGTGCTAGCAGAATTACTCCTTCCTCTCTTTCATCCTGCACCTCCCTGTCTGCTCTGTAGTGCCCAAACCTTCTGGAGCAGTTTTGGAAAGTTCTGCAGCAGAAAAGGGGAACGCCTCGCCAGGGTCAAATGTTCCATTTGTGAATGGACACTGTCAAATTTCATCCTGTACTGAAGCCAGAATGCAATGCATATTTTGCCAAGTGGCCTACTGTCTTTGATGTTCTTCTCAGATTTTCACTAGAAAGGGCCATACTGATGAGACACTGTGTGAACATGGTTCCTTATAGAACACATACAAGCAAACACAAACACACACACACCAAGTAGTAGTAGCTTCTACAAATTAATTCTAATCTGGAAGCTTGGCCCTGTATCTATGCACAGCATCTCAAGATCCTTTGGGTAAATATGTTGGATCAGAGTTCTGATAAGGGTATCAGTTTATTCACTGATAAAGAATTAGAGCAACTTCTGCAGTGAAAAAACCCCACTTAGGTTAATTTAATCTGTCACCAAGCACCGGGGCCAAGATTATAAGAGTTTCCAATATTAGTTTACTTTATTTAATAGGCATATATAGTCAACCTGCCAAAATGTGGTCCCAGGGCAGGTAATATGCAGCTCAATACAATTAAACCATGTAACATCTTCCACCCGCAGTGCAAAAAGATGCATCTTGACCCAATGTTGAAATGTATATAGTGATAAGGCTAGAAACCATTCAAAGGAGAAGGCATTCCACAATCTGGGGTCCACCACAGAAAAGTCCCTCTTATGCACCAGAACCCCATGGACCACCATGCATATGCTGCTTAAAAGAACTTCCACATAGATTTTCAGCATTTTAGAGTAAAATTGGCTGAATCAAGCATTGAAGGGCATTTATAGTATAAAAAACTTCAGCTGTGGCAATTTTTTAAAGGCAAATCTGAAGACTTCTGATAAAGTGTATAGAAGCTGGATCAGCAGTCAGAAATCTCAACAGTTCTTGTGGGAAGAGACATTGACAGTGGAATGCCAATAAGGGATTAATGGCTGAGACTGTATACAACAGCAACTCAATAATACTGAGGAGCTCAAGTCACAGCCAAGGAAGGTGAAAAATAAACTGATTGGATTTGAGCAATGCAGTATCATTTAAGCCCCAATATCTCATGTAAGAGAGTAGTTATTTTTATCTCTTTGATAGTCCCTTGGGTAGGAGGTAAACAAGGCTATTTAATTCTAGTGGCTCATAGGCCATTTCAATTATTGAAAATGAAATAAACAACTTGAAACCAGATGGGTCCCAATTCCATTGTTCTGCTTCAATCACAGTAACACATGACTTGTTGCACACAAGCTATCTCATCCGATACTGGACAGGGAAGTTACCAAACTGTCACTATTCTAACATTCAAGTTGTCAAAGATGCCGGGGTATTACCATCTGCCCTTCCTAACTATTCTACAGTTCTAGCAGAAGAGGAAACGTAAATAGACAGTGACAACAAAGGTGTCAGCTAGGAGAGAAAACAAGATCCTTCAAGATAGCCAAACCAGAACCAATTTCCAAGGTAATGGTTCAGTTAAGAGCTACACTGGTGTCACCCAAAGCCTCAGGAGATCTCAGAAAACTAAATATATGGTGGAAAGCTCCTCAGACCAGAGATGGGGAATCTGTGGTCCTCCATTTATGTTAGACTATACTCATCCTGACAATGATGCCTGAGACTGATGGAGCTACCATTCAACAACACCTGGAGAGTCACAAGTTCCCCGCCCCTAATGCAGACAACGCAAATGTGCACTATTGCTTCCTTTTCCAGTTGACAGTTCTTCGTCAAATGCAGATTGTCCTTTCTACAGCACAGCAAGAGCAAGTCAGATAGGGAGCGGTCTTTGTCGCGCTCGATGACCCAGAACACGACCCCAGTGCAAATCAGGGGTGGCCAGTATTTGCAAAATCTCAGCATCCCATTCCCAAACATGCACTCCCAAATGTAGCCAATCCCAGCAGTTGTAAGCAGCGATTTGAACCCTGCTTTCGGCAGGGATCGGCTGCACTTGGGAGCTCAAGAGTGAAACCAATTCCAGCGGGGCTTGTGTTTGGCACCAAATTTGAAAGGCCACAAATGTCAGGGAACCACTGACAGCATGATTGCTGCTCCGCAGCCATATTATTATCTGCCCCATACCTGGTACACATAGTCAAAATAAAAAAATTCCTTCCAGTAGCACCTTAAAGACCAACTAAGTTAGTTCTTGGTATGAGCTTTCGTGTGCATGCACACTTCTTCAGATACACTGAAACAGAAGTTGCCAGATCCTTCAGGACTATTTAATTGCTCATCGTCTAACATTGTGTATGCCATCAAATGCCAACAGTGTCCTTCAGCTCTCTATATTGGACAAACAGGCCAAACCTTATGCCAAAGAATAAACGGACATAAATCTGACATCAAGAATCACAAAACAGAGAAACCAGTAGGAGAACACTTCAATCTCCCAGGACATTCTATACAAGATCTCAAAGTAGCTGTTTTACTACAAAGGAATTTCAGAAATAGACTGGAAAGAGAAGCTGCTGAATTGCAACTCATTACCAAACTTAAAACCATGGAGAGACCTGGTCTGAACAGAGACATTGGATTCTTATCTCATTATACATGACTAAGCCATTTCTCACCTTCTCACCCCTTGCCTTTTCCTGTAAGACCTATTACAGCCGTTAAGAGTCGTCAACAGGCTCATCTCAGCTATCTGCCAATCTCCCATTCCCACCACCCTTCTGAGTAATACCCCTCCCCACCTTCTCACTATATAGAAGGATCTGGCAACTTCTGTTTCAGTGTATCTGAAGAAGTGTGCATGCACACGAAAGCTCATACCAAGAACTAACTTAGTTGGTCTTTAAGGTGCTACTGGAAGGAATTTTTTTATTTTGACTATGGCAGACCAACACGGCTACCTATCTGTAACTGGTACACAAAGCTTAGCTTACCAGATTTAGTGGGCTTATCCTTGCCAGCTCTGTCAATGGATAATGGCTGTTGGTCCTGCTGCCCTACTTTAGGTGCTGGACCCAGTATCTTCTTTGCAAGTCTCAGTCCCTCCCGCCAGGATGATGTACATATTACACTGGTACTACCTAAAACAAAGAACCAAGAAGGACATACGGAGTAATTTTCCAGTGCTTCATTAGCAATATAAACTTCAGGACACCGCAAAGATTGCAAAAAAGGAGGTGGAGGGCGGTGTCTGGATCAAAAGAAGAAAAAACTGAACAATGTTTAAAGAGTGCAAGCCAAAGCTTGTGTTTAAAAGCTAACTTGAATTGACCTGGTTTGGAATCGGGACTTGAAAGTTGGGCCACTTTCTGGATTTTGCGCACTGGTCTGGTTGCTTTTTTCCCCTTGGCTTTTCCAGCAGGTGTCTCTTTCACAGTCAAATTGTCTTCTGAAAAACAGTGTGAGAGAATCATTGCCACAACTAAAAGAACACACAAAGACATGTATCAGAACTGTAGCAGCTTGCCTTCTTAGCTAGTCTCTAGCCTATCAGAATTTAAATACACATCAGGCTCTCAAGCTAGACTTCATAGTCTTTCATTCTTGTTTTTTCTTTGATCTAAGAAGTCTGGGAAGTAGGGCTATAAGTTTTTGTTAATTTACAGGTTAATTATGTAGGATGTGTAGTTGTTCTTTGCTTTCCATGTGGCTATTAATAAGATGTTTTGTGCTTTTATACTGTAAACCATTCTGTGATCCTTTGAAGGATGTTATAGCTATGTAAATAATAATAATAAAATAATAAAATAATAAAATAAAATAAAATAATAATAATAATAATAATAATAATAATAATAATAATAATGTTTTCTACTTACCTGCTAATTGCAGTTCTAAGTCAGGACCTAACTCTCTACTGAGATTAATAAATTCCTCTTCACGCCACACCTTTCCATCAGGTGTACGGATCTTGGCTTCTGATGGATTGAATCCTAACAAAAGTAGTATACCTATATTTAGCTGACTTTGCCTTAAAACAATCGGTTAACATAAAGGTGACCAATGCATAATGCGGACATAATTTATCTGTTTTAAACATCTAATACATTTGTTACTAGAAATAAAGAAACTCTGATTCCAAATCCATGTTGCATAAAATAGATTAAACGAGAAATTTCTGTACAGAATTATTACGTAACAGAAAAACAAGATACATTCCTGCAAAAATAAAAAAAAGTTGCAATGAGGGAGCAAGTACACTTCAGAATAGTTTATACACATGACTGACTGATGCCTACAGAACCGCTAAAATGCAAAGACTGTACTGTGTGGCTGCTGTGCATGTACAGCCAGTGGTTTCCTACAAGCTGTATCAGAAAAATCTCTTGTGCGACAGTGACAGGCGGCAGCTGTGATAGTTTGCACCAATGACAAGGAAACTAACGAAATAAAAGCAATTAATCCCTACAGTTAGTCACAATCCAATGTTTGTGAATTTAACTCTAAACGTATACAGTGCATCTGAACAAAAACATCTTCATGAAAGGAAATGCAGGTAAAGTTTGGAAGGTAATAAGTAATAAGAATTTGAACAATCCTTTGTCTTTAATGTGTCCCTATCTAAGGCAGGGTGCACCTATCCCAGAGTTGCAACAGAAACCACATTCTTGGTTTCGCAAACCAAATAAATATATTTCTTCTCACACAGATTCAATTTACAAACTATGTACCTTTATATGAAGGAGCAGGAGGCGCAGCTGCAACTTTTCTGACTTTTGGAGTTACAGCTGCAGCAGGTATAGGATGGTCATCGTATCCCAGATGATTTCCTCTGCTGCTCAGCTCTTCTGGGCGCCCCAATTGCTTCCTAATCCGTTCCTTCAGTTTCTCCAGTTTAGCCTCATGCCGATGCTGCTTTAAAATATCTAATCTGTGTGCACTGGATGTACTGGTAGAAGAAGCTGAGGGTTCTGCCAGCTGCAATTCTTTAAGGTCAGCATCCTGGGTTGTGGTACTCTGAGAAGTTTTACTATATTCATCTCTAGATTTCTCAGCCTTTCCCTCCTCTGATAGAGATTTGAAGAAAACCTCAGAATTTTGTAAGGCATCAATTGCTGGTCGGTCATTTAAATATCTGACAACAGTTTCATCGGCAAAAGATGGGCTTTGGAAATCTCTGCTGTGCAAATCTGATTCACTTTTTTCAAAGGTAAAATGTTTCATTTTTTCAGTCTTATTCCCCGCTTCTTTACGCTTTAAACATCTAGCCTCCGGTTGGTAAGATGTTTTATAAGGTGGGGACCATGGAGGGCCCCTAAAAGAAGTGAACATAAAAAAACTGAGAATCAGCTCTAAAAACATATAGTAAATACAAAACAAAAGATCTAACAAGACTTTTGCAAGTAGAATCACTATTACAGTGCAAGTATCCAATTAACAAATTATTCTTATTTTTGTTGAATTTCTTATAATGCAGTTCTGAAGGTAAAACAGAATGTGCAAGAAATTTAGGTTCCTCTTCATAATCTTTTTTTCCTGCAAGCTGCCTGGGCTCTACGCCTCTCCATCAAGCATCAACTGAAACCAGAATGTTTCCCAGTGTACAAGATTGCTGCTCTCTAGGGCTAGACAAATACTTTCATGCTTAAGTAGTGCTGAGCCTCAGCAGTCTACAACTGCACACTGAACATTAACAGTACAGTGGGGGGTATATATTTATTTTTTCCTGCATGGAAGGCTTAGGCAGTGAGGGACTGGAACCAGATTTTTGTGTGTGTGTGTGTCTCATGTTATGCATCTGAAAACCCAAACTTCAGTCCTTTTTCCAGGGCAGTTTAGGTTTTAGAGATTCTGCTCCTTCATAGCTCAGAATTATTCAAAACTAGAGGTGGTGGTGGTTTTCCTTCAATACTAATTAATCTCCCCTGCACCATGAATTTTCTCTATGAAGTGAGGAAGAGCCCTCAAAATCTTTGTTGCATCCTGGATACAGGAGAGGGAATACAGTGGTGCCCCGCAAGACGAATGCCTTGCAAGACGGAAAACTCGCTAGACGAAAGAGTTTTCTGTTTTGGAGGTGCTTCGCAAAACAAATCTCCTATGGGCTTGCTTCGCAAGACGAAAATGTCTTGCGAGTTCCTGCGGGTTTTTCCCCCTCCCCCCTTTTTCTAAGCCGCTTATCAGCTGATCCGATCAGCAGATAAGCCGCTAAAAACCGCTAATAGCGCTAATCCGTCAATGGGCTTGCTTCGCAAGACGAAAAAACCGCTAGACGAAGAGAATCACAGAACGGATTCTTTTCGTCTTGTGAGGCACTCCTAACAGTCTACTCTAACAGACAACACAGTTAGTAAGCCAATTCCCTCCCCCCCACTCCATTCCCTCACCCCTCATCTAACTGACATCTTCAACAGTCTGTGCAACGTCCAGCTCACAAAAGCCTGCTTGGATTGAAAGGTGGGATAGGAAGTTAATAAATATTTGTTCCTTAAAAAACTGTGCTGATGGTTTGATTCCATGAGTTAGCAAACTTTCCTCTTATTTCATACTGACCTGAAAGAAGCCACAAGGGGTTCATGAAATTCAACATGTCCATTTTTTCCAACATTGCTATCCAAAGTGGTGGTACGAAGGGGGCAGCGAAAGGACCTCTCCTTCTGGCTGGAAGACCTGGAAGCTGAAGAAGAAACCAAGGGGGGGGGGGAGTTGCTCACTTAGCACTCAGGAGTACATTAAATAATTCCTCAGAGTCTCTAGAATGTAGTTTCAAGCACTCGGAAAAAAATGGTAAGGAACTGGAGTAAAGTAACAAACTTATTTTAAAGCTTTGTAAAATATATTAAAAGCCTGCATTTCGGGGGTTGCCTGTATTTCAAAAGAACACTTAAAGGACAGCTTGGTGAACTCACTTCCTAGTCAACAGATAAAATTAAACAATAATGTCCACATCCCCGTCTCCCCACCCCCCACCCCCGCGCGCTGGAAAGTTTATGAGCAAGAATTTTTACAGATTTTATGCTATTTGTCTAAATGGTAGCAGAACATCCATCATTTCCAGAGGGAAGAGGGAATCATATTACATGGATTACATTGTATTATTTTAAAATTAGCTTTAGCTTCCAATCTCAAAGTATTTTCAATGAGGCCTTCTACTGAACATCCATCTTCCCTAGCCTCAATGCTGAGGCAAAGGGAACAGTTAAAGCACTAAAAATGAATTGTGTGGGGAAGCAGCCACAGCCCTGTGAGCCATTAACTGAAAGGCCTTAACTATTGTGCCAATTAACTACTTATGAGATCTGGTTCCAAGCAGGGAAAAGACCAGCACCTGCTGCTCTTTCTGCATACCTTCCAGCTCTGCCTTTCTCAAAGTCCTATGGTACACTCCCCAAGGCATGATGATGATAATGATTTATTAAATTTATATACCACCCTTCATCAAAAGACCACAGGGTGGTTTACAGCATAAAGCACAAAATACATTATGTAATAATAGTAAAAAAAAGAAAGAAAAAAGGGCAATTACCCCCCCCCCCACACACACACTTAAAAATGCCATAAATTGATTAACAGCTGAAGGTCAGGTTGAAGAGTAAAGTTTTCACCTGGCCCCTAAAGATATGTAACACTGCTGCCAGGCAAGCCTCCCTGGGGACAGAATTCTATGAATGGGGAATCACTGCAGAAAAGGCCTGTTCTTATGTTTTCCCCCTTCAGAACTTGCCTGGAGGAGGCACATGAAGAAGAGCCACAGATGATGATCACAGGATCTAGGTCAGTTTATATGGGGAAAGGTGGTCCTTGAAGCATTGAGGTCCTAAGCCACAGAAGGCTTTATAGGTTAAACTAGCCCTTTGAATTGGGACCGGAAATTAATTGGCAGCCAGTGAAGGGCCAGGACTGTCATTATATGCTCACGCTGCCTTGCCCCAGTGAGCAACTGACCACTGATTTCTGCATCAGCTGAAGTTTTCAAACCATCCTCAGAGGCAGCCCCACATAAAACACATTGCATTCATCTAATCTAAAGACTGCCAGAGTGTAGACAACAGAAGTTAAGCTGTCCAGACAGGGGGACAGCTGAGCCACCAGCCAAAACTGTTGGAAGGCACGCTGTGCCACCAAGGCCACCTGAGCCTCAAGTGACAGGAATGGATCCAGAAGAACGCCCAAGCTAAGTACCCGCTCCTTCAGATGGAGTGTAACTCCATCAAGAGCAGACCATCTCCCATCCATCTGGTCTAGGGAACAACCCACTAACAGAGCTTCAGTCTTATCGGGACTGAGCTTCAGTTTATTGGCTCTCATCCAGTCCATTACCAAGGTAATACTCATCCAGCTGATGAGTAAAGATATGAGATAGACTCCAGCCAAACGACTTCAACCATCTAACACAAATGCTCAAATGGACCTTAGTTTTACATAGAATCTGATGTCAGAATGGAAAAGCTGTGATCACCAATCTATTATGACAACGCAGACACTATTGCCAAGATACTCTACCTTTAACATTCCAAGCATACTATTACCAAGGCTACATGTGTGCTGATAATGTCATAACAGAGGCATATTTCAAGATTTTGGGCTAAAGAATAAGTTGTTATTTTATAGATGTAAAAGCCATCTTGGGTGATTTAACTGGAAAGATAGGATTTAACAAGCTGTTAAATAAATAAAAAGTCCAATGGACACAGACACACAAAAACTGAGGCAAGAGGTGCAGAACACAATAGTAACATTGCACTACATTTTAATAACCAAGAGATAGTTACATAGATCAGCAATCCCCAACCTGAGCAAAACAGAAGTTTGTTTAGTGTTAAAGCATGCCAAAATCGTGGCAGAAAATAAAATGCTGTGCTATTACAAGTTTTGAGAAAGAACACATCTGCTTAATGAGTACTAAAAACTGCCCCAAATGATATCTTTATTTTTGTTCTTTACGGTGCTTCTAAGCATCAGTCAACAATGGTAGTGCCCAAACAAAAATTTAAGAAAAAGTACTTCCTAGAAGAGGTAGCTTCTTACTGCAGGAGTTGAGAGCACCTACCATTTACCATTATATATCACAGAAGATTTGCCTCCTGTGCCAAATCTTTTAGTCTTCCAATTTGCCAAAGGTATGTTGTGTCAGATGGGCATCCCAAACTGGAGTGTGAACCACTTACAAGCTTATTTGTAGAATGACTCTTCTACTCAAATACATACCTTTCCGACTTATTTTCCTGGTAGTACTTGCGGGTGGCTTCTTGCTGTCCATGACAGGCTCCAACACAGCTGTGCTGTTAGGAGCTACTTCCAATTTGTTCTCAATGTGTTGCAACTAAGATGTTGATATATGAGAAATATGTGTATTAGAAATTAAATATTTAGATCACTTCTCACATCCACAAAAAAGCAGAGAAGCCAAAGCTGTACAGATTGGATAGATTTATAAAAGGCTGAAATGCCTACCAATCAAAGTAGAATGGAGTTCAGTTTGTAACTTTGTACAATCATTAGTCTCATCTAATGTGGAGCCCATGTTAGATTATGAGGTTGAGTTCAAAGTAGATTTCATTGAAGACATAAGTGACATTTTCCAAAGATGAATAAGACAAATATATTTTAATATTTGCCCATGTTGAAATATATGAACTAGGAATTAAACTTGTACAGTAGTTTTAGACTTTAGTCTAGATGAAGTACGTACAGGACAGCACATTGCTTAGAGGATCCTGTTCATCTGGCTGCTCAACTTGGAGGAGGGGGGAAAGGCTAAATAGTCCACCTTTTAAAAACAATTTCAGGGACTGCAAGAGTGGTTTACACTGCTGCAGCTAATGCAAAGCCCTCTTTCTTTCTTTCCATTGTGTTTTTCTTTATTTGCAATATATATCAATGATAAACAGTGATTCATACAGAGAATACACACACACACACACAAACACACACACACTACTTCCACCTCACAGATGAACCATAAGTCTATATAATTACGTTTGACTTTTAACCCATTTTGGTTTTTAAACAAAACTGTCATTCCACAAATCGCCATGACTTCCTGGAGGCATATAGCCATGTTCTATTGATGTTGCATAGGTACTAAAACTATGCCAAGATGATTGAAAGGTGGTGATTTTCTTGTTTGTTTGACTCAGCCATGAGTTGTCAGTTTGTCCATTACGTCCCAAAGTTGTGAGATCCAGATCTCAAACAGGTCTGAATTTAGAGTCTTTCAATGCTTTGCAATATTATAAGCCGTGCAGCAGTTGTCAGGTGAGTAATAAGATCTTTGTGGGAAATTTGTTGAGCAATTTCTGAATAATATGGTGATAGTGCTATTTTAGGATCCAAAAGGATATCCTGTTTTGTGATAAGGCCTGCTTCATTATATATATTTTTCCAAAAGAAAAAAAAAATGGGGCATTCCCACCACATACGGATGAATGAGCCAGTGCCATTTTTCTAGCAAAAGAGATGCTGTAACTCACTATGAACGCCTCCATTCTTCTCTTATAATGGCAATGGCACCCACTTGAGTGGTGCTGGAACTTAGTTCCAGTGAGTTCTGACTGAAAAAAGTATTGTGTGTGATATTATATTTGGCTTATCATTTCATGGTATATGTTACCTGTAATTTACAAAAGTTGGGATTCGAGGCAAATTTTCTATAACACAGTGATCTGGCTCAGATAATGATTATTGCAGACCTTCTGCCTGCACATTTCAAAATGTGGTTTCATATCCTGGTCTACTACGGTTAACTACAGACTTCTTTGTTTGATCGCTTGCACTGCAAATGGAAGAGAAATGGGACCATGCATGCAGGCAAAAGGCATATTCACCTCTTTGGCTTCTTACGTATGTGACTATCCAAATGCGGCTTATATTGCTGAAAGGGGGGCGGGAATATGCATCGTCCACAATCACCTACCAGTTCCAAGTCACACACAAAAATTCTCAATTTTCATTTAATATGTTTAGGACTATGGAAAACTGGTGCATACACTATTATTTTCACAGGCCTTTTCCTATTTCACTGCTAAAATAATACTTACTGTTGCATTAGTCTGTGAAAAAGCATCCCGTGCTCTGGTTAAGACTGCACAAAGAAATGAAAGCAAGTTTGTTAGTTTCATGATAGCTTCAATGCAGTGCTAGAAAGTGAAATATGAAAGCTAGGAGCTAAATGGCACCTTAAACCTAGGCTATGGGTGCAACAATGGAATGTCTAGGCACACTTTTTTATACAGTGGTACCTCGGGTTAAGAACTTAATACGTTCTGGAGGTCCATTCTTAACCTGAAGCTCCACTTTAGCTTATGGGGCCTCTCCCTGCTACTGTGCCACCAGAGCACGATTTCTGTTCTCATCCTGAAGCAAAGTTCTTAACCCGAGGTACTATTTCTGGGTTAGCGGAGTCTGTAACCTGAAGCGTCTGTAACCTGAAGCGCATGTAACCCGAGGTACCACTGTAACAAGAATACAAAGCTGAAAATGAATGAACTGCAGCTAAAATATTATGTTCATTTTTCACAAGATCTAGTCCTTCCCCTGCCCACCCCCCTAATATTCTCAAGAGGGCCTCTTCTCCGGTCTTCAGAGAGTAGCTGGAAGGGGGGGGGGGCTCTTTTCTTTCTACTCTGCAGTTTTTTAACCTGACATCTTAGGCACAGTACTGCGCCCAGAGCTCAGAAACTGCTCAGGCTAATGAAATTCCCTGTCACAAAATGCGCCTAGAACAATGTGAGTTTCGAACACTGCTTCAATGGCAAATATTTTGCATGCTTCAATAATATTTTAAAATGCGTATAACTCAGTTATAGTAGGAATTTTTTGCTTGCATCAATAATTGCTTGACATTATCATTCTCTCCCTTTGGGAGAGATAAACATTCAGAAGCTCATCCTTTACCTTTTAATTTATGTGATTATATTTTTTGTAACTTATTGCAGTGATACCAATTACATAGGCTAACTGCACAAAAATTAGATAACATGTGAAGAAGCAGTCCTTCAAACTCAAACTGCAGTAGCACTAGCTTAGTAAGAGAGATGCTAAGAAAAAGGACTTAATTGGGTAGTCAAAATAATTTGCTTCTGCTATCTTTTTATACCTATGATTCCTTTACTTTGAACAGCTTATTTTCAACTAGTTGTAGGACATATGCAAACAGCTTTAAGAGGATTTTTAGTCAGAGAAAATGCAGCTTCCCTTAAAAGCTGTGACAATTGTGGTTTCAACACTCTTTAATGCAATTTTTATTGCAAAGTTTGAAAGTGGCAACCTGAATGTGTATTAACAGAAGCTGGGAGTAAAGAAAGAAAGCCAACATCATCTGACCACTTTCCCAGAAACAGTATTTCAAAGCAGATCTAGAAGCCATTATGTCTTGCATGGCAAACTGCACAACACAGGCACATGCTGCCAAAATTTAAGAGACAGTCTGGCAAAACTGATTTCAAACTTAGGCAACAAAATAAATCTGAACCTTTGACGGGGATTCGACTCCTGAATGACCTTGGATTTTGTAAAGGCACATCATTCAACTCGTTCCTCCACATCGTGTCAATTCACCTAAAACACAAACAAATATTCACTAAGAAATCAAATAAAACAAAATCACAAGTGCATACAAAGGGTAAAGTGAACACCATGCACAACTAATGGTTTTTTCATCATCCTGGGAAAAGTGACAAGTGGGATGCTGCATCAGGGTTCTGTCCCAGGCCCACTGGTGTTCAACATCTTCATAAACTTGGATGAAGGAATTGAGGGGATGCTCATCAAATCTGCAGGTGACACCAAACTGGGAGGGGTAGTTAATGCTGCCGAAGACAGAACTGAGATTCAATGTGACCTTAAGAGATTGCAGAACTGGGCACAAACTAACAAAATGATTTTCAGTAGGGACAAATGCAAGGTTCAACATTTTGGGCAGAAATAACCAGCTGCACAAGTGTAAGATGGGAGACACTTGGCTTCCCTGCAGTACATGTGAAAAGGATCTTGGTGTCCTGTTAGACCACAAGTTTAGCATGAGTCAACTGTATGATGTAGCAGCAAAAACAGCTAATGCTATCCTAGGCTGCGTCAAGTGAAATATGATGTCCCAATGAAGGGAAGTAATAGTACCACTCTATTCTGCCTTGGTCAAAACACATCTCAACTACTGTGTCCAGTTCTGGGCACCACAATTTAAGAAGGATATTGGCAAGCTGGAATGTGTGCAGAGAAGGGCAACCAAGATTATCAAGGGCCTGGAAACCAAGCTTAATGAGGAACAGTTGAAGGAGTTGGGTATGTTTAGCCTGAATAAGAGACTGAGAAGACATATGATAGTCATCTTCAAACATCTAAAGTGCTGTCATATGGCAGATGGAGCAAGTTTGTTTTCTCCTGCTTTGCAAGCTTTGGCGTCAAGTTACAGGAAAGCAGATTCTGGCTAAACATCAGGAAGAACTTTCTGATGGTAAGAGTTGGGTTTTTAAAATTTTCTTTTGTTTAAGTAAGATTTAACTGTGGACTTCTCAGTTCCACTCCTAGGGTGGTATCTGACAGTCATACTCAGAGTAGACCCAATTAAATCAATATCTTAAGTAAGCTATGAATAACTTATTTCATATACAGTGGTACCTTGGTTTAAGAACAGTCCTGTTTACGAATGATTCGGTTTACGAACTCAGCAAAACCAGAAGTAGTGTCCAGGTTTGTGAACTTTACCTCGGTCTAAGAATGGAATCTGAATGGTGGAAGGGCACCGGCAGTGAGAGTCCTCATTAGGGAAAGTGTGCCTCAGTTTAAGTAAGGTTTCAGTTTAAAAACGGACTTCTGGAAGGAACTAAGTTTGTAAACCGAGGTACCACTGTATACACATACTGCTTAATTATAAGGAAAAGACCTCAAAACATTTTGCAGTGGGTCTATGCTGAGTACGACCTACGTGGCTACCAGCCAAAGTGACTCCACCAGTTGTCTAAATACTGGGGGTGGGGGTGGGTAAGGGACCCCTGGGCAGCTATGTCCATTCAAAGGTGACTACGGAATTGCAGCGCTCATCTTGCTTTCAGGCCGAGGGAGCCGGCGTTTGCCCACAGACAGCTTTCCAGGTCATGTAGCCATCATGACTAAACCGCTTCTGCCACAACGGAGCACCGTGACAAGTGCCAGAGCGCACAGAAACACCGTTCACCTTCCCACCGCTGCGGTACCTATTAATCTAGTTGCACTTTTTGGCGTGCTTTCGAACTGCTAGGTTGGCAGAAGCTGGGACAGGGCAACAGGAGCTCACTTCGCCATGTGGATTTGAACAGCTGACCAGCAAGCCCAAGAGGCTCAGTGGTTAAGACTACAGCGCTACCCACTCCCTTGTATTCATAAATACTATGAATATACCCACAACAATACTGGGATAGAAGGCAGAAGAGAACACACTGAATCAGGCATACGCTTCACTTCTGTGCCCTTAGGATGCCACTGCCATGCAGAGCATAGAACCGAATCAGAGCCCTATTTGGTGCCTTCTTTTAGTTTGGCACAGAGTAACTCTGTCAGCTGAAAAGTGTAACTGTGAAGCTTTGTGTCCATTTATAAGGCAAGAGGAAGCAAAATGAGATACAATTGAAGGCATACGCCTAAAGTTTTATACAGTAACAGGAATATTGTTGGGAAAAAATAGTTACGACTCCTTCCAAAATGGATAAGCCATCCTGTGATCTTTGCTGATGAAAAGCAGCATATAAATACTTTAAAACAAACGAACAGTGTCCAGATTAATATTTGTTATACCAGTTTAACTGTAGGGAAGCTTTACAGACACTAAGCTATTTCCTATCAGAGCCATAGGTATTTGTTCATTTACACTGCTGACAACCAGTATAGGGTTGTCACATTAATAAGAATGTGAGCTGCGAGCCAGGAACTCACCCCCAGTTGAACTCTCAATTTGTCCATAGCAAGCAACAATTCTCTCAAACTCACGTCACCTGTCTATGAAACGTAAGGATAACGCCATGTTCACTTTCTGTAGTTCAGAACATGTGTATTCTTCCTAAACTTAAAGTGAGATTTTTGTTGCATCTGTAGTATTTTATTGATTTTTTAAAATAACTTAGTAGAAGTTATTTCTAAGTAAATATGATTATGCTGCTCAGCTGCAATTCTACACAAGGGATAAGCTTCAAGACACTCAGCAGGAATTATCTTTAATAAACATGCACAGGATAGCACTAAGTTCCACTGATTTTAATGAAGCCAATGAAGGAAGTTAAAGCAAAGGCCAATATGCAAGTGAAGCGGCAAAATCCACAGAAATTGTCTGGGGGAGGGCACCTTAAAGAGGAGCCCTCTTATTGAATGGGTTCCTAAACCACCCTTCAATAATTTTTTCCAAAGCAGCTTAGAACAAAAATAGAAAATACAATAACCTAATAAAAACAATAAAGCCACAACAACGCATAGAACAGCAGACAAGAATAACAGTATCAATTCCAATAACAATTCTTGGATAAAGGTATTCATGAGTCACCAAAAGAACTTCAATGTAGATATTGGGTATGCCTCCTGGGAAACAATTTTTTATTGGTGCTAACTTTTAACAAGTGACAGGGTTTGAGGGGAATACACCTTTAGAGGTCCTAAAGAATTCAGATAAGAAACTCCTGATCGACTGGGGAAAGGCAACTTGTTACTAAAATCCAAACCTCTCATAAGAGGGACAAAGCAGCCAAAATGACATCAATTTTATAAATAGGGATGTGGGGAGATTCAAGAATTTACAGGTCAGCATCAGTTCCTGGTAGATTATGGAATCATAAATATAGAATGATTAAGCATACATAATCATTAAACCAGGAGTTGCCTATGTGCAGCACACACACACACACACACACACACACACACACACACTGCCATTCATTGCCCCTTTTGTCATGAAGTGGCGAGGATGGTTATCTTCCCACTCTCCCTTTGAAATAAGCATATAGACTTGATGGAGGAAGTTTCAAGAGTGACACTCTGTTCCTCTTTTAGCATCATGCACTTCCCAGGGCTCAGATGGCACCTGAGCAGCTGAACAGAAAGCAGAGCAATAGTGAGGGGCCAGAAGGAAAGGGGCGGGGATTCATCTGAAAGATTGGGAGGTGGAAATTGGAGTGACCATAGGTGAGAAAGCAGAGTGTCATAGGAGTCAGTAAAATGGAGTTTCAAAGACAGACAAAGTCACTTCCAGTCAAACTTGCATAAATTACATATTTTTTTCAAACTACCTCCCCGCAACCCCATCACACCACATATCAACTGCCTCCATTGATAGAACCAAAAATATCATGGTTCTGGTGCTTTCCAGTGTTGCTACACTACAAAAACATGTATCTGTTTTTTGATATAGTATTAACTAACTTTTTTTCATAAATGATCTGGGGTCAGGGATGAGAAGTGAGGAATCCAGCTATATAAATGACACCAGGTTAGTCAGATGGTGAAATCCCAAGTATCAAAAGAATTTATCCAGACTGGGTGAACAGACACTAAAAACCACTAAAAAGACACTAAAAAGATCAACAATGAAAAAGTGATGCAAAATGGGGCAAAGAAATCCAAACTTCACATGCATCAGGGGTGCCAAGCCTGCCTATGAGCTAGATGAGACCCACAGGGCCTCCCCATCTGGTATATTAGCCCTCTTCCTAGGCTTCCTTCTCTCCTCTTCAGCTCAGCTGTGGCTGCTGAGTAGCTGCTGTGGTTGTGGGAGATTTGGAGTGGGGGGTGGAAGTGAGGTTTGGCAGCTGAGAAGCAGGGAAGGGGTGTGTGGCTGTAGAATCCTGCTGCTTATGGAAAAAGATCGCTCTCTTCCTCCATTGGCAGCTGACTGTGTTTCTGTGCTGCATGCTGAAAAAGCGAAGCCTGCTTCTCAGCACCCATCACAGAAATGCAGCAAACAGCCAATGGAGAAAGAGCACAATCTCTTTCCACATCAGCAACTCTCTGTGTCCCTATGCAGAGCACTGAGAAAGGGAATCTTCTTCTCTATATAGATTTGTCTAAATCAGGGTGGGTGGGTGTACAGATGTGTGTGAATGGGATATGGGTGGATAGATGTGGCTTTGGTCTTGCCCACTTTGGGCTCTGGCCCTATCCACTGCCCTGAAGGTTACTCACTAGAGAATGTAGTCCTAAGGCTGAAAAAGCTTCCCCACTGCTGACATTCATGATGGGGTCAGAACCAAAAGTGACTAACTAGGAAATCAATCTTGAGGCAAAGCTCAAAAAAGTCAGTGTGCAGCATAAAATAAAACCATGAATTCAATGCTAGCAGTCACATTCAATCGATTTCTTAAGTCTGGCAGTGTAATAGTGTGGATGAATTCAAGACACAGCCACATCTGGACTATTCCTGGATGCTCAACCTCAAAAAGGACACTGTAGAATTAGAAAAAGTCCAGAAAAGGACAGCTAAAATTATGAAAAGTGTTTGCAATTTTTTTGTTTCAGATAACCGTCCATTAAGAGGCATGATAGAGGCTTATAAAATTATGAATGGTGTGGAGACATAACTTTTTCTCCACTTCCTAGAATATTAAAACTCAAGTCACTCAATGAAACTGACAGCTGAGGGCAGATAAGAGAAAGCAGTACTTTGCACAATACATGGCCTATGGAATTCACTGCCACAGTATACAGTGATGGCCACTGACCTAGGCAGCTTTAAAAGATTAGACGAATGCATAAGGTATATAGGTCTTTTGGCATGACAGCTAAATGGAACCTCCGCATTTAGAAAGCAGTATGCTACTGCTGACTACCATTTGCTAGACAGCAAGAGAAAGTTTGTTGCCTTCAATCTCTGTCCGGTTCTTGGGGCATCTGGTTGACTTGGTGAGAAATGGGTGACATGGGTGCTGGACTCAATGTTTTTTTGATCTGATGCAGCGGACACCCAAACAGATCCAAATCCATGTTTACTCAGAAGTATTTTAGACTAATGGGCCTGATGTGTACATGCAATTGCAGCCTTAGAAGTGCATGGCTTATATTGAGCCCTTATTTACATTTCTTGGTGGCAGAGACCTGCCTTTTCTTTCTCTCTCATCTTACTTTTTAAAAGCGCACAGGCAAACATGCGTGCCTGGGGTACCTGCCCGCACACAAACACAGCCTTATGCATCCTCCCTGTGGCTTAAATGGCAATTTGCAATCCGAATCCCAAAGTTAGAAACGGCATCACTTCTGCACAAACTTCGGAGCCCACATGTATTCCTTCTCCTACCCAGCCCCAACATTTCATGTTCGTCAGCAGGCACTTTGAATAATAATAATTATTATTATTATTATTATTATTATTATTATTTGCTATTTATATCCCCCCCCCTCTGGCTGGGTTTCCCCACAACTGAATTCCCCACAACGGCCGGGACACGTAACTAACAAACAACAACAGTAGTAGTAGTAGTAGTAGTAACAACAATCTGTGACGGGCTCCCTGAAATTAAAGGGCAGCGCTTCTGAAAACAGCCAACAGGAAACCCGAAGGGAGAACTTGTCCCTTTAAACCAGGAAGCAGCAATGACAGCCCTGGCCGAACCTCAGAGAGAGAGAAACAGGGCGGCGAGCAGAGGGGAAGCGGGGCGCGGGAGGTTCGCCCGCGGAACCCCCCGCTACTAGAAAACACCCACCGACCCCACAGTGGGGCCACCGCACCCGGCCGAGGAAGGGACCCCCGCCCCGCTCGCCCTCCCTTCATAAAGCCCAGCGCCCCGCTTCGGCCTCCGGGCCAGTCCTAGGGTGGAGGCCGGTGGGCCGGACAGCCCTCGGGAGGCCTCCTCCCCTCACCTGCTCTGCCGCCGTCTCCGTTCTTCCCACCCGCTTCCCGGCGGGGCGGGTGAGGTAGCCGGTTCATCTCGTCAGCCTCCGGGAACAGGGCGGCGCTGAAGGGCGGCGGCGGCGGCGGGCCCAGAGGCGGCTTCAGCGGCAACGCCGCCGCCAGCCCGGCGCCATTACCGGCCAGCAACTGACACACAGGGACGAGCGGGGAGGGGGGAGAGGAGCGGCGGCGGCGGCGGCGGCGAAGGCGCGCGGCAGGGCGGGAGCCGACCTCCGGAAGCCTCGCGAGATGTCAGAAAGCGGGGGGGGGGGGAGAGAGGGAAGCGGCAGAGACCTTCCAAACATGGCGGCGGTTCCGGCCCGCCACGCCACGCCCTTCTCCGGACGTTGAGCGGCTGGCTCCGCCCACTTCGCCGGCTTCGCGAGGCGGTTGGGAAGAGAAGGAAGAGGCTGGTAGCCTATAGCAGGCACGTTCAAAGCTAAACAACTCTGGGCGTTCCTCCCCCCCCCCAACTCAACAACTCTGTGCAATCCTCCCTTCCACCCACCCTCGGTCCTCCTCCCTCCAATTAAAAAACTGCATTTTTTATATTGGGAGTAGATCGCAGTCTCTCGGGAGTTGGACGTGCCTGTTCAATAATAGCACCTGGTCCCATGCTGCTAAAAGGTACCTGCCTGAAATAACAAAGTATTTGCACTTCTGAGCAGCACCTTGAGATTACTAAAGATCCAGGCTCACTAGCCTGGATCTTTAGTAATCTCAAGTGCTATTATTGAACAGGCACGTCCAACTCCCGAGAGACATTGGTGTATCAATGTTAGTAGCTGCCTTCCTGTGATAGTAAAATGTAGGCATCAAGAACCTCACAGTAAGACCACTGACTTGGTTCCTTAAGGGGAAGGAATGACTGTCTTCTCCATGTAACTGACATATTTATCAAGGTGGCAAAGAACTAAACAAGGTAGCACTTGCGGTGCTGTCAGCTGACTCTTAAAAGCAGTAAACTCCCAAATGACAACCCGTCACATAAACATGTATCAAGGTGCGCAGTATACAAAGCCAAGCCATTTTTGCAGCCAAGGCAGAAATTGCAGGAGGCACTTTTCCCCTTCCTTGGTAGTAAAAATGCAACAAATTAGAAAATATAAAGAAGAATTTGCTACCCTGCCTGAAATCAAATCCCTAACGCTGCCACTTCACTCTGCCTAGTAATGGCAGAGCCAGCCCATACTTGCTTTGATCGGACCATTCTTGGACTACCCCAACTATGCCTCTTCCCCTTGCATGTTCCAACTTCCTCCATTTGGAGGTTAAGGAAACCAATTTGCTATGAAAGTCAAAGTACACAGGCTACAGTAAGCGTAAACCATACCTTCCCTCCGATGTCGGACTGGAAGTGCACTTCAAACTAGAGTTAGAATTCTAAATGACTGTTAGCAGTAGGCCGTTATAGTCCTGATTCAAACAACCACAAACTCATTTCCCAAGTAAATAAATGGGGGGGGGGGTTTCCAACAAGACAGAGGCACATTTAATCAATCTGCTATCTACTAGTAATATTGATCTACACAAGCATAAATCCCTCCCATTGATTTCCACAGTTCACAAAAACAACCAAGGGTTTAACTGCAGCCAAAGTACACAAGATTTCCCCTGCAGATAAAGAAAGAAGTGATGCACACATGCAAAAACGGCACTTGTAAGCATACACCCCAATACAAAATCACTGGCAAAGGCTGGTTACTCCCATTCTAATTCCTGCAAAAGGCTACTTTAAATAAGATTAATAGGGCAGCATTACAGTTTTGAACATTGCATGGCTTGTTTAATTTACTAGTTATGCTGATAAACTAGAAGCCAGTTTCTATAAGTAATTTTCAGAAATGTACCTTTGGGGGTGATCACCATAATTCCCTACTCACAGTGATTGCCACTTCACCCCCTCTAAATAGTTTTTAAAAATCCACTCAAGATTTGCTTTTGCTTTACTAGTGAGTAAAACCAAAAGAAATAGATACTCCACTTGCAACAGATTTTGCTTCATTCAGTGTTTCCCCATTAAACCTACAGGCCTGCAGCAGGAGAAGACACAAGACAACCCTGGTCCTTTGTGGGAAAGTCATATTCCATTTTTAACGTGACCTTTTTTGGGAAAATAATTAGCATTTTAAGAAACGCAACAAAGCTTTTACCTGCTGGAAACAAGCACAGATGGCAAGTAAAGGAAGAAGCAAGTGAACTTGCATTTTAAAGCTGTTTCAGTGATCTCCTACCAAGTTCACAGAGCAAGTAAATCATAGCTGGGCAATCTAAACGCTGGCAGTGAAAGAGAGGACTGTATGTAAAGAAGCCTGCTATCATTTTCTATAAGTCAATTATTGTGACTGCGAAATATTTGCACTCCTAAGCAACACCTTGAGATTACTAAAGACCCAGTGACATTCGTCAGACTTGCATACATGTAAGCATGGTTGTAACTGGAGCAAGTACAGTACTGCAAAGGGAACAGCCTGACAGTCATTTTTGAAGCTAAGGCAGAAATTGCAGGAGGCACTTTTCCCCTTCCTTGGTAGTAAAAATGCAACAAATTAGAAAATATGAAGAAGAATTTGCTACCCTGCCTGAAATCGAACACCTAAAGCTGCCACTTCACTCTGCCTAGTAATGGCAGAGCCCATACTTGCTTTGATCGGACCATTCGACTACCCCAACCATGCCTCTTCCCCTTGCATGTTCCAACTTACTCCATTTAGAGGTTAAGGAAACCAATTTGCTATGAAAGTCAAAGTACACAGGCTACAGTAAGCGTAAACCACACCTTCCCTCCGATGTCGGACTGGAAGTGCACTTCAAACTAGAGTTAGAATTCTAAATGACTGTTAGCAGTAGGCCGTTATAGTCCTGATTCAAACAACCACAAACTCATTTCCCAAGTAAATAAATGGGGGGGGGGGGTCCAACAAGACAGAGGCACATTTAATCAATCTGCTATCTACTAGTAATATTGATCTACACAAGCATAAATCCCTCCCATTGATTTCCACAGTTCACAAAAACAACCAAGGGTTTAACTGCAGCCAAAGTACACAAGATTTCCCCTGCAGAGTCTACATTACAGAATGGATTCTTTTCTAAAAATGAGAAAGAAGTGATGCACACATGCAAAAAGGGCACTTGTAAGCATACACCCCAATACAAAATCACTGGCAAAGGCTGATTACTCCCATTCTAATTCCTGCAAAAGGCTACTTTAAATAAGATTAATAGGGCAGCATTACAGTTTTGAACATTGCATGGCTTGTTTAATTTACTAGTTATGCTGATAAACTAGAAGCCAGTTTCTATAAGTAATTTTCAGAAATGTACCTTTGGGGGTGATCACCATAATTCCCTACTCACAGTGATTGCCACTTCACCCCCTCTAAATAGTTTTTAAAAATCCACTCAAGATTTGCTTTTGCTTTACTAGTGAGTAAAACCAAAAGAAATAGATACTCCACTTGCCACAGATTTTGCTTCATTCAGTGTTTCCCCATTAAACCTACAGGCCTGCAGCAGGAGAAGACACAAGACAACCCTGGTCCTTTGTGGGAAAGTCATATTCCATTTTTAACGTGACCCTTTTTGAGAAAATAATTAGCATTTTAAGAAACGCAACAAAGCTTTTACCTGCTGGAAACAAGCACAGATGGCAAGTAAGGGAAGAACCAAGAGGACTTGCATTTTAAAGCTGTTTCGGGTGAACTTCTACCAAGTTCACAAAGCAAGTAAATCGTAGCTGGGCAATCTAAATGCTGGCAGTGAAAGAGAGGAGGACTGTATGTAAAGAAGCCTGCTATCATTTTACATCAGCCAGATTATTGTGACTGTAAAACAGGGGCGATGGAAAGTTTTCCACTCCACGGGGCTCTTGCACACCCCTCCTAAAAATAGAAAGTGGCAGCTGGGTGTTGCAACTGAAACCAAAGATGATCCATGAACGGCGTTAAAGGAAGCCTGATGGTATTTTGGGAAGGGCTGCCTCCACCTGTTAAGGCCGGGATGAGAATTGGCCACACTCAGAAAAATCCATATTCTACTATCGTGGTTTGAAATTGGATAGAACCAGAGGAAGCTGCGAAATGAAAACTGGTGCCAAAAATAACTTGTGTACATTCTTCCTTTTACAAGGCAAACTTTCTATTCCTCTTAGCTGTCTCCAGCTCTAGTTTTAACGCTACTTCTTTGAGCTGTGGTGCTGTAAATGAATCTTAATAAAGCAGAGCATTAATATAACTCCATCCCAGATTTGGAATCACTACTTTTATTGATACTGCCCTTCTGTAACACAGCCAAAAGCTATCAAATTAATGTCTGTTTCTATATGTTGATCATGTGTACAATTAATTCTTAAAAAACACAACAGAGAAACAATCTTTTTTCAAAAGGATATTGAAAATAAATACTATAGTATTGAAAAGCTGAGCAGCAATATATGGCAGTAAGTTTATACTATATTTATCTGTCCCATCGGTTGATCTCCAGGAATTAAAAGCTATTGTATTTCAGAAGCATCCAATGAACACAGAGTTGATTTGCTGATTGTTAGGAAGCTCAGTTCATGAACAGTGCAAAGTAGTATTGACGCTCCAGGAGCCACTACCAAAAAGTCCTACACGAAATGTTCAGCATACACTTAATAGAGAAGACAACTGTTATAGCCACTCCTCATAAAGATTTTCTGTCCACTCATTCATTTAATAATTATGCTGGCAGGATGTATGGAATCTCTTATATTATTAGAGTAGCACTAAGAAACAGCTGAGTAGTCAACAAATAGGAATTTACATGTTTTAAAATTATTTAGACATAACTATATACAGTGCAACTAGATCCCAGGTTAACAAGTAAATGGAAGGGAGATTTCCCCTTTCTGGAGGACTGGGCCCTTCTGAATAATATGGGATGGGGGGGTGAGACACTGTTAAGGGAATGGTACAAAGGTGAACCTCTACCCAATTCTGAGAAAATCCCTGTTCCTGTAGCAGCTTCCCAACACCATTGCTCAGAAGGGCATACCTCCCACAGCAAATGGCCTTTTGGGAGGTGCTGGTGACCTGAGCTCTACGAGTTATGAGTTCCTGGCCTAGAAAACTTCAAGACCCTAATGCCTACACTTTATAAACCACTTTACAGGAAAATATTTTCTTAAGACCTTCATGTATACATAAACATTTCCATGTGCTCTGGCTGCCGCTTGAGTTCCACACTCGAAAAAGGTGTATTCAGTGTTAGGCCCCAGGAATCTTCACTTCAAAGGTATGACAGCCAGTTTTAATATAAGCCACTAAAGGATTTCTGACCTTGAGTCAGGAAGGAATGTGTAGCTGCATCATGTGCAAAAGCTCCCAAATAAAGAAAAAACATTCTACAGAACATGGCCAGGGGCTTTTCTAGCACTCCCAGAGGCGGCCATAGTTTCCGCGGTTAAAATCCACTTACTGTAGATACACTTGGGGACAAAGAATGGCACTCTGGTGAATCTTCAAAAAGCAAGGATGACAACTGTGCTGAGAACATATTTCGAAAATGCAGGTTTTGCAAGTTTCTCAAACACAGTAAAATCCAAGTGGCTCAATTACATAAGAATCAGTAAGTATCAAAGTCCTGAGGTTTGCACATTACCATTTACATTCAAGTACATACATTCATATACAATTAAGATGTATAGCCTGACATAAACTGAAGGCTGTCTGGAATGAAGCATTCAAAATATGTGGGCTGTCACACTTTACCAGTTGTCAGATTCAAATTTTACATGGAAAGTTCCATCTTCCTGCAGGGCAGGAATCCAAACCATGGCGGGGGGGACTTTAGTCTTCATTTCTGCAATAAATAAGTTCTGCCCAGCGCAAAGGCACCATTAAAACCTGTGCTTATCTAAAATAATAATTTCATATTTAATATTCACAAGTTTCAGAAGAGTGAATTATTTTGAGAAAGGAAGGACCTTGAAGCACACCAGTACAACACTTTTAAAAATCTTGATTGAACTATGGGTTAATCTATATCAGTGATTCCTTCACTCCTTTTGGGACAAGTGCAAAAATGTGTGTTTACAAAGGCTGCATCTTGTCCACCTGGGACTCCCATATGCAAAAGGAAATTCATATTGGTCAGTCTGGCAGTGGATCAACAGAGACTGACGAGCCTTGTAGTTCTGAATTAAAAATACTGGCATTGTGAAGACAATCCCAAAGTTAGAATCTGGACAGGGCATTTGTGTTTGTGTGTGAAGGCCTGCCACTCCTGACTAGAAATTTGAATTGCATCATTATGTCAATCAAACCCAACAACAGGATGTGGCTAAAGCAAACTCCCAGAGCCTGCAATTATAGGAGAGTTAGTCCATCCGAGATTTTGGTAAATGGATGACAAGAGTTGTTACTGGATATACGAAGTATTAGTGACACCTTTGAGTTTGCATTTTATTCTAATACACTTCAAGTACAAAGATGACAGAACCATGTGCTTATTACTATTCATTAACTTGTTGCTCCCATTTGCAATATTCTCTGAAAGGACTTCAAATTGTTAAGTAGTTCTAGCAATCCATATTATTTTGAGATGCAAGGTCCTGAACTCTAAGAATTACAGGAGTGTCACATAAACAGAACTATGTTATGCTCTACAAGTTCTTAATATGTGAATTTCCAGCTTATTTGGAAAGGAATAAATCAGATTTAAAATTTTGAAGCACACACCGAAAAGTGTCAGTTCTGATTACCAAGCTGGAAATACAAACCCTATCCAGCCATTAATAGATGTACATGCTGTATTGTTTTCATTCTCTCTTACAAAAATATTATTTCACCTGCAAACAGTTTTCCTGAGGAAGGACATTTTCAGGCCACACAGGTAAGACCAGGTGGGATATGCGGCTCCACAGCCCACTCAGTTTGTCTGTGTCCATGTGCTTATAGGAACCTGGCATGTCTGAGTTGGTAAATTTAGCCCAGAGGAAGTCCCTCACTTTCTCCTCAACTTGCAGTGGGCTAAGGTCCTTTCTTAGAGTTTCCTCATCCAGAAGAACAGTTAAAAGTAGGGCAACATCCTTAAATGCTGCATTCTCATGGTCACAGTACTTGTAAAATATCAGGGTGGAACCAGCAGGCAGCGACTCAAATCGATGCACGACTGCCACCTTCCTGCCTCCCTTGAACCCAGAACTCAACTCTTCGTCCACAAGGAGTTTGACATCATCACTGTCTAGAGTGGCTTTGCTGGCCCCATCAATTTTTATTGTAGAAGCGCGCTGCGAGGATGAGAAAGCATCAGCAAGCTGGTTGCTTAAACATTTCAGGGCACCTTCAGCTTCTTTTGCAGCAGTGAACAATAAAACAGCTGGTTGCAAAAACGGTTGAGAAGAGTTGAGGCGTTTCTCCAAGATGACTTGGATTCCCTTCCACAACCTTTTGTCTTGACTTGGGTAGCTGCTCATGAGATCTCTCATTTGTTTCTGAAACGCTTTCAGGGCTTCAGTTCGCAGGTTATTTTCCAAACTACGGTACGATGAATCCTGAAGCGCATACCATCCACCACCAGCAAGGCAAACTACTACTACTACTACTATAAGTGGCAGAATCCATGCAAATGCGTGTCCCCGATTAGACTGTTTAGAACCTAGTGCACACATATACACAAAACAAAGGATGAGAAAAAAATACATACATCTGAGTTTCATTTTAGAAGTTGCTTTTATTATTCTGGCTGATTTCATCACCATTTCAGGCAGATTGGAAGGCACACTATTGACAATTCAAAAGAATTGGGCTTCCCCAGAAAAACAGCAAAAAGCAAAGTGTTAACTTAAACAAGTGCAAATTAAAGCTTGCTTTTTGAAAAATGTTCATAAATGAAATACTGGGACTGAAAATCTCACACATGGCACAAGCGGGCATTCTTAAAGTCAGTATTTGGCAGTATTTATGGCTTCTCCGTTATTGTTCATTGCAAGCTTGTTTCTGCTGGAAAAAATACATCTTTAAGTAAAAATTCTCCAGTCTCAACCAATAGATTTGTCTGCTAAAGTGAGTGAAATAAATATTCTCCCCAACCAACTTGTGGATTGTGACCATCTGCAGATAAGATTGCTAGATGCAAACAACCTCCTGTTCATAGCCAAGTGGGATCTGCCTCATAGTTGCAGGGGTGGGGGGAGACTTCCTCCTAAATATGACTTAGGGAGGGGAAAGGGTAACATATCCTCTTAACAGGTGCAGCCCAATAACAATTGACCCCACCTGTAGTGAGACCCCCATGTCTGCATTTTTTCTTTTTTAAAAAAGGTGCAACTGCACAAATTCGCATTCAATGTAATGTGTAGTTTATCCCCACCTGCCATAATCTCTCCAGTGTCTCAGACAGGAATCTTTCCTAGTCCTATCTGAAATTGTTGTGGACTGAACATGGGGCCTTTTGCATGTGTACTCTTATCACTGAGCTATAGCTCTTCCCTATTCCATCACAACAGAAATAGATCACCAGAAATAAGGCTCAGCTGGTAGTGTTTTTACACCACAAGGAACAAGAAGGTATGTTTTAAGATCTTTTAAGGCTATTCCCTCCTCATTCAAAAGGAAAATACCTATTGTACGTGTTTTTCTGCTCGAACAACTCTGCAGGAAGCAAAGTTGAAGTAACTGCTCTTCCTTTGATGGAAAGAGTGTTCAAGCATGATGGATTGGTTGTGCAACCAAGTTCCCTATGAGAAATCTAACTGCACAACCAATCCCTGCAGAAAGCAATTTTGCCAACCTTAGAGCCCGGCTTCGGCTGGGGAGGGCGGGATATAAATAACATATTATATTGTTTATTATTAATTATTATTAATTATTATTATTATTATTATTATTATTATTATTATTATTATTATTATTATGCCCAGCATAAGACTAGAAAAGCCCCTTGAACTGTAGTACCCAAGCGCTAAACAACAGAATTTTGACACATGGGCAGAACATCCCAACATGTCAAGCATTTCCCACCATCAAAGTTGGCCTGTGCAGTGGAGAAAGATCTAGTCCATTGAGGCAAAATAGTTCCCCACCCAATTAAAAGCCTAGATTCTACATAATTACAGATTCTAGATTCTACATAATTACAGAGGTGCAAGGTTGTCAAACACATTTCAGTAAAAAAAACTAGATTTTATCGGTGGTACGAACAGACACCACAACAACTACACATAGTCTGAAAGAGGAAAATACCTTACTTTTCGGAGCAGCATGTGGTTGTTTCTTTGGCACATGGGCTAGAATACAAACCAAAGAGACAAGATTTAAGTGCAAACCAATCCAATTATTTTCAAATAAAATTCAATAAATAAATTCCATAAACTTCATGATCCAAATTGTCTTCCTACAAAAAGAGGAATATTATCATCATATCCATAAGGCAACAGGAGAACAGCACAACAGGAATTCATATTTGAATCCAAGTAGCTATAATATTTATAATTTCTGGAACATGCATTTTTCTCAGTTGTAAATTTGCTTTGCTGTTTTAACATGCATTTTTCTCAGTTGTAAATTTGCTTTGCTGTTTTAAGGCTATAAAACATATTCTGTATAACTTATTACATAATAAATGTAGCAGAGTATAAATGCCTTAGTTTATAGTGTATAGCACAATTTAAGTATCTACATTTTGTTCAAATTGTTACAAATGCAACAGTTTTCTCTGTTCCATCTTTAAAATACTGTACTAAATGTATATATTTTTGCCAGTTGGAAAAACAGGAAGCATTACAATAAACAAAAGCAAGTATTATTATTTGGGTTAAAAAAAACAGACTCCATTCCAGTCAACATTATTGAAAAAGATGAAACAAAAAAACACACCCTGCATCACTTTGAGGAAACAGTGGCAAGGTGGTACATACTACAAACAATTATCCCTCTTCAAACTGTTTGCAAGTCTTCGAAAGTATTTAGCCAAGCAGTATTAGTAATTACCCAATACAATAGCCATGTTTGGACTGTATGTCATGGCTCTTTTGTCAGAAATGCCTACGGCTAGCTATGCATTCAGGTAGAGGACGGTTTGAGGAACATTGTTTCCGCTTTTTGTTAAGTTCAGCTCCCTGTGCTGTCCAAATCAGAAAGTTTAGTTAACACTAAGCCTACCGTAGTTTTTGTATTTGTTGTGAGCCAGAGGCTCAATACAAATACAACTCATCTGTGACACTTAAAACATAGCTTGTCATGATGACAGAAGGCTACCACTATCTGAACAAGTTACTGGGACCCATTTTGAGAAAGTGAACTATAGTCAACACATTATCTTAAAACCCTGCCTTAAAAAGCATTTCATTAATTATTCAAACATAAAAGTTCAAGGTTTTTCTCCCCCAGATTTCCATTTTTTCCCCACAGAAAAAATTGAAAAAAGATCTCATGATAGGACCTAATATTTCTGTTTCCGTGTCCAAAGCCTTCAACAGAGCTTAGAGTCTTCCTTACATAAACCTCATTACACTTGCTTATTTTAGTGAAAGTATCTATGCAAGGGGGAATACGTGAAGGAAATAGGTTTGGGACAACAGGTATCAAGTGGGGCATATATTTCAAGAGAAATATATTGGGTTTAATGCCAATTCCATGCACTGCTGCCAAAACATAGTACTGGAACATTTCACTCTTATCACACCTACCTAGGACAATATGAACATTATATGCTTATGAATTCAGACCTCACATTTAGATACACTTTCAACAAAAATGCATCTGTTTAGAAGAACGCAGGGAAATCCTCTTATTCAACCACAGGCTATGTCCAATAAAGTCATCCTGTTTGGGCAAGGATTTCCACATGTGCAACAGAACTTTCCCTGACTCTCCTGCACTCAAATCTGTTCTATGGGATTCCTCCACCTTCCAGAGCCACATGGGGGCATTTGGGGAGAGGGGAGCACAAGGAGGTTCCACTGTGCAAGTGGAAATCCTTGCACAAACAGGATAACTTCATTGGATACAACCCAATGTTTCAGACTAACAAGGTCTGTCTGTCTGTATTTATTTCATTATATACCACTGCCAAACCAATGTCTTAAATCTCTCCTCTTTTACTTTCCAACCCAGAACTAAATCTAGCATATCATCCTGTCAGTGTTCTATAATCCAGTGTTTCCCAACCTTTTTTGGGCAAAGGCACACTTGTTTCATGAAAAAAATCTCGAGGCACACCACCATGCCAGATGGGGAAAGGTCACTTTTTACTTATGTAAAAAAAAATAAAAAAATAGTAACAGCATAGAAGGTAATGGTTAGGCTAGCATCCCTCTTCCAAATATGCTAGGTTTTTATTTGCAGGGACTGTTCTACATGGGAAAGCATTCAGCACTGTCATTCTCCCATCTGCCATCTGAATTGGTACTATTCTGGGTCAACTTACTCTGCTGCATGTGTAGATGAAAATGGCACCAAGTGTGGGGGAGGGGGCAGAACAGGTTTCAGACACAGGATATTAAGCATACACGTACTTCAGATTGAACTGGTTGCTTGCTTTGCAAGTTTTCATTTCCCAAATGACTGCCTTGGCAAGCGCAATACCTACCAGGCTCAACGCCGGTCTCGCGCTGCCGCTTCCCGCGCTCTCAAGGACCCGGGAGGAGGAAGGCGTGAAGGGAATCCCGAAGGCGCGAAAACCTCGTGCATGCGCAGGCCTTCCGCCTGCGACAGCCCAGTAGGCCAGCCGAAGTGAGCGGCGATGGGATGTGGGAGGGAGGGAGCTCGCCGCCCCGCGTGTGCCTATGTGGGGCACGTTACAGCCCCGTGACGTCAGCGCCACGCAGGCAGACGGCGAGAGCCCCGCGCTGGGCGGCCTCTCCTCGCCGCCGCCGCCCCGCCTCTCGCCGCCCGACTCGCCCGCCTCCCTCCCACGGCACACCAGGCAACGTCTCGCGGCACACTGGGAAACACTGCTATAATCATGTAATGTGGAATGAACACACATTTAACCTACAGCTATAAACATGAAAGTTTTAAAATAAAAGCAGGCAAAATACCCACACACAAAAACTGAAGTTCCATACAAACCTTGCGTTCTCGCTCTTAACTTTGTCTTCTGATTAAGCCCTTGTGGTTTTTGAACAAAATAATGTGCATCTAAAAAAGAGGATGCAAGAAAAAAAATACGGCATCACATTAGTGATACAAGGAACCAACACAATCCTAAGACTGCAAAAGGAGCCCTAGATGGAGAAAGCTAGCTAGGGATATAAGAGTAAGACAAGCTTGCAAGGAAACCCAGCTCTAGGGGCACAGGGAGCCCCAGACGATAGTTCAATCAGAAAGTTAAGCAGACAGGTGAGGTAAGAATATCTGTAGGTTAAGGGTTAGCAGCTTACAAAGTTTTCTGATTTCACCAAATTGTTCAGAATGGTAAGAACAAAAAAATGATAGCAAGGAGTTTCAAAAGGAAGTAAACTTGGGGAAATGGGAATTAAAATGGCAATGCAAAGCGTCAATGTAAGCACATGCAAAGTGATGCACAGTGGGGCAAAAAATCCCAAGCCACAGATTTGGTCTCCACTTGCTGGAACTGATTTGGTGTGCTTGGAATACTATGAACAGTTATGGTAACTGCACCTCAAAAAATTGTAGAGCTTGGGGGGGGGGAATCCAGAAAAGGGCCACCAAAATGATGAAGGGGATGGAGCTACTCGTTTTTGAGAAAAGTTTACAATGTTTAGGGATTTTTAGTTTAGAAAAAAAAGCAGGAGGGGAATATGATACGATATGATAAAGCTAGGCATGTGGAAAAAATGAATAGAGATAAGCTTTTCTCTCTCACGTTACTAGACAGCTAAATGGAATTACTTCACGCAGCACATAGTTAAACTGTGGAATTTGTAGTGATGGTTACCAACCAGTACAGCTTTAGAAATATTAGGCAAATTCATGGAGAACTAGACTAAATAGCAACTGGTCATGATGGCTGTATACCACTTCCAGGATCAGAAGCAACATGCCTCCAAATGCTGGGGGATATGAGCTGGGAAGTGCTATTGTGCTTTGTTCTGCCTGCAGGTTTCTTGTTGGTATTTGGTTGGTGCCACTGTGAGAACAGAATGTGGATGATACCGGCGTTTGGCATCAAGAGTCATTTTATGTTTTATCACTATGTTGCATGTCAAACTGCTACCTGCATGGACAGGCTCTGATCCAACCAGAGTTTCAGGCAATGCACACAACCGCTTTTGGATATGCACAATTCAATCTATGGGTGCCACAATGAATTCCTCACAGATTATAGCTCTATATTATGAGCTGCCTAAATTTCTGGAAAACCGCAGTGGATAAAATACAAAAAGATCCTGCACCACATAACAAACTGACACCCTGCCAGGAATAGGAAAACAGGCAACTGCTACCTTCTATGAATCTGCTAGCTGACTGAAAATTATCATGCCAGATTTCAGGTCTGTTTTCACTCTCCACTTCAGTTGCTTCATGTTCTGAAAAGATACAAATGTTGAATCAGAGCCTAAAGCAATAAAACTATTTAATCCCATATTTACTTACAGCCCCATCTTTAGATTTAGGTTTGGTCAGCCATGTGCTTCAACTAATTCATTAAGATGAGTAGTTACTTTGGACTAAATGCATATTTCAAGAACGAACTTACTTTTAAGAAATACGCACATAAAGAGCACCACACTGAATTGAGTTCAGACACTTCCTAGAAGATTGCAGAGTTGCTTCAATATAGGTGGTCCATATTAGCAGTCTAGCCAGCTCAACAGCACGGGAGTGGATGCTCAGGAACAACTGTTTAATTGTCAATTGTTCTGGTCATTTCCACGTTTCACAAAGTGACCAAAGTATTGAAAGAACCACCTGGAGCTCCAAGAACATGCAGAAATCCATTAGATTCCAGAAGACCATAGGAATAGGTTTACAGTGGTACCTTGGGTCTCGAACGTAATCCATTCTGGGAGTACGTTTGACTACTGAAATGCTTCAAAAACCAAGGTGCGGCTTCCGATTGGCTGCTGGAGCTTCCTGCACTCAATCAGAAGCTGTGGAAGCCATGTTGGACTCTAGGCTTCTGAAAAACGTTCACAAGCCAGAACATTTACTTCTGGGTTTGCAGCATTCGGGAGCTGATTTGTTCAGGAGCCAAGCCGTTCGAGTACCAAAGTGCTACTGTACTACCCTTGCAGAGAAGAACACACACTACATACAATCTTAAGCCTCAACAGGTAGCCGTCTCGTTATAACATGGGAGTTTAGCTAAATATCCCATTTAGACCACCTTCCAGTTTAATTGATAACACTAGATCCAAAGTGTGACCTACTACATGTGTTAGGCTACAACACATTGGGACAGAATCACTGTAAGTCTACTCCAACAGTAATGACTAATAAATAATTAAATCCCCCCTGTAAGAAGCCCCTCCTCCAACATGAACATGCTGATAAAAATATCAATAGTGCTGTCGCCATCTCAGATGAAACAGGTAGCTCCTCAATTAAGAGAAGCTCTTATAGTTCCTAATTTATTGTCATCATGGATCTAGGCAATGACTTTTTAATTTGCTGCAATTTTAATCTTTGTTAAAATGGTAGCATTAGAAATCTGTTGAATAATTGCTATTTTCTTTAGTTTACTACATTCTTGCAATATACCTGGAAATGTTTTATAACAAAGGGTGAGGTATAAATAAATTTGAGTTCTGTGTAGGCAACACCACAGACTACTGCATTTCACAAACCTCTGGGTCCCACCAGTTAGATTATTCCTTCATACCCATGTGTATGTGTAGACATGAATGTACCTCCCTATAGGGATAGCACTTCATGCATCTATTAATTTGGGTTCTGGCGCACAAAAAGCATATGCCACAATATGCTTTAGTGTGCCGTAAGTCCCAGATTATAATAGCTGCCTTTCTGAAATTTAAAAGCAAAGTGATCCAACCTGATTTATTTCTTGTAGAGTCTCTGGCTTGGTCATAAGAAAGCCCTGTTAAGACAAGAAATTATTCATTAGTAATCAATATAATAAGAAGTAAAAAAAAGAAAGCTGGTCAATTTGTGAAGTGAGATTTCAAATAATGCTACAAGGGAAAATACATTTACTTCAGCTCTAGCTTCCACAATTCTTGGAAATGCAAAGTTATATTTTGTTCCTTTGTTTTATTGGTATAAATAAAGGAACAAAAAATAGGAGCTGGGTAACTGTTACTGAGGATATGTTTGGACAATCAAATCCTGGTATAATAAACCAGGATATACATGAGCTTTGTTTACCTGCACACAGCCTTTTTGACCCCACATTATCCCACTCTTTGTGGAAACGGGGTAACAAGCTGCAGTTGACCATAGCTTCCCATTGCATCTGAATAAGGAGCCAACAATTTCCAGACATGCAAAAATATGAAGCAATTTATTTACAGATGACTTCCAAATCCTGGCTTGCTTGGAAGCATATCCTAACCATAGTTTCTCAGTTCAGATGCAACAAGGAATCACGCTTGTTTCCAGACTCATGCAAATGCAGCAGCAAACAGGCTGTATAAAACTGTATGAATCTGAACAGCCAGAGTCAGAATCAGTTGAATCTAGTCAGATTTCTGAATTTCCATGAATATGTACATGTAAGCACTGTACATATTACATCCACGTGATATAGAGCAACACAACTTTGTTCAAGACTGTTGTAGGCATTTTACCTGTCCTTGGACTTCTTCTAAGAGCTGGTCGAACAAGCTCAGAGTCATCTGCAATTCCCAAGATGTTTTTACTCCCTACCAAAGGAAGCAAAGTAGAAATGCAAAGAATTCAGTAATCAAATAGCTACTGCAGCCACTCATATCCCTCAATTACGGAGAAAAGGCATCAATTTAAGAGCACAAGTAGAACATGCAACCCATGAGCCCCTAAGGACTCTGAAATAGAGACTGAATATTTGGCCTTCACAGGTTTTATACACCTGTCACTAAGACATAACATTAAATATAGGTAAGCAAGGCAGATTTTTGAAGATGTAATCAAGAAATGCTCCAAATATCTACTACTGGTTAGCCATTCCCCCCCCCCCCCGCCGCCAAATGATCACAGAATCATTAAAACATTATTTGCTAGAAAAATATGCTTATGTGACAAGTAAAGTCCCCATGTTTGGGGCATAGAACAATTGACAGAATCTGATTAAAATAGTTTCAATAATTATGTCAATTAAGCAACATTGTCTGATAACAGTTAACTACAGTCATACCTCGGGTTGAAGTTGCTTCGGGATAAGTATTTTCGGGTTGCGAAACCAGGAAGTAACACGCTCCATTACTTTCGGGTTTCACCACTCACGCATGCGCAGACGGTCAAAATGACGTCATGCACATGCGCAAAAGCAGTGAATTGCAACCCACGTGGGCATGGGTTGCATTCACTTCTGGATGTAAACGGGGCTCCAGAACGGATCCCGTTTGCATCCAGAGGTACCACTGTACTGTTTTACAATGATATGCAACTGGGCCTATGACTTACTTTGAGAAGACATGTAGACATTCCTAGAGACTAACAATATACAGTGGACGATCGGTTTGCGAACATGCTCCATGCGGGATGCACGTTCGCAACCTGCAGCGGCGCGCCTGCGCCGGTGGCAATTTGTCGCTTCTGCACATGCACAACTGCCAAAACCCAAAAAAAAGCAACCTGAAGCGTCTGTAACCCAAGGTATGACTGTTTAAGCTAAAGGCAAAAAGTAACCATTTACATACCATGACATCCCTCACGTACCATTTTTCTTAGTCACTTATTGTTTACGCAATTCTTTCCTTCTGTGCATTCAAAATAGATGAAAATGAGGAAAAGGAAACAGAAACCTAACTTAAGAATTGTTGCAGCTTGTGAAATTGACTGTGCCTTCTCAACAGTGGAATTTGCTGCCAAGGAGTGTGGTGGAGTCTCCTTCTTTGGAGGTCTTTAAGCAGAGGCTTGACAACCATATGTCAGGAGTGCTCTGATGGTGTTTCCTGCTTGGCAGGGGGTTGGACTCGATGGCCCTTGTGGTCTCTTCCAACTCTATGATTCTATGATTCTATTCTATGATTCTATAACAGTAAGCCCAACCAAGTTCAATGGGCCTTACTCCTAAATAAGCATATATAGGGTTTGCAGCCCAAAGATATAATTTGAATGGGAATTCTCTGGAAAAAAACTCCATCAGGGGGCCTCCGTGAGATACCACCAACCACTGGACTTCCAATCCAGCAGAGGCAGACTTCAGGTACCCTTTCGTAATATGGCACCCTGCGCAAGGGCAAAGTCCCGTGTGAATCTTCCCAATGTTGTGCCCCCTTGGCTTTGCCCATGTGTGTAGGGAAACCACCTGCACCACCCTGAAAACAGCCTTCTTCAACCATGAGCCCCTGGAGAGGTTCCTGGACTACACAACCCATCACCCCTAACCAACAGGTCACAGATGATGGGTGCTGTAGTCCCACCAATGTCGGCTGGGGGAGGAAGGATTGCTTCGGTCCTGTATATCTGAAGGAGCATCTCCACCCCAATTGTTCAGCCCGGACACTGAGGTCCAGCGCCGAGGGCCTTCTGACGGTTCTCTCACTGAGAAGTGAGGTTACAGGGAACCAGACAGAGGGCCTTCTCGGTGGTGGCGCCCAACCTGTTGAATGCCCTCCCTTCAGATGTGAAGGAAATAAGCAGCTATCCTATCTTTAAAAGGGAAGTTTTGAATATTTAATGCTGTATTGTTTTTAACACTTGATTGGAAGCCGCCCAGAGTGGCTGGGGAAACTCAGCCAGATGGGCGGGGTATAAATATATTATTATTATTATTATTATTATTATTATTATTATTATTATTCGACCAAACCGAAGCGAGCCAGCCAGTCTCGCCCCCGCCGCTGCCCACTCACCTTCCGACGAGGCGGCCGAGGCTTCTCGCGGGGCCTGCCGCTCCTCCGCCCTCTCGGGCCTCCTGAACGGCGTCGGCGGGTGGCGCCTCCCGGCCGAGCGGAGGACGTAGGGCGCGGCGAGGGTCGCTTCCTCGCTCGGCTCCCCTTCGTCGTCCTCCTGTTCCTCGTCCACGTCGTCCTCCGCTCCCCTCATCCTCCTCCTCCGCAGCCTCCTCGCCGGCGTGGCCGGGTGCTCCAGCACCTCCTCGGAGAAAGTCACTCCCCGCCGCGGCGGCTTCCTCCCGGCCGGGCGGGAATAAGGAGTGGAACTGCTGAGGGGAGTGGAGGCGATGCCGCCACCGCCGCCGCCATCTTGAGAGGCGGTTCTCCTCAGGGGCGGCCTGGGCGTCACGTGACAGAAGGCCCCGCCGCCGCCGCCGCCGGATCCTGAGGAAACCGCCGGGCTCTCTCCCAGCATCGCCTCCCGCTCGCTCAGGCCGCCCTTGGCGGGCCTGGCCGGCTTCAAACCCCCGGCTAATACGCAGCCAGCCACTGGGGGAGAAGCTGCGAAGGCGGCTCAGCTTGCCACCCGCCTCGTCCTGTAATATAGTAAATAAATAAGCAAAACTCCGCTTCCTCACGCTCGCCTCCGCCGACTGCTTGGCCGCCTCAGTCCCTTGCCCCGTCTCTCTCCTTCCCTCCCCGAAACTCGCGCATTCACACGAGCACAACTTTCCTCCTCCTCCTCCTCCTGAGGAAATTCTTCCTTGGCGCCTCTCCGGCCTCGGAGCGAAACGAGCGGCTTCCCAAGAGAGGAGGCCGCCGCGCTCTCCCGGCTCCTTCGCAGCTTGCCGAGATGAGGGTGGCCCTCTCGGGCGAGGCGTAGGGCCGGGCTGCTCCTTCGCCGAGCCGCGCTTTAGCCTTGGGATTGGCGAATGAAGGGAGCGGGATGAAGGCCCGGCCCAGCTGCAGTTACCGCCTGGGAGAGCAAATAGGTCGGGCAGGAGGGGAGCGGAGGTTTTTAAAGCACCCTTCTGCGGCGCCGTGTAAATATAAAACAATTGGAGAAGCTCGAGATCGGGTTGCAGGGCGACGCCGGGAGCCGCGTTACGTGTCGGTGTGAATAGGCCGACATCCCCGCAGGTTCATTCCTTGGCAGCAACAGGGCGCCTTTCCCCCCCCGCACCTGCCGAGGGGAGCCGCTGCCCCAATTTCTGCTGCCCTTCGCAGATGAAAAGCTTAATTCCCTTTAAAGTCCGTTTTGGCCGGCATTTTCTTTGGAAGGAAGTTATTTCTGACTACTTTCCCCCCTTTTATAAACGCAAAGGCGACTTTTCAAGACACAGTGATTTGGGCACAACATTTATACATGATTCTCTCTTTCCCCCACCCTACTTTATGGGTAGGACTCAAGGCAACATCTACAGGCCAAAATTGGAATTTTTTTGTTGTTTGTCAAAATGGACTTAAGCCCCTTTTGGAATTAAGTTCTTCAGATTCTAGCCGGCAGCATTTTTGCTGATGATGGTTCAGCTCACAAGCACCTGCCAAAGCGCAAAGCTCAGCCCTAGTTAGTCACCTGAGAGGGACATATCCTGTGGTTTTATACACATCTAAAGTAGATGAATAAAGTTAATTTGGAATATGCGTAAAATATAAAAAATAAATTTAAGGAACCGCAGAAAGAGGGGGAAGAAAGCGAGTTTCCAAATGTTAACATGGTTGTAAAATGATGGAAATGTATAAAATTTAAAATCATAAATAGAAATTTTTAAAAGACCATCATTATTATGAGTGCTATTTTTCTAGAAAAATAGGTGACAGAATTCACCATTAACTCCTGCAACGGTGCAACAGGACTTTTCCCCCTGGCACCATTTGCTTAACTATAGAGCACCCCCCTCACAGAACACCAATTCCACAAATTCCTACAAACTACCCCAGATTAACTTGTGTGAGGGAAAATTTAATAATTTGGAGTCTCAGGCAGGATTGATCAAATAAACAGTAAATATTTTATTAAACAAAGGAAGTTTATGGCACAAGTGGGTAAAGCATAGGATACTTCAGATTATAATGCTATTTCACTTCAGTTCTGTCTCAGTTGTTGCTTGCCGCTTAATGCTTTGGTTCTTAAGCAAGGTGGTATTTTCTGTCGGTTACACACCCCTTGGACAGTAACAGACCCCAGGGGTCTCCACACCCCTCTTAACTGGTTTGGGAGTCGTCTTCTTGTATTTTAGTGTTTTGTTGGAAGCCGCCCAGAGTGGCTGGGGAAACCCAGCCAGATGGGCGGGGTATAAATAAATTATTATTATTATTATTATTATTATTATTATTATTATTCTCTTTTTGTAGCAGAATCTCTCCCCTCCTGACTGGAATGAGACCTAAGTAGCCTGTATTCTCACAGCTTCATGAATTTGCTGAACTAAATTTTAAAAAAGAGGGATACAAAAAAGGGAGGCGTGAGGAAGTCAGGAAAATAAGTTAACTAAAGAGAAATTTAAAAAGAGGGAGTTTTGTTTTCTTTTTTATGTGTTTTTCTTCTTCCTTTTTTCTTGTCTTTTTTGTGTTTAATGTTTGTATTTTTGTATTTTGTAATTTTGTATCTATCTGTTTTTGTATTCTTTTGAATCTCCTTATTGATAAAACCTAATAAAATATTATTTTAAAAAAATGTATTCTCACAGCTTCTTCTCCTGGCTCAGCCTCCCAGTTCATTCCTTTTAAAAAAAAAATACTTTCCCAACAATTTAAACACTATACACACACACACACACACACACACACACACACAAATAAACAATACAATACAAAAACGCTACATAACACTGACACATTAAACTAACAAAACAAAACAAAAACAGTTTAAAACACATCAAACAATTTCAATATCTTATCTTTCATTCACTTATTTCAAAGACCTCCTCACACCTCCCTTTTTGTATTCCACTTCTATTAATTGTTTCAGCAATTCCTTTCCATCTTCCTCTGCTTTCTATCCTAAGATTATCTTAACACATTCTAACCTTATTTTTCCCTTTAATACTCTATTTATACTTAATTCCTTATAACATTTCTACTAAAGCCATATAACTTCATTCCAGCATTTTTCTAACATTCATTAATTTTACAGTATTTCTGTAGATAGTCTTTAAACTTTTTCCAATCTTCTTCCAATCTAATTCCTGGCCTGTTTACTCTTACAGGACACCACACACTGTCCTTCACACTAAGCTCAGAGACTCCTTTCTCTAGCTTGTGATATACCGTATTTTTTGTACCATAACACTCACTTTTTTCCTCCTAAAAAGTAAGGGGAAATGTCTGTGCGTGTTATGGAGGGAATGCCTACGGGTGGCATGCCTACAGATTTTCCTCTAAAAACTATTTGCGTGTTATGGTCGGGTGCGTGTTATAGAGCGAAAAATACGGTATTCCTCAGAGAGGATGTTTCTACCCAGAACCAACTGTCTCTCCTCTCCCATCCTGACTCCCAACCTAAAGAACTGTCTCTCCAAATCCTCTCCTTTTCAAACCCCTCTCCTGGAACCCCCGCCAATCAGAGGCTGCCATTCGTTAACCGTGCAAAAGAAAAAGATACAACCTGCCCAGCAAAAGCAAACTTTTCCGTCACAGTGCCCACCTGAGAGGTGACGGAACTGAGTTCAGGCAAATTCGGCTGAAAAAAAAAGCCCTGTTTATTCTTCTTGTCCAAAGTTACATCCAGGCCCTCATCCCAAAGGAGCCCAGGTTGTACAGACAAACAAACACTGTAAACTCTGTTGATGTGTTATTTTTGGGGGTCAAAAGCCCACAAAGCAGCGTGCCAAGTTAAAATGTTTAATAAAAATGTTAAAATGTTTAATAAAATTTGAAAGCAAGTACCGTATTTTTCGCTCTATAACACGCACCCGACTATAACACGCACATAGTTTTTAGAGGAGGGAAATCCGTAGGCATGCCACCCGTAGGCATTTCCTCCATAACACGCACAGACATTTCCCCTTACTTTCTAGGAGGAAAAAAGTGAGTGTTATGGTGCAAAAAATACGGTAAATTACTTACATGTTAGCTGCCAGTGAGGTATAGTGGCTGTCGTGCTGGACTTGGAATGGAGAAACCCGATCTCAAGTCCCCACTTAGCAAAAAAAAGCTTATTACTAGGTGGCCTTGTAACACCTACTAACATTAGCCTATCAGAGGGGACTATTGCTAAGGTGAAATTGGGAGGAACACCCAGTATGTTGTCATGAGTTCATTGTCAGCAGGTTGTAATAGTGCATAAAACCATAGTGTTTTTAAAGACAAAGCACTCAAAAGTATCAAAACTGCTGAAAGTGCAATCCTGATATCATTTTTCCTGTTTAAATCTAGGGAGCACAGCTGAGCAAGAAGTCCTAAGTCCATAAGATAACTTTCAGACAGAAGGAGAGGTGATAAGTTGCTGTTAAGAACCAGGCAGAGGGCCTTATCGGTAGTGGCACCCGCCCTGTGGAATGCCCTCCCATCATATGTCAAAAGAAATAAGCAACTATTTGACTTTTATAAGAGATCTGAAGGCAGCCCAGTTTAGGGAAGTTTTAAATGTTTGATGTTTTATCGTGTTTTTAATATTCCGTTGGGAGCCACCCAAAGTGGCTAGGGAAACCCAGCGTATAAATAATTATTATTATTATTATTATTATTATTATTATTATTATTATTATTATTATTATTACATAATGTTAGGAATCTCTGGGAGCAAGACATCTAAATTCCCAATCAAGTTAGTGTTAGAATTTAGTCTTGGGGTGTTAGAAGCTTATTGAGACAGGCTAGTCTCCAGTGTGAGGTGCTCCATGTGTGTATTTGTGCCAGACTTTGCTAATCCTTTAATTAAGCAAGTGTCAAAAGCCAATTAAGTCAAGACTAGCCTCCTGCTTGCAGTGAGGTGTGAGCCTGGGGTAATGAGGTGTTAGCAAGACAAAGGATGAAAGGACAAATCTTATTTGCAAATGAGTGGATTTCCTCCCTCCCTCAAGTGGAAGTTTAGTTGAAAAAGACAATGCCAGTGTTTTAGGTGAGGTTTGAGTTTAGAATAGTGGGGAGGGGAGGGTGGGATTTGACTTGGAAAGCAGGGCAACAGAGCAAGGATGCTGCTGTGCCTATGGGGAAGCAGGACCCTTTTGCAATGCTGATGCTCTGAACCCTTCCATGGCAAGCTCAGTTGTATATATGTGTCAGTAAACCATACATCATAAAGACACCACAGTCCCTGCTGTCTCCCATTTTCCTGGGTAAAGCTCCTGGAGTCTTGCACTGCCATGGAGATTGGGGGTGGCGTATAACAATAATATCCCTGCTGGATCAGAACCAAAGGTCTCTCTAGCCCAGCAGCCCCTTTCCTCCAGTGGCAAACCCTTACTTGCTTCCCCCCAGCAAAAAAGCCAAAAACATTGTAACCATCTGATAAGGGAATTGTTCCAGCACCCTCAACCATTTTGGATACCCTTTTCCACAACCACAATATCCTTTTTAAGAAGCAATGGAAACATTGTATTTCAAGCCAAGCACAGTTGCATTATAGATTGTACAAACGCATCACTATACAGTGGTACCTTGGTTTGCATACGTCTTGGTTTGCATACATTTTGGATTACAAACACGTAAAACCCAGAAGTGTGTGTCCCGGTTTGCAACCTTTTTTTGGATGACAACCCATTTTTGGGGGATTACCAACAAAAAATTTTTGGAGGCCCCATTGGTGAAAGCGCACCTTGGGTTACAACCTGTTTTGGTTTACAAACGGACCTCTGGAATGGATTATGGTTGTAAACCAAGGTACCACTGTGTTGGCTGTTTTTAATTCCTTGCCTAATGATCTGTGGCAGGGAATATGCCTTTTTCGCAACTGCCACACACTTGGGTGATGCTTTAATTAACACAGTCCCAAGATCGCTTTCCTGGTCAGTCACTACAAGATCATACCCATTAGTGTATTGGTGAAGTTTATCTGATTCATGGCTTTCTTTTAGACAAGTACATGTATAGATAATATGTAAGCACTCACAGAACTGTCCATGCATTCATTAAAGGTTCATAGGTTTCACTGGAACGATTATGCCCGTGTCCAGACAATTCCCATTGAAACCACTGGGTGCTTAATTAGAATTGCATTGCGTCCTTTGTTTATTTCAAATTTTTATAGGCCTTTTTTTGGCAACCTCGGAGCAGTAAACAACGTAATAACAAAAAGTAAAAGTAAAAGACAGCCGTGCTCTTTTGCCATCCCCATCAAACACTGCCTGCCATCGCGGGGGGGGGGGGCCCTCACAAATTTATTCAGTTTCTCCCCTCCCCGTTTATTATGCTCGGGTTGTTTTCCAGACTTGCTGCGTCACGCACCGCGCGAGTTTTTAACAGGAGAGAGGGAGCCTCGTTTCTTCTATTCTTGTTAAAAAGGAGTACTTTGCCCTTCCAACCAAAGCGGCCAGGGTTTTATGGCCTCCTCTTCCTTCTTTCTCAAGAGATAAAGCACAAAAGCACAGCAGGAGTCGGAGCGCGCAAACAAAAGGGACTTTTCCAAGCTGGAAGGAACATTGCCCGGGTCCTCTTGCAGCTCCTTCCTCGACCGCGAAACGTCAACTTGGTTTCTTTTTCTCCTAAATAGGACGCGGAGGGTTGAGAAAACTACATGTCCCAGCATCCCTCGGGTGGGGGGGACCTAGTGCCATTTGGGATGAATGGTGTTGACGTTGGTAGAAATGGAAAGTCCTGGGCGTGTGAGTGCGCTGCGCTGCGGGGCTTCCAGTAGGAATTGCTAGGAAGTTTGGGGAGGCTTTGGGGGTCGTAATCTCTCTGCGCAAAAACAAAACAAAACCCCTTCTTGCAAGCAACACACACACACACACACAAAGGGAAGGCCTGCCTGAAGTCACTTTCTACAGGGAAAGAGTCTGTTTTCATCTTTACTTCCTGGTCAGAGAGTGGAGGAGGAGGAGGAGCGCAAAAGAGAGAAGAATTAGCCAACGCTTGGAAAGCGCGTGAAAGGTGGGTTTCGGTCGCGCCTTCCGCTGGGTTCTGGGAGAAAGGGGCGCGCGAGGCGAGCGCCCCGCTTTTCTTCACCACCCCCTGCCTCTCCCAGATGCATGGCCGTGATCGGCTCTTGGAGTTGCGGCTCTTGGAGTTCCTCTGCAGCGCTTGGTTAGCCAAACAAGTCTGAAAATAACAAAACGCGAAGCAAGCAAGGAACGGGTGGGGACCCTCTCCACGGACTGGCAGAGCGAGCAGAAAGGCCTGCCAACGTTGGCTCTCAGCGTGAGCACCCAGGTCTGGGTGTTATGTGAGTGCCCTAAACGGGTGAGCAACTTGTGACCCCCCTCCAATGTTATCGGACTATAGTTTCCATCATGTCTGACCAAGCTGGTAGGAGCTGATGGGAGCTGGAGTCCAGCATTTGGGCGGCCCCCGTTCCTCCCCCCCTGGCCTTGGCTAGAAATGTGTTCAGATGGACTGGAGAGTAATCAATATTTTCAAGACCACCGTAAGATATAGGAAATAGTCGTGGGTTGAAACTGGGAAAGCTGGTTTCCCCGCTTTAAGGAAAATTCATGTTCCTTTGCCTTATATAACAATATTTCTCATTATCTGGGAGGTTACTCACATTCCTCATTAGGAGAGACAACCTCTTAAATTCCTCATGCCCTGAAACTAGAATAAACTTGTTCCAGGATTTGATTTCACTTCTTCAACCCTGTTTGACCCCCCCAAAAAGCAATGCGACAACTATTAAAGGTAAAGGGACCCCTGACCATTAGGTCCAGTCGTGGCCGACTCTGGGGTTGCAGTGCTCATCTCGCTCTGTTGGCCGAGGGAGCCAGCGTACAGCTTCCGAGTCATGTGGCCAGCATGGCTAAGCCAATTCTGGCGAACCAGAGCAGCGCACGGAAATGCCGTTTACCTTCCTGCTGGAGCAGTACCTACTTATCTACTTGCACTTTGATGTGCTTTCGAACTGCTAGGTTGGCAGGAGCAGGGACCGAGCAACGGGAGCTCACCCCGTCGCTGGGATTCGAACCACTGACCTTCTGATTGGCAAGTCCTAGGCTCTGTGGTTTAACCCACAGCGCCACCCGCGTCCCGTGACAACCATTATACTCCAACAAATCTAAACCCTGGTTCGATCAGGAATGCCTCGCTATGAAGCGCACTTTGTTGGGAAAATACAGGAACTCTTTACCAAGGGAAACTTCCTTCCATCTACATACACTGTAGACAGGGCTGGCCCATCCATAAGGTCAGATGAGGCGATCACCTCAGGCAACAGGGTACCCAGGGCAGGGGCGAAACTATGCTTATTTCCTTGACATCTGATGGAAGGGCGTTCCGCAGGGCGGGTGCCGCTACCAAGAAGGCCCTCTGCCTGGTTCCCTGTAACCTCATTTCTGGGAAATGAGTAATCCTGGGAAGTCAGAAAGTGAAACGGAATAAAGCTCCTTGAGGAAAGGACAGGATAAAATTGTGAACAATAGGGCTGGTTTTGCCACTGGCTACTATTTTGTTGGGTTTATTTAAGATATTTTCAGCCCACCTTTCAGCCAAAGGCTGCCCAACATACCATACAAAGAATAACAAAACAATAGAAATAAAACAACAATAAATATTAATCTGTTTGAAGCTGTGGTTTGTAGCAATCTACTGGATGTGCAGTGTGATACCTCCTCTGCATGGAACTGTAAAAGCTTCTTGAATACATAGGGACTCTGATTTTATTTTATTTTTTTATTATCTATCACATTTATGTCCCACCTTTCCTTTAGGGAGCTCAAGGTGGTGTATATGGTTCTCTTCTGCCCTGTTTTGTCCTCACAACAACACTGTGAGGTTTTAAGTAAGTTGTAACTCAAAATCACCTGATAATTGCACAACAGCCAGTTATTTTTCTCTGTGGCCCATACAGGCTTCCCTGGAAAAGAGAAGCTGATAACACACTGGAAGATGACTCTTCAGCCCCCAAATACGGACGATATCTCACCCAATACTCTACAAAATGAAACGGAAGAAACCATAGAGGATTCCTTGTTGGAAAAGCCCTTGGAGTCTGACAGAGTTCTGCTGAAAATGGAGCCCAGTGGCCCTTTGGGATGCGACACAAGGCTTTCCCCAGGTTCATTTAGCATATCTGGCAGTTCTGAAGATAAAGATGTGGTAAACCCATTAGGTGAAAGGACTGGGTGTGTAGCCCAAGTTACCCAGCAATATTCTTTCACAGAAGAGGAATACAATTTGCTCAACACTACTCCAGAACAAAAAATGAGCTCAGAGGACCAGCAGAGCCTTCACTCCTTGGAACAACCTGAGGGAAGAACAGAGGACTTAGATTCTGATGGAAATCTCCTGAAAATAGAGACAGTTGGTCCTCCAGGATGTGATATATTGCCTTCCTCAGGCACAGATAGTTTATCAGACAGTTTTGCACCCGAAGATGCGGTAGGTTCCTCAGATGAAAGGGCTGAATGTTCAAGCCAAGTTGGCCTACAAGATTCTCCAACTGAAGAGAAGAACAGTTCACCCGAAACCATCCTTCAGGAAGAAGTGAGTTCACAGTGCCAGCAAAGGGAGCACTCCTTGGAGGACCCTCATGATGCAAAAGAGAATCTGTTGGACAAGGAAATTGAAACCTTTGTTCAAAAGCCTGAAGGCCCTGGATTGGAAAGATCTTTGAGTGAAGGTAAGACTGTCGTAACTATTCCATGGTAACTAACCTTGAATTCATACACATATGAAAGAGACCAGTCTAAAATTCTGCACTAAAGAAACAGATCAGGACCAGCGGGTTTAAATTAAGCACCTGGAATAAAGTACATAAAAGTATAAAATTGATTCTTATTGCATGATTATTTTTTAAAAGTTGCTCCAGCATGGAATGTGTGATGATTGGTGTGTTGTTTGTTTGTTTGTTTGTTTGTTATTAAAGTGGAAGAGGATAAAGCTCATATAATTTAAACAGGCAGTTAGCTGTTAGAATTGGAGGTCAGAGGAATAGACTACAAGGAAATACCGTACATACCACTCCTGACATGACTTTTGGTAATCTTGTTCCCTTTAGTAAACTTCAGGCCAGGGTGGATTTAAATTTAAATCAATTTAAATCACGATTTAAATAATTAGTAAGACTTGATTTAAATCGTTATTATTTTTTGTATTATTATTTTTATTTTGCTGGTATAATCTTAATATTTACAACCAGATGAAGGTTTAATTTTTGGAATAGTAAATTTTCAGAGTAGTTTTTAAAGTTATATCAAAAATTACTGATTTGTTTATACTATTAGAAATACATTGACAGATAATTATGAAATTATTGTGAGGTTTAATAAGTTAACTTTATATTAGGACAACTTTTCTGCTGTAATTTATTGTAAGGAGAAAAATAATTATTTCCATAATAACAATTTCAAGCTTGGCAGGGGGTTGGACTCGATGGCCCTTGTGGTCTCTTCCAACTCTATGATTCTATGATTCTATGAATTTAAACAATTTATTTAACTGAAACAATAACACTATGGCATATGTATCCATGTCTGTTAACTGATGTGGTTAAATGATTTTTTTATATAAAAAAACTTAGACTGAATTTTAGCACACATGAAAAACTTAAAACAAATCCTTATTTCCTGATGAATAGCATTTGGACTATAATGTGCAAGACATTTGGACATTTAAGTGCAAGATGGAAAGGGGGGGCGGAAAGGTGTGCTACGAGAGTGTAGTTAAAAGCATTGCCACATTGGAAACGAAACTTACGCCTTACATAAATCTCATTTTCCAAAATACCAGAGAGCAAGAATTTGAGCTGACTCACCACCACATTTATAAGAAGGGAGCTTTCAGGGCAAGCGCCCTCACATTTTAGCCGGTACACTACATGATTTCTTTTTCTTCTGGTCTTGCTTTTGGGCCGGCTGGACGTCTTCCTTGCTGCTATTTCTGATAACGCTGATGTTCTTCTCAGGGCACATGGGACGCAAAGCAGAGACTGAGCCCTGCGCAGAAGAGGCAAGCAAGCAGAGCGCAAGAGAACGACCGATGGAGCAGCCGGGTAATGGTGAGAGAACCTTTGTCCTCTGCATAGCAACAAAGCTGATCAAATGAATTCTAATTAAGAAATGACAAAAAAGGAAATTAAATTGAATTGAATTAAAAGGGCTTGTATTGGGAATGTTACTCCAGTTCTTAGTATCCGAAACTGTCTATTCTTTTTCAGCCAAGGTTTATTGTGCAAGAAAGGGGTGGTACATCTCTGTCCCAGTGGCCGAATGAGATCTTCCAAACCCATCCCTTCTCTCTCTCTGGCCCTTGGGACCCCAGGCCACGCGTTTAGGGAAGTTTGTAGTGACTGATGTTTTAATGTATTTTTAATCCTTTGTTGGAAGCCACCCAGAATGGCTGGGGAAACCAGCCAGATGGGTGGGGGTCAAATATTATTATTATTATTATTCCCTGCCCTATACCCTCCCCAATGCTTCTGCCCAGGCGACAGCAGTGGATGGCAAGGTGGGTCTGCCATGTTCACCTGACCTTTGGTCAGTTGCGTTGCTACTTACCAGGAGGGAGAGAGAGGAGGATGGAGGTGAGGCTGGCAAAGTGCAAACTCGGCCGCAGAAACCCTGGATTGGCTTGGCTGTTTCGCTTGCAACATTCCCACCTCACCAAGACCTCTCCTCTCTCCTTCCCTCTACCTCCTGGTAAGCAGCAGCAACATGACCAATCAGAGGTCAGGTGAGCTTTCATGCGGCTAGAACATGGGTAGGCAAACTAAGGCCCGGGGGCCGGAGCCGGCCCAAACGCCTTCTAAATCCAGCCTGTGGATGGTCTGGGAATCAGTGTGTTCTTACATGAGTAGAATGTGTCATTTTATTTAAAATGCATCTCTGGGTTATTTGTGGGGCATAGGAATTCGTTCACCCCCCCCCAATAGTCCGGCCCCCCACAAGGTCTGAGGGTCAGTTGATCGGCCCCCTGCTGAAAAAGAGCCACAGACATTGCCCTGCTCATTTTATTGCTGACTCTGCTCCCCAGTTTTCTCTCTGGCCCTCCCCACCACTTGCATGTTGCCCCTGGGAAGCTGGCCACGGGGCAGAGCTGACGTTTGACGGCTACTTTGCTGCCAACGGAGCCTGGTGTGTCAGAAGGTGGCAGCCGCCTTTGGAGTATGAAATATTTTCAGTACAAGGTGAAGCTAGTCTATGCCGTCCGCCGTGTGTTACCCTGAGTCTATTGCCATGTGAATTGATTGACTTTTATTGATTTTAAAATAAAGCTTTTTATTGATTTTCACAGTGCAACAGACAACAATTTGATTGATAGCATTTTTTATCCTGCTCATCCGGGGGGTGGGGAGAGGGGAGAGAGACTTCCTTGAGTGGCTTACAAATATCAGTGATGATAAGGCATTTTGTGGTATATCGGGCTCCTTTCTGAATCACGTTTTTCTGTCTTTCACGGTCTTCAGGTTTTGCGTCCCATGGGCTTGTTCTGGGAGCTGTGGTGCTTTTGGCTGCTGTTTGCATAGGTGTCTCTGGCTACTTAACTTCTCACCCCCTGAATGTGCCCAAAAACCCAGTTGTGGAGGCCTTTCTGTCAAGATTTGAACCTCTGAAGGAGAGCTTCCCGGGTCAGAGACCTTACCTGTGGGCCCGGGTCCGGAAAGTCCTACAGAAACACCTCAATGCTTCCCGCCACACGGAGCCAGCTATCTTACTCCTTGCCTCTGCTCAGGAAGGCAAAGCAACCTTGAAGTGCCTCAGCTCTCAGATTGCAGATATCTACTCCTCATCCCTCGGCGGCAGCACGGTCCAGGTGGATGGAGCCTCGAAATCCACTCTCAGCAGCGATAGGGCCAAGCTGGCTGTCGACGAGGAGCTCACCTCTGGCTTCCACAGAGGGGGGAGGGCGGCCGTGGTGCATCAGTTTGAGTCTCTGCCTGCGGCTTCCACCTTGATCTTTTACAAGTACTGCGACCACGAGAGCGCAGCTTTCAGAGACGTGGCGCTGATTTTGACAGTCTTGCTGGAGGATGAGAACCTGGAGCCTAATGTTGGCCTGCAGACTGTGGAGGAAAACGTGCGGGACTTCCTCTGGGCCAAGTTCACGAACTCAGACATGCCCACATCCTACAACCACATGGACACGGACAAACTGAGTGGGTTGTGGAGCCGCATATCTCACTTGGTCCTCCCAGTCTACCCAGTACAAGCCATAGACGATGCTGGTTGCCCTTTGCAAGCCAGAGCCCAGGGCTGAACAAGGCGGGTTTCAGAGGAAAGCCAAAAAGCTCTGAAGGATTTGCACCAATCAAGGAAACTTGTTTTCCCCCTACATGACAGTGTGAGCCAAGCAAGGGTCTAGAAGCATTAATGAGGAGCTGGCTGATTTTATATCAATAATGCATTTTGATGTTGGAATTGATTGACAAAAAGAGAAGTATATTAACTGTGCTACTTCTGTAGCCGTTTCAGCATTTGTGATGCAATCAAAGGACAATTTTTAAAAAATACTAATGGAGAGGTGGGTGGTATTTATCTCTTGCACGTTGCACATCCAGAATGCTTTTTGCCACTGGAGGAAAACAAAATGAATTCAGAGACCCAGGAAATTGCCCTTAGCAAACTCTGCCCTTCTTAAAAGTTAGTTTTGATATAGCAGTGTGCCTAAGCTTTCCGTTATATAAATTAAATCCTCATGTGCAGGGGGGGCGGGGAATACGCCCTGTAATGTGTACCTGAAATCTGGAAGGCCCTGGTTAGCAGCTTCTATTAACTCTTCACAAGCAAAGAAAAAGCAATAAATCCTACATCTGTGATCAGGGAAGGCTGTCTTTCCCTGCAATATATATTGGCACAGGATCATTCTGTGTGTCTTCTTTGGTGCTGGCACTGAATCAAAAGCATAGAAAGAATACTCTAAATACATAGAAGAAGCAAACTCTGCTGCTTGAGCCGGCCTCAATATGGTTCACGTCTGTTGTACTGATAGGGGGGAGACCAGTCCAGGTTAAACTCAGGGTACGGGGGTTCACACAGTTGAATGCAATAAATCGGGAAACTCCTGAAGAATGATGCAACCTTACACTTGGGTGTGTCTTAGCCAGTTGCACAAATTTCTTTCTTAGGTAGTGAGATGAGTGGAAAAGCAAGTCATGTTTGTAAGAACCGGAGAGCATGGGTAGCTAGGGAGGGAAATGTTGTTGTTTTTTCAATTTAACTGTTGATAATCTAGCGGTGATCAAGTCCCCAGACAGTATTGCAAGGCAGGTGTGTTACGCGGAAACCACAGGAGGCAGATAAATGCAGTTGTCATTCCCCCATGTGAAACTGCATAGCATTTCCATTGAATAATACATTCTTTAGAGACAAAGCTAGTCTGGATGGAGGAGGTAAATGTAGGAAGCAGAAAAGGTAAGTGGAGTCACGAGCGGGAGAGGGAAATTATCAGAAGAATTAAAAAAAAATTTTTTTAAAGGACTATGTCTTTGTATAGGAGAATCTCTCAGGAAGGCAAATCTGTCTGTTCCAAAGTAACAGAGAACAAACTTCATGCCAAAAGAAGTGTCTCCTTTTTTTAAATCCTAATGGATATTTGCTGGTGATTTGGTAGAATCCTGAGAGCCAGTGTGGTGTAGTGGTTAAGAGCGGTAGTCTCGTAATCTGGGGAACCGGGTTTGCATCTCCGCTCCTCCACATGCAGCTGCTGGGTGACCTTGGGCCAGTCACACTTCTCTGAAGTCTCTCAGCCCCACTCACCTCACAGAGTGTTTGTTGTGGGGGAGGAAGGGAAAGGAGAATGTTAGCCGCTTTGAGACTCCTTCAGGTAGTGATAAAGCGGGGTATCAAATCCAAACTCCCCCCCCCTCCTCCTCCAGTATCCAATACGCTTGTTCCGCGAGCTCAAGAATTCCTGTTTGCACAGTGGAACTCTCCCATTCTCTCCCTGCGTGTGCCCTGCCCCCTCCCAAAATCTGCTCTGGAGGGTGGGTGGGGGACCCCTGAACAGATTCAGGGGGTGCATGAGGAGAGGGAAGAGAAGTTCTGTCAAACAGCCCAAAGTCCTTGTGCTGATGGAACTAGTTCATTGAATACCACCTGCTAGAGTTACATGGCAGGTGCCAGCTGGTTCCATAGCTTGAGTTCCATCAGCACCCACCATTCAATCATATTTCAATCATATTCCATCCCTGTATTAACTGCTGCATTAATTGTTTCACATCTGCACCATTTGCACTTGCAGTGCCACCTTACGTATGTCTACTCAGAAGCAAATCCCAGTATATTCAGTGGAGCTTATTTCCAGGGAAGGATGCATAAGATAGAAAACTTTCTTTCCTTCTGTTACCTGGCTTTGTCTCCTGGGAAACAAAGGGCGGTATTAGGCATACCCAGAGTAACCCATGGGAATTTCTGAACACGGCTAACTTAAGTTCATTAATTTCGGGGAGTGTAACTTGGTTGGATACAACCCGACTATTGTCTCCTCGCTTGCAGTAGAAAGGAAAAGCATCACAAATCATTAAGACTGTGCATGCTGCTTTCTTTAAAGGTTCATATAGCTTGAATCCAGCTGTTTTGTGTCTCCAATCAGAAGGCAAGTTTTGTGTCTCTCTGTTCCGAAGGCAAGTTCAGGTTCTTGGCTGCCAAGCCAAGAACAACTCACTTAGATTATTTTTGATTTGAAGTCGAACATGGAATTGCAGTCTGAAGGAGCCACACTTGAGAATAGCATTGCCAACCTAACAGGAGTTTGAACTGTAGCAATGAGCACATCCATCTTATAAAAAACTTTGCCTTCTGATTTCTGCAAATCAAGTTGCTGCTAAAGGCACAAAACCAGCTACGTTTTGATCGGTTAGCAACACTACTGGACAGCAAATAAAGAAGTGCAATTAATTTGTCATTTTAAGTAACACTGAAAATCTAGTCAAATAAATATGAGCTAATAAAGGATAAGAATGAAGTGCATTAAAAATATTTTTGATCTTTGTGTGAAATAAAAGTCAAAGTGGAAGTTATCACATATTACTAGTGACACTTGGGTATTGTCCACAGTTTACAATGTGTTTGCAGCCGTTTATGTTCCCATTTCATTTGCATTATGTTACCCTCCGACAACACCATTCTCAGTGCTTTCCCCCTGTAAATTTAGGCTTACTCAGTATGAGGATAATCCAAGAAGTTGGAGGAAACAAGGCTCCACTCCTGCCGATCAGCTGAGTCTACACAGTGACATCAGCTGATGAACAGGCATGGGGTTTTGGGGGTGGGGATGTGGTTTTGCAGGCTGGAAGCTCTGCAATCCTGCCCTGTGCTGGCCAGAAGCAAAAGAGGACAGATTTCCTGATCCTTAAAAAATTGTGCAGAAAAAGGCATTTATGTTTAGCTGTTCTCACCTACTGAAAGTCCCTCTTCCCCAGAGCTGTGAAAGATAGAGGGACAACCCTCTCTGCCCTTCTTTCCACTTGTTGCTCAGCGCAAAAAGTCACTGCAGTTTTTAAAGTTTTATTTTCAAAAGTCTGCAGTGTCAAGCGCATGGTGTTCAAACTTCCTTCAGGAAACCACTATTCCCATCTGAACTTTTCCGCTGAGAAGCTCTTGCATGTTTGCCACAGATTACCTGAACATTGAGGATCCTGGGACGTCATCTAGGGTGGCGCTGTCCGATCAAGTAGACCACTCATTTTTGCCCCAAACGAACTGAGTCTCTGCTAACACAGGGATATCTTCAGAAATGGACAGGGCCAGAGGCAAAATGGGCAAGAAATATACATTTCCCCCCCTCTGTAGGATACGGTAGTTTCTGCATGCCTCCATGCCTGGTGCTTTTTTTCTGGTAGTACTCGAGGGTATGCAAAAAAATGTCAAAAGTGTGGTGCTTTCTGGTGAAGACAGGCACCTTTTTGTTAGTATTTCATGCCTCCGATGCTGCAGATGTGATTGGTGTAATTCACATGCCTGTCTGGGAGAGTGTGGGAACGCAAGACAGTCTTATCTCTTCCGCTATGTGTAGTGTTGCACTGTACTTTTGCTTTTGGCCTGCCTGTTCTCTGAAAGCTGGGGGTTAGCCTCCTCTTCAAATGGTGTAGTGGCCAAGCCACACTATTCTCAAGTACATACATACAGGACACATAGAAATCGCACAGAGAGACGGATGGACGGATGGACAGGAATACACTTTTAGCAGAGGTGGGGGATATAAAAGCAGACACACCCAGCAGAGAAGACCACAATGCTGGGCCAGGAAGAGAGGAACACATTATTATTATTATTATTATTATTATTATTATTATTATTATTATTATTATTATTACAATGGAGAGGAACTCACAACCTCTGCTGTGTGTGCTTTTCTGACCTCTTTCCTCTGAGCATACGTGTACCTGCCTGCCTATATGGTATGAGTGGACCATGTGTATCTGTGAGTTGAGTGCATCAGCCTGTAGGTATCTTCTTCTTCGATCACTCATAGCCGATTAAGATTGTCTTCCATAAACACGGTCTTAATAGTCTGTAAGTGACTGTGGAGGCCAATTCTGGATCCACAAGTCCTTCCACAGTGGGGACATTGGATTCCGGGTGGGAGTTGATCACTGTGAGGGTTTGCCAAGCGTGCCTTCCTCTTAGCACATGTCTTCTTTTCGTCCTGAGTTCAAGCGTCTTCAAAGCCCATGACACCTTTGGTAAAGGTTGTTCTCCAATTGGAGCCCTCGCAGGACAGTGTTTCCCAATTGTCGGCGTCTATACTACATTTTTTTAGATTTGCCTTGAGAGAGTCTTTGAACCTCTTTTGTTGACCACCAGCATTATGCTTTCCATTTTTAAGTTTGGAATAAAGTAGTTGCTTTGGAGGACGATAATCGGGCATCCGCACAACATGACCAGTCCAACAAAGTTTATACCGAAGAAAGTCTGTTGAGGAATTATTGGATCATTCTTTGTCGAGCTCCTCCCCTTTGACCTTACCTCCTTGGGTGACCCTTCTGGGAGTAAGAGACTCCTGATGGCTTCGCTCACAAGGGTCACAGGAACATGCAAGCCCATTCATCACAACAAGGTGATGATCCAGCGAGTGAGCATGTATGTATACATTGATATGTGCCAATTAGTGACAGAGCACAGGAGATGTGTAGCAGATGGCACCTCCTATTTTGCCATTTAACAGAGGACTGAAGCCTCCAAAGAAAGCCAGAGGAAAGCCGTTTTGTAACCAGTTGTAAACTTGTGCTCTTTCCCCAAGGATATGTTTTGAGAGACAACAATGGAATTGCAACCAACTTTGCTTGGCCTTGTTGACATGTAGGAGTTCCTAACAAAGATACAGTGACCTTGGAGTCTTAAATTTCAGTGGCATCCTGTGCAACACCAAAGTTCAGCACCAGCAGCCTCTCGCCTCCCATTCTACATCGTAGTTGTGGTGTCCCTGAGGCTCCGAACCAGTTGCACTCCCCTAAATCCACCTGTGAACCCCAAGGTCTCCATGGAGGCTGGTGGAGAAGGGAGAAGATTGATAGACCTGCCTGTCCTAAGATTAGAATGCTGGGAATGGAAATGAATGGCGATTGTCAGGGAACTGACATCGGAGCTAGAGGCGGAGGGAAGGCTCTCAAATGATGCTGGAGAAGGGCCCAGCAGGGGGAGAGGCAGCTCCGCAGATGGGGAAGCAAATCAGCGCAACACCAGGGATATAGAGGGGCTGATGGGGGAATCGGCGAGAGGGCTCCAGGACTCTTCACCGGACACCAGCGGGGAGAGCACGGGTCCTCCGCTACCCACGCCCACCCTGCGCAGAAGACTTCCACGCAGAGAGAGTAGGAGGAGACTGGGTGTCAAACAACTTTTATGTTGGAAAAGATTTAAGAAATGCCCACTGACGGATCCGGCTAGCGACTGAGGCAGCCACGAAGTGAAGGGCTGTCCAGACTGAAGGGTTTAGCAAGGCAACAAAGCCTGGAGAGGCGGCAACTTACGCACGAGCAACCCATACACATTACAACGATGGACTGTTGACATTAATCCATCCTTACTTACTTTTACCTTTCTGTCCTGTTTTATAAATATACAACAATATGAACAAAAAGTCTAAAAATAATAATTTCCCATTTTCTTATCAAAGTGATGCCCTATTACAGTGGACGCTCAGATTGCGAACGTGATCCGTGTGGGAGGCACGTTCGCAACCTGCAGCGTTCACAACCCGCAGCCCGGGTCTGCGCACGTGCGGGTTGCGATTTGCCGCTTCTGCACATGCGCAAAGCGCGATTTAGTGCTTCTGTGCATGCGTGAGCGCCAAAACCCAGAAGTAACACATCCCGGTACTTCCAGGTTTCGGCACATCCGTAACCCAAAAGCGCGCAACCTGAAGTGTCTGTAACCCGAGGTATGACTGTATAGGCTCAGCTTGCTTGAAATTAGAGGCCTTTTTGTCCCTGGGAAGTTTGAGGTACTGCTAGCCTCCCAGGTTCAGGGGAAAAGGGGTAGGAGAGCCTGATTAATGTGTGTTCTCTCCTCCTAGTTCCAGTGCTGCAATGGGGAGGAAAGCCCTTGCCAAATAGCATGCCTCTTAGGGAGGAAACAGCAAATAATGCTAAGACTGCAGTCTAAGAACGGCAGTCTTCCCACTGAGTTCACGGGGGGCTTACTTCAATGGTTGTTATTTTACAAGCATCACAGACAGTTCCCACTTACAAAAGAGTAAAGGGAACCTCTTAGCCTGGATCACCCTCTCAGCAACAGCCAGATTTCCAGTACTTTCCGAAAGGCTGACACACACAACTTTTACATTCTCGCAAAGGTAAAGGACTCCTGACAGTTAAGTCCAGTCGCAAACGACTCTGGGGTTGCGGCACTCATCTCGCTTTACTGGCCGAGGGAGCCGGCGTTTGTCCACAGACAGTTTTTTCCGGGTCATGTGGCCAGCATGACTAAGCCGCTTTTGGAGAAACCAGAGCAGCGCACGGAAACAACATTTAACTTCCTGCCGGAGTGGTACCTATTTATCTACTTGAACTTTGACATGCTTTCAAACTGCTAGGTTAGCAGGAGCTGAGACCGAGCAACGGGAGCTCACCCTTTTGTGGGGATTCGAACCGCCGACCTTCCAATCGGCAAGCCCAAGGCTCAGTGGTTTAGGCCACAGCGCCACCCGCGTCCCTACATTCTCGTAACGTAACCATAATACCGCTCTGCATGTAGCTTGCTCGTTGTAATGGAGTTCTCCCCCTCCACGGTTGTATGCTTTCCTATGCTTTTAAAATGAGTGAACATGCCAATTAAAAATGAGTTCAAAACACAGCGTCTGCAGAGATCAGCTCCCTTCCAACCCATCAAGCGAGCTGAAAAGCACTCTGCTGCAAAGCAGGGTTTGCATGCTTCCTTGCAGGCTCACTGCTCCAGCCACTTGACTCCATTCCTATTTTTGTCCTTTGATTTGGACCTGTACCAAGCAGCTTCCACTGTTAAAGATATAACAGATCGAAGAGGCACAGGTGGCAGAGCTGTGCAGCACAACGGAAATTCCTGTGGAGGTCAGGCCACCATCCATCAACATGGGCTGTGCAGGCCTACCCACAAGAGGGCGCCCTGTTCCTCTGTTTGAGAGCAAAACAAAACTGCGCATTTCTGAATGAACAAATGAGAGCATCAGGAAGTAGAGAAACTCTGGTCTACAGTGGTACCTCGGGTTACATATGCTTCAGGTTACATACGCTTCAGGTTACAGACTCCGCTAACCCAGAAATAGTGCTCCAGGTTAAGAACTTTGCTTCAGGATGAGAACAGAAATCGTGCTCCTGCGGCGCGGCAGCAGCAGGAGGCCGCATTAGCTAAAGTGGTGCTTCAGGTTAAGAACAGTTTCAGGTTAAGTACGGACCTCCGGAACAAATTAAGTACTTAACCCGAGGTACCACTGTATTGCTATGGCATTTGCATGCTAGCATGTTCGGCTCTGAAAGGCTCCCATAGCTAATTAGGAAAATATTTTATTTTAACACAAAGAAAAATAATGCTATTCCTGCCCCCCCCTTTAAACCCTCAAACTCCTCCAACAGCACGCATGTCTACTCAACATCCCACTGCCTTCAGTGGAGCTTCCACCCCACACCCTGTAATTTATGAGTGGGATTGCAACTCCACACGTTTTGCAAGTCTGTATTTATTTACTGTGTGGCAGTAGCACCTTTCAGGGCAAAACCCTCCCAAGGTAGCCTACAAAAGACAATAAAGTTCACATACATTGGTTGGCATCTGCCTGTCTCTAAAAAAATATAAATTGACATTTTTTTGGGGGGAAATACAAAGATTAATATCAGATATCTTTTTATCAAAACTAAAAAGCTAAATAAAAACACATAGAAATAGAGAGGAGGAGGAGGAGAAGAAAAAGGGGAGAAAGAGGGAAAGAAAAAGAAATCAACAAGAAAGAGAACGAGAACTTCTGATTCTTCATCTGTCAGCTATCTATAGAAAATTATTCAGTATAATACCAGATAAGTGGTATTATACCGACAAAAACAGAGTGGCTTGCCAAATTATTGGAGTATTACAATATATCCAAAACAATATCCGCTAAGCCTGCTAAGCCGCTAATAGCGCTAATCCGCTAAGCCGCTAATGGGCTTGCTTCGCAAGACGAAAAAACCGCAAGACGAAGAGACTCGCGGAACGGATTCTTTTCGTCTTGCGAGGCACCACTGTATTTTAATAATAAAAACTTTTTTAAAAAAGAAAAGAAAATTATTCAACGCATCTACTTCAAGATAACACCCAAGAAACCCAACTTCTATAAACCAACATTATCTTCAATCCTCAAAACCAGATATCATAAGTTCTGCAAGGACGCCTTCAGGGCTAGTGAAGAGGTGGCTGCTCCTTCTCTTTGTGACCAGTACAACCCATGTGTGCCCCCCCCCCCAGCTGAGAGGGAGGGAGGGAAGGAGGGAGGGAGGGAGGGAATGCCACCACTATTGCCCACCAAGGAGAGGCTCTGGCAACCACCTCCTTTGCGAACAGAGAGCCACAACCCTCAGGTCTGCCGTCCTTGTGGGCCAGCTTTGAGCCTCTTTGTCCCTCCCCTTGTCTCACCTGAATTCATGCACGCCGCCCAGTCTCCTCCATCGCACGTCAGACCACTGCTGTTATGTACTGAAGTTCTCACCCTGGGCCAGCAGGGGGATACTGTAGATAGTTATGCAAATGAAGGATCTAAAGTGACGTTCCGTGATTGGATAGTTTGTATGCAAATGAAGGATCGAAAGTGACGTTCAGTGATTGGATAGTTTTAGAAAATGGCAACAGTTACTGTTAGGATATTTCCGTTCCACCTTAAAAGGGAGCAGGCTTTTGTAAGCAACAGAGTCTGCGCATGTCCTATTCACAGGATGTTTATGCTTGCTGTTTTTCCTTTCGTTTTCTCAGTCGGCTCAGAGACGCTGACAGAATGGACGTGTTTTCTTTTGTTCTGTTAAACGCTAAATAAAGTCTGTAAATTATGCTCTTCTGCTCTTCTGTGATGCAAGCTTTCGGCTGCGTTTCTGCTGATAAAGAGGGTGCACCAGCCTAGGAATGTGGCTAGGAATTCCAAAGGCTTTGTGCCCCTAACTGTTGGATCTGCGTGACTACGGGAGGCCGATGGATGTCCAGAACTCCGGCTTGGGGGCTCAGATGGACGTTATCTCCCTGGCAGTTTCCCAACAGTTACATTGTTCTGGAGCTCTATATAAGCAGGCTGACTGAGCTCCTCAGTTCAGTTCTGTTCCAGCTTACAAATAAAGAGCTGCTTTGGAAGAACCGCTGTGTCGTCTGATATGTTCGCCCACAACTTAACAACTGCGGCTTGGTTGGTGGTGAGGTTTTGGGCTGGTGCGGCTAACCTCCTTGTCCCACTGTGCACATTTATGCCCGGGGCACCAACAACCCATGCTATGCAGCTGCCTAAGACGGTTGGGTGGCGCCTTGAACGCCTCCTTCCTGCAACTCCTTCAGCCAAGCTGGTGCCAAACGTATTGCTCTGCTTTCCTTTGGATCACATCAGCCGGGCCAAAAGTCTTGTCATCTGGGCAGCCCAGGATTTCCATACACACTGACCCAAGGGAGGTCACGTCAGTGCTGCTAGCCCAGTGGTTTGACTTCACCCTCGGAGGTGCACGCCATTGTCTTTTGAGACAGACGGATGCCAACAGCTGCCTCCGAGAATGAGATCTCCATTGAACTACAACAGTCTGTGAGTTCACCCATATCCATGAATGTGTCTAAAAGGTAAAGGTTAAGGGACCCCTGACCATTAGGTCCAGTCGCAGACAAGTCTGGGGTTGTGCACTCATCTCGCTCTATAGGCTGAGGGAGCTGGCATTTGTCCGCAGACAGCTTCCGGGTCATGTGGCCAGCATGACTAAGCCACTTCTGGCAAAACCAGAGCAGTGCATGGAAACGCCATTTATCTTCCTGCTGGAGTGGTACCTATTTATCTACTTGTGCTTTTGATGTGCTTTTGAACTGCTAGGTTGGCAGGAGCAGCGACCATTGCGGGGATTCAAACCACCGACCTTCTGATCAGCAAGCCCTAGGCTCTGTGGTTTAACCCACAGCACCACTCACGTCCCTATTACTCCTTTGTAAAGTCACATAAGCTAGTGGACATTGCTGTATACTGAGGTGTAGCACGCTGTGGAGCCCCGTACAAGATGCTTCAAAGGGCACAACAATTCCATGTTTATTTATTGAAATATTTCTGTACTTCTTTCTGTTTATAGCAGCAGTGGGTACCACCTGTGGTCCTCCCAGATGTTGTTGGCCTACATCTCCCACCATCCCTGACCATAGCCCATGCTGGCTGGGCGTGACGGGGAGCTAACAAACTCATAGAAACGTAGAGTTGGAAGGGACCACAAGTCCAAACCCCTACAAAGCAGGGCTCTTTTGCCCAACGTGGGGCTCGAACGCACGACCCTGGGGTTAGGAGTCCCGTGCTCTACTGATTTAGCTATTCCAGCTGATGGGAGTCCCAACAACACCAAAAAGGGCTTCAGGTTCCTCATCCCTGATTTACACAAAGAGATGCCAAATCAGTTCACACAATATTAATAATAAAGAAATAACAATCTCAATCGGCAACAACAAAATCAGTAACGCCATTGCGGTAATGACTAGAATGAAGGACCAGGGAAAACCTGAATGAACAGGTATATCTTCAACTGGCAGCAAAAACATCCCACCGCTGGATCTTACCTAAACATTTAGGGAATACTAAAGGTAAAGGGACCCCTGACCGTTAGGTCCAGTTGTGACCAATTCTGGGGCTGCAGCGCTCATCTCGCTTTATTGGCCGAGGGAGCCGGCGTACAGCTTCCGGGTCATGTGGCCAGCATGACTAAGCCGCTTCTGGCGAACCAGAGCAGCGCATGGAAATGCCGTTTACCTTCCCGCCGGAGCGGTACCTATTTATCTACTTGCACTTTGACATGCTTTTGAACTGTTAGGTTGGCAGGAGCAGGGACCGAGCAATGGGAGCTCACCCCATCACGGGGATTTGAATTGCCGACCTTCTGATCGGCAAGCCCTAGGCTCAGTGGTTCAACCCACAGCGCCACCTGTGTCCCTTAGGGAATACTAGGGGGAGGCAAAATCAACCAATGTTGTTCCCCCTCCTGTAGCTCCCTCCCCCCTTTTTTTGAGGATAATGTACCTTAGCAGCTGCCAATAGTAAGCCAAAGAACACAGGGGCGCCGACTTATAAAAAATATTGGGGGGGCCCATACCGGGGTCCTGCCGCTGGTTCGCTCGGGTAGCCGGGAGAACGCAGTTCGAGGTGGCGGTGTTGGGGAGAGACCCTCGCTCAGGGCGCCACTAGACTTGGCGGCCGGCGGCCTATCTGGGGGGTTTTGGAGCGTATTTCGGCGGAGCGATTGGGGAGGAGGGGGCTTGTTGCCGGATTCTTCAGCTGGGCCGGAGATCCGCTGCTGGGGGGTCCCTGGGCCGAGTTGTGAGCACAGCCTGCTGAAGGGAGATCCAGCCGATTGCGCGACGGGGACGGCCGGGGCTCTCCGGCTAGGGCGCGCGGCTGGCTGGCTGGCGAGGGAGCAGGTGGGGAGGAGGCGGGGGTCCTCACTCTCTTAGGAAACGCACCCGCGCGCCCGATTGCCACGAAGTCCGAAGGGTGCGTGTGTGGAATTAAAAAGCAAAAACGAGATACGGGCAGGGCAGGCAAAGAGTTTTCTGCAAGAGGATGGAGGGCAGGTTGAAGAGAAAATCACTCAGGATGAGGCAGTCAAATCAGCCATGATAAAATGGGCTCAGGATATTGGGTATAACATCATGTTTGAGGACTGGGAAAGGTTATGGACCACCGGAATGAAATTCACGGCATGTAATGCCTTGAAGGAAAATATTATGAAAATGATTTATAGGTGGTACATGACCCCAGTCAAGCTTGCAAAAATATATCACCTGTCTGATAATAAATGTTGGAAATGTAAGGAGGCTGAAGGGACATTCTTTCACCTCTGGTGGACTTGTCCAAAAGTGAAGGCCTTCTGGGAAATGATCTATAATGAGTTAAAAAAGGTATTTAAGTATACCTTTCCCAAGAAACCAGAGGCATTCCTCTTGGGCATTGTTGCCCAGAAAGTGTTAAAGAAGGATAGAACTTTCTTTATGTATGCAACTACAGCAGCAAGAATACTTATCGCAAAATATTGGAAGACACAAGATTTGCCCACACTGGAAGAGTGGCAGACGCAATTGATGGACTACATGGAACTGGCTGAAATGACTGGCAGAATCCGAGATTTGGGAGAAGAAACAACGGAAGAGGACTGGAAAAAATTTAAGGACTATTTACAAAAACAATATAAGTTGTATGAATGTTAAAAATTTACACGATTCGGAAACTATAGCTTCAGCAATTAGATTTGGGAAACAGGAAATTATATTTTAAGTAAGAAAAGGTCAAAATCTAAGGTAATACTATGTTTAATTTAAGATATAAGTAACTGATGAAAAGTATGTCAAATTTAGAGGTATAGTATTTGAAAAGTACAAAATAAGGTACGAAACAAGGTAATAATTTGCTGATATCTTTATTATAAAGAATGCAGGGTAAGGGAGATGCGAGGAAGTCCAGTTAGTTATATAAAAAATGTGTTGAATGGTTGGTTTTCTTTTCTTCTTTTTCTTTTTTTCTTTTTCTTGTTCTTTTACTTTTTTCTTCAGTGTATGTTTCTAACTTTGTATTTGAAAACTTAATAAAATATTTATAAAAAAAGAAGAAGAGAAAATCCTTTCGCTTTTCTGGGGCGCAGGGAAGTCTCAGAGCCGGAGGTTGGGGAAGGGACCCCCTTTGCTCTGCCCTCTTCTCCCGTCTTAGATTTGCATGGGGGTCCCCGCCCGAGCTTGCCTGGCCACCGGGCCACACAAGGGCCGCGCTCTACACGGCGCGCCTTGCTAGCCGCGCAGCTGTCCTCCGCGGCTGCGGAGCGGCCCTGCGCCGGTGCCCAGCCCCTCTGGGCGCCCGCTGCGCTGCCAATGACAAGCGGGCGACGTCGCGGGCGGGGAAGGCGTCGCTTTCTTTCCCGATCCTGCATCCTCCCAGTCTTCCAGCCCTTTTTTGGGTTGGAAGCTCGTCTCGTTCGCCCTTCTCCTTTCTTCACCCTGCGCGCAATTTTCCTCCCTCGTCTCCCTCCCCATTTCTCCTTCCTGACTGACTGACTGACGGGCTTGGGCTCGGGCTCGGGCTCCGGGTCGGGCTCGGGCTCGGGCTCGGGCTCGGGCTCCGGGTCGGGCTCAGGCTCAGGCTCGGGCTCGGGCAGCCACAGCGTCGGCGGTGTTGGCGATCGGCGGCGCGGGGGGATGGCCCTCCCGGGGGAGCCGGCGCTGCTCAATGGGGTTGCCAAGGAGACAGGCCGGCCGCCCCCCTCCCCCGGCCCAGCGCCCCCCGCCGCGCCGGTGCCCGTTATCGAGCTGGTGCGCGCCGGGCGCCCTATAAAAGCCGCGGACGCGCCCACCGCCGCCCGAGATTATTGGGGGGGCTGAGCCCCCCCAAACGAATTTTTGAGGGGGCTCGGGCCCCCTCAAGCCCCATGGAGTCGGCGCCTATGAAAGAACAAAGGGCCCTACGAAGGGCATTGCAGGCAAGTGCCATTAATCAAACTGATGTAGATGCCCTTTAAAGGACACAATGCCTTGCCATCCAAGTTTTGTTTTGCATTATGGATTATTTCCTGGACCACACATGCCGAACCCATCAACCTTTGCAGGTCAGCCATCTAATCCAATAATGATTTTCCCATATGCAGTTGAGGCTGGGGGTGACTTGATTAGATTTCCTCTTAAATGCACAGGATGGGGGGAAAGAGAGAAGGGGAAACACTTCTCCTTCTCTGCAGAAGGCCCACTGTTTGCAATTTCCAAGCGTTCTGGAAAATGCCAAAAGAAAAGAAGTTTGAGTTTGGTTAACAGATTAGAGTCAAAATTATGGTAGAGGGTCTGTGTCGATCATTGTCATCCTATACTAAATCCCTCTAGACATGCTTCTCTTCCCTTTTGTTTTAGCGCTATATTTAGAATGGGAAACTCTGAAAGTGTGGAGGATCTTGCATTTGTTTAGCTCTAAATAGGCAATAAAGGGGTTTCGGGAAAAGAAGAGACACGGATTAGTCTTTGAAAGCTAATGTGGCTGTTCCCCCTGTTAGGACCAAGCTCTTGAGCTCAGTAACTGCAGTGAAATGAACAATTGGAACTGCTAAGTTTCAAGTTACTATTGCGCAGCCTAACCTACCTCAGAAGATTCTTACAAGGATAAAATGGAAATTAGCCTATGATTGTTAGTCCTGACATCTATGGAGGAAGGTAAAGGTAAAGGGACCCCTGATCATTAGGTCCAGTCGTGGCTGACTCTGGGGTTGCAGTGCTCATCTCGCTTTATTGGCCGAGGGAGCTGGCATACAGCTTCTGGGTCATGTGGCCAGCATGACTAAGCCGCTTCTGGCGAACCAGAGCAGCGCACGGAAACACCGTTTACCTTCCCGCCGGAGCGGTACCTATTTATCTACTTGCACTGCGTGCTTTCAAACTGCTAGGTTGGCAGGAGCTGGGACCGAGCAACGGGAGCTCACCCCATTGCGGGCATTCGAACCACCGACCTTCTGATTGGCAAGCCCTTGGCTTTGTGGTTTAACCCACAGCGCCATCCGCATCCCTTATGGAGGAAGAGAGGGATACAAAAAAACTCCACATTATACACACACACACGTACCATATATGTGTACACACCCACCCACCAAGAAGGGCATGATAGCATGGCCCAGGCATGTTCCTGTTTTTTTTTATTATTAAGGATTATTGATATATTTATTTCAAACTTTATATCTTACCTCTCAGCCCTAAGGCATTTCTTTTGGAGACTTTGCAAAAAAAAAAAAGCCCAACAACTATGCCAGAAAAAGCTCAACAACTTACAACTTTTGTGTTTAGATCTTCACTTTTTGAAATACGGCAACCTTATCCTACTCCTCTCTGAGCAGGTCACAAAATCTAGCACCCTGTGCCGTTTGCTGTACTCAGTGCTGCAGGTTTTCCCAACAGCAGAATACGGGATTGAATTCAGGCTTCCCCAGGCTGGTTCCCTCCGATGTTTTGGAGTCCAGCTGCAAGTGATGGGAGCTGGAGCTGAAGAACATCTGGAGGCCAGCTAGAGGAGGAAGTCTGGGATAGATTCTCAGCCATTGGTGCTGGATGGAAGGACTCCTTGAAGTTTGGGGGAAGGGCCATGATTCAGCAATTGAGCATCTGCAATTGCAGGCAGAAGGAGTCAGGCTCCATCCAGAGAATCTCTGGTGTGGGCTGGTACTGGCAGTGCCAGTCCACTGCCCGTTAGGGTACTCAGTACTGAGGTAGATGCACCTGTGGCCTGATCCAATAGAAGGCAGCTTCCTGCATACTTCCTATGAAACAGGGAAACAACAGGAGCCTAAGAAACCCCTTTTGCAAGAAATGTAGTGTGGATACCTGCACAGAAGCTAACATTCTGCGTCTAGGGCAGCTGTCTACCAGCTCCATCTGGTACGCAGGCTGAGACCCTACCTGCCCACAGACTGTCTTGCCAGAGTGGTGCATGTTCTACTTATCTCTTGCTTGGACTACTGCAATGCGCTCTACGTGGGGCTACCTTTGAAGGTGACCCGGAAACTGCAACTAATCCAGAATGTGCCAGCTAGACTGGTGACTGGGAGCAGCCGCTGAGACCATATAACACCTGCAAGACCTACACTGGCTCCCAGTATGTTTCCAAGGACAATTCAAAGTGTTGGTGATGACCTTTAAAGCCCTAAATGGCCTTGGTCCAGTATACCTGAAGGAGCATCTCCACCCCCATCGTTCTGCCCGGACGCTGAGGTCCAGCTCCGAGGGCCTTCTGGTGGTTCCCTCACGGTGAGAAGTGAAATTACAGGGAACCAGGCAGAGGGCCTTCTCGGTAGTGGTGCCTTCCCTGTGGAACACCCTCCCACCAGATGTCAAAGAGAAAAACAACTACCAGACTTTTAGAAGACATCTGAAGGCAGCCCTGTTTAGGGAAGTTTTTAATGATTGGCGTTTTAATGTATTTTTAATCTCTTGTTGGAAGCCGCCCAGAGTGGCTAGGGAAACCCAGCTAGATGGGCGGGGTATAAGTAAGTTATTATTATTAATTCCGCAACAGATTTCTTAATCACAGATCACAGAATCATAGAGTTGAAAGGGACCCAGAGGGCCACCTAATTTAACCCTCTGCAATGCAGGAATCTTTTCCCCAACGTGGTCCTCCAACCCACAACCCTGAGATTAAGAGCCTCATCCTCTACCAACTGAGCAATCAACCCCGGTAACATTCTACTCCTCTCAAGGCTAGACAAAACATTGTGTTTCTCATTATTTCCCCAGCACTGAGAGTCCTTGAGATGCTGCAGATGGAATCTCTTCACTCAAGAGGCGATGGACCTGAGGACTGGGATGAAAGAGTTTTCCCTTGAGAAGCTTGGGGGGGGGGATATTAATGTTCATTGGGGGTGGGTAGAGCTGGATCATTGTCACTTTGAATTTATAATTAATTGTTCTTGGAGACTCAGTCCACCTGCTTATGTGCAGACAAAATTATATATCTTTTTTACTATTATATATCTTTTTTACTATTATGTTTACGGGTGGCACTGTGGGTTAAACCACAGAGCCTAGGACTTGCCGATCAGAAGGTAGGCAGTTCGAATCTCCGTGACAGGGTGAGCTCCCGTTGCTCTGTCCCTGCTCCTGTGAACCTAGCAGTTTGAAAGCACGAAGTGCAAGTAGATAAATAGGTACCGCTCCGGTGGGAAGGTAAACGGCATTTCCATGCACTGTTCTGGTTTGCCAGAAGCGGCTTAGTCATGCTGGCCACATGACCCGGAAGCTGTATGCTGGTTCCCTCGGCCAGTAAAGTGAGATGAGCGCCAAAACCCCAGAGTCGGCCACGACTGGACCTAATGGTCAGGGGTCCCTTTACCTTTACCTTTTCTTCCCCTGCCAAAGGAGCTGTTGTTTTTTGAAGCTACAGCTGTCCTTACAGTTAGTTGCCCTTAAGAACTTCTCAGTAAGGCTGCACTAAACAACATCCACTCTTACTAAACATAATAAGGATATTGTTATGGTGGCTGATTAACAATTCCTATGTTAGGCAATGACATCACCTTGCCGACAAAGGTCCGTATAGTTAAAGCTATGGTTTTCCCGGTAGCGATGTATGGAAGTGAGAGCTGGACCATAAAGAAGGCTGATCGCTGAAGAATTGATGCTTTTGAATTATGGTGCTGGAGGAGACTCTTGAGAGTCCCATGGACTGTAAGAAGATCAAACCTACCCATTCTGAAGGAAATCAGTCCTGAATGCTCACTGGAAGGACAGATCCTGAAGCTGAGGCTCCAATACTTTGGCCACCTCATGAGAAGAGAAGACTCCCTGGAAAATGTTGGGAAAGATGGAGGGCGCAAGGAGAAGGGGACGACAGAGGACGAGATGGTTGGACAGTGTTCATGAAGCTACAAACATGAGTCTGACCAACCTGTGGGAGGCAGTGGAAGATAGGCGTGCCTGGTGTGCTCTGGTCCATGGGGTCACGAAGAGTCGGACACGACTAAACGACTAAACAACAACAACAAATGTTAGGCAGTTACTGCTTAATTGCCTGGGGTGGTCAGCTGATTCTTTCATCAGTGGTTTAGGAGAAGGAAAACTCTGATCCTACACTTCCACTACCTTGCAGCTGTACAGTGGTACCTACGGTTAAGAACTTAATTCGTTCCGGAGGTCTGTTCTTAACCTGAAACTGTTCTTAACCTGAGGTACCACTTTAGCTAATGGGGCCCCCCACTGCTGCTGCTGCTGCACAATTTCTGTTCTCATCCTAAAGCAAAGTTCTTAACCCGAAGTACTATTTCTGGGTTAGTGGAGTCTGTAACCTAAAGCGTCTGTAACCCAAGGTACCACTGTACTCATCCATGAGAAAGGCTTCGGGAGTACACCTGGAGGAAAAATCTATACCTGCTGCCTATAGGAGAAGAAAAGGCTAAGGAGCAAACCTTATACAAATCCAGAGTGCAATTTCTAAGACGGTTGGATGGCATTTTGTAATCTCCTTCCAGCAACACCTGCAGCCAAGCTGGTGCCAAATCCTTTAAAAGTCATTTAAGGTAGTTCAAGGTTGCTGTCTCCACAGTACAGTACAGATTGGAATAGAATTTGTCCAATGTGGGGAGGAACCCCAGAAGACAGTAGTATTTTAAGACCAACTCCAAATCACAAAATGGCGGGTTCATTTTAAGTTCCTGCAAACTCTTCTTCAGGCTGGTTGTTTAATTTAATTTTATTTCCTTTGCTTAATACAGGTTTCCTCAACCTCGGCCCTCCACATGTTTTTGGCCTACAACTCTCATGATCCCTAGCTAGCAGGACCAGTGGTCAGGGAGGAGGAGGGGAATTGTAGTCTCAAAACATCTGGAGGGCCGAGGTTGAGGAAGCCTGGCTTAATATCTAGCCCACGTAAGAATTTTGGGAAACTCAAGTGTTTGTTTACCACATTGCGATTTGGGGTTGGCCTTAATATATTTTACTTTCCCCACAAAAGGGAGGATAGGTCTGTTTTCCACACAGATCTTATCAGGATTCTGCAACGGAAATGGCCAGCTGGCAGCCCACATTCAGTCTGGTAAAGTGCTGACAGTTCCACTCATAAAGAGACTATAAATATTCCCAGGTTGCCTGAAAAAGAGAAAATCCACTTCTTAACGTTACATCGTTTTGGATACAGCATGCAGTAAGTTATAAAATATGTAGGCGCACATGTCTGCATGCAACGCTGTGCGTGAAACACATGCGTTCTTTTTTAAAGGCCTTACTGCAAAATGATACAAACCTTTATTGTGGAGCCTGACCACCTGTGAAGGAGTTGGTTTGTGAAACACCCACCCACCCCAGTCATTCTCTGGAGAATAGAATGGTCCCAGAGAATGCACACATTGGTCATTGCACATATTGGCTCTGTAGGATCCTTGTGGTGTATGAAACTGCAGAACTCCTTGAGTATACGTGCATGGCTGGATCTACATGGATCTGTAAAAACATTATTAAAAATAACGTTAAATAATGTTATATAATGCTCAGTGCATTTTGACATTGCCGGCAGATCACCTTCTGGTGGCACATTTTTATAACACATTTCTTACATTATAACTAACGAATGTATGTAGATTCGCCCCATGGACAGAGGAGATACATAACTGAGGAGACCCCTCCCCCAAGCAAAATCTACCAACAAACTGCAGGCACATATAACCGTGTCAGCACTAATTAATGCTGATCTACATGAGAAAGGGTAAGAGGATGTCACACTTCTAATGGAATTGAAATCCTAGGCCTTGCTTTGAAGGGGAGGGACAGTGAGAAGCAGGGACTCCTCACAACTATTTGCATTCACCACCATTACATCTTCAGACATATGCCAGCAATCATGTGGACTAGCCACTTGCTTTGTTTTAAATGGAAACCAAGAGCCGTCATCTCAGTTGTGCCACAGGGACTAGATTTTGTGGAGATTTTGCCTCGTCAGATCACAGAACATGAGCAATCAATGCTAGCACCCAAACTATGTTCAAAGTTGCATGCATCCTAGCTTTTACTTAAAAAAGATTTCTAAGACTGTATAGTTACCACTATATGTTTGAAAGGGTGTGGACAATGTCTGAACATAGGATCGTTTAGGGCCTAAGTCTGCCAAAGTCTGCTGAAACCATTCAAGCTGTCTGAATAAGACAGTGATTCTCAAAGGGTAATTAGGTAATTTTAGACCCTGGCTTTAATATTATTACAAGGACCCACCTCTTTCAAATCCCTTTGTTTCAAAATACGGTAAGCCAGCCTTCTGCCATTGAGCACCTTCCTGTTCCTCCTTCTGAGTACGGTCCTGGACTTCTGCTCCAAAACCTGCCCTAGCAGCACTGCTGCCTTTTTTTACAGTGTTGAAATTGGTCCCTCCTTGCTTTGCTCTGTATAAATGACGGCTCTGGAAACTACATCTCCCCAAGAATGAGAAGAACAGAAAGCGGAAGCAGAGTCAAGGAAAGGGAGAGCGGAAAGTTAAACCTGCTAAGAAAGGAAGACCGGCGTCTCCCAAGCGGTGTTTTAAAATCAGAGACATTTGAACGCCAAGAATGATGGACCCAAAGAACTTTATAGGTACCATTTAAATTCTCTTGTGCAGCTCAAGGAGTTCCAATGTTTATAATCCAGGGGCACTGCTTTCTGAAGACCTTTTACATCTGTGTATACCCAGATGGATCTTAAAAAGCAGAGACACCACCTTGCCAACAAAGGTCCGTATAGTTAAAGCTATGGCTTTCCCAGTAGTGATGTATGGAAGTGAGAGCTGGACCATAAAGAAGGCTGATCGCCGAAGAATTGATGCTTTTGAATAATGGTGCTGGAGGAAACTCTTGAGAGTCCCATGTACTGCAAGAAGATCAAACCTCTCCATTCTGAAGGAAATCAGCCCTGAGTGCTCACTGGAAGGACAGATCCTGAAGCTGAGGCTCCAATACTTTGGCCACCTCATGAGAAGAGAAGACTCCCTGGAAAAGACCCTGATGTTGGGAAAGATGGAGGGCACAAGGAGAAGGGGACGACAGAGGACAAGATGGTTGGATAGTGTTCTCGAAGCTACCAACATGAGTTTGACCTCCTTCTTTGGAGGTCTTTAAGCAGAGGCTTGACAACCATATGTCAGGAGTGCTCTGATGGTGTTTCCTGCTTGGCAGAGAGTTGGACTCGATGGCCCTTGTGGTCTCTTCCAACTCTATGATTCTATGATTCTATGATTCTATGATTCTATGATTCTATGATTCTATGATTCTATGATTCTATGATTCAAACGGTGGGAGGCAGTGGAAGACAGGAGTGCCTGGCGTGCTCTGGTCCATGGGGTCACAAAAAGTTGGACACAACTAAACGACTAAACAACAACATGCCCAGGTGGGCTCTGGGGAAAGGAAATCCCATCAGGACTCATTAGAAACATGCTCTCTTCCAGTCCTTTGGGGTCGCATGGATTGGCAGCCATAAACTTTGATGCCGGCTGCTGTCAAATCCTAATGCACCTTGCAGGCTTATATGCTTGAGAAAGGCATTGAGAAGGTGGTTATTTGGATCCTCGGCTTTCAAGAGAAAGCCAGTTTAGCGAGAAGAAGGATTCAGATTTCTGGGATGGACTGGGACCTCATAAGGAGCCCCCCTGGATAAGACACACCCCCTGTTTAGCATTTCCAGGTAACATTAAGAAAAAACAACCATGGCTTGGTCAGTAGTATTAGATTCAACAACTTTTTTTTTGTATAATACTGCCCTTATGACCAGAGAAGGCTCTTGGCCTCTGAGCTCATACAGCTCACTAGCCTGAGCTTGTGAGGTTCATGCTTCAAGTCCTCACACTGAGGAAAGAATAGAGGTTTGGGATGAAAGCCCATCAGCGTAAATCAGATGGTACAGGGTAGGTAGCTCATTCAGCAGGGCATGAGACTCTTCATCTAGGGTTACCAGACGTCCCCGTTTCCCGGGGACAATCCCCAGATTTGCGAATAAGTCCCCGGACAAATTCCATCCCCGGAATGTCCCTGGATTTCATCTAATGTCCCCGGGAAACGCAGCAGCGGCAGTTTTAGCACCCCAGAGCAGTTGGCTCTGGCTGGCTTCAGGAGCTGCTCGGAAGTCCCCATATGATGGTGGTGCAGGGGCTCGAAGATGCAGCTTCCGGGCTGCCTCCACCTTCCCTGACCCCAGCAACTAAGCTGTGAAGGGAGGCTTCACGCTGCCTATCGGAGCAGCCTCCCAACTCCTACTTGCGTGCAAACAGGAGGGGGCAGGGATCTCTCAGTTAGGCAACAGGAAGCCTCCCTTCCCAGCTGAGGGATCCCCACTCCCTCCTGCTTGTGTGCAAGTAGGAGTAGGATTGGGGCTGCTCCGATGGGAAAGGAGGCATTGCGTTGCCTGAGCCTCGCCCGCTCACGGCTCTTCTCCGCCTTCCATGCCTGATCCACCATGCACTGCTCCCCCACCACCACCAACGAAGAATCAACAACTCAGGGGCTGCCCAGGCTCATGGAGAAAGGAGATAGAAGCCTAGGAGGAAGGGGAAACGTGGCGGTTGAGGTCAAGGCGGTGGCCGCCCCTCTGCCACTGCCATCGCTGCAGTGTCAACATCCCAAACATGTAGTAAGTATTTATTCATTGTGTAGTATTTATTGTGTTTATTTATTGTGTTTATATATATAAACGTGTAGTATTTATTTATTTATTTATTGTGTCCCTGGATTCCTTGAAAAAAATATGGTTATCTTATCTTAATCTCAAGGTTGTACCTTGGGCAAAAGATTCCTAAATTGCAGAGGGTTGGTCACTTCCAACTCTACAAATCTGGCAAGAAGGGTGTGGTGTAGTTTAGTGAGCCAAGTCCTCCAGGTCTTGGTTCAAGGTCTTGAAGGCTCCTTTTCGGAAATATTTTGTCCTTCTTGAGCTAAGCTCTTGAGACTCCTGTGCTCTCTTGATCTCCTAACAGTGCATTCATGCAGTGCAACTCTCTTTGATTTCTGTTTTTAAAGAAAGAAAGAAAAAAAAAGGGGGGGGGAAGAACCACAGTCTATTTTCATTTTCTTTGGAAAGATATTCTTAGCAGTGTACAACTTCAAACTTGCACACAGGCTATACTGCACACACACAGCCCTCTATAACTGTAATTAAAATAAAATACGGTATATCTCCACGCCAGGTATGGCGATGTTTTCCTTCTATCTTCAGGGATACTCAGATAAATGAACTCCATCTGACCATATATATTTGGAGCCTTTGGGAAAAGCCAGTGGGTTTAGGATCCACAGACACAATCTACCAAGAAGATCTCAGGCACAAGCCAAGCTCCATTAAAATGCATGGCACACGACTACACTTCTGCCACTTCCATTCATTTTAATAGGGTTTTGCACTGGACCGGGTGAAGAACAAAGAGAGGATTTGTATCAGGAAAATGGAGCAGGGAGAGGTTTACGGAGCAAATGAATTGCTTGGTATCAGTCAGCATAGGGCAGATGAATTAATTTATCGGTTTAGGAACAGCTTTGGAGAAGCTGTTCTCGGACAGCCCTGGCTTCCAGGACATCCCTGAGACGGATGGTTTCCAGTATCACCTCCTTCCAGCGCAGGATCCCCACAAACATCTTTCATCTTTCTTTCTGCTGTGTCTATGAGGCCAAGACCTTTTGGGGGAGGAAGAGGGAGATGGGGAGGCTTAGGCTGACTTCCTGCACCAGCCAGCGCTACATCTGGCAACCAGATCCCTCTTCCTTCCCAGCCTTTGCTATTATTAGTAATTGATGAAATTCTTTAACTGTGCAAAGTGCTTTGTGGCATAATCTCACTCATCCTCCCAATGACCCTTTGAGATATATGGGGAGCCTTTCCTGGTAAAATACAGACATGCACACACATATCCAGTGCCAAGTAAACTCAATATATTAATATTAATAATTATAATAATAATTGCACCCCACCCATCTGATGGGTTGGCTGGCCATGTCACTATCTTTACATATGACCAGGGGTCAGCAACCTTTTCCATCAGGGGGCCGGTCCACTGTCCCTCAGACCATGTGGGGGGCCAGACTATATTTTGAAGGAAAAAAATGAACAAATTCCTATGCCCCACAAATAACCCAGAGATGCATTTTAAATAAAAGGACACATTCTATTCATGTAAAAACACACTGATTCCCCAACCATCCGCAGGTCGGAATTAGAAGGCGATTGGCCTCCAGGCCTTGGGTTGCCTACCCCTGCATAAGACTGTGCCAGACACTTTTTGTTATTCCTGTATTAAGAATTTTCCCATGGAGTTAGTTCACACATTCAGTGTGTCGCTCATCAAGTATAAGCAAGTGATTACATGCACTTATGCATTACTCAGAAAAGGGGCATATATTTGCATATGCTAATTTATATGTCTATCTGCACTTTTCAAAATAATTACAGTCATACCTCGGGATGAATACGCTTCAGCTTAAATATTTTCTGGTTGCACTCTGCAGCAACCCGGATATAACGGAGCGCGTTACTTCCGGGTTTCACCGCTCGCGCATGTGCAGACGCTCAAAATGACATCACATGCATGCACAGAAGCGGCAAAACATGACCTGCACATGCGCAGATGCGTCTTAGGTTTGCTTCAGGATGCGAACGGGGCTCTGGAACGGATCCTGTTCGCATCCAGAGGTACCACTGTACTCATATTTACAAAGAAATCCAATACCTAGGGCAGGAGAGTGTCGTCAGGTGACCTGTGTGCCTCCTTAATATGCTGTTCAGGTGTTAACTTTTGGAGGGAAGTTTTAAGGCCTCTGCTCTCCCTTCTTATGGTTCTCTTGTCTTTAAATCAAACTCGGACAAGACAGCCTTTCAGAGGGCTGTCTTCTGAAACATGGGACACATGCCCCCCCCCCCAATCTGTGAACCAACTCAGAGAGTTCACAAACAGAGAAGGGTTAATGTATGAATGACACTACACACGGGAACAAAGGGCACTGCCTTGGGTAGAAGAAGACTTCTGGTCCAACCAACTCAAGATTGTCTACATTGACTGAGTTTCAGAGAAATGGCATTCCCAGCTGTCAGGGGTGGATCTACAGTACTTTGAAACTAATGGAGAAGAAGAAGAAGAGTTTGGATTTGATATCTCGCTTTATCACTACCCTGAGGAGTCTCAAAGTGGCTTACATTCTCCTTTCCCTCCCTCCCCCACAACAAACACTCTGTGAGGTGAGTGGGGCTGAGAGACTTCAAAGAAGTGTGACTGGCCCAAGGTCACCCAGCAGCTGCATGTGGAGGAGCGGGGAAGCGAACCCAGTTCCCCAGATTACGAGACTACCGCTCTTAACCACTACACCACACTGAGCTTAAGCTTCAGGGCCCCAGAAGCAACTTTAGTTCATATTGCTTAAAATCTTGGGGTCTAATAGACCCAATTTGAGTTGCATGACTCAAACCCAGCGGTCAGCAATCTTTTTCAGCAGCGGGCCGGTCGACTGCCCCTCAGACCTTGTGGGGGGCCGGACTATATTTTGAAGAAAAAAACTGAACAAATTCCCATGCCCCACAAATAACCCAGAGATGCATTTTAAATAAAAGGACACATTCTGCTCATGTAAAAACACACTGATTCCCCGACAGTCTGCGGGCTGGATCTGGCCTCCGGGCCTTAGTTTGCCTACCCCTGCTCAAACCGATTCTTTTTTTTGTTGTTGCATATATCTCAACAATCCCAAAAGTTGAGAGTTAGTAGCACAGATGTTGTAAAGGTGGAATGTTGCAGTAAGTAGACTGTTCTGTTGTGGCTAATTTCTCCACCCCCTTTTTAACAGAGGTCAAGACTCTAGGAATAACATTGAGTTCACAAAAGTATTTAAGTTAGGGTTACAAACGTCTGGAATTTCCCGGACACAGTCAGGAAGTGTGTCCAGGCAGAAAATGCTGAAATGTCCAGGAATATCCCGACTATGGCAACCCATATCGGAAGTCTAGATTTTGGCAAATATCCTTAGAAATAGCTCAAAAACTTTTGTGTCCGGATTTTCACTTTTTGAAATATGGCATCCCTAATTTAAGTGGATACCAAAAATGCAAACTTGCGGAAAAGTTGTGCTGATCTGTTGTGGGACAACCCCATCAAAGAAGATAACAGTGGTTTCACCGAGCTTGTTGCTGGTTGTGACGGGAGTGGTCCCCATAACATTTCAAGCTTCAGGGCCCAAAATTGTAGGTTCACCACTGCCAGACATGCCTGGAGAGGGAACATGAGACCTGCAAAGGCAGTTGCTTCACCTTTGAACTACAGCTCTTCACCGCAGTGGTCCTCTGTACACATAGGGCAAGATTTCTTTTAACCATATCGCTAATTTCAATATTTTTGCCAAAATATTTCTGCTTCCAGCTTCTTCTTTTTGGTTCCTGGCAACATCCAGTTAATGCTGGTGAAATATACTTGGAGTTGAGAATAGATTCCATGCTCTTTATTCAGCTCATAGTGGTGAGGAGGAATGGAAGTTCCCCCAGAATGTCTGCTTTATATACATTATTTACACAATGGGTCCCACATGATTGGCTAATTCCGGGATTCTCCTGTAGGCCAATCAGGTTGCGGATTGACTTCCACCTGGAGCTGGATTGGGTGGCTCCGGTGGACCAATCAGACTGCTGCTGCATTCTGGATCCTATTGTTCTAGGACCAATCAGACTGCTGCATTCTGAATCCTATTGTTCTAGGACCAATCAGACTGCTGCATTCTGAATCCTATTGCTCTAGTGCCAATCAGACTGCTGCATTCTGAACCTATTGTTCTAGGACCAATCAGACTACTGCATTCTGAATCCTATTGTTCTAGGGCCAATCAGACTGCTGCATTCTGAACCTATTGTTCTAGGGCCAATCAGACTGCTGCATTCTGAACCTATTGTTCTAGGACCAATCAGACTACTGCATTCTGAATCCTATTGCTCTAGTGCCAATCAGACTGCTGCATTCTGAACCTATTGTTCTAGGACCAATCAGACTACTGCATTCTGAATTCTATTGTTCTAGGACCAATCAGACTGCTGCATTCTGAACCTATTGTTCTAGGACCAACCAGACTGCTGCATTTTGGATCCTATTCAACTCAGTACATAACAGCTGGGAATACTGGCTGGCATCTGCCTATCTCGAGAGACATTGGAGTGCATTTGTGGAGGTGAAGTCAAACCCCTGGAGAATCACAGCGCCTGCTGTGGCTGCAGAGACCGTTAACTCATAAACTGCCACCTTGTTTTTGCTGTGTTAGTAGCACCAAAGTGACCCCTCTGGGGCGCAAGACTGGGCAGTGTGTATGGAGGTCCTGGGCTCCTCAGACAACAAGACTGCTCTCTCCATGATGTACAAACGTCTATAAAAAGTTGACAGCTCAGGTCCACATTTGCAGAAATACAACAAAAGTGGGAGGGGGGGAGACACACTCTATTTTATGCAGTAGTTGCCTGGCATAACCTACATCACAGGGCTCTTTTGAGGAGGGGGGGGGGAGCAAAGGAAGCGGGTGAACCATAAGCACAAAGGGTATATATAGCATTTCTTCTAAGTGCTTCTTATGCATTATCTCAGTGAAGCTTACCCAGATATCAGCAACTGAAGACCCCGACCAGGGCTAAATTTGGCTAAGAGAAATTCCAGATGTCCCTTTAACTGTCAATACAGAGAACAGAAGTGTCTCTGCGTGAGAGAGTGTTGAATGGTGGAAACAGCAATGGGACATCTTCACAGCCACTTTTGGAAGGGGTGCGTCATGTCTGTGTGTGCCAGGGGCAAATGGGGGACTTTCTGCTCTTCGTCCTCTTCTCAGAACGGTCTTCTAGGAACTCTCTTGCTGAACAGGGTCCTACAATAATTGAACCCACAACAATCCACTAATCCAGTGGTGGTGGTCTCAGAACAGTGTTATTCAAATGGGCCAGCAGCTGCCACACTGCTGTGGCATGAGAGGATTGGCACCCGGGGTGGGAAGATTCAAGGACAAAACAAGCATTTCAGTGTAGTGTATAGTATCTTTTTTATTTTTTTCAGAATAGGGATTTTAAAATATTTTTTAAAGGACAGCAGGAATATTAAGTGACACTGCAGACAATCCTAGATGTGATCCAGAATCGTCGCAGTTCGAACAGACGGCGGAAGAAGATTGGAAGAAATTTAAGAACTATCTTAAGAAATATTGTAAAATTAATGAGTCCTAGAATGGTGTGGTTTCAAAATTAAATGGAGTACAGCTGTAAAGATTAAGTTAAAAGAAAAGAAAGGATGATAATTAGATAAAATTAAGGGTGAGGATTTGCTGAACTAAATTTTTGAAATGGGAATGCAGAAAGGGGAGATATGAGGAGGTCGGTGAAATAAGTCTTAAGAAAATAAGGTTTTGAAATTATACTTGTCTTTTTTCTTTTTATTTTTGTTTATGTTTGTGTGTATTGTTATGTCTGTTATAATTTGTAAAATCCTAATAAATATTTATTTTTAAAAAAACAGAGTGGTGGAGAATACCTGAGCACCGCCTGGAGTGGCTTCTTTTGGTTTCCCAATGTATTTCATATAATCATAGAATCTTAAGAGTTGGATGGGACACCAAGGGCCATCTAGTCCAACCCCCTGCATTGCAGGAATCTCAGTTTAAGCATCCATGACAGATGGCTATCCGACCTCTGCTTAAAAGCTTAAAAACCTCTGCTTATTTCTTCCCAATAAAAGAAGTCGGCATGGCGCGAGCAAATATCTTTTGAGTGTGGCCCGTGGAGGAAAAGTTTGAGAGCCAATGTTTCAGAATGGGGGAAGGATGCGCTGGTGACAAAGAGCTCTGTTAAACTCGGAAGCCTGCGCGCGCCGGATCCCAAGGGAAAGTCCAATTATTACCCTACTTTTCTGGGGGTGGTGGTGGTTAAGGACCCCCCCCTCCGGTGGAAAGGATGCGACCCCCACCGCGCTCTCTTCTTCCTCCCCCAGAAGCCGCGGCAGGAAGGATGCTGCTAAGCCGGGCTCCTTTGTCTCTCTTTGCCGAGCGAGGTCTCGCCGGGGGCTGACCCAACCCCCCCCCGCCTCCGGCTCCCTCCTTCCGCCCCCCTGGCTGCCGCGGCTTCGGGTGGCTCTCAGGTCGCCTTGTCAATCACGGCCGCCCAGGAGCCGCCGGGTTGCGCGCCGCGCTCTCGCCGCCGCCCGACAGGTTGGAAAGCCATTAATTACTCGCTCGGCCATGCAGGTCTGCGCGCAGGCGGCTCCTCTCGCCGCCGCCGCCGCCGGGGCTTTGCTGCTGCCGCCGCCGCCGCCGCCTCCTGGCTGCCCATGGAGCTCTAGCAGCGCGCACGATGGCCGCGCCTCCCGCCTGCTCTGCCCGCCGGCTCCTCGCCGCGCCCTCGCTGCTTCTGCTGCTGGCCGGCGCCCTGGGCGCTAAGGTAAGGGGGCTGGTGGCCACCGCCAGGGACGCGGGGAGCCTGGGCTGCCGTGCGCCCGGGCGCGCTCAGGGTTGATGCGCCCTCCTCGGGGGATCCTCTGCGAGGCTCCTTGCCAGGGGGCAGCTGGCTGCCTTGGCCGGCCCAGCCTCCGGGACTGGGGAGGGCAAACGCCGTCGGCTCCCAGCCGCTGGCCACCGCGCCCAGGGCCTGGGAACCGAAGAAATGCGCCCCAGCGCGCGCCTTCTTTTTCCCAGCCGCTGTATCACCAAAGTCTGACGCGCCCGGGTTTGTGTTGTTGTTGTTTTGTTGGTTGTTGGTCTCCCTCTCTTCCTCGCCCCCGAAAACCAGCCCCTCTCCAAGCCAGAGATCATTTTATCACGAATTTAAGGAGGAAGAGGGGAACGGGTGGCAGTTTGCGCCAGCCACTCCCTTCGCTGCTTTGGATTCCCAAGGGATTAGGAGACCCGGAAAGCGAAATGCTTTGAAAAGTCCCCTGCTAGGATTTCCTTTGGCTCCGGAGACCCCCTTCTTGCTTTCCCCTTGGCCGCTTCAGCTACCAAGTCGTCTTCCCTTTGAAGTGGAGGCGTTTTTAACACATGGCACGAAGAACAGCCTCTGATCCTCTCCGGCTGTTTCTGCTCACGTGTGAATAACGTTAATGCCGGATGGAAAAAACGTACAGGAGGGTTTTTTATAATAAAAAATGCACTTGTATTGCATTTGAGTTAGAGACTTGGAGAAGAGCAAAGCCTGGTTTGGATAATAATGTGTGGAAACAGAATCCAAAGGAAGCTGTAGCCCTTAATGCGAGCTGACATCTGGAGAGTCCAAAATCCTGACCCTAAATACATTATGTGGCAGTGAGGGCAATTCACAGGTGGGGAGGACCCAAGACTACAGTGCTATGCAAACTTCTCACTGTGTCCATATTTTCACTGCATTATGTGCATGCGATTCCCAGACAAGTGGCTGTACTAAGAAGCCCACCCCTCAGGATCCCCCTTGCAGACAAGTCTTGCTGCAGCACAGCGGTTGGATTGCATGCACACATAACCAAAGCGTTGTGCTCCTGTACCTGCTGTGTTGTTGCATGGGACCCCGGGACTGACTTAGATGGTGTGTGCTTGGTACAGCCACTTGTGGTAAGAAAACTCTACGGAAGGAAGCCTAGTTCATATGCAGGATCAATCCCATGCACTTTCATTGCTCCAACTTCTACATACCCTGTTTTTGTTGTTGTTTAGTCGTGTCCGACTCTTCGTGACTCCATGGACCAGAGCACGCCAGGCACTTCTGTCTTCTACTGCCTCTCGCAGTTTGATCAAACTCATGCTGGTAGCTTCAAGAACACTGTCCAACCATACCCTATTTTAGCATCTGGCTATTCTTTATTCATTTATTATTTCAGTTTTTTTACCTCCTTTTTTTCCGCCCAGGACAGCTCGCAACAATCAGTTTAGATGAAACAATTCAAATAATTGTAGATAGCCGTTAAAAACCAGGAGTGGAAAAACTTAACATAACACTATCAGCCCAAATCCCGGAAATATTTACCTGCTTCATGAATGCAGGTGAGGAGGGGGGAGTGCCCACCTTTCCTTGGGAAGGGGCTGCACAGTGGGGCTGCTGCTGCTGAGAATGCTTTAGCAGTGGTCCAGATATAACCCACTCTAAATCGCATCAGTTGGGCATGTTCTGCTGGGCTGAGTCTAGTGCAGTAGAAGTTTTGATATTTGGATAAAGTGAAACCTCAGCTACAAACCACTTGCCTTGGAAAGAGAATTGAGGTTGATGGAGTTTTTTTAAGCAGCAGAAAACCCCCACCCCCATTTTCCTGGACCTTCTGTCTCTGGGGTAAACTAGCCTTAAGCACCCCTCCTTTCCCTCTGCCATTTTCCCATTAACAGCAGGTGTGGGCCATTCATTTGGGGAGGGAGGGAAAGACACACCTTGGGACCTGACAGAGAAGCTCTAATTAGAGCTCTGTGCTCTTTAATAACACTTGTCTCCCTGCAGCTGTAAAAACTCTGTCAAATCCTCCTCATTATTACAGAACACCCATTCAGAGGCCAGGCCAGCAAGCTCTACCTCTGCTATTCTAAACGGGGGGAGGCAACCCCGCCCCCCACTAACTTCAATCAGCTTGCCTGAGCCTCCCAGATTTCATGGGTCACTGCAGCCATTGTGGCCCTGTTTCTCAGAGGCTTGTGAGGAAGCCCTTTGCCGTTTCCTCACTGTGAATAGCCAGAGGGAGACATCTCTCTCCGCGTCTAGGTTGGGAGGGGTTGTCGCCCCTTCTCAAATGAGGCCTACGTTCTCTTTTGCCACTGTGCCGCAAACTTCCGGCAGCCGAGACACACTCTTCGCCTGAAATAAATTGGATGCACACTTCCCTCTTGTTCCACAAACTATTTACTTTGCTACGGATCTTGCCTTCCCAAACGCACATGTGGAGATAAAAAAATTCCTTCCAGTAGCACCTTAAAGACCAACTAAGTTAGTTCTTGGTATGAGCTTTCGTGTGCATGCACACTTCTTCAGATACACACTGAAGTGTGCATGCACACGAAAGCTCATACCAAGAACTAACTTAGTTGGTCTTTAAGGTGCTACTGGAAGGAATTTTTTTATTTTGACTATGGCAGACCAACACGGCACATGTGGAGGTATTCTGTTGCATCTCTGTGCGAGTTGTTGCTGTAGAAGTGGCTCTGGGAAGAGGCATGCTCAGAGCAGGGACTCACGCAGAAGTGCAAGGTGGCCTCCTCTGTGGAGGCAATCCCGATGGATAGACGCAGCAGATTATCTGTCCTTACAAAAAGCTGATTAGAAAGGCTCGTCCTGTGCTCCACACGGATTCATCAATCTTTTAGCTAAGCGGTTTCTCAATATTGGTTCAATATTGGCACGCAGTTCACCTTAATCATGGTGCTCTGTATGTTCCCACTGTGGCAGTGTTAGAAACTGAGATATGAATGCTAGGAGCTAAATGGCACCTTAAACCGAGGTCATGGGCGCAACAACGGAATGTGTAGGCACACTTTTTTATAACAAGAATACAAAGCTGAAAATGAATTGAACTGCATCTAAAATATTACATGTTCATTTTTCACATGATCTAGTCTTCCTCTGCCCACTCCCCATATATTCTCAAGAGGGCCTCTTCTCTTCAGAGAGTGGCTGGAAGTGGGGAGGCAGAAAAAAGTCCCTCTTTCCTTCTACACTGCAGTTTTAATCTGAAATCTTAGGCGCTGTACCTGTGGCCAGAGCTCAGAAACTGCTTGCGCTAATGAAATTCCCTGTCGCAAAATGCGCCTAGAACAATGGGAGTTTCAGACACTGCACTGTGGACATATTCTTCCATTCTTTTATATTCAAGTGGCTTCTACCCACTCATCATCGTCTGACGCAATTGAGCTTTTCAGAAAGGAGACAAGAGAAAGACAGAAGGACCAAGACAAACACATTTTCTCCACACAGAGGAATTTGGAGCTGTTTCACGCTTTTAACATGGCTAGGATGCATGTAAACTTCAAAATACTCAGGACATGGGGCTAGGAACAGTGGATGGTCATGGCTCCTTGGTGCATGCCTACAATGTGTTTGAAGTCATCACGTTTGCAGGTGTACTTTGACAAAGACGGATTGCAAACTGGTACATCCAGTTGCCATGTTTTCTTGGAGAGTTCAAGAAGTAGGAGTGAAGTCTCGGATTGCTGATAATCCCTTGCAGTTTGCTAGCCAAATGTCACTCTTATCCATTGAGCCAGTGACAAGCCGAGTGGATAACCAAACTGCCGTGGTGTGAATCGTGTGTAGGGTGTGTTTTTTTACACCACACATCTGGTTATCTGTATGGGCTCAGTAGGATTGGTGAAACTAGGTGCCACGTGGGACCAGTTCTACCATTAGGCAGAGTGAGATGGGTGCCTCTGGTAGATTTTGGGTTTTAGGAAAGGGTAAAAAAAATAGCTTAATTTTTTTCAGACCTCACCTGGAGTACTGTTTTAGTTCTGGGCACCACAATTCAAGAAGGACACTGACAAACTGGAACGTGTCCAGAGGAGGGCAACCAAAATGGTCAAAGGCCTGGAAACGATGCCTTATGAGGAACGGCTAAGGGAGCTGGGCATGTTTAGCCTGGAGAAGAGGAGGTTAAGGGGTGATATGATAGCCATGTTCAAATATATAAAAGGATGTCACATAGAGGAGGGAGAAAGGTTGTTTTCTGCTGCTCCAGAGAAGCGGACACGGAGCAATGGATCCAAACTACAAGAAAGAAGATTCCACCTAAACATTAGGAAGAACTTCCTGACAGTAAGAGCTGTTCGACAGTGGAATTTGCTGCCAAGGAGTGTGGTGGAGTCTCCTACTTTGGAGGTCTTTAAGCAGAGGCTTGACAACCATATGTCAGGAGTGCTCTGATGGTGTTTCCTGCTTGGCAGGGGGTTGGACTCGATGGCCCTTGTGGTCTCTTCCAACTCTATGATTCTATGATTCTTCTATAGTTTGTTGCACTTTTCCTGCCAGGGAGTGGGAGAGGTGACTGAGATTTTCTGCCTCAGGTGCCAAAACAAATTGGGTACTATGCAATGTGGCGTGTACGTATTTCTCCACCGAAGGCAGCAAAATGTCTTGGGCAAGGCCTGAAAGAGGGCAGACTGAGAATACCAGCACAAAGTTGTGGAGTTCCGGACAAATAATTGAATCCACAGCTGAATCAGAGCAGCAAGCATTATGGGAGTTTCAGAAAAAGACAATCTGTTTTTGTTTTTTTCCTACCATTGGACAATATGCCAATATAATCATACTTAGGGCTACCCACTCTCTGTTTACTGAAATCTTGAAATCATTGAAGTCTCCATCTGCACTGTAGTATCACACCACTTTAAACAGTCATGGCTTCCCCCAAAGAGTCCTGGGAACTGTAGTTTGTTACAAGTGCTGAGAGCTGTTAGTGATATGATACAGCTTTAAAAGCCTTGGGCAAATGGGACCCAAACTTTAAAATCCACAGTTCCGCAGGAGGGGAACGCAAGTCCTAAAACTCAAAATATATCATACCTGAATAGTATGAATAGTATACCTGAAGGAGCGTCTCCACCCCATCATTCTGCCCGGACACTGAGGTCCAGTGCCAAGGGCCTTCTGGCAGTTCCCTCATTGCGAGAAGCAAAGCTACAGGGAACCAGGCAGAGGGACTTCTCAGTAGTGGCACCCGCCCTGTGGAACACCCTCCCATCAGATGTCAAAGAGATAAACAACTACCTAACATTCAGAAGACACCTGAAGGCAGCCCTGTTCAGGGAAGTTTTTAATGTATGATATATTAGTGTATTTTTGATCTTTGTGGAAGCCGCCCAGAGTGGCTGGGGAAACCCAGCCAGATGGGCGGGGTACAAATAAATAATAATAATAATAATGATATCATGAAATAAAGCAAAACGCAGGGCATGCGGCAAGCGTTCTCCAGTGGCGTGATTCAGTCTCGACCAAATAAGACGGTTCATTTGCTGCCCACAAAAATAAAACAAAAAACCCCGTCTAGCTCAAAAAGCATGTGTATATGAAAAGCGGCAGAGCTGTGTGGTTAGGAGAACACGCAGGGATGGAGTCCCCATGCTAACCATTCCCTGTTTTTGTCAGGACAGTAGGGAGGCACCAGAAGGAGCCGGTACCTGGAACGAAGAGGTCACCAAGTGGTGGGGAGAATGGGGCTCCTGGTCTACCTGCTCGCGCACCTGCGGAGGGGGGGTGATGTCCCGCGAGAGGCACTGCTTACGGCAGAGGTAAGTACCAGCTTGGCACGAACGTTGTGACAAATAGCTGAAGCTGTTGTCGCCACCGCAGTATAAAAAGAGCAGAGAAGGGAAGGGAAAAGTTGCCAGCAGTCGAGGTTCTTCCTTAGTCCCCCTTCTCTGTGTTTGGCCCCGTTCCTCTCATTTCCTCTCCGTTCTTATTCTGCGCCCCTTCTCCTTTGAATATCATTGTATTCCCAGGGTCCCAGCGGGCTGCTCTATTCATCCTCCTGAGGTACAACAACTCACATCCTGAGCCGGTTCCCCGGCTGAAAGGGAAGGGGAGGCGTTGCACAATGATGGTGACAGATTTCGTTCTCACGAATTCCAGCCGCGTTCTCGTCCTCGGCCCGCCCACTCAAATTCCCGTCCAGAATTGGCTTGCGAGGCCTTTGCAGAAGCCCCTGCCTCCGCTCCCAAGAGCTGAATGGGAAGCCTTGAAGAGGCACCTCTTTGAACCTGCTACTCCAGATCCCATGACGCTAAGAACTCAATATGCTTTGCCTTACACCCCCCCACCCCCAAATCCCTCCTTTCTATTCTGCATGAACGCACTTCTGAGCGGAGGAAGCCTGATCAAGGCCCCCCCTTCCTTTCCTCTTTCCTTCCGTCAAAAGGAAAGGTGGGGAAAACTTCTTTTATGTGGGCTGGCTGGCTGCATAATTAGGGTCCAGATATGCCGAGGTGCCTTCCGTCTGGAGATGGCAGGATTCTCAAACATACTTTGAAATGAACTGCGCCGTTAACAAGGCACCCCAGTGTCTCTCTGAAAAACAGCAAACCCAACTCTACAGCTAACAGCTCCAGTCACCCTGTTTAAAAAAATTCTATTTATCTATGCACACTCCGTGGAATGTAATGACAGTATTCGCTCAAGGAAGGAGGGGTCGGTTTGTGCATCAAAGCCCCGCTGAGTTCATGCAACAGGACTATGAAAAGAAGCTGCACAAAGCCAGGCGCTTGAAGCAGGCGTCTGTCTTTCTGCCCATGGTCCTTCCAGTCCTTCAGAGCTGAGCCTTGCAGCCTCCTGACTTCAGATCAGGAAGTCTGCTCTAAAGGACTCCATAGATCTAAGGCCAGTAATGATGGTGGTTTAGGAAAGCTGTGCTTTTTCAGGGGTTTGGAGTGTTGGGTTTCGGTGGTTTTCTTTTTTGGTAGTTGCTTTTGGTAGTTACAGGCATTTTCCAAGATAAGCTATCCTACTTCCCGTGCCTGTCTAGATGACACACACTTAGTAATTCCCAATTTAGCTTTAATTGCAGCATGCATGAGTGCTGGCTGGGATTACTTTTGCTGAGAAAATAGCACTCTGCACATGTTCTTTAAAAAAAAGGGTTATTTATTGATGCTTATTCAAAGATAAACAGAACCACATATCCATTACAGATTATCTTTTTATAATATCATCATATAAAAAAAGAAAAAGGGCAGAAAGTAGAAAAGAAAAGAAAAACCTAAAGAGAGAGAGGAAAAGATAAAAGCATTTCCTGCAGCCAAATATAGTATTCATTCATTAAAATCCAACCGTTCTATCTTCTATACATCAGTATTTTTGCAAACTTCAAATCCAGATATTACAAGTTAATTTTCTCTTTCGCGTAAAAAGTCCAAAGAGAAATTTCCAATCCTTAAGAACCATCAGTAATGATTTTTCTCTAATTAAACATGTTAACTTTGCCATCTTTGCCAAGTGCAATAGTTTTTTTTTTTAATCAGCCATTCCTCTGCAGTGGGCAAGGCTGTATCTTTCCATCTTTGCACTCTGCACATGTTCAGAGGCACTTTGAACATGTTCCAGGACCGAAAGCAGGTTCTGGGACAGGTCTAATGAACTCAGATAGAAGCCCAGGAATGGGAGTCCTTACACCCATCCCATTCTTGGAGACGATTGGTTCTCCTCTCCACTTCTGGGTTGTGTATGATGGCAGTAGCAAACTGACAAAGAAGGGCAACAGAAATTGTTACGGGTGTTGCGATGACGTTTCAAACCTTGTATAGAAGGAGAAGCTATGGCAAGCATAGGCAAACTCGGCCCTCCAGATGTTTTGGGACTACAACTCCCATGATCCCTAGCTAACAGGACCAGTGGTCAGGGATGATGGGAATTGTAGTCCCGAAACATCTGGAGGAGGGCCGAGTTTGCCTGTGCCTGGGCTATGGGGCCCCTGAGCCCAGGAAGCAAAAACTTCCACTGCTTTTTTCTCTTGCAGGCTGCAAGTTTCTCAGGGGACAAATAGTAGCATGTGCCTGGGTCAGTCCAAGCACTACCAACTGTGCCAGCAGCAGGTAAGAGCAAGTCTCCTGGATACTTATTTAGACATGGATTCTCTCTGTGGGCTGATGTGCAGAGGCAGAGCTAGCTGCTCTGGCATCTAGGTAAAGGTAAAGGGACCCCTGACCATTAGGTCCAGTTGTGGCTGACTCTGCGGTTGCGGCGCTCATCTCGCTTTATTGGCCGAGGGAGCTGGCGTACAGCTTCCAGGTCATGTGGCCAGCATGACTAAGCCGCTTCTGGTGAACCAGAGCAGCACATGGAAACGCCGTTTACCTTCCCGCCGGAGTGGTACCTATATATCTACTTGCACTGGTGTGCTTTCGAACTGCTAGGTGGGCAGGAGCAGGGACCGAGCAACGGGAGCTCACCCCGTCACGGAGATTCGAACCGCCGACCTTCTGATCGGCAAGCCCTAGGCTCTGTGGTTTAACCCACAGCACCACCTGTGTCCCACTGGCACCTGGAGCGGCGCAAATGCTGTGCACCTGGGGGCAGGGTCATGGGGATGGGACGAGTGTCCCAGGGGGCAAGCCGCCCATGGCGGGCTGCTTCCTGGGCGGCGGCGGGGGTGAGCCACACCACTTTGCCAGCAGCCTTCCTCCCTTCCCTCTTCCTTTTGACAGCTCAGGGAAGTCCCCCCCCCCCGAAGCAGCCCAAGAGCGGGGCACAATGCCCCGCCACCTACCCATGACTCCTAAGCCTTCCCCAAGCTGTCAAAATTAAGGGGGAAGGGGGGAAGGCCGCCAGCAAGGCAGCGCAGCTCCGCCCCTTCCCCCGATGGCTCGGGGTAGGCTTGGGAGTCGCGGGTGCCGAATGTCACCCCCCTTAGTGATGACACCTGGGGCGGACCACCCCCACCGCCCTCTTCCTACACCCCTGCTGCTATGAGCATGAAATCAAATAGAATTCAACTAGCAATTGGTTGGTTACTACTCTCTATATGGAGGCATCAATATGTATGGAACTTGAGAATGGGTTATTGGACTTGCCAGGCTGCAAGCTGCAGCTCGGTCCTATATGCATCTACTCAAAAGTGAGCGCCATTGAGTTCCCGTGAGTTTAGCGGGGCTTATTCCCAGGACTGCAGCCTCCGAAGGGTGCTCAAGTCTGCTCAAAGATCACAGTGATACCTCAGGTTACAGACGCTTCAGGTTACAGACTCCGCTAACCCAGAAATAGTACCTCGGGTTAAGAACTTTGCTTCAGGATGAGAACAGAAATCGTGCTCCAGCGGCGTAGCAGCAGCAGGAGGCATAGCTGTCAACTTTCAGATTTGAAAATAAGGGATCAGCAGCCTCAAAAATAAGGGATCAGCAGCTTCACCTGTCCCAGGGACAGTCTATGGGATATCTAACAATCCGGGAGAGCAGCGGGAAGCAGCGGGAAATGGCACTGGAATAAGGGAATTTCCCGCAAAAAGGGGAAGGTTGACAGCTATGGCGGGAGGCCCCATTAGCTAAAGTGGTACCTTAGGTTAAGAACAGTTTCAGGTTAAGAACGGACCTCCAGAATGAATTAAGTACTTAACCCGAGGTACCACTGTACTCTTGGGAACATCTGGCAGTAATTCCCCCCCCCCCCCGCATTCTGGGTGGGGGGGTTATAAAGGAATAGTGAGGTTAGATCCTCCTAGACCACATGGGTAAAATCTGCGACCTGGGGGCCACATGGCCACCCCTAAACTGAGATGGACAGAGAGAACATGAATGAATGAGTGGGTAGTGGATGAATGAAGGGGAGAGAGAGGGTGGGTGCTTATGTATTTGTGTCAATGGGTGTTCATGAGAGACAGAGTGACAGGAAATGAATGCATGATGGTTGAAAGAAGTGGGCACAATTGGAGGGGGGGAGAAAGGGCCGCCCGTCACAAAACGGCTGCACTGTGGGCCCATGTTAGAACACAAAATACCGTATTTTTTGCTCTATAAGACTCACTTTTTCCCTCCTAAAAAGTAAGGGGAAATGTGTGTGCGTCCTATGGAGTGAATGCAGGCTGCGCAGCTATCCCAGAAGCCAGAACAGCAAGAGGGATTGCTGCTTTCACTGCACAGCGATCCCTCTTGCTGTTCTGGCTTCTGAGATTCAGAATATTTTTTTCTTGTTTTCCTCCTCCAAAAACTAGGCGCGTCTTGTGGTCTGGTGCGTCTTATAAAGCGAAAAATACGGTAGCTGCCACAGCTAAAAGAGACAGGACCACAAAATACTGTGGCCCTCCCCGCCCACATCTCTCTCTCTCTCTCTCTCTCTCTCTCTCTCTCTCTCTCTCTCTCACACACACACACACACACATTACTGTATTATTATTTATTCCCCGCCAATCTGGCTGGTCTGCCCCACTCATTAAATTCGTTTGCAGAGATAAGCACTTTCTACCTGCCCTCTGTTCAAAAGTGGTGGTCTGATCCTGCTCCCCAGTGAAACATGGGCATGTTTCAGGACGATGCAGAGCCGGTCAAACGTAGCTTAGTGGGAAGAAGGAACCGTCTCAAGCATTTTAGATTTTTGAGGGGTTGTTTACAGAGGCCTTTCCCAGGTGCTACAGGAAGCATTTGTGAGTGCCCTGGCACCCATAGGCTCTAGGAAAGCCTTTCTCAACCTGTGGGTCCCCAGATGTTGTTGGACTACAACTCCCATCACCCCTAGCTAGCAAGGCCAGAGCTCAGGGATGATGGGAGTTGTAGTCCAACAACACCTGGGGACCCACAGTTTGAGAACCACTGCTCTAGGGAGTTCAGAAATAAAGGAGTTTGTTTAATTTTTATCCCACCCTTCTAAGAAGCCATGTGTGGCCAACATGGTCCTCTGTTATCTACATTAGCAACCCTGTAAGGTAATTTAGCATAGCAGGGGGAGAAAAAAATCTGACCCACCCCTCCGGTACATATGGAAACTGCTTCTCAATTGAGGCACCATCTGGATCAAGACCACAGTGGGCCTCCTTGCCATGCCAGGATCCAGACCGACCCCGCCCCCCAACAATGGCTTGCCTTTAAAAAGCTGATCTTGCAATTGCATTGCTGGCATCTTGTCCTACTTTGGCCCTGAGTCTTTTTCTTTTTATCTGGAGATCTTAAAAGCCCCACCTGCTTGAAATCTTGAAGTTCAGAGCCTTTGCAAATACAGTGAGAACCATAGCTGTCAACCGTCCCTTATTTGACGGGAAAGTCCCTTATCCCAGCGCTGTGTCCCGCTGCTGTCCCTTATTGATGATGTCCCTTAAATCTCCTGGGTTTCAAAGGAAGCAGCTCCTCTCCCTCCCTCCCTGCCGGCCAGGGAGGAGGGAGGCTCCAACTGTGTTGCTTGGCTGCGTTGCTCACCCAATAAGGAGTCTAAGAACGACTGGGGGGTGGAGCTTGCATGCCTTGTGCCTATCAAATCGGCCGCATTGCCTGGGGACTCGCCTTTGCTCAGCGCTTCCAGCGGAGAGGTGACAGTGGTTTCCCTTGCTGCATCCCCTTTGCTGGGTTGCTGCGCTGTGGGAACCACCGCTTGAGGCTTCGTTTGGTTGCTGGCTGGGCTTTCTGCCTTTGGCTCGGAGGGGCTCAGAAGGTGAACATACCTGTGCCTGGAAAATCCCTTATTTTGGCTGCTGATCCCTTATTTCCAAGGCTGCTGGCCCCTTATTTTCAAATCTGTAAGTTGACAGCTATGGTGAGACCTACCCTGGCCTGCCTTTCGTTGAGAGGAAAGGGGATTCCGTGATGAGCTGAGTTTCTCTCTCCCTCCAGCTTTGTCCTGCCAACACCGCCAGCTTCAAGCAGTATCAGTGTGCCAGTTTCAACGCCAAGGCCTTTGGAAAGCAGCACTATCAGTGGATGCCTCTCTACCCAGGTTTGCCTTCGCTACGTTACTCAGCAGAAGCTTTCAGATGAAGTTGCTGCACTTACAAGGCTTGGTGGAGTCTTCAATCCGTAAGACTCTTGGAGCAAAACAGCAGACGTCCCCTGGCACTTCAAAGACAGAGATTCATTGTGACCTAACTTTTTGTAGAGTAGAAACCGCAGCACGCGACGACACACGGAGTTAGATATATAGATTAGACAGAAAGTGTTAATGATGGGGCCAAAATGGTACGAAATGCAAGAGAAACGGTGGTAGGCTAAAGTTCAGATGGAATTCTGCAACAAGATTGTGACCATTTCCAACATCAGTCACTGGTGATAACACAGCCTTCTTAGCTTGCTTAAAGGTAAAGGTAAAGGGACCCCTGACCATTAGGTCCAGTCGTGGCTGACTCTGGGGTTGCGGCGCTCATCTTGCTTTATTGGCCGAGGGAGCCGGCGTACAGCTTCCGGGTCATGTGGCCGGCATGACTAAGCCGCTTCTGGCAAACCAGAGCAGCGCACGGAAACGCTGTTTACCTTCCCACTGGAGCGGTACCTATTTATCTACTTGCACTTGACGTGCTTTCGAACTGCTAGGTTGGCAGGAGCAGGGACCGAGCAACGGGAGCTCACCCCGTTGCAGGGATTCGAACCGCCGACCTTCTGATCGGCAAGTCCTAGACTCTGTGGTTTAACCCACAGCTTATGCTTCTTTAATTCAGGTAATGGGAGAGGATTTCAAAGCTTGGAAAATGTGTTCCCATCAGTGAGTAATCACTGTTCTGAGTAAAGTGGGTTCTAGTCCATGAAAAAGCCATTCCACAATAAAGCTTGCTACGCTTTCGAGGAGCTACAACAAGCAGTGTTGAGGCGGGAGCGATGGTGAAAACCACGTCGGTAGCATAAATTCAGCCGATAGGTTTCCTCACCCAGGATCGCCCAATGTCTCAGTTGGGTGGCAGTGGATGTTAAAATCATTTAACTGACCTTAGCACCCAGCTTGCACAAAGCTCCAGCAGAGTCAGCCTGATCCCATTGGTCCTTAGAGGAGAGCACCTTCTGCCTCTCTTCTCCTGGACCGCTGCCATGTCACCCTGTGTTCCAGTTTTTTCCTGTTTTTTTGCTCTAGATGATTACACCAGCATCTCTAACAAGCCATGCGATCTCCAGTGCACCACCAGGAACGGAGAGAGGCAGCTGATGGCGCGCGCCCAGGATGGCACGTCGTGCAAGGACAGGGCCTACCAAGGGGTCTGCATCAGTGGGAAGTGTGAGGTAAAGCACGGTAAACCCACCTCCTGGACTCAGGAATGACCTACAAGGGCTATGTTCTTCCTTCACTGTTGGAGGTAGTATGCCTCTGAATATCAGTTGCACGGAATCACAAGGGCTGAGGGGAGCCTATGCCCTGCTTGCGAGTTTCCCGCAGGCATTGCCAGGGACATTGTCAGTTTAGAATTACAACAGGGGTTTGAGGGATGTCACGGCTCGGAGGCAGATGAGAGGAAAAGCTGGGAAATAATGGGAGAGGAGGAGGAGGAAGCACCACCGGGGGTGACAGCTGACGGACACAGTGTCTTTAGAAAGCCTTCCAGACCCTCCATCTCCCAGAACCTGGCGAGCCTTGAAAGTAGGAGAGCAAAGAGCTCAAAGACAGAGGGCACATAGCAGCACCTGTAGGAGAGACGATGAGAGTGACGAATTAGGTACTTAATACCAACCAAAATAGCTAAAATGTATAAGACAAAAACAAATCTGTGCTGGAGGTGTGGTAAAACAGAGGGGACACTTATATATGTTTGGTGGACCTGTGAAAAAATAAAAAACTTCTGGAATATAGTATATGACGAGCTTAAAAAAATGTTTAAGTATAACTTTATGAAAAATACAGAGGCTTTTCTATTAGGGATAACGGACACAGGTATAGCAAGAGAAGATCAGAAAATATTCCTCTCTGCCACAGGAGCGGCAAGGATCCTAATTGCTAAAAAGTGGGAAAAAGAAATTGTGCCAACAAAAAAGGAATGGCAAGACAAACAGTATATTGAACTGGCTAGATTAACAGAGGCAACTAGAGATCACACTAGACAAGTGTTTCAAAAAGCATGGGGAAAATGCAGAGAATACTTCACAAAACAGTGCCCTAAATTACATACCTGGACTTGTTTCGATTAATGTTTGCAGGAGACTTTGTGGATATTCAAGTTATAATTAGAAAAATCTTAATAATTATTCATAAAGGAAACAGCTTATAAGAAGTAAATAAAGAAGCCAGATACAGGATAAAGGGAGACTTTTACAGTGGTGCCCCGCAAGACGAATGCCTCGCAAGACAGAAAACCCGCTAGACGAAAGGGTTTTCCGTTTTGGAGGTGCTTCGCAAAACGAATTTCCTATGGGCTTGCTTCGCAAGACGAAAATGTCTTGCGAGTTCCTGCGGGTTTCCCCCCCCCTTTTCCCCAAGCCGCTAAGCCGCTTATCAGCTGATCCTAAGCCGCTAAGCCGCTAAACAGCTGATCCTCTAAGCCGCTTATCAGCTGATCCACTAAGCCGCTAAACCGCTTATCAGCTGATCCGCTAAGCCCGCTAAGCCGCTAATAGCGCTAATCCGCTAAGCCGCTAATGGGCTTGCTTCGCAAGACAAAAAAACCGCAAGACGAAGAGACTCGCGGAACGGATTCTTTTCGTCTTGCGAGGCACCACTGTATTTGGTTGATTGTATTGTTGTATGTTATGTTCACGTTTAATGAGGGTGGATTTCTGTATTGGGGGTGTGCAGGGTTTATGGTATGTTGTAAATAAAATTTCTAATATTAAAAGAGAATGATGAATGAGGAGGTGGGAGAGATGGGGGGGTGGAGATTCACTCAGGACAACGCCATTACCCAATAGGCTGGGTTATAAAGCCTCTCTCTGTAAATACTAAATAAAAAGTGGACGGTAAGAACATTCCTTGTCTTTGTACGTTCCTGGGCAACTGGCCGTGGCAGCCACTGGCAGCAGCCGGACTGGCATCTCTTTGGCCACAGTGAGAGCAGCACGCTGAATGAGATGGTCTCTTCTTACAGTCTTTTGTACAAAGGATGGAACATGAGCAAACGCACAGCGATCTGCGCGTTTCAATTTTGAAAGTGATTAAAGGGGTTCAGAAGAGATGGCTTCTCGTCTGGGGTATGGATTAGGCTCACGGAAAGTTTTCGCAATTTTAAGTCCGCCCCCACTTTTCTCTCTCTCCAGCCAATCGGGTGTGATGGCAGCCTCTACTCTTCCCAGGTGATGGATCGGTGTCAAGTATGCGGAGGGGATGGAACTACTTGCTACCGCGTCTCGGGTAGCTTCCGAAAGGGGATCTCGCATTTAGGTACACTTTGCTAATAGCACTTAAGCTATATCCTACGCTGCGTCTTGGTACCCCTCTTGCTTCTCCTGAGGAAGTTGGCAGGAGAATCGCTTAGGCTAGAGCAGGAGCTCCCCTCCCCCAACCCCATACCTGAAGCCAAAGCAACAACCAAGAAGGAGCTTGAAGAATTAACATAAAATATAGTTGGGTGCTACTGAGCCTTTGTGCGGACGCGGGTGGCGCTGTGGGTTAAACCACAGAGCCTAGGGCTTGCCGATCAGAAGGTCAGCAGTTTGAATCCCCGCAACGGGGTGAGCTCCCGTTGCTCGATCCCTGCTCCTGCCAACCTAGCAGTTTGAAATCACATCAAAGCGCAAGTAGATAAATAGGTACTACTGCGGCGGGAAGGTAAATGGCGTTTCCGTGCGCCACTCTGGTTCACCAGCGGCGGCTTAGTCCTGCTGGCCACATGACCCGGAAGCTGTCTGTGGACAAACGCCAGCTCCCTCGGCCACAGAAACCAGGAAATCCCCCCCCCCTTGTCCTTTAAACACAGACAGCTGGGACTGTTTGCTAAGGCTCACAAATCAGTGACTCTTCCAATGATCATCACAACACTAGATGGGGGTAGAGTACTGTTCTTTGTGCACAGCAGCCGCAGATCCAATTTGTTTTGCCTTTTATATTTAAACGAAGGCACACAAAACCGATACCAACACAGAAGCCATATAAATCACACCTCCCAAAAATGTATATTTAGGGCACATCGCCCTATTTCCAGGTTGGAATCCCTCTTCCCACATCCTCAGCCAGCTTGCACTTGTTCAGAAACAGTATCCACTTTTGGAGAAAGATGAGGAAATACGAGCATCTGAATTTGGATCAACACCCTGTGTAAGCTCTGAAGGAGTCTGTTAAGTACCCTTAACAAACACACTGTTTTTAGAGGCTACTCACTTGCAGGTTCTAGAGAGAGGTGTGAGGGAGATTTCTGTTCCTAGAACATTACAAACTATATGTGCAGATTGTAGTATTGCTAAATCAGTGTTAACATGGTTGACTCATCCATTCCAAAAAGCTTTTTGCTTTTGTTTTTAAATTGTCTATGATGACACTGTAATTGTGATTATAAGATGGCCGGGATCCACCCAAAGAATTTTCATCTCATTGTGTCCTTTTCTGCTGCTTGTTTAAAGAGAACCCCCCCTCCCCACAAACCTCCATCTTCAGAATATAATTTGAGAATTTTATCAAATAAATCCTGTTGTCTTTGGGAAATACGTGTACTTTTTTCTAAGGGGGACGTGTGGGAAGATCAGTATACTAATTGTAATCAACCTCATGCTTTGGGACTAAATCTGTGAATGTAAACTGGATGGACACAACATGGTTGCAAATCTCTTGCAAATGATCTACACAACTGATTGTAACCTTTGTACCTCTGCGACGAGGCATCCTGTTAACCTGGAAGGTGCTGGATTGCAAGGCTGTAGTTTTCCTCTTTCTCAGAGTGAGCAATGGAAAAATTTTATTGCACAGATGGTGGTGAGAAGAGGACAAACTGTACCTGACACTGAAATGGTCTTCCCAAGCCTCACTTGCATCTTTTGTAATAGGGAGAACATTGTGGGTCAGGGAAGGTTGTTGATGGTGGGATAAAGAATTGTTAACCGATTCCAAAATGTATCAAACTGTCTGTTGTGACCTATTCTGTTATTTGCAAGGGATTATGTGATCTATACTGTACTACAGAAATTGAAATATATTTTGCTAGTTGCAGGCAGTGGTATCTTGTGCAGGCTGTTGAAGGACAAGTATTCGCTTATTTTCAAATCCCTGCATCCCGGATCCTGCAATAAGCGAGGTCTCTGGGCTGCGTGCTGGATGCCAGGAAACATTCCGCAGGGAAACAGGAAGGGGCTAATTGGGAAACAGGATCCTAGGGAGATGTGCAATGAAGAATAGATACATTGCTGCCCTCTGTTATGTTGGGCCAGACACCCATCCAGCACAATACATATTATCCACTCTGGCCAGCAGAGGCGCTCTATGAAGTCAAGCAAAGGTTTTTCCCAGACTTGCAAGCTGCAGGTGCCCGGGATCTTATGCATGCAAAACACCTGCTCTGTCACTGAGAGGTAGCCCTTGCTTTTCTGAAATTATCCACCTCAAGGTGCATACTCTCCAAAAGTTTAGCTGGGACAGCCATTTGTCAAGAGATAGAAATGTTACGCCTTTCAATCAACTCATCAGCATTTTCTATAGTCTTTGTCCCTATTCCCCCCCCCCCCAATATTAATATGCATATGTATGGCAGCTAAAGCTGAAACAATTTTCAGCTGAGGATGAGTTTATTATTATTATTATTATTATTATTATTATTATTAGTAGTAGTAGTAGTAGTAGTAGTGGGTAGCACTGTGGTCTAAACCATTGAGCCTCTTGAGCTTGCAGGTCATAAGGTTGACAGTTCAAATCTGTGCAATGGGGTAAGCTCCCATTGCTCTGTCCCAGCTCCTGCCAACCTAGCAGTTCGAAAGCATACCGGTGCAAGCAGATAAATAGGTATTGCTGCAGCAGGAAGGTAAACAGTGTTTCTGTGAGCTCTGGCACTCATCGGGGTTTAGTCATGCTGGCCACATGACCTAGAAAGCTGTCCGCGGTCAAACGCTGGCTCCCTCGGCCTGAAAGCAGAGATGAGCACCGCACCGCATTGTCAAATTTGACTAGACTTAACCATTCCGGGGTCCTTTAGCCTTACCTATTTATTATCTGTGCTTTGCAAGCTTCCTATGTTTCATATATGCACATTTTAGAAGGCTCATGAATTAGAATCCTTGGAATAGAACACCTTGGCAGATTTACCCAGTAACTTAGGCGCACGCCCAGTTCATACATTATGTTGGACCCTCTCATGGTGGAGAAATGGCCTCCCCACTCTCTTTCACCATGTAGATGACAACAACAACAACAACAACAACAACAACAACAACAATTTTGTTATTTATACCCTGCTCATCTGGCTGGGTTTCCCCAGCCACTCTGGGCTGCTTACAGCACACAAGAAATTGTAAAATGTTAGACATTAAAAATTTCCCGATACAGGGTTGCCTTCAGGTGTCTTCTAAAAGTCAGATAGTTGTTTATTTCCTTGACATCTGATGGGAGGGCGTTCCACAGGGTGGGTGCCACTGCCAAGAAGGCCCTCTACCTGATTCCCTGTAACTTCACTTCTCGCAGCGAGGGTACTGCCAGAAGGCCCTTGGTGCTGGACCTCAGTGTCCGGGCTGAACAATGGGGGTGAAGAAGCTCCTTCAGGTATACTGGGTCAAGGCCATTTAGGCAGACATATTCAGATGGTCTAAATATACAGCTAAACTAAATATACAACTAAAAAAGGAATGCATGAAAAATGTATATCCTACAGGTACTGCTATTCAGTCACTGGTTGCAGTGCCTTATTGAGCACCCAGTCTTCGGCAAACCTGGGTTTGCCTCTGTGCAATGTGTGAAATGGTCCAGACACACTCAACTAAATTAACACCTGTGACCTAGTAGAAACAGAGAAACTGCTTCATGGAGCAATGCCAGTTCCCCTGATTTTCGCTTTCTGATTTGTCTTGGTTCCTGTTTCCTAGGCTATGTGTTCATCACCAACATCCCCGCTGGTGCTACAGACATCCTCATTATAGAGCGGAGGAAAACAGAGAACATCCTAGGTAAGCGATGGACAGAAATCCTCCCCTGGGGTAATTTGTCCCGCAGCACAGCAAGGAGAGTGCTTAACTGACTTAATTACCGCATGCAAGCCTTAAAGAGCATTCAGGAGAGGGCTTTTTTGTTCTTGACCAATCTGTTCAGAGTAAATGCTATCCCTTGATTTCAGCTTCAGTGGCGTCAAAGAAGAGGAAAGCCTTAAAATTACAGTGCCTTTTATCAAGAACTTTTAAACAAATGAATTGGTTCTGACCAAGCAAGTTTTTAGTTAGAGGGACATCTTAATAAAACTCTCTCAACGCACGCATTGTCTTTTTGTTTTTTAAATCCCTTTCCTATTTAACCTAGATTATGTCTAGGGGAAGGAGGAGGGAAGTAAATCTAAGATACATTTGTGGAGTACACCCAATCCCTCTACTCTGATGGTTCCCACTCCTGGATATAACAAAAATTGGTACAATATTTTAACAAAAGTAGTAGGGCACATGCCCCAAAATGATACCACTGAGTTACACTTTTTGTAATCTCTAGCACATCCAGGGCTTGTCCTGAGGTCTGCAAACTTGGGAGAGCCTCTATCCAGCAGCATAATATGGAGGGAGGGGGGGCTGAGGGGGCCATCGCCCTGGGCACAGTTTTTTTTGGGGGGGCACATGCCCTACAGCTGAGAAGGATGCCCTGACCCCTGGGAGCCCAGCACTGCTTTTGGGAGGGCACTGTGAGCTGTTGCTTCCTTCTCACAGTGCCCTCCAGGTGGGGGGCAGCTGAGAAGGATGCAATAGGCTTGTGCCCTAGCCCTTGTAAGCACCTGCAAGGAAGATTCCTTTGTCTTTCATCCTCTCTCTGTCTCCTTGCTAGCGCTAGCAGATGAAACTGGGCGCTTCTTCTTCAATGGGAATTCGGCTATCGACAACCCACAGAACTTCCGAGTAGCTGGCACTGTGTTCAAATACCGCCGGCCTTCCAGCCTGCACTCCGACGGCTTGGAGTACATTATTGCACAGGGGCCTACCAACCAATCTCTCAACGCCATGGTAAGTGATGGAGGCTACAAAAAGATTGCTTTCTTGCTCCTTGTGTGAGCCCCAAGAATGGGAGCGCAAAGTTAAAGGGGGCTTGGGGGCCTGATCCGCAACAGTGGGTTGAGCAAAGTTCTCAAATTGCATTAGATGTAAGGAGCGAGGTGGCAGTTAATCACGCTGTGCAAGTTGGAATGAACTCTTTATTAGCAAGAACACCATGTGCACGGTGGAGTACCTTTGCCCCATAGATCAGTTGCTGAGACTGAAAGTCCTTGGGTTCGTCTAAGTCCAGGGCTTTTCCCAAGCAATCAGAGACTGCACCTGCATGCAGCTTGTTGCTGCTCCGCCCATTTCAGCCCGCTTCTGGTTCTGTGAGACAATGTGGGGCGGGGAGCTGGTTGCAGCAGGAAGGGGAGACACTTGTGACTCTTCGCCAGGCTGACTCATCTCTGCCTCCTGCTCCCCTGCTTCTGCTTCTGGACACAATCTGCCACAGACTCTCCCTGCTCACTGAGCCCTGTTACCCCTTCAGCTTCTGATACCTCATCTTCCCAGTCTTCTCCCTCTGACCACTCACTGTTGTCCCACCACCAATCCCTGGGCTCTGAGCCTTCTTCCCTTAGTGGTTCCCCAGCTAGTTTCTCTCACCATTCCTCTACATCTCATCGGTCCATGACATTACCTTCATGTGGACTGAATCAGCTAGATTGGTGGCCGCCGAGACCATATAACACCAGTCCTGAAAGAGCTTCATTGGTTCCCAGTACATTTCCGAGCACAATTAAAAGTGTTGGTGTTGACCTTTAAATCCCCAAATGGCCTCTGCCCAGTATACCTGAAGGAGCGTCTCCATCCCCATCTTCCAGCCTGGATACTGAGGTCCAGCTCCGAGGGCCTTCTGGCGGTTCCCTCACTGTGAGAAGTGAGGCTACAGGGAACCAGGCTGAGGGCCTTCTCGGTAGTGGCACCTGCCCTGTGGAACGCCCTCCCAGCAGATGTCAAGGCAATAAACAACTATTTTACTTTTAAAAGACAACTGAAGACGGCCCTGTTTAGGGAAGTTTTTAATGTCTGATGCTGTATTATTTTTAATATTCAGTTGGAAGCCTCCCAGAGTGGCTGGGGAAACCCAGCCAGATGGGCGGGGTATAAATAATAAATTATGATGATGATGATGATGATGATGATGATGATGCCCAAGTGCTAGTGCCGATGGACTAATTTTGTTTCCCTTTGCCTTTTCCTTTTCCTTGTTGAACCCAGTACTATAACTTCAATGGGAAAGTCCCCCATGTGACCTACGACTACACAGTGCCCAGGGCGCTGTCGCCAGCTCTTCAAACCGTTCCCCCCGCCATCAAGTTGCCAACGCTGTACCTTCACTTGCCGGAGCCCAGCCACAATCGCCAGGACGCCGTCCCCCCCATTTCCCAAGATTTCAACGCCACTTGGTTATCTCTCGCGCCGGATGACGTCGGGGAACCTTTCCCACGGGGGGAGGAGCACGGAGGGGTGGCCTTCAAAAGCCAGGGCTTCTTCCCATTCAACTCAACTGCGCAAGGCAAGGACTGGGGCTGGAAGCATGGGGCAGAGGACGAAAAGTTTGGTTTCCAAGTCCAACAGGTCTACCACACCAACGGAGCAGGTGATGACGAAAAGATAGAAACAGATCTGGGTTGGTATATTTTCTTGCCACTATATTTGCGGTGTTGGATTCCTTCTGCCCCCACAAGAAGTGTGGGGTGGGGTGGGGCAGGCTAGTCATGCCCTCCCAGTCCTGCCTACTGAAAACCTGTGCTTTTTTTGCATTGCTATTCTTAGTTATGTAATGCCTTATTCCTGTCCCATATATCCCGAACCTTCTGCGGGGGATGGGGAGGAAGTAAATAATTGTTGTGGGTTTGCTTGGTTTCCATATCAACCTACCTGGACCCTGAGATCATCTTTGAGGCCCTTCTTCATGTGCCTCCTCCTCAAGAAGTCTGGAGGGGGACAACACGAGAACGGGGCCTTCTCTGCAGTGGCTCCCCCTCTGTGGAATGCTTTCCCCAGGGAACTTCGCCTGGCACCTTCATTATGCACCTTTAGGTGCCAGGCAAAAATGTTCCTTTTTAACCAGGCCTTGGTTGATTCAGTTGACATCCTATGCCCTTTTAAAATGTGGGGTTTTTTTGGGGGGGGTTATTTGGGTGTTGTTTTTATTTTGATTATTTATTTTGTGGTTTTATATTTTGATTTTGTTCTGTGAACTGCCCCGAGACCTCTGGGTATAGGGTGGCATATAAATTCAATTAATAATAATAAGCAGTCTTGTGGTAAGGGGACAACTGTGGGGCTGTAAGGGCTGTAAGGGACAATGTGCAAAGCCAGAATAAGGTAAAGGGTAAAGGGACCCCTGACCATTAGGTCCAGTCGTGGCCAACTCTGGGGTTGCAGCGTTCATCTCGCTTTATTGGCCGAGGGAGCTGGCGTACAGCTTCCAGGTCATGTGGCCAGCATGACTAAGCCGCTTCTGGCGAACCAGAGCAGCGCACAGAAACGCCGTTTACCTTCCCGCCGGAGCGGTACCTATTTATCTACTTGCAGTTTGACATGCTTTTGAACTGCTAGGTTGGCAGGAGCAGGGACTGAGCAATGGGAGCTCACTCCATCACGGGGATTCGAACCGCCGATCGGCAAGTCCTAGGCTCTGTGGTTTAACCCACAGCACCACCCGCGTCCCATAAAGCAAGAATAGCTAATAGCTATTATGAGAATTTAATTTTTTTTGGAAATTCAAACATTGAGATTTAGGGTTGCCATATTTTGAAGAGCATAAAAAGGGAGGGGACACATTTGCCGACTTTTAGCTATGGATCACTATGACAACACTTGTTTTACATGTCTTGAAAAAGAGGATGTGTCCTGGAAAAAAAGGACACACGGCAACTGTACGCACACACCTGCTTGCCAAAATCTGAAATCATCCCTAAACCCTGAACGTTAAAATTCTGTAATTGTGACAACTCTGAAATGATGAGGTCTGGAAACTCATTTTTTTAAAGCACCAAAAGTGTGTCCTGTTTAAACTTTCTACTAGATTTCTACTCACTTTCTACTATTATTATTATAAATTATTGTAGATGCTAGATTGCACTGCCCACGTGCCAAATCACACCAGGAGATTTGTCTTGTGAGCATAAGAGGGGAAACGAGTTTTGTCCCATGTCCCTTGAGGAACAAATGCCTTAAACTGGATTGGTCGCTATCCTGTGTTTTCTTTAAGCCCTCAGACTCAATCACCTCACAATCAGCACAGCGATTCCCCACGGTGCAGCGAGGCCTGAGCTCCAGGAGGCCAGCAGGATGGGGCCATCCAGACTACGTCTCTTCAGGAAACTGTGTCTCCAGGACCCCCAGAACGCTGCTTTTTGCAGGGAATTGCATTACCTAGCGATCAAGCTGGGGAGGAAGAACTCAACGGTGGGCTTTTGGGGCGAACCTTTGGCCGAGTGGTCCGAAGGGCTGCACAAGCCACCTGCAAAAAAGAACTTTCTGGAGGAGGCGAATGCGGAAGCACATGCCGTGGACGACGCAGCGAACGATACAGCCATGGCGATGCCGTCCAAGCCTAGTTCCAGCACCAGCGTTCAGGCCGGTTTGGGGAGCAAACTCCTGTCAGAATCCCTTCAGGCTCCTGGCACTGAAAGGCAAGTAGAACGAACGTTTCCTGGAGCAAAGGACCAAATGTCCTCTTAGGGGGAAGATGTAGGAATGTTCAGGGATGCAGGAGCGGATATATTGTCTGATTATATCCTTATCCAACTTGTGTTAACAAGTTCCACAATTTCAGCAGAGTAACATTCCCCTTAATTTTAAGCTTTGCAGCGGCTGCGTTTGCTCAGGCTCGCTAAAGCCTCTATAATAACCGTTCTGGTATTTTCCCCTTATTCCCTCATAAAATATAAGAGACGACACAGTCTTTTACAAAAGTATAAAAAGAGTTTACTCACATTCTGTTCACAATCAGATCCCAGAAGGCAGACTTAGCTTAATGAAGTAACATACACTTGGAATCTATCTCATAAGAAGACAGTCCCTTTGCCCTCTCTTGGCTGGAAGCCAAGAGGGCATCTTTGCCTCAGTAGATGTTGTTTCTTCGATGCATGTAGTCAAAGAGAGAGAGATGGCTGCCCTGCCCTGTGCTTTTGTCATTACCTGCACAGGTGAGGCCACACCTACCTCCAGTCACATGCAGAGGAAGTCTGTCCCAGCCCAGAAGGAAACAGGAAGTTTACCTGCTAGCTGGACAAACATTCCTCCCCATGTGTAAACATGTTCACTCTAGGAATGTTGTACTTGACTGCTCTTGTGTTTCACATCCCACAGAAGATAGGTGTCATATGAACTCCCAGCAGAGCATCTCCGCCAGGGTGGGAGACCATGCTTTCCTCTCAGCTTCTCCATCTGAATGGCTGACAAACACACCAGCATGTTGACTTCGGTCTTACCCCAAACCCCAGGATTCAGATGGGCTACCCACCCATCAACGATAGTTCTGTGGGTCACAGTGAAGGCCGATGGGAAGACTGCAAAGCCAGAGCAGGGACCCACCTAGGGGCACAGTGGGCAGCCTCTTTTGCGAGGCCCCACTGAAGCTTTCCCCTGCTTACGCAGTGGACTCGTAATCTGGTGAACCGGGTTCGCTTCCCCGCTCCCCCACATGCAGCTGCTAGGGCTAGTGCTTGGGCTAGTCACACTTCTCTGAAGTCTCTCAGCCCCACTCACCTCACAGAGTGTTTGTTGTGGGGAATGAAGGGAAAGGAGAATGTTAGCCGCTTTGAGACTCCTTAGGGTAGTGATAAAGCAGGATAGCAAATCCAAACTCTTCTTCTTATTCCTATTTATGCCTTCCTTGTGGCATGCTAATTTGTCTGAGTCTATGCTTTGGGAATTACTGGCCTAAAGAAAGGCATGCTTGACAGGCCACCAGCACTTGAGTTTTGAAATGCGTCAGATTTGGTATTCACCAGACTCTGGGGGAGCAACGACTGCATTCACACCTGGGCTCCTTTCCTAGTCCCCTCAGAAAGGATGGCCTTTCCTTCCCAGAGTAGACAGTCCACCTGTGAGTTCATGCAAGCTCCTTTTCCCCTGCAGCAACGACTTTGAGCTGAATCCCCTCGGCCACGACGACATCAGCCTGGCTGACATGTATCGCTGGAAGGTATCGGCCTACGCCCCTTGCAGCTCAACGTGCACGTCAGGTAGCTTTGCTGCGAAGGTGATGGTTTTCGAGAGCAATTCTCGCGAGGGACCCAATCTTCTGCTTAAATGTGCCTCATTTCCTAGCACCCAGAGAGATCTTCTCTAGAAATAAATCTGGTATTGTAGGTTGACAGCAATGCATCTGCTGTTCATTCAGGTATCCGTTGACTGTTTACTTCGCCTCTGCATTCTTAACTCTTCAGCCACAAATTCTGCATGGAGCAGCCCCTCACAAGTTGGTGCCCCTCCAGCTGTCTTGGACTACAACTCCCATCAGCCCTTCCTAGCACAACCAATTGGTCCATTTAGTCTACTGCTGCTTGCATGGACAGGCAGTGCTGCCTAATAATAATAATAATAATAATAATAATAATAATAATAATAATAATTTCTTATTTGTACCCCGCCCATCTGGCTGCGTTTCCCCAGCCACTCTGGGCAGCTTCCAACAAGGATTAAAAATACATCTAAATGTCGCACATTAAAAACTTCCCTGAACAGGGCTGCCTTCAGAGGTCTTCTAAATATCAGGTAGTTGTTTATCTCTTTGACATCTGGTGGGAGGACATTCCACAGGGCGGGTGCCACTACCGAGAAGGCCCTCTGCCTGGTTCCCTGTAGCTTTGTTTCTCGCAGTCAGGGAACCGCCAGAAGGCCCTCGGCGCTGGACCTCCCTGCTGCCCTGTCCCCGGGGTTGGTGGTAGCTGAACCTAGACCTTCCTACACGTGACCTGCAGCCCTTCCCCATTCTAAGCCACTCTGTGCATCCATATGGCACAATGACTGACTTTTTAGCACATTTGTTCTCCAGCTGCCCTGGAGCATTTAACCCGCCACAGTGCACATGGGCAATAAACTATCGTATTTTTTAATTAATTGATACGCATTAAATTTAATCACATAATTGTTCATTGCACAGCCTTGATTCTTTATTCATATCCCAGCATTAACTGTGCAGCTTTAAGATGCTGTCCAGTTCTGCTGCTCAGAACCCCTTCATGTCTTCCAAGGAAGAGATGAGAAGGGAAACGCGAGTAGCTTGCCCTCCCGTGTTTCTGGATCTTCTCTGGAAAACAGAGGTCTACAAAGTCCCTCTGGCAAGATGGGCATTGTGGAGACAGGATGCTGGTCTCCCTGTGGAGACAAAGCCATCTTCTCCCATCAGATGAGGTCTGGAAAAGTGCTGGTTGTGGCACTGGGAAAATATCAGTCGCTTAGGGAAGCTGCTAGGGGCCATTTAACGAACAGGGACTAAAAAGAAACACTTTTGGTTGTCCACCCAGGGATCAGCAGCTCCTACGCCATGTGCGTCCGCTATGACGGCGTGGAAGTGGAAGAAGCGTATTGTGACGCCCTGACGCGCCCTGAGCCCACCCATGAGTTTTGCACAGGCAGAGACTGCCAGCCTAGGTGAGTGAAAGGAGCCAGTTCCCAGAACGGGGCTGGGGTGGGATTGTAGGTGTGCAATCTTAATCCTGAACCAGAATATGAAATCTGTAGTTTGAGGCTGGTGGAAGGTGGTTAACTGTAATGGTCTTCTGTCTTCCTTTACAAAATGCAAAAACTTTACATTTGCAAAATGCTGGGGAAATTATAAACAACTGCAGGACATTATCACGGGTCTGCTTTGTGGTTGTTTACTTAATTGGTAAACCAAAATCAGCTTGCAGAGTTTATATATATAAAATTTTTATTTATACTTTTCAAGTTTATACATTTTATTAGTTTTACAATCAATTTAAAATTTCTAAACTTGACTTCCTTCCCCCTCTTTCTGCAGTTCCTTTAATTTATTTTTTAATATCTTCTGCATATCCAAATTCATTTAATTATCTACTTTAAATATACACTCTTATGAAACTGCAGGTTATTGCAATAATCCTGCCAATGCTTTTATCTGTTTGAAAATTATCTGTAAACTTTTATAAAAAGTTTGTTATCTTGATTTCGTGTTCTTCCGGTAAGTTTTGTCATTTCTGCATATTCCGTAAGTTTTTGTATCCATTCTTCCTTTGCTGGGACTTCTGCTTCTTTCCACTTTGGGGCGAGTAGCATTCTTGCTGCTGTAGTAGCATACCTAAATAAATTTCTATACAATTTGGGTAGTTCTGTCCCTATCATTCCCAAAAGAAAAGCTTCTGGGTTTTCTTTAAAAAAACCAACAACGTTATTTTGAATATCCTTTTCAATTCATTATGTAAAAAGAAGGTTCTTTTAATCACATGTGTTCAGTGGCGTAGCGTGGGGGGTGAAGGGGGGCCCGGCCGCACCGGCCGCAACATCTGGGGGTTAGGGTTAGGGGGCGCAAATCCACTGGTTAGGGGGCGCAAATCCACGGGTTAGGGGGCGCAAATTACTTGCTTTGCCCCGGGTGCTGACAACCCACGCTACGCCACTGCATGTGTTGGTCTTGCAGTAAGGTTAAAGCTTACTGGGAAATGATATACAGTCATACCTTGGGTTGAATGTGCTTCAGGTTGAGCATTTTCAAGTTAGACTCCACGGCGCGTTACTTCCGGGTTTCACCGCTCGCTTATGCACAGACGCTGAAAATGACATCACGCGCATGCGCAGAAGCGGCAAAACATGACCCGTGCATGCGCAAATGTGCAGTCGCATCTTATGTTCTATTCAGGATGCGAACGGGGCTCCAGAATGGATCCCGTTCGCATCCCGAGGTACCACTGTATAATGAATTGTAGAGTTGATATTTTTAGTGGGAAATGCATTTCACTCTTGTGTGGTTATAAATCAGGGGTTGGCAATCTAAGGCCCACGGACCGGAAGCGGCCCATGGGGGCCGGTTAACCAGCCCCTGAGCCGCCCCTGAACCGAGCTTCCTGCTTGGCGAGTCTCCGCGTGCTGCGCTAAATCGGCGCAGCGTGGCACGGGGGCTCTCTTCCGTGGCTCTGGAAATTGCTTCTGTGCAGGCATGATTTTCAGCGTCTGGGCATGCGCAGAAGCGATTTCCAGCACCGCAGACGTGCAGACATGATCTCCGGCGTCACGCTGCGCCAGTCCGGCCCACGGAGGATCTCTGCAGGAGTGATCCGGCCCATGCCCGGTAAGCCTTGCTGACCCCTGTTATAGAGCCTCATGCAGTTAGGAAGCTTGGAAGCCTCTTCTGTTTTCTCCCTCTTGACTCGGGTAATTCTACTGCTCTGACCTTCCAAGTTCCCTCAGACTAAGCCATGGCTGCTCTCTCTTCTCTCTCGCCCTTGGCGCCTGCCTGGAGGTGGGAGACGAGCCGGTGGAGCGAGTGTTCCAGGACCTGCAGCGAAGGCTATCAGTACCGAACGGTGCGCTGCTGGAAGATGCTGGCTCCGGGCTTTGACAGCTCTGTTTACGACGACATGTGCGAGTCGGCTGGGCTAGCCAGGCCCATGGAGCGGAAATCTTGTAAGAACAAACCTTGTGGACCACAGTGGGAGCTGTCAGAGTGGTCTGAGGTATGTGGTTCTTTGGCAAGTGAAGCAAAAAAAGGTTTACAGCATGGGCCGGGGGAAATAGCTAAGCGAGCCTCTCTGCAAGCGCAAAGACAAATGTCCTTTTTAGGCACTTGGGGAGGAAAAGAAGAGAATTGTGATGTTTTAACCCTGATTACCTTCATCTTAAGGGACGTGGGTGGCACTGTGGGTTAAACCACAGAGCCTAGGACTTGCCGATCAGAAGGTTGGCAGTTCGAATCCCCGCAACAGAGTGAGCTCCCGTTACTCGGTCCCTGCTCCTGCCCACCTAGCAGTTCGAAAGCACATCAAAGTGCAAGTAGATAAATAGGTACCGCTCTGGCGGGAAGCTAAACGGCGTTTCCGTGCGCTGCTCTGGTTCACCAGAAGCAGCTTAGTCATACTGGCCACATGACCCAGAAGCTGTACGCCGGCTCCCTCGGCCAATAAAGCGAGATGAGCGCCGCAACCCCAGAGTCGGCCACGACTGGACCTAATGGTCAGGGGTCCCTTTCCCTTTACTTTTACCTTCATCTTACGCAATAGAATCACGGGCATGAAATCCGTTTTAAGGAAGATAGCAGCCTTAGCGTATTATTATCGTTTGAAGCGGGGTGGGCTCAAGTGTGAGGGTCAAACTCTGTTTTCATTTATTTTTATTTCCATCGTAAATTTTGTTGCCCAACAGCACAAACTCCCAGGAAAGGGTAAAGCACTCCATGAATTTCTGCTTCTCTTTCAACCACGTTCACAGCCCCCTATGGGACCTTTTCTATATTTCCCCACCCAGGGACTGCTCCTTGAACATCAATGCATAGCAAACAATTAATAAACCAGTGGTGGTAATAACCTAATGTCTCATTTCACTCGGAATGAGTGCTCAGTGGCTCCACAATTATTAGCAAAAGTATTCAGAAAGCCAAGGAAAAGCAAGTTTAGTCTACTGGCGTGTCATCCACCTGTACTGTGGTGTAGCGGTAGTGTGGTGTAGCGGTTAAGAGCGGTAGTCTCGTAATCTGGGGAACCAGGTTCGCTTCCCCGCTCCTCCACATGCAGCTGCTGGGTGACCTTGGGCTAGTCACACTTCTTTGAAGTCTCTCAGCCTCACTCACCTCACAGAATGTTTGTTGTGGGGGAGGAAGGGAAAGGAGATTGTGAGCCGCTTTGAGACTCCTTCGGGTAGTGATAAAACGGGATATCAAATCCAAACTCTTCTTCTTCTTCTTCTACTGCCTGCCCCCTCCCCATCTAAGGAATAAAAGTAAGACATGTTCAGCCCCTTTCTGCTTTTTCTGAGTACAGTGGTACCTCGGGTTAAGTACTTAATTCCTTCCAGAGGTCTGTTCTTAACCTTGAAACTGTACTTAACCTGAAGCACCACTTTAGCTAATGGGACCTCCTGCTGCCGCCGCGCCACTGTAGCACGATTTCTGTTCTCATCCTGAAGCAAAGTTCTTAACCTGAAGCACTATTTCTTAACCTGAAGCGTATGTAACCTGAAGCGTATGTAACCTGAGGTACCACTGTAATCTGAAATCTAGACCATAATGTCCAGTATGCTCTTGCCAGGGTGGGGGGCAGGGGCGAGAACCGTGATATCTTAGGCTACACAACAACTATTAAAGTGGTACCTCGAGTTACAAACCCCTCAGGTTACAAATGCTTCAGGTTACAAACTCCGCTAACCTGGAAAAGTTACTTCGAGTTGAGAACTTTGCCCTAGGATGAGAACGGAAATCGTGTGCCGGCGGCGCAGTGGCATTAAGAGGCCCCCATTAGCTAAAATACACCTCTAGTTAAGAACAGTTTCAGGTTAAGAATGGCCCTCCGGAACAAATTAAGTTCATAACTCGAGGTACCACTGTATTTATGTAGGGTATTGGACTCTGGCCTAGCTCCAAGGCGGGCTATAGCTGGAGTCCAGTTGGGACCTGGGCAGATGAGGACACGGTTGCAGGTCGGCTGGAAGTTGGGCATCTGGCAGACACTGGAAAGCTGGCTGGATTCCTTTGGGCTGGAATTCTAGGCTGGAGGACACTCTTTTCTGAAGGCCTTGTGTGAGGATACAGAGTGCTAATGGGTGCAAAGTGCTGGAAACTGGCTGCAGTGGTTGGGACACACACAAACCTGAGTGACACCCTACCTTTATTACTCCAGTGGTACCCTCACATTTCACATGCTGGGATTTTTGCATGCAGTGGCGTAGCGTGGGGGGTGCAGGGGGGCCCGGCCGCACCGGGCGCAACATCTGGGGGTTAGGGTTAGGGGGCGCAAATCCACGGGTTAGGGGGCGCAAATCCACGGGTTCGGGGGCGCAAATTACTTGCCTTGCCCCGGGTGCTGACAACCCACGCTACGCCACTGTTTGCATGGCATAACCTCCTGGCGGAAATGGTGAAACTTTCCACAGCAGAGGGGGCTCATTTCCCAGACGAGTTTCAGCCGAACGCCTCACTGCATGAAACTGAGGGAGTATGGTACCAGTTCATGTAAGCAAGGCCAGACCCAAACGTTTCGGCCCTAAACAGCCCTAAACGGCCTCGGTCCAGTATACCTGAAGGAGCGTCTCCACCCCCATGAGGTCCAGCGCCGAGGGCCTTCTGGCGGTTCCCTCACTGCGAGAAGCGAAGTTACAGGGAACCAGGCAGAGGGCCTTCTCGGTAGTGGCACCCGCCCTGTGGAACGCCCACCCATCAGATGTCAAAGAAATAAACAGCTATCTGACATTCAGAAGACATCTGAAGGCAACCCTGTTTAGGGAAGTTTTTAATGACTGATGTTTTAATAAAATAAAATAAACCCTTCATGTAGCACCTTAGAGACCAACTATCGGTAAGTTTGTTATTGGTATGAGCTTTTGTGTGCATGCACACTTTTTCAGATATACATGTGCATGCACACGAAAGCTCATACCAATAACAAACTTAGTTGGTCTCTAAGGTGCTACTGGAAGGTATTGATTGATTGATTGATTGATTGGACTACGGCAGACCAACACAGCTACCTACCTGTAACTAGAATGATGTTTTAATGTATTTTTAACCTCCTGTTGGAAGCCGCCCAGAGTGGCTGGGGAAACCCAGCTAGATGGGTGTGGTAGAAATAATAATAATAATAATAATAATAATAATAATAATAATAATAGTAGTAGTAGTAGTAGTAGTAATAGAAATAGAAATAGTAATAATAATTGTTCTTGTTATTATTATTTAATATTATTATTATTTCAACATCTGATGCAAAACACAACAACAACCCAACTTCCCCTCCCCACAATAAACTATACTGTGAATAAATTCGTTACCATTTGCTTTTTTAAACCGTACTTAAATTCTGCTGCCCGGGGCAGATGGCTCTCTTAGGAAGGCATGCATGTTGACCCTGAGCTGACATAAATTGTTTGTGATATTAATCACTTTGGGAATATTAGGTCGCTTTCCTGAGTGGAAAGGGTGATCCCATACTGTTTATGAAGGAACAAGCTTGTCCACAGAAGAATAATTGCCTCCTTGGGGCTTGCCTCCTTGACGCTGTTTTTCATTTTCCCTGTCCCATATCATCCTGTTCCCATCTTTATAGTGTTCTGCTCGATGCGGTGGCCCGGGGACAATGAAGAGGGAGGTGCGCTGCTCTGTAGAGCCCAATCTGTGCAGTGAGTCATTGAGGCCTGTCGGTGAGCGGGAATGCTCAGGCCCCCCTTGTGACTGGCATTGGACTGCCTCTGACTGGGGCCCGGTGAGTCACAGAACATTCTATTTTCTCCTCCTCTCCCCTCCCCATCTTAGAGGATCGGATTAAGAGGGCATGGAGGTGACAGGTCTGTCATCCGTGTGGAGCCTGTGGGTTTTGAGGTGGGCAGCAGGAGACTCATACCAATTCCTGTCTCTTTGCTGCATGCTTTCATAACCAAGAAAATAGGCTGGCAAAGGATCCCAGCGTGTCACAACCTCAGTTCCCGGTCAGACTTGCTGCCTCCCTGGAATGAGAGTATGCTTTCAGCTTTTTTCTGTATACGTTTTTGGGCAAGGTTGGCAGAAGCACAACAACTGTCTTTCTGGGAAGCTTTGTCAGGAATGTCTAGGCAACACGATGACCATGTACATATGCAACAGACAATCCTTATAGAATTCCTTCAAACCATAACCAGTACAAAATGAAATCTTTAGTCTCAAAGTCTCTGAAAATCTTTAAATGAAGCGAGGTACCAGACTTTCTACGATGAAAGACAAGCTGTGAAGCTTTGTGTATTCACCAAATATGATGTCCAACACTGAACAGTGATTCCGAATATTGACTACTGTTTCGTAGAATTCTTCGTCAGCGTGGTGGGAGGATATAGAATTGCTTCATAAACCCATCTTATTTTGAATGAATGTATGTAAATGAAAATATCAAATGCCGTGGAACAGTGCTCCTGTAATAAGATCTTCTTAGCCTGGGAGCCCTGTACCTGGATCAGACCCTGCATGCATATTTTTAGAAATTATTCTGCAATTGTGAGGTATAGGTTAAGGTTACCAGATTTTTTTCAATTAATCCAGGGATACTTTTCAACTTCAATGGATTTTGTATGGGGACTGATTTGTAAATCTGGGGACCGTCCCGGGAAACGGGGTCATCTGGTAACTTTAGTTAGGTACTTTTTTTTTAAAAAAAGAAGGCGGTTTCTGCATCCCGGCCATATTACTTGTGGCTGCATGGAATACACCCGTACCATAAATGTGTCCAAAGTCTTACAGATGTCCCCAACGCCTTCCTGATTAGAGACTGATGCTCAGCTGCTGTTACCTTGAAAGGCCTCTTTGTTTCTCCAAGTGCTCAGGTTTGTGTGGCGAGGGACGAATGAGCCGCTTTGTCACGTGTCGCAATTTGGAGGGGAAGGTGATCTCCGACTCCCTGTGCAACCCCAACACCAAGCCTCTAGCAATCTATCCCTGTGGAGATAAGAACTGCCCTGCGCATTGGGTTAAGCAGGAATGGGACCAGGTGAGTGAGTCCGCGCTTGGTCACGCCCTCCATATGAACAGGATGCTCTTGCCAACACCACCCAAAAAAGGTTTGCCTTCTGCTTCTGATCTCCCTTGAGCTTTCTCTTTGTAGGGTATCAGAGGTGTCAAGGCGGAGGGTTCATTGTTTCTCTTATAACCCCCACCCCCCAGTTTCTATAAAAGGACACAAGGCAGCTTGCATAAAATCAGCACACTACAAAACAAGATTTAGGGGGAGAAATAGCAACCTTAAAAATAAACCACACTTTTATAAGCAGATGACAGGGAGCCATGGGATTGTTAGTATCTTCAGCTCACAGGCAGAGGTACCTGGCCTCCCCCGAGGCAATTGAGCGAGATACTGTGTTTACCGTCCGTCTGCGACCTCCGGCAGGCTAGGTAAACAAACCCGGCCATTCTTCTCATTAGATGTGAGATAGAACACACCCTCTGCTTCTCTGCTTCTCTCTCCCTCCCTGCATTCTCCCAGGGAGGAGAAATGAGACAGACAGGAGTCCTTTCTACATGTTTTATTCCTGTCACTCAACAGTACATAGAAATGTGACTGCACCCTTCAGACTCCATTAGAAGAGTCACAACTCCTCCCCTGTACTTCCAGCACAGGTCAGATGACACACTGAGCTAACATCCGGTGCTCAGTACAGAGAATAGGCTCCACCTTTTCTCCAACAGTACATCTGCAAAACATAACATCCTGTTTTGCATTCCAGCCATCTGGAGCTGGCTTTTGCCTTGGTGCTTTTTCCCAACAGGGATTGCATCCTTCTTCCCTTCCCTGGCCGCCAATTCACCAACCTCAACTAGGGTTCCCTCTTAACCAAGGTTTGAAACCAGGATTTGAGGTAGCTTCCATAGTTACGGAGAAACCTCACTAGCATCAATATGGTTTTGGCTCCAAGCACAACCACCACATCTTTAGGTGTCCACCAGTCCATCAGTCCACCTGCAGTCAGTGGTATCCCTTCTGGCACTGTACAGCTACTGATGTTGGCCTGGTTCCTCGGTCTCTGCTGCTCACAGGCTGCTTTTCTGCTAAACCATCTGCCTGCCTCTAAGCTAAAGGTGAGGCGCTTCCCCTGCCTATCCAGGGCTGCATCGCTTTGGGAGTAAACTATTGTGGGTAGCTGCACACCAGAGCAAAATTGGATTTTTTTTCCTGGGCAGAGCCACACCTTAAATTTAAAACACGTCCAACACAAATTTTAAGGACATTACATCCCCCAAAGAATCCTGGGAAATGTGGTTTGTTAAGGGTGCTGGGGATTGTATCTCTGTGAGGGGGAAACTAAAGTTCCCAGGGTTCTTTGAGGGATGTCATGTGCTTTAAATATGTATTTAAAAGGTAAAGGGACCCCTGACCATTAGGTCCAGTAGTGACTGACTCTGGGGTTGCGGTGCTCATCTCGCTTTACTGGATGAGGGAGCCGGCGTACAGCTTCCAGGTCATGTGGCCAGCATGACTAAGCCACTTCTGGCGAACCAGAGCAGCGCACGGAAACGCCATTTACCTTCCTGCCGCAGTGGTACTTATTTATCTACTTGCACTTTGACGTGCTTCCGAACTGCTAGGTTGGCAGGAGCAGGGACCGAGCAATGGGAGCTCACCCCGTCGCGGGGATTCGAACCGCCGACCTTCGGATCGGCAAGTCCTAGGCTCTGTGGTTTAACCCACAGCGCCACCCGTGTCCAAATATGTATTAGATGTGCTTTAATTTCTCCCTTTCTGCCATCCTCTCTCCTCCCCCCTCCCCGCCAAAGCCAGCCCTACCCATCAGCCCATTGGCTTGCTGAGAGAGACTGCTGTTTATATTTCATGTTTCTTGAGATAACTGGCTCTGTTTTTCCTTTTAGTGAAAAAAGGGCTATGAAAAAAGCAAACAAAACAGAAAGCAAAACTGCATTACCTCCAGTTTACTGAGAATGGATCTAGACACATCAAAGAAGTGTTTCGGTTAAATGCTTTGCAAAGTTTGCATGAGAAATCGGGTTGGCAAAAAAGGAACTCCACAGCGCCATCTGGCGTCCCAGTGTTAGCCTGCACAAACAACACACACAAAGTGTTTTCTCCTTTGGCAGTGTACAGTGGTGCCCCGCAAGACGAATGCCTCGCAAGACGGAAAACTCGCTAGACGAAAGAGTTTTCCATTTTGGAGGTGCTTCGCAAGACGATTTTCCTATGGGCTTGCTTCGCAAGACGACAATGCCTTGCGAGTTCCTGCGGGTTTTTTCCCCTCCCCCCCTTTTTCTAAGCCGCTAAGTCGCTTATCAGCTGATCCGATAAGCCGCTAAAAGCCGCTAAAAGCCGCTAATAGCGCTAATCCGCTAATCCTTCAATGGGCTTGCTTCGCAAGACGAAAAAACCGCTAGACGAAGAGAATCTCAGAACGGATTCTTTTCGTCTTGCGAGGCACCACTGTAGCTGAGTCCTTGGTGGGGTACAGCTATTAAGGGGGAATAAAACAAGAACATCAACAAAGGTGGGGTGGGAAGTCAAAAAGAAAATGTGCAATGCAAAGCACCCCTATTTATATTATTGGAGTTGGGTAATAACTTGGAAGATTTGATAAAAATCATTATTAAAAAAATATTTACTGGGTGGATTGGAAATTTTATAATGAAAATAAAATAACTTGCACCCTTGCAATAAGGGCAGACATAATGAAAATGGGAATAGATCGAGTCTCGAATCAATAAAAGTTAACTTTTGCTATGTGCTAGATTTAAACGAGGCAACTGTACCTTTGCCTTCCAACACCTGCCTCGCCAGAGCACATCTTGAGCTGGTAACTGGCATCAGTCAGAAGCATGGGCGATTCCACAGGGCAACTGCCCAGCACAACCCCATGCAAGATTCTATGCTGACGACTGAATGAAACCCCTCTTCCTCCCTTCCAGTGCAATGCGACATGTGGCCGAGGCGTCAAGATGCGGACAGTGCTGTGTGTGGGGCTGGAAAATGGACTGTACAAGGAGTACCCTGAGAAGCGCTGCGACGCTCTCCCCAAGCCAGAAGTTCAGGCGTCTTGCTTCAAGAGACCCTGCTCCACGTGGTTCTCCACCGCTTGGTCCCAGGTAGAGGAAGGGGGGCAGTTCTGTGGTGGGGCTTACGATGGGGATGGAAAGAGGGTAGGTGAGCCCCTCTGCCCCTCACTTCCCTCTACAGGCCCTATAGAAACTGCCTTCTTAACTGATGGACCCACTATGGGTCTCATCCACTCGGTAGATGAGGAACCCTCATCCTGTTCATCACCCAGCCTTGACAGATCACCAAAAGGATCACCCTTAAGCAGGGGGCTAGAGCAGGGGTCAGCAACCTTTTTAAGCCGTGGGCCGGTCCACTGTCTCTCAGACCATGTGGTGGACTGAAATATATATATATATATATATATGCTTTCGTAGATTTTCACGGGTACAGGAATGCAGGTTTTGGTGTCTTCGGGTGTCTTCCCGTGTAAGAGTTGGGGTGTCTAGGCGACGTTTCGACGAGGTCTCACTCGTCATCTTCAGGCTGGTGCTTTCGGCTTCTTGTTCCAGTAACAAGAAGCCGAAAGCACCAGCCTGAAGATGACGAGTGAGACCTCGTCGAAACGTCGCCTAGACACCCCAACTCTTACACGGGAAGACACCCGAAGACACCAAAACCTGCATATATATATATATATATATATATTTCCTATGCCCCACAAATAGCCCAGAGAAGCATTTTAAATAAAAGCACACATTCTGCTCATGTAAAAACACCAGTGGGAAAAAGACAGTCACGGAACCAAGAAATTACACAAAGCAAATGAAATGTCGTGAAAATCTCTGAAACGAGAAGTAATCGACTATAGAGTTAAACTAAATAACAAAAATCAAAAAGTTTAAGGGGAAAAAATTAACCAGAATTAAAGGAAGACTTAACGAGATGCCGGCTACAAAACTCGTTTCACTGAACTAATCAGTTTCCTCAGAAGGAAATAAAGAAATTAAAAACCTTAAATGATTTTAAACAAACTCAAGAGCAGGGATTTTCACGGCATTTCATTTGTTTCATGTAAAAACACCGGGCAGGCCCCACAAATAACCCAGAGGTGCATTTTAAATAAAAGGACACATTCTACTCATGTAAAAACATGCTGATTCCCGGACCGTTCGAGGGCCGGATTTAGAAGGCCATTGGGCCGCATCCGGCCCACGGGCCTTAGGTTGCCTACTCCTGGGGTAGAGTCATTCCCAGGCCACAATCAGATTTGATTTGATCAGGCCCACATGCAAACCACCCTGGCTTCTGTGCACACTGAACCCCTGCTCCAAATATTAATTCACATTTCACAGTGTTGCTTTGCTACAACAGCCCTTTGCCAGCTTAAGCCAGCTCTGCAGAATTCAGCCGAGAGAACAAGTCCCTTTAGGGGAAGAGCTTTCCATCATTTCAGGACAGCCTCTGGCGATCCCTTTTGACATGCCGCCTCTGTTGCTATGAATGTTGCACTCCGTATCCCCCTTTCCCGCCACTGGGGAACATTTAGTTATCTTGATTTTTAACCCCTGCCCCCCTGTGCCTCCCGTAGTGCAGCAAGACCTGTGGCACAGGCCTGCGTTTTCGTGAGGTGAAATGCTACCAAGGAGAAGTCCTGGGGCAAGGCTGTGAGTCAGCTTCCAAGCCTGAAGCCAAGCAGACATGCCAGCTCCAGTTGTGTCCCACAGATGCCCCAGGTAAGGGGGGCAATTTCCTTGCGGGCTCAGTCTTGAGAGAGAAGAGAAGGGTCACAGCTATTTTTGCTTTGTAATACACGTGGGGATTGTGAGGCAGAGAAGCAGAACGTCAACGACGACTGGCTCTGCTAACGATTGGCTGACCGGCTGTGATGTCACAGAAGGGTGATGTGAGCAGGAGGATTTGTGGTTGCCATTGGAGGACCGGTTTAGCTCCGAGAGAGAGAGAGAGAGACAGGGCAGGCAGGTGCATGGAAAAGAATGGGGCAGTGGTGAAACATTGGGTCCAGGATGGCAGGATTTGTGGAACGGTGGAACTTGACAAATGAGCAGAAGGGAAGGCCAGAGGAAAGGATTGGAGGAGGAGGAGGAAAACTAGGGAAGAGAATGGAATAAAGGGTGCATGTTGGCCAAGAACTGCAGAGATAAGGAAGACCACGGTTCCCAGATAAATTCGAAGTCAGCCACATATTGGAAATAAATTAGCCTAGTCCTTGTGGGATGGCCAGGGAAGGATCAAGCAACTCTCTTACTGATACCCGTTGTCCTATTTCCACTCTTTAGATGAAGACTGTGAAGACAAAATGACAGCTAACTGTGTTCTGGTCCTAAAAGTGAAACTCTGCTCACACTGGTACTACAGGAAGGCTTGCTGTAGATCTTGCAGGAGCAAGTCCCCCTGATTCCACATCTGGCTGTTGCAACTTCCCTGCCCAGAACAAGGAGCAAAATGTCCTTAGACGCCAGAAGACTTTACTGAAATCTGCATTCTAGACCGGAAGCCATGGTTCCTGACTTGCAACAACTCCTAGCCAGCTAGCAAGTATTTTTTTCATGTAGCAGTCAAAAGGACCCTGTTTACACGGCCTTTCAACAAAAGACATCAGGTCTCTAGATACCACAGTACCAACATGTAACTACAGTGGTGCCCCGCAAGACGAATGCCTCGCAAGACGGAAAACTCGCTAGACGAAAGAGTTTTCCGTTTTGGAGGTGCTTCGCAAAACGAATTTCCTATGGGCTTGCTTCGCAAGACGACAATGCCTTGCGAGTTCCTGTGGGTTTTTTCCTCCCCCCCCTTTTTCTAAGCCGCTAAGCCGCTTATCAGCTGATCCGATCAGCAGATAAGCCGCTAAAAGCCGCTAAAAGCCGCTAAAAGCGCTAATAGCGCTAATCCGCTAATCCGTCAATGGGCTTGCTTCGCAAGACGAAAAAACCGCTAGACGAAGAGAATCACAGAACGGATTCTTTTCGTCTTGCGAGGCACCACTGTATCAGACTTCAGAGTGCCCCTCGCAGGTACTTCATCATGCTACGTGAAATGCTAAAATCCTTGACCTCTCTCATATTGTGGAACACCAGGGGCTTAATAAACTGCCACCCCTTCCCATTCCTTTAGCCTGTAGGCGGTCCCCTGCCGATATTGGCATCTAGGTGAATCCAGGCCTTTGCATTTATGTAGTGCATCAGATTGTAAGGAGCATTTTGCAGTCATTCAAATGTAAAGAACAGCCCTGCTGGATCAAACCAAAAAGTCCAGCTAGTCCAGCATTCTACTTCTCACATTGAGCAACAGATTCCTTTTGGGAAGCTCACCAACCGGACGTGATGGCTTCCTCCTGCTGTTGCTCTGGGTCTCCAGAGACCTTTCATTTAGCCGTTGTAGCTAGTACCACCTGATAGGACTTTCCTTCATGAATTTGTTCTTTGCTGAAGGCCACCTGGAGAGTTCATGAATCCAAAAGGAGAACGGGAGCGTGTGCTCTCTGAGTTTTTCGGAGCGGTGCCAGTGCAGCAATTCTGCACAACCCAGTCTTTTTGCAAGCTGCGTAGTATCCATCTATACCACCCATACGATGCCTCTGGTGTTGAGCATGGCAGTTGGGAATTCATGGGGGCGAGAGGCACAACCCATACAGGGCAGGAGAAGCAGCACATTGCTCAAAAACATTCTTTGGTTAGGGTGCATCAAGTTTTCTGCCCAGCATCAGTCTTGGTACACAGGAATCTCATGTGCAGACATATGCTTGGAGGAAAGTTATGTCACAGCATGAATAAACAAAAGGGGAGAGAGAGAAGGGGGATGCTTTGAATGTTCCATCCTATAGATATAGCAGGTTGTCTGTGATTAATCTACAAAATCTTTTTTTAAATCACTTTACAATAAAGAGAGAGGGGGGGGAAAACACATCTGTGCTTTCACAATGTGAGGAGACTTGTGGTGGATGGAAAGGGCCCGCGCAATGGAAGTTGCACGTCCGTGACAAGAAGCAGCAGGAGTGGGGAGGTGGCTAACTTGGGAATCTGAGGGAAGGGGAGAAGCTTTCCAATGTTTCTGTGAAATTGCTGGGTGGGATTTTGGCCTGGAATGATGGGGACATATCTCGCACCCAAGGTAGGCACAAGACATGCGCAACTACGCTTCTTGATAAGGATGAGCCTTTTGAGATGGGCTTTTCCAAGGATGAAGCTGTGACCTTGGGAGAGGTCATCGGGAGAATGCAGGGGGTCTACAAGAAGCTTAATATCCCTCTTTGAGGCCTCTTGAAAAATATTACTTGGAAGGATCCCCTACAGAAATGCCTCACTTTTTTTGCAAGCATTGATTCATCCCAACCCCACAGATCGGAGGCTGTGCATTCTGCCTTTCAGTTACCACTATCCATCATTCCTGTGAAAGATTTGTGGGAATTTGTACAAAGGGGAGTAAGACGATAAGGACATGGCTGACGATCTTGTGGAAACCTCAGGTGAGAAGGCCATACTTGCTTTCTCCAACACAGCTTGACGTGCCCATGTCTGCACCACCTGTTTAGATGCAAGTCTGTTACAGTGTTTGGCTTATTTCAAGTCTGCCAGGCTTATGTTGAACAAGAGAGATTACCCCAATCCAGAAGTGGGTTTCCCAAATCTGCGAGGGCAGTTGGTGTAACTGGAGTGTAAGCTTTAGTTGGCAATTGAAGAAAGGTAAAGGGACCCCTGACCATTAGGTCCAGTCGTGGCCAACTCTGGGGTTGCGGTGCTCATCTCGCTTTACTGGCCAAGGGAGCCGGTGTACAGCTTCCAGGTCATGTGGCCAGCATGACTAAGCCGCTTCTGGCGAACCAGAGCAGCACACAGAAACGCCGTTTACCTTCCCGCCAGAGCAGTACTTATTTATCTACTTTGCACTTTGATGTGCTTTCGAACTGCTAGGTTGGCAGGAGCAGGGACTGAGCAACGGGAGCTCACCCCGTCATGGGGATTCGAACCGCTGACCTTCCAGTCAGCAAGCCCAAGAGGCTCAGTGGTTTAGACCACAGCGCCACCCGCATCCCTTGCAATTACAGTAGACCTGGTCAAAAGTATGGTTCTGTTGACTCAGGCAAGAAGAGGCCAGGCCCTTAGTATTTACACCAAGTCTAGTCTGTCCAAAGGCTTCACACTCAAAGCAGTTGATGCTGCACACTTAAGTTTCCCTTCTGTGGCTGAAGAGGACTCTGATACCTGAGGACCCACAGCCCCAGGTAGACTTCAGGGCCACAAATGGTGAAGATTCCATTTCCAGGGGGAAGTTGTCTGCCTGCCCTGAGGGCCAGAGTGGCACACTTCCAGTTAAAAAATAGGAAACAAAGACCTAGAAGAGCGAGCAGCAGAAGACACCAACAGGAGGCTGAATTCCTAAGGTTGGAGCAGGACAGAATGGTGGGGGAGCTTAGACTGGTAGATTGTCATTGAGAATTTGTTTACTTCCTTTCATTTTGAGAATACGAAGGTTGTGCCACATTCTCTTCTATGAGATGAGTTACTTAAACTGAAGGACAGGTTCAGGGGCCAGGATTTTACAGTCTGGTGGAGCTGGTTTGGCCTTCAGATGCGCTGAAGAACGCATCTGAGTCTGGCTCCATCTGCACTATATGTTTAAAGCAGTATCCTACCACTTTGAGCAGTCATGGCTTCCCCCAAAGAATCCTGGGCACCGCAGTTTGTTAAGGGTGCTGAGAGTTGTTAGGAGACCCCTGTTCCCCTCACTGAGCGCCAGTTCCCAGAGTTCCCTGCTAAGAGGGAATGGTAGCTAAACCACTCTGAACACTGTAGCTTGATGAGGTACAACTCTCAGTTACCCTTAATAAATTCCAGTTCCCAAGATTCGTTGAGAAAAGCCATGATGGTTGAGTGGAGCTTGGCCACTGGAAGGCCCACCCTTTGTACACCACCAGGGGTCCCAGCCACAAGCCGCAGGTTTTGATCCAGCAATGGACAAATGGATAAACGTAATGGAAGACATCAGACATCTGCTTTAGTATTTCAAAGTCTGTATTATTGTTTTTTCCATTTTAACTTCTAACCTGGCTCCATTGCTGAGCAACAAAGGAAAGACGTTGAAGACAAACAGCAGTTCTGAAGTACAAAAACAACAGATCGGGACCTTCTTTCAGTCATACTTTCTTGTATCGATACCGTTTGCCTCTGCCTCTCCTCTACGTGCTACGGAAGCCGTGCAAAAGGTTACGGTTGGTAGTTTTCTTCAGTGAAGAAGGGAGGGGAGGAGGTTGGGGGAGGAATCAGCACCTTGAGCAAAAAAAAAAACAACCCTCACCTGTGGCTTGGAAAAGAGGACACACCCATGTTTTACCTGTGTGCCAAGGAGGGAACAGGTTTTCAGGGTCAGCACCCTTGACGCACCCAGGAGAGATGTGCAGTGCAGAATGTCAACACTCCAAGTTTGGATTCAGGAGTTTAGGTGGCAGCACAAGGCAAGGAGCAGTGCATATTGGGCTATCCGCCTCCTCCCCCCACCCCCAGCGGGCCCACTTCCATTGGGGAGGATGGCAAATGCAGCGGAGACACTACTGGGATTTTGTTCTGCCAAGATTTTGAAGGAACGTTTTTAATTCAAGGCAGCAGCGTAGCGTGGGTTGTCAGCACCCGGGGCAAGGCAAGTAATTTGCGCCCCCTAACCCCTAACCTGCCGCCGCTGCCAGCTTCTTCTTGCTGCTGCCTGGGCTGGTCTGGTGTGGTTCTCTCCCGCGCTCAGCGCTGCGCTGGGCGGCCGCTGCACTGTCCCTTCCCCAGATAGTCCCTCGCTCTCTCTCCGCACCGCACGCCTGGCACCCACCCCCTCCACAGTGGGCAGCGACCCAGCGGCTCGGATCGGATTCGCACAGCCAGCACTGCAGTGAGAGAGAGAGAGTGAGCCAGGTAGGGGCAGAGAGCTGCGAGTGCGAGCGCGCCCCCCCAGATGTTGTGCCCGGTGCGCCCGGCCCCCCCTGCACCCCCCACGCTACGCCACTGATTCAAGGTGGGGATGTCTGCAAAAGGCCACTCAGCACCGAAATAATCATTTCTCTCTACAAAAATTGTGACAGGGTTTGGACGAGCGTAATATTGGCTCGTTTTAATTCTAGAAGTTGGGGCTCACATCTGGCCTTGATTTGAACCTATCTTTAAATACCTTAAAAAAAAAAAAAAAAAGTAGTTTTAAGCCTCATTAAACCATGCTCCAAGAAAAATGTAGTTCTCAAACTATATTTACTGCAATGGGCTGATGTTCCTGCATGAGCAGTTGGCTTGAGAAACGTCCTCAATCCAGTCCTGTTTGCACTTTGCTGTGTGCAGTGAGCGGCCCTAGACGAAAACCACTTAGAAGCTTGGGTGATCAAGCGTTTTATACATAGCTGGAATAAATAAAGATAAAAATAAAATGTGCACCAGCACCCAACACCTCGGCTAATTGCGGTGGAGATCAGGTGAGCAGCATGATGAATATTCCCATCCAGAACCGCACACAAATCTCCCTTCTGCATCAGAACAACTCTCTTAGACCTTGCAAATAGGATTTAAATTAAGGCATGTGGGTCAAACAGGAGCGATATTACCACAGAAATACTCGCTTGAGTAGAAACCGGTAACCAGGGGACCAAAATAAATTCTGCATGCATCTAGTCCACTAATATGCTTGTTAAGAACCGCTGACCACAGTTCTCTACCTAGGACTAGTAGAAAACTTTATTGGATGCAACCCAGATGAAATTAGTTGCCACTAAATACAGCTGACAGCAATGAACTTTGAGTGAGAAATCTTATCTAACAGCCATTTCTCCCGTTATCCTGGGTAACCATGTGATCCATGTGCTGCGTCGGGGTAGCCAACACGGCGCCCCCCAGATGTTATTGGACTTCAGCTCCCATGAGCCCCATCTGCATGGCCAGTGGTCAGGCATGATGGGAGTTGTAGTCAACAATTCACGAAGTGCAACAGGCTGAATAATAATAACTGTGAACATTTATTGATTATTTCCTAAAGGAAAGGTCTAGCCCAGTGTGTGCAACATACGCAGTTTATATATATGGTATATAAGCTATGATAATTCATTTCTTCTTTTCTCATTGTTTCTTCTTGTGAGTTCCTGTATAACACAATCCTGAGGCTTTCTTATTGTTTCTAGCTGCACCAGCCAGCTTGTGCCAGCAGCCTGCATCAGCTCTGTTGTTCTCGTTACCTTGAGGACTTTTCTGTTTTCACCTAAGGATCTTGTTATACAGGAACTCGCAAGAAGAAACAATAAGAAAAGATGTAAGGAAGTTCGAGCTGGACCATAAAGAAGGCTGATCGCTGAAGAATTGATGCTTTTGAATTATGGTGCTGGAGGAGACTCTTGAGAGGACTGCAAGAAGATCAAACCTCTCCATTCTGAAGGAAATCAGCCCTGAGTGCTCACTGGAAGGACAGATCCTGAAGCTGAGGCTCCAATACTTTGGCCACCTCATGAGAAGAGAAGACTCCCTGGAAAAGACCCTGATGTTGGGAAAGATGGAGGGCACAAGGAGAACGGGACAGCAGAGGACGAGATGGTGGGGCAGTGTTCTCGAAGCTACCAGCATGAGTCTGACCAAACTGCGGGAGGCAGTGGAAGACAGGAGTGCCTGGCGTGCTCTGGTCCATGGGATCACGAAGAGTCGGACACGACTAAACGACTAAACAACAACATATACCATATATATGAACTGTATATGTTGCACATCCTGGGCTAGACCTTTACATTAGGAAATAATAAAATGTTCACAGTAATTATTATTCAGCCGGTTGCGCTTTGTGTATTGTAATAACTGTATTTGCGTAGCAAGGTATTGAATTTGTTTTGAGGGGGTTGTAGTCCAGCAATGTCTGTATCCATGTTACAACAAAGGCAGATGAGTCTGTGCAGCTACACTCCTTTTAGTAATGTGAGAAGGCTTGGACCGCGTGGTGGGAACCCAAACTGCAGCTCCTGTCCTTGCAAGGCCAGTCCTTTGGTACCTCAATGGCTGCTGCAATTCTGATGGCACCGCAATGTGACTACTCAGCAGGAGGTAGGAGGGGTGTGAACTGTACCATATCCTGCTACCACTGGAAGGATGTGTGTCTTGTTTTGTCCTGATTTTAGTTCAAAAAACCAAGAACTTCCCACCATGCGCTAATTTAGCACACCAGGGAAACGGCTAAGCTAAAAAATTTATCCTTTATGTGCACCATGAAAGGAGGATTCTTATTTAGATATTTAAAACATTTCTCAAGGAAGCTGACAAAATAAAATAATAGCAATACAACCATTGAGGAATGAAGTATCAGACAAAGCTGTCAGAGTAACAGCGGCAAAGGTGATTTAAGAAAAGTCGTCTTATTCTCCTTTTACTGGGCACTGGAAAAGGAGAGTGGATGCCAAGAGGAGATGAGAAGGCCTTGTCCCTGCTTGCTACTCACCCAACCTCTGGTGGTGAGGACATCCAAAGCAGGTCTCCAATAATGATGTAATTGGCAGGATCACATGGGAGGAGGCTAGCCCTCCTCCCAGACTGTTTAAGGCAGCCTTAGCAAACCTAATGCCCTCCAGATGTTTTGAATAGCAACTCCTATCAGCCATGCTGGCTAGAGCTAACGGGACTTGTAGTCCAGAACATCTGGGCAGCACCAGGTTGACAAAGACTGGCTTGGGGCAAATAGGTCAGTTCGAGAACTTTGAATTGCACCCAGAAACCAATTGGAAACCATTTTTATGTGTGGGTCGGTCTTCATTTTCATGTAGCGCGATGTATATAATGGATTTCCATCAGTCCCATTGTGTTGCTTTCACTGGAATTTAGCAGGAGCTACACATTCAGTATAAGTCAGGAGGAGGCGGTAGAACTAGCTAAGCCTCTCTCCTTGCCAGGTTAGTTTTCTCCCGGAGTGCAGGTTTAAAACAAAACAAAACAAAACAAAAAACAGGGACATTTTAAAATTGCATTCTTCCAATGCAGACTGGCAGCATGGCCCAGTTAACCACCTCATTTTTCTGGGTGTTAGTCATGACTAATATTTGGTGGATTGTGCCTATTTTCCCAGCAAGGAAAGATGCAGTGTGGTGTGTGTGTGTGTGTGTGTGTGTGTGTGTGTGTAAAAACTCTCCACAGAGGAATTTCAGTGAGTCCTCAGATGGTTTGCAGGTTCCAAGAACTGTTGACAGCTCACAAAGCTGTACATAACCAAGTTGGGTGGATTTGCAAAATTAGCAGGTTGTTTTAGGACAGATCACCTGTCACTCTAAATGTACATTTGAGGCTCTTGTTTGCACATTTGCTACCCCCCCCGCCACCGCCCACTGCAACCCGTTCTAGACCTCTGCAGGGATCTGATGAAACCAGTGGCGTAGCGTGGGGGGTGCAGGGGGGGGCCGGCCGCACCGGGCGCAACATCTGGGGGTTAGGGTTAGGGGGCGCAAATCCACGGGTTAGGGGGTGCAAATCCATGGGTTAGGGGGCGCAAATCCACGGGTTAGGGGGTGCAAATCCACGGGTTAGGGAGCGCAAATTACTTGCCTTGCCCTGGGTGCTGACAACCCACGCTACGCCACTGGATGAAACAGGCTCAAAGCTCAGGACCCCAGTGTCTTGCAAATGCCAAAAGATTTTGGCATGTTTTGATAAAGCAGAATGAGGCTGCAATCCCATGCACATTTCCTGATAGTAAATCCCAGCTGAGGCAATGGGACTTCTGGGTGAAATGGTTACTCTCACTCTACACCAGGCTCTCCAGACGAGCAACTCTGTGTAACCAGGTTGTGAATGTTATGTAATTCTTGTCTCAAGTGTCTCAAAAATCTAAACACCCCCCCCCCCCGCATCCCTGAGCTTGCTACGAGTACAGCAGGCATAGGCAAACTCCGGCCCTCCAGATGTTCGGGACTACAATTCCCATCATCCCTAGCTAACAGGACCAGTGGTCAGGGATGGGAGGAATTGTAGTCCCAAACATCTGGAGGGCCGAGTTTGCCTATGCCTGGAGTACAGTATGTGCAGAGGTGTCAGTAGGTACTTAAAGGGGCCCCAAACAGGGCCCAGGGCACAATTTTTTCACATGGCATTTGCATATGTTAATATGCCTCTGAGAAATTAAGACAGGTGAGGTCTTTGCTGGGTGTCTCTTCTCACACCCCTGAACTCCAGAAAACTGCCTTGCTTTGGCAAAGGCATCCTTGAGCAAGAGATTGTGGGAAGCCCCTAGGGCAGTGGTTCCCAATTTGTGGTCCGCACATCTCAGGGGGTCCATGTAACCCACCCAGGGGCTCCGTAGCAACATTCACATCATGAAAACCACCATAGAGAGAGAAAACTTTTCAAAAGTAGGGGGTCCATAGCTTGCCTTTTGTAAAGCAGAGGGTTTGCTGTACAGTACTTAGCTAACTGGGGACCACTATTCTAGGGGCTGAAGTTTGGGAGGGAGGAGGGGATATGTGGCCAGCAGAACACGCCCAGTATGACTGGGAACGCAACAGCGGTGAAGGAGGGGAATTCTGCTCCCAGTCCATCCATCCATCCATGCCTCCAGCCCAATCTCTCACTCTCACACTCGCTTCAGTCTTTCCAGTTACCTAGGTAAAGGTAAAGGGACCCCTGACCATTAGGTCCAGTCATGGCCGACTCTGGGGTTGCGCGCTCATCCTGCTCTATAGGCCGAGGGAGCCGGCGTACAGCTTCCGGGTCATGTGGGCAGCATGACTAAGCCGCTTCTGGCGAACCAGAGCAGCGCACGGAAACGCCCTTTACCTTCCCGCCGGAGCGGTACCTATTTATCTACTTGCACTTTTGATGTGCTTTCTAACTGCTAGGTTGGCAGGAGCAGGGACCGAGCAACGGGAGCTCACCCCGTCGCGGGGATTCGAACCGCCAACCTTCTGATCGGCAAGTCCTAGGCTCTGTGGTTTAACCCACAGAGTCACCTGCGTCCCCTTTCCAATTACCTACCATGCTGCCAATGTTAGTGTTTCACCGACCAAGCCTTGGTTTGGGCATATTTGCATATAGAAGTCAAAGAGACTTCTCCCGCATATGGAAGCCACCAGTTTTATACATCAGAACTCCCACTTGTGTAGAAACTCTATAAAGAGCTCATTGGGTGTCAGAATCGTTGCCGCTTCAGTATGCAAGTAGGCGGTGGTATGACTGTTCCAAAAATATTCTTACATTACAGAACTAATTTTCCGTGGGCAGGGACTTCTTACACGGGAAAGGATTTTTAGAAAACCTAGTCTTCTGGTTAGGAACTCGGAAAGCTATCTTACCCTAACTCAGCTCATCATCTGTGTCAGATCCTGAAAAGTCCAGCACTGTCTCTACTGAACGGGAGCTGTTCTCCAGGGTTTTAGACAGGAGACTTTTCCAGCCCTATCTGGAGATGACAGGCATTGAACCTGGGACCTTGTGGTTGCAATGTGTGTGCTGTACTCCTCCCCCTTCCCTAACATGCTCGTTTTCTGTACGCAAGGAGTTTTTTCATGAGAAAGCGTTTGCTTGGAACGAAAGCTTCCAGCTGACATGCGAGGTCTATATGCAATCTGAGGTGGCCATCTAGAAACTATTTTATACCCAGTGGAACCGTGGTTATCAGGGTGAAGTGCTACCATCCAGATTCCAGATCATGCCCATCTCACTTAAAATGTTATTGGGCACACTATACACTGAAAGGGCATTATTTCTGCCACAGAATCCTGGAAACTGTAGCTTGTTAAGGGCGCTGGGGGTTGTGGCTCTGTGAGGGGTGAGCTATAGTTCCCAGGATCCTTTAGGCAAAACCTTGTGCTTTCAATGTGCTATACAGTGGTGCCTCGCAAGACGAAAAGAATCCGTTCTGTGATTCTCTTCGTCTAGCGGTTTTTTCGTCTTGCGAAGCAAGCCCATTGACGGATTAGCGGATTAGCGCTATTAGCGGCTTTTAGCGGCTTATCGGCTTATCGGATCAGCTGATAAGCGGCTTAGCGGCTTAGGAAAAGGGGGGGAGGAAAAAAACCCAGCAGGAACTCGCAAGACATTTTCATCTTGCGAAGCAAGCCCATAGGAGATTCGTTTTGCGAAGCACCTCCAAAACGGAAAACTCTTTCGTCTAGTGAGTTTTCCGTCTTGCGAGGCATTCGTCTTGCGGGGCACCACTGTAAATGATGAGAGCCAACATTTAAGCGCTACAAAGGGCAGTGGACCATTGTGCTTATTCAGCTGGGCAGGGTCCAAACAGCTGGAAAAACTGGCAAATTGAGACACCTTCCATGCAAAGCTGGTGACGGAGGATCCTGAAAGACCCTCCCGGGCGGATCGAGTCCTTAGTAATTCAAATACAGAAACAACACTTGACAAATAACAAAGGGTGAAATTGCAAACATTGTAAGAGAAACAAATCCATAACGCAACCCAGTACAAATCCTTTCGCAGATCCAGAGTTCTTTTTAAAGAGGCGCATGATATTGTCTTGCAAATTTCATGAAGCTCTCAAGCTTGGCCTTAGCTTTCAACACTCACTTCACCCGTGACCCTTCTTAGCCTTGTGAAACATGGTTTGTAGTCATCCTCCACATTCCATATCAGGACTTACTTATAAAAAAATATTATATTTTGCAGTTTCATCAAAGGTGTATCAGGAGGCTGCCCTAAACATGGGCTTTGAATACTAGGGAAAGGGAGGTGGACGAGAGGCCACTAACTCCTCAGTGGTGCAGTTTGTGGATGTCAGAAGTCATCATGTCTATGAAAGCCTGTGAGAGTTAAGGAAATTGAGAGAACAGAGTCTTTTTTTTTTTTTGCAATAGAAAAGCCACCCAAATGCAGAATGCTAGTAATTGCACCACTTCCCAATCTCCCAGTTCCTTTCCTTTATCTTTTGCATATTACGTGCTTGTGTGTGTGTTTGTGTGTGTGTGTTTGTGTAATAAGCAGAGAATGGTTCACCTATTTTTACATTCTAGTACAGAGGATAGCATTCCGTTTGTAACTATTATATTACAAGGATATTAATTCCATTTATTTGTTTTCCTCCTCTCTACTTCCAATGAACAGGAGCACTGGAAGTGAGTTTAGCAAGGATTTTGCCATCCTTCTCGCTAATGCCACCATCATTACTGGGTAGGACAGTGTACAATAAATGGTGTGTTGGCTGACTTATTATGCACTCCTATTACCTGTCAAGGGAGACCAGTGGCTATTGCTTTGGAGAGAGAGAGAGACAGACAAATAGGGTTTTCTACAGGTAGACACCAAATATGTTTGTGGGGGTCAGGGTGGACCTGCAAGAGTGTTTACATACAAGTTAGTTTGTACTGTACATAGCCCTCCTTAGACAAGACCCTTCAGTGGAACCAATACTGTTTGCAGGTTCAAAAACCGCCAAGTTCAATGTCTTGGGCGCAATGTCACCACTTTCCCTCTTAATAAGAAGAGCCTTGCTGCGATGATCAGGAACGATGTTGGGTCTTTTGTTGAAAGGTTTCCGTAGCAATCCCCACTGCCCCAAGGGGATCAAACTGAAGCACCCTGCGGCCGTAACCGATTGTGATCAGACTTCTGTACTGAAAGCCCTCGAGTTGGGAAAGGTCTCGTGGATGATGCAGTGGTGATGGGTCACCGGGAAACTCTGGAGGCCAGCCATTTTGAGGGGCAGCCCCATTTCTTTGCAGCATGTAGGCATGTAGGTGATCCTCTCGCCTCCGTTACGTACCAGGTCAGCGGTCCGTATGTAAAAGGGGGAGCCATAGGGGGAGCAGGTGGGGCAATGGTTCCGATTGCCTGGCTTGTTAATCTCATGGGGCGGGAAAGAGGAGTTGCCCTGCCCGTCCATGATGCGAGAGTTGCAAGCGTTGCACATGGCATAGTGCGAGTGTGAAGGAAGGTCAGTCTCCTCCTGCTCCTCCTCCTCTTCCTCCTCTTCCTCTTCATCAGTGTCATCCTTCTTGCAGCAATAATACTAAAGCAGGAGGGAAAGAACTGGGGTTAGGTGGCACACGCAAAAACAAAAGGGCACTAAAAAATATAATGCTTAGCATGTCTTTAGTATAGTGGCAAGAGGGATGCGGGTGGCGCTGTGCGTTAAACCACAGAGCCTTTTGGGCTTGCCGATCAGAAGGTCAGCGGTTTGAATCCCCGCGACGGGGTGAGCTCCTGTTGCTCGGTCCCTGCTCCTGCCAACCTAGCAGTTCAAAAGCAGGTTGGCAGGAGCAGGGACTGAGCAACGGGAGCTCACCCCGTCGCAGGGATTTGAACCGCAGACCTTCTGATCGGCAAGCCCTAGGCTCTGTGGTTTAGACCACAGCGCCACCCGCGTCCCTGCTAAAATCAGGCTTACTAGCTGCTTTGCTTCTCAATATTCTCTGGTTGGCCTCTGTTATTTTCTCCTACCAATATGGAACCTACATAAGGACTCTATATGGGCTCTTGGGTACCCCATAAGGGAATTAAGAGGTGTTTTTCTTATAACACCAGGCATGGGAAATAAAAACCCCTTCTTGGGCACAGAAGTTTGGCCAGTTGCCAGGCACCTTCCCTTTGTTCTCCCGCCACTGAGATGCCGCTGGAGGCTCAGAGTGTGGTGGGGAGGGCAGTAGGAGAGATCAATGCACAGAAGCTTAAGACAACTGCAGGCTGTGCGCTCTGTGGCTCTAGAATACTGCCGGGAGAGGTTTTGAGAGGGGGTCTGTGAACGTGAGTTTGTGGGAGGGAGGGAGGGAGGGAGGGAGGGAGGGAAGGAAGGAAGGAAGGAAGGAAGGAAGGAAGGAAGGAAGATATGCGTTGCACATGTGGCGCTTCTGCGTTTGAGGGCAAAGATTCACCATGCAGGACGAAATGGCAGGCCTTGACTTGAGCATACCGAGGTTCCTTCCATTCTGAATGGGAGAAGCGAAAGGTCCCCTGCGTAAGTTTATGCCTGAAAATCAGTGGCAACATTTATAGGTCTAAATGTTCTATATGTTAATTGTGCATGTATACAGAAGATGCCAATTAATATATAATGCCTTTTGACTTCTGCAAAGAGATTTGGAGAAACATTCTGGACTGAATGAAGCAGTAGTTTATAGTGTTGCGTAGTTTGGTAGTGTTGTGTATTATTATTAAGATTATAGTCTTGCAAAGACCTGCACTGTCAACAATGTTTTCTTGTAATGAAAAAAAATACTGTTATGTACTGAGTTGAATAGGATCCAAATTGCAGCAGTCCTAGAACAATAGGATCCAAATTGCAGCAGTCTGATTGGCCCTAGAACAATAGGATCCAGAATGCAGCATTCTGATTGGTCTGCAGGAGCCACCCAATCCAACTCCAGGTGGAAGTGAATCCGCAACCTGATTGGCCTACAGGAGAATCCCGGAAATAGCCAATCACGTGGGGCCCATTGTGAAAATAATGTATATAAAGCAGATATTTCGGGGGAACTTCCATTCCTCCTCACTACTATGAGCTGAATAAAGAGCATGAAATCCACACTCGACTCCGAGTATATTTCAAATACACAAAGCAAAAATAGAGACAGATAGCTATCTACCAGAGAGAAGTACCATAAAATATTTGTTTTTATTCTAATTTATTTTGGTTTGCTTTAAGTTGTTCCACTGGAAGAAAATTTTCTTTCTTATTCACTTCATATTGTGTTACATTACTTAATTCTTTTGCCTGGTTTTGGCCCCTCCCACTTCTGCCTTCCACCCCACCCATAATTGGAATGAGGTTCTTTGGACTTAGCACAATTCTGTCTCCGTGCAGAGAAATTGTCTGACCAGCCCTGATGGTGGCTGAGAGTGTGAATTGCGACCTGGGAAGGCCCTTATCCAACTGTCATCTCACCCACGTGCCCTTTGACCAAGATGCTTTCTCTGAACCTCAGCCACCTGTAATATGGGGAAAATACTGACCTACTTCACGGGACTCCTGCAAAAATTGCTAACAGAACAATCCTATGTGTGTTGACTCCGAAACAAGTACAGTGGTGCCCCGCAAGACGAATGCCACGCAAGACGGAAAACTCGCTAGACGAAAGAGTTTTCCGTTTTGGAGGTGCTTCGCAAAATGAATCTCCTATGGGCTTGCTTCGCAAGATGAAAATGTCTTGCGAGTTCCTGCGGGTTTTTCCCCCTCCCCCCCTTTTTCTAAGCCACTAAGCCGCTTATCAGCTGATCCGATAAGCTGATAAGCCGCTAAAAGCCGCTAATAGCGCTAATAGCGCTAATCCGCTAATCCGTCAATGGGCTTGCTTCGCAAGACGAAAAAACCGCTAGACGAAGAGAATCACAGAACGGATTCTTTTCGTCTTGCGAGGCACCACTGTACTACTATTTTCCGTGGCGTTTACTCACAGGATTGCAACCTGAACTAATAGATTTGAAATACTGCAGTAGAGCTGTTTCTTACCTAAAATGTGACACTTTCTTTGGATACAGAATCAAAACAACCCATAAAAGCATTGATTCTTACCTGTAGCCTACAATAGCACAGAACAGCAATGATACACAGTAAGATCACTGTCGCTAGTATTCCTCCAGTGATTACAACAGTTCCTGCTGTCATCCGACCGATTCTCCATCAAACTCTAGAAGAACAACAAAGATAACTAGTAACAATTCAGAATCCCTATAGCAAGGGGAGGCAGAAGGTAAGATTGAGGTGTACAACTAGTAGATCTCTGGGGGGTTTGCCGTAGATCTAAAATTCTTCAGCAACAATAAAAAAGCGGCTTTCCCCTCCAAGACTGCTGAAATAAAGAAAGCTTAGGGTAACCAGGCGTGGACTCTTCACTTCAAAATGTGCTCAGAGACATCCTCAGAAGTTACTTGTCATGCTGGCTGTGTCCTGCCTCCCCTATTGGAGACCATATGCCTCTGAATTGTGGGAAATGGCAGTCAAATATAACTAGAAAGGTTAGTGCTACTTGATGCATGAAGGGGTTAAGATAATAGAACTGTATTCCTAGACTCAGCTAGTTTACATTCCTCACCTGGAAGGAAGTTACCGTATTTTTTGCACCATAACACTCACTTTTTTCCTCCTAAAAAGTAAGGGGAAATGTCTGTGCGTGTTATGGAGGGAATGCCTACGGGTGGCATGCCTACAGATTTTCCTCCTCTAAAAACTACGTGCGTGTTATGGTCGGGTGCGTGTTATAGAGTGAAAAATACGGTATGTTTCCTCCTTGGTTCGAAAAAGAAGTAAAAACTGGGCGGGGGGGACCACAATCATTCAAAGTAATTCACATTACAAACACAATCATTTTGCTTTTATATCACATTCTCAATAATTTTCCAAGTACCACCCTCTGCTCCCCCCCCTGCCTTCCCCTCACCCATGTGAGATCTTATTGGCATTTGTATTATGGTTTCTTGTTGTGTTAGCAGTTATTTATACTTAATAGTCATATCCTTTATAATATCATCTTGTATCCTTGTGAGTCTTTCCTTTTACGTTTATGTTAAACTTAATTTCCATGTCCATCTTTTTTCATATATATCTCTACACACTCCCACTCTCTCTTAATTTTTTGCTTGGGGCAGCCCCTAATTGATGCTGTTCATTTTGCCATCTCCATAAATTCACAGATCTTAATTCTCCATTCTAATAATTCTGGTAGTTTTTCCTGTTTTCCTTTTTTTTGCCACTAGTAATCTAGCTGCTGCTGTCACATAGAGGTATATATTCTTTTTATCTTTGGGGATATTGTTGGTTATTAAGCCTATCAGATATGCTTCTGGTTTTTTGAGAATTGTGCTTTTAAATATTCTTTTCAACTCTTCATGTATCTTGGTCCAAAATTGTTTAATCACCTTACACCCCCACCACATATGGTGCATTGTTCCTACCTCCGCTTTACATCTCCAACAAAGGTTTGAATTTTTTTATAGATGTTTGCCCATTTGACTGGGGTGCGGTACCAACGATAACACATTTTCATTATACAGTGGTGCCTCACAAGACGAAAAGAATCCGTTCTGTGATTCTCTTCGTCTAGCGATTTTTTCGTCTTGCAAAGCAAGCCCATTGACGGATTAGCGGATTAGCGCTATTAGCGGCTTTTAGCGGCTTATCTGCTGATTGGATCAGCTGATAAGTGGCTTAGCGGCTTAGAAAAAGGGGGGGAGGGGAAAAAACCAGCAGGAACTCGCAAGACATTGTCGTCTTGCGAAGCAAGCCCATAGGAAATTCTTTTTGCGAAGCACCTCCAAAACAGAAAACCCTTTCGTCTAGAGGGTTTTCCGTCTTGCGAGGCATTTGTCTTGCGGGGCACCACTGTATTTTCTCTTATCAAATAACAAGCTGTGAAATTTATAATTTTTCCCACCTATCTAAATGTATTGTCTTGCCCAGAACTTGTGACCCCTTTATTGTTGTTTCTTTTATTACTTCATCTTTCAATTCCCGCTCAGGGAGTAGATTGTACATTTTTGATATAATTTTTTTATTTGACTGCAATAGTTCACTTTGCAGTTTGGAATTTGGTTTGTTCTTTTTCACTAAGTGAACTCACCAAGGTAAGACGTGCCTGAGCTTGCTCACTACAAGCTCAGACTGTGTACTTGGCGCTATTTCACTATCTTGTCTGCAGGGAATTAGATGACATTGACTATTTAATGAGCATTCATTCTGATCTGTTTGTGGGCAGGTTAAATGATGTTGCTTCATGTCCTCCCACACTTCCCAGTGCATTTTCCCATCATTTTCCCTCGGGGGATGTGGATCTGTTGTGCAAGACATCCCAGTCAACTACAGCTGTGCAACCAAAATTTGCAGACATGTGACTGAATCCCACTCAAAAACAGAAAAATTATGGAAGCACCCTGCGTCTCCTTTACTCCTTTACTCCTCCTTGGTTGGCCTTGGGGTGCTAGTAAAAAAGCCAAAGTAGATCAGGCTTTATATTGTCTCCCTGCCTATTTAACGTATATGCAGAATTCATCATGCGAAAGGCTGGGCTGGATGAATCCCTAGCCGGAATTAAGATTGCCGGAAGAAATATCAGCAACCTCAGATATGCAGATGACACAACACTGATGGCAGAAAGGGAATTAAAGAACCTTTTAATGAGGGTGAAAGAGGAGAGCGCAAAATATGGTCTGAAGCTCAACATCAAAAAAACGAAGATCATGGCCACTGGTCCCATCACCTCCTGGCAAACAGAAGGGGAAGAAATGGAGGCGGTGAGAGATATTACTTTATTGGGCTCCATGATCACTGCAGAGGGTGACAGCAGTCACGAAATAAAAAGACACCTGCTTCTTGGGAGAAAAGTAATGACAAACCTAGACAGCATCTTAAAAAGCAGAGACATCACCTTGCCGACAAAGGTCCGTATAGTTAAAGCTATGGTTTTCACGACTTTTAGCTCTCACGACGTTGAGGATCAGATTGACACACCCCCATTCTAGCAGCTGGTCTGTTATTCCATTGAGTTGCGGGTTGTGTAATGCCTTTATTCCTAATTAAAGAACAGCTGAGGCACAGCACATCAGTCTCATTAAAAGCCAAAGCAAATGAAAGTTTGTATTGATTCCTTGATCAATCTGTTACAAAACAAACCAAACATCTCGCAGTGTTTGATTTTCCTCTGCAAGAGCCCTGGAACTGGGGCTTGCATCCTGGAATGGTCAGTCCCTTATCTTCTAGATACTCCAGGGACAAATCCAAAGAGTCTTGAAATGGCAAGATAGAGATTCTCCAAAACTAAATACAGATTTTATACTACAGTGGTACCTCGCAAGACGAATGCCTCGCAAGACAAAAAACTCGCTAGACGAAAGGTTTTTCCGTTTGCAATTTGCCTCGCAAGACGAATTTCCCTATGGGCTTGCTTCGCAAGACGAAAACGTATTGCGACTTTGTTAAACCGTTAAAACCGTGCTTCGCAAGACAAAAAATTCGCTAGACGGCAAAACTTGCGGAACGAATTAATTTCGTCTTGCGAGGCACCACTGTACTGCCTTGGTAGCATGTGGCTTTCAACAGACTATGTCAGGGGTTGTTCTCAATGTTGGGTTGCATCTAGAGATCTGAAACATTGCCCTTCCATTAGAAAACAGCAGGGATATGGCTTTTTCCAATAAAGAGTAATTTATTGTGAAGAGGACATCACAGAGCACACATTTCCGAACAGGCTTATTATTATTATTATTTAAGGAAAGGTACCGTTTTCCCCCACTGCGAACCTAGCAGTTCAAAAGCACATCAAAGTGCAAGTAGATAAATAGGTACTACTCCAGCAGGAAGGTAAACAGCGTTTCCGTGCGTTACTCTGGTCCGCCAGAAGCGGCTTAGTCATGCTGGCACATGACCCGGAAGCTGTACGCCGGCTCCCTCGGCCAATAAAGCGAGATGAACGCCGCAACCCCAGAGTCGGCTACGACTGGACCTAATGGTCAGGGGTCCCTTTACCTTTACTTACCGTATTTTTTGCTCTATAAGACTCACTTTTTCCCTCCCAAAAAGTAAGGGGAAATGCGTGTGCGTCTTATGGAGCGAATGCAGGCTGCGCAGCTATCCCAGAAGCCAGAACAGCAAGAGGGATTGCTGCTTTCACTGTGTAGCAATCCCTCTTGCTGTTCTGGCTTCTGAGATTCAGAATATTTTTTTTCTTGTTTTCCTCCTCCAAAAACTTGTGGTCTGGTGCGTCTTATAGAGTGAAAAATACGGTAATTACCTCATCCAGTTTTGAACTATGAGCCTTCATGCCACACATCAGAAACGGGGAGAAACTGCTTATCGTTCATAAATAACTTGAAAGTTTTAGGATTATTTTATAAAGCAATTTACCACCATTGCACCAAATTGGCAGCAGCCCAGGGGCTCTCCAGGTGACTTTGCCTTCAATGCCTCACTTTGAGGAAGAATCGTCAGAGGATCACTTCCTCAGAGAGAGGAACGAGGCATCCATGCCACTGTTACCTTTTCAGGTGCACAAGGAGGAACGCAGGAGGAAGAGGGCATTAGCAGGGAGCAGTGCGGTGGGGCATGTTGAACATTTCAACTTCCAACTTCCAAAAATGAGGGGTGCCAGAAAGTTGTAACATGACTTGAGAATTCAAAAGATATTTTGGTTAAATTAACGTAATTTGGTTTTGCTTGGTAAGTCGCAACCTGTGTAAAATTGCATATTAAATATCAAATGTGATTGCAGTTATAGATTTATATTCTTATTTAGCACGACATTTTCAGAAGGTAAAATTAACATTCTTGAGTTTCCCAAAAGTTTTTTTGTGTGCTTCTTCATCAAACATAAACCTACTGAGCTAAACGTTGTCCAGTCACACAAAAAATCAACAGCAGATTTGCATTCCTCACGCCCCAGAGCATATTTTTATGACTGAAGAAATTTGCAAAGATTAAGTTTCAGCCCCTCAAATGACACACCCTAGACTGGCTGTGTTGGCTGGCTATGAGCCAGTCAGTCAAGGCAGGCAGGTGGCTGACCGGCCCTGTGAGAGGTGGATGAGGGAGATCACATTCCTACCTGCCCTCCTGATCATTCAGCAGCATCTCCTCAACGTCATTCACAGGGAGGGCTGGTTCTGCCAGCCTAAAAGAGTGCATAGCTGTCAAGCGTCCCTTATTAGGCGGGACAGTCCCTTATCACAGTGCCATGTCCCGCTGCTGTCCCGGATTGATGATGTCCCTTAAATAAGCTACTGAAGGTAATGGGGCCCTTTCTATGTCCAGCTGTGCTTTGTCAACAACAAATTGTTGCTGTTTTTTGTGTTGAATATATGCTATATGGTAATTTATAGGACCTAATAGGTATCTAAAGCCATTTGCACGCAACAAAATATGTATTTTATCAAAGTAATTGTTGATCCCTTATTTTGGCTGCTGATCCCTTATTTTCGAGGCTGCTGGTCCCATATTTTCAAATCTGTAAGTTGACAGCTATGAAACAGTGAGGTGAGATTGCATGAAAACTGAACAACGTGGCCTCTTGGGGACAAAACCTGAAGTGTCTGTTATCTGCAGTGGGACGGATTACCTGAGACAAGAGGTGATTAAACTGAAGCTGGGTGAAAGGGATACTCGGAAACAACAGGAAAATTAGCAGAGTCGCTGTCACTACAACAACGAGTTTCTGGCTGCAGCCTGATTGGACAGTCTTGAGGGGCAAAGCCAATTGAGGCAAAGGGTCCCAAGACCATGCCGTATTTGAACCTGAGTATTCAGGATGTGTCATGTGAGAAATGGCAGTGAGTGTGTTTAATTTGAAGATATGCAAATGGATATGGATTGTATTGCCAATGGGGCAGTGTCAGAAGGAGACACTTGCTCTTGCCAGTGGGCTAATGGAGTCCCATCAGCCCCGATCAGAATGGTCAATGGTCAGGGATGATGGATGCTGTAGTCCAAAGCACCTGGATGCATAGCTGTCAATTTACAGATTTGAAAATAAGGGACCAGCAGCCTCGAAAATAAGGGATCAGCAGCCAAAATTAGGGGTTTTGGCTTTGTTTTTTTTTTTTATAATGATATTTTATTAAAATTTTCCACAAAAAAATTAACATCCACAAAAGAAAACAACAGAAATGAGAAAAAACAATCATCAATAGTTCCAACACACAAAAAAACAGAAAAAGAAGAAAAAATACAAAAAAGAATTTTAGCATAAAAAAGAACACTCTTTTATATTAGTAGCTTTCAAAACCTTACTCTCTTTGCTTCCACCCGCCTTCCCTTCTTGTATTCTATTTTAAAAGTTAGTTCAGCAAGATCGTTTAATATTCATTCTAGATTTTTGTCCATCCCTTTATAGGGGTTTTGGCTTTGTTTATACAGAAATCCGGCACTGATGGAGCCATGCTGCTTTGGCTGCGACTGACTATGAATTTGCAGCACCGTGACGGCCGCTAAGCGCCACTCTTCTGCGTCCCTCCCCATCCCTTCCTCTTCCTCCTCCCTCAGGCCGCCTCCTCAGCCGCCGCTGCCACCTCCGGCTTCCCCTGGCAGCGTGGCAGAAGTCTTGCAAGAGAGGGGCTGCCTGCCCACCCACCGCCACCTGTCTCCTCACGACGCTTCCCTGAGGGGGAAAAGGGAGAGATGGAGACACGGCAGCTCGTGCACTCTCTCTCTCGAGGCAGAGGACCCCGAGCCGCTGCTTCCCTCCCGAGCCAGGCAAGCATGAAACCCGGGAAATTTAAGGGACATCATCAATCTGGACAGCAGCGGGAAACGGCGCTGGGATAAGGGAGTTTCCCGCCAAATAAGGGATGGTTGACAGCTATGCCTGGATGGCATCGTGTTGGCTACCCCAAAACAATGTTGGCAATTGGCAAAGAGATTGGGGTGTATAAAAGGGATTAGCATACATCCAGAGTTCTTGTGCTTCTCAGACAGATGATGAGGACAAGAAATCCCATTTCAGTGAGGTTATGGGTTGCTTCCTCTGCTTGAAAAGAGGAAACACTCATTCTGCAGCTACCTGTAGAATGGAACTTAAAGAACATTGCAGTTTTGGGGTACACAGAGGACTGGGCTACTTGGCAAGAAGGTTCTATTTAGCAATCTTTTTTAAAAAAAAGCAAATTTTAATATTTATATGCTGCCCATTTGACTCAGTTGCCCCAGCCACTCTGGGGTTAGAAGTGGGACCTCCAACAAAATGTTGTGGTGTGGAGTGCTCCTGTTGAATGTTTCAGCCAGCCAGCTATGCCTTATGTCAGAATACTCCATTCCGATCCAAACTCACACACAACCAGCATGGCCACGGAGCATGTTCAGTCCCTTAAAGGATTATTATTATTATTATTATTATTATTATTATTATTATTATTATTATTATGAGAGCCAGTGTGGTGTAGTGGTTAAGAGCGGTGGACTCATAATCTGGTGAACTGGGTTCGCGTCTCCGCTCCTCCACATGCAGCTGCTGGGTGACCTTGTCACACTTCTCTGAAGTCTCTCAGCCTCACTCACCTCACAGAGTGTTTGTTGTGGGGGAGGAAGGGAAAGGAGAATGTTAGCCGCTTTGAGACTCCTTTGGGTAGTGATAAAGCGGGATATCAAATCCAAACTACTACTACTACTACTACTACTCTTCTTCTTCTTCTTCTTCTTCTTCTTCTTCTTCTTCTTCTTCTTCTTCTTCTTCTTCTTCTTCTTCTTCTTCTTCTTCTTCTTCTTCTTGCCCTCTTGGTATTTTTCTCAAAGACTTCTGCAAACCTTTGAGTTCTCCCAAGCTTGCTGATACCTCTCTCTTGTATTTGGATGGTGATGCTTTGGCTACATAATGACCCAGGACTCAGACAATGAGCTCACTTTGAGTATAGGATACAGATCGGGTATGATATAGCTACCGGTAGGCCTATCCTCCATGAAGCCAATCTTCTATATTTTTATTTGTTTTTTTAATTATTTGTCTGCACATTTATTCCCCGCCATTCTGCCAATCAACAGCTCACAGAGCAGCTCATGGTTGGAATCAACAACTAATACACAACCCAACAGAAAGTAGGATTTGAAATGTTATGGGGTACTTACGTTCAGTGAAGGGTGCGCTGGGCCTGCAAGACAGAACAGAGGCGACAGATAAATCAATCGCATTCTTTCATTCTCTGATCTCTTAGTGGTGGGAAGCAGCTACGCCACCCTCTAGGATCTAGCTAGATGCTCACCAAATAGTTGTTTGTAATATGACATCAGTGCATAGATGGTACCTGACAGAGTAACATGGGGGTAAAGAAGAACAAGCTCTGCCTGAAGGAACTGGTAGCCTAAAAGCCGGCCATGGGAAAATGGAAGACAGAGGAAAGTATGGCTGGTTAAGGTAGCGTTTGAGAACGAAGAGCTCAGTTGTGCTATCCTACTGATGTTGAGAGAGAGTTCCAAGCACAGCAGGAAGCAAGGCAGACTGGATGGAGTCACCGAATGGAACAAGAGGCCTGCGGTTCATAGGGCTGGAGGAGCTCTGACTTCACTCATTGGCTAAAAACACTGGCAGGCTGACTCATTTCACAGAAATTGCTTCGAAGGATACCTGCACATTTTGCTTGATAACTTTCTTTCTAAAAGGACTGAATGCTTATTGTTGCTACCGTATTTTTCGCTCCATAAGACGCACCTGACCATAAGACGCACCTAGTTTTAGAGGGGGAATGCAAGAAAAAAAAAATTCTTTAAAGGGAGTGCTGAGCAGAGCCTTTGTGCATCCCAGGCACTGCTCAGCGCTCCCTTTCACGAGCCGTGTGGAGCCTGTGTGCGGCGCTTGCAGGCTTTTCCCCGAGGAGAGATAGGGAGATGTGAATCACTAAAGCCATCATCTTACACAGACTGACAGTCGGGCAACTGAGCAATCATTGTAATATATTTGTAGGTGGTTTTGTATTATATTTGATACAGCTATCAATATCTGTAATGCAATATAAACATAAATAAATTTTATGCCCTTCTCCCTCCTCAGGGAAAAGCCCCCAAGAACACACGTTCCACGTGGCTCATGAAAGGGAGCGCTGAGCAGAGCCTCCCGCCTGCTTTCGCACCATAAGACGCACACACATTTCCCCTTACTTTTTAGGAGGGGAAGTGCGTCTTATGGAGCGAAAAATACGGTATTTTAAATGAAAGCTCAAGAATCTGGGGACCCTGATCAGGGACAGCAGTGAAGGCCTTTGTGGGTGCCAAATGGGTGACCCTGCCTTACAGTGCAAGAGGCATTGAGGTGCAACCCTCCTGGCTGCCACACTCCTCAGATGTCCCAACAAACGCTTTCCTGCTGAATCTTTGGGGCCCTGCAGATCTCAGAGGAAATAACTCTGGTCTGGAAATGAGTTTTGACATAGCACTCTTTTACTGCTGGGGGCTCCATGGCTGTCAACTTACAGATTTGAAAATAAGGGACCAGCAGCCTTGAAAATAAGGGACCAGCAGCCAAAATAAGGGATCAACAATTACTTTGATAAAATACATATTTTGTTACGTGCAAATGGCTTTAGATATCTATTAGGTCCTATAAATTACCATATAGCATATATTCAACACAAAAAAACAGCAACAATTTGTTGTTGACAAAGCACAGCTGGACATAGAAAGGGCCCCATTACCTTCAGTAGCTTATTTAAGGGACATCATCAATAAGGGACAGCAGTGGGACATGGCCCTGGGATAAGGGACTGTCCCGCCAAATAAGGGACACTTGACAGCTATGGGAGGCTCCCAAATGAAGATATGACTGAAAGGACAGGCAAGCTAAGTACTTACTCTGAAACTATCTCAAATGGCACCTGTCACATGGTCCTGAGAGGTGCAGGCTGCTGTCAAAAGCTCCACATCGTCACACAGAGATCAGTCCATTTCTACAGAGGAGAAAGCAAAGCACAATTAGAAACTCATCATTTCATTTACCGCAGAATCCAGAAATTAGGTTTACCAAATGGCTGCTTTTCCCCAAGCCCAACTTTGGACAGAAAACATTGCCTTGTGAATGTTTTAAGAATACTGGTATTTTTCCTGATTTTTTTTTTTTTTAGTGCACATAGTTAAAAAATATGTGCATACTAAAACACTTCCGCTTGGCAGATTTTCTGTTCCATTGTTTGGTTTGGTCGGGACTGAACATGCCTGGAGTTTTACACACATGTAGCTTGCTGCCTTTATATGCAGCAGATGAAGGTGGCCATTTTTCAACATACAATCCAGGGTATACATTCTTTGCAGTGGGTGCAAATGTGAATCACTAAAGCCATCCTCTTACACAGATTAACAGTTGGGCAACCGAGCAATCATTGTAATATATTTGTAGGTGGTTTTGTATTATATTTGATACAGCTACCAAAATCTGTAATGCAATATAAACATAAATAATTTTTAAAAACAACGGATAAACTTGTTAAGTTGCACAAAGGAGGCTACACGAGTGTAATAGTCACCTACTGTCTACTATCTGTAATGTGGGTAGGCAACCTAAGGCCCAATCACCTTCTAAATCCGGCCTGCGGATGGTCCGGGAATCAGCGTGTTTTTACATGAGTAGAATGTGTCCTTTTATTTAAAATGAATCTCTGGGTTATTTGTGGGGCATAGGAATTAATTCACCCCCCCCAAAAAAAAATCTAATCCGCCCCCCCACAAGGTCTGAGGGACAGTGGACCAGCCCCCTGCTGAAAAAGTTTGCTGACCCCTGATTCTGTAACATCAACCTCCTCCACCCCAACCTAGGACTCAGCTATACAGCTGCAAATAAAACACTGTAAGTATGCATTATACAAATTTGACAATAGATGGCGATAGTGAGCCATGGCAAATTCAATATATTTTCCAAAACGTTTTTTAAAAAAGTATTTTCACAGTGTTTTTTTTTTATATGTGTCTAGATTCCACCCTAGTTATGGCACGTTGTGAGGTTTTGTTTTGGGTTTTTTAAAAAAACAATCTTTCCAGTAATCTTGCATGGCTCATGTTCATTTCAATGAGGTTGTGCCCCAGATTCTCAGTTAGAATTAGAAGTACTTTAATTGAAAATCTAGATCACCAGCTCCACTGGGAGGAGCTCCGCTGAAATGAATGAGAGCCGAGCAGTTCATCCTAACCCTTCTCTGGCAGGAAAACCTCGCCCGTCCCCTTTTTTGATTCTCTTTCTGAAAGACTGCCACCATCCTCTTGGAGTCTGTGCAGGAAAACATCAAGCGACAGTGACTTTGGGGACCTGTTTGGCATACATTTCAGCTACACTGGAGTGGGCTGAAGCTAATGGAAGGGGTGAAGGAAGCAAGAAAAGTGCTTACATTTCCAGGCTGACTGACACAGTCCCACACAGTGCATGTCAGCTCCATTTATTTCCCAGTACTGCAAAAGTTGGCCCCAGCTGATGTAGTCACATTTAATTAACAATCCTTCCCTCTTGTTGAGTCACACTCGCAAACTGAAGGGCCTGATTTCCTTCCTATCGGACACAATTAAAGTTTCCCTTGCAGTTTATTTATTGACTCGTGAAACGGATTGAGCAGCCCAGATGACAGAAACAGCAAACTGGCCCCTCATCTCCCTATGGAACAGAATTCTTCGTTACTCAAAAGGGATAAAATGTCCAAGCTGGGTGTTCCCATTACAAAACAAAACAAAACAAAACAAAACAAAACAAAACAAAACAAAACAAAACAAAACAAAACTGTTAAGTTGTGGGTGAACATATCAGATGACACAGCGATTCTTCAAACAGCTCTTGTTTATTCACAGGCCAGAACAGAACTGAACTGAAGGGTTTAGCCAGCCTGCTTATATAGAGCTCCAGTACAACGTAACTGTAACAACTTTCTGTAACTATCCAATCACTGAACGTCACTTTCGATCCCTTATTTGCATATGCGGACCTGAACTATCGACAGTATCCCCCTGCTGGCCCAGGGTGAGAACTTCAGTACATAACAAAAACAAAACAAAACCAAAAACCACACCTGCACCTCCAATCTTCAGAAGTGAAAATTATAAACTGTGCATAAACTTCTGCCATGCATTAACAATATGCTAAGCTTGCTGGACCAAGTGTCCATCTAGCTCAGGGGTCAGCAAACTTTTTCAGCAGGGGGCTGGTCTGCTGTTCCTCAGACCTTGTGGGGGGGGCGGACTATATTTTTTGGGAAAAAAATAAATGAGAGAATTCCCACGCCCCACAAATGACCCAGAGATGCATTTTAAATAAAAGTACAAATTCTACTCATGTAAAAACACGCTGATTCCCAGACCTTCCGCGGGCCAGATTTAGAAGGCAATTGGGCCGGATCCAGCCCCCGGGCCTTAGTTTGCGTACCCCTGACCCCCAATGCTCAGACCGTCTCTGAAAGTGCAGGTTCCACAGCAATGAGGACCAATAGAACCTTCAGAACAGCACCCAGAAGGAGAGGAGGGGAGAGCGTATTTCCCTCTGTATAAGATGATATTTTTCTCCATAGAAAAAATATACACAGAATATTGCTGCAGCCGTGGCAGTTGATTTACTTTAGTGGAGAGGTATGTGTGCAATGGGTGGTACTGTGGGTTAAACCACTGAGCCTAGGACTTGCCGATCAGAAGGTCGGTGGTTTGAATCCCCGCGACGGGGTGAGCTCCCGTTGCTCGGTCCCAGTTCCTGCCAACCTCGCAGTTTGAAAACACCTCAAAGTGCAAGTAGATAAATAGGTACCGCTCCGGCGGGAAGATAAACGGCGTTTCTGTGCGCTGCTCTGGTTCGCCAGAAGCGGCTTAGTCATGCTGGCCACATGACCTGTACGCCGGCTCCCTCGGCCAATAAAGCGAGATGAGCGCCACAACCCCAGAGTCATCCGCGACTGGACCTAATGGTCAGGGGTCCCTTTACCTTTACCTTTATGTGTGCAATTGTCTGTGGTTGCGTCAAGTGGGCAGGTGGAGTTTTTGCTGTAAGCATGCAGACAAAGCTCAACAACTCTGGGCAATTTTCTCCTCAAAATTGTTTGTTGCGGTCCCAAAAAATAGGGGTCATCTTATAGATGGGGGCGTGTTATACATGGGGAAAGTAAAATAATTTTGACACATTTCTTCAGTGTGGGGTCTTAAAAACACATTTTTGAGCGTGAGGAATTCAATCTGCTGTGACCACACAACATTATTTTTGTGACTGCACAACTTTTAGCTTTGTAAGTCTACGTTTGATGAAGATGCACATAAACTGCTTTTGGAAAAACAAAGAAATTGAATTTTACCTTCTGAAAGGCAAAATATTAATACATTAATATTAATACAGTGGTACCTCATGTTACGAACTTAATTTGTTCTGGAGGTCCGTTCTTAACCCGAAACCGTTCTTAACCTGAGGCGGCCTTTCGCTAATGGGGCCTTCCACTGCCACGCGATCTCCGTTCTCATCCTGGGGTAAAATTCTCAACTCGAGGTACTACTTATTGGTTAGTGGAGTTTGTAACCCGATGTGTTTGTAACCCAAAGAGTTTGTAACCCGAGGTACCACTGTATAGTGGTACCTCAGGTTACATACGCTTCAGGTTACATACGCTTTAGGTTACAGACTCTGCTAACCCAGAAATAGTACCTCGGGTTAAGAACTTTGCTTCAGGATGAGAACAGAAATCATGCTCCGGCAGCACGGCAACAGCAGGAGGCCCCATTAGCTAAAGTGGTGCTTCAGGTTAAGAACAGTTTCAGGTTAAGTACGGACCTCCAGAACAAATTAAGTACTTAACCCGAGGTACCACTGTATATAACTGCAAGGACCTGGTAATCATTTTTAACAATTTCTACACCATTTTACACAGGTTTTACTCACCAACCAAGCAAAACTAAATTGGTAATTTATCCAAAACATCTTTTGAATTCCAAAGTCATTTCACAATTTTTTTGCACCCTCATTTGGGGAAATTGAAAGTTGAAAAATTCAACATGCCCTAGCATTGATTTCTACTCTTTCTTCTGGACTGGACAGGCAGTTTCATTGGAATTTGTCTCTTTAGATAACAGCCTTGTGCAGCTATACAGCTGCAAATAAAATGTTTCAATTGTGTTGTAAAGTGCAATATACAAACGTGACACTAGATGGAGATGGTGAGCTATGGCAAATTCAATATATTTTTCAAAACGTTTTTAAAAAAGCATTTTCACAGTGTTTTTTATGTGTGTAGATTACACCAGAATCAGTGAAAAAATAATCAAGAGCAGTTCTGACATAATCTAGCTCAGCTGTTAAGTTACATGCTTATATATTCAGATGTTGGATGAAAATGAGCAAGAAAAGCACCATTTCAGGTATATATTTTTTAAAAGTTGTAACCTTTTCCACCCCGCTCCCCCAAATAATTCTGGTACCTTGCCTCAGAATGCCTCTGACCATGTGCAAAAGTTCCTTCCCTCCAGTGCAGTAAAGTTCTTCTTTTTTTAAAAGGACATATGAAATATACTCCATATGTGTCTTATGTGTGTAAAGCCTTTTTCTTCATGTTGGGAATGAAGTCTGGAACTAAAATACTGATTGCACCCTGCAAATTGATACTAATAATTTTCTGTATGCCTCTCATTAAGAATTCCCAATACAACAACACAGTGTGCATTTGTTCATTCATAAAATGCATACTTGCACACAAATGCACACCTGAATATAATCTGTATTAACAGGACTTTTTTCTGGCACAGAATCTTCCAATTCGGCCTACACAACTGAACCTACAAGATTTTAGGGTAAAGGGTAAAGGGTCCCCTAACCATTAGGTCCAGTCGTGACCGACTCTGGGGTTGCAGCGCTCATCTTGCTTTATTGGCCGAGGGAGCCGGCGTACAGCTTCCGGGTCATGTGGCCAGCATGACGAAGCTGCTTCTGGTGAACCAGAGCAGCGCACGGAAACGCCGTTTACCTTCCCGCCGGAGCGGTACCTATTTATCTACTTGCACTTTGAGGTGCTTTCGAACTGCTAGGTTGGCAGGAGTTGGGACCGAGCAACGGAAGCTCACCCCGTCATGGGGATTTGAACCGCCGACCTTCTTATTTAGTCAGGCATCAATCCTATCTGGTCTGGATGATGCATGCCAGTCTGTAAAGAGGTTAGCAAGGAGACTGGACATAGGCTGCTCACAGATCCTGTATTATGATAGAGTCCCATGATTCTATACCAGGCATGGCCAAACTTGGCCCTCCAGATGTTTTGGGACTACAGCTCCCATCATCCCTAGCTAACAAGACCAGTGGTCAGGGATGATGGGAATTGTAGTCCCAAAACATTTGGAGGGCCAAGTTTGGCCATGCCTGTAACAGTATTAACATCTTACCACACTGACAGAATAGGACCTAGCAATAGCCTGATGGAATTTCACAGAAGCCTGACGACATCCCATCAATTCTGTGTAGGAGGCACTTTCAAGATGCCTCTTTGCAGAACAGATGTCTGACATCTGTTCCAATTTTGAGTGCCCAAGACCAGATGTTGTGGTTGCACATAAGTTGTCTCTCTCGCTCTGGGTGTTGTTCAGTCACCCTCGGTCAGCATCCTTTGAAATTGCATTTCCGTGAGGTTTTACTCTGCAGGAAGCAATTCGTAGGAGCAAATGTTGCAGCAGCAGAATACATCAATTCTCCGCATCTCAAAAAAGATATTCTAGAGCTGGGAGAGGTGCAGAAAACGAGAGCCAAAAATGGCCAAAGGAATGGAACAATTCTTTGGTTTAGAAAAAAAAATGGCAAGGGGAGGCACAGCAAAGGCATATATAATTATGCATAAGAAGGTAAAGGTAAAGGTACCCCTGCCCGTACAGGCCAGTCGTGTCCGACTCTAGGGTTGTGCGCCCATCTCACTTAAGAGGCCGGGGGCCAGCGCTGTCCGAGGACACTTCCGGGTCACGTGGCCAGCGTGACGAAGCTGCTCTGGCGAGCCAGCACCAGCGCAGCACACGGAAATGCCGTTTACCTTCCCGCTATAAAGCGGTACCTATTTATCTACTTGGACTTAAGGGTGCTTTCAAACTGCTAGGTGGGCAGGAGCTAGGACCGAAAGACGGGAGCTGACCCCGCCGCGGGGATTCGAACTGCCGACCATGCGATCGGCAAGTCCTAGGCACTGAGGTTTTATCCACAGTGCCACGCGCGTCCCTGAAAAAAATTATGCATAGTGTGGAGGAAATGGGCAAAAAGAAGTTATTTCCCTCTCCCTTTCTCATAATAATAGAATCCAATGAATCAGAATGTCAGGGAACTGACATCGGAGCCAGAGGCGGAGGGAAGGCTCCCAAGTGATGCTGGAGAAGGGCCCAGCAGGGAGAGAGGCAGCTCATCAGCTGGGGAAGGAAATCAGCGCAACACCAGGGATAAAGGGGGGCAGATGGGGGAATCGGCGAGAAGGCTCCAGGACTCTTCGCCGGACACCAGCGGGGAGAGCACGGGTCCTCCGCTACCCACACCCTCTCTGCGCAGAAGACTTCCGCGCAGGGAGAGTAGGAGGAGACTTGGCGTCAAACAGCTTTTATGCTGGAGAAGGTTTAAGAAACGCCCACTGATGGATTCTGCTAGCGACTGAGGCAGCCATGAAGTGAAGGGCTGTCCAGACAGAAAAGGTTTAACAAGGCAACATAGCCAGGAGTGGCGGCAACTTACGCACGAGCAACCCCTATATTCATTACACAGAATATTCATATAATAATATCCAATGAATAGAATACAATGAAGCAGAATAAGATTCAGGACAGGAAGTGGTGGGACAGGGAACAGTGCATAATTAAACTATGGAATTTGCCACCCTCTTAAAGGAAAAGATAAAGGGACCCTGACCATTAGGTCCAGTCACGGACGACTCTGGGGTTGCGCGCTCATCTCACTCTATAGGCCGAGGGAGCCGGCGTTTGTCCACAGACAGCTTCCGGGTCATGTGGCCAGCATGACTAAGCCGCTTCTGGCGAACCAGAGCAGCGCACAGAAACACCGTTGACCTGCCCACCAGAGCGGTACCTATTTATCTACTTGCACCGGCATGCTTTCGAACTGTTAGGTTGGCAGGAGCTGGGACAAAGCAACAGGAGCTCACCCCATCGCGGGGATTCGAACCGCCGACCTTCTGATCGGCAAGTCCTAGGCTCTGTGGTTTAACCCACAGCCACCCACATCCCTTGCCACCCTCTTAGATGGCTCAAAAAGGGGGATTATTTGACAGAGTTAGGGAATATAAAAGGTATCAACGGCTGCTCATCATGATGGCTGTATACTGCCTCGAGGATTCCTCAGTATGCAGGATGAGTGCAGCAGAGGGAGAGGGCTATTGCCAAAACTCAGCAGGGGCTGGTGCCCATGTCTCAGTGGGGTGAAATGCAGGGAGCCCAAACTGTAGGTGGAACCAGAGCCAGAGGCAGGCAGAGCAACCAACTGCAGCTTTGCCTTTGCCCTGAAGAATTTTGGGAGTGCAGTACTGAGTCTGAGGAGGAGGAAACTGACAGGAGGAACTTTTGTAAGAAGGCAGGGCAGGTGGGACAGTTAGACCAAACTCCACTGCCAAAGTTCTGCTCCTAGATGTCCTGCTTTTATCCTACCCAGAGACATCTGCATAGCCACTGCTGGAAAGAGGATACTGGACTTGATGGCCCACCTCTATGATTCTATGATTCCCCTTATTTTACGTTTTTCAGCTTGGTGCTGCGCTCTTCAGAACACATCATAAAATATCCATCCTCATGTATGTTTTGCTTTCATTTGGATTTGATACCCCACTTTATCACTACCCTAAAGAGTCTCAAAGCGGCTAACAATCTCCTTTCCCTTCCTCCCCCACAACAAACACTCTGGGAGGTGAGTGGGGCTGAGAGACTGCAGAGAAGTGTGACTGGTCCAAGGTCACCCAGCAGCTGCATGTGGAGGAGCGGAGACGCGAACCCGGTTCCCCAGATTACGAGTCTACTGCTCTTAACCACTACTTCTAATTCTATTCCTACAATGATTTCAAGATAAGATAAGCCAAAAGACCATCCGCCTAGACCAGGGGTCAGCAAACTTTTTCAGCAGGGGGCCGGTCCACTGTCCCTCAGACCTTGAGGGGGGCCAGACTATATTTTTTTTGGGGGGAGGGGGGAATGAACGGATTCCTATACCCCACAAATAACCCAGAGAAGCATTTCAAATAAAAGCACACATTCTACTCATGTAAAAACACGCTGATTCCCAGACCATCCGCGGGCCGGATTTAGAAGGCGATTGGGCCAAATCTGGCCCCCGGGCCTTAGTTTGCCTACCCATGGCCTAGGTGATACCTGCATCCTCCTCTGGCCGTAAAGATGCCTCAGCAAACTCACAAAACAGGGCATCGTAAAGGACGAGGAACGATACATCGTGTTGCTGGTCTCCAGCAGCTGCTACTCAGAGAGGCACACTAAGTCTGGAAAATGTATTAAGCTATATGGTTAATGATCACTGGTAGATTAGTCCTCCATGAATCTGTCTGATACTCACATCTTGTGGTAATGAGTTCCCTAAGTGAGTTGGATATTGTGCGAATAAGGGAGCAGTGCTATGCTCCCCCAAGGATGGCAGTTGAAGCGGTCTCTCAACTTGTGAGAGGTAACTTAGGCTGTTTTCTGGAGTGTTGAAGCAGAACCTGAAGCAAATCTTATGTTCGAGGCACATCCCTAATACTGCTCATGTGCTTTTGCCACCACCATAGAGTTTCGGAGCCGTTTCCGCAAAAATCTGGACCCCTGATTTTCAGAGAGACAGTTGTCTGTTTTTATTCCGATTCTATTTCATGAATTAGTTTAATGATATTTCCTTCTCCCCAAGCATCCCTAACATTTGTGAAGGGGTTTTAAATAGAAATCTCAGTTCCCAGGGTCCTTTGGGGGGGGGACATAACAGTTATTGATATCAGGTTTATGCCAGTTTTGTGGCATAGATAGAACTGCAACTCCCTGGAGGCATTCTCTGACCGCCCCCCCTCCCCAAATCTCTGACAGTCATGCACTGGGACTTCCACAACTTGCGTCACTGGGATATAGTTAGCTGCACCCCCTATTCACCAGCATCAACACATAATTTGCAACCTCGGAAGACTATCCAATCCTTTTACCAATCCTCCTGTTCCAGTCAGTAATACTGGAACTGGCAGAAAGAGGAGCAATTAGGGTGCCCCTCCTTTGGTTGCCATGGGAACTCAAGTCCCCATCTCTCTTGCAAAGTTTAAGTCCCAAAATTAGCTCCCAGTGTACGAGAGGCCGCTTCCTTCAAGAAACCAGAGCCCAGGTATCACAGTACAATTCTATTCTTATCCTCCCTTCTGAGCAAGGAGGTGACCTGCATGTTTTGCTGCAGGAGAAGATTTATGCAGAGAGCAGAGTCCTTGCCTTTTTAATTTCTCTTTTTCCGTTTTTGCAGTCTTGGATTCTCTTGCAGAGCTGACCTCCAGAACGGAAAGTCCTGCCCCCGAGAGAATTCCCTTTCCTCAGGACAGACCTTTCTAGCCAGTGATGTCACAGAAGGAGGTGTGAGAATAGGAACATATCCACCCTGCCAGTGGCGTAGCGTGGGGGGTGCAGGGGGGGCCGGCCGCACTGGGCGCTACATCTGGGGGTTAGGGGGCGCAAATCCACGGGTTAGGGGCGCAAATCCATGGGTTAGGGGGCGCAAATTACTTGCCTTGCCCCGGGTGCTGACAACCCACGCTACACCACTGCACCCTGCACTTCTGAATTGACAACATCACTTTTGAGCAGTTTATTGGTACAAATGTAGGAGATTATTGATATAGACGACTGAACAGTTATAGAATTAGCTGGGCCATTATTCTGTACACATGACATTCAAAGAATGTTAAGTGGGTATTTAAGACAGGATGCAGAATCTATGAGAATCAAAGCATGCTTTCATCTTTTAATTAATTTTTCCATAAAAACCCACCCGTATGCTCTTGCCACCATTCTTGCAAATAACCCCACAAAACGTATTAACACACTGTTCTTTCTTAACTACTTTGCCTGTTTCCCATATACCTGTTAGGTAACTCGTCAATGGCCTGAAAAAACTACGTAGAGAACCAGCTGTCTTCTTATCTACCAAAGCTTCTCTGTCTGCTCACCTGTAAGCAACTCTCAACACGCCACAGGTAACTAGATGAATACAAAGTTTGCCTTGACAATACAGGCATTCCATGAAGAACAAAAAATAATAAACTCCAAGCATAATTTAAAACGTCTTAAACCAAATCTGTATGTGATGGGTTTAAACACGTATGATGCACGTGTAAGTCAGCCTCACTCTTCTGATGAGTGTTTATTTCCCCAGATCTTTGCCAGTAATACTCTAGCAAATGTTAAAAGATTCCACCGTGAAGTATTAATTAAAATATTAATTAATGTATTAATATATTGCATGTTTCTCCCCTCCCTCCCAACTCCTATTTCTTGGGCAAATTGCTGTGCTCTGCATGGTTGTGGCAACTTGTTTTTAAATGGGCCAGCCTAGTGAATGTTGGTGACCATCAAAACTGGTGGTGCTCAAAAGCTCACTCCCAGCTCCATTTTCATGTTTCTTGCCAGGACACCTACTTGTTTCACTCCAGTTCCTGTCACTGATGTTCCTCCCAACTCTCCCACCTCCCAAGTCCACCTGCAATTCTCTCCTACGTAAGGATGCTTTTTAAAATTGAAGGATGAGGAACCTGCGGCCCTCCAGACATTGTGGACATGGCTAACGGTCAGGGATTATGGGCGCTGTAGTCTAATAACATTTGAGGGTGACAGGTTCCCAGCCCTGCTGTAAATGATCATGTTTCTGCCAAATGTGTATGTAGGTAAAGCCTTCTCATTATACTGAGTCTGTCCATGCTGAGAAGTAATCATCTGTTCATTCTGTAGAACGTCAGTGAGCGGTTGGCTTTTCTGCCACTTATAAACAGTCTGGGGAAAACTGGTTCCTGTGCAGATAGATTATGTTGGGGCTGGTTTTCTAATTGTACGATAACAATGTTTTCCAGACTATACAGCTTCAACCAGCAATTTTTTTTTTAATTGAGCAGGAATATCCAATGGTACACAATGTTTTTCGTATTGTTGTAAGCCGCTGTGATGAATACCTTTATGATATTTTATACATAAAATAAAAATGAACCAGCTTTCTCAATGAAAACAGGCAGTTTTACAGAAGGCCCTTGCCAGAGCCTACAAGCAATAGAAGCAACATTATGCTACAAGTCCCTTTCATCTGATGCAGAAGAAGGAATGAAGTTCTTAAGTGGAATAACCCATGAATGAGAAAGTGCAGGGCTTGGTGGGGGTGTCTGCTCTCAGTGGTCCTCCTTCTCTTCCCTCAGGCCCTCCTGCAAAGATACACAAAATTCCTGAAGTGCCTTTGTGTTACTGCTGGTATGGCTCCTGGGGGCTGAGCCCTTTTACCCATGGTAGATGCTGGGAGCCTACCATGGTGTGGTATGGCTCCTGTGCATAGCTGTCAACCGTCCCTTATTTGGCAGGAAAGTCCCTTATCCCAGCGCTGTGTCCCGCTGCTGCCCCTTATTGATGATGTCCCTTAAATTTCCCGGGTTTCAAAGGAAGCAGCTCCTCTCCCTCCCTCCCTGCTAGCCAGGGAGGAGGGAGGCTCCAACTGTGTTGCTTGGCTGTGTTGCTCACCCAATAAGGAGTCTCAAGAACGACTGGGGGGTGGGGTTTGCATGCTTTGTGCCGATCTAATCGGCCGCGTTGCCTGGGGACTCGCCTTTGCTCAGCGCTTCCCAGGGAAGAGGTGATGGTGGTTTTCCTTGCTGCATCCCCTTTGCCGGGTTGCTGTGCTGTGGGAACAACCACTGGAGGCTTCGTTTGGCTGCTGGCTGGGCTTTCTGCCTTTGGCTCGGAGGGGCTCAGAAGTTGAACATACCTGTGCCCAGAAAATCCCTTATTTTGGCTGCTGATCCCTTATTTTTGAGGCTTCTGGTCCCTTATTTTCAAATCTGTAAGTTGACAGCTATGCTCCTGTGGCCAGCTCCTTCTCCTCCTGCCACGGAGGGGAAGGAGGGTCTGTGGGATGTGAAACACAAGAGCATTCAAGTACAACATCCCTAGAGTGGACATAAAAGGGGATGTCTGGACCAGCCAGTCAGAACTTCCTGTTTCTCCTAAGCTGGGACAGACTTCCTCTGCATGTGACTAGAGGTGGGCGTGGCCTCACCTGCCCAGGTAACAAAAGAGCAGGACTGGTCAGCCATCTCTCTCTCTCTCTGACCACATTCGTCAAAGGAGCAACATCTGCTTAGCCTAAGATGCTAAAGGGACTGTTTCCTTATGGGATAGTTTCCAGGTATATTACTTTTCTAACTTAACTCTGCCTTCTGGGATCCATTTGTGAACAGAATGTGAGTGAGTAAACTCTTTTTATACTTTTATAGAAGACTGTGTTGTGTCTATCTTTTTATGAGGGACTAAAGGGGAAATTAGCAATGAAACCTATTATAGAGGCTTTAGCAAGCCTGAGCAAACACATCCGCTGTGCAAGTTTAAAAGGGGGAATGTTACTCTGCTAAATTGTAGAACTTGTTAACATAAGTTGGATAGGATATAATCAAACAATATATCCTCTCCTGCATCCCTGAACATTCCCACAGGGCAAAAGCAGCCTCCCAGCCACGTTCGGCTCCACCCCGCTGGCTCCTCCCGACCTCACACACGTGGCGTGGTCCTCCCAATCCTTTGGTGCTTCTGGTCAGCACCCTTCTGTGGTGGTCTGAGCCCAGATTCGCAAGTTGCTTCCAGCCCATGATTGTGCCACACTAGGCATGGCTAAGCCAGTCTCCTGATGCCTAATTTAATTCAATCCACTAGGCAAATCTGAAAGGATATCTGTGGCAAGGAAAGCAAAGGCATCAGGTGAGACTCCAGTGAGGTGAGAAGGTGCCAAATAATCCCTTTGGTTAAATAGACTGAAACCTTGGCCCTGTGGCATGCTCTGCAGAAGATGACTCGGTTGCAGCTGGACCCATTCAGATCCAGTCTGAGCTGGATTGCATTAAGGCAAGAGTCCCTCATTGGCACTCACAGCTGCTCAGCCAAAAGGCTGAGGCCTTGGGCTGCAGCCAGTGCTTTCATTACCTCTGCCTTTCTCTTTTTAAAAGCACTTATCCAAATGCCTTCCTCCTCTTCTCTGCAACCTAAGGGGAAGAGATTATTCTGGCTAGAATGAGTCAAGGACAGATTTGGAGTCATCGCGCCCAAGGCCTCCGCATTCAAAACACCTGCGACAAGTCCAGCTCTCAGCCCTTAGCAAAAGTGTGACAGCACCAGGATGGAGCAGGAAGTCATGCTCTGTTCTAAAACAAGCTTTGCAATGCTAGCGGGGAAATGGCTCACATTAAAAAACAAGCTGCTGTTCAAATAGATGTAGACTCAGCGCGATTGGCTGCATTTGCACCAATAATTAAGCACAGGTTTACTGCTGGAAGTCATCCAAGCAGAGCAGGGTTTAGAGTTCCCCCAAGGTAGCTTTCTGAATGGTCAATATAAAGATGCTCCAATTGTTAGGAACCCCCCAACAAAAGTCCTGGCTACACCCATGCTGGGGAGACCCACAGGGCCCAATCAACTGGGCCAAAGAGGCCACTTAGCGATCTAGATGGCAAGCCCAGTGCAGGAGGGAATAGAAAACACACAAATGAACATTTTATTCAGAATAACATCTTCCAAAAGACAAATGTGACCTTGGAAGTTGAAGTTCCTTTTTCAGAATGCGATTAGGAGATTAAAATTTTGCAGGTGAATTAAAACACTTCAAACTTTCCACTAAATGTAGCCATGAAAAGCTTGGCATTGCTTTTTTCAAAGATTTCATTACTTAAAACAAGAGTCGGAAGGCGTTTACATCTGCCCCCAGATCTTTTCCTTTTGACAAGTAAAGGCAGAAGAGCTCACCCGTGCTCTCTCTTTCAGATAAAAGTGAACAAATGGATTTACTGCCAGTTCTGTAAGTAAATCCACTCTTGCCTCGAGACATTTTGCAATTCGCTGAATCCCCAAGTGAGTTTCCTCTTTTCCTTTTCCATTTCGTTAAAAGAGGTCTCCGAGAAGCATTTGCACAGAAGGATTTATGGTGGGACCAGCTGCCAGATGAAGTCAAACTTCATCAGGTGTGCTTTGTTCTGAGCTTTCCCTCTGTTAGAGGAAGCTGATGAAATGGAAAGATGAAAAGCTACTATGGCAAGGTATATTACAAAGAGATGGGTGGAACTACTGGGCCCACTTTGAACAGTGTTAAGAGGAGGATCTGGCTATGTAGACACCTGGAAAAAAGGTAAAAGCATCTTATCGGTGCTCTTTGGAAACTGGTCCATGACCCTTTGCCTTTTCTGTCATGTTGCATTTCGTCAGAAGATTTTAAAGACTTTTCTTGCGTCAACATTAGCAGTAAATGGGTACGGTGACTTCTTCAACACGTTTTCCTGCATATTTGACTCTATAGCATATATCCAAATCTATGCAGGCTATGATTGCATCTCAAAGCTCATGTTACACTTTAAGGACACTGGTGCAATTCCATGCATCAGCCCTGTGCTTGAAAATATTTGCTATGAATAAGTGTCCCACATATAGCAACCAGAAGTTACAGTGGGTCTGCCAAGGAGAAGTCGGGGGTGGGGCAGGAAGGATGGGAGACAGCGACTTGTGCAACATGTGCACCATGAAAGGGCCCTGGCCTATTACTGAGTAGTTTGGAACAACGTGCCAAAATAGGGATGGTGTCAAGTCTTTCACACTTGAGTTTTGTTTGCTAATTAGCAGCCAGTGCTTTTTTCCCTCTAAAAAACTGTTTAGGGGTACTCTCATTTTCCTACTCATATTGAAATGCTGCCCCTCAATGAGGCCAAACTTAGATTCACTAAATGTTTAGGGGTATGCGTCCCCCTGCATCCCCCCAGCAAAAAAAGCACTGGATACGGAAGTCACTTTCAACCAGGACCATAGCTTGTGGGGAGCAGGACTTTAACCCTTTTCTACCATGGTTTCGATCTGGATTCCCTCCCGCTTCACCCCCCCCCCCCCGCTGTTATTTGCGCTCCAAGGAAAACTGCTTGGCACTCATGGCAGCTTTCCTTGGGGGCAAATAGCAGCTGAAGAGGGTGAGGTGATCTGAATCGGGACCACATTGCAGGCAAAGGGTTAAATCCTCTTTCCCCAAATACCATGGCCTTGATCCAGATCAGCCTCCTTTGGGCAGTGACTGCTGTTTAGAGCACTTCCAGGCAACCTGTTTATTGTGCATTCGTCATGATATACGTTTGCAGGCAGACTAGATGATGCTGGCTATGTAAGGAGCTTTCCTTCTGATTTCTTTGCAGCAAAGTTAGATAACATTTGTGTTAAGGCCGGTGTCAACCCACACTTCCCACTGCATCTCCCTATCAGGTTCCTGATCTCAGGAAGTCTGATATTTTGGGGAAGTGGGTTTGTTGCGTAAGAGCTCCCAGTCGACTATAATTGTGTAACCTGAATTTCCTGGTATGTGATTGAGTCCTCCATGAAAATAGCAAGAGTCTGGAAGTGCCCTTAGCAAACTGGCCTCAGACACACAAGGGTAAGTCAAATGCTTAATATCAAGTCTAGTTTGGCCCTCGGATGGCCACTGGACTTGCACTTTGCCCAATAAGAAGTCAGTCAGCAATTTGAGAGGGAGCTATAATGAACACTAGTTAGACTGGATGCATGTACAATAACTGACTACTTCTTGCTTTGAATGGGAGTCTGTGGTGAGCATCACTTAGACCAAATGGATGCACAGCAGCTTTTTTTATGCTGTTCCGTCAGGAACCATAAGCAAATAAAATGAGTCTCTGCACATTTGGATGAAGAACAATGCTAAATGAATCATGCTGGCATGTGAACTAGTAAGAATTGGGGAAACCCTGCCTTTTCAGAAACTGCCTATCTATTTTTGAGGAGAGCTTTCTTGAACATGTGATGCAGCTTTTAAGCAAGATGGAAATACAACCCACGGAATCATTTGGATGCGCTTTGTGCATCCATACCTTGAGCAGTTGGCACTCTGAACCTTCAATTCATCCCTCTTCCCCCGTCATCTGTAAAACGGGAGCCACTGTCATTTGTCCATGTGACAAGATGGCTGGGAGATTGAGGACTGTAAGAAACACGTCTCCTAAAAACATTACATTAATAAAGAAAAAGCAGGGTAGGACAAAGAACGACCTACGGTGGGGAGGCTGGGACAAACACATTTTGTTGGCCAAGCTGTGCCCTTGAAAGAGCACAGGGGGGAAGAGATGCCTGTTAGATTAGCAGCATTCAAATGGCTTTGATAGTAAGGAAGGGTAACTGCAAGCCGTTGGGAGGCAGCAGCAGAGAGTGACCTTTGGTGACTTCCCTCGAGTGAGCAATGTCCAAGAACAGGCTATGATTTATGGAGCCAGGAGCTCTTTGCATCCAGAAAACTTCATTTCACAGGAGCCATGATTTGATTTAGAGTTCTGAGAACAGCATGCAATTATCCCAAGGTTCAGAGCAAGCAAACAGGCAGGCAGGCAGCGGAGAAAGCACTCAGGGAGGCTGGGGAGAGGGAAGCAGCAGAATGCCAGGCCACAGGAAGTAGCTTGGGCAGCAGCAACTGCAGCTGCAAACATCGTTTACATTATGGCACAGCCTTTGGGGGCAGCTACTACTGCTGCAGGGTGACTACCTGGCTGGGATGAATTGTTCCATGAACTGCTTTGCCCTCTACAGAAAAGGGTGTGTCATCACGCAATGTTGTTTGTTTCCCTACTGTCCCACTCAGTATTACTGGCTATGACTGACAGGTCTGGGAAAGGCACAATATCATGATGTTGCAAGCAAGGTATCCCTGCCCATAAGCGGTATTGGTAAAAAGATTAACAAGAATATGTAAATATGGATTGATAATGCTGGAAAATATATATGTATAATAAGTTAAGATGTTGAGCAAGGATAAATGATAGAGGGTAAGGACATGCTGTATTAAATATCTGAACTGGAATACAAAAAGGGAGGTGTGAGGAGGTCGGGAAACTAGTAAATGAAGTATAAGATTTGAAAATATTGATTTCTTTCTTTCTTTTTTTCTTCTTTTTAACTGTTTTCTATTTGCATTTTTTACGGGTTTTGTTTTTGTATATCTGTAGCTCCCCCCACCCTTCTATTAGGGTTATTCTTTGTTCTTATTTTTTATGTTTAAACTTTGAAACTTTTTATTGTTTGTAAAATTTCAATAAATATGACTTAAAAAAAACCATGATGTTGCAAGCAAGGTATCCCTGCCCATAAGGCAGCGCATGTGTTGGTCCCGTGAGAACACAGAGTAAGTTCTTTGTTGGAGCCGAGAGAGCCAACGGAAGATTGACTATTTTTTGTACTATGTTTAGTCAATGCTGGATGGGACATTAAGAAGGTCTCTGGCTATAAATGCCAGGCAGATTTGGAATTTGGCAACCCTCCATTCAACAACAACAACAACAACAACAACAACAACAACAACAACAACAACAATTTATTTATACCCCACCCATCTGGCTGGGTTTCCCCAGCCACTCTGGGTGGCCTCCAACTGAATATTAAAAACAATACAGCGTCAGACATTAAAAACTTCCCTAAACACGGCTGCTTTCAGTTGTCTTTTAAAAGTAAAATAGTTGTTTATTTCCTTGACATCTGCTGGGAGGGCGTTCCACAGGGCAGGCACCACTACCGAGAAGGCCCTCTGTCTGGTTCCCTGTAACCTCACTTCTCACAGTGAGGGAACAGCCAGAAGGCCCTCGGCGCTGGACCTCAGTGTCCGGGCTGAACGATGGGGGTGGAGATGCTCCTTCAGGTATACTGGGCTGAGGCCGTTTAGGGCTTTAAAGGTCAGCACCAACACTTTGAATTGTGCTCGGAAACGTACTGGGAGCCAATGTAGGTCTTTCAGGACCAGTGTTATATGGTCTCGGCGGCCGCCCCCAGTCACCAGTCTAGCTGCCACAATCTGGATTAGTTGCAGTTTCCGGGTCACCTTCAAAGGTAGCCCCACATAGAGCGCATTGCAGTAGTCCAAGCAAGAGATAAGCAGAGCATGCACCACTCTGGCGAGACAGTCCGTGGGCAGTTAGGGTCTTAGCCTGCATACCAGATGGAGCTGGTAGACAGCTGCCCTGGACACAGAATTGACCTGTGCCTCCATGGAGAGCTGTGAGTCCAAAATGACTCCCAGGCTGCGCTCCTGGTCCTTCAGGGGCACAGTTACCCCATTCAGGATCAGGGAGTCCTCCTGAGTAGACTGTAAGGCACCGGGAATCCTGCAGTCCTTCCTCTAGGTAGCAAATAAGTGGGTGGTGGCAAGAAGTGAGTAACACAATGGTATGGTGGTAAACCCTACTATGTTTGCACAGGAACAGAGTGTTGTGGTCCATGGCATCTGACTTCTAACAAAGCAGGCAAACCAGGGTAGGGAAATTGGCCCACTCCTGGAACATTAGATACAGAAGGAAAATGAATCAGGATATTGGTCTGTAGAATACAGATATAGATATCAACAGCCTGTGTTGCATGCACATGTATCTTTTTTTTTTTATTGATACTCAAAAAACAAGAAAAAACAAGACAAGAATACAAACAGAACAGTAATAAAGGCAATATTAGTTCCAAATCAATAAAGCAAAAAGCTGTCCTTAAACTACAGACCTGACCTCCCATCCATTCCTTGTTTCAATTATCTATTATTTGTTGCCAAAAACACATTTTAATCTTAAATTAACTAGTTATTGATTTATCTTAAATTTCATATCTTTCTTAAATCTACTACTAAAGTTATTCAAATGCTGCGACAGAGTTTAAACTATTGCAGTTGTTTTTCAAATAAACTTTGAAGACTTCCCATTTTGAAATACATTCCTGTTTTGGTTTGTTCTTTATTTTTTCTGATAATCTAGCTCCGCATAATCTGTTAGCTTTTGGATCCATTCATGGGTAGTGGGGATTTCATCACTCTTCCACTTTGTAGTGATAAGGACTCTTGCATGCATGTGTATCTTGATGGGTGAGGCAGAGGTAATAATAATAATAATAATAATAATAATAATAATAATAATAATAATAATAATAATAATTTATTATTTATACCCCGCCCATCTGGCTGGGTTTCCCCAGCCACTCTGGGCGGCTTCCAAAAGAATATTAAAATACTATGATACATCAAACATTAAAAGCTTCCCTACAACTCTAACTTCCCAGCAGGAGGCTCACTGTTGCTTACTGGGAGGGAAAGGGGAGGCAGTGCGGAGATCCAACACACTGGTGGAGAAGAAGAAGAAGAAGAAGAAGAAGAAGAAGAAGAAGAAGAGGAGGAGGAGGAGGAGTTTGGATTTGATATCCTGCTTTATCACTACCTGAAGGAGTCTCAAAGCAGCTAACATTCTCCTTTCCCTTCCTCCCCCACAACAAACACTCTGTGAGGTGAGTGAGGCTGAGAGACTTCAGAGAAGTGTGACTGGCCCAAGGTCACCCAGCAGCTGCATGTGGAAGAGCAGGGAAGCGAACCCAGTTCACCAGATTACAAACCCACCACTCTTGACCACTACACCATGCTGGCTCTCGTGGTGGAGCCAATCTGGAGCTCCTGGTGGTGCTTTTGCAACCATACTGACCTCACTCCACTCATCAGTCTTTAACATCAGCAGTAGACCATGGGCAGTAACATCTAGACCTGTTCTTGAGTTTGTTTAAAATCTAAAACAGCTTTATCTTATATTCCTTTCTTTGAATTTGTGCTATTTAGGTTTTTTAAACCTTTTTGTAAAGGCAATACTAGAGTTTTCACAGACAAGTCCTCAACTCCTTATTACTACTGCTTGGCTTTCTTTAAGTTGGGCTATGTCTAAAACTTGCCATTTAGGTTTTCAAACCCTTTTTGTAAACTGAGTTTTAGAAACTGTACCTTTGAGCCCTCAATCCTTTATTAATGCGCTTTGCTTCACCTAGGTCGAGCTAGGATTATAATACTTCAGAATTTTTGGGAGTTTTACCCCCTTTCTTTTAATTTGGTCATTTAAGGTTTATGATTTTTCTATTTCCTTCTGAGGAAACTGAATAGTTCAGTGAAACGAGGTTTGTCACCGGTATCCCGTTAAGGCTTTGTTCAGTTCTAGGTTTTTCTAATGTCCACACAATTCAAATTTATACTTGGGTACATGTGAAAATAATCTATGAAGTATAAGTGTTGGTGTGGGTAGCTTTTTTTCTTCTTCACTGGGGGAAAATAAGACGAGGGTGAAATGTCAAATAATGTTTGCAATAAGAGGGATGGGATAATGGCCCCTTGCATTGCTCACTGAGCGGCACACAGCAGTAATGAGATGAGCACTTTAGAATTACATAACTTTCCCATAGGAAGGATACCGGGCTATATTCAGTCAATATTCCGTATAGATGCTTCAAAGATGTTGTCTTTGGATTGGAGATAATTAGCGCAACTCATTGGGAGCTGCCCCCACATGACAGATCTACTGAAATTCATGGAGCTAGGCTTTCGTATGGTGCTCATTAATTTCAGTTTTGTATAGGAAACATGCTCATTATTTATTTTCATGTTGTTTTAAATTATATGTCCCCATCTCCTAGCCTGTTTGCAGGTTTCCATGGCAGTCTACAACAACTGAAATCATCATCATTGCAATCATCATCATCATCGCATAAAAACATATTGCTCTTTATACAAAAGCCAGTTCCCAACATTCTGTTCCACTTATTCTGTTGCCTTCCAGTGCAATAGTGGGGAACCTCTGGCTATCCAGAGGTTAAAGTAAAGGTAAAGGGACCCCTGACCATTAGGCCCAGTCGTGACCGACTCTGCGGTTGCGGCGCTCATCTCGCTTTATTGGCCAAGGGAGCCAACGTAGAGCTTCCAGGTCATGTGGCCAGCGTGATTAAGCCGCTTCTGGTGAAACCAGAGCAGTGCACGGAAACACCGTTTACCTTCCCGCCGGAGTGGTACCTATTTATCTACTTGCACTTCGTGGTTTCAAACTGCTAGGTGGGCAGGAGCAGGGACCAAACAACAGGAGCTAACCACGCCGTGGGGATTCGAACCGCCAACCTTCTGATCAGCAAATCCTAGGCTCTGTGGTTTAACCCACTTAACATTTTACCCACCTCTTACTCTGCAAGTGTACAGTGTCAGTTCACCTGCTTTCAAAAGAACTGATTATGTATTTGCAAAGCAAATTTTCAAAAAGGACTAACAGTTAAATCCGATGACTAGGTTCGGTTCACCTTACTCCCAAGTAAACATGGATAGGACTGCAGCCTTAGTAACTTCAAGGGAAGTTACTTTCCCATCTTCTACCACCATTGATGTTAGTATTTTTATTAAAGATTTTCTTGGTTTACAAAAGTACATGCCTTGTCTCTTTTTGCAGTTTGTACAGTCTTTCTTGGGATGCGGGTGGCGCTGTGGGTTAAACCACAGAGCCTAGGATTTGCCGATCAGAAGGTTGGCTGTTCAAATCCCCGTGATGGGGTGAGCTCCCATTGCTCAGTCCCTGCTCCTGCCAACCTAGCAGTTCAAAAGCACGTCAAAGTGCAAGTAGATAAATAGGTACCACTCCGGCGGGAAGGTAAACGGCGTTTCCGTGCGCTGCTCTGGTTCGCCAGAAGCGGCTTAGTCATGCTGGCCACATGACCCGGAAGCTGTACGCCGGCTCCCTCAGCCAATAAAGCGAGATGAGCGCCGCAACCCCAGAGTTGGCCACGACTGGACCTAATGGCCAGGGGTCCCTTTACCTTTACCTTTTACAGTCTTTCTTACAGATCAGTTACTTTTGTTGTGAGACATTAGTGTTGAGTACAGTATAAGATTGGGGAAGAAGACGGTGGGAGAGGAGGGGGGTGGTGAGGCTTATTTTCTTTTATATAGTGTACATGTGGGGTTTTGTGTCAGCGTCAACTGGGTATGTTCTCTTTAATAAATGTTTATTACATTTCCTTGGTAGTGAGAGGTATTGGGGGGCAGGGTGTAGTTGGTTATCTATGACTGGCTGCAGTGGGGGGTTTTTGCATTTGTGAGGTGGGGAGGGCAATGATGTTATTAACATTTGAACATTTTATTCCAAGACTAGAACTTTCAGTCCATTGACTTGCATAGAAATAAACAAATGAACCGCTCTGGGTCATTAGATAAAAGCTTTATTTGTGCAGTCAATATACTAGTGCATGGGTTGGTTGTGGATTAAAATGTGGATTCGTGTTTCGATTTTAGTAGGAGCAAAACATTTAGAAGTGATAGCATTGTGGGAAACAATTGTTTTGATTTAGGTGATACATTGGAACATGTTGGTTTTTTAAAAAAACCTCTCTTTTGCCTGTTATCTTTAATATTTGTTGGCATTTGTCTGTTTCAAGGCTGCCCCTCGTTTCCCTCTACAGCATGTGCAGAAACTGCCTTCTTGACCAGTGATGGTCAACTATTGGTCTTGTTCGTTCAATCCCCTGGAGCCTGTCTTGACATGCAGGGGGAGTCCCTGCGGGATGTGATACATAAGTAGCAGTCAAGTACAACATTCCTTGTTTTCCTAGAGTGGACATGCAGGGGAATGTTTGGTCCAACCAGTCAAAAACTTCCTGTTTCCTCCTGGCTGGGACATACTTCCTTTGCATGTGACTAGAGGTGGGCGTGACCTTACCTGTCCAGGTAACACAAAAGGACAGGACACGCAGCACTCACTCTCTCTTTTTGACTCCAGCCGTCGTTGGACCAGCTTTTTAGCTAGGAGTGCTCTGCTAACTAGCAGAGGCACTGGGATCATTCCTCCCTATGGGGTAGATCACCACGCACATATCTGTAACTGTCTGTCTTCAGGGATCCAACTGTGAACTGATGCTGTGAGTAAACTTCTTTTATTGACTTTAAGTAAGATTGCTGTGTGTTTATTCTTTTAAGAGGGATAAGGCCCCTGGGCCTTAGTTTGCCTACCCATGACTTACATCCTCTTACTTATTGAGTTTCCACTGTGCTTTGGCCCTGAGCATTAGCTTTGCCTGTTATGTGGCATGAGACAGTGACTAACTAGCAACTATTGGAGAGGCCTCCTTTCCCCCCAAACTGGGTAGCATTTCTAGCAACTGCAAAACCACTGTTTCCTTCTCCCTTCTGCACCTGACATAGCCAATCTGCTGGCTGGACTGTTGCTGTGACACATCAGGAATGATATTAAAGCATATGAAGAAGATGTCAATCAGTTGATTTCGGAAGCTTGATCCATGATAAGTAGAAAATGGGTTTTATGTCCTGGCAAGTCCCATATGGTCTGGTTTTCTATTACTAAAACATGTGTTTGAGAAAAGGGTGGCCTGTGGGTGGGTGGGTGGGTGGGGGGTGGATTCTGAAAACAGCCATGAGCCACAAGACGACTATTTCAACAGGTAGGTAATAGAGGGTTGTATCCTACAAAGTCATCCCATTTCACCCAAGGAATTCCACTTGTGTGATGCAATTTCCCCTCCATCTCCTCCCTGGATGTGCCCCCTGAATCGATTCTGAACCCTGAACCCTCCAGATCAGATTTGGGAAGAGCACAGAGGGAGATGAAAGATATGGGAAGGTTTCCTGGAATGTTCTCCTATCATCCATCTATCTATCTATCTATCTATCTATCTATCTATCTATCTATCATCATTTATTTATTTAAGTGATCCTATATCCCTATACAGTGGTACCTCGGGTTAAGTACTTAATTAAGCAGTTCAGAATCAAATTAATGGCAACCATTGGGCTAGAGTTCAATGAAGATTACAGAAGCAGAGAGGGGGGGGGGTCAAACTGTGCCTTGGCCAAAGGCCTGGTGGAACAGCTCTGTCTTGCAGGCCCTGCGGAAAGATGTCAAGTCCCGCAGGGCCCTAGTCTCTTGTGACAGAGCCTTCCACCAGATCGGGGCCACGGCCGAAAAGGCCCTGGCTCTGGTTGAGGCCAGCCTAACCTCTCTGTGGCCCGGGACCTCCAAGATGTATTTTTTTTAAGACCGTAAGGCAGTGGCATAGCCTGGGGGTGCAGGGGGGGGGGCCGGCCACACCGGGCGCAACATCTGGGGGTTAGGGTTAGGGGGCACAAATTACTTGTCTTGCCCCGGGTGCTGACAACCCACGCTACGCCACTGCCGTAAGGTCCTCCGTGGGACATACCAGGAGAGGCGGTCCCGTATGTACGAGGGTCGTAAGCCGTATAGGGAATTCTACCCCATCGCCCTTGCCCTTGCCCTGATCCAGAAGGCAGTACTATTCTTCTACAAAAAGAGGTGCTGAAAGTCACCATGAATGCTTCCCTCTTTTTCTTAGAATGGCAATGGCACCCACCTGAGTGGTTCCAGAAACCACCTGAGAGGTGTTGGAACTGAGTTCTGGTGAGTTCCCCCTGGGGGGGAAAGCCCTGCCAGAAGGGAATGTCACATGTCTGTAAAAACATTTTTGCTGTTTGCAATTCATAAAGGTCACCGTGTTTGTATTTGATTTAAAGATGGCTATTTATCTGCATTTTTACATTGGGGGTTTCAGAAATACAGTGGTGCCTCGCAAGACGAAATTAATCCGTTCCGCGAGTCTCTTCGTCTTGCGGTTTTTTCGTCTTGCGAAGCACGGCTATTAGCGGCTTAGCGGCTATTAACGGCTTAGTGGCTCTAAGAAAAAGGAAACAAACTCGCAAGAACTCGCAAGATGTTTCGTCTTGCGAAGCAAGCCCATAGGGAAATTCGTCTTGCGGAACGACTCAAAAAAACGCAAAACCCTTTCGTCTAGCGAGTTTTTCGTCTTGCGGGGCACCACTGTAATGAAACAGATAGCACACAAGGAGTTAAAAGGAGGGAGGGGGTGAGGGAGGGAGAGCAGGCAATCCATGGCAGAGAATGGAAATGGTGTTAAAGTCCACTGGGGCCAGTTGGTGCAGAGATACATTTGCTTTAATTGATGCTGCACTCTAATGTGAAGTTATGCTCCGAAAAGTGACTCTGTAAATTAATAACACAGTGATGTTCTATATTTATTCTCCTCCAATGACGTCGATGCCAAAATGTGCACACTATGCAAGTCAATGTGAGGTTTTGCCAACAGTCATGGCACAGACAGCATAACCCACAATAGTTTTAAGACATTAGGCCTTGCTCTGCTCTTTCATTACACTAAAAGTCCCAGCAAGACCCAGAAACAATCCATTTGGAAGGCTGGTTACTTGATCGGTTAAATATTGGCAACTGAACAGTTATTACTGGAGTGTGGTCAAATATTGCTAATTACTCTGTATGTAGTCAAGAACGTCCTTGTGTAATTGGCAACCCGTCTTCTTAATTGCATTATGGGGGCATCTAACAGCAGTGGCAAGAGGGAAGGCCCCTTTGCTTCTCAGGATCTTCTTGTAGGGCCAGACAAACCCAGGTCTCTCACGAGAGCTTCTTTTGCCTTCCCTCCTTTATGTTGAAGAGCCTTGCTATTTTGCCCAGCTCTTTCCAAGCACAGGCCTGCGTTTTTAGGGCCACGTCCGAGCTCCCACCGCCCCAAGGTTTTCCTATGGAAACCTGCTCTTTAAAGCTGAACCAGACCAAATGGCAACTCAGGTTTTCTACATACTGCTCTTTATTTCAATTGAGCTTTAAAGAGCAGCTTTTCCCTGGGAAAGCTCTGCGGCAAAATAGAGGGAGGTTGTACATGGAGCTTTAAAGCGTGGACTGGGCCTGGAAAGCATGGAGGATTGTGTGGACAAGCCCTAAGTCAATAGGCCTACCATCTTTTCTTGCTCATGTGCTACAGCTGCAGGCATCTCTGAACAGGAAGAGGGATATGGGAATCAAACACACACAGTCACAAATTAAATTACAAATTAAAACTCATACTGCTGAATACTGCTGCATTTGAGACTTGTTCAGTTTGGAGAAAAGGTAACAGGGGACGTGATAGAAGTTCATAAAATTATAAGGTGGATAGAGAAAAGTTTCTCTCTCTCGCTCTGACTCTAGAACTTGTGGACATCCATTGAAACTAAAGGTTGGGAAGTTTCAGGACAAATAAAATAAAGGACTTTTTCCATGGATTAGACAAATTCAGGGAGGATAACTGTCAGGCTTTGTGGAATCACATCCCTCCCCTGGTGGCAGTAAATAAGCAGATCAAATGAAAGGAGTGTTCTTACCAGTTAGTTTCTTTAATAATCACAGCGAGAGACAAAGGAATGCATATCTCTCTAGAAATGGCGTTGCTCCCAGTAAAGGTTTACCCCCCTGTCCCCATTAATCTACGTCACTCCTACGTCAGGTAATCTGAGTTTGTTGCCGCTGAGCTTTCTGTTCTATCACTCTCAAAGCCCGTCTAGTCTTAGGCGAAGGGGTGTGTGTCAGGAATGCTGTCCAAGGACACTGACTCTGCCAGCTGTCTCTCTCCTGGTGTTTCCTCTTCGAGCTGTTCCTCACCCACTATTTCCCAGCTTTTCCTCTCTGGACTATGTCCTTCTGCAAACCACTGTTCTAAATCAGTACTGTCAGGGCTGTCTTTAGCATATGCGCTGCCGGGGTGCAAAGATCCGCACAGTGCCCCCAAATTTAGTTTAGCCGCTCCCAGATTTTTTGGGGGGACGATGAACAAAAGTTGTTGAGCTTTATTTGGGAAGGGGGGAGCCAAAGTTGTGGATCTGAAATCGCTCACCTGAAACAACGATGCAGCAGAAGTAACTGCTTTTGTTTCCTGACTCGGCGGGAATATTTGATGCTACGGAGTAACAGAGCAATGGAGAAGAGGGGCAGGGACTTTCGCTCCATTGCTTTTCACTGCCGCCGATCGAAAGGGACCGGTATACAGTAGGTATACATCTGGCGCCCCCCCATAATTCGGCGCCTGGGTGACCACACCCCTTGCACCCCTGGGCTAAGATGGCCCTGAATACTGTCCTCCCGCCCTTGGGAAGGTTCAGGATGTCACGTATTTCACGCGGCGTTTTCAGCGAAACACTAAGAGTTCCAGGTTTTTCAGTGCAGTCCTTTTTTAATGTGAGCTATTTACAGGCATTTACAAAAGAAACAGTCCATACAGAGTACTTACAAACGAATACTCTCCACCACAGCACCACCACACTACAGCACAACCACCACACTACCTGTTAAACAGGCTTTCCTTTTTAAAACAGGTGATAGCCAATTACACTAATCACACTCCTGCTGAGTCACTCTGACCCAGCAGAGTATTGCATCATCCTGTTGAAGCCTGCAGACTTATCCAGTATCCTGCGAATCCCAACACTCCTCCTTAAGTCAAAGGCTTGAGACCCAATAATTCTCTTAAGTCTCGAAATTTAGGAGCATCCAAACATTTTGTATACAAATCTGCCACATTACATTTTGTGTTACAGTGCTGTACCTTTAACACATTTCTTTCCAAAGCATTTTTCACATTTCCATATCTTATAGCAATATGTTTACTCTTGCTTTTAAAGTTCTGTTGGTTGGCAAGCTGTTGTGCAGCCATGTTGTCACTTAGCACAGTGATTGGCATTTCAGAAGGTATTCCAAGCTCTTTTGTTAGGCAAGCAAACCACTCTATTTGTGATACACATTCGCTTATGGCTGAGTACTCTGCTTCACAAGTACTTGTGGCAACAAATGTTTGTTTCTGGGATTTCCACTGAACCAGGGCATTTCCAATATATATGGCATAGCCAGTGGTAGACTTTCCATTTTCTCTGTCCCCCCAGCTGGCATCAGCGTATGCATACACTTGCTGATCATATCCTGTATCCAGCACCAGTTGGTGTATCCCATCATTCCTCCTCAGTCCAGCCCCTGATATCAACGTGATTAGCAGCTACTAGCATGGATGGCTATGCTGTGTCTCTATGGTCAGAGGCAGGAACACTTCCCAATACCACTTGCTGAAAGCCCAAGGAGGAGAGAGTGATCCTGTGTTCAAATCCTGCTTCCTGGTTTCCTACAGGAATCTGGTTGGCCGCTGTGAGTAAACGATGCTGGAGTAGATGGGCTACTGGCCTGATCCAGCCAGCTCTTCTTATGTTCTTATGTTAAGTAATTAAGTGAACAAGGCCATTTTGTAATATTTATAGGCTACTACTTGAGTCCTATGTTTTAATGACTCCTATATTTCAATTATTCAGTGAGGACTAGCTGGAAATTAACCCATTAAATATTTTAGTTCAGAGTCCGATTTAGCTGTGTTTGAAGTTGTGCCAGGCTGGCTCCAGCCCTAGCCTATAAAAGTTTGGTAATCTCTTCAGCTCACCCCCAGGACCAGATCAGTTGCAATCCACCTGGGAAGCCTTTAAACGTCTGTACTGATAGTGCTGAATTGCAAAGAGGATCGGGGCAAGTTAATGGGTCTAATGGTGTAACGAAGACATAAACCATAAGTACAATGAAGCATCAGATAAAAAGGACTAGATCATTCAATATTAAATATATAACTTGTTTTCAATTAGCCCCCCTAACAGAAATCTTTTATCCTAACTTTTATTCGTTGTTTTTGTTATTATTTTTCATGCCCCACCTTTCCCCCCCTGATGGGACTCAGGGTGGCTTTAAAGATAAAAACAAGAACTGCAAAAACATAACAAAAGCAATCAATAAAATGCAATTAAACATTGGCAGAATTAAAACTATACAGTGGTACCTCTGGTTGAGAATGGTTTCCATTCTGGAGCCCAGTTCGCAACCTGAAAGGAATGCAAACCATGTCTGCGCACACGCGGATCACGATATGCCGCTTCTGCGCATGCATGTGATGCCATTTTGTGCATCTGCACATGCGCAAGCAGCGAAACCCAGAAGTAACCCTTTCCAGTACTTCCGGGTCACTGCAGGACGCAACCTGAAAAGATGTAACCTGAACCGAATGTAACAGGAGGTATGACTGTATACATATATAAATTATGTTCAAAACATACCAGTAATTACAATAAACACAGCCAGTGTGGTGTAGTGGTTAAGAGCGGTAGTCACGTAATCTGGGAAACCGGGTTCGTGTCTCCGCTCCTCCACCTGCAGCTGCTGGGTGACCTTGGGCCAGTCACACTTCTGTGAAGTCTCTCAGTCCCACTCACCTCACAGAGTGTTTGTTGTGGGGGAGGAAGGGAAAAGGAGATTGTTAGCCGCTTTGAGACTCCTGAAGGGGAGTGAAAGGCGGGATATCAAATCCAAACTCTTCTTCATGACACCAGCCCTTTCATTAAAAGCAGCCGACTCCCAAAAGCCTATTGGAACAAGAAAGTCTGTTCCAACAGACTGGCAGAAAGAACAGCAAGGAGGGAGCCTGTCCGGCTTCTGTTGGGAGGGAGTTCCAGAGTCTGGGAGCAGCCGCAGAGAAGGACCTGTCCTGTATCCCCATGCCTGTGATGATAGCGGGACTGAGAGACAGGTCCCCAGGTTCATATAAAGGAATATGGTATTTCAGGTGGCTTGGAACTAAGTCATGTAGGTGATAACCAGCACTTTGAAACTGACCAGTAGCTGGTGGATTTTTTCTAGCAAGGGTGTCATCTGATCCCTAGAACCAGCCCTGGTCAACAATCTGGCTACAAGAAAGTAGTAAACTACAAGAAAGAAGATTCCACCTAAACTATAAGAAAGAAGATTCCACCTAAACATTAGGAAGAACTTCCTGACAGTAAGAGCTGTTCGACAGTGGAATTTGCTGGTGGAGTCTCCTTCTTTGGAGGTCCTTAAGCAGAGGCTTGACAACCATATGTCAGGAGTGCTCTGATGGTGTTTCCTGCTTGGCAGGGAGTTGGACTCGATGGCCCTTGTGGTCTCTTCCAACTCTATGATTCTATGATTCTACAGCTCTTTGAGCCAGTTGTCTCTGTAACACTGAATTGGCTTTGGACTGATGGTGTGTGTTTGTGTGCAAATTATTTTTTCAAAAAAATTAAAATAGCTTTTTATTGTTTAAGTTTGGTGGTAGTAGCGGGGGGAAAGTTCAGTTTTGTTTTTGGTTCAGGGATATAAAAAGGATCACTAGTCTGCACAATATACTTAAGAAATACTGGCTCCCAGTATGTTTCCGAGCACAATTCAAAGTGTTGGTGCTGACCTTTAAAGCCCTAAACGGCCTCGGTCCAGTATATCTGAAGGAGCGTCTCCACCCCCATTGTTCAGCCCAGACACTGAGGTCCAGCTCCGAGGGCCTTCTGGCAGTTCCCTCACTGTGAGAATCCAAGTTGCAGGGAACCAGGCAGAGGGCCTTCTCGGTAGTGGCGCCCTCCCTGTGGAATGCCCTCCCATCAGATGTCAAAGAGAACAACAACTACCTGACATTCAGAAGACATCTGAAGGCAGCCCTGTTCAGGGAAGTTTTTAATATGTGACATTTTAGTGTATTTTTCATCTTTGTTGGAAGCCGCCCAGAGTGGCTGGGGAAACCCAGCCAGATGGGCGGGGTACAAATAATAAATTATTATTATTATTATTATAAATATTTGTTAGTTCCCTGGGCTTCATGTGCACCAGAAGGGTCAGTGTGGCAAAGGAGTGGTGGATAGGTCTCCTAGGAGCAGTGAGGTCTGCCACTACTCTCTTTGACTTGGGTGGAATCTACACACATATAAAAATGCTTTTTCAATGTGAAAATACTTTTTTTAAAAAAGTTTGGAAAAATATATTGAATTTGCTGTAGCTCACCATTGCCATCTAGCGCCACATTTGTATAATGCACTTTAAAAGGTAAAGGGACCCCTGACCATTGGGTCCAGTCGTGGCCGACTCTGGGGTTGCGGCGCTCATCTCGCTTTATTGGCCAGGGGAGCTGGCGTACAGCTTCCGGGTCATGTGGCCAGCATGACTAAGCCGCTTCTGGCGAACCAGAGCAGCGCACGGAAACGCCGTTTACCTTCCTGCCAGAGCGGTACCTATTTATCTACTTGCACTTTTGATGTGCTTTCGAACTGCTAGGTTGGCAGGAGCAGGGACCGAGCAACGGGAGCTCACCCCATCGCAGGGATTCGAACCGCCGACCTTCTGATCGGCAAGTCCTAGGCTCTGTGGTTTAACCCACAGCGCCACCTGCGTCCCTCCATAATGCACTTTGCAACACACTTAAAAAGTTTTATCTGCAGCTGTATATCTGAGTCCCTGGTCTGTAAAAGCTGGGTCAAATTGAGTTACAGCCACACACGACTTCTGTCACCTTCCATAAAGGCACTTGTCGCCTCTTCCCCTTCTCCATGGAGTGGCAGGTTCAAGTCATCTCTTACCAGCTTCCCCCGTCCGTCTTGTCTTTGTTGCAACAGACAACAATAGTGACATTTTAAAATTTATTTATTAGCACTGTAACATTACATTCTGGCCATTACCAGGAGAAATGATTGACCTCTGGACATCCTGATCCTTCTTGCAATAGCAGAGTAGCTTGGACTGCTTAAAAAAAACACAAAACCCTATAAAAAGCAGTATTCTGCTATCGCTTCCCACAATCTGGCTGTTTTCAGCCATGAAGGAGCGTTCCTGGATATCTAACATGCACCTGTCTTGGTACAAGTTGAACCCATTGCTTCATGCTCTTGGCTTCCATAGTGCTGATAAACACCTGTTCTCTTCCGTTCTTTTTGGTAAGAGGATGAGTATGGAATTAATTGCTCCTGTTTGCTCAAAGATATGGGCAACAAAAGGCTTGTCACTAAACACGCAACTACCTCTGTTTTACCATTATGTGTTCCATTTCCCGCCATTCAAAGAACCTGGCTCAACGTGTGGGAGACCTGAAAACAGAGCTTCTTGTCTTTTTTCTTTCCTTTTCAAGCGTTAAAGCGATAGGAGTGGGATGGATTAGGTTCACAGGGCTGGTGGGGAGGTGAAACACGAGAGATGCCTTAATATCTCTGTGTGTTTTGCCCTGCAGGCAGATATGTAGTTCCAAGGGAGACCGGGAGAAGCAATTTTAACCAGGAAATGTTGGGAAATGGTTATTCCTTTGCTGCCATAGCACCATGGTCTCCGCCTGAACCGGTAGCCCCTGCCCCAGTTGCTGTTTATACTCTATGAAATACAGTAGTGCCCCGCAAGACGAATGCCTCGCAAGACAAAAAACTCGCTAGACGAAAGGTTTTTTTGTCCGCGATTTGCCTCGCAAGACGAATTCCCCTATGGGCTTGCTTCGCAAAACGAAAACGTCTCGCGACATTGTTTCCTTTGTGTAAAAACCGTTAAAACCAAGGGTGCTTAGCTTGAGCAGCTGCAGTTGCGACTTGGCTTCGAGGAGCAACTGTTAGCACGTGGTTTGGTAGCCTTTTATCAGACTTTGCTCACTTTTGAAGATTTTCCAAAACTTTTCCAGAACTTTTCCAGAACTTCTCTTTCATCCATTTGGTAAGTTAAACTTTTAAAACTTTTTGGGGGGGTTTTGGATTTTGGGTTGGGGTGTTTGGGATTCAAGGACTTGGTGTTGGGAAGGGGTTTGCGATAATCTGGGGGCTTGTGGGCCTTTTTGGGGAATTTTTATGATTTTCTGTGACCATTGTGCCAGGTTGCTTATTTTTGAAAATTTTTCTGAGTTTGAATTTCTGAGTGCTGGCTGGCTAGGGGAACAGTGGGGGAGGTTTCTGCAGAAATCTGGGGGCTTGTGGGTTTTTTTTGGGATTTTTTATGATTTTCTGTGACCATTGGGCATGGCTGTTTTTTTTTGAAAATTTTTCTGAGTTTGAATTTCTGAGTGCTGGCTGGCTAGGGGAACAGTGGGGGAGGTTTCTGCAGAAATCTGGGGGCTTGTGGGTTTTTTTTGGGATTTTTTATGATTTTCTGTGACCATTGGGCATGGCTGTTTTTTTTCAAATTTTTTTTTCTGAGTTTGAATTTCTGAGTGCTGGCTGGCTAGGGGAACAGTGGGGGAGGTTTCTGCAGAAATCTGGGGGCTTGTGGGTTTTTTTTTGGGATTTTTTATGATTTTCTGTGACCATTGGGCATGGCTGTTTTTTTTTGAAAATTTTTCTGAGTTTGAATTTCTGAGTGCTGGCTGGCTAGGGGAACAGTGGGGGAGGTTTCTGCAGAAATCTGGGGGCTTGTGGGTTTTTTTTTGGGATTTTTTATGATTTTCTGTGACCATTGGGCATGGCTGTTTTTTTTTGAAAATTTTTTTTCTGAGTTTGAATTTCTGAGTGCTGGCTGGCTAGGGGAACAGTGGGGGAGGTTTCTGCAGAAATCTGGGGGCTTGTGGGTTTTTTTTGGGATTTTTTATGATTTTCTGTGACCATTGGGCATGGCTGTTTTTTTTTGAAAATTTTTCTGCGTTTGAATTTCTGAGTGCTGGCTGGCTAGGGGAACAGTGGGGGAGGTTTCTGCAGAAATCTGGGGGCTTGTGGGGGTTTTTTGGGAATTTTTATGATTTTCTGTGACCATTGGGCATGGCTGTTTTTTTTCAAATTTTTTTTTCTGAGTTTGAATTTCTGAGTGCTGGCTGGCTAGGGGAACAGTGGGGGAGGTTTCTGCAGAAATCTGGGACCATGTGGGGGTTTTTTGGGAATTTTTATGATTTTCTGTGACCATTGGGCATGGCTGTTTTTTTTTGAAAATTTTTTTTCTGAGTTTGAATTTCTGAGTGCTGGCTGGCTAGGGGAACAGTGGGGGAGGTTTCTGCAGAAATCTGGGACCATGTGGGGGTTTTTTGGGAATTTTTATGATTTTCTGTGACCACTAGGCATGGCTGTTTTTTTCGAATTTTTTTTTCTGAGTTTGAATTTCTGAGTGCTGGCTGGCTGGGGGAACAGTGGGGGAGGTTTCTGCAGAAATCTGGGACCATGTGGGGGTTTTTTGGGATTTTTTATGATTTTCTGTGACCACTAGGCATGGCTGTTTTTTTTTGAAATTTTGTTGTTATTTTTTGAATTTTTTTTTGTCTGGGTGGGGAAGCAGTTGGGGAGGGGTTTGCAGCAGTAGGGGAGGGGCTGGGGGAGCAGTTGAGGAGGGGTTTGCAGCAGTAGGGGAGGGGCTGGGGGAGCAGTTGAGGAGGGGTTTGCAATTTCTGTGTTATGGGTGGGTTGGTGCGTGTCTGTGGGAGCAGTTGAGGTTTTTGAAGACATTGGTGATTTTTGAAGCTTTTCCTAAACTTTTTTTACAGCCATTTGAGGTTCCTGAGGACTTCGGTGGTTGATTGCTGAAGCTTTTCCAGAACTTCTCTTTCATCCATTTGGTAAGCTCAACTTTTAAAACTTTTTTGGGGGTTTTTGGGATTTTGGATTTGGGGTTGGGGTGCTTGGGATTCAAGGCCTTGGTTCTGGGTTTTAATTTCTGTGTGGTGGGTGGCTGGGTGCTTTTGTATTTTTTGGGTTTGAAGCACATCACTGATTTTTTTTTCTGTTTCTGAGTTTACAAAGGTAGGACCTGTGCTGCCATGGGACCCAAGAAGACTGCTCCTGCGGTGGCCGGCGAGAGGAAGAAGGAGAAGGTGACGCTGGAGATGAAGAAGGACATCATTCGGAAGCACGACGGCGGAATGCGTGTGACGGACATCGCCAGGGAGTACGGCAGGAACCCATCGACCATCGGGACCATCCTGAAGATGAGGGAGAAGATCATGGCGACTGATGCAGCCAAGGGAGTCACCAGGATCGTGAGGAACCGCCCAGCTGTCCTGGAGGAGGTCGAGAAGTTGCTGCTCATCTGGATAGAAGAGAAGCAGCGTGCAGGGGACACAGTGTCTGAGGCCGTCATTTGTGAGAAGGCCAAGGCCTTGCATGCTGACCTCATCCGGGATCAGCCAGGAACCTCAGCCGAGCCAGAAGTCTTCAAGGCTAGCAGAGGTTGGTTTGACCGGTTCAAGACGAGATCTGGCATCCACAGCGTGGTCAGGCATGGAGAGGCTGCCAGTTCTGATGTTCCTGCGGCTGAAGACTTTGCAGCGGAGTTCCTGGAGCTTGTGAAGACGGAGGGCTACGTTCCGCAGCAGGTCTTCAACTGCGACGAGACCGGGCTGTTTTGGAAGAGGATGCCCAAAAGGACTTTCATCACTCAGGAGGAGTCCAGGCTGCCTGGCCACAAGCCCATGAAGGACCGTCTGACCCTGCTCTTCTGTGCCAACGCCAGCGGCGACCTGAAGATCAAGCCCCTGCTGGTGTACCACTTGGAGAACCCACGGGCCTTCAAGAGACACAAGATCGACAAGGAGCGGCTGAGTGTCATGTGGCGATCCAACAGCAAGGCTTGGGTCACACGTGTGCTGTTTGTGGACTGGGTCAATCTTGCTTTTGGCCCTGCTGTCAAGCAGTACCTGCTGGACAACGACCTGCCGCTGAAGGCTTTGCTTCTGATGGACAATGCTCCTGCCCATCCTAAAGGCCTTGAGGTGGACTTGTTGGAGGAGTTCAGCTTCATCAACATCATGTTCCTGCCGCCTAACACCACGCCACTGCTCCAGCCGATGGATCAGCAGGTCATCGCCAATTTCAAAAAACTCTACACCAAGGAGCTTTTCAGGCGATGCTTCGAGGTGACTGACTGCACCACCATCACCCTGCGGGAATTCTGGAAGGACCACTTCGACATCGCCACCTGCTTGAAGATGGTCAACACGGCCTGGAAAGGGATCAGCCAGAGAAATTTGAATTGCGCTTGGCGCAACCTGTGGCCGGACTGTGTGGCACCAAGTGACTCTGATGCACCAGAGTCAACAGTGGTGCAGGACATTGTTGCCTTGGGGAGGACCATGGGCCTGGAGGTCACGGAGGAGGACGTCTGCGAGCTGGTAGAGGGGCACGACGACGAGCTGACCACCCAGGAGCTGGTCGAACTGCAGGCAGAGGCTGCGCTGGAGCAGGCCTCACTGGAAGAGGAGGAAGCAACTGGGGAACGGCTGTCCTCCGAAAGACTGAGGGACATTTGCCAGAGGTGGAAGGAGGTGCAGACTTTTGCAGATCTACACCACCATGAGAAGCACGTGGCACATGACGCTGGGAACTTTTATGATACGAGGGTCATGTCGTATTTCAGGGAGCTGCTGAAAAGGCGGATGAAGCAGCAGACAATGGACAGGTTCTTGACCAAGAAGCAAAGAGTGGAAGAGGAGCCTTCTTCAAGTGCTCCCCCAGAGTCTTAGAAAATGTCTGTATACTGTACTTTGTTGATTTTTAAATGTATTTCTGTCATGTTTATAAAGTTTATTTATTTTCCCTTCAATTTTTGAACTGCTCTTTACAGTATGTGTGACTTTAAAGAGCAGTTAATAAACTGTTGTTGTACCAAATTTGGCTTTGTTTGGACTTTTTTTGACCATAGGAACGCATTAATTGATTTTCAATGCATTCCTATGGGATTTCGTGCTTCGCAAGACGAAAAATTCGCTAGACGACAAAAATTGCGGAACGAATTAATTTCGTCTTGCGGGGCACCACTGTATACTGGGAGTCGAGTGTGGATTTCATGCTCTTTATTCAGCTCATAGTGGTGAGGAGGAATGGAAGTTCCCCCAGAATGTCTGCCTTATATACATTATTTACACAATGGGCCCCATGTGATTGGCTAATTCCGGGATTCTCCTGTAAGCCAATCAGGTTGCGGATTCCCTTCCACCTGGAGCTGGATTGGGTGGCTCCTGTGGATCAATCAGACTGCTGCATTCTGAATCCTATTGTTCTAGGGCCAATCAGACTGCTCCCTTTTGGATCCTATTCAACTCAGTGCATAACACCCTACATATAGGGATCCTATTTGAATGTCTCCCACACCCCATCTAGTTTTGCATGTATCCCAATCCTGGGACGTGGGTGGCGCTGTGGGTTAAACCACAGAGCCTAGGACTTGCCGGTTAAAAAGTTTGCGGTTCGAATCCCCGCAACGGGGTAAGCTCCCGTTGCTTGGTCCCTGCTCCTGCCAGACTAGCAGTTCGAAAGCACGTCAAAGTGCAAGTAGATAAATAGGTACCACTCTGTCGGGAAGGTAAACGGCGTTTCCGTGTGCTGCTCTGGTTCGCCAGAAGCGGCTTAGTTATGCTGGCCACATGACCCTGAAGCTGTACGCCGGCTCCCTTGGCCAATAAAGCGAGATGAGCGCCGCAACCCCAGAGTCGGTCACGACTGGACCTAATGGTCAGGCGTCCCTTTACCTTTACATGCCCCATCTAGTTTTGCCTGCATGTATCCCAATCCTATTACAGGCCATAAACAGAAGGATTATAGGGTCCAGGACACTTTAGAGCAGGGGTCGGCAATTTTTTTTAGCTGTGGGTCAGTCCACTGTCCCTCAGACCTTGTGGCAGGCTGCAGAATGAGCACTGTGGGGGGGGGGGGCTGGAAGAAGAGGCAAGGGGGGCAAATAGTCCTCCTCCCCACCTCCCAGCCCCAGCTGCTGCAATTACCTTCCCTGGGGCTGCCACCGCCACTGCCGCTGCTTCTCGTGGGTAGGCAGAGCGAGCTCATCCCCTCCGCTCTCTGGCCCACAGGAGCACCAGGGCGGTGGCGGCGGAGGGAAGATGAGCGGCGTGAAAGGGCTGGCTCTGGAGAGAGGCTGCTTAAAATGGCATTCAGCCAGCTCAGCCCTGCCCCCTTCCTCCTCTAGGCAGGGCGGGGAGAAGCCAGGAGGAGGCAGGGAGGAGGCGCCGCCAAGGTGTGTGCGAGAGGGGGGGGGGAATGGAATGGTGCAGCCTGAACAAACAGAATCCCCATGCCGATCCATGGACAGTCCCCAGGCTGGATCCTGAAGGCAATTGGGCCTGATCCGGCCCACGGACCTTAGTTTGCCGACCTCTGCTTTAGAGGATATTTTCCTTCTCTCCTGAATATCTCCCCCCAATAATAAACCATATAAATCTTTACATGGCCTGGGACCCCAGTACTTCACAGACTGCAGTGGCAGAGCTTGGGGGTCTCAAACTTCATCGATGCCAAAATTCAGCCTTCCATTCTAATTCATAGCAGCAGCTTCTCCTGAGGAGGCCCAAAGGCTTAGCGCCCAGTGCGACCAAACCAGTCACACTTCCCTTAAACTGCTTCTGCAGACTGCCTTCCCTGCTATGAACCTACCCCATAGCTGTCAACCGTCCCTTATTTGGCGGGAAAGTCCCTTATCCCAGCTCCGTGTCTTGCTGCTGTCCCTTATTGATGGTGTCCCTTAAATTTCCCGGGTTTCAAAGGAAGCAGCTCCTCTCCCTCCCTCCCTGCCGGCCAGGGAGGAGGGAGGCTCCAACTGTGTTGCTTGGCTGTGTTGCTCAACCAATAAGGAGTCTAAGAACAACTGGGGGGTGGAGCTTGCATGCCTTGTGCCGATCAAATCGGCTGCGTTGCCTGGGGACTCGCCTTTGCTCAGCGTTTCCCAGCAGAGAGGTGATGGTGGCTTTCCTTGCTGCGTCCCCTTTGCCGGGTTGCTGCGCTGTGGGAACCACCGCTTGAGGCTTCGTTTGGCTGCTGGTTGACCAAAATCCCTTATTTTGGCTGCTGATCCCTTATTTTTGAGGCTGCTGGTTCCTTATTTTCAAATCTGTAAGTTGACAGTTATGACCTACCCAGACCCTGAGATCACAGTCAGACCCTTTTCTACATGGCCATTTCAAGAGAAGTTGGGTGGGTGGTAACAACAGAACAGGCTTTTTCAGTAGCAGCCCCCTCCTCTTTGTGGAATCCCCCCCCCCAGTTTGACCTTGACATCTTTTTGGCACGAGGTGAAGAAGTTCCTTATTCTCCCAGGCACTTGAGTGAGAATGCTGCTGTGGTCTTTGCAGCTATTTTTACTTGCATTTTTCATTGTCTTGTATTCTAGGATGGAGAGAGTATTTTTGCTGTTTACTACTAATTGCTTTTAGTTTGCCATTATTGATTTTGATGTTATAGTTCCTTGAATTGGATCGTATGGTCTTTTTTCCTCTCTCTAACATTGCTTTGAATCTTTTTTTGTAAGAAAGACTAATAAACGAAATAAATAATAATTGATATTATAAGTAGCAATGAAATAGCCGTAAATTAAATGCTACATACTGAACTCTATAACATATTTATGATTTCAATATTCCATGTTCTTAATAAATAAATAAATCTACTACATATTTTGGAAAGTGGTTTGTCGGCTTGCCCGTTTCTTTCTTTGTTCTCTGTGGCTTTGCGTATCTCTCTGGATATTGTCATCAGACCAGGCATGAGGATCCCTGAGGTGAGGGAAGCACATTTTATTGACATCTGGGTGCCAGTCACCATTTTGAATCAAGATGGTGGATCAAAACGTTGCTTTGGCATGACTTTGCCTGTTTTTTGGCATGGGTTTGGTTGCTTCTCGAGATATCACCGCCAAATTCTGCATGAGGGTTCCTGAGGTGGGAGTGGAAGGCTCAGTCACCATTTAGACACTAGGCACTGTTTTGAACCAAGATGGAAGATCAAAACATGACTTTGGTGCGACTTCACCTTTTTTTGGCATAGATTTGACTGATATAATCACCAAATTTGGCACAAGGGTTCCCAAGGCAGGGCAGCAAACTCCTTTGCCATTTGGACACTGGCTGCTATTTTGAATCAAGATGGCAGACCAAAATGCTACTTGGGTGCAGTGCGACTTCACCTGTTTTTTGACATGGGTTCTGCTGTCTCTCAAAATATCACCACCAAACGTGGCACAAGGATTCCCACAGTGGAGGTCTTCATTGGCATTTGGCTGCCGGTGTGACTTCACCTGGTTTTTTTGGCATGAGTTGGTTGCCTCTTGAGATACCACCTTCAAACTCAGCACAAGGATTCCTGAAGTGCAGGCAGTTTACTTGGATGCTGTTGGATGCGAAGTGCCATTTAGAATCAAGATGGCACAACAAAATGCCACTTTGGCATGACTTTGCCCATTTTTTGGCATAGGTTTTTCGGCCTGCATTCCGTGGAACATGTGAACATGTCTTGTGTTTTACCCCAGGCTCCATTTCATCTCTTTGAGACCCTGCCTAGATTACATTGAATCAAAGACACAATTTGAAATAGATTTGTCTCGGGGCCTTTCCAACAGCACCTGATTTTTCAGCCTTCAAACTTACTAAGGAAAGGCTTCAGAGTTGAGGTCTGGATGCTGCTGAGAACATACACAGAAGTGACCAACAAAACCAGGAAGCATAGGAAATAGGTGGTAATACACTGGTTCCAATATTACCAAATTAATGAACTGTTCAAAGCAGATAAAAGAATAGGATTTCTGCCATGAAGTTCAGAATTTGAAAGAGAAGTGATAGAAAGTACAGAAAGGAAAATTTCTAAAATATATAAGATACTATTAGAATGGGAAACAAGAGATGAGCTGTTAAAGTCAGCGATGATACTGTCGGCAAGAGATATTGGGCATAATATTGAATTGCTGTCATGAGAAAGACTGTGGAAAAGAGATTTGAAATTCACAGCCTGAAGGAGAACTATATGAAAATGATGTATTGGTGTATTGGCTGCCGGTGTGACTTCACCTGTTTTTTTGGCATGAGTTGGTTGCCTCTTGAGATACCACCTTCAAACTCAGCACAGAGTAAACTAGCGAAAAAGTGTAAGTCCTAAACAGATATTTGTTGGAAATGTAAAGAAAAAGGAGGAACTTTTTAATCATATGTGTTGGACTTGCAAATTAGTAAAGGACTTCTGGGAAATGATATATAATGAAATGAGAAAAATGATGAAAGTATTTTTTAAGAAGAAGCCAGAAGCCTTTCTTTTAGGAATAATGGGGGAGAAGATTCCAAAAGTTCAAAATAACTTATTTATGTGAGCTATGACATTGGCACAGATGTTATATGCCCAGAAATGGAAGAAAGGAGTAACACCGACAAAAAAGGAATGACAGGTGAAACTGTGGGAATACGCTGAACTGGCTGAGTTAAGAAGCAGAATTTGAGACCAAGAGAAGGAGATTATTTAGAAAGAATGGGTGAAATTTGTGGAATACATGAAGAATTATTGTAAACATCTTAAAACACTAGTAGTACTAGAATAATCAGAGCAGGGAAAGTTTAATAAAATGAAATAAGACTGAAGGTGAAAATAAAAGAGTGAAGTAGCATTTTGGATATGCAGTCAAATAGGGGGTATTTTAATGAACCACAGAAGATGGGGAAGGGAAGTTGGGGATAATGAGATGATTTTAATAGATACTGAAAACTATAAATAAAATGTGAAAAAAAGGAATAATAGGAACTACACTTCCCATTATCCTTAGTGACCATGGACACTGCTGCCCAGGTATAGAATTTGTCACTCTTTCATGTTCCTGCCCTTGCCAAGGTGACTTCAGAATGGGGGGGGGGGGCGCGTGCAGCAAAGACGTCTGGTATTGTGCGTTGGTTGTGGGGAAGTGATAAGGTCACATTATAGAGATAATAAATGTTAGATGATTTGAAAGCTACATAAAGGTTGCTAGCAGCAGCAGCAAGCAGACAATGGGCTGCCCCAGTCATCTTAAGTTATGACCAGTCCAGTCATTTCACATAACTGCTTGGCAATCATATTCCGCCCCCCCCCCGAATCAACCAAGAATACCTAAACATGTAAGATACCTATTATTTTTACAAGTGTGAATTTAAAGTTCACTGTTTCTGTATTTTGCATGCACTTTTTTTTTTTGCTGTAGTCCATCTCCCCACCATCAAAAAAATATGATTAGGCAGGCAGAGATATTTCACTCCGGCTATAGGTTTGTTCTGTTATGATATACAGTATTCGAAACAATATCCGCTATCTCGGTGGAATTTTTAAATTGACTCTCATAGGTACAAACCAAATTGTGCCTTAATATATTGCTGTGTAAGAACATGCTTGCCAGCTAAGAGATTTTGTAAAAAAACACACCTTGCAGCAGTGACCTTCATTGTGATAGCAGGCTTTGCAATGACCATCACATTGTGTGCACCTGAAACTTTCATCTGAACAATATTGAAACAATATGTATCAAAATGCCTATATAAAAAAAATGTGTCTTTTTGTTGTTGCGCATTCAGGGGTGAAGTCCAACTATTGGAAGGTTTGAATGGCTGCAGTGGAAAGCCTGAAACTTGCTCCCTGTAGAACACAACCTTGGTGATTTGTGAATCACCTTCCACATATATTGTGATGGCCTGGGACTCGGACTCGGAACCAGAGGAGACTCAGTCTGCACCGGATCCTTTGCCTCCGGCATCATCTGAACCAAGTCTGGGGCCTGATCCTGAAGAGTCCCAGTCTGCACAGGTTCCCCTGCACCAAACACCAGCTGGGCTGAGTCAGGGGCCTGAGCCTGCCCTGGCTCCAGATGCGGGGATTCCCTCGTTGCCTTCAGCTGGGCCATCACTTACAGTTGCTCCACTACCGGTTGGGTCAGGGGAGGCTGAGGCGGCCCCTGGGTCTAGTAACCCACCGATGCAGAGACTAAGGTCTGAGAGAAGGAGAGACCTAAGTACTCGCAAGAGGAGTGCTCGTCTTTGGGCAAAACAGGGAGGTGAGTCGCCGGGGGATCAGGACCGGCCGCTACCCCAACAAAGATAAAAGGCCATCGGACCCCGCCCCAGATTGCAGGAGCAACATTGCTGTATGCTAGATCCTACCTGAGATCCTGTACCTGCCCTTGCCTGGTTTCCTGCCTCGTGCCCTGCCTTGGCCCTGTCGGACTGACTCCGAGTGGAACCTTCGGATTCTGGACTGGTCCTGGACCACGTTTCACGGGTTACCCCCGGGTCCAGCACATATATGTCCCAAGGTGATTTGCAGCCGCATCCCTTGTTTCGAACTTCCCACTATCATGTAATCCTCTTGCTCCTCCTCATTGTCAGTCTCAGTCTGCCACCTCACTCCAGAGATTGTGTTTGCGGGAAAAAAGAAAAGGGATCCAGTGCAAGCAGCTGACCCCCCCCCCTTTCACATAATCCTCCCATTCCCAGGCTGTACCTTCGCTGGCCCACAGTCCCTGGGATAGAAAGGGCACCCCCAGTCTTGTCAAAAACAACACGTTCCAGACACATTTCGAAAGCACAAAGACACTCCACACACAGACAGCTACATGATAACAACAACAAAAATAATGCCAATACAGTGGTACCTCAGGTTACATACGCTTCAGGTTACATACGCTTCAGGTTACAGACTCCGCTAACCCAGAAATAGTGCTTCAGGTTAAGAACTTTGCTTCAGGATAAGAACAGAAATCGTGCTCCGGTGGCACGGCAGCAGCAGGAGGCCCCATTAGTGAAAGTGGTGCTTCAGGTTAAGAACAGTTTCAGGTTAAGAACGGACCTCTGGAACAAATTAAGTACTTAACCTGAGGTACCACTGTAGATCTTGTGCCAATCAATGTCAAAGGACATCAGACTGAGAGAAACTCACAGCATAAACATTTCAGACATGAGACCCACCCCAGCTCTCACCTGGGCTACATTTTTATGTTCTTATAGTGATGGCCACCAACCAGGATGGCTTTCAAAGGGGGGTTATTCATGGAGAATAAGGCTAGTAAAGGGACCCCTGACCATTAGGTCCAGTCGTGGCCGACTCTGGGGTTGCGGCGCTCATCTCGCTTTATTGGCCGAGGGAGGCGGTGTACAGCTTCCGGGTCATGTGGCAAGCATGACTAACTCGCTTCTGGCGAACCAGAGTAGCGCATGGAAACGCCGTTTACCTTCCCACTGGAGCGATACCTATTTATCTACTTGCACTTGATGTGCTTTCGAACTGCTAGGTGGGCAGGAGCTGGGACCGAGCAACGGGAGCTCACCCCGTCGCGGGGATTCGAACCGCTGACCTTCTGATCGGCAAGTCCTAGGCTCTGTGGTTTAACCCACAGCACCACCCACGTCTCAGGAGAATAAGGCTACCAATAGTTAATAGCCATGATGGCTGTACTAACTCTAGAAGTGGAGTGACAGGAATGAGCCAGCAGTAAATCACACTGAGCAAGTTGAAGCTAACTCTTTGTTAGCAAAAACAGGAGCGTCAGACCTAATGAACACAGCAACACATCTCCGGTAGGTCTTGTCTCCATGAAGCAGTTGCTAAGGCTGAAGGTCCCTGCTTTCCCCCAGCCGCCCCTCCCTTCCTCTTCAGGGTTTTCTCCCAAGCAATTGGAGACTGCAGGTGCATGCAGTTAACCTCTCCTCCACCCTTTTCACGCCCCTTCTGGTTCTGGGAGACAAGTGGGGTGGGGAGCTTGTCACACAGGAAGGGGAGACGCCCGTGATTCTTCACAAGGTTGACCCATCTCTGCCTCTTGGTCTCCCTCTTCCCACTCTCCTGCTCCAGCTTCTGCCTCTGATTCTGAACTTCTCTCTGCTACAGACTCTCCCAGCTCACTAAGCCCTGTTGCCTCTCCAGCTTCCAGTGAATGTCCTCTCCCTCTTCATTGCCCCTCTACCAGTCCATGGGCTCTGAGCCTTTTTCCGCTGGGGTTTCCCAAGCAGCTTCCTCCCACCATTCCTCCGTGTCCAACCAGTCCCTGACATTGAGGCAGGATGTCAGTCAAGACTGGTTGCCGGGAATCACAGATGGAGAAGGTGCTGTTGTACACAGTTCCGCTTGCAGGCTTCTCACTGGCCACTGTGGGAACAGGATGCCTGCTTAGATGGGCTTCTGGCCTCATCCAGCAGGGCTCCTGATGGCTTGTCTGGCACTGTGACGGGCGCTGGGATTTTCAGCAAGTAAGGGCATCTGTTTGTACACTAGCAACATTTTCATTAAACTTTGTCACACTGCCATTTTCTACATTTTTGCAGCTTATTTTTTTCTTAATGAATGCATTTATGTTAAGCTATTTTCCCTTTGCTATTCTCATGTCTGCAGTCAATCTGACTTTTTTTTTACAGTGCTTCTCCATTCTACTTGTTCTATGAGTTTGCACAGATCGAAGAATTGGTGCTTTTGAATTATGGTGCTGGAGGAGACTCTTGAGAGGCCCATGGACTGCAAGAAGATCAAACCTCTCCATTCTGAAGGAAATCCACCCTGAGTGCTCACTGGAAGGACAGATCGTGAAGCTGAGGCTCCAATACTTTGACCACCTCATGAGAAGAGAAGACTCCCTGGAAAAGACTCATAAGATTGAGGGCACAAGGAGAAGGGGACGACAGAGGACGAGATGGTTGGACAGTGTTCTTGAAGCTACCAGCATGAGTTTGACCAAACTGCGGGAGGCAGTGGAAGACAGGAGTGCCTGGCTTGCTCTGGTCCATGGGGTCACGAAGAGTCAGACACGACCAAATGACTAAACAACAAAACTGAGCCCTTTGCTGTGTTCTTTATAATTTTGGTTTCCAGGTGAGCTCTTTTCAGGCAGTACTCACATCATGAATGGGGCAACTGTGGCAAAAAGTGTTGTGGGGGCTGCACATTGAGGCTCATTGCTACAGATGTTCCGCACGACAGCCGTTCTGGGGCTACGTGCATCATAGAACTTCTGCCACATTCTGATTATATATTTACAATTTTGTAGCCTGTTTTAGAAACATTCACAATCCTCCCCCAACTTCATTGGTTTATTATTAGTATCTGGTAATTTACAAACATTGTTTTCCCCATTCTCAATGTCTTCGTTCTATGTGAGTCACTTTTCAGAGGGGAAACGTACACACCCTTTAAGCTTTTCGTTACAGGTTTTCCCCCCTTTTCTTTCACTGAGTTTATTCTATTAACTTCCTAAATTGCTAGTTGTTCCTTTTCTTCAACATTGTCGCTGCCGTCAACAGTCTTTTCTCCCCCTCACAAAATTTGTTTTTGCAGTCACATCGTTGCCTTTCCTTTCTCCTTAAGCTCCTAAAATCTTTCTAACTTTAAGCAGTTGCTGCTCTTTGAACTCAGACACCTTTTCTACTACATTCCAGCTGCCAATGCTTTATTTCATATCCCTTTATTCTTAGCTGTGTCATTTATCTTGGTTCCTTTTATAATTTCACTCCCTCCCTATTTTCCTCTGTACATTTTGTTCTTCCCTTTCTTAGACCGCTCATCTATACTTCTCCCACCTCAGAAATTCATGTTGTTCAACCTGAAAAACAACCACCATCCATGAATCCACCATAATGTGGGACTCTCACATTAGTAATTGGTGGAGTGGCAGGAAACTTAAATTGGGAAACCCCCACCATGTCTGAGGGGTTTGCCTAAATCCCCCATCAAGCTCGCAAGACTGGGGAGCTGTCAATCAAGGCAAGAGTGTCAGGATAAGGCCCAAGGCAAGGCATGCTGAAGCAGTATGGGAGCTGTGCAGCAAAGGAGACAGAAGTTGAGAAGAATGAAATATCGAATCAGCATTTGCAAGCTAACAATTGAAGAGTTTCATTGTTGTCTCTGCTGACCTTCCGCTTCCTGGAGTATCAGAATGGCTCAGATCTAGAGTACAGATTGGTTTTTGTCTCCTCCTCCTCCTCTTGTGCAAGAGTCAGATATGGGAGGCATCGTGTTCCCAGTCATGTGCTGCAACTTCGGAAGTGTGCTTCGGTTTGGGCATTTTGCTGTCTCTGCTACTGCTGGGGTCCTAAGTAAGATGGTGGAGGATCTATAGGAGAATCTGCAGTGTGTTTTCTGTTTCCAGTCGGGGAGGCACTGGTTTCATAGTCCCACCAGGTGGGACTCTTCCAAGGTTGCAACCTCAGGATGCATCAACTTGCCTTGATTCCAGTACGCACTGGGACCAGTGACAGAAATGCTCTCATCTTCCAAGGTTTCTTCCATTTCTGGCCTTGGGTACAAGCTGGTCCTCACTGAAGGATTATGGTCATTAGATCTATTATTTGTAACATTCCCAAATTCAGTAATACCTCCCAGGGGGTAAAATAGGCCCATGATTTCCTTACCACAAATTATCTAAATCAGTGATTTGCTATACAGTCTAACCATCCTGCAATAACATTGGCACCGACCTAGCAATAAAGGGCTGGCCTTGGTGGTTCTGATGCACACACACACACACACACACTCAACATTTGCCAGGACAAAACGTACAAAACCTTACGGCAGATGTAACATTATATCATGGACTGTTCTCCACCTAGCACAACCTGAAAACATTCCTTTTCTTAGCGAGTAAAACCAATGGCAAACATTTTACCAAACCTTGACTCATATTTAGGTAGCAGGACTACCAAGGGCCAGAAAATATTGGTTAAGGAGAGAGTTTCCATCTCACAGGAGGCCAACTGACCATCCTTGGTCTAGATCTAGATCTCAATCCAGTCCACAATGAAGAAAAAAATGTACTGTATTGTAATGGTCTGTATTGCAGTTATCACACCAGTCAGCTTTCTGATGTTGAATGTTGCTGGCTCACTTGAAAAAGCCAAGCCAAAGTGCCTTGTTGGGAATGGACAAGGCAGGAGGCCCTTGGGCAGAAATATCCCAGGGAAATGTACCTGACTGACCGAGATGAGTGAAGCCCTCCTCTTGGCATGCTAGCCCCACTGGCTGCCTCTGGGAATAAAGCTAAGCAAAGGTTATTATTTAATTTATAATGCACCTGGGGTGAATTGATCTGGGAGGCTTTGATTGTGATAGAGAAGAAACAGGAAGGGAGGATAATAATAATAATAATAATAATAATAATAATAATAATAATAATAATTTTATTTGTACCCCACCCATTTGGCTGGCTTTCCCCAGCCACTCTGGGCGACTTCCACAAAGACCAAAAATACACTAAAATGTCACACATTAAAAACTTCCCTAAACAGGGTTGCCTTAAGATGTCTTCTGAATGTCAGGTAGTTGTTTCTCTCTTTGACATCTGATGGGAGGGCGTTCCACAGGGCGGGCGCCACTACCGAGAAGGCCCTCTGCCTGGTTCCCTGTAGCTTTGCTTCTCACAATGAGGGAACCGCCAGAAGGCCCTCGGCACTGGACCTCAGTGTCTGGGCTGAACGATGGGGGTGGAGATGCTCCTTCAGGTATACTGGGCCAAGGCCGTTTAGGGCTTTAAAGGTTAACACCAACACTTTGAATTGTGCTCGGAAACGTACTGGGAGCCAACGTAGGTCCTTCAAGACCGGTGTTATGTGGTCTTGGCGGCCGCCCCCAGGCACCAGTCTAGCTGGTCATTGTATGTGGTGGCAATGTAAAATCATTAAAAAGGCCTGGGAGAAGACTTATAAAGACTGGAAAGGATTGTGGAAAATGATTGTTATTAAAAAAACACCTGGCGCTATGATTTTAAGATGTACAGGTTTTGTTGGACTTACCGAACAAAAGACTTTGTTCCTGTACTTAAGAGTGGAGGCCAGGCCAGGACCTGCTAGCTCCTACAGAAAGAAGAAGCCCCCGCCAAAGAAGATAAAGAAGATTGGCAAAATGAACTACTGTATTGAACTACACAGGATAAATTGGTGAACTTGAAATCCAAGAAAGAGAGGACTTTGAATTTCAAAAAAGGGATAAATGTTTAATGCATATCTTTTAAGCTTTGTGTACAGATTTTTACATTAGAATAACTTTAAAAGACACTTGTAACAAGATGGAGAAGATTAAAAATTGAAATATTAAGAGTACAAGGTGTTAAGGACGTGCATGAACGAGTATTAAACAATGAAACCAAAACGGGAGGGGAGGGAAGTCAACCAAAATTATGGTTTAAAAAATTGTTGATGATGCTTTTGTTGTTATTTTTGGAAAATTTAATAAAATGTTATCAATAATAATAATAATTTATGATGCGCCATGCATAACAACTCTTCTACCCCTAGGAGAGAGCCATTAACACTTCCAAACGACAAACCCATTGCAAAAAGAAACTACAGAAATCCAAGGGAATCAAGAGACCGAGGGCTTCTTCACACTTGCAAGAGGACCCAGGCAGAACCACCACGGACAACCCCAAATCCTCTGACCGGTGAACCATTCTGTCTTTTTTGTTGTGGTTGGCGCTCAAAGGCATGGCAAGGGAGATAGGCAGGATAGGAATCTGCACACAAACACCTCTTGTATCCCTCCCTTCTCACTTCTTTACTGAAATAGTAAGGTAAAGTGAAACAGAAATTTAGTAAAGCCTGGAGTAGATTTAAACAATACCTTTTGACCACTGCAGATAATTAAATTTTTTTATTGGTTTAGATTAACTCTTGTAATGAGAAACATCAAAAAGTAGCCAAAAATTGGTTACCAATAAACTATATGTATTATGATATGCATTCAACCAAGAACTCTAAAGGACCCAAGGAAGAAGGGGAGGGAAGTCAGAAGTACCGTATTTTTTGCTCTATAAGACTCACTTTTCCCTCCTAAAAAGTAAGGGGAAATGTGTGTGCATCTTATGGAGCAAATGCAGGCCGCGCAGCTATCCCCGAAGCCAGAACAGCAAGAGGGATTGCTGCTTTCACTGCTTTCACTGAGATTCAGAATATTTTTTTTCTTGTTTTCATCCTCCCAAAACTAGGTGCATCTTGTGGTCTGGTGCGTCTTATACAGTGGTGCCCCGCAAGACGAATGCCTCGCAAGACGGAAAACCCGCTAGATGAAAGGGTTTTCCGTTTTTGAGCTGCTTCGCAAGACGATTTTCCCTATGGGCTTGCTTTGCAATACGAAAACGTCTTGCAAGTGTTCCGATTTTTTTCCGCTTTCCCCCCCTTTTTCTAAGCCGCTAAGCCGCTAATAGCATTTTAGCCGCTAATCCGCTAAGCCTTTAGTAGCCGCTAATAGCCTTTTAGCCGCTAATCCGCTAAGCCTTTAATAGCCGCTAAACCGCTAATAGCGCTAATCCGCTAATGGGCTTGCTTCGCAAGACGAAAAAACCGCTAGACGAAGAGGCTCACGGAACGGATTAATTTTGTCTTGTGAGGCACCACTGTAGAGCCAAAAATATGGTAGTTAGAATATTAAGGAGTTGAATTATTAAGAATATGTCTTTGTTTTTCTTTATTATGATTTAGAAATACATGTACATCAACAAGAAACTGAAACGTTATGCTGTGATTTTATGTTAAGAAAGCATTTCTCTTGTTAAAAACCAATAAAGATGAATTGCAAGAGAGAGAGAGAAACAACAAAGCTTGTCCATGCCTCTGAAATGCGCCCCCTCCGCATGCTTGCTCTTTCTTTCTTTCTTTCTTTCTTTCTTTCTTTCTTTCTTTCTTTCTTTCTTTCTTGTGCATCTTAACCACAGAAGAACTTCCCAGTGGATTACCTGGCTCAGGGCTGTAACAAAAGACCTGAACTTCTGAAGGAAAACTATATGGCAGCCTTCATCACTCTGGAGCCCTCCAGATGCTGTTGAACTACAATTCCCAACAGCCCCAGCACAGTTATACTACTACTACTACTACTACTACTACTACTACTACTACTAATAATAATAATAATAATAATAATATTGTAGTCCAACAACAAACTGGAGCGCACCAGGTTTGTGAATGCTGCTGCCCAGGGTCGCTGATGCATCGTGACAAAAATGCATTCTGCTGCTCACACTGCCCATGATTCCAGTAATATTTAGTCTTCCCGGTGCTGGGACTTTCCCTCCATTTGGAGATCTTGGATTTGGCTGGGATGCTTCATTCTGGAATATGTAGCAGGATAGCTGACCCACCCTTCCTTCCGTATGAAGACCACTCCGGAAAGCAAACAGGTTTTATTTCCCCAGAGGCAGAGCTCTCATTTCAGAGGCAAAACTGAAGGACTGCAGCTGGCAAACAATGCTGAGAGCTGTTTGTTTTCCAACTCCACTAACCTCTTTTTATTGCAAATTGGCAGTAATAAAGAATATTAGATGAACAGTCGAGCCCACGTCATCCAAGCCTCCCTCCCTTCCATTCTTCCTCTCTCGCCAGCTCCAGCTTCACTCTCCATTGTGTTTGCTTAATTCAATGAAGTGTCTGTCTGTCAAATTAAACCACTTTCAGCCTTACCAGAATCTTCTAAAAGGCCTAATTGGAAAAAATAGCAAGAGGGGCTACCTTTTCAAAACGGATTGCATTGACAAACAGTAGGGAACGGTCTAAGCCCTCCCTGATCTGGATGACTTAAATCAGACTGAGATTATTTCGGCACTTAGGCCGCTATGTGATATTAGCCAGGCAGCCCCTGCTATGGTATTGCGAGGCCAAGATTCTCAGGGCTGGTGCATGTGCAAAATGCTCTTCGCTCGATTTCTTGCCACATTATATCATACCACCCGATATTTGAATCTGTGAATGAAATGTAAGGACTGCATGTTGTTTTAAATCCTTCATGTGATGAGAGTTAGGACCAGCCCGAGACATTTTGCTGCTTGAGGCAAAAGATAAGAAGCTTTGCCCACCGTTCCACGTATAGAAGCCAAGTGGACTGGCAGCAGAATTAGATTTCAGTACTGGCAATAAGGAAAACTGGATGGCAGCGCAACTGAGGGCAGTGCGCTAGTTATTCGGGTGCACGGCAGGCTGTATGTAATGGCACAGAGAACTGTTCTTAAACCAAAGGGTACAGCCGGGGACAACCAAAGCTGCAAGTGCTACACGCCCCCTGTAAACGTCTGCTACCTGAGATAGTTGCCCCACTCTTTCTAATGTATACCCGAAGGAGCGTCTCCACCCCCATCGTTCTGCCTGGACACTGAGGTCCAGCTCCAAGGGCCTTCTGGCGGTTTCCTCACTGCAAGAAGTGAGGTTTCAGGGAATGAGGCAGAGGGCCTTCTCAGTGGTGGCACCCGCCCTGTGGAACGCCCTCCCATCAGATGTCACGGAAATAAGCAACTTTCTGACTTTTAGAAAACACCCGAAGGGAAGTTTTTAATGTTTGGTGCTGTATTGTGTTTTTAATATTCGGTTGGGAGCCGCCCAGAGTGACTAGGGAAACCCAGCCAGATGGGTGGGGTATAAACAAACAATAAATAAATGTTGTTGTTGTTGTTGTTGTTGTTATTATTATTATTATTATTATTATTATTATTATTATTATTATTATTAAGCTGGCCCTGTGGGGAGCAGGATGAGTGCAGTGTTTCTCAGACTTGGGTCCCCAGCTTTTGTTGAACTACAAATCCCATCATCCTTGACCACTGGCCCTGCTAGCTAGGGGTGATGGGAGTTGTAGTCTAATAACAGCTGGGGACCCAAGTTTGAAAGCACAGCGTTCGAGGGATGATTTCTGAATCAGGATTGCACACCACATGTGGAACCTATATAAGTACAAAATGCTTCCTTGCTGCAGAAGGTGTCCTCCAATTCATGGAGGCTGAGGGAGACAGGAGGCAGATCTGTGTCTGAGGGATTTAGACCAGGAGTCAGCAAACTTTTTCAGCAGGCCACCGTCCCTCAGACCTTGTGGGGGGCCAGACTATATTTTGGGAAAAAAATAATGAACGAATCTCTATGCCCCACAAATAACCCAGAGATGCATTTTAAATAAAAGGACACATTCTACTCATGTAAAAACATGTTGATTCCCAGACCGTCCGCAGGCCGGATTTAGAAGGCATTTGGGCTGGATCCGGCCCCCAGACCTTAGTTTGCCTACCCATGATTTAGACTGTCTGAATAGGTCATTTGTGGCTACAGTGGTACCTTGGGTTAAGTACTTAATTCGTTCCGGAGGTCCGTACTTAACCTGAAACTGTTCTTAACCTGAAACACCACTCTAGCTAGTGGGGCCTCCTGCTGCCACCGCACCGCCAGAGCACGATTTCTGTTCTCATCCTGAAATAAAGTTTTTAACCCGAGGTACTATTTCTGGGTTAGCGGAATCTGTAACCTGAAGGATATGTAACCCGAGGTACCACTGTATATGAAAGTTGAATATGTGGTCTGCGAGGGTTCGTTGCCATATTCCAAACACCATCTATTGCTGCAGTTATCAACTGTTGAACATGCATGTGCAAATCATCCCTTCAAAGCCCTAGACTGGGTCTGTAACCCACCCTCACACCATTTTTTTACATGTTATGATCCCTTTGGGTGAAGATTCTCCAGCCAAGCCCCGCCCTGGGCTGCTATTTACTCCCTCACCACCACTGCTATTTGCTCTTGTTGAAGGAAACAGAAATATCTTTATGGCGCAGGAGCTAAACCTGAGGCATGGCCACTTAAACCACTCACACAAACAAAAATTAATAAGGCATCTCCAAAAAAGCTCTTCAAAATATCCAGTAGATGCAAAGATTTATAAGGAACAGATACCAGAAAAAGGGGGTTGTCTGTGCATCCCTAGTAAATAGGCACAGCTGAAACTCTCTGCACAACATTTCTCTGAAATGAATAATCAGATTTCCCTCAATAAAGCTTATTATTCTTCCTTACAGATGCTTCTTCCCTCCCACTTCCAAACTCTTGGTCTTTTCATGATGGACAGGAAATGCACGGTGGTGTCCAGATGAGAATTCAATCTGTCAGGGAAAAGTTTAACATGAGGGCAGCTGCGCATATAGTTTATATATATATATATATATATATATATATATATATATATATATATATGCTTTCGTAGATTTTCACGGGTATAGGAATGCAGGTTTTGGTGTCTTCGGGTGTCTTCCCGTGTAAGAGTTGGGGTGTCTAGGCGACGTTTCGACGAGGTCTCAGCCTGAAGATGACGAGTGAGACCTCGTCGAAACGTCGCCTAGACACCCCAACTCTTACACGGGAAGACACCCGAAGACACCAAAACCTGCATATATATATATATATATATATATAAACTCAGAGGCATTTGTTCGATGGATATCTGTCTCTCTCTCTCTTCCCCACTCTGTTTCTTCTGCTTGTAGCAAATGTCAGAACCGGAGGCCCAGTTGTCACTTGTAAAAGTCAGAAAAGCTTGCCAAGCCACATGCAGCTGTCCCTGCTCCAAGGCAACTTCTTCATGCTCCACGCAGCAAGGAGAAGGAAATTCATCAAGTCTCCCATGCATGAACTTCCCATCTGACTTGCCCCCACTCTGCCTCTTGGTGGCCTTTGAATGCACCTGGAAGGCTGCTCCTTTCGCAGTTCCCAGGACTTGCCAGTTCTTATGATTGAAGTACAGGCTCTAGTGCGCCATCTCACACTCGCTGCCCTTTAAAGGTAAAGGTAAAGGGACCCCTGACCATTAGGTCCAGTTGTGACCGACTCTGGGGCTGCGGCGCTCATCTCGCTTTATTGGCCGAGGGAGCCAGCGTACAGCTTCCGGGTCATGTGGCCAGCATGACTAAGCCGCTTCTGGTGAACCAAAGCAGCACACGGAAACATCGTTTACCTTCCCACCGGAGTGGTACCTATTTATCTACTTGCACTTTGGTGTGCTTTCGAACTGCTAGGTTGGCAGGAGCAGGGACCGAGCAACGGGAGCTCACCCCGTCATGGGGATTCAAACCGCCGACCTTCTGATTTAGTCAGGCATCAATGCTATCTGGTCTGGATGATGCATGCCAGTCTGTAAAGAGGTTAGCAAGGAGACTGGACATAGGCTGCTCACAGATCCTGTATTATGATAGTCCCATGATTCTATACCAGGCATGGCCAAACTTGGCCCTCCAGATGTTTTGGGACTACAGCTCCCATCATCCCTAGCTAACAGGACCAGTGGTCAGGGATGATGGGAATTGTAGTCCCAAAACATTTGGAGGAAACATTGTTTACCTTCCCACCGGAGTGGTACCTATTTATCTACTTGCACTTTGACGTGCTTTCGAACTGCTAGGTTGGCAGGAGCTGGGACCGAGCAACAGGAGCTCACCCCGTTGCGGGGATTCGAACCGCCGACCTTCTGATCGGCAAGTTCTAGGCTCTGTGGTTTAACCTACAGTGCCACCTGCGTCCCTTGCCTTTTAAAACAAGCTGCTAAATTTGGAGAAGAGGCAGCTGCGGGGGGGGGTGCGCCGATTCTCTTCCAACCCTCCTAGTCTTTCTGTCCGCCCCGTTCCCTAAACTTGCTGTACGGCACACTCAAAGTCCCATTTGTTACAGCAGGCAAGGGAAGGGGGGGGGGTGGCCAGAAGGACTCTGTGAAAAACAGGTGGTACAAGCTGCTTCTGTTGCTGCCTTGCGGCCTCCCATTCCAAGCCCTACATTTGAAAAGAAAGAAGGGGAAGCTTGCGATTTGGTTGCTAAATTCGGAGATGAAATCGCACATTGTCGATATAGCACAGGGTCTTGGAGACCACAGCTGAAATTTTGCCTCTGCTGTGAACTCACTTGGCGACCTGAGTAAAGTCGTACCCTCCTAGTCTTGCCTCTGTATCTGGAGCACGGAAGATAATAATACTGATCTACCCTACAAGGCTGTGTTGGTACAATAGGATGATATTGCAGTATGTGAAACAGTTTGAATGACTGTCATTAAGAAGGGCCTTTTAACTTCTATATCGCCAATAATCCTACACTAGTTTGCTGTCCTATAAACAAAGGCATACCAGGTACGGCTGAACTCCATGTTTTGCCATTTCCTACCCAAGACTGGGTGTGAGAGATTTTACTTTCTTGGGCTCCATGATCACTGCAGATGGTGACAGCAGTCACGAAATTAAAAGACGCCTGTTCCTTGGGATAAAGGTGATGGCAAACCTAGACAGCATCTTAAAAAGCAGAGACATCACCTTACCAACAAAAGTCCGTATAGTTAAAGCCATGGTTTTCCCAGTAGTGATGTATGGAAGTGAGAGCTGGACCATAAAGAAGGCTGATCGCTGAAGAATTGATGCTTTTGAATTCTGGTGCTGGAGGAGACTCTTGAGAGTCCCGTGGACTGCAAGAAGATCAATCCTATCCATTCTGAAGGAAATCAGCCCTGAGTGCTCACTGGAAGGACAGATCCTGAAGCTGAGGCTCCAATACTTTGGCCACCTCATGAGAAGAGAAGACTCCCTGGAAAAGACCCTGTTGCTGGGAAAGATGGAGGGCACAAGGAAAAGGGGACGACAGAGGACGAGATGGTTGGACAGTGCTCTCGAATCTACCAGCATGAGTTTGACCAAACTGTGGGATGCAGTGGAAGACAGGAGTGCCTGGAGTGTTCTGGTCCAGGGGGTCACGAAGAGTCGGACACGACTAAACAACAACAACAACCCAAGACTGGTCACTGTGAGGGCACTTTACAGAATAGCTCCCCCCTCTCAAAAATGGTTACATCCTCATCACCATTAGTGGAATGGTGCCTTTGCTAACCTTATGCCCAGCTGGGAGACCTCAAGGAACCATTTGGCATCCTTCTCTTAGCTTTGGCCGTAATCCAGTGCATGAATCTACTTTGTAAGGACAAACAGAGGTGATTTCTTCCAGAAAGCTTTAAAAGGATGCCCATGAAGTCCTAACATTGGGAGGGGAGGTCATTAATGCCTCTCTTGGATGCTAAACCTTCTGTTCTTGATGTCATGGTTGATGTATTATAATTCTCCCCTCAGCTTTTCCTCTGCTATTTATATTTCAGCTGGTGCTCAGACACATTTTTAAAGTCATGGTGGATTCCAAGAATCTGTTCTCCAGGAGAAGATACTGTGGACTTTTAGGTGCATAATCGATTCCAGTTTGCCTAGCACAGAAAAGACATCTGTTCATCCTGAAGAATTTTGCGGATTAAAAAAAGGACCTTCAGTGTAGGAATTAAACGAGGGTTTACAATTTAGCAACCTTTGGGCTGCTCCCCAAAAACAAACCCAATACACAATCTACAAATATTTTCCCCAGAAAGATAGATGTATTGATTGTTTGTGTGTTTCCCCCATTTTATAACCCTAAAGCAAGGTAACACTTTTTTAAAAAGAGAGAAAACAGAAGAATGCAAAATGCTGTTGAAATATCACACAGTTGGCTTAATTCTCATAATCAAATACCAGCCAGAACTTCCCCCACCTCAAAAAAAGAGCGATTCCAACCGCATGTTTGCCTTGTAACACTGTTATAGCAGCAATCACATTTTTAGAAATACATGTTTTTGCTGAGGTAAAGGTGTTCTTCCCACATAGAAAGCAATGGTCTTCCTGTAAAAAGGCTTTCTTCTGGGAATTCCCAACGACTTAGAATTTTAGGTCTTTTCAATCTATTTATTCTGCACTTTTCAGCTTAACCAAAGTCCATCAAGACAATTCACAATTAAAACTACCAAACACTATGGCAGTTAAACAGTATAAACAACAATACTGGAAAAAGCATCAGTGAGGAAAAGCTGCTGGTCCTATGCACTATGGCAGGACAAAATCAAAGCAAATATTAAACACACATCTGGGGATGTATAGCAGAGGGAGAATAAAATGAGCTATTGAGGAAGTGCTGAGGTGATGACTTCTCCCAAGGCTGTTCTCTCTCTCCCCCTTGCTTTGCATGTTCTAAATTCCCAGGGGCTGCTAATTTATTCCCATTTCCCAGATAATTGAAAATGAGAAACTGACAACAGAAAATGGAAACAGACTGTACTAAATCTTGTGTGCTTGCCCCTTCATTTGACATCCAGTTCTGACAAGTTATACAGCGACCAGTACCACAACCTTTATTTAGGCCTATAATTGAAGCCCTCAAAAGGGAAGCCATTTTTATTTTAATTTTTTTTCGTGAAGTCACCTCCAGGCCAGTGAGGCTGTCAGGAAGCCACACAAAACAATTCTTGGATCCCTGGGCCGAGGGGAGGTGTGCTGTTTCATTTTCCACTAGACTGCTCCATCCTGGTTTTCCTCTACTGCCACCAAAGGCTTTTTAAAGACATGTTTTCTGTGACAGGTACAAAGAGTTCCAAAGAGACAATATGGCAGGAATCTCTGAGGAGCGGCATAGCCAGACTCACAGATGTGCAGCCTGAGGGGGAACTAGCAGGCAACGGCTATTTAAATGCTGTCAGGACCTAGGGTTCATTGTTGTGTGGGTGTTTTCGTTTGGTTTTGTAGCTTCGAGATCACAATTCGTTTAACACATTGAGGGCTCCAGGCATCTTGACAAGAGCAGAGCACAGCAAGTTCAGAACAAGTTCAAGCAGCCAAGCACGCCCTACAGCCTGAGCCCTAAACAGACCTCAAAGAGTTGCTTTCATTCATCCGCAATCATAAGTAGACAAACAGTTATTCCCCAGTCGTCAGGTATAATGCCCTTAAAATATATGTTACCAGTAGGAGAGCATGACCCAGAATACGTGTCATTTCTGTCAACACAGATTCCAAGAAGTCCTGGTCATTTTGCATGCTCATATCACAGGATCATAGAGTTGGGAGGGACGCTAAGGATCATCTAGTCTAACCCTCTGCAATGTAGAAATATGCAGCTGCGATCAAACCTGCAACCTTGGCATTATGAGCACCACCCGCTAACAAAATGGGCAAGCAATCCATTCAAGTCCTTGAGAAGTGACAGTGCCAAAGCTAGCAGTTAAGAGCATACTGGAAATTGGATGGAAGCAGCCAAAATCTGTTCAGCATGAATGCGGGCCAGGGGGTTACAAGTTGCGGGTCCTGACTGGCTGCATACTTTCCTTGAAGGAAGCCCTGTGCAACACAGGAGGACTTAAATTCCTAATAAACATTCATAGGATTCGTCTGCATGGTGATTGCTTAATCCCTTCTCCACCTACCAGCTGGCTTCCATTTTCCCGTTTCCAGCACCATCCACTTCTCAGACTCAGAACAGGCTGCAGGTGGTTTTATCCCAGTGAGTCAGGATTACACCTCCTTCTAAATCAGCACAACTCTAAGTGGTGATGGCTACAGCACCCCAATGATGAAGCAGAGTATTTGCATTGAAACGTGCCGGGTTCATGAAACCTTTCCTTGAGCAGCTAATTTAATTCATACCTCATTTAGCCGAAAGAGCCGCCAGATGGGATTCAGACATTCCAAGCCACAGCGCCTGGCAGGATCAGTTAATCACTTACACAGCTTAGCTAAATCCTTTTTTTTCTGTGCAGCCCTCTCCTTTCATAGCTACCTGTGTTTTCCTTAGGAATCAAATAGAATAAATAAAGGCAACGTGCTTCTGCCCTTGTTTTAAGGGCCAAGCAGGCTACCAAATTCCCCCCTTTATTCCACACTATCCTGGGAGGAACAGATTCCGAAAAGATATGTGTAAGGTTGTCAACCAGCAGGGCTTCTGTGTCTTGGACAGCAGCCTGCAGACAGCGGAGGAGCAGCCTGTTTTCCCATGTCTTTAAATTTTTTACTATGTTGGACCTATGCTTTATTTGGAGACTGTAGGCCTGCTTACTTTAGGCATATTTACCAACTGTGCAACTTCTCTTTTTTTTATAAGATATTTATTAAGATTTTTTAAAATATTACAATAAAAATGCAAATATATATATATATAACAAAAATACAAAATAAAAATAATTAAAAACACATAAATTTTCCATTACTTATTTTCCTTTAGCTTGTTTCCCGGACCTCCTCATACCTCCCTTTTTTGTATTCCACTTCAATTTGTTGGTTCAGCAAATCCTTACCATTAGATTTTTACCAATTTACCAATTTATAACCCTTTTTTCATATTCTCTTAAAGCATTACAGCTGGAAACCACTTAATTTCTATCCAACATCATTCTAACATTCATTAATTTTACAATATTTCTGTAGGTAGTCTTTGAATTTCGTCCAATCTTCCTCCACCGACTCTTCTCCCTGGTCCAACTGTGCAACTTCTCAAACATACGGGCATACTTCAATAAGAGAAAGAGCCAGCAGCCTTTGTTTACAGCAGTGTTTGGCAGGCTTAGTATAAATCCTGTTCAAACTAGGGTTTCCAGTTTTGGTTTGGAGAGCAAATGCAAACCGTGGTTTGCCTAAAAACTGACAGGTAGGGAGGGAATGGGAACTCAGAAGGCTCAAAGGCTCAAACAGTTGAGATTCCTGCATTGCAGGGGGTTGGACTAGATGGCCCTCAGGGTTCCTCCCAATTCTACAATTCTAGGTTATATATGCAGCTCTCTCCATAATCATGGCATCACTTTCTCCAGCAGCTGATTAACTTTGAAAAAATAATAATAGCAGCACAAGTTGACCCAAACCACTCATTTTAGAGCCTGAAAGGACAACCTGGAGCCCTAGGTCTGCAAAGGTAAAGGTAAAGGGACCCCTGACTGTTAGGTCCAGTCGCGGACAACTCTGGGGTTGTGGCACTCATCTCACTTTATTGGCCAAGGGAGCCAGCGTACAGCTTCCGGGTCATGTGGCCAGCATGACTAAGCTGCTTCAGCGCACGGAAACGCCGTTTACCTTCCTGCCAGAGCGGTACCTATTTATCTACTTGCACTTGACGTGTTTTTGAACTGCTAGGTTGGCAGGAGCTGGGGCTGAACAACGGGAGCTCCCCCCATCGTGGGGATTCAAACTGTCAACCTTCTGATCAGCAAGTCTTAGGCTCTGTGGTTTAGACCACAGCACCACCCACGTCCCTTAGGTCTGCAAAAGCCCTCCGCAATTTATCAGTTCAGACTTCTGGAAAGAGTGATCTGTCCTTCTCCTGGCAGACCACTGCCCAGGGAGGAAGAGGGAAAGGAGGAGGTGTCTGAAAGGTGGTAGAGGGGAGAAATGCCCCAGCCACTTTTGATGCCAGGCTTGTCTACCTCTGCCCCTGGCAGATTACCAAACTGACCTTGGGAACATGTGAACTATTGATTCCGATACTTGCCCTGATACACTGATGCCACTGTTTTGCACCTGTTGTGGAGAGATGGGAAGGGGCTTCTAAGTCAGTGTCTGGAAGAGTGCAGTAGAGTTGCCATTACTGGGATTCCAATCCCTCCCATCAAGACTCTAAATCAGGAGTAGTGAAGCTGTGCACCAGACCTAGCCCACAAAGTTCTGAAACCCTCTTCCAAAGTTGGGTGCCTCTTTTCCCCCTTTGAAAAGTGCCATTTCTGCCTCTGGCATGGCACTGTTGTTAGAAGCTCTTAGAAAGACATTTAGATGAATTCACTCTGTTAAGTCACCTGTGCTCCTTTGCCAGAACCCAAAGGTATTTTCAGATGCATCCTTCAGAAAGCAAGATTAAGCCCAGGCTGCAAAACACAGGTAGCTTGAAGATCACAAGGGACTTATAATTCTGTGTTGGCTCTGCAAACTTTGCAGCTCATCCAGCGCTATCAGACCTTTAATTGGTTTGCTGAAGACAGAAAATTTGGACAGTGCATGATAGGATAAAACAAGGGGTTGTTGTACTGATAATTGTTTCCATTCTAAGTCCAGATTGGTATCTTCAGGTAGCGATAGAGCAGTGAGTATGTCAGAAGCCTGCAATGACTGAGCTAAACAGCCCATCTCCTTGGAGCTGGTACGATTGCACCTTTCTGAACCTGTTCAATATTTGATGCTTTCTTCTTTCTTCCTAAGCAGAGAAGTGCTGATGCTTTTATTCTAGGAGGCAGCACAGACAGGTAGAGGGCAAGCAACTTATTTAAAAGGCAGGGAGAAAGAAGGAAGGAGGGAAGAAAAGAAAAAAAAGACAGAGAAAGAAATGAATTAGTGATGGGCCATCCCAAGAGAGGGTTCCGGTTGGGTAGGGAGGGAAAAGCCATGAGGAGAAGCCAGCCTTGCGTGAGGATAGGATGTGACAGATACAAATGTGTACTACACTCTCCAGACATGTGGGGGAATTAGGAGAGCATGGATTCTTGCAGGAGGTGTTGCCTTTTACATAGGGGGGAGTTGTATTGTGTGTGTGTCCTGTTTTGAGCAATTAGAGGAAATGCTATATAAAAGTAGCGACCTGTAAACAGCCAGAGGGCTAAAGCTGGCAGAGGGCTAAAGTTTTTTCAAACTGGGTGATAGTTGAATGCTTATCATCGTCACCACCATCTTCCTTCCATCTAAAGATAATTGTGATGGTTGAGTACATTTGCAAGTGAAATGGGGCGACCAAAACATAAGGCAGTGATTTCTGCACACCTGCGGGACCATTGGAACCAACTCCTAGGGGGCGTGGGGGCTTTGCTCCCCACAATAAAAGATTGGGGGCAGACCCCAGAAAGTTGGCAAACCTTCCCACTCAAATGGGGTGTGTGTGCACTGCATCGATTATGCAGGGCGGGGCTTACCTGTGCCCCCACAATATTTTATTCAAGTTGGCACCCCTGTGCAGGACTCTCCTGAGTACATGGAAATGTACACATTTGCAAATTATAAAGGAAAACTCCAAAACTGCTGAACAAGGACCTGTGATTTCCCAAGACTTATAGAAAGTTGGTGACAGTTGATTTAGAAATTCTAGAATAGATCTAGATTTAGAAATTCTAGAATAACTCACTCTGCTGTCTGGAACTTCCAGGTTCACACTAAACTAAATCTCAATGAGAGCAGGAACTCCCCTTTTCGCTATCCCCTTCTGTTTACACAAATCATTTGTTTGTTCCCTTCCAAATCACAGCTAGGCAAAAATCCTGGATTCCTAACATTGTTTTCTTTTCAAAATAAAAAAATTCCTTCCAGTAGCACCTTAAAGACCAACTAAGTTAGTTCTTGGTATGAGCTTTCGTGTGCATGCACACTTCTTCAGATACCCTGTTTTCTTTTGGCAGCTCTCACTTTTCCTCCCCTGGGGCAGAAAGAGTCAAAGGATGCAGACACTTGGGTGAAACTGTGTAGATACAACCATTTAAGCCAATGGTTGAGAGCAGCTGAGACACAGAATCATGGAACCGTAGAATTAGAAGGGACCGTGAGGAACGAACCTCTGCAATACAGTGGTACCTCGGGTTAAGAACTGAATTCGTTCTGGAGGTCTGTACTTAACCTGAAACTGTTCTTAACCTGAAGCACCACTTTAGCTAATGGGGCCTCCTGCTGCCGCCGCGCCGCAGGAGCACGATTTCTGTTCTCATCCTGAAGCAAAGTTCTTAACCTGAAGCACTATTTCTGGGTTAGCAGAGTCTGTAACCTGAAGCGTATGTAACCCGAGGTATCACTGTACAGGAATCTTTAAAAGATGAGTTGAGAGGAAAGCAAAATGGAAGGCAAAGGGTGACAGGGCATCAAGAATGTAAGGAGAGCCCTGCTGTTCAACCCAAAGGCCCATTCTAGCTTAGCACTCTGCTCTCATGGGGGTCAACCCTCTGGAAAGCACGCAAGAAGGACCTGACCACAGCAGCATCCTCCACGCTTGTGATTCCTAGGTATTGGTATTCAGAGCACAGTGCCTCCACCAGTGGAGGCGGAACAGTCCGCTGTTTTCCACGAATTTGCCTAATCCTCTTTTAAAGCCATCTAAGCTGGTGGATTTTGCAGTATCAGATTCCCGTTTATGTGCCCTTTGTGTGCTTTGAGAAGAAGCGCTTTATTTTGTCTGTCCTGAAACTCCAAAATTCAGCCTCCTTGGGTGGCGTCAAGCTCTGGTGCTGGGAGAGAGGTAGACAGCCTTTGTTCTCCCTTATCCACATTCTCCATAATATGCATGATTTTAAATGCCCCTCCATCTTACCTTTTTCCTGCACTAAAAGCTCCCAAATATCGTAACCTTTCTTCTTAGGGCAGTTTTCTCTCCAATATCCTGTTTGAGTTGAGGCATCTAGAACTGTACACAGTGTGCCAAGCGCGTTTACACCATAGATTTGCACAATGCCTTTATGACACTGGCAGTTTTATTTTCAACTCCTTTCCTAATTATCCCTAGTGCGGCATTCACCTTTTCCACAGCTGCCACACACTGAGTTGACGTCTTCATGGAGCTATCCACTTCGACCCCAAAGCTTTCATTCCTAGTCAGTCATTGGTTCCGACCCCATGAATGCATATGTGACATTAGGAGAGAGAAAATGTGCCAGTATCCATCTCTTTTCACTTCCTTACACTGAATAACACTTGCCAATGGCTGCCCATTCACACAGTCTTGAGAGATCCTTTTATTGCTCCTTACCATCTCTTTTTATCTTAACTGCCCTGAACAATGTGGTATCATCAGCAAACTTGTCTACCTCACTGTTTGCCCCTAACTTTAGGTTGTTTATTATGTGCATTTGCAGCCTCAACTCAGCTGCCTAAAGTGTCCTAAATGCGCTTCTATTTTGAGCTATACTTGCTTATTTTTTCTTCGTTTGTTTTTTCTCTTTCAGCATGAACCACTTTTGAAGCAACATTTTAAAAAACCAAATAAAGATGTGCCAACCAGGCCTCGGCAACTGCTGTTGAGATAAGTGTACTAAAGCACGGGGGGAACTGTGAGAGACGAACAGCCTCCAGCATATTAGGTATTCTGCTCTATGGGAGTGTCATAAGTCTTCCAGCTCTAGTCTCAACCTCATGAACCTTCTGTCTAAAGCTGTTCTTTCCCAGTTCCTTCTAAAAGACAGAGATTAGCATTTCAGTCCCTGAAGAACAATCGTAGGCATCACTGCATTTCTCATAAACTGGACAGAAAAACCGAGTCTAGCATTACATCAACTGCTACACATATAAGATCTATGCGCCTCCACAGGAACATGGAGAACATCATAACATACACTGCACATTTTTTCGCCCTTGTTGCAGGAATTTATGTATAGGTTGGGGGGGGGGTTGCCCCTCCAGCAGATATCATGCACATGCAGCCCACTACCAAAATCAGCACAACCATTTTTGTGACTTTTGTGATTTGTCCCCACAAAACACTTCGTCACAGTTTCTTCCTATCTATTCAAAGGGCCTTTGCTGCACGATACCAAATGTAAGAATTCACTGATAAATGTATCTATGTACTGGCTCACAGGGAAAACTTCAGAAATTCATAAAGACATGTAAGAAGCCCGAAATCGGGAGGGAGGGAGGGAAGTCAACATGCGTATATAATAGGGATATTAATAAGATGTTGTAACTATCGAAAGATTGTAATGGAAATTTAGGCTAGTTTATGTTGTTCAATTTAGGTTAGTATCTGTTGTTTATTGCTGTTTGTATTATTGAAGGAAAACGAATAAAAAGAATTTTTTTTAAAAAAAAGACATGTGAGCTCAGCTACTCAGCAGCCCCTCTGCCTGAGTGATAATCCCTGGCATCCTGATACCTGAGTGCCAGACAGGTAGCCATTCCAGAAATAACAAACCCAGATGAAAACAAAAGGGTGTGGTTAACTTGGCTGGGAAACAGGGAAATGTAAATATCTCTTTTGTTACACTTGATGGGTGTTTGGTGGAGGACAAGGGGAACCATGGGGCAGGGTCCAGGATGCTCAGATTACTGCCACCAGACCTCCCCTTTCATGATGTAACCGTGATGTATTAGTAATGTAGTTTGGGGCGGTGTAACATGGGGATTAGTAGCTAATAAAAGTTTGGGGGTTCTTTTGTTCGGGGCTTCCATCTTGTTCCACCTTGTGGCAGGGGGGAGTCCTGTCGCGACAGTCTTCAATAAAGACCAAGCCGACTGGCTGCTGTTTTGCTCTGGTATTCCTGGCTGGTGTCCTTGTTTTTTGTCCAAGGGAGCTGTAATGTGTATGGGTTGCTCGTGCGTAAGTTGCCGCCTCTCCAGGCTTTGTTGCCTTGCTAAACCTTTCAGTCTGGGCAGCCCTTCACTTCGTGGCTGCCTCAGTCGCTAGCAGAATCCGTCAGTGGGCATTTCTTAAATCTTTTCCAACATAAAAGTTGTTTGACACCCAGTCTCCTTCTACTCTCCCTGAGTGGAAGTCTTCTGCGCAGGGTGGGCGTGGGTAGCGGAGGACCCGTGCTCTCCCCGCTGGTGTCCGGTGGAGAGTCCTGGAGCCCTCTCGCCGATTCCCCCATCAGCCCCTCTATATCCCTGGTGTTGCGCTGATTTGCTTCCCCATCTGCGAAGCTGCCTCTCTCCCTGCTGGGCCCTTCTCCAGCATCATTTGAGAGCCTTCCCTCCGCCTCTAGCTCTGATGTCAGTTCCCTGACAGGAGCCCTCAGATTTCTCCGCTAACACCTTGTACTATTTTCTGCAACAGTGGCAGCAGGATGGTGGGGGGTTGGTGAGACACCTGCTCCCCTCCCCTCCGCCATTGCCTAGTCACACTCCTTGACTGTTGTGGGGGGAGGGGGCTGCCCGAGTCCAGAGTGGCACGCAGGGAGGCAGAGGTGGCTTGGCGGGCGAAGGAGTGTACATGCACAGTGGCTACAGCAGCCTGGGTGCATGGATGGGCTGCTGCTGCTGCTGCGACTGGTCACGCTTCAGCTCTTAACTGCTGACAGGGAGGTGCACCAAGCAGTCTCCCTTCCTCACTCATTGGTTGGCCGCCTCTCCCTCCTTCCCTCTCTGCTGGCTCAATGGCAGGGCCCACGCGGGTGTCCCTTAGCTGACCACAAGGAGAGAGGAAGCACTGCCGCCACCCCAGCCCCAGAGGCCCGGCCAGGCGCGGCTTGCATCCCCACAGCTCTGGCTGTGCACCCCCCCCCGAGGGCTCCGGCAAGCCCAGACATGACCCCACCCCAGTAAAGTGGGCCCATGCAGAGTCCCCTGTGCACCCGCCCAAGGGGAAGCCCCGGCGGCCGACATGGTGAGTGACTCCTCCCAACATAGGCAGAGAGGAGGGCTGGGCTGGGGGCACCTTTGTGAGGGTGCTTAGTTTGCACCCCCTCGAAAATTGAGCCTGGGGCAACAGTCCCTCTGACACACACACCCCCGGCTGCACCACTGCCATGTCCACATCCTCGAGCCTTACTAACTGAAACTGATCCAGCACAACAGGACTAGACAGTGCTCTAGACACCCAGTGATACTCCTCTGCTATAACAGCGGAGCCAGGATTTTATCCTCACAATGCTTTGCAAACAAGTCACAGTGAGCTATTGCCCACTTTCACCCCTTCTTCCCTGGTGGGGCAGGCACCATTTTGTGGTTCGCCTCAGGTGCCAAAATGTCTTGGGCCTGCCCTGCTCCTTCCCGCCCAGGAGGAGCCAATGGTCAGCCTAAAAGACTCTTCCGAGAGGCTGCAGTTATGTGACACACGTCATGCAACAGGGTTTAGCACACAGGTCGGCAAGGGTTACCTCGCCTGGGCCGGTTCACTGCCACAGAGATTGCTCTGTGGGCCGGATTGCACCTGTGTCTGTGCAGACGCAATTTCCGGCGCCGCGGAAGCGAGTCCCTGCTCCATGTTGTGCCCGTTTAGTGCAGCACGCGGGGACTCGCCAAGTGGGCAACTCGGTTTGGGGATGGCTCAGGGGCCGTTTAAACGACCCCCGTGAGCCACTTGTGGTCCATGGGCTACAGGTTGCTGACCGCTGGTTTAGCAGCTTCTGACACCTAAGCATTGCCCTCCTCTTCAGGCTTTTGACTCATGGGGAAAAGTAACATGCAAGCAGAGACAGTGTGGAGGGCTCATTTCTGAAGAGATTATTATTATTATTATCAGTAGTAGTAGTAGTAGTAGTAGTATTAATTATTTGTACCCTGCCCATCTGGGTGGCTTCCAACAAAACACTAAAATACAATAACCTATTAAACATTAAAAGCTTCCCTAAACAGGGCTGCCTTTAGATGTCTTCTAAAAGTTTGGTAGTTATTTTTCTCTTTGACATCTGGTGGGAGGGCGTTCCACAGGGCGGGGGCCCTCTGCCTGGTGGTTCAAAACAATTGGGGTTCAAAACTGCACAGAGAAGGGCTGTAGCTCAGTGGATGAACAGAGGCTTTGCATGCGGAAGGCTCAATCCTGGGCATCTCCAGGTAGGGCTAGGCTGAGACCCTGCCTAAAATCCTGAAGAGCCACTGCCAGTCAGTCCAGACAATGCTGAGATAGATGGACCTACCATCTGACTCCATATAAGTCAGTTTCAAATGAGTTGCTGACCAGTCCTCTAACAAAAGAGGTCCTTTTAAGTCCAAAGGGGAAGAACACAAGACACCACAGACTGTGCCACTGGAGCTTGCTCCAAGCCAAAATCTACAGCCATCAAAGAAAATTAGAATATTTTAAATTCATTTAAAAATGATTATGGCCGGTTCGTTTTCTCCTGCAGTTTGTAGATAGCAACTCCCATAAGATAGAGAAATACCATTTGCCACCTGAGCGGAATAGTAGGTACATGTATCCAATATTTCATTCAGAGATCTTCAAACACTGAAACAAACTTTTTAATTAAGTTTCAGAGCTCCCTTGGGCAAGAGGTATTATTAGCTGCTATTAACAGATGGAACAGAAACTTTTATAAAGTGTGTGTGTGTGTGTGTGTGTGTGTGTGTGTGTGTGTTTAGGAAATTGTCTGAATGGAAACTTAACAGCACGAGGGAAAGAGAAAGAGAGGGAAGATAACCGGACCCATGAGAACCATCTGCCTGCTGACCATCTGGAAAACTGAAGCAGGATGGCAAAAGGATTTGACATTGCATACCTCCAGCATGAAGTCCAACTGTTTAAAATGACCCTAGAACAAAATATCTATTTAAGGCGTTTTGAAGTAACATCCTATGTTTGGGCCTAAGTGATTGTGCTCTTTCCTAATTCTCTATCCAAAACAGTGTCTCTGCAGAGCTCAAACAGGTCAAGAGTAATTCAGGGTTCATCTACACTTACCTTTGCAATCCACAAAAAACAAAACAAAACCACCCTCAATTGCCGTTTGATCTGATTTAGCTGCAAAAGGCGGGTTTCCTTGGGGAATGTGCCCAGGACCAAAAAAACACAACACCTGGACACAGACTTGGAAAGCCCAGATCTGTGACTAGATCTGTGACATGAGCCAACAGTGTGAGGCGGCAGCTAAAAAAGCCAATGCAATTCTGGGCCTCATCAATAGGAGTATAGCATCTAGATCAAGGGAAGTAATAGTGCCACTGTATTCTGCTCTGGTCAGACCTCACCTGGAGTACTGTGTCCAGTTCTGGGCACCACAATTCAAGAAGGACACTGACAAACTGGAACGTGTCCAGAGGAGGGCAACCAAAATGGTCAAAGGCCTGGAAACGATGCCTTATGAGGAACGGCTAAGGGAGCTGGGCATGTTTAGCCTGGAGAAGAGGAGGTTAAGGGGTGATATGATAGCCATGTTCAAATATATAAAAGGATGTCACATAGAGGAGGGAGAAAGGTTGTTTTCTGCTGCTCCAGAGAAGCGGACACGGAGCAATGGATCCAAACTACAAGAAAGAAGATTCCACCTGAACATTAGGAAGAACTTCCTGACAGTAAGAGCTGTTTGACAGTGGAATTTGCTGCCAAGGAGTGTGGTGGAGTCTCCTACTTTGGAGGTCTTTAAGCAGAGGCTTGACAACCATATGTCAGGAGTGCTCTGATGGTGTTTCCTGCTTGGCAGGGGGTTGGACTCGATGGCCCTTGTGGTCTCTTCCAACTCTATGATTCTATGAAATGCAACACAAAAGGATGTGTGGATGAGCCCTCAGTTGCTTAGTCTAACAACACAGATACAAAGTACCAGCCCCTGAAGTATGCAAGTTCCTGAGTCACACAAAGCATTTGCAATTTTCTGTCTTAAATGCAATTGTACAATGGCAAAACGTCTTAGGTATTTTAGGAAGACCTTAAACCATTTTCTCCTTCCATGGGATAGGGAAGTAAAATTCTGCTTTCTGACCCCACTCCACCAAGTATGACTATCCCATCTTCTAGCCTGCAAGGCATCCATATATGGACATGATGTTTGCATATACAGAGGACATGCGCAAAGTCCAACACATATTGGCTCAAATTATGCAGCTGATTGGACTAAAGGCCTTAAAAGCTCCTGCCATCAGTCTACCTCTCTTAAGATCCACCCCCTTGCTAGAAGAATGGGGATTCTTAACAGCCAAACCCCTCGCATGAAGATGGGCACTTTCCTGGTACCTCCTCAGGCTTGGGAGAAGAGGTTCATCAGAGTCCTAGTCCCAGTTCTGTCCACAAACTCCTCACTTAGCTGGTTCCTGGCCACCACCTTCATGTTCAGTGTTAGGAGCCTGTTCCTCAGCCATCAGCATAGCAGCTTCTGACTTAGGACTCAGCTACATTAGCAAAGAAAAAGCATTTTATATGCGTTATATGGAAGTGAGAGCTGGAGTAGAAAGAAGGCTGATCACCGAAGAATTGGTGCTTTTGAATTATGGTGCTGGAGAGTCCCATGGACTGCAAGAAGATCAAACCTATCCATTCTGAAGGAAATCAGCCCTGAGTGCTCACTGGAAGGACAGATCCTGAAGCTGAGGCTCCAAGACTTTGGCCACCTCATGAGAAGAGAAGACTTCCTGGAAAAAACCCTGATGTTGGGAAAGATGGAGGGCACAAGGAGAAGGGGACAACAGAGGACGAGATGGTTGGACAGTGTTCTCAAAGCTACTACCATGAGTTTGACCAAACTGTGGGAGGCAGTGGAAGACAGGAGGGCCTGGCGTGCTCTGGTCCATGGGGTCACGAAGAGTCGGACACGACTAAACAACTAAACAACAACAACATGTGTTATAACACTGCGACGCCAGATGGCGATGTGGAGTCCCATATTTTGCCAACATGATTTCCCTCTTTGAGGTTTACAACTCATTTTCCTGACACCCATTTCTGATGCGTCTAGATCCAGCCTTAGACTGCTCATCCTTCCCCTCTCGCCCTGAACTCGAGGCCTGGGCCACGACAAGGGAGCCGTTTGCTCTGCAAGTTCAATCAGCCCACAAATGAAGATCTCTAATGCCATTTCCTTATCTAACCTCATCACAGCTTGACCAACTCAGTTCTCTCAAACCACGGATAATTTCCTGTCCCTTCCAGATATGGTGATGCAGAGGAAAGCTATGACAATTCACATTTCCAAGAGAATGCAATTAAGTAAAAGCTGATGGGAACACGACAAGAAGAACAAGGACAGGGACAAACAAAGAGTAATAGAAGATCTGGGTGTAAGATTAGACGTCTGCAATAAAGCCTAGCCTTTGCCCTGAAGAGGGAAATTGCTCTAAAGAAACATCTCTACCCAGGAAGCTTTGTTTTTTACTGTGCAGTTGGAAAAACTAGCAGTTTAGAAAACTTTCCCATCCTTGATAAGGCAATATGATCCTTAAACCAGATGTTTGAAAACAGTGCTACTTTGTGTGGTTCTACACTCGCATGGCATCTAGGATAGGATCTGAGACCTGGATCAATGGACAGGTTTGGTTTTGTGGCTCTCTGCACACGTAGCATTTGAAATGGACAGGGGTCATTTTTGCAGAGTGCCCTTTCGTACACAGCTATTTGCAATCGTACACACCTTTGAGCAATAACATAATCTGAAGTGGCAGCTACTATTCGTGTTGTCTGTACACACAGGTAGGCATGTTTTTGAACTAGTGTGCAATGTTGCTCTCTTTTTCCTTCTCCTCAGTTGGTGTTTCCACAGACTTACTTTTTTAAAAAAATACTATTTGCAGGCTTCTGAAAGAGAGGGGCTGGAAACTGGTGTGTTGGTATAATAAACTAAATATTATTATTATTATTATTATTATTATTATTATTATTATTATTATTATTATTATTATTATTTATACCCTGCCCATCTGGCTGCGTTTCCCCAGCCACTCTGGGTGGCTTCCAGCAGAATATTAAAATATAATGATTCATCCAGTATTAAAAGCTTTCCTAAAGAGGGCTGCCTTCAGATGTCTTCTAAAAGTCTGGTAGTTGTTGTTCTCTTTGACATCTGGTGGGAGGGCGTTCCAAAGGGCAGGTGCCACCACAGAGAAGGCCCTCTGCCTGGTTCCCTGTAACTTGGCTTCTCACAATGAGGGAACCGCCAGAAGGCCCTCAGCGCTGGACCTCAGTGTCCGGGCAGAACGATGCGGGTGGAGATGCTCCTTCAGGTATACAGAGCTGAGAGTATATTAGGACACAGAGGCAATTAAGTTACTATACTATTTCCTACTTCACAAATTTCACTCACAGACAAGTTAAACATGGTGGGAGAGACTGGCAAAGCCCCGTACGGTTGGCAGCTGTACCCCAATAGGATGTGACCTGAGAAAGTGTATTCTTGCCACAAAAGGGATTATAACCAGTGGTTTTTTCTGGGGCCACTCAAGGGAACACAGTACTGGCACCTTACCCCCCCCCCCAAATGTTAAAAGTGTGGCACTTACTGGAACCAGTACCTTTTTTGCTTTAAAAAAACCCACTGATAGAACTTCCCCTGCAAATAGGGGGTTGCCATATTTGTCAAGATTTGATTTGATTTCAAAGGGGTGAAACAAAGGGGGAGGAGGGGTGTGGTTCAAGGAGGAAAGCAAGAGGACAAGGTGCCCCTGGATATCCTGTGCCCAAGGCCCCCCAGAAATCTAGACCCTTGCTTATTATTCTATCAACCAGCCTCTTGCTCTAAAACCCTGAGCAGGTTTGTTTGGAGGTTCTAGCAATGTCTTAAGAGAGAATATTATGAAAATGATATACAGGTGGTACATGACCCCAGTCAAGCTTGCAAAAATCTACCATTTGCCCGATAACAAATGTTGGAAATGTAAAGAGACTGAAGGTACATTCTTTCACCTTTGGTGGACGTGCCCAAGGATTAAGGCTTTCTGGGAGATGATATATAATGAATTGAAAAAGGTATTTAAATATACCTTCTTGAAGAAACCAGAGGCCTTTCTCCTGGGCATAGTCGGCCAATCGGTGTTAAAGAAGGAAGAACTTTTTTTATGTATGCCACAACAGCAGCAAGAATACTTATTGCAAAGCATTGGAAGACGCAAGATCTACCCACCCTGAAAGAATGGCAGATGAAGGTGATGGACTACGTGGAATTGGCGGAAATGACTGGCAGAATCCGAGACCAGGGAGAAGAGTCGGTAGAAGAAGATTGGAAGAAATTTAAAGACTATTTACAGAAATATTGCAAAATTAATGAATGTTAGAATGATGTTTGATTGAAGTTAAGTGGTTTCTAGCTGTAATGGTTTAAAAGAATATGGAAAATTGGATTTTTAATAGGTAAAAATTTAATGTTAGAATATATTAAGATTAAAGATCAGGATAATAAGGAGGGAAAGGAATTGCTGAACTAATAAATTGAACTGGAATACAAAAAAGGGAGGTATGAAGAGGTCCAGGAAACAAGTAAATGAAAGATAAGTGACGAAAAGATGGAATTATTTTTAACTGTTTTTTATTTTGTATTTTTTTTCTTTTTTCTTTTTCATTATGTAATACTGTGAAAACTTTAATAAATATTTATAAAAAAAATAAAAATAAAACCATGAGCAGAACTTGTAAGCAGGACTGTTGGGTGAGGGTGCTTTGAGGGGGAGGCCCAGAGTGCTGTCTTACAGCGTATGTAGGACCAAGAGACATGGATGGCGAGGGAGCTGCTGCAGCGACCTGCAACTCGTGTGTCATGTTTGGCAGCCCTGTATAGGGAAGTTTTTAATGTTTGAAATGGGGTGGTGTTTTTATATTTTGCTGGAAGCTGCTCAGAGTAGCTGGGGCAACCCAGTCAGATGTAGTTTGGATTTGATATCCCGCTTTATCACTACCCGAAGGAGTCTCAAAGCAGCTAACATTCTCCTTTCCCTTCCTCCCCCACAACAAACACTCTGTGAGGTGAGTGAGGCTGAGAGACTTCAGAGAAGTGCGACTGGCCCAAGGTCACCCAGCAGCTGCATGTGGAGGAGCGGAGACACGAACCCGGTTCCCCAGATTACGAGTCTACTGCTTACTGATGTGTGGCATATAAATAACAGCAACAACAACAACAACAACAACAACTATTATTATTACTATTACTATTACTATCAATCAATTTCCTTTATTCGACCGATAGTCAGAAATAAAACATTACACTATAATTATAAACTATAACATCATAGGGGTACATAAATAAGGTAGGGCCACAGTACTAGACCTCTCACAGATAACCCACATATTACTATTACTATTACTATTACTATTACTATTACTATTACTATTACTACTATTACTAAACCACAAGACACCAATAAATTGCTAGAACCAGAGCTACTGTATAATCAGGAATAGAATCTGTGGCCAAATACATCACCATGCAGGTCTGCTTCTCTTTGGCATTTGTTTATTTCCTTGTATACTTTGCTGTCACAAGACTGCTGTCGCTTCACCAAGAGATGTTTCTGTACTGGGTAGGGAGCTAGGCAGATAGACAGCCAGGCTTCAGGTGAAGGGATTTTGGCTGCTTCCAGACTGGGGTTTAATTTGAACATCAGCCATTGAGATTACCATACGAGTCGTTGGCAACCGTTTTTTTTACTTGCTGGATTTAACATCAGAAAGGGACGATCAGGATTAAACTGGAAGGGACCATAGACAAACTCACTTGGCAGTAAGCCCCTCTGAAATCAGCCGGACCTTTCCCTGCTTAAAGCCATGTGAGCCAGCAAGTCCAGCCACCCCTCCCCACTCCCTCTGCTTGGCCCAATAAAGGATACCCAGGTCCCAAACAGGAAAGCTCAGAGAAGATGAATGGCTTCTTTTCCTCCAAAACAACAACAACCACAATTTTAAAGTTTCCCCTTGACTGGCAAAGGTTTCTAGGGTTGCACACAAAAGTTCTCCAGGCCTAACTTGGAGATGCCAGAGAGAGATTGAAGTAGGGACGTCTTGCATGTATTGCAGGCGATCTGCTACTGAGCAGTGGATGTTCCCTTAATGAATTTTGGACTTTAATGAATCCAAAATACCAAACTAGACAGGGGGCAGCCAATCAGCCTCTGCTAGAGGCAGGTGATTTCCACTGAGTGTGAGCTAATCATACATGATGCTGCCCTTTGCACACCTGCCTAAATCGCTGCTGTAGGCATACCGTATTTTTCGCTCTATAAGACGCACCAGATCATAAGATGCACCTAATTTTTGGAGGAGGAAAACAAGAAAAAAATATTCTGAATCTCAGAAGCCAGAACAACAAGAGGGATCGCAGTGCAGCGAAATCAGCAATCCCTCTCGCTTTTCTGGCTTCTGGGATAGCTGCGCAGCCTGCATTCGCTCCATAAGACGCACACACATTTCCCCTTACTTTTTAGGAGGGAAAAAGTGAGTCTTATAGAGCAAAAAATACGGTATATCCTTCAGGTAAAGAAGCACAGGTAAGTCACAGGCCCAGGGAGTAGGCGTCTCCAAGGGTTGGTAATTCTTACTCTGAAAGTATCAGACATGTGAGAAATACTGTTTTAAATATCAGTGACCTTTGCATCACACACAACCTTGCCAACTCGTACAGCAACATAAGCCCCGCTCAGAAGGGGTGGTCTCACTTTATCTAATTTGTACCTCATTGCACGGCTTAGACTAATCCCAAAAACATTTTTCAAATTCCTAGGTGCCAATATCAAATTACGGCAACCCTGGCTTAGGGCCAGAGGACAGACCAGTTGCATGCCAACGTGCTCATTAAGACTCCAACAGCTGCTGCTTCTAGGGAAACGCAGCTTTGAGAGGAGAGTTTCAGCTGACAAGTGTAGCTTGTGGGGTGTGTCACTTCCCCCCACTTGGTGCTTTGCCACTCAGAGCCCCCCACCCAACTGCTTTCCCATCCAAGGGAAGCCAGATGCGTGCTTGCAAGGGTAAATTCGCTTGGATCTCAATAGAAGGGAAATGGCTCTGTTGGAGTTGGAGAGGGCAGTAGGAACGCTGTCCTCCAATCTGTCACTTCTCAACTGGAAATAGCCCCCTGCCTCACCCCTATCAAAAGGATGCTTCCCTAGAAGAAGCAGCCAAGGAGAGCTCCAGATTTGAACGTGCCTTGGGGAAAGTGCTCATCGTGGGCTTCTCCCACCCAGTGAGACTTCCCCACAGGCTTACCGGAAGTGGCAGCCATCCAGCGGCACTGACAGGAGCGCCACCGCTGCGTGGTTGGACCCTAGGGGCACCCAATGTCCCCTTTCACACCAGACAAACTGGTATTGCAAGTGCTGCCCAGGGTGGTATCCAGTTTCTCCAAATGTCCCATAACATCAGATGCAGCATTCGGTTTTACTAGATGTGCAGACGAGAGAGTTCTTACTGTGGGTTGAGGTGGCTGCGTGGTCCATCTTTGTTATTTGCTTCTTCTTCTTCTTGCTTAACTAAAGGAAGCCTCAGCTCAGCAGAGGAAGTGCTGTACGCCTTTGTGCCTTGCCCAGGAACATCCAAGGCAGTTCCATTTTGAAGGCATCTCCAGCATTTGTCTAAGTATACTGTGCACTACAGGATACGGGTGGCGCTGTGGGTTAAACCACAGAGCCTAGGACTTGCTAATCAGAAGGTCGCGGTTCGAATCCCTGTGATGGGGTGAGCTCCCGTTGCTCGGTCCCTGCTCCTGCCAACCTAGCAGTTCGAAAGCACGAAGTGCAAGTAGATAAATAGGTACCGCTCTGGCGGGAAGGTAAACGGCGTTTCCGTGTGCTGCTTAGTCATGCTGGCCACATGACCCGGAAGCTGTACGCCGGCTCCCTTGGCCAATAAAGCGAGATGAGCGCCGCAACCCCAGAGTCGGCCACGACTGGACCTAATGGTCAGGGGTCCCTTTACCTTTACTGTGCACTACACTGAATCTGCCATTAGCCATTTATAACTCAATACACCTGCTTGTCTATACTGTAATATATAATGTGCACTTTGGCCTTAGCAGGAGATTTTGGAGGGTCTTTTTTTGCCCCCGTTACTTTTCCATTAGTGAAGAAGTGGCATTACCCTAAAATAGTAGGTGATCAAATTAAAGGGATGCAGCCGCTGATGTCTAGACTGTCTAGCTCATGAATGAGGCTGTGAAATATTTTTTTGATATGGCTCCGTATTTAATTGTCACCTTTTTGGGGGGTAATATTTCTGTTTGAAGTTTTGTAATTGCGGCTCTTCCAGTGGCACCCAATGATAGTTTATATTAATTGTGCACTGCGCCAGAGGGGGAGATAAACCTTTGAAAAGAGCAAGGCTAATTCCTGAAGAACTTGTAAATCAAAATAGGGCCTATGAGCTGGAGGAAATTGCAGTGAGCCTGTACAAGGCTGGAGACGGTTTCGAGTCCCTTAATTATGCGGTCCTTGGTTCATTATTCAAAGGTGCTGATGTCAGTTCCATATTCTGGATGAAACTGCACTTCCATATTATATGAGGGCGTAACCGAACAACCTTAGCATGTCTGCCCAGAGACACAAGCCTCTTTCGGGAGTGTCTCAGGGGCCATGTGGTGTAGTGGTTAAGAGCAGTTGACTTGTAATTTGGTGAACCAGGTTCACTTCCCCGCTCCTCCACATGCAGCTGTTGGTGACCTTGGGCTAGTCACACATCTCTGAAGTCTCTCAGCCTCACTCACCTCACAGAGTGTTTGTTGTGAGGGAGAAAGGGGAAAGGAGATTGTTAGCCATTTTGAGACTCCTTAGGGCAGTGATAAAGCGGGATATCAAATCCAAACTCTTCCTCTTCTTCTCTACACTCCAGGTGGAAGCTGAATGCTGTCATCTAATGGAAAAAATACTCATCCTGCAGCTTAGCTGGGGCACTGGTAGTTTTTAACCAGCCTCTGCTTTTGTGCAACTTGACCTGCAGATGTTAGTTGGAATTCAATATTCAATACAGCAATGTGGGGTATTTGGGGGGGGGGGGAGATGAGGTCCACTTGTGCAACAGGAATTTCCCCCTCCTCCCCTCACACCTCCCTAAAAGTATTTGGGGGGTTCCCCAAACCCTCCAGAGCAGATTTAGGAGGGAAACAGGGTCTGGGAGAGGAGGAAGGGAAGTCCTGTTAAGCTCAATGAACACGTTGACCCAGTGTGTGCCAAGGTAACTTCCATGCGAGGGATCATTAGGAGAGGAATTGAAAATAAAACTGATGTAATTATATAAATCTTCAATGCGACCACATTCAGAATGCTGTGTTCAGTTCTGGGTGCCACACCTCAAAAAGGATATTGTAGAGATAGAAAAGAGCAGCTGAAATGACCCAGGGGGGTGGAGCAACTCCCCTATGAAGAAAGGTTGCAACATTTTGAACTTTTTAGTATAAGATAAGGCGAGTAGTGATGTAGTGATGCATGGAAGTGAGAGCTGGACCATAAAGAAGGCTGATCGCCGAAGAATGGATGCTTTTGAATTCTGGTGCTGGAGGAGACTCTTGAGAGGCCCATGGACTGCAAGAAGATCAAACCTCTCCATTCTTAAGGAAATCAGACCTGAGTGCTCACTGGAAGGACAGATCCTGAAACTGAGGCTCCAATACTTTGGCCACCTCGTGAGAAGAGAAGACTCCCTGGAAAAGACCCTGATGTTGGGAAAGATGAAGGGCACAAGGAGAAGGGGACGACAGAGGACGAGATGGTTGGACAGTGTTCTCGAAGCTACCAGCATGAGTTTGACTAAACTGCGGGAGGCAGTGGAAGACAGGAGTGCCTGGCCTGCTCTGGTCCATGGGGTCACAAAGAGTCGGACACAACTAAACAACAACAAGGCGAGGAGAAGGAGACATGATTGAAGTCCAACCCTACCTAAGATCAAATCTATGCTACCAGGTGCCATAAGAAAGCTGCAGAGATAGCGCAGGATAGTGCGCACCCCGGAAATTATCTCTTCCAGCTTCTGCCTTCTGGAAGAAGGTACAGGGTTATAAAGACTAGGACTAGCTGCCTGAGAAACAGTTTCTATTCAAATGCGATTTTGGTTTTAAACACAGTGTAGGAGTCTCTATGGGAGCATATTGTATTTAATTATGGGGTATCACAGTTTTTAGGGGGCTAACCAGGCTGGGATAGCAGGCTTGTTGGTTTCTGAATGTCTGGTGTAGATTTTCAATTTTGTTGTTCTGTATGGGATAATGCCAACAAAGATTATCGTATCGTATAGTTATTTTAAAAAATGCACATCACAGAGAAAATGAATGGAGAAAAGTTTTCCTCCCTCATTACACTAGACATCCAATAAAGCTGAATCCTGGGGAAATCAAGATGGATAAAAGAAAGTGCTTCTTTACACAGGGTATAGTGAAACTATGGAGCTTACTGCTCCAGGGGGCAGGGATGGTGACCAACATGGATGGCTTTCAAAGAGGAGCAGACAAATTCACGGAGGCCACTAGCCATAATGGCTATGCCTCTGCAGTTGGAGGCATGTTGGTCCATAAAGGGGGGACCCTCAAAAATCTATAACTAGTCAATACTTCCATTTGAACAAACCATAAATGTCACAAAATAGAGGAAAAGCTTTTTCGTTCTCTAGAATTCTTCATCAGGCTGGATGTTACACAAAGCAAGGGATGGGAGGATGAAGAAAAACAAAACAATTAAGTTGGACATTGCAGCCGTTAGGTCATTTATTTAATCTTGTAGCCATGACATCATTCATTATGCCTCATCCACGCCCAGCTTTGTTAACATCCAGCCTGATGAGTTCGGGAGAACTCAAAGGGAAGGACGGGAGGAAAGAGAAACTGTGGGTGGAGGGGAGATAATCTATTTATGTATGTTCCAGGGGCTGTGCCTCTGCTCTGCCTGCTCATCCATCCCCTGCTATTCCCTTCACATTAACCCTCTAGAGCTTCTTTTTCCTACCCCTTCCAACTACCTACGCTCACTTTTCCCCAGCCCAACCTCACATCTGAAGCCACTTCTTCCTTCTATTCTGAAGCCCCACTTTGCACCAGTGATCTCTCTCACTCCCTGCCTCCTCGCCCTCCTTTTGTGCAACCCCTCCGTGCACACAAACGGCTTGCACCCTCTTTCTCCCCCACACTGCAGCTACCAAGCCCTCTTTTTACCGTCTGCCCAGTTATAAATACACCATCCCTTCTATTCTGCAGACCTTTTCATGCCTCCGCTTTCATCTTTACCCCGGTCCTCATGCCTCCCACTCCCTCCTTTTTTGCACCTCCATTTTTACTTCCACTCCTTATCTCCCCTGCTCCATGCTTTTCTCGACTCTCCCTTGAACACAGACCTCTCCATGTCCATGGCTCACCCTCTCTCCTATTATGCAGCCCCTTTTGGGCACAAACCCCATGATTATATACGTTATTGCATCTGAAGAGCCAAGCTGCCAGCTTGTTCCATTATGAAGCTAGTTCAGTTATGAATGTTGTATATATATGGGTGTTTGCTTGTTAATAAAATATATCTTCTAAATTACTACAGTGGTGCCTCGGGTTAATTACTTAATTCGTTCCAGAGGTCTGTAAACCTAAAACTGTTCTTAACCTGAAGCACCACTTTAGCTAATGGGGCCTCCTGCTGCTGCACCGCTGGAGCACAATTTCTGTTCTCATCCTGAAGCAAAGTTCTTAACCTGAGGTACTATTTCTGGGTTAGCGGAGTCTGTAACCTGAAGCATCTGTAACCTGAAGCGTATGTAACGTGAGGTACCACTGTACATTGAATCTGGAACTTCATGTTGAAGACAACGCACTGTGCCAGGAGTGAAATACATTGTGTGAAGGTACTGTGCAATATTTGAGGGCTCTTCGTATTTTCTCTCACATGTATGAGGCAGCTGAGGAATGAAAGAGGCAGAAGTTTGAGTAAAGTGAGAAGGGAAAGACACTGAAAGGAAAAATGTGTCTGTTTTAAACAGCAGCAGTTTCCCTAAAGTAGGAGCGGAATATTACTGAGAGAAAAATGGCAGTTTTAAAGCACAGCAGAGGTTTGAGTAAAGCTGGGATGGAGAGGCACGAACAGGTTGTTGTCATTTTTTAAAACTGTTTTTTAACAAAGATAAATAGCAGAGATGGGTGCAACACAGAAGCCAACACTGAACAGCTGGCAGAACAGAGGCTTTCCAAAATCCCTTCTTGCTGTACTCAAACCTTATTTTAAACTGCCACTCTTCCCAATGTCACTCTCTGCTTGTTCTGCGAGAAGCCAAGTTACAGGGAACCAGGCAGAGGGCCTTCTTGGTAGTGGCCTCCCACCAGATGTCAAAGAGAACAACAACTACTGTACCAGACTTTTAGAAGACATCTGAAGGCAGCCCTTTTTAGGGAAGCTTTTAATGTTTAACAGACCATTGTATTTTAATATTCAACCCTCTGTCTGCCATTGTTTTAAATGGCACTTTCCCTTCTGTGTCTCTCCACTCCTGCTTTATCCAAACCTCTGTTGTTTGACATGGCCACTCAGTATTATTCCATACAAGCTTCACTCAAACCTCAACTGTGGTTTAAACCATCCACTTTCCCCCCTTTCAGTGTTCTCCCCTGTCTTACTGTACTCAAACTTCTCTCACTTCCATTCTTCAGCTACCTCATGTGACAGAAAGGATGTGGAGTCATCAAGGATTCCACAGCACTTTACTCAAACCTCTACCATTGTTTAAAATCACTGTCTTCCTCTGAAATTTCTGCTGTTGTTTTGAACCACCACTTTCTTCCTCTCAGTGTATGCCACTGCTGTTCTGCAACAGAACATCGTAACGGAAGCCAGAGCACACGGGAACGCTGTTTACCTTCCCGCCGCAGCAGTACCTATTATTGAAATACCTGACCAAGGTAAAAAGAAGAAGAAGCAGTCAACTGACAGGTACACGGAAATGACTGTTTCCTCAGCCTCTGTTAAAATTAGGCACTGATACTGCCCAGGAGATCCACATTTATACAGGGAGTTTTGCAGTGAAATAGTATCACATTGAAGGAGATTTAAACAGGTGAAAAAATGTACAGCAAGGTTCAAGTACACACAGATGAATGCATCATATGGTCCCTGAACATATTTGTACATACGCTCACACACACCTCTGCACGTCTCATGAGTGTGTGCAGTGGCGTAGCGTGGGTTGTCAGCACCCGGGGCAAGGCAAGTAATTTGCGCCCCCTAACCTGTGGATTTGCGCCCCCTAACCCTAACCCCCAGATGTTGCGCCCGGTGCGGCCGCCCCCCCTGCACCCCCCACGCTACGCCACTGAGTGTGTACACACACCCTTTACAGATTTCCAGCTGAGAGGAAAGCAAAAATATGGCATGAAATCTCTTAACATCACTGGCAAATGAAGCATGAAACATACTTTCAAGGAAGAGGCAGTAACGGAGCCAAGTTAAATATTTCATTTCAGGAGCAAACCCATTAATGTTGAGGATTCTGACCTTCAAATTGTGAAATTGCTTGGGGAAGAAATCATAGGACTGTAGAGTTGGAAGGGACCCTGAGGGTCATCTAGTCCAACCCCCTGAAATGTAGGGATCTCAGCTGGATCATACATGACAAGTGGCCGGATCCATAGGGGGTTGGACTAGAGTGCCTTCCAACGACACAATTCTATGATTTAACCTCTGCTTAAAATCCTCCCAGGAAAGAGTTGGAGTCTCGTTGGAGACTGTTCCACTGTCGAATTTGACACAAGCGCACACAGAGAGAAAATCAGACTGCAATGGAGAGAATGCCTATTGCTTCCCATTCTTCTAAATGAACGCCAGGCTGGTAGAAGTCCAACAGTTAGTCACATAAGAGTCAACAGCACATTGACAAGAGCAACAACCCGATATTAAATTATCTTGCCCAGGAACAGTTTTTTATTAAGGCCATAATTTACTCATGCCTGCTAAAGGAAGGTGACCGTGGATTGAATTATGCTGTCCTTACCTGGGAGGATTTTGACCCTGTAGGCAAAAATAAATAGGAAGGAAAGAAAAAAAGAAATGTGACTTTTCCTCTCCCTGACTTCCCCTTCTTATTCAGATTTTACATGCAGCCAGTTAGAAATACAATAGAATGAATCAACACCGGTCACATAGAAACAGCCCGTGCTACTCCTTGTTCAACACACCACAAATGGCTGCCCAGAAAAGTTTTAAAAGATAATTGTAGGGTTGCCGTATGCCAAGAATTTCCCAGACATATCTGGAATACTTTTCTGTCCGGATTTTCACTGTTTGAAATATGGTAACCTTAAGTAATTGACTTTCACACAGGGCCTCCCCAAGAGTCGACCTACAATCAGCTAGTTGTGTAATGCCAGGGCCGGCCCACACATGAGGTGACCTGAGGCAGCTGCCTTAGGCGGCAGAATCCAAGGGGGGTGGCATTGCTATGGCTGCTCCACCTGTGATCTGCTCTGGATGACTGAGAAGTAAGGAGAAGCAGCATGAAGTCTCAAGAGAAGCCACTGCCACCACCACTTTTATATGTCACAGAGAATACATTTTATGTTTTGATTTGAACCAACTAGTCAGCTCTTTGGCTGCAGGCTACTAGTCAAATAAACAATATTTTGAAACTGATCTCTGGCTAAAGTGAAGACCTGTGTAACTACAGATTATTACGCACAGTGAAAGCAGGTGTCATCAGCATTTGTTTAATCCGTTTGATCATTAACCTTTAGCTTTATTGCAAAGTGAAGCTCTTTCCTAATTACCTACAAAGTATATTACAATCCTTAAACTGCTAGTAAAGATGCTCAGTCAAAGAACCACAACCTAAGCTTTCTGTTGCTATATTAATCACAGCAGCTGCCTGGCTGCAGAGCAAACCCGAATGCTGTTCTATAACAGAAACCCTACAACTGGCATCACACTACAGCTAAAAAAACCCCCCTCTCTCCAGATAAAGTTGTCAGTCTCAGCAGACAGAGAATATTCTAAAATATGCTTGAAAGTCCTCTCTCTCTCTCTCTCTCTCTCTCTCTCTCACACACACACACACACACACACACACACACAAACGCACACACAATCAGAATCATGCACAAGGAATACTGGGGAGAGAAATAGCAGCCAGAATATATGGTGAATGTTTTCATAGGTCCAATGTCCTCACTGTGGAAGGACGTGTGGATCCAGAACTGGCCTCCACAGTCCCTTATGGACTCATTGTTAAAACCGTGTTTATGGAAGACAATCTTAATCGGCTACGAGTGATCGCCAAAGAAAGAAGAAGAAAGAAGAGGTGCTCTTTTGCAAGAATCAGCATTTAGAAGTCCAAGACAGGCCTAACACAGAGATTATTATATGGAGTTGTGCACTGGAGGGATATAAATGACCAGGCTAGGCAGAGCACGATGCAGTACACAGTGTGCTTTTCTGTTATGGATGTGGAGAAGGAAACAAATAAAAGATTTCCAGGGAAACCTTCCCCCTGCCAGCTTGAGCCCTCCCCGCTATAAACACTATTAAGAGATATAATCATATAACTCTCACCTCTTCCAATTTTCAGGACTGAAGGGTACATTCGCCAGAACGAGTTACAGGCTTCTGAACGGTGACGGCAACCCAAGATCTCTGTTCAGCAAGATAATGAGTTTTAATTCGCAGACATTCCTTTCAAAAGAAAGTTATGATATACATTTCCTTTAAGGATAGACGGAGCCATGAAAACTGCTTGTCCACAGTCAACACTTCACACAGAGCTGCTCTACGGAAGAGGTTGACTTTTAAAAACTTTGATTAGCCAGCCCTGTTTTTAATGGCTTTACCTTTTTTTGTATACACGTTGTTGTATAAAACCCTGAAATATAAATACAACAACAACAACAACAACAACAACAACAACAACAATAATTATTTATTATTTATACCCCTCCCATCTGGCTGGGTTTCCCCAGCCCCTCTGGGCGGCTTCCAACTGAATATTAAAAACAGTACAGCATCAGACATTAAAAACTTCCCTAAAGAGGGCTGCCTTCAGTTGTCTTTTAAAAGTAAAATAGTTGTTTATTACTTTGACAATTGCTGGGAGGGCGTTCCACAGGGCAGGCGCCACTACCGAGAAGGCCCTCTGTCTGGTTCCCTGTAACCTTACTTCTCGCAATGAGGGAACCACCAGAAGGCCCTCGGCGCTGGACCTCAGTGTCCGGGCAGAACGATGCGGGTGGAGACGCTCCTTCAGGTATACAGGACCGAGGCCATTTAGGGCTTTAAAGGTCAGCACCAACACTTTGAATTGTGCTCGGAAACGTACTGGGAGCCAATGCAGATCTCTCAGAACCGGTGTTATGTGGTCCCGGCGGCCACTCCCAGTCACCAGTCTAGCTGCCGCATTCTGGATTAATTGCAGTTTCCGGGTCACCTTCAAAGGTAGCCCCACGTAGAGCGCGTTGCAGTAGTCCAAGCGGGAGATAACTAGAGCATGCACCACTCTGGCGAGACAGTCCGCAGGCAGGTAGGGTCTCAGCCTGAGTACCAGGTGGAGCTGGTAGACAGCTGCCCTGGACACAGAATTAACCTGTGCCTCCATGGAGAGCTGTGAGTCGAAAATGACTCCCAGGCTGCGCACCTGGTCTTTCAGGGGCACAGTTACCCCATTCAAGACCAGGGAGTCCCCCACACCAGCCCGCCCCCTGTCCCCCAAAAACAGTACTTCTGTCCCCCAAAAACAGTACTTTACAAAATCTATTAACTGACTTAGAAGTGTGTCCTCAGTTCTTCAGCAAGCAAATAATAATAATAATAAATGTTCGGGATTTTTTGCAAGCCTGTGGGTGACCTGGGCCTTCCAAGAAGAGGCCTCTCTCCTACCTCTCCTTTCAGACAGGAGGGAATGCCTCTCCTGAGATGCTCATGCTTGCTGCGACTCAGACATCCCAACACTTAAACCCAAAGAAAGCTTTCATTCTTCAGAACTGTTATCTTACTTGTGGGTGCATCCACACAGAGCAATACATTTGCACGATCTTGGCTTGAAAGAGTTGCCAAAAGGAGGCATACATCTTAGGGACCCTGAATTTGTGGAGGGTTCACTCCTATTCTTCTAGAAAAAAGAGGTGCTGGAACTCACCACAAACACCTCCCTCATTTCCTTAGAATGGCAGTGGCGCCCACCAGGAGTGCCAACCTGGCCCCACGACCATGGGTGCCCGGGCCGTGTGTGCCATGCAGCATGCATGGCCCTGGCATCGAAATTTGTGGATGCCCAGTGCCTTCATGGGGGATTTTGTGGGTGCTTGGGCACCCAGGGCCCCAGGGAGTTGGCACCTATGGTACCCACCTGAAAGTTGGCATAACCCACCTGAGAGGTGCTGGAACTAAACTGGGGGGGGGGGGGAGCCCTGCTCCTTAACCTTTTCTTCTCTCAAGGAGAAGGCAGTGGAGTTTAGGATCAGAGTTTTTTTTTTAATGATATTTATTAAGTTTTCAAAGGAAAAAAAATACATAGATAAAAAGAATAGAAGAGAAAACAAAAATAAAAGTAACAAAAAAGAAAAATACAAAATACAGAAAAAAGATAAAAAAACATTTAAAAAGAAAACACATCAATCTTTCCATATCATATATTCATATCCTTACTTCCCTGACCTCCTCACACCTCCCCTTTTTTGTTTTCCAATTCAATTAGTTAATTCAGCAATTTCTTTCCCTCTTTGTTTTTATCTTATTCCTTTAACTTAATATAATATAACTTTGGGTTCTACCTGTTAATAATCCATTTTTCATACACCTTTATAACATTGCTGCTTAAACCACTTAACTTCATTCTGACATCATTCTAACATTCATTAATTTTGCAATATTTCTGTAAATAGTCTAGGATCAGAGTTTTCCTTCTCCTAGATGGGCTCCCTTCCCAGGTTGATAAGCCCCATCTGCCAACTCACTTCCCTCTTCCCACATGCAGAAACCACTTTCTTGACCATTGGACTGGTCTTGTCCACTCAATCTGCAGGAGCCTGTCTTTGCATGCAGAGTAAGTCCTTCACTCACTGAGGGTCTGACACACATCAGCTACCCTCACATGGTTTAGCTGGCCTGTTGAAGCCGTTCTCAGGGTGTGGCTGCTGTCACATGCTTCTAGGAGCCACAGGTGAGACCTGAGTGCAAGGTGGGAACCAAAAGTGAGCAAACTACCCCAGAAGGAGCATGGCATGTCCCCCACCAGAGGTCAACAAAAGAGGCTTAAAGACTTTCTACTACTTTTTTTTAGATTTGCCTTGAGAAACACCGACAACTGGGAAACACTGGCCTGCGAGTGCTCCAACTGGAGAATAGCCTCTACCAAAGGTGTCATGGACTTTGAAGACGCTCAAACTCAGGATAAAAGGGAGAAACGTGCTAAGAGGAAGGCATGTTTGGCAAACCCTCACCATGATCAGCTCCCACCCCGGAAACCTATGTCCCCACTGTGGAAGGATGTGTGGATCCAGAATTGGCCTCCACAGTCACTTATGGACTCAATGTTAAGACTGCGTTCATGGAAGACCATCTTACTTGGCTACGAGGGATCACAAAAGACAAAGACTGTCCCCCCTAACATCCCATAGTAATGACTACTGGGATAGAATCAGGTGCGGTTTAGTTTGTGTGCAGAGCTGTTAAATGTGGTCTCTTTAGTGACTACAACACACCAACAACTTAACTGGATTCAACATAAAAACAGACTCAGGGCCGACCTGAGATACTTTGCTGCCTGAGGAAGAAAATAAAAACACAGTGTGCTCTGCTCTTGCTCATCAGCATCACATACAATCCACCAAGAAGTAGATTGTACAAGCCCCACTGAAATGAATGTTCAATGAAAACTTCTTCATGAAGTGTGCCTCATGGGTGAAATCCCACTCTGCCTGCCCCCCTTCAGGGCAAAGGAACCCCTGAGTGTAACTCAAAAACAAAATACTGAATTGCTCCCCTCTGTAGTTATATGTGATGCCTGGATTTCATTCCACCACCACCCATAAACTCACAAGCAAAAGGACCGGCTTTGTTTACAGAGGCTGCTACAAAGAGTTGCCCTCTTTTCTCCCGATTTTATGATCCTTCTAATTTTTACAGAGAGAGAAACCTGAAATGTAACAGAGTTCAATTAGCCCAAACGCCTTGGAGGTCTGTCAAAGGGAGCGGGTAGGAACCAGCCCTAGCATAACTCAGCAATCTTGTGTTTATTTGCATGGCATCCCCCCCCCCCAGCTGGCAGAATTCCAGCACAAAGACACCCTTCTCCCACAAAGGAAAGCCAGAGGGAAGGAAAGCAAAACACACAAATCCATATATATATTTCAGGAACTGACTGGAAGGGCGCAGAGAGCAGAAGAAAGCTTCGGTCTGCGAAGACCCCTCTGAATGCTAAGCAGCCTCAAAGCGTCTCTCCACCGCGTCTCCGCGCCGCGCAGGTTTGTTTTCCAAGGCGCGATCGCGCCAGATCCGTGGATCCCAGAACAAGCAAGCTGTCTTCAGAAGGGGCGGGGTGTTAGGGGAAACCGAGGGACCATTCTCCATAGGGAGGGGGGTGGCGGTGGAGTGTCACTCCAGCCGACAAAACGAAAGACCGCGGCAGCTGGAGATAGGTGGAAACGCGCCGCGAGTCTCCACGCAAAAGGGAGGCAGCGAGGACGGGTCGGTCCCCCAACCCTGCCACTACACAAACACACCACACAAACACACACTGTGCAAGCCCTTCGCGCCGTTTTGCAAGGAAATGCCCTTCGGACTTCCCTTCCCCTCGTGTCACAAAGCCCAGAGTGCCGCCACTTTGCTGCAGATTCCCTCCGGCAGATCTTTCAGAGGGGCAGGGGCGCAACAGAGGAAAAATACACAGACACACACATGCACCCAGGCGAGCGTGGATTCCAGAGCAACTTACCTGGGAGGCGTCTCTGTTTTGGCTGGATGGGCCGATTGCCTATCCTGCGAGGGTCTGAGCACCCCTGGTTCCAGCAGGCAAGGCAGTGGCGGGTGGAAAGTGTGTAGACTGGCAGCAGAGGCGGCGGGAGCGCAGCGGCGCGGGCAGGAGGGAGGTGGCGCACCACGCGCCCTCAAGCTCTCGCCGAGGCGCGTCTGGCGTGCTTCCTGGCCGGGCTCTCCAAAAGCGTGTGCTGGATCCCCCCCTGCTGCAGGGGGCGCCGATGCTTCATGCTCTGCCGAGGGGAGTGGGACCCCCCCCTTCCTCCGCCCACGCGCACTGCGAGAAGCCAGGCGGAGAGACGAGCATGCGAATGGGGGGAGTAAATGTGGGGTGCGATCAGCGGGAGCCACAATCTCAATCTGCTGGGATGACTTCCCCGAGGCCGCGGTTTTCAGCCAGCTCCGAACAGTCCCGTTTAGAGAGCAAAATCACTGAAGTTCGCTGAAACAAGGCAACGTTTAAAAAGACGTTTTGAAAAGGAAAGAAGGAAAGAAAGCTAAGCGGTTTGCGTTTTCCCAGGCTGGGCTTCAGGGACCTCGCCAGCCGCTCTGTTTGAGCACAGCTCAGCTGGGCAAAGAGGGCAGAAGGCGCTGCAGAGAATCTCCCCACCTCCCCCCCAAAAAAGCTGCAGCATCTGCTTAAACACACACACACGGAAACTTCGAGTTCTGCTCCGACTCGGTGACTGAGAAGCATCCGAAGGGTGGAGCCTCTGGAGGGAAGGAGGCCCCGAGAGATTTCGCTTGAGCTGCGGAGCAGAAGAGCGAAAGGAAAGAGAGCGGGAGCTACGAGCCCATTTTCCCCAACAGGTTGCAGGTTGCCAACTCCCCTCTGGAGTCCGTTTAAAAGTCGACAGATGCTGCCAGCGCCCGCTGAATACGATTAACCAGGCAGCTCCGGCCCTCCCTTTGGCTGCTCTCCGTGGTGCTGAAAGCTCTCCAGTAGCTCGTTATTGGGGATAAAATCCTTTTCTAACCTCATTAGTCGGCGCTCATCAGCGGCGCGCATCCTGATCCTTCGCCTCAATCATCGCAAATGAAGCTTTACGTCCGCTTGGCCGGGTTTTAATTATTATTTTTCTGACCTTTTGCCTGGACCAAAATAAACGGATTTTCTTATTAACAGGATAAAGACAATGCGAGAAAGCGAAAGAAAAGCTGGCTGCTTTGAGTCTGTGCATCCGCTACGTGCCTATAGGATCGCGCATGTTTCTTTGAAATCAAAATGCCCCATCTTTTTTCTGGCTGCGCACCCAACAGCGGGTCACTAGTGTGCGTCAAGTATCTTTTTTCAGGGGGCGGCGGAGGAAAAGCAGAGAGAAGCAGTGACCCAGTGCCTGCCGTTTGGCTCAGATACCATGGAACGCTCCCAAAAGGATGCCATAGGAAAGATTAAGTGAACAAATGAAAACTTGTCATAGTATTAAAAGAGAGAGATTAGTACGTGCACTCGCAACTCTATTATCCTCTTGCCAAATATATCAGACTTTTTGAGCATATTAAATCTGCACACCAAAGCCTGCTATTTTCTGCTTAAATCTCTATCTATGGAATAGACTACATCCCTGGTATCCCTCAAAGGTCCCTCGTGCTGTGAAAAGCCCCATCCAATCAGAATGCTTTGATTCCCCAATAAGGCAGGGTGAAAAAGCATGGCTACAGACCTCCTTTGTTTATTCCTTCCTTTCTAGTGGTGGCTGACACTATCCAAAGAGTTTGGGCTGGTAAAATAGGGCATTATCCCCACAGTACCGCTGTGGCATCTAAAGCCATCTAATACTGGCCTCTTCTCAATTCCCCAGTCCAGGGACCCAGAGCACTGGTTCCAAGTCTATCTCAGCACTGTCTACTTTAGGCATTCCTTGAAACACAGTGGGCTGAAGTGAGCCCAACAGCCATGTAATTCGCTGTAATTCGCTCTACGCGGGGCTGCCCTTGAAGCTGTCCCGGAAACTCCAGCGGGTGCAGAATGCTGCAGCGAGGCTCCTCACGGGGTCTCTGCCATAGGAACATATTCACCCAGTGCTTTTCCAGCTGCACTGGCTCCCGGTGGAGTACAGGGTCAGATTTAAGGTGCTGCTTTTGACCTTTAAAGCCCTTCACGGCCTAGGACCCTCGTACCTACGGGACTGCCTCTCCCGGTATGTCCCACGGAGGACCTTAACATCCATAAATAGCAACACCCTAGTGGTCCCAGGCCCTAAGGAAGTTAGATTGGCTTCAATCAGAGCCAGGGCCTTTTCAACTCTGGCTCCGACCTGGTGGAACGCTCTGTCCCATGAGACCAGGGCCCTGCAGGATCTGATTTCTTTCCACAGGGCCTGTAAGACAGAGTTGTTCCACCTGGCCTTTGGCTTGGAGCCAGTTTGATTCCCTCCCCCTCTTTCTTTTTTCTTTTCCTTTCTCCTCCTGCGAGGAGGCTACATTTTAATATTTTAATGCTTCAATATTTTAATGTTGTATTTTCATTTTGTTTTTAAGTTGTATTCATTCAACTTGTTTTTATTATTGCTTGTTAGCCGCCCTGAGCCCGGCCTTGGCTGGGGAGGGCGGGGTATAAATAAAAATTATTATTATTATTATTATTATTATTATTATTATTATTATTTGCTGGTGGTTTTCCAGGTGTTTGATAGCAGCCTGTTTCTACAGTTCCTAACAGGGAGCAAAAACAGGTATTTTTTAATCTAGCTTCTAGTGGGCTCAATTGTCCCTAGTGGGCTAAGTTTGGCTCAGCGTGCCATAAAGTGCAAGTCTGGTCTATTTTGATTGGTAGTAGTTCTCCCAAGTCTCAAGCAATATACTTTCCTACCCCTACAATGTGAGGTGCCAGCAGTTTAATGTCCGTACGCCAAGAATCTATAGTGCTTGTGACCCTTGTAAATAGCCTTCCAGCCACTTTTAGGCCTATAATTCTGAAAGACCATCATAAAGCTTGAAGGCTCCTGAAACAGGCACACAAAATGGAAAAGCACCGGCCATGCCAGATAGTAGCTCAAGATCACCAAAAGGGAGCTAACAGCACAATCGCTTCTTTCCTTGATACAAAGGCAATGCTGCACATTAAGTTGGGCAGCTGGGCAATTCTTCTGGCTGAGACTGAAATCATGCCAGAGGAATGATAAATAGTTGCTGGGTACTGGCTCATTAACTCTGCCCTTTTGCTAAGGCAGAGTGGGAGAGGAGCTTCTCCAGAGAAATTCCAGGAACGACCACCGTCCATTTGACATCATAGCTAGAAGCTCAGCCTGCACACAACTGACAACCAGCTAACTAGGAAGAGTTATTTTCACCTGAATTATGTCTGCCTCGTTCACTAGCATCTTTTAATTTCTTTGGAGGCAGTGGAAGCAGAGAGGCTAACACACACCATAGCTTAAAGTCCCCTCCTTCCAGCCACTGGTTCTGCCGCACTGAGGGGGAGCCGCAGAGCATTGCAACTATGACATAGTGAATTGAGCAGAATGGAAGTCCAGAGGCGGGAGGGCACCAAATTTTGGCTTCACACAAAGTGCCACTGAAATGTGAAAGACCAAGGCCTGCCCATGCCAGCTCTTTGGCAAGGCAGGAAAAATGGGAAGCCATGATCCCCTAAAGCAGTGTGGTTTTCAACCAGTGTACCAAGGCACCCTGGGGTGCCTTGAATGATGATCAGAGGTGCCATGGGCAACACTGGCCTCTGCCCCTCTTTCCTTCCCTCCCGCCTCTGATGCCCTCTCGCATCTCTCCCTCCCAAGGCTTGCACAGCTGTTTGTTGCAGCAGCCCTGGGCACAAGCTCCACAGGCAAATGGCGCCTCTGGGGCTGGTCAGAGGGTGCTGGTTGCCAGGAGTTGAGGCAGTCTCTGAGTAAGCAAGCAAGTAGGCGAGGGAGCCCAGCTGACCAGTCTGTTAGCTGTTGGGAATGGACAGACAAGTCCCAGGCCCCTGTGGGGCAGTTTGAGGAAGCACCTCTCTTTGAGGTGGGCAGCTCAGAGACCAGGGGTGGCGGCAGCGGCTGCCCAGAGGACTCCCAAGGAGAGGGGAGAGGAGGCCAAGGGAACACTCCGCATGGGCGGGTGTTCAAAAAAGGGTGAGAGGCTGCCAGCTCTGCAGGCAAGGGGTGACATAACTGGGCTCCTGAGCCCCATGGGGGTGCCGCAGAAAGAATGTAGTTGATCAAGGGGGCCATGGACTCAGAAAGGTTGAAAACCTCTGCCTAAATAATTGTGTATGGGGAGAAGCAGCACATTTCCAGAAGGGCAGGAAAAAACACCTGAGCCACTATCTGGGACACCCACATATAATCATAACCCCTGTTATCCTAATGGAACCACGATATCCCCCAAACCCAAGCAAGTGTAACCTAAACCAGGCATAGGCAAACTTGGCCCTCCAGATGTTTTTGGACTACAACTCCCATCATCCCTAGCTAGCAGGACCAGTGGTCAGGGATGATGGGAATTGTGGTCTCAAAACATCTGGAGGGCTGAGTTTGCCTAGGCCTGACCCAAACTCTCAGCATCACTAAATGAAATTGGTCCACAACCAATCAACTACAGTGGTACCTCGGGTTACAGACACTTCAGGTTACAGACTCCACTAACCCAGAAATAGTACCTTGGGTTAAGAACTTTGCTTCAGGATGAGAACAGAAATCACGCGGCGGTGGCGTGGTGGCAGCAGGAGGCCCCATTAGCTAAAGTGGTACCTTGGGTTAAGAACAGTTTCAGATTAAGAACGGACCTCCAGAACGAATGAAGTTCTTAACCCGAGGTACCACTGTATAGCCTTAGTTGATTGGTTAGGTAAAGGTAAAGGGACCCCTAACCATTAAGTGCAGTCGTGGCCGACTCTGGGGTTGCGGCGCTCATCTCACTTTATTGGCCGAGGGAGCCAGTGTACAGCTTCTGCGTCATGTGGCCTACCTGACTAAGCCGCTTTTGGCAAACCAGAGCAAACGCCGTTTACCTTCCTGCCGGAGTGGTACCTATTTATCTACTTGCACTTTGACATGCTTTCGAACTGCTAGGTTGGCAGGAGCAGGGACCGAGCAACGGGAGCTCACCCTGTCGTGGGGATTCAAACTGCCAACCTTCTGATCGGCAAGTCCTAGGCTCTGTGGTTTAACCCACAGCGCCACCCCAGTTTTATTCAGTGAGGCTGAGAGTTTACGCTACATTTGTTGACTGATCTCATTTAAAGCCTACAGCTATATTTAGAACGCACCTTTCATAAGGCTGAGTCATCTCAGGAGTAATGAATGGGCATATGTTGGCAGCATAATCCATTCCTAATATTTTGCTAGCCTTACATGCCATTTGGCACCTCTAGATATGTTTAAAAATGCTGTCTAGTTGTAGTTCCTCACAGTTTAGCATTCCTCTATCCTCCTCTCCTTCGCAGTTTCAAATGGTTTAGCTAACACTTGTATCTTCTACTGCCAAGAAGGCAGTCTGTGCGCGGGGGGGGGGGGGAGCACATGATGATAACCAGGACATATTTCATCATTTTTACTCCTAAAAGCCATAGGATCTCATTCTCAGCTGCTCAGGCACTTGCAGAGATATTTCCTACCAGTCAAAGCGAGTGCCAGAAAAACACAGAGAACTACTAAATCAGGATGACAGCAGTTCATAGCTGCTTTATGCTGGTGTGAAGAACTACAGAAAATGCAGGGTAATAAAGAATTAGAAGAACTAAAGTTTTTGAGGGTAGCTGTCTTTTAAAAATTGGCTGGCATTCCGTGTACTTGTAGAGAGATTTCTTTTAAGAACAGGAAAGGAGGAGTGTGTTCATCTGAGATTTTGCACATGCACACACATACACACAGAAGACCAGAGAAATAATGGAAGAACTGCAGACAACATAACAAAATCTGACTTACATAGACACAACAGCTGCCAATAGCCAGCCAGCTTTTTGGTCGCTTATGGTGGGCTATTGGCACATTTCATATCTGTATAAATTTTAGAATGCTTTAATTTTGCACTCAGATAAAGGCTGCAATTCTGTGCATAGCTGATATGGAGAAAGTAGACCCCCAGTCACTTATTTCTGAGCAAACATGGTTAAGACTGAACTGCAAGGGGCTTGAACCTTTGGCTGGCTCAGGCCCTGCATCAAAGGTCATCTTCTCATCAAAGGTCCCACATCAAAGGTCATCTTCTCATCACCCCTGACCACTAGCCATGCTGGCTGGAGCTGATGAAGGCTGGAGTCCAGGAATGTCAGGAGGTTCACAGGTTCCCCACCCTAAATAAATGCATGAGTCAATATGCTCATTAGCTAAAATGTTAATACTTGACCAGAATGGAATGTTTAAATTATTCTCCCAGAAGCTGCCAGTCTCTCTATGGATCTCTGAAGTTTTCCAAGGTGGCTGGTTATACCATATTCTGCATTTCATTCTGCTAGCAATATCCTAAACAATAAATAAAAGAATTTGGGCTTTTGTTTATTGACAGGCATTTATTTCCATTAGTTGTTTATCTACTTCATCTTAAGAATCCTGCTGCAGGACAGCAACCCGATTTAAGATTTTCTGCAGCCTAAAACAGCTGCTGGAGGGGGTGGGATGGGGGAATCGAAGCTGCTGGGATCCACACACACCTACTAGGGAGAAAGTCTCACTTCAGTGTAATCTTATAAAGATGAAGGGGGAAGGATTCAGTGCAGCCGTCCTCCTTAGCATAAGAGCTTCATGGCAATAAATGGAAGCTGCCTGCTAGCAGCGTGTGGTTGACAACAGTACCCTTGAAATGCTTTCTTTATCCTGCTGAATAACCATCTAAGACTGAACCCAGCGGGACTTACTTCTGCGTAAACATGCACAGGATCAGGCTGCAATGCAAACAGAGTATTTCCACCCTCAAACTGTTATGTACTGAAGTTCTCACCCTGGGCCAGCAGGGGGATACTGTAGATAGTTCAGGTCCACATATGCAAATAAGGGATCGAAAGTGACGCTCAGTGATTGGATAGTTACAGAAAATGGTTACTGTTGCATTCTACTGGAGCTCTATATAAGCAGGCTGGCTGAACCCTTCAGTTCAGTTCTGTTCTGGCCTGTGAATAAACAAGAGCTGTCTGAAGAATCGCTGTGCTGTCTGATATGTTCACCCACAACTTAACACAAACCATTTTAATTTTGTTTGTTTGTTTGTTTGTTTGTTTGTTTGAAGGAATTGTTATCCTTCATTTGGGCTAGAAAGTAGATTTAATTGTTAAATTGCTGTATGGTTTCATTTAGTATCTCTTTATTGCATTTATATCCCACCTTTACTTCAAGGAGCTCGTGTGTGTGGTTCTATTCCTCCCCATTTTCCTCTCGCAGCAACCCTGTGAGGTAAGTAAAGCTTGTGACTTACCCAAGGTCACCTAGTGAGTTTCATGGCTGATCAGGGATTTGAAACCTGATGTCCCAGGTCCTAACCCAACACGACACCACATTAGATCTTCCTTATTTTCTCTTCAGCTCTGCCAAGATCTGCACTGCACAACTTTGGGGAAACAAGGACAAAACCATAATGCCAAATCTAACAAACTGGTTGAAGGAGGCCCTGGGCCCTCCCTGTTGGTGAAAATTATCTCAGGGTGGAACTGCACTGTTGGGATCAAGCCTTTATCAGGAGAAACTGGCCACTCTCCAGGCACCCAGCTTGATCTCCGGTTGACCTCCCTGTCTGCATTCCCCGGCAGGATACAGGCTAGGTCGCGATAGGCGATCCTTCTCAGCGTGAGAACACCCCCCCTCTTTCCTGCCCCCCAGGCAGGGGAAAGAGATAGACAGAAACGTATTTACATGCCTTTATTTCTGTCTTTGCAGCGTTACAGAAAACACGTCTGGTCTCTTCAAACTCCAACAGCCGAGAGACAAACTCCTCCTGTACTTCCTGTACAGCTCATATTACACTCTGAGCTAATTCCGGTGCTTCGCACTGTGAATAGACTGTCCCTCTGTTTCCCACGGTACAGTCCCAACATTCCCATTATGTTTTGCTTTCAAGCTAGCAGTAGCTCGCGGCCGCATGGCTTCTATATCGTAACATGCACCTCATGTCAACCAACAGGTCTTTGGCAGACAAGTATTTGCTGGCCAGCAGAAAATGCAGAGAGTATTTCACATCAGAAAGGGCTGTTTAACCCTTCCCGTGCCCAGTGATTCTCCCCCAAAATACCTCCACCAGTCCAGATCCTTCCCCCATCCCACCCAATTTTAGATTGTATGTGCATTTCCGCTCATAAACACACATTTGGAACTCTGCAAAGGTGAGGCAGCTGGGGGGAGGATTTCCTCTGTTGCTTTGAAAGTCTCAGACATATTCAAGTGTAATGCAAATATTAACAGGAGTTTCTCACCCAGAGTTTTAGGCACACGGTGGCCATGATCCAGCTCAGAGTTATGAATCCCAAACCCCCTTTTAGTCCCCCTAACGGGACTAAAAATGTGCATACCTGTCTAGTGAGCTGGGATGTTTCCTGCCTGCTTAGGGACAACAAATCACCGGTTGAGAGATATACAGTGGTACCTCGGGTTACCTATGCTTCAGGTTACATATGCTTCAGGTTACAGACTCCACTAACCCAGAAATATTACCTCGGGTTAAGAACTTTGCTGCAGGATGAGAACAGAAATCGTGCTCCAGCAGCACGGCGGCAGCGGGAGTCCCCATTAGCTAAAGTGGTGCTTTAGGTTAAGAACAGTTTCAGGTTAAGAACGGACCTCCGGAACGAATTAAGTACATAACCAGAGGTACCACTGTACCTTCAAGCATTCTCTTCCCTTCAGCTCTTGCGTTGTGCTATCCACAATTCTTTGCCGTCAAAGTCTATTCACTACCTTCCACCTCAGTAAGACGTGAATGAGATACACAGCCAAGTGGAGTCAAGAATTTTAAGGCCTGGGTGCTGATTCTTCCAAGGCAGCCTCTCTACTCCATGGCTTTCAATATTAAGCTACAGATACTTAGAGTGGAGGCATAGAATGAAGAGCCTTAAGTAACTGGTTTGATCCAGACCTGACCACTTACAATGAAGCTGAGTTGGTGCTTTTTTCCTGGGGTGGGGGACTTCCGATCCCGTCTTGATTCTCATGCATCACGTATACCTTGAGAGGGAAACGTGTGTTTCTTTCCCCCGCTAACGAACACAGGCCTTAATATTTGATGAACGAAGAAGCTCTTTCCAGATCTTAGAAGGATGAGGTTAGGTTATAGAAGTGTCTTTGCCAGAGGGATGGCAAAGCAGCCTCTCTTAATGGTGTGTAGCTGCCAAGAGAGGCATCCTCAAGCAGAATGGCATGGAATTCAGGGATGCACCAACCAAAGAGATGGGGACCCTAAATCAGCAAAGCATAATTATTCTCAAAACACCTCCCCACTTCCCACAGTCAATTTTTTTTAAGAGAGGCTTCACTTCTCACTGTTTATAGTTCCACCTTCGTTCCAGGGTCACCAGTTGTCAAAAAAGGGGGAAAGGATAATTGCAACTCCATTTGAACATAATGCCCTGAGTCCCTTGGAGGTGTCATGGAAGGGGTGGTCAGACCCTGAGGAACCATAGTAACGTGGAATCATAGAGTTGGACAGACCCTGAGGGTCATCTGGTCCAAATCCCTGTGATGCAGGAATCTCAACACGCCATCCATCGTCCAATCTGATACCATACCGGACCCTGCTTAGCTTTGCAAATATGCTAGCAGTTTTATTGCATGGAGTCTGGGAGGGTCCCAGTGTGGTGGGGGTAAGGTAAAGGTAAAGGGACCCCTGACCATTAGGTCCAGTCGTGGCCGACTCTGGGGTTGCAGCACTCATCTTGCTTTATTAGCCGAGGGAGCCGGCGTACAGCTTCCGGGTCATGTGGCCAGCATGACTAAGCCACTTCTGGCGAACCAGAGCAGCGCATAGAAACACCATTTACCTTCCCGCTGGAGTGGTACCTATTTATCTACTTGCACTTTGATGTGCTTTTGAACTGCTAGGTTGGCAGGAGCTGGGACCGAGCAACAGGAGCTCACCCCGTCACGGGGATTCAAACCGCCGACCTTCTGATCGGCAAGTTCTAGGCTCTGCAAACCCCAAAAGATGTCTGATCACAGGGAGGCTTCCAGCCACCCTCTGAAGGAGGCTCAGGCAAACTCTCAGAAATGTCGCCCATTACCCCACTTTCAGACACTCCCCTCAGCTTTTTCAGCCATAGAGCTGGGAGTAAATCTGAGCCCAAGCTGGCACCCATTCCACCTCCATCACTTGGGACACAGAGATCACAGTATGCACAAGCCTCACCTGGTCTGCTCACTAAAAGGAGTGCCCATTTGCTTGCACAAGCTCAGGACTCCAGCCACTAATAATAATACTAATTTATTATTTATACCCCGCCCATCTGGCTGGGTTTCCCCAGCCACTCAGGGCGGCTTCCAACAAAACACTAAAATACAATAACCTATTAAACATTAAAAGCTTCCCTCAACAGGGCTGCCTTCAGATGTCTTCTAAAAGTCGGGTAGTTGTTTTTCTCTTTGACATCTGCTGGGAGGGCGTTCCACAGGGCGGGTGCCACTAACAAGAAGGCCCTCTGCCTGGTTCCCTGTAACCTCATTTTCTTGCAGGGAGGGAACTGCCAGAAGGCCTTCGGCACTGGACCTCAGTGTCCAGGCTGAACGATGGGGGTGGAGACTGAGGCCATTTAGGGCTTTAAAGGTCAGCACCAACACTTTGAATTGTGCTCAGAAACGTACTGGGAGCCAGTGTAGGTCTGCGCCCGCCTGACCCATCAAATGGAAGGTGCAGGGTCTTGTTGGGTCAGCATCTTAGCTCATGCGTAGCCATGTCTTTGATCTCTCATGTAACCAACCACCTGAACCTTGCAACCAATGACTGTTCTAATCTGAAAACAAAATCCATTGGCAAAACCTGAGCCATGAGCTTCTGTTCCTCATCAGGCAGAGACAGCATAAGAAGAGATCGGGACCAGAAGCCTATCCAAACCAGTTCCCCCAACGGCCAGTCAGATACCTCCAACGAAGCCCATAAGTGCAAGAGGCCTCTCCCACTCTTGACCCCAGCTATTGGTATGTCAGGGATGTGGCTGAATCGAACACCTGGGAAGATTCTGACTTTAGAGATGAAAGAAGAGGGAGTCTTACTCGGGAGACGAGGGATTGCAGCCACAGACAGAGTAGGAGTAGGTTAGTTCAGCCCCCCTTCATCAAGAGTTCCCAGAATCGGAAAGCTCGCAGGCAAAGGGAGGGGAGGAGATAGATGACATTGAGGGAGTTGCTATGCAACCAGGAGGGAGACAGTATTTAGAGGATCTTTGTTTGATAGCGGGGGGACGACAACCAGAAGAGCTGAAAGGGTTAAAATGCAATGGAAGAGAGGACGGACTGGACTTTGGCGCCCTTCATGCTGCAAAAGGGGTGGAGACTCAGAGTGACCAACTTGTAGCTAAGAGCGGCAGGCTCAGAGCCGCGTTCTGGATGTTAATTGTAAATAAACATACCATAAAACTGCCAGAGGCTTATAAATTCTTATCAAGGCTTGCATGCCTGCCTGAGATCATTACACAATATGAGCACCATCCAAAAACGTATACATCTGGAAATTACAAGCTGGGTTCTATGGGACTCCTAGGTAGGGATGGCTGAATATGTCCACTTCAGTTCCACTCTATTTTCTCATTCCCCCACCAGTTCAGTATTAAGTTCTGCTCTCCACATTTCCACATTAGTTTGCATTAAACAAAAAATAAAGCCCTCATGAAAATTCATCAGCATTTTATTATTTGTTTATTTTATAGCACCTTATCCTCAAAGGAGTTTGAGGTGGTGTGCATGTTAGTGTAATTTTCCTAATATTTTTGCAAAGCAATTTCCTGTAATATAATGCATTTTATATGTTGGTTTCCTTACTATATGCATTCACATGCACACTTATTCTAGGTATTTGCATTTTTGGACAGATTACTTGGTTGGAGAAATGCACTGCAAAATTCAGAAAAGCGCAAATTCGGCAGGATGGCCACGCTTTGATATGCTTTTGGAAAATGCAAATGAGATAAATCTGCCTTTAAATGAGAATGGAATCAGATTTATTCCCCCATCACTAACCCTAGATAACCCAATTCCTTCTCAGCCTTTCAGGCTGGAGACAGGTAAGGCTGAAGGGAGCTTGAAACAGGGATTTCTGCTCATGCACATCAAACAGCAGCCCCTGTTTCAAACTACCTTTACTTCTCTTGAAAAATGCTTACCTGAGAACGAATAGAATTCCTTTTTTCTCTCTTTACAAAAAGAAGGTGCTCATTCACGAACTGGTTTGCATCTTGTCATCTTGTCAGGATCTCTTCTCGACTCTTGGTCACTGGGGTGGAATCAAATATTGATTTCTAATCACCCACTTCGCTGCTAAGTCATCTCCCTCTTCTCCCACCAGAAACTCCTCTCTCCACCTAACAAGCGTCACTGGAAATTTGCCAAGTCACTCTTTCTTCCCCCTCCTGTACATGATTTCCCCCACACTCTCTTCCTCCTGCATCACAGGAAATAAATAGCATGCCCTTTCCTAAAACTCTGTGTGTCTATTTCAGAATTCATAAACGCACCCCCTCTCTGGAAACCACAAAAGTGTCACATTTAGATTGCCCCACAGAAAGGTTCTGCAGAGGAAAAGATATTGGTTGATTTTTCTTTAGAAGTAACTGTTTGGCCTAGTAAGGAATGCAATACACAATCTTCTAAGCCAGGGGTCAGTAAACTTTTCCAGCAGGGGGGCAGTCCACTTGTTTATATTTGGACAGCTTTTCTGCTGTACTTTATTGTAAGGAGAAAAATAATCATTTCCTTAATAACAATTTAAACAGTTTATTTAACTAAAACAATAACATTATAGCATATGTATATGTTAACTGATGTGGTTAAACAATTAAAAAAACCCTCAAAACTTAAAACAAATCCTTATTTCCTGATGAATAGCCTTTGGACTATGCAGGGGTCAGCAGGGGGCCGGTCCACTGTCCCTCAGACCTTGTGGGGGGCCAGACTATATTTTTTTTGGGGGGGGATAAAATGAACAAATTCCTATGCCCCACAAATAACCCAGAGATGCATTTTAAATAAAAGCACACATTCTACTCATGTAAAAACACCAGGCAGGCCCCACAAATAACCCAGAGATACATTTTGAATAAAAGGACACATTCTACTCATGTAAAAACATGCTGATTCCCGGACCATCCATGGGCCAGATTTAGAAGGTAATTGGGCCGGATCCCCCCTTAGTTTGCCTACCCATGTTCTAAGCTAAGTCAGTAACCTGGGTAACCCACACCCAAATTTCAGATGAATCTGCCATTCATTTGGCAGCCTTGGACAAATTGCTTCTCTTACCTCCTCCATTCCCTAATTGGCCTGTCTCAAGGAGGAGACATTCTTCCATCTTTAATATAACGTGGGGAAAGGGTACCACTTGCAGCATGGAAGCTGTGGACTTCCTAGATTAACTGATACAGAATTGCTATGCTTCCCATCTCACAGCTGTTTCTTGCAAGTTTTTGCTTGTTTGTTTGCTTAAACTTGTTAACATCCCCAATGTCTGATAAGGACGGCAGAGGGGTTGGAATAATTGACCCCACTCTGCACAGTCCCTTTCCCATTGTGCCACTTTGTACCAAAAGCAGAATTAATCAAATATTCCAAAGTGCTGAGTTATGAGGGCAAGATGTCACTTTGTATATGAATCCAAAGAGCTGCCGGACTTAAGGTTGTACTATGAAGCTGCATCCTTCTGCTGGATGAAAGACTGGTTTTTGCTAGAAAACACTGATGTCCTAGATCTGGAAGGGTTTAACAATGCTTTTGGGTGGCATGCATATTTGTGGTACGACAAGATAAAGTTTCATAAATTGTTTAAAAACCATATTGTCAGGAAAGCTTTATTCATTGTCTGGACAAAATATAAGGACTTACTTGAAAGTAAGACCCCGAGGTGGTTATCACCGGCGGAGGCTAAGGCCATAAAACTACTTAACATGGAGGGTGGCTGGGTAAAATATTGTGAGATAATAGAAAGAGTTGGTGATACTTGGAGGCTGCAGAGTTTTGAAAAATTGAAAGGAAAGGTGCGAGACTGGTTTCACTATGCCCAAATTCTAGAGGTCTTTAAAAAGGACAAAAAAACTGGTTTCCAGGTGGAAAAATCGAAATTAGAGACAGAACTACTTGAACCTAAGACGAAAGTGCTTTCAAGAATGTACAACTTGTTGCTTAAATGGAACACTCAAGAGGAGACAGTTAAATCAGCCATGATAAAATGGGCACAGGACATTGGGTACAACATTATGTTTGAAGACTGGGAAAGGTTATGGACCACCGGTATGAAATTTACGGCATGTAATGCCTTAAAAGAAAACATTATGAAAATGATATACAGGTGGTACATGACCCCAGTCAAACTTGCAAAGATATATCATCTATCTGATAATAAATGTTGGAAATGTAAGGAGGCTGAAGGAACATTCTTTCACCTCTGGTGGACATGCCCGAGGGTGAAGGCCTTTTGGGAAATGATTTATAATGAGTTGAAAAAGGTATTTAAGTATACCTTTCAGAAGAAACCAGAGGCCTTCCTCCTGGGCATTGTAGGCCAGAGAGTAACAAGGAAAGATAGAACTTTCTTTTTATATGCAACTACAGCAGCAAGAATACTCATAGCCAAATATTGGAAGGCACAGGAGTTACCCACGCTGGAAGAGTGGCACACGCAACTGATGGACTATATGGAATTAGCCGAAATGACTGGCAGAATCCGAGACCTGGGAGAAGAGGCAGTAGAAGAGGACTGGAAAAAATTTAAGGAATATCTACAAAAACATTATAAGTTATATGAATGTTGAGAATTTGCTAAATTTTGGGAAAAACATGCTTCCGTATTGAGATTTGAAAATGATGGAAACTAAGTTATGACTGTGAAAAGTTTAAATTTCAGAATATATAATTAGATGAAAGTACAAAACACAAGAAACAAGGTATCAATTTGCTGTTTATTATTTATTGTAAAGAAGGCAGGGGATGGAAGATGTGGGGAAGTCCAGTTGATTATGAAAAAAGATCTGGAAAAGTTAATTTTTCTTCTATTTAATTTCTTTTTTCTTTCTGTAAAACCGCTTTTGTTGTGTTATTGACGATGTATTCTGACCTTGGAAAAAAAGCAATAAAAAATATTATTAAAAAAAAAAAAAAACAAAGAGCTGGCACCTCACATTAAGAACACAGGTGGCGCTGTGGGTTAAACCACAGAGCCTAGGACTTGCCGATCAGTAGGTCGGCGGTTCGAATCCCTGCGACGGGGTGAGCTCCCGTTGCTCGGTCCCAGCTCCTGCCAACCTAGCAGTTCAAAAGCATGTCAAAGTGCAAGTAGAGAAATAGGTACCCCTCCAGCGGGAAGGTAAACGGCATTTCTGTGCGCTGCTCTGGTTCACCAGAAGCGGCTTAGTCATGCTGGCCCTATGACCCGGAAGCTGTACGCCGGCTCCCTTGGCCAATAAACGAGATGAGCGCCGCAACCCCATAGTCGGCCACAACTGGACCTAATGGTCAGGGGTCCCTTCACCTTTACCTTTACACATTAAGAACAAAACACCCGCTTTGGAATCAGAGCAAAGGGAGAACTAAGGTACATAATTCACATGAAACCCACATGTAGTAGATGTACTGCAGTAGATCTGCTAATACTTTAAGGTGGCATGAAATTCTTTGGTGCCTAAACTAATTGGTATCAGCCTTGCTCCATCCCAGGACAATCAGGACCAACATGTCTGCCTTACCTTTGGCCAGACTCAGGTGGCTGGCTCCCGACTCTGCAAAGAGACGGAGGGGGAGTCATGACTAAACAAGAGAGAAGGGCTGTCTCAGTAAGGTCAGCACTGATCAGACAGGAACAGGCCCTTGGGTACGGCACTTTCTTTCCCTGTGCCTGCCAAGCCACAGATGTTATTTGGCTTGGCAGATTCTCATCTATCATCATTGAGAAACTTGTGGGCACAGTAGCTTAAATCAGTAACTTCAGGCAACAAGCCCTCTGGGACATGTGGTTTAATATGGCTTCAGTCTCTGCTCACATCCCAGAATGCACTACCGAACACGGTACTGGAGGGCCAGCAGGAGTCACAGAAATAGTTGGAGGGAGGGGTTGCCAGACATCTGGGACTGACCCAGGGTGCAGAAGATGCTCTGCTTTGTACACTGTCAAGGACAAACACAGCCTTTACTGAAAAGCATGGGGAATAGAGAGTGTGCAAGGCTGTGACTCAGAGAAATTAAGGAGTTCCAAGTTGAGTGCTCCAGGCTGTCACTGTAGCTTCAGATTGTTCTGGGCCTTTTTCACAGCAGGCTACAGTTCACAAAGCTTTCTCTTCTAAGCTTTTAAAATGTGTGTATAAATATTACACACACTAGGGTTGCCATATCTTGAAGAGCAAAAAAAGAGAGCTGCTACCAGCCTGAGACAGCACGCCTCTTTCCCCAACTCAGGCTGGCAGCAGCAGAACGCTGAGCAGCCTGAGCCCAAGCCCCCCCCCCCCAACCCAGATATTTCCTTTAACATGTAAAAATCGGCCCGGACAGACATGTTGGCCTCCAAAAGAGGATATGTCTGGGTTTTCCCAGGCGTATGGCAAGCCTAACACACACACATTGCTCCCAGTTTGTTTCATGGAAACCAGTTTCAAAAACAACAACTTAATTTCACACAAAAAAAACTTGAATTACACACATGATACCAGATATGGCATGAAGACGGTAATCCATTTGTGAAGTCAAATATCTCTATTTGCAAAATCAAACCCAACATAGGATCGTCTCTTACAGCACTTTAGCTAATTTGTTGTGCATGGAGATGCCAGAAAAGTTCTCATGAGGAACAGGACTTGTAGAAGTTCAGGGGGTTATAAAAACATAAGGCAATTTCCTACAGAACCCTCGCCATCTTTGGAAGAACTTTCCCTCCCACCAATTAATACACTACACTACACACACACTTTTGGGTTCACCTGTTTTACCCTCCTGCAGCCCCATATATTTCACTGTCTTTGGAAGAGGTTTCCTTCTATTATTAAAGGTAAAGGTAAAGGTACCCCTGACCATTAGGTCCAGTCGTGACCGACTCTGGGGTTGCGGCGCTCATCTTGCTTTATTGGCCAAGGGAGCTTCCGGGTTATGTGGCCAGCATGACTAAGCCGCTTCTGGCGAACCAGAGCAGCGCACGGAAACGCCGTTTACCTTCCCACTGGAGCGGTACCTATTTATCTACTTGCACTTTGACGTGCTTTCGAACTGCTAGGTTGGCAGGAGCAGGGGCCAAGCAACGGGAGCTCACCCCGTAGTGGGGATTCAAACCGCCGACCTTCTGATCAGCAAGTCCTAGGCTCTGTGGTTTAAGCCACAGCTGCAAACCCCTTATTGCTCCCTCATATTTCTCTCTCAATACTTTCGGGCCTCTTCCTCCAATGTTTCACACATACCCTTTAAATCATCCCCATCAGTCCACCCCAATACACCTAATTTAAACCCTTAGTTTACATAGCTGACAAGCGGAAACATTGCAGAGGAGGCCCGGAATTCTGGCTTCCACCTAGTGACTGTGAATATTTTACTTGTCTTCCAGTAGTTTTGCAAACCGCTTGCCACTGCCTTGAAAGGAGGGAGCTGGGCATGTTTAGCCTGGAGAAGAGGAGGTTAAGGGGTGATATGATAGCCATGTTCAAATATATAAAAGGATGTCACATAGAGGAGGGAGAAAGGTGGTTTCTGCTGCTCCAGAGAAGCGGACACGGAGCAATGGAGCCAAACTACAAGAAAGAAGATTCCACCTAAACATTAGGAAGAATTTCCTGACAGTAAGAGCTGTTCGACAGTGGAATTTGCTGCCAAGGAGTGTGGTGGAGTCTCCTACTTTGGAGGTCTTTAAGCAGAGGCTTGACAACCATATGTCAGGAGTGCTCTGATGGTGTTTCCTGCTTGGCAGGGGGTTGGACTCGATGGCCCTTGTGGTCTCTTCCAACTCTATGATTCTATGATTCTAAGCCTTTGAACAGCTCTACTATATGCGTAATCTCAGCTATTGGAAAGGTTTGGCTCATAACGCCAATGTCATGTTGGTCCTTTTGTTTTTTTTAATCTTATTTTATTGATTGCAGGTCACCTCCAAAATGACCATGGCTCATCAGTTACTTTTCAGCCAATTCCTGCGCAACTTTTGGAAACCGTTGGCAGGAAGGGGAAGGCATCAAATTGTGTTACAAAGCAAACCTTCCACTAATGCAAAATCCTTTGGCTGAGGTGGAGCTTATGTCACAGAGACTTCATGCCAACCAGGACTCCAGCTCCAAGCTTTTAATGAAATGTCCAGCCAGATCCCATGAGCGACTGCTTCAAACCAAACCTAGGAAATGTGCAAACATAGGAAGCTGCCTAGCGAAGCTCGTGATGCCTGTTCTTTCCCTCTCTTTCAAAGACGTGAAATATGTGGGGCTGCAGGAGAGTAAAACAGGTGACCCCAAAGAGTTCCCTCTCTTTGCTATCCAAGACCCTTGCAACTGGAGAAGCTGTCGGCAAATCCATGTGCTCAACCAGTAAGCTGTGGGGACTCCCATGTTCAATGGAAAGTGTGCAGGAAGAGGGAACAAGGATCACTGTAGGTCACAAAATGGAGGTTATTCTGCTACCTCTTCAGGACTGGGGCAATGCTGGGGCAGAGGTGCCCTCAGAAGGTACAGGAGAGCAAGAGGGTACAATACTGTTATGTACCACACTGGTGGGTCAAGTAGAGGCTCCAACATTTGCACTCAATGGGGGCTGTAAAAGGGGGCAAGTGTTTATGTCTGGTGGATTTTGCCACATTCGGGGAAGTCTGTATGTATTCTGTCAGGTGGTTCTCAAACTGGGTTCTAGACACCATCATGACCCTGGGATCAGATTCCCATTTGCTAGGGGGTGAGATTGTGGACTCTTAGAAGGGAAATCAGCCCTGAGTGCTCACTGGAAGGACAGATCGTGAAGCTGAGGCTCCCATACTTTGGCCACCTCATGAGAAGAGAAGACTCCCTGGAAAAGACCCTGATGTTGGGAAAGGTGGAGGGCACAAGGAGAAGGGGATGACAGAGGACGAGATGGCTGGACAGTGTTCTTGAAGCTACCAGCATGAGTTTGACCAAACTGTGGGAGGCAGTGGAAGACAGGAGTGCCTGGCGTGCTCTGGTCCACGGGGTCACGAAGAGTCGGACACGACTAAATGACTAAACAACAACAGAAGGGAAACTGTCGGCAAGGCCAGCCTGGCCCCAGAAGCAAGCCTGCCAGACGAGCGGGGAAGACAAAATCGGACTGCCCATGAGCCGGGGTGAAACAGCCATCTCAGGTGGCAGAAACCCCACCCACCCACCCAACCACCGCTGGAGAAGCAACCAGGTAAGGGAGGTTTGGGCAGTGGCACAGCAACAGAGTATTCTGTCCCCTATCTCTGCTACTAGGCAGGGAGACCTTGCTGAATCTCCTCCCCCTTCCATGCGACGGTCACCTCCAGGCTTGACTACTGTAATTCGCTCTACGCGGGGATGCCCTTGAAACTATCCCACAAAATTCAGCAGGTGCAGAATGCTGTAGTGAGGCTCCTCATGAGGTCCCTGCCATGGGAGCATATTCACCCAGTGCTTTACCAGTTGCACTGGCTCTCGGTGGAGTATAGGGTCAGGTTCAAGTTGCTGGTCTTGACCTTTAAAGCCCTTTGTGGCTTAAGGCCCTCATATTTATGGGACCACCTCTCCTGGTATGCCCTGCAGAGGACCCTAAGGTCCATGAACAGCCATAGTTTAGAGGTCCCGGGCCCTAAGGAAGGCAGACTATCCTCCACCAGGGACAGGGCCTTTTCAGTGATGGCTCCGACCTGGTGGAATGCTCTGTCCCATGAGACCAGGGCCCTTCAGGATTTAACCTCCTTCCGTCGGGCCTGTAAGACAGAGCTATTCTGCCTGGCCTTTAATTTGAATTCAGCCTGATCTTTTATTTCCCTTCTCTTCCCTCCCTCTCCCCTTTTATGAAGATCACCTGCTCTGAGACCCCACAGCTAATTCTCCCCTGGCCTCCTCGCTGGCCCAAGTAGAACCAATTCAGCCAGCTAGCCCTGGGGATTATCTAATTGATTTTTGATTTTTATTGCTATTCATGTTTTTATAATGTATTTTATGCTGCTTTTATAATTAAGTGTTTTAAAGTGTTTTAAATTTGTTGTTAGCCGCCTGGAGCCTGGTTTTTGAACCAGGAAGGGCGGGGTATAAATAATTTATTATTATTGTTGTTGTTGTTGATGATGATGATTTTATGTAAGGAGAAGCCCTTGCATAGCATAACCAACCCACTAGGTGGGGAGGGAGACTCCACAAGGCTTCCTCTTGAGTTTGCCTGCACCCAGCAGCAAGGCTTTGCCAGGGCACTTCCTCGGGGAAGTCCTTGCAGAGCCTTACACCCCTCCTCCAATCATGGGAGCAGCAGCAGCAAGGCATTTTGCTGAAACGTCTTGGGCCACTGATGCCCTTCCAACCCAAGGGTGTCACATTGCTGTCCTCTGACCCAGAGGATTCCAGCAGAGGAGCCTTGGTACAAGGAGAGGCTAACCTTGCTTTGGCTGAGTTTAAAAGAACCCTGTAACAGAAAAGGCACCTTTCAGGAAAGGCAGAACTGAGAAAGGACTGCTCAGTCTAAGGCTCACTGAAGCAACCTCAAAACTTACTGCTTTTCTGGTGCTTTGTGGGTTTAAAAAATAAAATAAAAATATTGTGCTTGTATATATTGCTGTGCACCACTTCAATATTTTATGAGTTGGGAGTACATAAATATTTTTTAGAAATAAATCCAGCCTTGCCTAGCATTCCACCTAAGATCTACAGAAGTACCGGCCTCACCTGGGATGAAGTCAGTTCTTATATCGTAACAGAGGCACCTAAAAGTCATCAGATTTGCAGATGACACCAAACTGGGAGGGGTAACAGAAGGCAGAATCAGAATTCAAAATGATCATAACAGATTGGAAATCCGAGCCCAAGCTAACATGATGAATTTCAGCAGGGACAAATGTAAGCTTCTGCACTTAGGCAGGAAGAACCAGATGCACAAATATAAGATGGGGGACACCCGGCTTACTAGTAGTACATTTGAAAAGGATCTAGGGGTCTTGGTGGACCACAAGCTTAACATTAGGGAAAAAAAGCTAATGCTATTCTAGGCTGCCTCAACAGAAGTATAGTGAAGTAATATCTGCCTGCGGACTGCCTCGCCAGAGTGGTGCATGCTCTGGTTATCTCCCGCTTGGATTACTGCAATGCGCTCTACATGGGGCTACCTTTGAAGGTGACCCGGAAACTACAACTAATCCAGAACGCGGCAGCTAGACTGGTGACTGGGAGCGGCTGCAGAGACCACATAACACCGGTCTTGAAAGACCTACATTGGCTCCCAGTACGTTTCCGAGCACAATTCAAAGTGTTGGTGCTGACCTTTAAAGCCCTAAACGGCCTTGGTCCAGTATATCTGAAGGAGCGTCTCCAACCCCATCGTTCTACCCGGACACTGAGGACCAGCACCGAGGGCCTTCTGGCAGTTCCCTCACTGCAAGAAGCCAAGTTACAGGGAACCAGGCAGAGGGCCTTCTCGGTAGTGGCGCCTTCCCTGTGGAACACCCTCCCACCAGATGTCAAAGAGAACAACAACTACCAGACTTTTAGAAGACATCTGAAGGCAGCCCTGTTTCGGGAAGCTTTTAATGTTTGATGTATTATAGTATTTTAATATTCTTTTGGAAGCCGCCCAGAGTGGCTGGGGAAGCCCAGCCAGATGGGTGGGGTATAAATAATAAATTATTATTATTATTATTATTACTACTCTATTCTGCCTTGGTCAGACCACAGCTGGAATAATGTATCCAGTTCTGAGCACCACAATTTAAGAAGGATGTTGACAAGCTGGAGAGTGTCTAGAGAAGGGCATCCAAGATGATCAAGGGTCTTGAAACCAATTCTTACGAGGAGCCCTTGAAGGAGCTGGGATGTTTATCCTGGAAAAGAGGAGATAGCCATCTTCAAATATCTCAAGGAAGATGGAGTGAGCTTGTTTTCTCCTGCTCCAGTGGGTAGGACTCGAACCAATGGCTTCAAATTACAATAAAGGAGTTTCTGGCTCAAAATCAGGAAGAACTTTCTGACAGTAAGAGCTGTTAGACGGTGGAACAGTCTCCCTCGGGAAGTGGTGGACTCTCCTTCCTTGGAGGTTAATAAGCAGAAGTTAGATGGCCATCTGTCATGGATGCTTAAGTTGGTTCGTTTTTGTCTCAGAAGCCAGAAGCTGGGCAATTACCAAAACTCCAGCCGTGCCCCTAGCAGACAAGAGGCAGGGTGCTGTTACTTTAAGACCTCTTTCTGCATCTGTCCATCACTCTCCTGGCCAAAGCACTGTCCTCATTTCAAGCCCGGCTAGTGGTAGGCAGAGCCCCAGAGGTAGGAGGATGATGCCCAAATCTCCTAATGGAGCTTGACAGCAGTGGGATTAAAAGCACAAGCACGCTGCCCAGAAAGTAGTGAGTAAGATCTCATCACCCAGCAATCAGCCTCTTTCTTTAAAGAGCTGAACCATAAAATAAACCTCTTGCTTGAGATAGGCAGGGGATGGGGGAGCCAACAGAATGATTAAAGAGGTGTATGGAGGGGGGTTGGAAAGGGGAGGGGGTATGTTTCTCTGCTGAAAAGCGAAAGAGAGCAGAAAAACCAAAAGAAGAGGAGACTTCGCCCTTGCCAAAATGTATTAGTGGTCTCCTCCCCAAAGATGCGCAGAAAGATACACCTGGCACAGGTAAGACTCAAATGAATTAGAGACTCATCGCCCCATACGATTCAGTTTAAAATACAGTCATACCTTGGGTTACAGACACTTCGGGTTGCACGATTTTGGGTTGTGCACAGCGCCAAACCCAGAAGTACCGGAACGGGCTACTTCCGGGTTTCGGCACTTGCGCATGTGCAGAAGCACTAAATCGCCTTTGCGCATGTGCAGAAGCACTGAGTCGCAACCCGTGCATGCGCAGACACGGCGCTGCTGGTTGCGGACGCTGCGGGTTGCGAACGTGCTTCCCGCACGGATCACGTTCGCAACCTGAGCGTCCGCTGTAATGGGCTTGACACCGTTATGCAAGATGGAGCTGGAAGGGGAGTACTGGCAAATGATCAGGTGTTCCAGCGCTCCAATTATGAAACGCGTATTTTGAAAGTAGAATGGGAGATAGCAACAAGGCTCCAAACTCAAGGGCTTGAGGCTCATTAGCATTTCTTGTTTTCACTCTGGCAGACATCAAAGGTCACAAACTACCAATGGTTAAATCCTAAATACCACTCCATAACTGCATGCAAATATTGTGAAACACTTACGTTAGTGGCACTGCATACACCCAGAACCAAATTTAAATCGGGTCACCAAGCTGACTGACCGTACATCTTAGGCCAAAGAGCCCTGGCTTATTAACGTTGTATGTAAGGACAATGAGACCTGGTTTGTTTGTTGTTTGTTTGTTTGCTTGTTTTTTGTTTTGTTTTTTAAAATCTTTATTTATACAACAACAAAACCCCCCACAAAAAAACACAAATACAAAATTACACACAAATTACAAAAATAACCATAGACACATAATTTTCTTGGCAAACAATAAAACATCTATTGGTCTTAACACTAAAGACCCAACTTCCCGTCTATTCCATATTTCAAATTCATTTACTTATTGCCAATACACATTTTCATAATTAAACTTATTCTCAATAAATCTAATTTCTTCTATCTACCTAGCAACTATTACTGAAGTTCCTCGAATGCTGCAACAGAATTTAAACTACTATATTTATTTTTCAGATATTCTTTAAAAACCTCCCCTTTAGAAACAAATTCCTGTTTTGATTTATTCTTTATTTTTTCTGATAAACCATCTAATTCGGCATATTCTGTCAGCTTTTGGATCCAATCTTGTATAGAGGGGATTTCATTACTCTTCCATTTTGCTGCGATCAAAACTCTTGCTGCCGCCGTTGCATATGAAAAGATACCCTCCCTCTTTTGTGGAATATCCAAATCTGTTATTCCCAGGAGGTAGGCCTCTGGTTTTTTATTGAAAGAGATCTTTAGCATTTTTTGCAGTTCTGCATGTATACTCTCCCAGAATACCTGTATTTTCCTACATATCCACCACATATGGTAGAATGTTCCTGAGAATGAGACCTGGTTTGAATGAGATGGAGGAATGTGCAATGATGCAGAGGTAAAGTTCTTCTTGCTACTTCAGTGTAATTTTAAAAGCTGAGCCCAGATAGTTGGAAAAGCTGTTGCAGAAAAGTGTGGCATGCTGACTCGGCCTTCCTTGAGAAGATGAACATCCACTGCAAGGGGTAACCACTCTAATTCACAGGTGTGGACACTGGTGACTCCTGTATAAGTCTCCATGCATAAGTACTGCAATCTTTGGGACTAGTCTGGCATAAAATATGGGACGCCAGGAACTAAGTAAGGTGGTTTTTGGAGAGTTGCTGCTAGTATCAGGGGATCTCAGTGGGAGACACTTCTGGTGGTGGATGTTGGAGAAAGCATGGCCTCTGAGCATGATTATGAGGTCTTCACAGGAGACCCCCCTCCCCAGTGGCTGCTTCCCAAGGTGTTCTGGACTTCTCTGCGACCCATCCCCTCTGCAGGGAGGTGGGACCAATTCGGATGGTCCGCCCCCGCCACTTAATGGATCCAAATGGTTTCCAGAGATAATAATAATATAATATAATAATAATTTATTATTTGTACCCCGCCCATCTGGCTGGGTTTCCCCAGCCACTCTGGGCGGCTTCCACAGAAACCAAAAAACACTAAAATATCATACATTAAAAGCTTCCCTGAATAGGGCCGCCTTAAGATGTTTTCTGAATGTCAGGTAGTTGTCCATCACCTTGACATCCGATGGGAGGGCATTCCACAGGGCGGGCGCCACCACCGAAAAGGCCCTCTGCCTGGTTCCCTGTAGCTTCGCTTCTCGCAATGAGGGAACCGCCAGAAGGCCCTCGGCGCTGGACCTCAGTGTCCGGGCAGAACAATGGGGGTGGAGACGCTCCTTCAGGTATACTGGGCCGAAGCCGTTTAGGGCTTTAAAGGTCAACACCAACACTTTGAATTGTGCTCGGAAACGTACTGGGAGCCAATGTAGGTCTTTCAAGACCGGTGTTATGTGGTCTCGGCGGCCGCCCCCAGTCACCAGTCTAGCTGCCGCATTCTGGATTAGTTGTAGTTTCCGAGTCACCTTCAAAGGTAGCCCCACGTAGAGCGCATTGCAGTAGTCCAAGCGGGAGATAACTAGAGCATGCACCACTCTGGCCAGACAGTCAGCGGGCAGGTAGGGTCTCAGCCTGCGTACCAGGTGGAGTTGGTAGACAGCTGCCCTGGATGCAGAATTGACCTGTGCCTCCATGGACAGCTGTGAGTCCAAAATGACTCCCAGGCTACGCACCTGGTCCTTCAGGGGCACAGTTACCCCATTCAGGACCAGGGAGTCCTCCACACCAGCCCGCCCCCTGTCCCCCAAAAACAGTACTTCTGTCTTGTCAGGATTCAACTTCAATCCATTAGCCGCCATCCATCCTCCAACCGCCTCCAGGCACTCACACAGGACCTTCACCGCCTTCACTGGTTCTGATTTGAAAGAAAGGTAGAGCTGGGTATCATCTGCATATTGATGGACACCCAGTCCAAACCCCCTGATGATCTCTCCCAGCGGCTTCATATAGATGTTAAAAAGCATGGGGGAGAGGACGGAACCCTGAGGCACCCCACAAGTGAGGGCCCAAGGGTCTGAACACTCATCCCCCACCACCACTTTCTGAACACGGCCCAGGAGAAAGGAGCGAAACCACTGTATAACAGTGCCCCCAGCTCCCAACCCCTCTAGACGGTCCAGAAGGATGTTATGGTCGATTGTATCAAAGGCCGCTGAGAGATCCAGCAGAACTAGGAAACAACTCTCACCTTTGTCCCTAGCTCGCCGGAGATCATCAACCAGTGCGACCAAGGCAGTTTCAGTCCCATGATGAGGCCTGAACCCTGATTGGAAGGGATCCAAATGGTCCGCATCCTCCAGGCGTGCCTGGAGTTGTTCAGCAACCACACGCTCAATCACCTTGCCCAAAAATGGAAGATTTGAGACTGGGCGATAGTTGGCCATACTGGCCGGGTCTAAAGATGGTTTTTTAAGAAGCGGTTTAATGACCGCCTCTTTCAGCGGATCTGGGAATGTTCCCTCACAGAGGGAAGCATTCACCACCCCGCAGAGCCCATCGCCCAGCCCTTCCCGGCTAGCTTTTATAAGCCAGGATGGGCAAGGATCAAGGAGACAGGTGGTTGGTTTCACTCGTCCAAGCAGCCTGTCCACATCCTCGGGGGTAACGGATTGAAATTGATTCCATGCAACTTGACCAGACAGGGCTCTAGCATTCTCCCGCCCCAGCCCTGCTCCCACGGTGGTGTCTAGCTCCTTCCGAATATGAGTGATTTTATCTGCAAAAAACTTTGCAAAATCGTTGCAGGAGATCTTGGGGTCTTTACAAGGCTCCGATGGTAAAGGCGGTTCCGTTAAATTGCGGACCACCTGAAAGAGTCTCCTGCTACTATTTTCTGCAGATGCAATAGAGGCGGTGAAGAAAGTCTTCTTCGCCGTCGCTATCGCCACTTGGTAGGCTCGACGTTGAGCTCTAACCTGTGTCCGGTCAGATTCGGAGTGAGTTTTCTGCCACCGACGCTCTAGCCGTCTCAGCGATTGTTTCATCGCCCTCAGCTCCGAAGAAAACCACGGGGCTGTCCGGGCTCCATGCAATCGGAGAGGGCGCTTCAGAGCCAGACAGTCGATAGCCCTGGTTAACTCCGCATTCCAGCGGGCCACCAGGGAATCAGCTGAAAGGCCATCAACATGGGATAAAGAGAGTGGTAGGGGATGCTTTATCCCATGTTGATGGCCTTTCAGCCGATTCCCTGGTGGCCCGCTGGAATGTGGAGTTAACCAGGGCTATTGACTGTTTGGCTCTGAAGCGCCCTCTCCGATTGCATGGAGCCCGGACAGCCCCGTGGTTTTCCACGGATCTGAGGGCAATAAAACAATCGTTGAGACGGCTAGAGCGCTGGTGGCGGATAACTCATTCCGAATCTGACCGGACACAGGTTAGAGCTCAACGTCGAGCCTACCAAGTGGCGATAGCGACGGCGAAGAAGACTTTCTTCGCTGCCTCTATTGCATCTGCAGAAAACAGCAGCAGGAGACTTTTTCAGGTGGTTCACAATTTAGTGGAACCACTTGCGACATCTGGGCCCAGTACGGGCCACATGATCTCCTGCAATGATTTTGCAAAGTTTTTTGCAGATAAAATCGCTCAGATTCGGGAAGAAGTAGACTCCACCGGGGGAGCAGGGCCAGGGCGAGAGAGTGCTAGAGTCCTGTCTAGTCAAGTTGCGTGGGATCAGTTCCAACCTGTTACCTCCGAGGATGTGGACAGGCTGCTTGGACGAGTGAAGCCAACCACCTGTCTCCTGGATCCTTGCCCATCCTGGCTTATAAAAGCTAGCCGGGAAGGACTGGGCGATGGGCTTCGTGGGGTGGTGAATGCTTCCCTCCGTGAGGGAGCCTTCCTAGACCCGCTGAAAGAGGCGGTTATTAAACCGCTTCTTAAAAAACCATCTTTAGATGCGGCCACGATGGCCAATTATCGCCCAGTCTCAAATTTTCCACTCTTGGGCAAGGTGATTGAGCGAGTGGTTGCTGAACAACTCCAGGCACGCCTGGAAGAAGCGGACCATTTGGATCCCTTCCAGTTGGGATTCAGGCCTCATCATGGGACTGAAACTGCCTTGGTCGCACTGGTTGATGATCTCCGGTGGGCTAGGGACAAAGGTGAGAGCTGTTTCCTAGTTCTGCTGCATCTCTCAGCGGCGTTTGATACCATCGACCATAACATCCTTCTGGACCGTCTTGAGGGGCTGGGAGCTGGGGGCACTGTCATACAGTGGTTCCGCTCCTTCCTCCTGGGCCGTGTTCAGAAAGTGGTGGTGGGGGATGAGTGTTCAGACCGCTGGCCTCTCACTTGTGGGGTGCCTCAGGGTTCTGTCCTCTCCCCCATGCTTTTCAACATTTACATGCAGCCACTGGGAGAGATCATCAGGAGGTTTGGGCTGGGTGTTCATCAGTATGTGGATGATACCCAGCTCTACCTCTCTTTTAAATCAGAACCAGTGAAGGCGGTGAAGGTCCTGTGTGAGTGCCTGGAGGCGGTTGGAGGATGGATGGCGGCTAACAGATTGGGGTTGAATCCTGACAAGACAGAAGTACTGTTTTTGGGGGACAGGAGGCGGGCAGGTGTGGAGGATTCCCTGGGCAGCTGTTTACCAGCTCCATCTGGTACGTAGGCTGAGACCCTATTTGCCTGCAGACTGTCTCGCCAGAGTGGTGCATGCTCTGGTTATCTCCCGCTTGGACTACTGCAATGCGCTCTACGTGGGGCTACCTTTGAAGGTGACCTGGAAACTACAACTAATCCAGAATGCGGCAGCTAGACTGGTGACTGGGAGCGGCCGCCAAGACCATATAATACCGGTCTTGAAAGACCTACATTGGCTCCCAGTACGTTTCCGAGCACAATTCAAAGTGTTGGTGCTGACCTTTAAAGCCCTAAATGGCCTTGGTCCAGTATACCTGAAGGAGCGTCTCCACCCCCATCATTCTGCCCGGACACTGAGGTCCAGCTCCGAGGGCCTCCTGGCGGTTCCCTCACTGCGAGAGGCCAAGTTACAGGGAACCAGGCAGAGGGCCTTCTCGGTAGTGGCGCCCGCCCTGTGGAACGCCCTCCCATCAGATGTGAAAGCGATAAACAACTACCTGACATTCAGAAGACATCTGAAGGCAGCCCTGTTCAGGGAAGTTTTTAAAATGTGACATTTTAGTGTATTTTTCATCTTTGTTGGACGCCGCCCAGAGTGGCTGGGGAAACCCAGCCAGATGGGCGGGGTACAAATAATAAATTATTATTATTATTATTATTATTATTATTATTATTATTATTATTATTATATTATTATTATTAGTCTAGAAAAGATGGTCCCCTCTAGTCTAGAAGAGCTCTACTAGTTTATACCCCTATGCAGCCCTAGACTCCATCTGTAATGTAGATGCATCAGGAGATTTTAGCAGTGCATAGTACTGGTGGAATCCTCATTTCTCTGCTGCCCACCTCTAGCCTCCAGCATTTTAAGGTATTTGGGACACTCAATGCATTAGGGAAGATGCCTTGAGCATCCTATATAAAAGCTGCTGGTGTTCATATCTTCCAGGAATTTGCCTCCGTCTTTTAAAAAATCAGTTAGAGGCCTGGCCATTGCAGTAGTTGCTCCCCTATACATACTTGGCCTCCAAATCTCTTGCTTCTTCCCATGTCACACACGGTACCTATGAACCATTACACAGTGGGCAGGCCAAAGTCAGTAGCACTGCAAGTGAAAGGACATTTTTTAAATGTCACCCCAAAACCCTTTTTCTAAATACTTGCTCAATGTAACTAACTAGCATATTTGGTTCAGTGTAGCCTTCTGCCCCATTCTCGCCCCCCCCCCCACTCTCTGCCTCCTCCCACCACCACCTCAACACTTGCTGGTCTATCACAGGTACAGTGGTGCCCCGCAAGACGAATGCCTCGCAAGACGGAAAACTCGCTAGACGAAAGAGTTTTCCATTTTGGAGGTGCTTCACAAAACGAATTTCCTATGGGCTTGCTTCGCAAGACGACAATGTCTTGCGAGTTCCTGCTGGTTTTTTTTCCTCCCCCCCCTTTTTCTAAGCCGCTAAGCCGCTTATCAGCTGATCCGATCAGCAGATAAGCCGCTAAAAGCCGCTAATAGCGCTAACCCGCTAATCCGTCAATGGGCTTGCTTCGCAAGACGAAAAAACCGCTAGACGAAGAGAATCACAGAACGGATTCTTTTCGTCTTGCGAGGCACCACTGTATAGGTCAGAATTTAAATTTATTGCCCTGCTAAATCATCATCATCATCATCATCATTTTATATCCCAGCCAAGACTGGGCTCAGGGCGGCTAACACCAGATATAAAAACAATTGATTAAAATCTTAAAAAAGATTAAAATACAACATTGAAATGCAGCCTCCTTTCAGTAGAAGCTCAAATCAAAAACTTTATTGGGGATGAAAACGTCAAGTCTTCACCAAGGCTAACTATCCAAACTGGTCCTATGTGGGCCAGAAAAAAGCCAGGGAAGTCCCCAAGTAGGAGTTCCATCACAGAAGGACAAAGGAAAAAAAGAAAGAGGGGGAGGGGATCAAATGGCCTCCAAGCCAAAGGCCAGGTGGAACATCTCTGTCTTACAGGCCCTGCGGAAAGGAATCAGATCCTGCAGGGCCCTGGTCTCATGAGACAGAGCGTTCCACCAGGCCGGAGCCAGTGTTGAAAAGGCCCTGGCTCTGGATGAGGCTAATCTAACTTCCTTAGGGCCCGGGACCTCTAGGGTGTTGCTATTTATGGACCTTAAGGTCCTCCGTGGGGCATACCGGGAGAGGCGGTCCCGTAGGTACGAGGGTCCTAGGCCGTGAAGGGCTTTAAAGGTCTTTAAAGATGTTTTTGCCTTCAGAAACAACATACGGGCCATGCTCCAAAACGTACTTACTAAGTGACCAAGCCCCACTGAACAAACTGGGGCTACTTCTGAGTAAACATGAGAAGGGCACAGCAGGGCATATCTCTCAATAAACATGCCTAGGGTTGTACAGACAGAGGAGATACGTCCCCAGGTATAAACTGGATGTTAGAAACCTTCCTGGCATAGAGAAGCTCAGAAACAGAAGTGTACTTGCGGTTCACTGCCTGGCACACATAGCAGGGGTCTTTGGCCTCATCAAACTCGCATGCCCCCAATACAGTGGAACCTCTACTTACAACCATAATCTGTCCTGGAGGTCCGGTCATAACTAGAAACGTACATAAGTAGAGGCGCACTGTTCCATAGAAAGTACAGTGGTACCTCAGGTTACATGTGCTTCAGGCTACAGACTCTGCTAACCCAGAAATAGTACCTTGGGTTAAGAACTTTGCTTCAGGATTAGAACAGAAATCGTGCTCCGGCGGTGCGGCGGCAGTGGGAAGCCCCATTAGCTAAAGTGGTGCTTCAGGTTAAGAACAGTTTCAGATTAAGAACGGACCTCCGGAACGAATTAAGTACTTAACCCGAGGTACCACTGTAATAGAAAAGTGAATTGATCCGTTCTAGACGATGAAAAACACCCCCTAAAACAGCAATTTAACACAGATTTTACTGTCTAACGAGACCACAGATCCATAAAATGAAGGCAATAATCAATGTACTGTGTTGTTGTTGTTTAGTCGTTTAGAGTCATGTCCGACTCTTCATGACCCCATGGACCAATCAATGTACTGTACTATAAAATAAATAAGACAGTATTGTAGATGAAAAAAATTAACATTTATTTATTTTTCTTACGTGCACTGAGGGTGGGTGGGCTTACCTGGCTACAAGCTGGGGGTGGGGCAAGGGTCAGTAAAGAGTTGGTTCACTTCGGCCAGGGTCACTTTTTTTCATGCCAGGCCAAGTTCTCCTCTGGACTTCCTCAGGTTAGTTCCTCAGTGGGGTTTGGGGCTGCAGTGCTCCCTGCAGTGCCTCTTGCAGGCGGCACCTCTTCCACAGCTTCAGGGGTGGGATGGGGGCCCTTTTCCTGGCGGCTGAGGTCCCAGCGTTGATCCACAGCCAGCCAGGCAAGCTCCGGGCTGCTGGCAAGGCCTCCATTCATATCTAGAAGAAGGTTCATAAGTCGAAGCACCTACTGAAGGTCGTAACTGGAATTGTACATAAGTAGAGGTGTACATAGAAGGCTGATCGCCGAAGAATTGATGCTTTTGAATTAGGGTGCTGGAGGAGACTCTTGAGAGTCCTGTGGACTGCAAGAAGATCAAACCTATCCATTCTGAAGGAAATCAGCCCTGAGTGCTCACTGGAAGGACAGATCATGAAGCTGAGGCTCCAATACTTTGGTCACCTCATGAGAAGAGAAGACTCCCTGGAAAAGACCCTGATGTTGGGAAAGATGGAGGGCCCAAGGAGAAGGGGACAACGGAGGACGAGATGGTTGGATAGTGTTCGCGAAGCTACCAGCATGAGTTTGACCAAACTGCGGGAGGCAGTGGAAGACAGGAGGGTCTGGCGTGCTCTGGTCCATGGGGTCACGAAGAGTCAGACACGACTAAACGACTAAACAACAACAACAACAACAGAGGTGTACATAAGTCGAGGTCCCACTGTACGCCTGAAATAGAGGTGGAACTTAATTTGCTCTCACATGGGCGGAACCTGGCGCATGTTGGTGGGGGGATGGGAGAATTGTCTCAAGCACCACCGAAGCATTACCTGGGGCCCCTCAAGACATTCTTTTTATTGAGCACTCATGATTTCTGCTCATAATGCTGTTGGGACAGCCCGTTTCCAGTACTGTTGGTGTGTGCAAAGGTTTCCAGTACTGTTGGTGTGTGCTTCATTCTCAATCAGTGCATATCCCGCAACTTCCTGCTGAAATCCCGTAACTTTGCATGCCGCTAATATTCTGATTTATTTTTGTCCCATTTCTGTTGCACTATAACTCCTCCAGACAGCAATAATGTGGCAGCATTGGGGAAGCATTGCAGAACAAACGGAAGCAGAATAAACCCACCACTATCATTGTGTCAATAGCGTGCTGCAGAATATACCCACAATAAAACACCAGTTTGGGGGGGGGGAGCTTAATCTATCAGCCAGAAGACGTTGTTTGAGGAATAAGGAGTCATTCCAGATTACTTTTTTATTTCATCCTCATTTGTCTAAGGCATTGATATCCCACTTTTCCATTGAATGCCGGGATATGTGTCCTTTCTGGTGGACTTGCGTTAATCTTTATAAAGAAAGGGTTTTTTTTAAGGGTACATAAAATCTCTCATTCAAGTGGTAAGGCAGGAAACCAAAAATAGTAGCTTTTCCTGAGGTGAGCAACTAAGACGTCAAAAGGTATCTATTTATAATTCCATTCCATTTTTTACATCACTTCCTATAAAACATCTCAGAGTGATTTGACGATAGCATCGGCAATTAAAGCAACTAAGGCAATCCCATACATAAAAACTATTTCAGGTCCGAATTACATCAGGGATGGGGAACCTGTGGCCAGCCGGATCTTGTTGGACTCAAACTCCCATCATCCGCAGCCGCCATGGCCAACAGTCAGGGATGATGGGAGCTGTAGTCCAATGTCTGGAATGCCACAAGTTTTGCATCCATGGATTACATGAGGCAGCTGGCGGCAAACTGGGCCTTTTATTTTATTCTGTCTTAAAATCTGATATAGCAAAATGTACCTGACCAACTCAAGACAAGAGCTTAGACCCTTAGAAACTAGGGACCCCAAACTGAATTGTTTGAATCAGGGGGTCACCCCCCACCACTACCACAATCTTCCCCACAAGCCAAGTAAGGGGAGCCCAACTTCCTACAGGAGCAAAAGGATGAGCTGAGTGGCCTCCAGCGCTCAGCACTCAGAATTTGGCAGCAACAGCAGCACTTTGTTAAAACTGGAATGAGCTGTCATTTCCCAGCCTCTTTCTGCCGGTGCCAAATGCTTTCTGACAGCCCATTTAAAACTCAAAGCACTTCCATTTACAATATCTGCAATATAACTGCTGACTGCAACAGCAGAGGAAGAAACGAGTTAGATGGTACGAAGGCCTCTATCCTTTCCCAAGACACCTGGCACCAAAGATTCAGCCGCTTCACTACATCCGCCCACCCCCAATCTCTCAACGTGTCTGCTACCTTGCCAAGTCCTCATACAGTATTCTCATGCTGTTGCCAGTACACCAGGACCGTCCCCTTGCGCTGCCATCCCAATTGCCATCTTTTTACCTCCCTCAAGATACTAAAGATGGCAAGCACAGAGACAGGCTTCTTTCTTCTTCTTCTTCTTCTTCTTCTTCTTCTTCTTCTTCTTCGGCAATCACTCATAGCCGAGTAAGATTGTCTTCCATAAACACGGTTTTAACAATGAGTCTGTAAGTGACTGTGGAGGCCAATTCTGGATCCACACGTCCTTCCACAGTGGGGACATAGGATTCCGGGTGGGAGTTGATGACAGTGTGTATTCGCCAAGCGTGCCTTCCTCTTAGCATGTTTCTCCCTTGCGTCCTGAGTTCGAGTGTCTTCAAAGCCCATGACACCTTTGGTAGAGGCTGTTCTGCAATTGGAGCACTCACAGGCCAGTGTCTTTAAACCTCTTTTGTTGACCACCAGCATTACGCTTTCCATTTTTAAGTTCGGAATAGAGTAGTTGCTTTGGGAGACGACCATCAGGCATCCAAACAACATGACCAGTCCAACAAAGTTGATGTTGAAGAATCATTGTTTCAACACTGGTGATCTTCGCTTCTTTCAGTACACTGATATTAGTTCTCCTGTCTTCCCAAGTGTTGTGTAAAATTTTTCAGAGACACCGTTGATGGAATCTTTTGAGAAGTTGGAGATGGTGTTTATAAAGGATCCGTGTTTCACAAGCATACAGTAAGGTTGGTAGTACAATAGCTTTGTAAACAAGCATCTTGGTTTCCCTGCGAATGTCGCGGTCCTCAAACACTCTGCACTTCAGTCAGGAGAAAGCCACACTCACAGAGCTCAGGCAATGCTGGATTTCGGCATCAGTGTCTGCCCTTGTGGAAAGAGAACTGCTCAGGTAGGAGAAGTGATCAACATTTTCCAACCTTACACCATTGAGTTGGATTTGTGGCGCTGCAGAAGCCCATTGAGCTGAAGTGGGCTTCAGCACACTGCTCCCCTTGTTAGGTGGTGGCTGCGGGTGGCCTTAACCCAGCTAGATGTATTGAAGCCTACTGACTTCCATGGACCCTAAAATGGAGCTGTTAGTTGACTGCAGTCCAGGAGGATGTAAGGGGACTAACTAGTGAGGGACACAGCAATCCAAACTATGGACTACAAGACGCAGCCACTGGAGACCCACCAGCACAAAAACCGGATCACCTGAACTCTGTTCTGTGGCATCTCAGAAAGGCCGCAGCAAACCTCGCAGAGGCCCAAAAGACACACCCAGAACAAGCCCAATACCACCAGCCAACCAGAGCACATTCACCCAGCAGGGACCTCAGTCCCCCATGTAAAGTCAATCACCATCGCACACATGCAACTCCCATGCCCTAGGATGACGACATATAGAAATTGACATGGCCCCACCAGCACCCAAAGCACCCAGAACTTGCCCCTGCCCAGTGGTGACAGGTGTCCAAGGAGACTGATAAGGCAGAAAGACAGGGAGGACAACAGGAAGTGGAGCCAGGGCACAGGACAGGCAGAGCCAACTAATTCTAATTTTGTCCCTGTCTTCCTCCCTGTGGAATTCTACAAAGGGCAATACCAGGGCTGGGGAGAAAACTGACAGCCAGAGCCATCCACTGGATCTGGGCTTGATGGGTCATTGGCCTGGTTCTGCAAGTCTCTTCTTGTTCATGGAGGCACAGGTAACCTCTGTGTCCAGGATCGCTGTCTACCAGCTCCATCTGGTACGCCGGCTGAGACCCTACCTTCCTGGCCACTGTCTCGCCACTGTGGTACACATTCAGGTTATCTCCCACTTGGACTACTGCAATGAGCTCTACGTGGGGCTACCTGTGAGGGTGACTCAGAAACTACAATTAATCCATAATACGAATGCTAAAGCTCGGAGCAGCCGCTGGGACCATATAACACCTGACCTAAAAGACGTACATTGGTTTCCAGTATGTTTCCAAACACAGTTCAAAGTGTTGGCACTGACCTTTAAAGCCCTAAATGGCTTTGGCCCTGTATACCTGAAGGAGCATCTCCACCCCCATCATTCAGCTCAGACACTGAGGTCTAGCTAGGCCTGTTCCCTCACTGCAAGAAGTGAAGTTACAGGGAACCAGGCAGAGGGCCTTCTCGGCAGTGGCACCCGCCCTGTGAAACGCCCTCCCACCAGATGTCAAAGAGTTAAACAATTATATAATTTTTCGTACACATCTGAAGGCAGATTCAGGTAGGTAGCCATGTTGGTCTGACCTTAGAGACCAACTAAGTTTGTTCTTGGTATGAGCTTTCGTGTGCATGCACACTTCTTCAGATACTGAAGGCAGCTCTGTTTCAGGAAGTTTTTAATACAGTCACACCTCGGGTTGAAGTAGCTTCGGGTTGAGCATTTTTGGGTTGTGCTCCGCAGCGACCTGGAAGCTGCTTGTGCAAGCGCAGACGCTCAAAATGATGTCACGCGCATTCGCAGAAGCGACAAATCACAAGCCGCGCATGTGCAGACGCGGGTTGCGTTCGCTTTAGGATGCAAACGGGGCTCCAGAACGGATCCTGTTCGCATCCAGAGGTACCACTGTATTTGATGATGATGATGATGATTTGCTTTGTTTTATTTGTATTTTTGTTGGAAGCCACCCAGATTAACTGCAGCAACCCAGCCAGATGGGCGGGGTATAAGAAATAGATTACTATTAAGTCCTTATTAACTAGTCTTCCTGTTCCATGCTGGGCATTTCGCAAATCCCCATTGCCTCTTCTACTTGGACCACTGATTCCACCTGGGGTCTAGGGGTGCAGAGAGCCAGCTCAGTGGAGTCAAGTCTACTGGTCTTCACTGCTGGCCTGAAAACACAGCATAGAAAACGCTCACCATGACTGGGTTGCACATGGATGTCTCTCTGTGTGTGAGAGGGGGTGGGGATAGGGGAAGGCAAGCTGTCCTCTCTAGAAACTTGTCCACCAGTCTTCTCCCTCAGGGCATTTTGAGCAGTGTGAAAGGAACGCCAGACTTCCCTGGAAAAAACAGCTTGAAAAACCACAGACGGGAGGAAGCAAAACCGGCTTCTCTAACACCCTCAAAATCCTTTCCCCACACAAGTAGCTTGAGGAGGCCCGGGATGGGCTGTTCACTGCGCACCTCTGTTCTAAGGCTACATCAATATAAATGTAGTGAACTACGACCCCACACATCACTGGATTCCATTAGATGCTCCCCTGGAGAACACACCTCACTAGGGGTTATCAGGCCCTGGCTTTCAGGAACAGCTGGAGTGAGAGGGAACACTCTATTGAAGTTCAATTTTTAATTCACTTTAAACATTTTTGTTTCCCCCCTGGGGAATACCCGTGCAATAATCCTGCTTGCTAAAATAGCACCTGTTACCAGCTACAGCACTAACTTGCTGCAAGTTTTGCCCACTGATGATTGTTCTCACAATGCACCACGGTGAGTTCTGAGCATCAGTGCGGGAGTAGGAGACTGTAACCCCAAATGGCCTACCCTAGAAGAGATTCAGCGCCACTTCTGTTGGCCAAGGCCAAAGATGGAGGGCATTCCCTCTCTCCTCTCTTTAGTGCTGCCAGTTCCAAGCTGGGGGCCCAAGTGGATTCAAAGCATACAGTGACTGAGGGTGGGTGAATATGCCAAATTTCAGTTTAAGTTTCTCATTTGTCCAATCCTAAATTCGGCTCTGCACATCAGTTTGTGAGTAAAAAAAAGAAAAAGCACTTGTGAAAATTTACCAGCATTTTAGTGCCGATTTCTCCCAATACACACATTTTTGTATTCAATTTTGCCTTACAAGCGGCTCCCCACTTACCGGGGGTTACTGTTGTGTACTGAGTTGAATAGGATCCAAAAGGCAGCAGTCTGATTGGTCCTAGAACAATAGGATTCAGAATGCAGTAGTCTGATTGGTCCACAGGAGCCACCCAATCCAGCTCCAGGTGGAAGGGAATCCGCAGCCTGATTGGCCTACAGGAGAATCCCGAAATTAGCCAATCACGTGGGGCCCATTGTGTAAATAATGTATATAAAGCAGACATTCTGGGGTAACTTCCATTCCTCCTCACCACTATGAGCTGAATAAAGGGCATGAAATCCACTCTCGACTCCGAGTATATTTCAGTTACGTTCCCGGGTACCCCACGTATACTGGCAACTCGCCATTTGCGCAGTGGTTGTATTCCATGTCACTGCACACATCAGCAGAGTGCATGTGAACCTGTTCCACTCCCTTCCGGAGTTGGAAATGTCGTGTGTGTCAGCAGTTGTGCACCAATCGAACACACGCAAAATGGTCACCGCCTGTTCATGCAATCGCATATAGCAGGGAACACCATCTAAAAAGTCAAACTATGCTTCAAATCCACAAAAGCCTGCCAAACTCCACCACAATTGTTCTTTCCAAACCTTCTTTCCCAAACTCCAACTCTCCGCAGGCCTCAAATGCCGGTGCAAAGGCTCCTGGGATTGCTACAGTTTTCCTGCTCTTTTTGTGCCATTTTTGCAGTTTAAATTAATGTATTTAATTATTTCCCAGTGTCGCGCAGATACACAGTCGAGCGCAAGTTAAGTAGAGAGATGCCTGTACACAGAATGAGGTACAGGGCTTCCCCCCCTCTCATCCCTCTGTGCCCCCCATGCCCCCTAAATCTGCCCTGAAGGGTTGGGGCAATCCCCAGAACAGGTTTGGGGAAGGGCACTCATTCTACTCATGCGACATTGAATTCCACTCCATTTTGCAGAGCACTTCCACAGGCAGTGGAAGCACAAATGGCAGTGGCAGAGGCCTGTACCACTACCGCCTAAGCCTCTGCCGTTTGTGCTTCCACCACCTGTTCCTCTACCACCTCTGCCTCTACCGCCTGTGCCTCCTCCGCCTGAGCTGCTGCCACTGCCGCCTGTGCCGCTTAAGCCTCTGCCACTGCTGTTTGTGCTTCCACCGCCTGCGCCTCTACCACCTGTGCCGCTGCCGCTGGTACCTCTACCACCTGAGCCTCTACCGCCTGTGCCGCTGCTGCTGGTACCTCTACCGCCTGTGCTTAAGCCTATGCCGCTGGTGCCTCTTATGCCTGTGCATATGCCGCTGCCGCTCTTGTCTCTACCTCCTGTGCCTATACTGCTGCCACAGCCGCTGCTGCCTTGACCGCCTATGCTTCTAATGCCTGTGCCGCTGCCCCTGCTGCTGATGCCTCCATCGCCTGTGCCTCTACTGCCTGTGCCGCTGCCGCCTGTTTTGCTGCTGCCTCTGCTACCGCCTTTGCCGCTGCCCCTGCCTCTTGTGCCTCTGCCACTGCCGTTTGTGCTTCCACCCCCTGTGCCTCTACCACCTGTGCCTTTCCCACCTGTGCCATTGCCACTGGTACCTCTACCTCCTGTGCCACTGCCTATGCCTTCTCCGCCTGAGCTGCTGCCACTGCCGCCTATCCCTGCGCCGACTATGCTTTGCAACCTTCTTTGAGTGTTTGTACCTGCCTAGAATGAGTCCTTGAACTTCAACAATGCTTCCTGATCGCCCGGATAGGGAAAGGTGCATGTGTGCTAACCTACTGTACAAAAGTAACATGTGTGCTCAGTTGGCAGAGCGTTAAGACTCTTAATCTCAGGGCTATAGGTTTGAGCCCCAGGTTGGGCAAAATCTACCTGCACTGTAAGGGGCTGAACTATATGACCACCTTCCAAGTCTGCAATTCTATTATTCTAAGATCGTTTGCTCCAACCACTTTTGACCCTGTGCACCCCCCTCCAAAGGTCACCCAGAAGAGAAGGTGGCCCTCAAGCTGGAAAAGGTTCCCCACCTCTGCTCAAGAGTGTCAGGTAGGTGTCCGTAAGCCATACTACCCTGTGCACGTTTTAAAATGAGGATTAGCTGTATTCAGAGAAGTTTTGGCATCAACAACAGTTCCAAGGAGGTGGTAGGATGGATGCTGAGAAACCGCCCATGCTTTTCTTGGAAAGATACTCTCTGCCGATTCTGAAAGCTTTAGGGGTTTTGTCTGTGTTTTTAAAGAACTTGGCAGTCTGCTCAACTTTAATTAAATTCCATTCACCAAAGGCTACAGTGCATGTTATCTCAAATCTGCCAATAAGCTGCTGATAACCTTTGGAGAGCGAGAGCTTGGCTAAAATGTGAAGCTGTCCTGTTTGAAATATAGGATGCAGCCATGCTAGGAAGGCGGGTAGGCATTCTGGAAAGGAGGAATGGGAGCAAGTTGCCGATTGGTTGAAACATCAGCAGGACAAGGGAGGCAACAATTAAACACACTTCAGCACAAAGTGCAAGCAACACTGTGGAATGAATACAAAGTAAGACTGACCTTCACCAACCTAAGTCTTCACTAGATACTTTGGACTAAAACTCCCATTAACCCCACCCAACGCTGGCTGGGGCCAATGAGAACTCTAGTCCAAAATATCTGGAGGGCACCAGGTTGGCAATGGCTGTGCTAGGAGGCACTATAATATTTTAGCCCATGAGCAGAGATAGGTTCGGATTATAGGCCAGTGAGCCACCAACACGCAGCACCTTGTCTTTGGCAAAAACCAACATGGTAATTATACAGAAGTCACTGGGGTTTTCATCCATGGTGCTACAGCCCGACATGGCAAGATGTATACCCCATCACGCCCAATGATGGCGTCAGCCACACCCTTCCTTTTATTCTTCAGGTGGGTGCCCCTTTGTTGTTGTTTTTAGACCCCATTGTGTTAACATGTGCACATGTTCATCCATCACTTCTTCTCTTTAAAGGGAAGCATTTTGGGAAATGATTGCAAGATCATCTTCTGAGGCCCTTCTTCGTGTGTTTCCTCCTCGAGAGGTTCAGAGGGGGGCAACACGAGAATGGGCCTTCTCTGCAGTGGCTCCCCATCTGTGGAATGCTCTCCCCAGGGAAATTTGCCTTTTAACCAGGTCTTTGGTTGATCTGATTTACATCCTATGCCCTTTTAAAATGTGGCTCTTTTTTGAAGAGGGGGTGTTATTGGGTTGTTTTTACTTTAATTATATATATATATATATATATATATATATATATATATATATATATATATATTGTAGTTTTATGTTGATATTGTTCTGTGAACCGCCCTGAGACCTCCGGGTATAGGGCGGTATATAAATTCAATAATAAATAAATAAGATCACACATCCATCAACCCTCTCCGTAGCTGCCTTTAGGTCCCCTTCCCATTTGAAAAACAAAATACAAGCTTCTCTCAACCCTAATGAGAAAAGAGTTTGTTTGTATTAAATGTTAGGACACCTCCCAACTGGGCCATCTTTTCACATTATCTCCTGAAGTGGCAGGGAGATAATATCCATGTATGAGCAAGTGTGGACTGCGCTATTGTTCCTAAACCAAAAACCTGTATGCACCAGAGAGCGAGGGATGGAGTAGGGATGCCTTCACACACACACACACACACACACACACACACACACGTTCATGAAGCTGTCATATGCATATGTGCAATAGCTATCAAAAATGTACACACCACGGCTTTAATGTGAAGTGAGTATGAATTTTCAATTCAGGTGGAAGCTGGTTTCAGGCAAAATACATTGAGTAGGGTATTTCTTAAGAAACTACAGAGTACATATGGATTATGGCTAAAAGCATGCGTAAACAGCTCCAAACACCAGCAGTGAAAGCACACTGGAGCCAGAGTAAACTGTAATGTGTGCACAACCTTAGAGACAGAAAGAAGAGACAGGGAAATGAAGAGGAAGGAAACGAGGGTTTAGGGCACTTAAGCCTACTACTTTATCACTAGCGCTGAAAAACTGTCTTCCAACTGGCGTTTCCCCATGAAAAAATGGGTCTTCCAAGAAGTTGTTGCACTGTATTTACAAGGCACCTTATAAGCTTCAGAGTAAGCTTCATTTGGGTGGACGTGGGTGGCGCTGTGGGTAAAACCTCAGCGCCTAGGACTTGCCAATCGCATGGTCGGCGGTTCGAATCCCCGCGGCGGGGTGCGCTCCCGTCGTTCGGTCCCAGCGCCTGCCAACCTAGCAGTTCGAAAGCACCCCCGGGTGCAAGTAGATAAATAGGGACCGCTTACCAGCGGGAAGGTAAACGGCGGTCCGCGTGCTGTGCTGGCTCGCCAGAGCAGCTTCGACACGCTGGCCACGTGACCCGGAAGTGTCTGCGGACAGCGCTGGCTCCCGGCCTATAGAGTGAGATGAGCGCACAATCCTAGAGTCTGTCAAGACTGGCCCGGACAGGCAGGGGTACCTTTACCTTTTAAGCTTCATTTATCTCAGGTGGGATCTGCTTCTGAAGAGTTTTAGGACTGATAAAGGATTCTAAAGACTGTTTTTACACATGTGCATGACTGGATGGCCACAACCCTATTACGTTTTCATCCCTTCCTCTAGCAAGTCAAGGCTGCACATTTTGCTACTGTCTTAACAACCAAGGGAGGTAGGATAGGCTCAGAAAGCACAATGTACAAACAGTCTCCTGCTCTGGTTCATGGATGAGCGGAAGTTGGAATGTGGATCTTCTGGTCCAATCTTGGCAAGTTGGTGTAGGGCAGCTTCCTCCATTCCCAAGTCAAGCCACTGGTCCACCTAGCTCAGTACTGCCTACAGCAAGGGTGGGGAATGTGTGACCTCCAGATGTTGTTTGGCCAGGACTCCCATCATCCTTGATGACTGGCCATTGCTGGCTGGGAGTTGAAGCCCAATAACATCTGGAGGGCCACAGACTCCCCATCTCTGGTCTACACTGACTTGCAGCACGTCTCCAGTTTCAGGAGTCCTTCCCAGACCTACAATGACTCTTTTGTATGTTACGCATACGGTCAAGGGCTAAGCTATAAGTCCTTCCCTACATGGTCTGTTTCACACATCAAACACGTATGAGGCACCTCTAAGCACAGAGCAGATGAATATCCCATCTTAATTTAACGCAATGCCTCTCAGAGAAGTCAGGTCACACATTCAGCCGCTGGACATCAAACTAATTGTGCAGCATCCATCCATGTTTGATCAAGCCCTAACTTGCAGGCAGAATATTCCATAGGAAGATGATTAATACAGGTTTGTAACATCTGCCTCATATGATCTAAACTATGAAAGAATGAAACAGTTCTAAACACAATTTTCCTGATTTGCTTGTAATGTTATTCGCCATCTGAAAAATACCCAACCATTTATTTCCCATCTTCCAGAACAGGACAACTTAAACCAGTGTTTTTCAACCACTGTTCCGTGGCACACTAGTGTGCCGCGAGATGTTGCCTGGTGTGCCATGGGAAAAATTGAAAAATTCGAAAGATTTTTTTAAAAAAAAATGTCAAATTTTCGCCCACTAGGCGGGTGCCGGACTGTGTCCACCCTATTTTCCATCCGTCCTGGGTGGGGATCAGATCGGATGGGATCGGATGAGAGCGGACAGGCGGTCCACTCTCATCCGATTCCCCATAGAGAGCAGCAGGGCTCTGACATCTCCCTCTCCGCACACAGTGGTGGTGTGCCTCGTGATTTTTTTCATGAAACAAGTGTGCCTTTGCCCAAAAAAGGTTGAAAAACACTGACTTAAACCACAGGTGGAAACCACAAAACAGCACTGAACACCCTCCATGCAATCCTTACAGGTCTAGCTCCTGGTATTAGTACTACTTGGAACATCAATATGCTAAAGTAAAGAATTCAGTTCTTCCCTGAATTAGGTTTTTTAGGTTAAACATTTTAGCATATCCTTCTGAAACCTTAAGACAGCTGTATAAAGAGGGGATCATCACACCTGTGGCTGATAACCTGTACTTGAGTGCCATCTAGTTGCCAGAAGCTGGAGCACAAGTAGTCCTGTCGGATCAGAATAGAAGTCCATGTTGTCCAATGTTCTGCCTCCAACTGTGGCCAGCATTTGGCAAGGTCATGGCAACATCCCTATTTAAAGGCTCAGATTCCGAAATCTAAAAGGAGCCTGTCAGCCAATTTATATATTACCTGTGTTGATTGGATCCACACCACAGCAGTAGCTATGTCTAAATCTAGTAACCATGTGTGATGGGTGCATCACATGGGACATTACCATGGCAATGGGTGCTGCTGACATGTTAACATGTATGTGATTCGCCTACCCAGTGCTATCTTTCTAGGAAAAAAACTGCCAGAACTCCCCATGATCGCCTCCCTTGCTTTATTCGAATGTCAGTGGTGCCTACCTGAGAGGTGCAGGTGAGTTCCAGCTGAAAAAAAGCCTTGAGCCTACCCCCATGGGATTCCAAGCTTCTATATAGAGGCAGAAAATGCCCCTACAAAGTTAATGTAATTTGGCTCCGAGTGAAAATGCAGGCCGAAGAATGGTTGTGGTAGTTGGGTAGTGTCCATGGCCTGTCTTGGACAAGATTAACAGGCAGCAAACTGACAATTTTTAAGGATAATTTTATCACACTGAGGAAAACTATTTGGGTTTTCCATCTCAGCTACCAGAATTATCTTAGGTTCTCTCTCATCCTATCTGTATTCATCCAAATAGCTTAAATCTGAGTGTCATGCATGGGGTTATCCCACTGTTTACTTGTAGTATGTTTATGCACACAGACAAAGCACACAGTCATACATGCTCAAAATGCTCAGGTAACTTTTCTGACACGGGGAGAAAGAGGGTGAGCAGGTTTCAAATTTGCTCCAGAGGCCATGTAAGCTATCCCTAAAGATGGTAAACACTGCCCCCAGGTGAAGGATGTTAGGAATTTTTTCTCTGCATTTTATTGGAAGTCATAAACACTATGATCATGAGGCGCCCCACACCGCTCCCTTAAAACCCTAAAATTGGAGGCTTAAGGAGTATCGTGGGGGTGAGGAAGTGGCTTCCTGTGAATGGAAACCAGTCCCCCCACTCCGCGAGCAAGGCATGCTCCTAAAGCACATCAACTGATGGGCAGTTGGGAGTGTGCCTTTCTCCCGCAAAGGAACAACCTGGAGCCCACTTTAAGCTCCCAATTCCTCCTTTAAAGTCCCACCCAACACCAGCTGCCATTTATTTATTTACTGAATTTATATCCCACCCTTCTTCCCAAAGGAGTCCAGAGCAGCAAACACATCCACAACATTTTTGTTTTGTTTGTTTTTATTTTCCATAGGCCCCTACTCAACTGTATCAGGCTCATAACAAGGAACCTGGCCTGACACTTGGTGGGTAAATCTGTAACTTCTGACTGTGTCCTGGTCGCTGCTGGACTCTGCACTTATACAGTCAAACCTCAGTTGTCGAATGTAATTCATTCTGGAAGCCCATTCGACTTCCGAAATTTTCGACAACAGAGGTGCAGCTTCCAATTGGTTGCAAGAGCTTCCTGCACTCAAGCAGAAGCCGCGTCAGACATTAAAAAAAAATGTTCAAAAACCTGAGCACTTACTTCCGGGTTTTCGGCGTTTGGGAGCCAAAACGTTCCAAAATGGAGGTGTTCGGGAGCCGAGGTTTAACTGTACATCAAGTTATGAAGACAAACAAACAAATCCTTTCTGAAATAGCCTGGAATAACTCCCTTCTTTAAATGCACTCAATACTTCAAAAATGTCTAGCTACAATAAAATATCCAGTTTAAAATAGTTTGGTGCAAACATGACAATAGGACAACTCACTGATTACTTTTGGAACAATTCTATTAAGAACAGGAGAATCAACAAAACTATACAAACAGGGGAGAAGTTAGCACTCATTGCCGCATTTAGTCCAAATTGAAACATAGGTAGAATTCCCATAGCCTTCAAGCCTTTTTTTTCTTTACCAATGTGTACAAGAAAGGAACCAGCCACTGAAGTCTCGAACAGCCATCCAGCCACTCCTTGGGCTTTCCTCATATCGCCATCTTCTTAAGATGAAAGGAGAAAAAGCCACCAGATGTAGCTAAGCGTGCTGAGGCTCCAAGGGCTACACTAGGGCTGCAAGCGACGCAGGATGCCGGGGAACCCTGAAGTCTGGCAGTGAACACCAAGGCATTGTGGCCTGTGCCCCCTTGGTTAGGGCAGCTGCGAGCGGTATACAGGGTTATTACTTGGGTCCTGGAGGCGTCATCCACCTTCCTCTCTGAAGGAACATTTCCTGAACAGCAAAGAGAGAGAAAAATGACCTTGGGCTATGTAGTTCACAGGATCCAGATTCGGCTCTCTGTTCTGGCAAATCAACAGGGAAATTCCACGAGCCAATTCACACTTGGGAGACATTTTGGCACCTGAGGCAAAGCACAAAATGGCACTCCCCACCCCTACGAAAGAAGGGGTGAGTGAAGATCTACATCTGAAATAAACATCCGGATTGGGATCCGCAGATCTTATCACCTAAAGCGGTTGCCTTGCTTTGCCTCAGGCTGGCCCTGACTGAAGAAAAACTTTACTGGGGAATGAACAATGTAGTCCCATCCCCCCTTTTTATTTCATTTGTTAGTCACCCTACACAAAAACATCTCAAAGTTACTTAACAGATAGAGAAAATAAAAACGGATAAAATCAACTTTAGGAACCAAATTAAAAACAATGTACAATACAAAATTCCTAAAATGCTCACCCAATGATACAATAAGAAGGGGAAATCCTACCCCACCCCACCCCACCCCACCCCACTAAAAGATGAGCAGCACAGCAGAGGCTAATTTAGCCACCAAATGCCTGAGTAAATTAAAATGTCTTAGATGGGTACCTAAAAACTGATAGTGAGGATGCCAGGCATGCACATTTTTATTGGAATACTGTGAAATTGAACCATGGGAAGCAGCTCCCATGTGGGTGCAGTAATGCACCAACTGCGCCTCGATATGAGGTGCAGGATCCTCCCACATGTTTCAGTAGGATATGCTGTGCACAAGCAAGCATTCAAGGCACTTAGGCAGTAAGGTTTCCACACTTTTTTCTCTGCTGCAACTTTAATGATGAATGGGGTGTCCACTTCGCCGCTCAGACTCCAAGTGGGACTCTGCGCAGACATTCTTAGGACTTGCAGTTTAATGTCAATAGAGTAGTAAGGGTACGAATATAGCCAGATTATGCACTCAAACAGTTTTTGCTTTAAGCAGCCCACAAGTACCGTGTATGGCAGATGGTGATGGAAGTGGTTGGGAACCGTAGCCAGATAATTTGTTCAGATCCAAATCTAATTTGTTCTCCTCTGCTGATTGCTTGGAATGGACAATGGAGATGTAAAACTCTTGCAGCGTTTGTGACAAAGAATCAGACGTAGCTCCAAGAGTGTTTCTTGCCTGTAGTCAAATGGACAGGGAAGAAACCTGATTTAGGGCAAAAGTAAACCCATGTGACCCATGCCACTGTCACAGGCCACTGAAAAGAACTGAGAGTTTATTTTCCTTCATACACAAACAGTACCTGCCACATACACATGTGTATTTGGCAAACTTTGTAAAAAGCAGAGGACATGCAGTGAACACATACACCCAGACACCAGGAAGGGCTAATCACCACAGGTCTCTATGTGTTCACACTGCGTTAACAAATGCACTTCCTTTTTATATTTTATGGGGCTTTTTACTGCTAATTCACTGGCATTTGTGGAAGCAAGCTAGTCCTTTTCTCCTATTTATCATCTCAATCCATATTTCGGCTACAAAACAGGTTCCCATGACAGAGTTAAGAACAGAGAAGCAAGGGGAGTGAATTTGTAGGGCATTACTGGCATCAAAAATGGAGACAGAACAGAGGCGCTGCAACCATGGTTAACAGGATTCACTCAAACACAGCTGAAAGAATCCATGGCACTGGGAAAGTGGAACATTCAGGGACTCTTTCTTCCCCAGTTTGTACAAAATATGCCAGCCTGCACACGGAAGAAAGTTACAGCGCAAACTTAAGCAAACCTGAATACACACCTCCCATCTTGATGTTTAGCACAACTTCAATTTGTCCCTCCTTGCCAGAAATAGTCTGGAGGTGATGTTCCTCTTAGCAGCCAGATTGGCTTCTTCTCTATGTTAGAGAACTGGCCTCACTACCAGCTGAAAGGGGGGTGCTCCTTGCCAGGGATGCAAGCTGTGCCCCCTTGCCAGAAAGTAGCCCGGGAGCAATGCTCCTCCTATGGTCATAAGATTACTTTCTTATTCACAGGAAAGTTGACCTCATTATCATTCCTCAAAGAAGGATCATTTCTGCCTGAAATGCTTGTGACTACTTGCTAGACACTAGTTCAGGAGCTATGCCCCTCTTTGCAGTCAGTTCCACTTTGCTTTTCCATGGGGGAAACAGCAGTAATGTGACAGAAGCTTGATATCAGGGCCAGATAAGTTGACAGGTAAACAAATGCTGAATCAGGCTGCTAGCACAATTAAAAAAATGTTCAAAAGGGCTAGAAAATCCCAGCTACCTTGAAGCAGGCAAGATGGGACTGGGGGGAGCCTCCTCTCACAGAATGGGACCAAGCACAAAGCCATTTTCATAGCCTTGCCTTTCAAGCTAGTGGGAAAAGTAACCCACTCCTGGATAACCACCACCATTAAAGGAGTCAGACAAGAAGAGGATGAAAATGCAAGAGCGACAAGGTTTACACAGCTAGCATTCTGGGGCAATGAAATAGTTGTGTAGGTTCAAAAGCCGTACCTCTGATCTTGGAAAGCCTCACCTAGAATGTTAGCAGAGGACTCACAGGTTCTTTTCTTGAAAGCAATGATGCTTTCAGAAGGGGTGGAGGAAATGTTCATGCCAAGAAGCTGCGTGCTCTTTGAGGGGGTGGGCAACATGCCAGTGGGGGGCAGGGCCAGAGGTGAAAGTGAACAAATGAAAATGTTGTATTTGTGCAGTGAGCTGGTTTCCACATGCACTCCTCTCTAGCCTCCATCCAGGGAAACAAGAGGAATGATCAGAGTTCAAGGACACATGCTAGTCAGGCAGTAACACCCAACATGCGAAGCAGTCAGTGAAGGGTATAGCCTGGATAGAGTGAAAGATAAAACAGACTTGCAGGTCCCCATTAGACCTCTGGGTTCTCCACAACCACGCTAAGATTCAACAAGTATGTAGGGTCTGACAATGTATCTTGGGTTATGCAACCATGCATGCCATCCCAATAATGGAATTCGTCTGTGCTACTTTAAAGCCGGAAATGAAGTTTACAAGGTAAGCCAATGGAAATGACTTTACCTCCATTCTTCCAGATGGCTCCACTTTTCTGTTCAGGGGTTCCAGACTCAGACAGTTTGTTCTCTCAACGGGAATGGAAATATCCACATTCTGCCAAAAATGTGTTACACATTGTGTAAGCAAAAGGGCCCCCCAAAAGTGATGCTCACTGACAGTAAAAGCAAGAGGGGTAATGTAAACATAGTTCAGCAAACGTACTGGCAGAAAAAAGTGGTTAGGATAACTAAGATTAAGTGGTTAGGATAACTAACTAATAACTAATAAGGATAACTAACTAATAACTAATAAGATTAAGTGGTTAGGATAACTAAGATTAAGTGGTTAGGATAACTAAGATTAAGTGGTTAGGATAACTAAGATTAAAAAAAAGAACTTTCTCTGGTAAGTACAATGGGAGTGGCAAGGAAGGGCTTTATCCTCCCCTAAAACTGGCATATAGCAATAGTCATTCCATCCATCATCATTCCATCTGACCATTTCCCTCCCATCAACACTGAACAACCACCACCTGTTGAGTCAATTCCTGGCTGTGTTGAGTCTCCTCCGTATCCCCTTCATCACTCAAAGAATGGCAGGGAAACACTGCATTGTCAGGGGACAAAGTATCACCATTTTCCTCTTCTTCATAATGCTTGGAAGGTGTCCAGTTCTCATCCCAGATTTTCGTCCACACATATATACTGGCTCGAGGAGCGGCATCTCAGGGTCTGAGCGTGAGCCTGCTGTACCCTAGAAAAACGATTTCAGGGCCAAGTTACAGTACCGTCAACTTTTAAAAGGAATATTTTTAATTCAACGTACTATGTTTTAAAACAATTCACTTGCTGATAAAACAAAACTGTCTGCTAGGAGGAAAAAGAGAGAGGTAGCAAGGCGGCCCAGCCCAGTCCTTTTAAAGGTACCCACCCCAAACTTTTCACAAGAATCTCACCGGGCCACGTGAGATGCTGTAGGACTTGCAAGAGGTACTCACCTCCTCGCTGGCAATATTGGCCACCTCACTACCCCACAAAACAGCTGCCGGCATCAAGAGGCTTGTTTAACACCTTCACCACACACCCCTTTAAACTGCAGTGCAGTTTAAGTTTACATGTTAGTGGGATTAGATTGTCCCAATTAAATCTCTGTTTAAACAAATAAACAAATGGAAGGTATTTGTTGAGGTCTCCAAAAGAAACTAGTATGGTATCTTAGATCAAAGCGATTCCATTACCCATATTATGTTTCTAATGGGTCTTGGAGAAAACTCTCCCTGTTTAACTTTGCTCATGTATTTATTTTAACTGCTTGGATATACTTCACTAGATGCAACATCAATGCTTATTTAAACAGAAAAACTCCAAAATCTCCACCTGGGAAAAGCACTTCATTGTAGCAAGACTCTGAATCTGGTACTTCTGGAAGGTCACAAAGAGATTCCTGCTTAAGCAAGGGCGTTTCTGCTTTTGTCAAAACCAGGACTGCTGCTCTGGTCCGGGTTTCAGATACAATGTGGAAAAGAATGGCTCTCTGAAATTCTGTTAAAGGCAGGAGAATGAAGAAATTTATTTATTTAATAAATTTGTATACAGTTTAAAGAAAAACTCTTACCAAAGTAGTTTACAAGTCATTTTGCCCAATGCAATGTTAAGATAATATGAAACCAAAAACTCATACGCAGTACAGTATTTCAAAACATTACTAAAACTCAAGAGGATCAACACTACTTCTAGCTCCATACTGAAACCTAGAACAAGCAAACCAGGGTTTACAGGCGCTTGCTTGCTCTCATTTTCTATCTTCTTACAACTTTGGCTGCTAGAATCAATGGTAACGGAGTCCTTGTTTTTTCTACGTAGCATGCCTCTCCCAACAATCTAGATCTACTGTGTATTTTCTGCCCCTGAAAAGCACTTCCTGAGAAACTGGTTATATTACAAAAAATAAAAGTTTGTTGTAGATGGGATTATGCATTTTTCTCACAGTG